>NC_091795.1:56537500-57787500 GCF_041296235.1 Equus asinus | reverse complement strand
TTTGTGAGTAGAACTGTGAGATTCATTCTCTATGTGCTAGTTATCATCTTATCAATACTTCAAATCTAGGGCAGGACTAGATCACATTTGATTTTATCACATTTTTACCTAATCAAGAAATAAAAGCATGACCCCCCTGTCTAACACTCATGAAATATTCCAGGAATTCTTGTGATGCATCTGAAAAAATCTTCAAGCCATAAATAAAAATAAACCTTGCTTGGAAGATGGTTAAACACAAAATCAGTACTCCTGAGGGAAGAGAATAAAAGGTCAAATGTCTGTCCAGGTGCTCTGAAATCTGAAAGCCAAGAAGAAAGAGGAAGCAGGTGAATTTTCATGAATATTTGAGATGATGCTACCTAGAACCACTTTAGCAGGCTGTAAAGAAGTCCACACGCCCCCGCCCCAAAAAACCAGCTTGAAAACAGAAGTTGTGTGTTTATGTAAATGTACAAAATCCCTGCTATGTATCAAGTCACTTGGAAAATCCAAGTGAGCCTGTTTCTCTTCACTGTGTCCTCTGCCAGAGAGCAGGATCTTATTTCCATGTGGGCTCTGGGTAATACACAGTTAATAAAAGCTCTACAGCGGCCGGTAATCTCTGTTTTGCATGTTTACTACACTCACAAAAAGAAGCTTGGTATTTACCATTCTAAATGCCCAAGATTGTATGTCCACACACTCTTTGCCTTCAAGCAAAAACAGGAAGATTGGCAACGGATCTTCCTCAGGGCCAATCTTCCTCACCAACAAAAAAGAATAGGCTTAATAGCAGACTACTGGATTCTCATTCAATCTATTGCACTATGCTCTTTTGATTGAAAGATATGAAGAAAAACTTACATAGATATTTAGTTAGAAAAGGGAAGAATATTTTAATAGCCTTTTCAGATAGTTGTGGACATTGCTTTTTTTGTACTACATCCAAGTTCAACAAATTGTAGTTTCTTACATTTAGTTGCAATGTGAAATTTGGAACCATGTCAATGCACTTTTCATACTCTGTTACATTAAAATCATTGATCTGTCTTATGCTTTGAACAGAACTTTTACCCATGCACAATTTTGTAATATCATACTTTGGTCATTTGGAAAACATTTGTTCATGAATTATGCAGATCTTCCAAATGTTGGTACCTTTTGTCATATAATATCAAAAAACCAAATTCATTAATATATCACCAAGCTTATCAAAGAAGTCTTCAAGCTTTGGGAAACTATCAAGCTCACAGTGACAAATACAAGTTTTCCAAAATTCCAATTTTCACATGAAATCTCAAATTTCATCACTGGTAACAATTGCTGTGAGTTGTTTATTGAGGAAACAGGCTCACTTAATTCATTTTCATAAAAAAGCTGTTCACCAGATGCACAATCTGAATAACCATACTTTGCCCGTCTGTAGTTCTTTCGAGTAAAAATGGTGATCTGTGAATAAGTGACTAGTTCAGCTTGCAATTCAAAGAGTCACACAAGTGCTGTTTCTCAAGACAGCCATCACACTTCAGAATGCAACAGAAGCGCTTAATGCACAATTCCATCTTTCAAAACAAGTACTCAGGGATCAATATTTAATAAAATTAATATTTTTTCCTGCTTCTTTGAGGACAGTCACTTTTCCTTTTAATATCATGTGAATGGTAGAATATATTTTGATGCCGCTGCCTTGATTTATGCGAAGGTATCAGCAGCTTTGTCATTCCTTTTACACCCTCAGCACAAATACTAGCACCATGAAAATGGCAAATAACATCTTAATATTATTATGAAAGTAGTCTTAACCTCACAAACCCTTTGAAAGGGTCTCAGAGACCCTGCAGACTACAATTTAGGAGCAGCTGTCGTAGTCCTTCTGTTCTTCGAATGATCCATGTGACCTCAAATCTCGCCTAGTTTTCTCCAATATCTCTCCAATTTATAAAGCTCATCAGGTTGAAAATGGTAGCAGCCAATCATAGCTTTCTCTGCTGCCAGAAATTCAGCTAATAGTGGACTTCACCCCACTTGAATTGCTAGAAAGTAGATCATCATCAGACTGACCGATCAATTAGTGGTCAGGGCTATTTGGATCCGTAACACCTACTTCGCAGAAACTACAAAACTAAACTATACCAAGAAAATGATTAATGTTTCCACTTCTGGGTGTACATCCAAAAGAATTGAAAGCAAAATCTTGAAGAAATATTTGCACAGTCATGTTCACAGCAGCACTATTCACAACAGCCGGGAGGTGGAAGCAACCCAAATGCCCATCCACAGAAGAATGGAGAAACAGAATGTGCTATATACATACAACGGAATATTACTCAGCCTTTAAACGAAAGGAAATCCTGTCACATGCTACCACGTGGATGAACCTTGAAGACAGTAAGTGGAGTGAAATAAGCCAGACACAAAAAGACAGATGCTATATGATTCCACTTACATGAGACATCTAAAGTAGTCAAACTCATAGAAACAGTAAGTAGAATAGTGACTACCAAGGGCTGGGGGTAGGAGGAAAAGGGAAGTTATTTAGCGGATGTAAAGTTTCAGATATACAAGATGAAAAAGTTCTTGAGATCCATTTCACAACAGGGTGAGTACAGTTAACACTCCTGAACTGTACACTTAAAAATGATTGAGATGATAAATTGTAAATGTTTTTTACCACAATAAAAAAAAATCAATTATATTTCTATATACCAGCCATACACAAAATAATGCCCATTGTATGTTTCTATCTACATAAAGTACAAAGAGAGGCAAAACTGATCTAAAATGTATAAGAATCTATATTTAGATAGTAAAAGAATAAAGAAAAGTATAGACGTGACCAATACGGTCAGAATTGAAGTTACCTTTAGTGTGGAAAGAAGGGTTGTGATCAAGAAAGGATAGACAGTGGCTTCTGGCAACCTGTCAATGCTCTCCTTCCCAGCCTTTGTGGTGGAGACAGGAGTAGTTGCATTATATCAATTTGTTAAGGGTAAATCTATGTGTTATGCATTCTTCTGTGTGTGTGTTATTTTTTACCACAACAAAAAATAATTTAGAAAGAAAGAAACTCAAGCACTGAGACATTATAAGTTTTCTGTATTCACACAACTTTTAGGTGGCAAGGCTGGAGAACTCAGGTCTCTGGACCGTAAGTCCCATTTTTATAGCTACTTGTAGAAATAAACCTTGAGTCCTGGGCATTAGGCTCTGAAAGTATTCGACTGGAGAAGACCATAATGACATGTAAGTAAAAATAATTCAAAATACGATTCACAGAAGCCAAACAACAGCCCGGTTCAATAAGCATTTGCTGAACATATAAAATGTGCCAGACCCTATACTAGATACTGAAAATACAGAGATAAATAAGACATGTTCCCAGCACTCAAGAGTTTTATAATAGAGTGAGAAAGACATATCAATATATCATTGTAACACAGTGTGGTCAGAATTATGACAGAAGGATGACGTAAAAGCACAGTTTGGAAGGTTTTGAGGGGTGTGGGGGTGGGAGGCGGATGTGGGAGGTGGCATTGTGAGGGTTTCAAGGACTCTTATTCTGTGATTCACAATTAGAATTAATGAGTTTAAAATGGGGAAGTGGGCCCGGTCCCATGGCTGAGTTGTTAAGTTCACTCACTCCGCTTCGGCAGCCCAGGGTTTCACCGGTTCGGAGCCTAGGCACAGACATGACACCGCTCATCAAGCCATGCTGAGGCGGCATCCTACATAGCACAACTAGAAGGAACCACAACTGAAATATACAACTATGTACTGGGGGGGGGGGGGGGGGTAGGGGGGGGCTTTGGGGAGAAGGAAAAATAAAAAAAATAAAAATAAAAAAAATTTAAAAATGGGGAAGAGTGAAAGGGTCTTTCAGGCAAAGAAAATAACATCAGCAGAGCCGGAATAAAGAAAACCCTCAGTATTATGCATATTGCAGAACCATGAAGTGTGAGTGGGAAGTGGGAAAGACGAAGCTGGAGGTAAGAAGAGGCCACATGGTGCAGGGCCTCATGGGCTACCTAACAAGCTTTGGACATTTGAGATGATATATTTCTCCCTGCCATCTAACAGGTTACCAGCTCATAGGGAACAGGTGACATCATGCCAACTACCAGCTCTGAGGCCTTGGATGTGTCATCTCCACTCTCAGGGCCTCAGAGTCTTTATTTGTTAAAGGAGGAGCTTGAACTAGACAGCCTCCAAGATCAGTCACTCCTAGATTTAATTCTAAATTTTTATGAAGTAGTGTCAAAGCTGGCAGTAAGTGTCACTTAAAAACTTATCTCTTAAAAGAAAAACAAAAACAAGCAATTATGAGATCCATTCTATATACCTCACAGAAAAATTGAAAGACAAATAAGGAACCATAAGTGAAAATGTAAACAAACTGTCTTATCAATTAGAAGGATCACTAAATACAAATCAAAACTATGTAATGGTAAAATGCCTCATGGGGCCGGCCCAGTGGCGTACTGTTTAAGTGCACACGTTCCGCTTCAGCCCAGGGTACACCGGTTGGGATCCCGGATGCGGACATGGCACCACTTGGCAAGCCATTCTGTGGTAGGCGTCCCACATATAAAGTAGAGGAAGATGGGCACGGATGTTAGCTCAGGGCCAGTCTTCCTGAGCAAAAAGAGGAGGATTGGCAGCAGATGTTAGCTCAGGACTAATCTTCCTCAAAAAAAAAAAAAAAATGCCTCAGACATACTAACAATATTTCTTGAGCTCTTACTTTATGCCAGATACTTTACCTATATTATCTCATTTAATCCTCAACAACCTCTGAAACTGGACTTCTTGCCTTCATTTTAAACATGAGGAATCAGAGGTTTGGTATATTAAAAAACTTACCCAAACTCCATGGTAAGAAGGTGGCAGCACTGATGTGTTGCAGGTCTGTCTGCCCTGAAGCTAATGCTCTCCTTGGGTTTTCTGATACATTAGGATTCCCATATAAGTAAACGGAAAGAACACACTATTTCTAGAGAATTCGTATACTAAATTTACATAAGATTCAATAGCTCCTTTCTCAATTCTATATAATGTTTACGCTTCACTTTGTGTGCTTAGAAAAATGTGAAAACATGGCAATGATAGCTTTTAGCAACCGAATTACTGTTTATCCAGAAATTATCTGTTCAGAATAAATGAAATTATATTTACAGCGACCCAGGCTGCACCCAAAATGCTTTTAAGCAGTCACTCTAAGTTTATTCATGTGTTGAAATAAGCATTGGAACACTAACAAAAAAAGGATTATACAAAGATTGAATTAAGAGGCTCCTTAAAATAACAATCCACCAGGCAGTCATAGACACTAACAAATCCCAGCTTCTCGAAGATAATTCCAAGGAAGGAAAATGAAGATCCTGAGGCCTTGGTTATTGAACAGCTATTGAACAGAGAAGTAAATAATCAAGACAATTCCAGTGATTATTCCCAGGAGATGTGACTGGTTCAGCCATTAGCTTTTCTCCACCTTAGACCTTTCTTCCTGTAAAGAAAACCAGAAAAAAAAACTTTTCCCCCTAAATCTAAGATAAACATTTAATTCTATGTTGAGCCTTTTAGGTTCTTAACCAGCTAAAGGCACACGATGAGCATGACAGCAGGAAGAACAATGAAGGCTGCTGCAAGAACAACGAGGCAGCAAAAGCATGCAGCGACTCAAACCTTCATCTAGCCGTGGTTCTCAGTCTTGCATGTGCATCAGAATTCTCTGCAGGGCTTGTGAAAGCACAAGTACTGGTCCTCACCCCCAGAGCTTCTGAATCAGTAGGTCAGGGGTGGGATGCAAGAACCTGCATTTCTATTCCCCTCCCTGGTGATGCACTCTGAGAACCACATCTATGCCTGGTTTTAGAATGATGGTCCATGTGCCACTTGTAACAAATACCTAGCCTCATTGTTTATGGAGGACTATCCTTCAGGTGTGTGGTGGACAGTTAACAAACAGACCTTCTTAGTTACTTGCTAAAAGTAAAACTAATCAAACCTTAATGGCTGGTAAGATTAACTGTTAGTGTGTTAAGCTTAGCCAGAATTCTAAGTTTGAATTTTGGCTATAAATATATTATTAAAAAAATCATAGCACTTATTGAGAAGTTATTATATGATAGGAACTGTGCTAAATATTTTCCTTTATATACAATATTTCATTTCATCTTCATGAAAAATCTAGTCTACAAATTCAGTTATTATTGTCATTCCCAGTTTATAATAATAAAAGTGCTTGAGGACTAAATCATTTGCCCAAGTTCACACTGCTGGTAAGTGATGGAGGCAGCTTCAACCGGGCAGTCTGACTCCAGAGTCGGAGCTCCAACATGTCACACACTGTGGCTCCTGAGTAAACGGCACTGTGACTATCAGCAGTAACAATTATAACCGCAAACTCTAAACCCAAAATGTAAAACCACTTATGAGATGAACATAGGTACAAGATCGCACAGGATACCAGAGCCACTGTACCACAAGAACGTGTCATGGTTAGGCCACTATGAACTTAAAAAGGGAAAGCCTGGTTTACAGAAAATTGATGGAGCTGAAGTGGCCATCCTTGGGTTGGGTTTCTTTGCAAGATTTTTTCCATTTTCACTGAAATTTAAAATTCTATGTTAGATGAAACTCAACTATGACAGCAAAATGGTGCCTGGGCAGTGAGAGTAAGGAAATGTTCAAAGGGTTTGCAAAGCTCAGTCATGGTCAAGAATGTTAAAGCCTGCAGTGTTTCCAAGGAAAAGCTGGGGGCGCAGCAGGTGGAAGCAGGACACAGACATGGCCTCCAGGGCAAGACGTAATCAGGAGTCCAGGTGAAGACAGGTGTCATCCAGGAAATGTATCCACATGTTCTGTCAGTGTTGTGGCTAGAGAAAAACTGGGTAATGGCACTAAAAAAAATCTTGTTTTAGGAACTAGAACACATGGAGATAAACTGTGATTCAGGAGGAAGTGATGGAAGTATGACCGATCATAACTAGAGGGACTAAATTCCAGGTAAAGTGAAAACAAAATAAGATCCATAGATATCTATAGGGGGATTTACTGGCCAGCACTACAGATCCTACCTTGGGTTGGGGAAAACAACAAAATCTTCGAGTTGAATCTTACTGGATTAGAAAGACAAAACAAGCCAAGAAATGCAAGTGGCTTCTAAAAGCCAGAAAAGCCAAGGAGACAGATTCTCCCCAAGGGCCACCAGAAAACACGCAGTTCTACCAAAGCCTTAGCTTTTAACCCAGTCAAGTTTATTTAAAACTTTTGACCTCCAGAATCATAAGATAATAAATTTGTGTTGTTCTATTCCAGTAAATTTGTGGTGATTTATTATAACAGCAATTGGAAACTAAAACAATCAGGAAGAAATAAAGAACATTGTAAGCAAAAATGTGAGTAAATATAATAAATTTTCCTTCCCTTCTGAAGTTCTAAATTATGTTCGATGACTGAAACAAAAATTACAACTGTCTGATGTGGTACTAAATGTATGCAAAGGAAATATTTAGGGTAATTATATTATAAAAAGCCATAAGATAATTATTTAATTTTTTATTTTATTTTTTATTTATTTATTATTTTTTAATATTTTTAATATTTAATGTTTTTATATAGTATATATGACATATTTTATATGCATTTAAAATATTACCTATGAATATATAACTATGTATAACTATATTTTATATAATATATATTATAATAACTATAATATAATATATTTTATATAATATATATTATAATAACTATAATATAATATATTTTATAAACAATCATGTTATAAACAAGGGGGAGCAAAGAATGTAAAGGGAGGTAAGTTTTCAATACTGCATTCAAACTGGTAAAATGATGACACCAATAGACTCTTTGTACATGTAATGTTATACCTAGAGTAACCACTGAAAGAGCAACAGAAAGAGACAGCTCAAAAACACCATAGCGGGGCTGGCCCAGTGGCTCAGGGGTTAAGTGCACATGTTCCGCTTTGGCGGCCTAGGGTTCACCAGTTCGGATCCCAGGTGCAGACACGGCACCACTTCGCATGCCATGCTGTGGTAGGCGTCCCACATATAAAGTGAAGAAGATGGGCACAGATGTTAGCTCAGGGCCGGCCTTGCTCAGCAAAAAAAGGAGGATTGGCAGCAGTTAGTTCAGGGCTAATCTTCCTCAAAAAAAAAAAAACACTATAGATAAATCAAAATGAAATTGTAAAAAATGTTCAAGTAACCACATGAAGGCATGAAAAATAAAAGAAAGAAACCAAAACAAAGAACAAACAGAGAACAAAAATTAGAGCCAGACCTGACGGCCTAGCAGTTTGAGCTCAGCGCACTCAGCTTAAGCAACCTGGGTTCACTTCCTGGTCATGGAACCACAACAATTATCTATCAGTAGCCATGCTGTGGCAGCGGCTCATGTGGAAGGACTGGGGCAACTTGCAACTGCACAGCTGTGTGCTGGGGCTTTGTAGGGGGAATGAGGAAAAAGGAGGAAGATGGGCAATGGATGTTAGCATAGGGTGAAACTTCCCCTGCGAAAAAAAGAAAAGAAAAGAAAAATTAAGATAGGACACTTGAACTCTAACATATCAATAATTGTAGTAAGTGTAGATGGCCTAAATATACCAATTAAAAAATAGAAATTGACAGAGTGGATTAAAAACTATGACCCAACTATATGCTGTGAATTGCTGTCAATTTCTGAGGAAATTCACGTCAGAGATAATTATTGGCAGATTGAAAGTAAAACAACGGAAAAAGAGGTACCATGAAAACATTAATCAAAAGAAAGCATAAGTGGGGCCTGGCCCTGCAACCAAGTGGTTAAAGTTCCATGCACTCCACTTTGGCAGCCTGGGGTTCACGGGTTTGGATTCCTGGTGCAGACATGCTCCATTTTCCAGCCACACTGTGGAGGTGTCCCACATACAAAAAAATGGAGGAGGATTGGCACAGATGTTAGCTCAGGGCTAATCTTCCTCAAGCAAAAAGAAAAAAAACCAAAAAGTAAGACTGGCAGTGGATATTAGCTTAGGGTGAATCTTCCTCAACAACAACAACAGCAAAAGCATAAGTGGCTATATTAATATCAAATCAAGTAGACTTCAGAGCAAAGAAAATTACCAAAAACAGTAAAGGATATTATTTAATGATGAAAGTGTCAAGCCACCAAGAAAACATGGCAATCCTTAATGTGTACACATCAAACAAGAGAGCTTCAAACTATGTGAAGCAAAAACTAGTAAAACTAAAAGGAAAAATAGACTAATCCACAGTTATAGTTGGAGATATCAACACCCCTCTCTCAACAACTGAAAGAACAAACTAGACATAAAGTAAGCAAGGATATAGAAGACCTCAACAACACCATCGACCAACAGTATCTAATCAACACTTACAGAATACTCCACCCAACAAAAGCAGAATGCACATTGTTTTCCAGTGACGATGCCCACAATCGACCATATACCCAGCCATAAAACAACCTTCAGCAAATTCAAAAGACTTGAAATCGTACAAAGTGTGCTCTCTGACCACAATGAAATAAAATCAGAAATCAATAACAGAAAGATGACAGGAAAATCTTGAAACACTTGGAAACTCGTGAACACGTATAAATAATTCATGAGTAAAGAGGAAGTCTCAAGGGAACTAAACAAATACATTGAAATGAGTGAAAATAAAAATATAACATATCAAAGTTTGTGGGGCACTGATAAGCAGTACTGAAAGCAAAATTTATAAACAAAATGCCTGGATTAGAAAATGTCTCACATCAAAAATCTAAATTCCCACCTCAAGAACCAAGAAAAAGAAGAGCAAAATAAACCCAAAGCAAGCAGGAAAAAGGAAACAGTATAGAGCAGAAATCGATGAAATTGAAAGTAAGGGAAAAAAAACTAAAGAAAAATTAATGAAACAAAGATTTGGTTCCTCGAAAAGATCATTAAAATTAATAAACCTCAGGGCCAGCCTGGTGGTGTAGCACTGAAGTTCACACGCTCTGCTTCGGCAGCGCCCGGCTTCCCAGGCCCGGATCCCAGGTGCAGACCTACGTACTGCTTGTCAAGCCATGCTGGGGCAGGGGGTCCCACATATAAAGTAGAGAAAGGTGGGCACGGATGTTAGCTCAGGGCCAGTCTTCTTCAGAAAAAAGAGGAGGATTGGCAGCAGATGTTAGCTCAGGGCTAATCTTCCTAAAAAAAAAGAATTAATAAACCTCTAGCAAGACTGACAAATTTTAAAAAGTGAAGATATGAATTACCAACATGAGGAATGAAACAGGGAATACTACAGACCATGCAGATATCAAAAAGGATGCCTAAGGAAATACTACGAGCAACTCCACACACACAAATTTGACAACTTAGATGAAATGGACCAATTTCTTCAAAAACACAAACTCCCACAACATACCCAATATGAAAGAAATCATTTGACCAGCCCTATAAACTATTAGGGAAATTAAGTTGATAATTCAAATACTGACAAAAAAGAAATCTCCAGGCCTAGATGGTCTCACTGGAGAACTCTACCAAACGTTTAAAGGAGAATTAACACCAATTCTACACGATCTCTTCCAGAAAAATAAAAAGAAGACAACACTTCATAATTTGTTTTAAGAAGCTGCTATTGCTGTTATACCAATACAAGGGAAAGACAATTCCAAAAAAAGAAAACTATAGACGAGTAACCTTCACGGATATTGATGCAAATCCCCTCCACATAATATTAGCAATTAGAACGTAACAAAATGTAAAGAGAAATAACCACCAAGACCAAGTGAGGGTTACAGAGCGATGAAGACCAATTCAATACTTAAAACCTAATCAATGTAATCTACCATATAAACAGGCTAAAGAAGAATAATTAGAATGATCATATCCATCAATGAAGAAAAAGCATGAGATATAATTCAATTATATCCCAATTGGAAAAAAAAGAAAGAAAAGAAAAAACATTTGAAAAATTCAACACCCATTAATAAAAACTCTCAGAAAAATAAGAATAGAGGGGAACTTCCTCAACTTGATAAAGAGCACCTGCAAAAAGCCTACAATTGGGGCTGGCCTGGTGGCGCAGCGGTTAAGTTCGCACGTCCTGCCTCGGTGGCCTGGAGTTTGCCGGGTCGCTGTGGACATGGCACCAGTCATTAAGCCATGCTGTGGCAGGCGTCCCACGTATAAAGTAGAGGAAGATGGGCACGGATGTTAGCTCAGGGACAATCTTCCTCAGCAAAAAGAGGAGGATTGGCAGCAGAGGTTAGCTCAGGGCTAATCTTCCTCAAAAAGAAAAAAAATTTTTTTAAAAAAAGCCTACAATAAACATTATATGTACTTAATGGTGCCAGACTGAAATGCTTTTCCCCTAAGATCGGTTACAATATAAGGATGCCCACTCTCACCACTCTTGTTCACCATAGTACTGGAAGTTTTAGTCATTGTATTAAGGAAATAAAAGGCATACAGATTGGAAAGGAAGGAGTAAAACTGTCCCTATTGCAGATGCTATGATTGTCTATACAGAAAATTCCAAGGAATCTACAAAAAAAAAAGAAACCCACCCCTAGAACAAATAAGTGAGTTGAGTAAGATAACAGGACACAAGATAAAGATACAAAAATCAATAGTATGTCTATATAGCAGCGTTAAACACATGGACCATGAAATTAAGAATACAATACCACTTACAATCACTGAAAAAAATATATATATAAGTCTAACCAAACATGTATAGACTTGTATGCTGAAAACTGCCAGACACTGATGAAACAACTCAAAAAATGAATAAATAAATAAACAGAGAGACATAATGTGTTCATAGACTGGAAAACCCAAAATAGTAAAGGTGACAATTTTCCCCAAATTAATACATAGGTTTAAGACAAGTCCTACCTAAATTCCAGCAAGGTTTTTTGTAGATATACACAAGTTTATTGTAAAAATCATATGGACAGACAAAGGAACTAGAATTACTAAAATGATTCTGAAAAAGAATAAAGTGGAAGGAATCTAACTAATTTCAAGACTTATTATATTATTACAGTAATCCAGACTGTGTAGCATTGTCAGAGGGGTAGACACAGATCAATGGAACAAAATAGAAAACCCAGAAATAGACTCACACAAAGACAACCAACTGATTGTTGACAAAGGTGCAAAAGCAATTCAATGGCGAAAAGATAGCCTTTTCAACAAATGATACATCCATAGTCAAAAAAAAATCTTCACCTAAGTTTTGTTCCTTATACAAAAATTAGCTCAAAATGGATCACAGACTTAAATGTAAAAAGTAAGACTGTAAAATGTTTAGAAAAAAACATAGGAGAAAATGTTTGCAATCTAACACCAGAAAGAGTTCTTAAACTTAACACCTGAAGCATGTTCCACAAACAAAAAAGCTGACCAGCTTGACTTCATCAAGATTAGAAACATTTGCTCTGGAAAGAAGATGAAAAGACAAGGTACAGCCTGGGAGAAAATATGTGCAAACCACATATGCTACAAAAGACTACTGTATACAATACATAAAGAATTTTCAAGTCTCAACAGGAAAAAACAATCCAAAGACACCTCATTACAGAAGATACGCGTACGCAGATGGCAAATAAGCATATGAAAACATGCTCTACATCATATGTCATCAGGGAAATGCAAATTAAAACAACAATGATGCAGCACTACACGTAGCCAAAATCCAGAACATGGACCACACCAAAGACTGGTGAGGCTGTGGACCAACAGCATTCACTGCTGGTGGGGATGCAAAATGGTACAGCCACTTTGGAAGACAGTTTGGCAGTTTCTTACAAAACTAACCATACTCTTACCATATGATCCAGCATCAGCACCCCTTAGCATTTACCCAAAGGAGTTGAAAACTTATGTCCACACAAAAACATACACACAGATATTTATAACAGTTTTGTTCATAACTGTCAAAACTTGGAAGCAAACAAGATGTCCTTCAGCAGGTAAATGGATAAATAAACTTGGGTACATCCAAACAATGGAATACTACTTGGTACTAAAAATAAATGAACTATCAAGCCATGAAAAGACATGGAGGAAACTTAAATTCACATTCCTTAGTGAAAGAAGCCAATCTGAAAAGGCTACAGACTATATGATTCTAACTATATGACATTCTGGAAAAGGTAAAACTATGGACAGTAAAAAAATCAGTGGTTGCCAGGGGCTGGTGGGTGAGGACAGGAATGAATAGGTGGAGCACAGAGGAGTTTTAGGGCAGTGAAAATACCCTGTGTGATATTATAATGATGGACATATGTCATTGCACATTTGTCCGAACTCACAGAATATACAATATCAAGAGTGAACCACAGTGTAAAGTATAGACTTTGAATGATCATGATTTTCAGTGTAGGTACATCAATTGTACAAATGTACCACCCTGGTAGGGGAGGTTAATAATGGGGGCGGCCATGCCTGTGTAGCGGCAGAGGATACATAGGAAGTCTCTGTACCTTCCCCTCAATTTTGCTATGAACCTTAAACAGCTCTAGAAAAAAAATAGGCTTAAAAAAATCTAATTAGAAAATGGGCAGAAGATAACAAGAGACATTTCACCAAAGAGGATATAGTGATGACCAACACATGAAAAGAGGTTCAACATCTAGCAATTGGGGACATGCAAACTAAAACCACAGTGAAATGTCACTAGACACCGATCAGAATGGCTAAAATAAAATATAGTGATAATACATTATGCTGGCAAGGATGCAAATAAACCAAACCACTCATACATTGCTGACGGAAATATAAAAATGGTACAGCCACTCTGGAAAAGTTTGATAGTTTCTTTTAAAAAATCTAAATTTGCAACTACCATGCTACACAGCAGTTGCATGCCTGGGCATTCATTCCAGAGAAATAGGGACTTATGTTCACACAAAAACCATACACAAATGTTTACAGCAGCCTTACTCATAATAGCTAAACCCTGGAAATGATCCAGATGCCTTTCAGTGGTTGAATGATTGAACAAACAGTGGTACATGCATACCACAGACTATTTCTTAGTAATAAAAAGGAACAAACTATTGTTACAAGCTGGATGATTTACAGAGGATTATCCTGAGTTAAAAAGCCAATCCCAAAAGGACACATAGCACATAGTAAGTGATTTCTTTTATATGATATTCTTGAAATGATAAAATTACAGGAAAGGATAACAGATTAGTGGATCCCAGAGGTTAAGGAAAGGGTAGGGGTGGGAGAGAAGTGGGTGTGGCTAGAGAAGGGCAGCTTGAGGGATCCTTGTGGTAATAGAAAAGTTCTGTGTCTTGACTGTATCAGTGTCAATATTCTGGTTGTCATATTGTACTGTTTTGCGTGATGTTACCACTGGGGGAAACTGGGAAAGGATTCAGAGGATATTTCTGTATTATTTCTTACAACTGCATGTCAATCTAAAATTATCTCAAAATTTTAAAAAAGTTAATTTTTAAAAAAGGAAAGAATCCCCTACGGTGGTTTTAAAAGTTCAAATTCCCCATTCCTACCTCTAGTCTCATTCACTCAGTCTGGAATGGGATTCGGACATCTCACTCCCCAGTGATTCTGATAGCATGGTCCCTAGACCGTAGTGAGAGGAACAGTGGGCCAGGAAGTCACACTCAGATTTGACAGAATACGTGTCTAATCAAATTACTTCCTGTAAGTCAGCTCTGTTCCTCCTATTTGGAAGAAAGCCAAACTACTAAGAATCAGAATCACTGCGTCCAGGCTCTGCTCTGTCACCAATCAGCCACTTTCCAAGGTCCACACCACATGACAAAGAGCCTCCTCCACTGTCCTTAGTGTGGGGTTCTGGCTAAAGGAATTGGATCTCATAGGCATTCCCCTAACAATGCATTGGGGAACACCTGTGGCTTATTAGCTAATGAACATGTGAGCAGCAAGCTATGGTCTCCTTTGTGAAAAAAGTTTATCCAGAAAATAATTTAGCTGCAAATGCTATATGGATAACATAACAGAAAATGATGTTGCCACTTCGCACATTTCAATGAATCTTCACTTGCTCCTCAAAAGGAAAAATAAAATTACATCTTTCACAAAGTGAATCTCCCTTTCAGACATGGATAATGAGAAGAGAGAATGTGTTCTAACCTTGTCAAGCCTTTAGGTATAACTAGAGGGAGCCTAATTTATGAAACCGAATGTCAGTCTGATCCAGAAGAACAAGGTCTATATAGAGCAATATAGTAGTTAGAAAAAACAAGACTCAGAAGAGCATCACTGAGCTTATCTTCGGATTTCAAAAACCATTGAGTACCCACACATTGCCTAAGCTGTTTGCCTATCTTCTGCTTTGGGTTCTCTTTTGGCTGGAATTACCAAGTTCAGAACACAATTTTAGATCAAAAATGACGAGTAATAGACTAGACTTCTGAATATTAGCAGGAACCAGGTTTCTTCCTCTCCAGGCCTAAGGATAGAGTCTGACTGGCAGCACTAATCAAGGTAAATGTACTGATGAAGGGAAGAGAAATGTGTTGGGTTAAGTAATGAATGTATAAAATGTATTTGGTTAGAGATTTTTAAAAAGAAAAGGTATAGTTACAAGATAATGCATATTTGGGAATCGTTTGCATGTTTCTCTTACCAAATTACAATGTGTTACATCAGTAGAACTAGATAAGCATGATTCAGCTCTCAAGAAGAATATGCCTTGGTCAATAAGACACTTGAGAATTAGGCATGAGAAAAAGGAAGCACGTGTTCAGCTTGGACATCTTTGTAATCACTAGTAAAAAGGAAGCACTGGGGATAAGTTAAAACAGGAGAATTACCAAGATCATATAGAGAAATATTTACATTGTAGATTAGAAATTTTAAAATGATGGGATGTACGAGCGAATTTTGAGAATTTAGGGAGGCGTGGTGTCTGCATCCCATTAGCCAGGCTGTTAATAGTATGAATAAACCAAGAGTTCATGAGTCAAAATGGCTTTAGCTATCCTGCTTGGCAGCATCTGTGGCCTGAAATGGAAGAGCCAACTCTCCCGGCACTTTTCACAGGTTGAATTAAGCTGTTCCTTGTTAACATCAGAGAAGTCTACCTGGTTGAGAAAAGAAAGAACAGATGGCATATGGTAGTACTCCCAACATTTTTCATGCCAAAAAAAATGCATGAGAAAATGACAATATTTGTATAGCACCCTGAGATAAATTAGAAGGAACTGACGGGCCTCTATATGGGGCCTGGTTAAAAAACGATTCCCTTTTCCCTATATAATTAAGATAAGAAAAATAAAATGCAGAGTTAGGGAAGGCATTAAAGATAGAATTTTTATAAAATTTCCAATTAAAACCTTTCAACATTTTTAATGAGGCCATTTCAACCATAAAAAAAAACTTGAATTAAGTTATTTGCATGGCTATAGTTTGAATAGTTTTATTTAATTCCTGTTCAAGACGTTTTAATGATGATCTCTATAAATTTTTGATGGACACCATCAGTGAGAAATTTCATTCTTACTAGCAGATGATTTTTTAAAGTGTAAATCCTTTTATGCAGCCCTTCAAAAATTTACAACAGTTGAAATTATATTTAAAGAATTTAAGAGCTCTTCCACTGACAAACGTAACTGTGCAATTTCTTACAATAACATGAAGAGATTTTAAATCCAGTTGAACTTTTCATATCAAGTATTTCAAAATTATGATGAAGCCCTGATTTATAGAACACACATATTAGTAGAACAGAACCCTGCAGCTAGTTTAGACATAACTAACAGGACCTATCCATGGATCACCTGATATTTGACAAGAATGCATTTCTAGGTTCCTGTCTGGAAGTGCAAGCATGAAAACAACCCCATTCACCTTCTCCACCCACGAGTGGCATCACCCTAACCTGCAGCCTTGGCCAGTGAAGCTGCAGCATAAGATCATGCAGTGGTGCACAGACTTCTTATGCATGATAGGCAGCAGAGTGCTCTGCAGCAAGTACTGGAGGAGATGATGAAGAGGTAAGCATGCCCCACTACAGCAGCCAGGCCAGATGAGTCCCTGACGTCCTTCACCATCCCCAGTACATATGGGGAATGTGCTGCCAGCCTCTCTGCTCTTGGCCACCCTCTGAGAAGCCCCAGACAAGACCGTTCCCTCTAGAGACAGCTGCCTGGGAGTTCCAGTCACCCTGGACTTCCTAAGGGATGAGAGAACCAGCATCCCAGCATGCATGGCAAACCTGGGAGGAAGCTGTAGGATAGGGAGTAAACACAATCATTTCAAACAGGTATGTCACATGTTTATTCTTTCAGCAAATATTTAGATGTACTGATGTGCATTGCTTATACACTAGCCTTTCAGTGTCTCATCATTCTTCTGTCTAAAATGGAACAGGCCAGCAGACCTCCCTGGTTCTTAGTTGCCTGCTGTGAATGTCAAATGAGCTTCCAAACCTGAATGAAAAGCACAGAAAGGTCTCCAAATAAAACTGTCATCAACACAACATTCCTCACTCATGCATTCAAGTACCACTTATTAAGTACCTACTATGTACCAGGAAATGTTCTGGGCACTAGGAGTAAAGGATTGAACAAAACAGACCAACTTTCTTCCCTCATAGAACTTACTTTCCACAGGAGAGAAAAATATATTTTTTAAATAATAATAAAGAAAGTATACAGTATTAGGATATGATGTATGCAATGAAACAGAGAGAAAATGAAGACAGGAGAAAAATGAAACAGAAAGAGGGATATGGATTACTGGAGTGGAGGAAAGTTGAGGGAGTTTGGATTTTAAATATAGTGGTCAGAAACAGCCTCGCTGAGAAGGTGATGATGACGAGCAGGTGATGAGGAGATGAGAAGGTGATGAGCAAAGACTTGAAGGGCACAAGGAAGGCAGCCACGTGAATATCAGGGAGGAGATCACTGCAGAGAGAGGAACATAACGGCCCTGTGTGAGAGCATGCCTGGCATTTCTGACAAACAACCAGGAGACCAGTGTGACTGGACTGAAGCTGTAGAGGATGAAGTTACATCTATGAGTAGGGTGTGGAGAGTAAATCATTAGAGCCCGATAGGCCACTGGCTTCTGCTCTGGAAGGGGATTCACTGGAATATGTTAAGGGTAGGAGAGGGATGAGTTAAGCTTTAACAAGATTATTCTGCTTGTTATGTTAAGAATAAACCATAAAGAGGCAGGGTAGCATCAGAGAGGCTATTCAATTTAGAGGCAGCTGCAATATTATAGCTGAGAAGTAATGATAGCTTGGACCATCGAAGTAGCAGTGTAGATGGCAAGCAGTGATCAGATTCTGGATCTGTTTCCTATCCAAAATTTCCTATTAGATTGGATATAGGGTACGAAAGAAAGACAGGAGCCAAGGGCAACTTCAAGGTATTTGACTCGAACAATTGAAAAAGGAGCTACCTACTGAAGAAGAACAAAGTTGGAGGACAGATGCTACCCAACTTCAAGACTTACTATAAAGCTACAGTAAACAAGACAGTGTAATATTGGTGAAAGAACAGGCAAATAAATCAATGGAACAGAATAGAGGGCCCAGAAATAGACCCCCATAAATACAGTCAACTAATCTTTGACAAAGGAGTAAAGGCAATACAATGGAGCAAAGATAGTCTCTTCAACAAATGCTGGTAATACAGGACATCCACAAGGAAAAAAAAATCTAGACACAGGCATCCTTCACAAAAATTAACTCAAAATGGGTCATAAACCTAAATGTAAAACATAAAACTGTAAAAGTCTAGAAGATAACAGGAGAAACTCTAATGACCTTGCATACGGTGATGACTTTTTAGATACAACACCAAAGACATGATTCACGAAAGAAATAGTTTATAAACTGGAATTCATTAAAATCAAAAAATTCTGCTCTACAAAAGACAAAATCAAGAGAATTAGAAGACAAGCTCCAGGCTGGGAGAAAATATTTGCAAAAGACACATCTGATAAAGGACTGCTACTCAAAATATACAAAGAATTCTTAAAACTAAGCAATAAGAAAACAAACAATCTGATTAAAAAATGGGCCCCAGGCCTTAACAGACACCTCACTAAAGGAGATATACAGATAGCAAATAAGCTTACAAAAAGCTGCTCAACGTCATATGTCATCAGGGAATTTCAAATTAAAACAACAATGAGATACCACTACACGCCTATTAGAAGGGCTAAAATCTGGAACACTGACAATGCCAGATGCTGGCAAGGATATGGAGCAACAAAAACTCATACATCGCTGGTGGGGATGCAAAATGGTACAGCCACTTTGGAAGACAGTTTGGTGATTTCTGACAAAATTAAACATACTCTGACCATATGATCCAGCAATTGTGCTCCTTACCACTTACTCAAAGGAGTTAAAACTTACATCCACACAAAAACCTGCACAAGGATGTTTGTAGCAGCTTTATTCATAATTGCCAAAACTTGGGAACAACCAAGATGTCCTCCAATAGGTGAATGGATAAACAAACTTATTATTATTATTCAGTGCTCCAAAGAAATGAGATATCAAGCCATGAAAAGACATGGAGAAGCCTTAAATACATGTTACTAAGTGAAATAAGCCAATCTGAAAAGACTGCATATTGTATAATTCCAACTGCATGACATTCTGGAAAAGGCAAAACTATAGAAATAATAAAAAGATCAGTGGTTGCTAGGGGGTGGGGAGGAGAGTAGGGAAGAGATGAATAGCCAGAGCACAGAGGATGTTTAGGGCATTACAATACCTGTGTGAGAGTATAATGATGGAAACGCCATTATACATTTGTCCAAACCCACTGAATGTACAACACCAAGGGTGAACTCTTAGGCAAACTATGGATTTTGGGCAATTATGATGTGTTGACGTAGCTTCATCTTTAGTAAAAAATGTACCATTCTGGTGAGTGATGTTGATAATGGGGGAGACTATGTCTGTTTGGGGGCATGAGGTAGATGAGAAATCTCTGTGCCTTCCTCTCAATTTTGTTGTAAACCTAAAACAGCTCTAAAAAAATTGTCATTAAGTAAATAAAAAGGAGTTGTTATTTATTGAGATGTGGAACAGGTTTGTGGAACTCATCCGGAGATCAGTTTTAGAATGCTAAATTTGAGAAACTTATTATTATCCAACCGGAAATGTTGAGTGAGCATACAGATATATATGTCTGGAGTCCAGGAGGAGAGGAAGCAAAAAGAGATCTGTGGCAGTGTGTATGTGTGAAACCAAGAGAATCTTGCAATTGAAAGTTAATTGATAGGAAAAGAAAGAAAATAATAATACAAAATGTCTGATGTATATGAATCCCAAAGATCCAAAAATGGATCCCAAAGAGAGCAATATGGAATTACCATAACCCACCCTACAGCCTGAGAAGTTTTTCTAAACTAAACACAAGAAATAGCAAGTGTTAGAGAGGATGGAAAAAAGAGAACCCTCATATATTGAAGGTAAGAATGTAAACTGGTACAGCCACTACAGAAAACTGTATGGAGACTCCTCAAAAAATTAAGAACAGAACTACCATATGATCCAGCTATTCCACTTCTGTGTATTTATCCAAAGAACACGAAAACACTAATTCAAAAAGATATATGCACCTCTATGGTCATTGCAGCATTATTCACAATAGCCAAGACTTGGAAACAACCTAAACACCCATCAACAGATGAGTGGTTAAAGAAGATATGGTATATATATATACATATGTATGTATACCTATACAATGAAATACTACTCAGCCATAAAAAAGGTGAAATTTTGCCATTTGCAACACCATGGATGGACCTTGAGGACATTATGCTAAGCAAAATAATTTAGAGAAAGCCAAATACTTTATAATTTCACTCGTATGTGGAAGATGCAAAATAGAGAGAGACACAGAGACTAGATTGGTGGTTACCAGAGGGGAAGGGGGACAGGGGTAAAAGGGCAAATGTACAGTGATGGATGGCAATTAAACTTACATGGTGAATAGGATATAGTCTACACAGAAATCAAAATAATAAATAAAATAAAATAAAGTAAAATGCTGACCTAATTACATCACAACTCTGCTCAAAACTCTTGAATGGCTCCCCAGGTCCTAAGTATGAAGCCCAAACTCCTTAGCATGACTTGAACCTTCATTATCTAGCACCTCCTAAATGGTTCATTCAGCCTCATTTCTCGCCACAACACTCCCACCACTCCCTCACCTCCATAAAAGCATTCGCCACTTCAAAGAAACTGAAAGACTTTGAAAAACCCAGTACTTCCAGCTGTCTCTGATTTCACCCTTCCCCACGGTCTTACCCAAACTAACCCATATTGCTCTTTCAAGTTTCCAATTAGAGGACATTTCATACTTCATTCTAACTGCCTTTTAACTCACTAGATTATAAACTCTGTGAAAGGCAGTGGGTTCATTTCCTGTGGCTGTGACAAATTACCACATACTTAGTGGCTTACAATAACAGAACTTTATTCTCTCACAGTCCTGGAGACCAGAGGTCAGCAGTCAGTTTCACTAGGCTGAACTCAAGGTGTCGGTGGGACGTGCTCCCTCTGGAGGCCCTAGGGGAGCACCCTTTCATTGCTTTCCTCCTCTTCTGGAGGCTGTCCTCCTTCCTTGGCTCACAGCTCTGCACTGCATCGCCTTTTCTACCCCTGCCTCCATCATCACATTGCCTTCCTCTTCTCTCAGATGCGCCTCTGCCTTCCTCTTATAAGAACACTTGTGATTGCCTTTAGAGCCCACGCAGATAATCCAGGATAATCCCTGCAGCTCAAGATCCTTAACTTCAGCCCATCTGCCATATAAAGTAAGATATTCACAGGTTCCATGGACTAAGTCCTGGCTATCTTTGTGGGTCATTATTCAGTACACCACAGTCCACTCTGTGACTGTTTTGTTCATCACTTTATCGCCAACAACTAGTGCTGTGCCTTTTACATAATATGTTCTCAGCTAACATTTTTGAATGAATGAATTTGGCAAGTTATCACCTGAACACCTCATTAATCTTCTTCCACTTAGATATAATGAGAGAAAAGCTGTTATCTCCTATCTACTTATTGTTGATGAACAAAAAGAAGCTCTCATTTGAGCAAACAGAGCTTATTCTTCTAGTGTCAGACTTGACAAAGTTTGTTAAACTAGGGGGAAAAAAATCCTTGGTCAGGTTATTGAGATGAAATACAGAAAAGGCCACTGGGGTTCTTATCAAATTTCAATCTTACTATATACTTCTAATTGCCTCTCCCAAAATTCATATAATAAATCCTTCTGGGAGGACCAGCGCTTTCTGTGAGAACGGTTAATGAGGGTCGGTGAAGAGGATTTAGTTATTAGGGGTGAGTGAGGTCCTGGGAGTCCAGATCCCAAGGACACACACAAGGCTTGATCTTCTCAGCCTTATCATCCCCAAATGCCTCGTTTCTGATTAAGTCCCAGGAATGCTTTCCTCACATAGCACAGTTCATATAAAAGTTTAAATTCATGAGCAAACTATGTAAAGAAAATATAAAACAGAACTAAGTGATTTTACAAAGGATGTAAATACTGGCTATTCTGGGCACATGACCATCCACAATAAAGACATTTCCCATCTTCCCTCCCAGTTAAGTGTAGCCAGGGGTGACTACTTGCTGGCAAATCTGATATAAATGGAAGCTGTGTGCAACTTCTAATAAGTATGCTTAAAGAAAGAAGGCATGCTCTTCTTTGCTCCCTTTTTCCTTACTGTTGGCTAGAAAGTGGGTATGCTGACTAGAGCTCAAGCAGCTATCTTTGATTATGAGGCAGCACATTAAGAATATCAAAGCGTCAAGATAGGAGGAGGTGAATCTTGATAATCATGGAACTACCATACAGATCCTGGATTGCCTACCTCTAGAGTCCTCCACATTAGACAGAAATATACTTCTACCTATAACAGCCATTATTACTTTGATTTATCTATTACTCATAGCTGAACCTAATCCAAAGTGATTCAGAATGTAGATACCTGGAAGTAGGTGCTGCAAATGACAGAATTAAAAAAAGAAAACGCATTGATTTAGTGGATGTGGTGAGCACCAGGTGACAAGGATCTAGCTATTACAGAGTAAAAAATCTAATGACTCTTGTTTCATGATTGCACAGGTCTTAGGCAGTCAAAATTCTTGATCAAACTGAAACTTGCTCACCTTGCATGACAGACCACATGTCCAACAAGGCTGTAACTCTAGAGGGAATGATAGAAAAGATTCAGAATGCTGGTGATTGTTGACTGCTTCTTCCCACTTTCAGCACAGATCCAAAAGAAAAAGTTAAACTCAGGCCAGAGCTACCCAGTCTGCAAGCAGAGATGGAAGGGAATTCAACTTTGCTAAGGGAGGCACTCTCTGCCTACAGCCTAAAATCTAAGTTTAATGAGAGTCCAATGACTCAGAACATGGCTAGATTCAAAAGGTTTACAGCTTCAGTATCTCATTCTGAAGCATCAGGGGGCGGGGTGGCTGAGAAGTAAAGGCTCCAGCAGACTACATCCATGCCAACCATACGAAGGCTGGGAGCATACCAGTGAAGATGGTATTAAGGATGATTTCTTCACTCCCAAATCCATTATTTAAGACAGTCACAAGATAGTCATCATTAGCATGAAAGAGAGGGGGGTGGAAAGAGTAAAGAAAACAATAAATAAAAGATCCCAGTCTTAAAAATCATGTTTATTTAAGAACTTTGACTGTAGTTACTTCTACATGGAACTGACCGGAAATGAATAAATTAAAAGCCCATTTTTTGGTTTTGTTTTGTTTTAGAGAATTGTATTGGCAAAACCTTCATGTCCAGCCTGCGAAAGTCTTATATCAATTATCTTTTGCTGCATAATAAGCCACCCCTAACTTAGGCGTGTGAAACTATAACAATGCTTTGTTGTTAATATTGTCTTCCATAACAATTCTGGGAAATGACTCTGCTCAATTAAGTGGTTCACACTTAGGGTCTTGATACCGGCACAACACAAGGTTGACATAAGGGAAGCCATATTGTAGAAAAGAAACCATATTGTAACTTGAAATGACCTCTGACTAACTCACCCAGACATGCTCTGTAGATTTTGTGGCCCCTCCAAGCTGCTTTAAGATGATAACTTTGTTCTTTTGAGTGCCTTAGGAATGTGATGACCCCTGGGCAGAGAGCCTATGCTCATAGCCATCATCAATGACAACTGAAAGATCAGGGTATAGGGCATTGCTCCATTCTCTGATGCATAGCCAGTAAAACAAAGGACTATCAGGAACTGGGACCAGATGTCTGCCCCCACCCAGAAACCAGCCACCTCCCCCACCTAAAGAATAGCCCTTTATATAAGTGGCCTATAGTCTTTGTTCCATGAGATGGTTCTTTCAGACATAAGTCGGCCATCTTCCCTCTTGCTAGCAAGCTGTAATAAAGTCCTTTCTCTTCTACCACCTTGCCTCCTGACTATTGGCATGTCTTGCAGCAAGCAGAAGACCCCACTTGGGTGGTAACAGTCTCTCACATAATTGCAATCAGACAAGGCCTGGTGCTGGAGCCATCTTAACAGTTTCCTCACTCACATTTTCTTGAGGTTGATGATATAGTTATTGGCTATGACCTCAGTCTGTGTGTGTCTGTGAGCAAGAACTCCATGTGACCTCTCTATGGTGGCCAGGCCTTCTTTATAACATGGTAGCTGGTTTCCAAAGAGCAAGCACCCCAGAGAGTCAGGTAGTAGCTACATCATCTTTCATGACCTTGCCTTGAAAGTCACATGGTGCCATTCTGCCATCCTCTGTTGGTTGAGGCAGTCAAAGTTCCAAGGTTCAAGGAGAGGGGGCAAAGACTCTGTTTCTTGATGGGGAAATAGCAAGGTCGCATTGTAAGAAGAACTGGTGGGATGGGAGATATTATTATAGACATCTTTGGAAAATACAAATTTATAACTATCAAGTCTTCAAAATATAATTCCTGGGCCCCCCAAAATAGCAGAAACAGTAAGCAGTCTCCAAAAGTTCCAATGCCCTCAAGAAGGGCTTACTACCCATTGTTGTCTTTGGAGGAAAATGGAAATGAAAAACCTTCCCCGGAGGAAAGTCAGAACCATAGAGGATAATGGACAAGGGAGTTCCCCCCAAAGAACTAGGGGTCCAGGTGGCTAATCAAGGAACTTACCCAACACTGCTCCTGTCCATAGGGAACTTTTAATTTCTAGGGACCAGTGACTGATGGGTATTTCCCATTCTCCCCACTTCTGAATGGGAGTTTTCATTGAAATTAGTCTGTTCCTTCTTCACTATTGTATGTTGGATATGTTTATGGCAGACAACTTGTCTTTTAGTTTATGGGCCACAAGAACATAAGGAGTCATATCTAGACCTGATAGAGAAGTTTGTCTATCTCCCAGAGATCCTGGACTTTGAACTGGAATTAATAACTTAATGGGATTCAGGTATGCCTCTCTGAGAAAGTAAAGAGTGTGGCCAAAAAATTTGAGATCCGAATTTGTCCCCAATATTCGTGTTCCCCTTCTTCCATAAGAACGGAATCCTTCTGTTTTTGCTAGGTACATATCCCCACAGAAAACTGACTATATACCCCAGCATTCACTGGATCTGAGTGTTGACATATAATTAGGTTCCAGAATATGGAAATATCGTGTGTAATTTCCAGTAAGTGTCCTTAAAGGGAGAAGACATGCCCTTCATTGATCCCTTCTCCTTCTTACTGACTGGAAACCAATGTGATGTCTGGACTTCAAGTGGACCTCTTGGACCATGAGGCAGTGTACAGTAAGCTGGTAAAGCAGCAAGAAAGAAGATCACCACTCCCCCACGACTCAAGCCTTCATACTAATCCCAGAATGCCCAGTTCCTTTGTGTGAGAGAAAAACAAACTTCTATTTGTTTAAACTGCTACTTGGGATACTTCTGTTACTAATAGCAAATCAAATCCTAATTAATGTTGCATATAGTTGAATGGGGGATAATATTACAATGTGAAGTAGATTAAAATAAACATTATTTATATAATAACAACCTGTTCGCACAAAATCAAGTAACAAAATGTGATTCTGGAAGTCCTCTGCCTCCGCATAGTAGCCAAAGATATGCTTTCAAAATGCTCATCTGATCCTGTAACTCCTCAGTTTAAAATGATCCTAGGATTTCCGCTGGGATAAATCCCTTAACCTGGCATATAATTCCCTGTGTGATCTGATCCCTTCTACCCCGACAAACCCATTTACTCTCAGGGTCCCACCCACTCTCTGAGGTCGGGCTACACTGGTCTTTCAGTTCCTGTTGCTCAGAACTGTAGCTGAAGGCAACGGATTGTGCGATTGCTCCCCTGAGTACCTTCTCCGAAATAGACACCTTCTCAACTACTTCCGGGTAAATACTTTAGCATGACAATTATTAAGATCACAAGGTAACCCTGAGAGAGTGAGTATAAAGATTCCAGCCAAGACATTTGCATACTGGAAATGAAGAGAAAAAGCTTCAAAAGAAGTTTGGAGGTATAAAAACAAGATACTGTTTGGAAATAGGGTTTCTCTAGAGAAACAAAAATTTGTACAAAGTAGACACTGGCAGCAAGGTGGGAAGAAAAGAGAATAAGTGATTAAGACCATTGTGTTGTGCATAAACGTGGAACCCTCAGGGAAAATTTCACAACTCTTGGATTTTTGTTCTCAGTGTCTCCCACTTCCAGCACTGTCTAATCAATAAATAGCACAACTCCAAGGGCCAGAGCATCCTTGGAGAATAATAAACCATGAAAGTATTATTATTTTAAAATATTAACATCACCAATTTGGAGCAATATAAGTAGAAACTTCCAGAACATTTTTAAAGGCACTCTTCCATTTTACCTTCAATTTCTGTAATTTTGCTTTAAAAAAAAATCAGTTAAATTCTCATTCAAACACTTTCCTTATAAGAACAAAATTTAATATTCTAGTGGTTGCATATGGAATTTTATTTTCTTTTAAAAGAGAGAATTTCAATGAACTACTTTTCCCTTCCTCCATCTGGTAATTAGGATTCCAGCACAGAGGAGAATGCCAAAATATAACTGACAACCTAGGACATGGTATTTTTAAACACTGTCTTCCTTTCAATATAAGGGTTTATAAGGTTTCTAAAGAGTCCACTTAGTAAGAGTATTTTAGTTCAGAGAAAAGAGGAATTCTATTCTACACAGGCAGGCGTGAAATATTTACACTGTAAACAACCACCTATCCCGAACCCACAAAAGGAATCTTGTTAACATCCCACAGAAACCATCTTAGGAAGGGAAGACTATTTTCCCATCACCACCCCCCAACAAAGCAGAGAAGACACACAACGCATAGACAGATCTTTTCTCAAGTGATTCACAGGCATTTAGAAGGCAGCATATTAAAGAAGACCAACACGACTTCCATTTCAGCAGGGTCTTTATTTATGCAGGATTTGTGAACATGACAAGGGCAAGGACCACATATATTTCATGCATCCACCATCTTGCACAGTATCCAAAATAGGCATTGGAGAAATATTTCTGAGTAAACAAATGCAACAAACAAACAAAAGGGATAGCAAGAGAGAAAGAGAAAGAATATAGCTGATGTAAACTCTATTTCCTTAAGAAATTACAGACAGATATTAAGAATTATCTACATTTAGTATAAAAACCTTAACACATAAGGAGGCAACCCTGCTAATGCAGACAACAAATGTTGTAGAAGGTCCTAAGAATCATGATCAGTCTACATACAGAACCAGGATGATGAAAGGGACAGGACCAGAACTGAGACAACTCCCACCTGTTGGGGCTTCATCAGTTCATTGCATTACAAGGTTGGAAGATAGAAATTAGAACCACAAAGTTGCATTTTTGTAGTTTATTATATATGTGCTCATGTTTATTTTATATATGAATAATATATATGTATGTATTTTACATATAATCATATTCCAGAGAATGGGTTGTCATTCTCAATTTATTCTTTTGTTGGCATTATAAAGCCCTAAATTAAAGTACCCCTTAAGTATCAAGAGCCCCTTAAATATCACTGAAGAGAAGACAGCTGAGCCAAGAGAACAGGGCTGACAGCAGCCTTCAAGATTCTGGTGCTGCTTTAAAAGAGTGCTTAAATAACTTGTTCCTGCCTGGGACTGAGCACTCCCTATCCTGTCCTACAGCGGACACGGGGGTCAGAATAGCTGTTGCAACATTTTCAGCACTCACTACCATAAGTTAAAAAAATCTCTCTGAACTTCAAAGCTGAAGATGCTCCAGTGCAGTCTAAAGCAACTGTACCAGTCAGGATTCTCCAGAGAAACGTGACCAATCAGATATATTTGGCAAGTCTAAAATCTATAGGGCAGGCCAGGAGGCTGGAAACACAGGCAGGATTTCTCTGTTACAGTCTTCAGGCAGAATCTCTCCTCCTCCAGGAAACCTTATTTTTGCTCTTAAGGGTCTCAAGGGATGGAATGAGGCCTACACACATTATGGAGGGTAATCTCTTTTACTCAAAGTTAGCTGATTGTACATGTCAGTCCCATTTACAACATACTTTCACAACAACATCTGGACTAGTGATTGACCATACAGCGGGGTACTAGAGACTAGTCAAATTGACACATAAAATGTAACCATCACAGCAACCAAAATAAACCCCTAGAGGGTGGAGCTGCGAGGCTGACACCCACCATGAAATCCATAACAACTCATTGTACTAACGCAATATTAACTCCATCAAGAGTCCATAATTCTGTGAATATGTAGTTCATGTAAATGAGGCTTTACAAAAATGTCTGCCATTTTACAAAAGTTCGTATTCTAAAACACTGTCTTCACATGGGTCAAGATTATAAATGGTAAAATTGTAATAGTTCTGCAGATTAATGGGAAGCTCTGAAATAATCTCCCTTGAAGTTTACTTAAAATATTTTATTGTTAATTAGGGTGGAGAATGGAACCATCTGATAAACTAGTAAGAAATTTATGAACCTTTAAAAAGCATTTCTGCATTTTTTACTGAGCTAAGTCAAACCAGGATAGCATTTCAGCCTGCAGAAGCTACAGTCTGAAATGTCTCTATTTCCTTATACCTATAGTCCAAATGCCACACACTTTGCAAACTTGTCAGTTCAGATTGCTTATATAGTATCAACATTATTTCTTATTTATATTCTCCTCTCTTGCTGGAATATCTCTGTGTCCTAATCAATATCTTCTTTTAAATGGTGGAATATTTTAGCCTGATAATTTCAAGGGTTTTTGTACTGATCCCACTCCTGATTAGTATGCTGTCTGATGACTTGATTTTTTCTTTCAACTGGCTTATTGACCCTACACTTACTGTTTTATGTTTATCTGCATCAGGTTGAAATTTTCCATTACTATCTGAAAACGATGGAGAAAGTATGACCTCTCATGACCAGTTTGCCCTGTTTTTCCAAACCTGGTCTGCAGCATCTTTCACTGTTTTGAAAATGTTTAGGAACTTATCCTTCTAGTTCTCTATTCAAAAAGAGTGAACAGTGATAAACTTCAGTTTATTGCTGATCTATTGATAATGTCTTGTCCACGGAGGAGATTGTCATCTTATCACTTCATTCTGATATACATCAACAGTGGATTGAATCATGTCTTCCAAAAAGATATGTTTAAGTGCTAACCCCTATGAATGTGCCCTTATTTGGAAAGAAGGTCTTTGCAGATGTAATCAAGATGAAGTCTTATTGGATTAGAGTGAAGCCTAAGTCTAATGACTGATGTCCTTATAAGGAAAGGGAGGTTGGGAAGACACAGACACACACACAGAAGAAGTCAGTGTGACCATGGAGGCAAAGAATGGATCTATAAGCCGAGGAACACCAAGAACTGCCAGGAGCCACCAAAAGCTTGGAAGAAGCAAAGGAGAATTCTTCCCTAGAGCCTTCAGAGGGAGCACGGCCCGTCAACACCTTGGTTTCAGCCGATGGACCTCCAGAACCATGCAGAAATACATTTCCATGTTTTGAGCTGTCAAGTTTGTGGTCATTTGTTACAGCAGCCTTACTGCTATAAGGAAACTAATACATCATAAAATATTGTTCCACATTCCAATGTGTATTCAACTGTTGAAGAGCCCAGTGTGCCCCAGTTTTGTTCACCCTATAACTGTATGATGCCCAAGTTATTTCTTTTTAAGTCAGTAACAACGTTACTATTTGCAAAGAACTTTTCTCTGACAAAATCTTTTATCTTTAGAAAAATACCATGTAACGGTGTTTTTATTATCTTGTACTATGGTTGTAGTTGTTATTATTACTATTGCTGTTGTTGTTATTTCCATTTTACAGGTTGAGATAAACACAAGCGGTAAGAGGGAGAGGCAAGGTAACATACCACCCAAGAGAGAAATAAACCTAAGACAGCATTCTGTGTGCCGAGACTGAGATGACGTTGTGAGCCTAGCCTGAGGATGGTATGTAGAATGTGTTCAGAAAATATATTTGCTTGAATTACCCTGGCAACTCTGATCTCAGATTCTGCCTACAGGCTTGCAGTGCTAGACAAGTTAGACATCACGAAGAGACATCGCACGGCTAATTATAAGCTTTTGTTATTTATGACATTACTTGGGAATTGCCTTTACATCATTCATGCTTGAATATTTAGTTCTATAGCTATATGTATTGTTTGATAACTTTATATTTGAAATAAATTGATTTTATTTGGAGTATCTACACTTTAATTCTTGGGAATAGAAAATAATAAAATATTACTTAGTTATGGACATACACACACATTGTTATACAAAAATCTTGCTTCTCTGGTTTTGCACACTCTAAGCATCAGCATTTGGACCTTAATAATTAAGCAGTGCCTACCCAGCTTTGGCATCTACGACCAAGGTCTTCATGAAGGGAACCAAGACTTTCACTGCAAATCACTGATGAGCCACTCTGAAAAAATAAATACTGAATTTGGAAGATTGTGGCGTAGACATTGTCATATGGACACTGTTTTGTGTCAAAGATTTTTGCAGTCTTCTCTAAATCAAATAGTTTACTATAGAGGTGTATATACATTTATATACAATATAAATGGTTGGTCCTGAAACAAATCTGTAATTCCTTCTCACTGGATGTGATTAAAATCCGACCATATGGCCAAAAGAATAGCCTCTGTTTCCTTTGAGTCTGGTCTGAGTCTCTCTTATCTTCACCCCATGCTGCTCAGGTCCTCTGCCATCTAGATTGTGTTCCCTTTCTGCTTCTGTTCTCATATTGTTGTGTACCAGATCTTTACTTAGACACTTACTTGGTGTGTTTACATACAAAATTTTCGATTGACTGATTCCTCTATAAAGCTTTTCTTCCTTCCTACACCACAGTAAATGCTGCCTGTGTGGTACTGCAGCTTTCAACTCCCATTCTAACCAGAACATTCATCTGTCTGCCCTCTGCAGCAATCCATATGCCCCTGCAGAGAAGACAGCAGAGGATTTTTAAACCCTGTGGGAGACAGTATCATTTGTTTACAATTTGTCCTTTCCTCACCACCCTTGCCATTATTTCCCTGACACTGAGCTTGGTCACCTGACTCGCTTTGGCCAATAGAACATGGGCATAAGTGACATTTGCCAATTAGAACCTGAGGGTTTAAGAGTCCCAGCAAGTTTCAACAGCCCATTGCACTCCTACAACCACTATGAGAAGAGCATATCTTGGGAGGCCACTGATTCCAGAATAAGAACACTTTCAGGCCATATCTAAACCCAACCTGGAGCCTGGAGCTAAACTCAGCCAATCCCAGCTAAGCTTAACCAAGCACAGCAGAGCCCATCAAAGCCACTGGATCTTCAGACCAATGAATCAGAAATAAATGTTTCTGCAAGCCATTGAGATTTGGGGAGTTATTTGTTACACAGCATCATTAGAGCAAATTCTGTCAAAAACAAATCCCTTATTGTAGGAAGTCTCTCTTTTTTTTGAGGAAGATTAGCCCTGAGATAACATCTGCTGCCAATCCTCCTCTTTTTGCTGAGGAAGACTGGCCCTGAGCTAATATCCATGCCCATCTTCCACTACTTTTTATGTGGGACGCCTGCCACAACATGGTTTGCTGAGCTGTGCCATCTCCCCACCCAGGATCTGAACTGGTGAACCCCGGGCTGCCAAAGCGGAATGTGCGAACTTAACTGCTGCGCCACTGGGCAGGCCCCAGGAAGTCTCTTCTTGAATATGGATCAAGCTGAAAACAGATCTCCCATTGGGAAGTATCATGATGAAAAGATTCTAATAAAGCTACAACATTAAAACTACTAGAAGTGGTAGCTCTAAATCACTGTTTAATAACTCCCTGCCTAAATTGTTTTACTCTAAATCCTATTTTCATTCATTTATAGGATACAGATTGGCAGAGAGGAGCTTTACAGGGCCCACAGTTTCACCATATGACGCATCAAAAAAAGTCAGCTAATTTTCTACCAGCACTCTGGTAAACTATGGAAGAAAGTGTAAGGGGCTAGCAGTGTCAAAGATAAAATGTCAGACACAGAAATTAAACTGCTATGGCCACATGCAGGAACATAGCCATTTGCTTCACTTTTAGTGCTCTCTAAATCCACAGGGTTTGGGATGTGGGCTGCTTTTTCATTGCCCATCATCTATTTCACGTTCTTTGGTTTCTTTTGGGAGAATTATTTCTCCCCCACTGGATCAGAGGTCTTATCGTCCTTTAACCAAGCTAGACAAACCAGACATTCCTTTCCTGGAATGTGAATCGTGAGCTGTGTGATGCAAACACTGAAAATAACTGGAGAAAACTAATTTGAGAGCTCAGCCTGGGCAAGACCATACGGACCTTTCTGCCACTAAGACCACCCGGAGCTGCCCAGTTCTTGTCTGCTTCAAGCCTGATGACGATCTACCCTGCAGTCCTGTGGCCTCACTCTCACCTTTCAAGAAATTCCTTTTTATTGTAAGTCGGTTAGAACTGGTATCTGTTGCTTGCAACCAAAGAGCCCTGAGTGGCACCAGAGGTGATAACAAACTTGAAGTGAGTTCGCTCACCCATTGCTCAGCAAGCCAATCTCTGACACTGGATGTGGTGGAAGAAAGTAGGAATTTTATTTTTCCACAGCACTGAGGAAGGAGAGAGGGCAGCTAACACTGAAATCCCAAACTCACCAAAAAGCTAAAAGGAAGGGTTTTTATTTGGGGTTTTAGGTGGGGGGGGCGAGCATATGGCCTTGATGGTCCGAGCCTTCCCACCAGCCTGTCTTTGACCTTGAGACACTTGCAGAGAGGAGGAAGCCTGTGACCTTGCTGGTCAGCAGCTTTCCCACTAGCCTGTATCTCTTTGTGGGGAGGAGATAATCCAGGTGCTTGTCCTTGATGGTGTCTGTCTCCATGGAGGATAGCAGATTCTGGAGCCAGGAAGCCAGAGAGTAAGCAGGGAATGAGTGTTTTGGTTTTAACCCCATATATGCTGGGAAACTGATATCAGGGTCGATATCAACGGTAAACAGGAAAAGAGCTTTGAGGCATGTAGAGGAGAAAATAGGGAGGAGAGAGGAGTGGAAGAGCAATTCTAGCTAAGAAAAGAGCAGACCTGTGTCAATTTCACTGACAGATTTGTGTTTACTGACTGGATCCAAAAATGAAAGCATCATTGGAAATGGGCAGCCCATGGAAAGATAAGATAAATATTACTCCTCTTGAGAAGGTAGTTATCCAAATTCTCTTTCAAGAAAAAGAAATTGATGAATATATTGAAGCAGTTTGCAGTCATTAGTATTTTAGAAAATAAGCTTTTAAATACAGGTTATGCTGGTCAGCTCATCATTTGAACAGAAGTAAATCAAGCATTTGCCTCTGGGCCTTCACACCACGTTGTAGGCTTTTCCTACGACCATGTAATGGCCACTTCGGATGGGGTCCTGACAACCCAGATGACTTCCTGGTGTGGAAAGCTGCACTTCTAGGAAGTCCGTGAGCCCGCTGGACCTTCTGAGGTTCCAAGAGGAAAACTTGTATGGTCTTCGCCACAACTGGTTTGCACCCTTTTAAAACTCTACAGTAAAAATTTGTAAATTAAACTGAGTTTTCCATATATTTCAATGTATCCTTAAATCATTTTTTTAACTTTTAGTCATATGATTCTGAAAAATCATATTTTTCTCTAAAACCACTTAATTTCAAATTCTAGGGAATCCAAAATATTCATTCTCTTCATTTTATCGACTCAGGTAATTTCTCTGTTCTAATCCTTCATTTCTCTGAGTTATAGCGACATTTCAACAAAGCACTTTAAGAAGTCAGACCTGACCTACCACTTACAACCACCTTGAGAATACAATGAGATCCTTATGCCCAGCTAAACCGAGTCACAGCCTGCCTGCTTTTCAGACATGCTGACATCCCTCCAAACCAGCCCTTAGTCATCAGTCTCCACCTGCACAAACACTGCGAGCACAGCCTTAATTTTCTCTACTAACTTATCAGCAGCCCCATTAATATTCTAAATTATCCTCTCTGGAAGACAAATTGCTTTCCTATTTGTCTTCCTTAATCATTTTCTAGTCACAAAATGTGGCCTCAAGTTTCTTGCTATCAAGTTTTAGTATATCATCTTTTTTTCAGTCTCCCATCAAAACTGGGTCCTCCCGCATTTTCAAGGATAATGATCACATGAGATCTATGCCTTTCGGTCTCTATGAGCCTATTTATTCTTTCAACAAGCATTTTTGGAGCTCCTACTAAGTGTCAAGCAATTTCAGCAATTCCAGAGACACAAAGTATGCAAAAATCCCCACCTTCAGGGAGCGTACACATCTAGCAGATGAAGACTAGCATTAAACAAATCATTGAGTTAAACTTCAAGTCTGTCAGATAGTGATAAGGGCTTCGGAAAAAAAATAATGCAGGACAGCGGGGTGGGGAATGCAGAGTGTGGGGGAGATTGCAGTTTTAAATGAGGCAGTCATGAAGGCTTCACTGAGAAGGTGACATTTCAGCAAAGTTCTAGAAAGGATGAGGCAATGACCCAGAGAGTTATACGTGGAATGAATCCTTCAGACAGGGAGTGCCAAATGTGCTAAAGCTCTGAAGTAGGAGTTTGTGGTTATCTTGGCTAGCTTACGTTTCACCCCAATTTATTTGCTAATGTCATTTTCTCCTCTGCGTTTTGTGCATGCCTCTGTTTAAAACAAGCTCTGATAAAAGAATCCAATTCCAATGTCCATCTCTTCTGATAGGTGAACCCCTCCTCTCAAAGCTGATGAATCTCAATTCTACGTAGCAAGTACAGATACCTCTTTTGAGGTACACATCTATACTTCTGAGAACCTGTTGTCATCTTTAGTTGGATATCTCACAGCCACGTCACAAACAATATGTCCAAATCTGAACTCATCATCTTTCTTGTCAAGCCTGTTTCTCTTCCTATCCTCACCATCCCAGTCACCCAAGTTGGAAACCTTTGATACATGTAAGGTTAAGGCTCCTTCCACTTCCTTCCATTCCACATCCAGTCTGTTATGCAGCATCAAGACATTCCTCCTTTTATATATGTGGTACTTATGGATCCTGATTATGATTGGTTTGGGTCTTGGGGACCATGACTCCAAAGTGTACTCCAGACATTGGAAATTATCCTGATTATAATAATCACAGTAGTCTCCCTGGTGTGCTGTATTCTCTCAAAACTTTTCAATGCACGTTCACAGCCACTAACCACCAAGCAAATGATCTCCCTAAGAATAGAACGTTGGAAAAGGAACAAAGAGAATGACCAGCTTAAAGAATGTGAACCCAAAGTCATGACCTGTGATTGCTACATAGAGATTCAGCAAATACTGCAAAAACTCCAGAGTGGTAGCTGGGAGTAGCAGTAGTGCCTTAAATTTTTGACCAAGTCTCAATTAGGCTGAGAATCTGATCAAAGGGGAGAATTGTTAAAACAACAAGACAACAGATCCCAAATGAAACTGCTTATACTAAGTTCCATGCCACCAAAATGACTTAATTACAGTTTTGGCTCTCCCAGAAATGGAATCTTAAACCAGCCAATCAGGAGTCAACTAATGAGCACTAGTTGGGTAATCTGCTTGATACATCCCTGCCATCCTCTAAAGGGAAGTAACCTGCAGTTATCAACCCGCTTTTTTGCCCAGTGTGACTTCCTTGTTTCTGCTCCCTTCTCGCTGTAAAAGTCTTTCATTTTGTACAACTCTTTGGAGCTCCTTTCTACCTGCTGGAATGAATGCTGCCCAATTCAAATTGATTTTTGCTCAGATAAACTCTTAAAATATTTCATATGCCTGAGTTCATCTTTTCACAATAGTTATCCATCTACCAGTATTGACAGTCATCAGGAGCATAGACCCTGATCAGACTGACCTGGGTCCAAATTCTATCTCAACTGCTTACTAATTTGGGGGTAAGAAATTTCCCCCAAGGATCCTACCCAGCTTGAATATATAATTTATAGACATTTTGACCAAAAACTGGAATATTTTCACGATCTGATGTTATATTAACAAGAAGAGTCTCATTTTGATTTTTAGGGAGTTCTTCATCCTTTAAAGCACTGACCTATACATGGTCTTATTTAATCTTCATAAACACTCCATCAAACATGAAAGGCAAATAGCAATGCCACAGAATGTGAGAAATAGGAAGGTAATTGAGAATCAGCATACAATAAAACGAAGTTCCCCTACTTAGATATTCTCTAAAGTCATAAAATGGTCTCACTTTACAGATAAAATTACTGAGACCTGGGGAAGTTAAGAGGTACACCACCCAATTTCACACAGTCACAGTGTATTATTATAATCCTGCTCGGCAAATGAAGAAACTGAAGCATGAAAAGGTAGATAGGCAAAGGCAGGCACAGGATCCTTAACTCTAAGTCTTGAACTTTTTCCATTCCTACATGTTCCTTTTAAGACAAAGTTTGAACTGCACATCTGAGAGCTACCAGAGTGGCCTGGAACTCCTCTAGTCTGTCATGAAACTCGATTTCCTTCTACAAAGCAGCACTTAGGAAAGTCTTATTTAAAAACATCACCCAGCTACAAATGAAAATCTTCCCAACAGGGACAAAACGGAACATCTGCCTTCCTTTTGCTTAATAGAACACTGCAGAGCTGCTCTCTGCTTGCATAAATGCTATTTGGGGTTTCTTGATTTCTGAATGGGTTCTTAGTATCGCTCTCTTGAGCTCTCTCTCTCTCTCTCTCCCTCGGTATTGTCATTGTCTTTTTGCCCAGAATTTTATGTGTAATCGTCTGTTCCACCATTGGCTTTTCTGAAACCAATCTTCCTTGTCTTTTGTAATTATGTAAAGCTGTTCTCTTTGTGGGCCACACACTGTAGATATCTAAAACCTGGAGCGAAAACACCCTAATTGTAATTATAATGGATTTCAAATTCCTATTATTCATGTTGGAGAGAAAACATGCAGTGAGGTTTCATTACTCATTTTCTTTAATAGTCAGAAAAAAATAGTACTTGAACTTATTTTTGTTAGAGCAGGCAGTCTTTAATTAAAAAAAAATCCTTAATTACTTCTTCAGAATTTTTAAAACACATTCTATTTTTATGTCTACCTACTTGAGTTAAAGAAAATTGAGGTCTTTTAGTTGGACTACGCAAATACCAGTAAAGCCAACCATAGCTACACCTAAAATCAACAAACTGACCTCATTCCACGGGATGGACCAAACTTCAAAGCCAGCAATCATTTTGAGATTCTGAACCCCAGTAGTAGCAGGACTACTAACCGTTGATTATTATGCAGGTCTTGCACTAATCTAATTAAGTAAAATGGAAATCCAATTTCAAGCATTGTTGTACACATTTGCATATGACACAAGTAGTCAAAAATCTATCTGAAGTTAAATGAAGCACATGTACAGCCCCCTTCTCAATTTGAATTTGGCTCTTCCACTCAGTCCCATTTTGAAATATTGCACTCTCAGTATCTGCAAACCACTCAAGGCCCAAATGCCATTGCTAATAGCTGCTCGCTTTAAAGTGCTGCCATCTCTCTCAGTGAGCATTAGTAACAAGGAGTGGGCACAATTTAAGCTTGTATTTCTGAGGAAAGGATCCTCTGGGAACCTCTCAGGAGAGGGAGAAGCAAATAGATGCTATACTTACTGCCAAGTCAGCTCCTCTTAGACTTTGGGAGGAGAAGGGCAGTAGGAGATTTTTTTTTAAGTACTCATAACTTAGGTACCAAAAAGAAATTCTATTCTGGGTGAACTTCTCAAAAATACAAGGTATTTTTTTCTCTGAAAACGGGAGTGTATGAAAATGGAATGCCAATGGGAGGATAACAGAGCCAGCCTCAGACACCCTTGTCCCGTGAAAATTCTCACAGAAGAATCATTAACCAGTTGGCAGCCATTCTAGCTCATGGGAAGAGCCAGTGTAGCAATACCCTGACTCCTCCCTCTGCTGTCATACGCCAATGGGAACACAGGTGTGACAAGTGTGGAGGGGAATGTGGAGCCCTTGCCACAGCACCAGGTTTTCTCAAAGCCCTGGCAAATGACTCAGTGTTCCATCTATTCCTCTCAATTTGATTTAAAAATGTTCTGGTTAAAGAGCATGTTTTTAGAACAGAGGGGGAAAATGTCCCACTCATCTTCTCTCTGCACTTTGTGATTTACCAATAGCATCTAACCCAAGGAAAATAAAGTATAAGACTGAATTAAATGTGTAAGGAGAGAGAATAATGGGAACAGACACATAAATAGCAAGCATTTACAAAGAGCCATCACGCCAAGAAAAACTGATTGCTTTTATACCGGGAAAGAATACCAAATGAAGAGCTGGAGATTCACATTAGCATTTGAGGTTAAACATTCAACACAATACCTCAAAAGATAATGAATTAATTCAGAGGAACTTTGGGATAAGAACCACAAGCTTAGTTTAGTGAACATTTGCCTATGTTCTCTGCACCATCCAGGCACTTAGTTTACAAATGAATAAGGCACGACCTCTTTGCCCTTGAATCATTCAGAGCTAGTGAACAAGAATAATCGCTTTGCCTTAGGATCAAAATTTAGATTGCCAAAATTAGCGAAAGCTCACAAATTCTCCTGCAAAGTGTCTTTCTTACCTTCTCTCCTGATTATAAACTATGCTAACTTGAAGACGTCAGTTAATGAGATACCCTCCTATGGATAAACGTATCTATCATATCACTCATTACCACAGACTGGCTTGAGGTTTAGGCATTTTAATACTATTGACTTTTAATTTTTGAACACAATGGTTCAAGCAAATATTTTTAAAGGAAACAAACAACAATACAGAAGTTGTGTTTGTTTGTTTGTTTTGAGGAAGATGAGCCCTGAGCTAATGTCTGCTGCCAATCCTCCTCTTTTTGCTGAGGAAGACTGGCCCTGAGTTAACATCCGTGCCCATCTTCCTCCACTTTATATGTGGGACGCCTACCACAGCATGCCTTGCCAAGTGGTGCCATGTCCACACCCAGGATCCCAACTGGAAAACCCCGGGCCGCTGAAGCAGAACGTGTGCCCTTAACCACTGCGCCACCGGGCCGGCCCCAGAAGTCGTTTTCTTTAATCTTAACTGATTCCATCCTTCATTTAAAAATATTAAAAATATTTGTGTCTGTCTCAGATATTTCTCTCCTTGTCTGTAAAGTAAGACAACATAAAACCTGTCTGCCTTACTTTATAAGGTTTTGAGAGGCTCCAATAATTAAAATTTGTGAAAGTTATTTGTAAATAGTAAGTGCCATGTTAATGTTAGCAGCCATGATTATACTCACAAGGAGCCAAGGTTGCCAAGCCAGTGGATGTAGTTCTCATCTACAGACCCACAGGGAAGACATGCATGAGAAAGAACGGCAGGAAGCTCAAGTTAAAGGATTCAGTTAATCACAGACTCAAAAGGCCCAGGGTAAAAGGCAGTGCCATGGACCAGAATCCAGACAACTGGAATGCTGTCCTACCTCCACAACCAGAAGTGCAATTTGGGGACAGCAAAATGAGTTATGATTTGTGCCTCATTAATCCTCATCGTTCCATGTGTTTTGAGCTCTTCCCAAGTTAAGCCTGCTAAATGGAAAAGACACCATTGCCCTAAAATTACATTCAGAAAATTAATTAGTCCGCAGTATTCAACCTCAGAATGTGGATTTGTGCCACACAATCAAAAGCACTTATGAGATTTAGTGGGCTTAAAAACCGACTAACCAACGAAATGAGCTGTTCACTGTTAAACTGGGGTGTTCGGTAAGCAATTTTGTTACCGAAACCAAAGTGGGTTCCCTCCTGGTGAGTTAAATCAGAGTCTACACCAGAAGTAAGTTGTCTCACAAAATAAGGTATATTTGCAACAAATAGGAGACCATGAGGAACCATTTCCAGAGTCATGGCATCCCCGAACAAAGGGAAGCGGGGACGTTTTATTTCGGATGGGGAATGAATATTCAAAAGGGAGAGGTGGGTATTTGCTTGCACAGGCTCAGTTGGAAACACGCTTCCACATACACTGCAGGTTACGGTAATAAGGCCTAAACTCCTCCTGGAGAGATCTTGGCATTGAAAATAAGGCAAAGGTCATAGGCATAGCTCTCCTAGTGAGGCTTGGTCTGGTTCAGGATGGTTGGCGATTGCCTCTCCTTAACATAACAAAAGGAAAATAAAACAATTTGGAAAAACAGTTGAATGCTTCCAAACCCACCCTGGAGTTCTCAGGGCCACTAGTCAGTGACAATTTCAGATTCTCCTGAAAAGGTTCACTTACCAATAAATATTCAGGTTTTTTAAAACTCAAACTTCTACTACCTTTAATATCTTATTTGCTGTAATTCTAACTGAATATGTTTGTACTTGTTTTGAAGAATCCAGGGGCTCACTTGGCCACCCGTAAAGTGACTAAAGGAATATGGGTGAGTCCTTAGGCTATTTAAAACCTTCCTGGTCCATCAGAAATTGAAACATAAAAGCAAATAGAACTATAATGCAAAACCTTTTTTTTTAAATAATCCAGGATGGGCATGAGATATTTTTGCCACATCAACAAATGATGTTGAGCAATTGTGTCAGTTGGAGTTGAATGTAAGTGATCAGAAAAGACTCTTAAGTATTTCAGTAAGAAGGGGATTTAATAGGGAATTAGGTATTTTCAAAATCATTGAAAGAGCTGGAGAAGTGAAAGTCCGGGAGCTGTCACTGACTAGATTTCTTTTGCTTCAAAGTCACATCCCCTCAGCTGTGACTCAGAGGTTATTGAATCATTGCTGTGGCCACCTGTGTGCCCCACACTCAGAAGCTGGTGTCTAGAGAATGGAACATGGCATCTGGATGCTGAAAATACCTCCATCCTTAGGAGTTTCCTTGTCAGCTGACATCTCTGTAAAAAGACACCCTCCACCCCCTTCCAGTCTCATGCATGTGCATCTCATTGGTTAAATGTAAATCACATCCATCATACAAGCTAAAAAGGAACCTAAGAAATGTCATTTTTAGTCTCCCAGCACCTTTTATATGAATTGGTTGGAGAGATGAAAAGGAAGTGGAAGTGAATGCTGAGTGTAATAAAGAAAGTTTAGCCCAGCATATTACATGCAAAGCAGTATTCTAAGCATCTGGAAAGATTAAAAAATATACAAGGCAGAGACCTTTCCCTCAGCGAGCATCTATTCTAACCAAGAAGACAGAGACATATGTGAAGAGGTAAACATCAATAAAAGAGAGTTATTGGTATTCAACACAACAGAAGAGTGGTCATGGGACTGAATATAAAGGTTCATGAGTAGGATAAGCAGTAAGAAAATTGGCTTTGTGTTAGGTAAGACATAAATACTTGCTCCTCTTTGTTAGCTCCTAAATTATTTCAGTAATAAAGAGAGTATTGCTAGTACAAGAGGATCGAGTTGGGATTTAAGCCCCCGCCAGGGTTAAAGCAGGCCCACAACTTGAACTAGATCTACCTAGCTCTCAAACTAGTTGAAAGTTTCAAGAGAAATTGATTATGTAGATACATTCCATCATTACAAAGTAAGTTCTCCCCTTCTAGTTGAATTATAAGGTTATCATAACGAGAAAACTAGAACAAAAGATAGATCAATAAGCGAAGCAATAAGTAAAATTGGGACATTAAATAAATGTGGAATACAAGAGTGGTCCCAGAGGGAGGAGGCAAGATAAAATACCTATCACAGGCCTCGGGAGGGAGAAACAACACAAATATAAGGGATTGACTCCAAACTCATTGACCAGCTAGGAAGCAACTAGAGAGCCCATAAATGGAGGCCCTATGAGCCTATGATGTCCACATCTTCACTAAGTCTTTGGCCCTATATAGGAAACCAGAGATGTTTTCCGGGTTAGAGAGTCTCTTGGTTCTATCTTGGGTCAGTCCTTTGTTCAAGGTGACTGGCCAGAGACTCCCTAGTAGCCTGTCTACAAAGGGACTCAAGGCCCATCCGTGATCGACTCAATAGGTGGCACAAACAAAACAAGCAATCCAGAGTCAGAAAAGAGGGACGGCACTATGAGCTGGAGGAAACTAAGAAGATGCCATGTCTACTGTGAGCACTAAATGGTATGTGACAATTCGATTATCTGTAAAAATAAAGTTACGTTATTTGGAGCACTGTAAGATTTCCTCCAGTTCTAAAAAGTCATGGCTTGGTTTGAAGGAAACATCATAATTTCTGAATCAATATTCTGTAGTATGTATACTCTATTTCAGAATCAAACATAATAAAGGAAAAAATTTATCTTTAGGCAAATCTCTGTTTTCAGGATTTCTTTCTGGATTTCTTTAGGATTTCATTCCTTTCAGTTCTTTGCCCATTTTTTAAAATCAACTGGCATTGAAAAGCAAGAAATAAAGTTTCTAGGATAATCCCATCAATGCTTATGGTTATACAAAAAATTAACTTTGGACAAAACCAATATAAATAAAAGATCTTTAAAGAGGCTTGACTAAGTAGGCATATTTAACTACAATTCAACTACAGTTTGGTGGCAAATTTGGGGCAGGTACCTAACTTAGGCTGAAGAAGCTCCTAAGAGGGCATTAACCTAGTCAGAGAAGGCTTCCTGGAAAGAGTGATGTCTACACATTTAAGTAAAGAGAGCATTTTAAAAGTACCGGATTCTTCCAAGAAGGAGAGAGGACAGTAACACATTGAGATATTGTCACAGATTGCTCTCCCCAGGAATGTGGCTCTGAGATTTGCACATAGATGTTTTACTGAGGAACGCTACTGGACCTGTAAGCGAGTGAGGGAAGCAGAACTGAGCAGAGGGCGAGGTTGGAAATGTGTGCAGTTGCAAGAGAGGCCTCCTCAGCTGGTCCCAGAGGGAGCTCTCTGAAGTTGGGGAGGAACTTTAGAGATGCCTTGTATTGAGGCAAGGGGGTTAGGCCTTTGTAACCACAACATCTATCAGCCATTAGATGCTGGCAGCCCAAGGGAAGAGGTGAAATTTGGGTGAAGCAGATTCCTCCATCGGAGGGCAATTTCTGAGGAGGCACCCACTGTAAGCCAGCAGTCAACACTCCAGACAGCTGGGAGAGTGAGTGGTTCCATGGAGACAGAAGGATGAGGCAGTGTCCCACAGTGCCCCCTCACCCCCAAACAAGTGTGAAAACCCACTGCCAATGGGTCATGCTTTGGCCTCATCAACAGGTCTCTCTGTTTCTCCATGGTAACCTTGGCAGCTGGATAAGCCATAATGTTGGCAAAAGTCCTAGATCTTCCATTAACACAGAAGCGTTCATTTGGGCCCTACGTCTCCTAGAGCCAATCTCATTTTCACACTTTATGCCTTTCTACCAAATGGATGTTTTGGCCTGATGACAAGTTCAGAAAGGGCCTTGGTCCAAGAGAGCCACTGTTCTGAAAACTCATTTCTTCCAAACATGAACTATTTGTCACTCTTACGGACTCTATCAGAAAATTAGTAACTATAATTATAAAATAATGTGACTAATGTGAAGAATACATATACCAGAAATTTTATATCCAGATCAATGTTATCCTATTCAAGGTGGTCAGTGTTAGAAATTTGTACTTGATATTGTTTTAGAAACTGCTCTTTAGGAAGTAATTTCAAAGTCTATGACACAGTTTTAAGGAAGAAATATGATTATGTGGTAAAGAGAATTTAAGGCTCAGTTATAAATTCTAATGTTTACCACATATTAGCTATTTGTTCTTGACCAAATTATTTAACCTTTCTGAGCATTCCTTTTCCTTTCCTCTTTAAGACTGAAATAAAAACTACTGCCAATATAATATTGCATGTCAATTATACTTAAATTTAAAAAAAAACTATTGCCATGAGACTATTGTGAGAATTAAATGAGAGTATATACACAGGATTCTAGAACATAATAGATACTCAGAAAAGATTAGTCTCTTTTTTCTTTTATTCCTCATTTCCTCTTCTTTTCTCAGTCAATGAGAGACATCAGAAAAAAGCAACATATCTTGGGTATGAGGTTTGTCCTTTTTTAAAATCTTTTTATTTTTGAATAGTTTTACATTTACAGAATTATTACAAAGTTAATACGGAGAATTTCCATATACTCCACACCCAGCTTCCCTTATTATTAACCTCTTACATTAATATGATACATTTGTTACAATTAATGAACCAATATATTAACTAAAGTTCATAGTTTATTTAGATTTCCTCAGTTTCTCCTTGATATTGTTTTTCTCTTCCAAGTTTGTCTTTTTTAAATAGCCATACATCATTTGAAATAAAATTTGGTAAATAAGAGAATTTATTTTCAAAAAGAAGGTACTATAAATAAATAAGTGAGGAAGTCTTGTGTGCTTTATAAACTGACCTTTATAGCCATTTCCCAAAGAGACTTCCAAGAGTGTGTGAGTCTCAGCAGCAGCAATGCTGGAATTGGAGTGTAGGTTCCCAAGCTAACTCTTGTACAGGACGGCATGCATAGGATTGCTTTGTTAACAAGCGTTTGTTTTGTTTTGTTTTTTTTAAGATTTTATTTTTTTCTTTTTTCTCCCCAAAGCTCCCCAGTACATAGTTGTGTATTTTTAGTTGTGGGTCCCTCTAGTTGTGGCATGTGGGACGCCGCCCCAGCATGGCCTGACCTGAGCAGTGCCATGTCCGCACCCAGGATTCGAACCGGCGAAACCCTGGGCTGCCAAAGCAGAGTGCACGAACCCAACCACTCAGCCGTGGGACCAGCCCCTGCTTTGCTAACAAGTTTAGCATGTTAACTTCTTCTTTTTTTGTGTGAGGAAGATTGTTGCTGAGCTAACATCTGTGCTAAGCTTCCTCTATTTTATGTGGGATGCCACCACAGTGTGGCTTGATGAGTGGTGCTATGTCCGCTCCCAGGATCCGAACCTGCGAACCCCAGGCCACCAAAGTGGAGCAAGAACTTAACCACTATGTCACCGGGCCAGCACCAGCATGTTATTTTCTAAGCTCCCTTTCTAATCACTCTTACCTTCAACCCCTACTAATATGAATAGGTTTTCAAACTCAAGCAAAAATTATAGTGGGGACAGAAAAAGGATCACCAAAACATTACAGGAGATTAGAATTCCAAGAAATAGTTTCTAATTGGATTCATGACATAAAAGTTGACCTTTCCCAGATAAAATACCCCAGTGAATGACATCTCTATTCTATAGTAAATTTATCTCAGTCTTTTAAAAAAATTTTAATAAAATAAACTTAATAACAAATATACCCCCAAAACTTATTAGTAGCCATGGTTACATCCTAAGAGACTTCCCTGTGAATATTTGGGTTGAGATTATAGTTGGCTTTGGGTTTTGTTGAGAGTTTGTGGAGTTGTTTTGATTTAACAACTGTACATCCCTTATGCAGAGGCCATATTCTGAGAACCATTCTCACAGGTCCTCATTTGGCCCCTTGCATAGTTAATATGGCCTCAGCATAGAATATGCATGCTACTGGCCGAGGGGCTGAGGTATTCAAATCACTCAAGCATGTTATAGCTAAGGATTAACAAAATCTCCCTCTATGCTCCAGAGTAATTAAAATATGCAGTTGCGGGCAAAGCTGAGGATTGGGAATGCCCCTGAAACTTCATGAAGGCTCATTAAACCATCCAAGATTATCCTAAGCAAAACAAAATCAATGTTGACTCCCTTGGTTTTTGCACAAAAACAGGACTGTTTGCTTGCCCCATTCAAAAATGAATGCTTTTGACTTTTGCCTTTTTCTTTTATAGTAAGGAACGCATAACTTCTTCTGGATAGACATTGCCTTCAAATGACAAGTTCCGTGCTTCCATGTTCTAGAAATACAACAACCCTCAGCAGACAGAGCTGCTAAACTCTGGTAGCAGACCTCAGAGAAATCAGAAACATGCAGCCTCTCCTCTTTTATACAGGGAGTTTGGCTTATAATTCTGAAAACTCTTGGGTGAACAAGAAATCCAGAACCTCTGTGTTCAGGCTTCTTAAGTTGTCTTTCATGGCCTGTTGCTAAACAGACTAATGCCACCTTACAATACTCATGTCTCACTGTTTTCTCACCATAACGGTATGCTCAGCCACAGTCATACAGAAGACGTGTCAATGTAGCAGACAATTTATTTGGAGGAGGGACAGCTGTGCTGCTGTTTTGTTACTCCTCTTAACACTGAAACTCGGGTAACTTTTTCCAACTGTTCTCAATAATTCTATATCCAGCAAAAGAAGAGACAGTAGCCAAAGAAAATTCACAGAAAATAGGAAAGGAGATTGCAGATGGACAGATGTTATTAGTGCAGAAAACCACTGAGAGAATACTCAGTAGAAGTATGAACAATTCCTCAATTTCAAGTGTTTTTAGTAATACAGAAGCATTTCCCTTTGACAAGTTAGAGCAGGAATGGAGCCCCTCTTAACCTGTTCTTCGCTGCCAAACTCAAGTATGCATGTATCTCAATGGCCACGTGCAAGAGGATGCATTAGGCTCATGGGTCCTACTCATAGTGGGTCTGTAATTCTTTTAAAAGAGAGAAAGCAAGAATTTGCTGCTTCTCTAGCCAATGAGAGAGATGACTGTCAGGGAGAGCCGAGTAAGTAGAAGTGTGGGCAAGGCTGAATCACGTTTTCACATCTTATTCAAATAATTTGCAAGACTCATCTGATTGTTTCTAATGCCTGCAACCTGACACTAAGCAACTAGAATAAAAGCAGTAGTTAGCATAGCTGTTGTATTTGGGGTTCAAGTCATCAGTTCAGAAAAAAAGAAAGGGAGCCTCACCCTACAAGGAGAGAAGGTTTCTTTCAAAGGTAGCTACAGTGGTGCATGCACAGCTTGTTTGCCCTATCCATTATCTGTATCAAGGGGCTGTGTCTTTGGCCATATTTGTATGATTAAGGAGCTAATGAATCACCTTGCAGTGGCTGACCTCTGAATTAGGACGGCTTGATACTTCCTGTCAGAGTCAGTGGTTTGCAAAAAGCAGCTGCTTATATGCAGTCAATGCAATAAGCTATGCTAACTAGGAACTTGGACTAGAATGAGTTTTTAAAAAATTACTTGTCTAACTATTAAACTTGTAAATTTGTAGTTTATTCATAAATGAAGATTTTAAGTTATAGAGTATTTGTTCTCAACATATTGTCTCATAGACATATGGCTTTGTGCTTACTAACGACTTCAATTATCTTTCCATTGCTTTATCTGAAAGCACTTCTCTCCAGCATAAGAGATTTGGGCAATGTATTCATAATATAAGAGACCTTTAAAATATGATATAATAAGCACCTCAGCACTGTAGGGGAGGAAGAGAATTCCTCCACCCTCTCTGAGTCCTTCTGGCTGGACTAAGAATTAAGTTGACGTGAGACAGAATAATAGGAGAAAACCAAACAAAGCTTTATAACACGCATACATGGGAGAGACTCAGGAAAACCAGGTAACTCACCAGAATGGCTGAAGCTGTCACCTTAAATACCATTTTTAGGTAAAGACAAAGGAAGATGTTGGGGTAGTGATTTGGGGCTTCAAAGGGGAGGAAGGTGATTCACCTGGAAATCAAAAAGCAAATGTTTGGCAGATAGAAATTTGATAAGAATGGGCTTACCAAGGACTCTCGAGGTCTATGGATACCCAGAGTTATCTATGGTATTGGCCTGTCCTGGGGACAGGCCTTTTATCTTAAATTCTTTTAGGCAGCTGGGGGAAGGTCAAAATGTCTTTCAGAGTCTTTTATTCTTAAAAATAATCAAGGCAAGGAGACACATTTTGGGGTAGCCAATTCTGAACCCCCTTAGAACTATAGTTGCTTATTAACTTAAGTGAAATGAACTGTTAATATTTAGAAATCCAATATTCCTCTCTCATTACTAAACTAAACTAAGTTGGAAACTAGAAAGGAGAAACAGTTTCCAGTTAAAACTGGCCCCTCAGTTTTTCATATTCATAAAAGTGAGAGTTACAAGCTTTGCTCCATAGAAATGCTACAGGAGGCTGCAGTTTTGAAACTGGACTCAAATCTCCTCCAATTCTAGCCACGCAATTTATATAACATCACCCATCTTCAGATACCTCATCAGAAAAACAAGGCTAACACCTTTCTCATAGAGTTGTTTCAAGAATTGCATAGGAAATGGCACGTAAAGGAACCGAACAATAATGAGCACTCAGTCGATAAAGATTCTTAAATCTAAATCTTTCTGCTCTTGACTTTTCAATCTGCAAGAACAGGTAGAAGGCAAGGGATTGCCTTTGACCCAGAGGGGCAGCCTCATGACCTCAATACCCTTCACGCCTAAGGCCACACCTGCTCCTCATCTCTTCCTAATTACAAACAATATACATCGTCACAGATCACTTTAGCAAACATTTCTGTTTTTTTGTAGAGCTGAGACATCCATTTAATATTAAAGAAAGACAAAAGGTATACTAGGAGTTAAAATGGAAGTTTCCTAAGAGCAGTAGATGTGACTTCTTGGTCTTCACAACACAGAAGCATGTAGAGAGCCATACATAGAAGATGCTCCAAGATGTTTGCTGTGTAAAGGACTTTTGAATGTCTAAGCACTTAGCCTCTCTGAGCCTCTCTAAAATTAAGTCAATAATACCCACTTCACAATGCTGTTGGAAAGACCAAATAAGAGAATGTGAAAATGTCTACAACAGCAGCTGGTCTATTATGTGGGATGTTTGAATCCCTGACTTGAACCTCAAGCTTTCCTCATTTAACCGGCAAACTAATTAAAAAATCCTCCCTCAACATTGTATCCAAATCAAAATTTGTCTGCCCTACATTAAAGGTATAAATATGAGTGTTTTACACTATACTCAGGCTTTCACAGATGTATCTATAACATCATCTTAGGCGATCTCTGGATTTCTGAAGTATAGAAATCGTCTTTGAAAACTTCTGACCTGCCATGAATTTGACCTACCATTTTGTGACCAAGACAAGGACTGATTCTGAATCACCAGCTACCTTCACATCAGTAAGAATTGCTTTATTAAGACATAAACTGCTAATGCTTCATCATATTCTATATTCAGGACATAAGCTTCCCTACTTTCAGAGAGTAAGAGAGAATAAAAACAGACCTGGCAATTGAGAACAGCCTGTTTTTGGCAGCCTAGTCTCTTTTAAACAAACATCTCATGATTAATACCTCTTTCCAGAAGACTGCTATGAAGTTTGATGTTACTCTCATACTGCTTCTTAGTATATTTCTAAGTCATATAACTTTCACTATGGTCTGGCCTTCAAAATATTTGTGTCTCTCTGCACTGATCACTGATTGGCCTGGCCCAAAGCCCATCCCATCTGGAGTTAGTTTCCTGTAGGCAGGATTAAGAGTCAAAATAGTTAACACCCAGTAAAGCACAGGGCAGCAACCAGTCAGAGGAAACGTTGACCCCAGCACCCAAGCTGGGTTCTGGAAACTACCCTGCTCTGCCTCCAGCTGTTTAGCTCTGCGAGTGAGCAGGGGGAAGGTCAGGATGACCACTGGGTGATGGGCATCACTCAGGAAGCTCAAGACAGTGGCTATTTACCAACAAATAAGGACTAATTTCCATATCTTAACAACCAGTAAGGCCACACCAGTGCCTCCTTCCAATTACGTACCCAAAATGGATGGAAAAATCAGAGAAATGGGAGAGCCCAGTACGTAAGAAGCTGCCTAAAATTCCCAACATTAAAAGATAGTTGTAAAGGCAGAATTATGAGTCTTGAAATCTCTTTGTAAATACAAAAATTACCTAAGAGAGAAACTCCTCAAAGTATTAGGACCTATTACCCCATTGGTGCCTATTGAAGACACAGCCAGTAGACACTAAAAAGCAGGGCAGCGCCCTGGGAGGGGGGAGAGACTCTGGCCTAGAAGTTTGCAAAGCTGGAAACAGGGAAGGTGGGAGGGTTCTGGGGCAGCCTGGAGTCCTGAGGAGCGCAGAGAATACATTTGACACCGCCTCACTGACACACATATCTCTTCTAACCAAACTAGCGAAAGTTTATGATGACAAAATTCTACCACAGTACACAGGTGGATACCATTTCTGGTTTGGACTTTTCCCCCATTTTTCTAAGTAAAGATGAGGGAGCAAATTAATTCAATGCTGCCAAACTTCCTCTAACCTTTTTTTTTTAAGATGTATTGATCAACAGTTATTTAAAGGTAGGGCTTTTAATAGCCAAGCCCTCTTACAGAAATTTAGATTCCTTGTAAGCAACCCATCACACCCTTTGTTTTAAAGATGTTTAAGGAAGTGGCTCAGCTGAACTCTTGTGAAATAACCACAGGTGGTTAAGAAAAAAGAAGATGAATGGCCCAGACTTGCAGAGCCATCTAAATGAATCGCTAGTAAGAAAAGGTGCTTTTTCAGAAAAAGCCAGCAAACTATCTTAAAAAGGGGATTAGATGGTTTCATAACCCTCATTTCGATTTGTGCTAACTTCACATTTGCACAGGGAATAGAAGAGCTAGGGGTCTTCTGTAATTCAGTAAAGCTTGTGAGCGTTCTGGTCTCTGTAAATGTATATCTGACAATGAAAATAATTCCATTTTAGAATCACTCTGTGAACAAGGTTTTGGGCACCAGTAGGACAGTTTATAAGCTAATTGAATTCAGTTATATTGGAAAACTTTTTCTCCCTGGCTTTTCAATGCATTTGATTTTAAAATTGTATTACAAATTCTTTAATATTGATTATTTTTGTAATGGAAGTATTGATCCCATCACATAGGTGTCATTATTTTTCCCCAACTGAAAAATGTGAAATCTCAGAGCTACATGTCGCCTAACACTCAATGTATACGTGGATGGGAATGTAGTGTCTCTTGTTAGAAAGCTATTTATGGGGGTGGGGGGGACAGTAAAGGATTAAAAACAAAATGATCTTTTAATATAGTAGTAATGTGTTTTTCTATTTCAGTTCTACTTTTATTCTCCTACCTCAATGACTGTGAAAGGGCCCAAGTAGTACATCATTCTAGAAGAAACGATTGCTGGTGAGTGGGGAAGAAAAGGGCAGACAAGTCCAAGAGTTAATATTCAAGAAGCAGAAAGAACAACTTAAAAAAGAAAAAACAGCTAAGAAAGTTAGGATCTTCTGATAATTTGAATGAAACACACAGAAAAGCCGAATGGTGCACGTACTTTGGAGATCTGCACGTGAGCAGCCAGTCTGTGGAGCTGGGACAACAACAGTGGACAGATTTATTTGGAAGGCTGGATGCTGGGGTGACAAGAGTGCACACAAAAGACATGAAGAAGAATCTGGTTCCTGCCAGACATTCCTATGCTTTGATGAAAGAAATGGTGTTGGGGCTGGCCCCGTGGCGCAGTGGTTAAGTTCGCACGTTCCACTTCAGAGGCCTGGGGTTCGTCGTTTTGGATCCCGGGTGCGGACATGGCACTACTTGGCAAAAGCCATGCTATGGTAGGCATCCCACATAGAAAGCAGAGGGAGATGGGCTCGGATGTTAGCTCAGGGCCAGTCTTCCTCAGCAAAAAGAGGAGGATTAGCAGCAGATGTTAGCTCAGGGCTGATCTTCCTCAAAAAGAAAAAAAAAAGAAAGAAATGGCGTTGACCAACCCAGATTCTAGGGCCTGTATTTTTGGGTTCAAACCCAGCTGCAAATATCTTGAGAAAGTTACTTAAATCTCCTCACACATGAAATGGGAATAATGAGAGCATCTACCCCATAGGATTGTTGTTAAGGATTAAAGGAGTAAATATTTGTAAATGCTTAGAGCAGTCTCTGGCAAATATATGACTCTGTAAATTTTTATTAAATAATAATATGAAATGAAATAAAATAGATTTATGAGATGTGTATGTAAATAGGGATCATTATTAGCTTTATGTGACCCGTTCACATGAATACCTCCTAATACATTCCATAAGCCTTACACCTTCTTCTGGCCCTGATTTTAATTTAGTGTGGAAGTCTAAAAGATCGAAGGTCACAATCTTCTGAATCCCCAAGACGTTCCCTGTCTGTGCCTCCAAAAGCAGGGGCACAGTTAAGCCTCACCTCCACGCCTTCAAGGAAGCATCAGGAGCAGGAGAGCAGGCAGTGTGATTAAATTAAGGTCCTGTCAGTACTTCCACATGCTTATTTTCAGAATGGTTTAATTAAAGTTTCTGACATAAAGAGAGCTATTTCTGTTCATCTATTCAGAGCTGGTTATGGAGAAAAAAAAAACCCGAAATAGGCTGTTTCAGTCAATTTGTAACAATATAGTTGTACAATTGAGCTGGAAGGGTACAAAAAAAGTTAGTCTATATAATTTTTCCTCTTATAGAGGTATTCATTAGAGAACAAATTGAGGTCTCAGATGGAATAATGTTGAGACAAACCAGTCAGAAGAGAACACAGTAGTTTCAAAATGTTCCATGTGGACTCAACGTCCAAAATTTTAATAGTGTCCCTATTTTATTAACAATTCATTCTAAAAAGCTACGGAATGGTCAAACTGAACTAATTAATGCATCACTTTTTAACTACCACTTATTACTGCTGATGTTATACTTAAGTATTCCTATAGATTACAAACACGTATACATTTTTTTTAACAACTAAAATGACAGAAACTAGATAATTTTCAGCAAAGGCTTTGGATGCTCTAGTTAATTGTTACATCCATACTGGGAAATGGATATCATGTATCAGAAAATGTCTAGGAGCCATTCAAGCTTGCTGAAAGGAGCTGAAAAGAGCGTGGATATGAATTCTAAACAGTGTTTCTCTCAGGCCTCTATGAATACCATCAGGTCACAGAGCTTGTATGTCTCCTCCCTTAGCCTGAAGCCAAAAATGGCTACAGAACAGTTTATTCAGTCTGCAATGCTCCGACTCCATTTGTCAGCTGGCCTGAGCAGGTGAACGATGGCAGGACTTGCCGGTCACCTAGAGGGTAGCAGCTGCTCTGAGTTCTGAAGAGGCCCAAGTCGGGGAGCGGCAGCCTCATGTTGTGCGCCAGGAAGCAGCGTCTTCCGCCCACACGGATGGGTACCAGCCTCCGCACACCTGGGCCGGAGCTGTGGGCACCATCCATTATGCCAGTGATCACACAAGCCTCCAGCTTCCTGGGGAGCTAAGGTGAGGAATGCTTAATTGCACTGCAAAATAGCTTGTGCACGAACAGATGTAGCCTTTCACATTCTGGTGACTTTGGGGAGGGGGTGGGAAGAGGAAAGAGGAGGGAGGCGAAGGGATGGAAAGCAGAAGGAAAGAGAGGGATGGGAGCGCAAAGATACAAAACCTACTAGACTTTTGTCTCACTTTTCTGTCTCTGTCACACACAAGTGGTGCCTAGAGAACAAGGGAATGTCCTGCATGTAGGAATGCGGCTGTCATTTGAATGAATGTTCTCTACTAGATTCAGTCACAGAAGGAAGATAGCATGGACTTTTTTTTATAGAACTTTAAGATATAACAGACATTTTATAAAATGCACATAGATAAAATGCACAATTTGATATTTTCGATATACGTACAGACCATGAAACCATCACCGCAATCAAGATAATGAACATATTCATCACCCCAAAAAGTGTCCTCAGGCCCTATTGTAATCCTGCCTTCCCTCCCTGCCCCCTTCCAGGCAAACACGATCTGCTTCCAGTCACCAGAGACGAGTTTGCATTTTCTAGGATTTATATAAATGAAAGTGTATGTACTCTTTTTGGGGGGGCTTTGAGGGTAGCATGCTTATTTTTTTTAATTATATTTGCAACTTGTTTAGTTTAAATTTTATTTTATGGTGGTAAGAACACTTAAGACTGTTAAGAGGGTAGATCTCATGTTAAGTGTACAATACAGTATTGTTGGCTCTAGGTACAATGTTGTACAGCAGAACTCTAGAACGTGTTCTTCTTGCTTAACGGAAACTGAACACTCATTGATTAGGAACTCCCCATTTCCCCCTCCCCCAGGCCCTGGCAACCAACATTCTACTGTTTGACTCCATGAATTTGACTATTTTAGACAGCTCATAAATGGAATCATGCAGTATTTGTCTTTCTGTGACTGGCCTATTTCACTTAGCATAATGTCCTCAAGCTTCATCCATGTTGTCATATATTGCAAAATCTCCTTTTTAAAGACCGAATAATATTCCATTGTATGTATATACCACATTTTCTTTGTCCATTTATCTGTCAATGGACATTTAGGTTGTTTCCACTTCTTGGTTATTGTGAATATTGCTGCAATAAACTTGGGAGGACTAATATCTCTTTGAGATCTTGATTTCAATCTTTTTGGATAAATACCCAGAAGTGGGATTGCTGGATCATAAGTTAGCTCTATTTTTAATTTTTTTTATGAGGAAGATTCACCCTGAGCTAACATCTGTTGCCAATCTTCCTCTATTTTGTACGTGAGCTGCCGCCACAGCACAGCTACTGACAAGTTGTGTAGGTCCACGCCTGGAAACCAAACCCAGGCTGCTGAAGCAGAGCATGCCGAACTTAATAACTAGGCCACCAGGACTGGCCCTCTTTTCAATTTTTGATGAACCTCCATACTGTTTTCCACTGCACCACTTTACATTCCCACCAGCAGTGTGCAAGGGTTTCAATTTCTCCATATCCTCACTGACACTTGTATTTTGTTTCTTTGATAACAGCTGACAGGTATGAGGCAATATCTCATTGTGGTTTTGGTTTGTAAGTTCCTGATGATTAGTGACATTGAGCATTTTTTCATATACCTGTTGGCCATTTGTATGTCTTCTCTGGAGAGATGTCTAAGTCCTTAGCCCTTTGTTTAATCAGTTGTTTTTGCCATCAAGTTGTAGCAGCTCCTCTCACAACTACTCTCTTTTGCTCCACCTTGCTCCATCTTTCTCTTCCTTTTTCTCCATCTTTAAACAGTTTTTAATTCTAACATTCATCAGCCAATACAAAAGTATTTTTAACCCATTCACACATACCAGAACTTTATACAGCCAGTGGATTATAACTGCTTTGATGTCCTCATAGGGCAAATACAAATGCGTCACCTGTCTCAGACTATTTGAAGTCCTCTTCCTCACACAGGAATCACAGTGGTCCCGGGTTATAACAGCAGAGTATGTTATTGCAGGAGATGAATAACAGGGGTATATACCCTTAATGCTGGAGACTACCTATTTAGCACACCTACCTGAGTCCATCTTGGAAAAATTCACACATGGTACCTGTCATTTTACCATTAGAAATCATTCCTTTGGACCTTAAAGAGCCCAATAACTAAAAACACAGATAGATTTGAGATTACTCTGTCTTAGTCTCTTTGGGCTACTATAACGGAATACCATAGACTGGGTGGCTTATAAACAATATAAATTTATTTCTCACAGGTCTGGAATCTAGGAAATCTAAAGGTCAACGTGCTAGAACATTCAGTTTCTGGTGAGGGCCCCCTTCCTGGTTCACAGACAGCTGTCTTCTCACTGTGTTCTCACATGGCTGGATCTCTCTCACGTCTCTTTTATAAGGGCACTACTCCCCTTCACGGGGCCTCTGCCAAAGACTCCACTTCCCAGAGACCCCACCTCCAAATACCATCACACTGGGGACGAGGTTTCAACACATGAATTTAGGGGGACACAAACATTCAGTCTATAGCAACTCTGTCTTGAACTTTTCAGTCAATTGGTTATAAGTGGGATGAGACAATCATGAAAAGACAACTGGGAGAAGAGCACATTAGAGATAAGGAGACTCTGCTAATGGAATTTAGAGACTCCTGCCTAACTTGGCTCCAGATCTGGCTCTAGCAGCCGTCTTTGAAACACTAGTGCTGGCATTCAAATCTGCTCATCGGGAATCTCTACAGCTGGATGGCCCCGGGGACCAGGTCTGCCCCCAATAACAACACCAATGCCTCTGGATGTCAGAAAATCCACTGGAGCTCCCAGTTCCTCCCCAGCTGTGAAGTCACCTCTCCTGGACTGATTATAATTTCACAGAGGGAAGTAAGCCAACTCTAAAGAAAATGTTTATCAGGAAACCTAAATGTCTGAATCCTAACAAGTTCACTCAGGGGTACAGACACAGTTCTGCAAACACAGAAATTCTTGCCACCACTAAAACCAATGGACTGAAAATTGTCAATTTGACTCTTATAGAAGAAAAATCGTTACACACCAAAACAACCCCACTCCCAAAGAGGAATATCTATGCCAAAATAAGGTGCATGAAGGAAAAGTCAGTTCAGAAAGGATGGAGAGAGGTGGCAGGAGAGGACAACCTTCCAAGCTTCAAAATGAGAGTGTGGCCTTGGACAAGTCATGTCACATCTCAGGATGCCAGTTTCCCCTTCTGTGGTGCAACAGTGTCAGGCTAGAAGGCCCCTCCTTCCTTCCCAGCTCCAGTACTCAACGAGGCTCAAGGAGAGACAGGAAAGCAGAAGGCAAAAGGATGAGGGGACCGATAAGATTCAGAATGACCAGCAAATACTTAGGACTTCTCTTATTTTTTTTTTTTAAAAAAAAACTACTTCAAGATATAATCAAGCCCAAAGGCAGAGGACAGCCAGCTTAGAAAGCACAAATGGGGCATCAATCCAAAAAGCCCCAGACAAGCCATTTGCCTGAGTCACTCGGAGCCATACAGCAAGAAATTTAAGAGGATGGCTCCAGGAGCAGAGCTGCTTTTAAACCAGCTTTTAAACCTCCACTACAAACTGCAAAATAATTCCAACTGACCATTCCCTTTGTAGTGAAGGGCGATAGCTTAAACCCGCCAGCAGCCTGGCATTACTGTCATTTGGACTGCAAGGTCACCGGCCTGTTAAATACATTCTGTAGTCTCAGTGAAAACAAGGCAGGCCACGGGGGACGGTCTGTAGTTGAAGGACCTGGGTCAGATCCCAGGGTCACACTCTTTCTGACACTCTGCCACTTACCTGCTGGCAGTTGAAGACAGTCATGTTTAATGCGGTGGAGGATTTGTCTCTGCTTTTATTCTTAATTTTGAAGAAATTTAATTGACTCGGAAGAATTTTTTTCAGAACAAAAAGAATAAACATTGCTAAAATGAGTAAAGAAATGGTTCTCACACTTTAACGCGCACTAAAACCACCTGGTGGGCTTTTTAAAACACAGATTGCTGGGCCCACCTCCACAGTTTCTAATTTAGTAGGACTAGGGTGGGGCCCAAGAATTTCTGTACCGATGCTGCGGGTCTGGGGACCACACTTTGAGAACGACTGCTCTAAATAACTTCCTTTCCTTGGCTTGGATAAATGAGATTCTTGAACAACCACCACCAATAATAATAGTTAACATTTCCTGAGGGCTTACTATGTGCTAGACAGTAAGTGCTAAGTGACTAACTCACAGGAGTCATTTTATTGAATCCCCACACCAGCCCTTTGAGGTATTGTTTGTTATTATTCATATTTGACAATATTATTCATATTTGAGGCTTAAGGAGATTAGACAGCACTCCATGTGAAAATGCCTGGGTTTTCACAGGCAATGAGCTCGATAGATTCAACACCCAAAGAGCCACAGTGATTCCCAACTGCATTCCCAGTACCTAGGACAAGGGTCTCACACCCTACAGCCTTTGGGACCAGAGAGGTGGTGGTGGTGGTATTGTTATTACTGCTGCTGTTGCTGTTAGTATCGATAATATTATCATCATGATCAGATGTCTGGTTGTCCCCAGATATTAACGCTTCCCTTACAGCCTTCTCAAGGTTTTGGTTTGTTTTTCGAATTTCTTTTCTCCCACATTCCATGTACTTCGGAGCCTAGAGTTAGGGTATGTGTATTGGAGTAGGTAATGCTAGGGACTTAAAACAATAGAAGTTTCTTTCTTGCTCATGTGAAGTCCAATCTACTGATCAAGAGCAGCAAATATTCAAGAACCCAGTAGCCTTCCGTTTAATGACTCATCACCTCCCAGGCCCTGGGAGTCCTCCAGGGATCCTCTGCAGCCATGGAGCAGACAAGAGAAGAGAAAGAAGGGAGCACTGCACAGGGAAGGTTTTCATGGGACAGGCTTTGGAGTGCTGAGCATCCCTTCTGTCCTCATTCTTTTGACTAGAACTGCATCACATGACCACACTTAATGAGGGGGGGGGCAAGAATTGCAGTCCATGTACCCCGGAAGAAGCACTAATGGGATCGGTGCATATCTAGGCAGCGTTTGCCACAGTAGATCCCATTCCAGACCATTTGTCATCCTTTTTCCCTCATCCAACACTTGAAGTCCTTAGCTTCAGACTTCTCACTATCCCTACTGACTTCTCAGGAACTCCCCTTCATTTACTAATGAACTTAGCACCAAGTTCACTATCTTTCTCTACTTCTATACAATTCTTCATGCCTTTCATATCTCCATGGGTGAACCATTCAATATTTTGTGTCTCTCTTCCTTGACCTCCTAACCTCTAGTAAGCTTTTCTTTCTATCTCACCTCTACTCCCCAGTCCCATAATAACAGCTGAACCGCTTGCAGAAGTTTCAAGTTCCTACTTGCTGATCACCATCTTCTATCCTTCTAGTGCACTCACACTATGATTCCCATTTCAAGACTTGACTTCATCCAAACCACCAATCCATTGACCTCAAGAAGGTTCACCGCTCTTAGCCTTAAGCTCCTCACTCTTTTGGTTACCTATTTAGGGTCTAAATAATCACCCATTTAAAACACCATCAATCCTATTCCCCCATCCATTATACCCCGTTATAATCACCTGCAAAAACTCCAAACCTGGTTAAACTCAACCAGCAGCCTATCTCATGCTTGCACGCAAACAGCTAAACATGTTCCTCACAAAAACTCCAGGTCTCCTTCTCCTGAGCAAATGGTTTAATTATATTTCCCCACCCCCTTGAAGTTAGGCTAGACCAGGGATTAGCAAACTATAGCCCTGATGAGCCAAATTCAACTCAATGCTTGTTTGTATAAATAAAGTTTTATTGGACATACTCATTAGTTAACAAAGTGTCTATGGCTACATTTATGCTATGACAACAGAGCTAAGTAGCTGTGACAGAGACCATATATCCCGCAAAGCCTAAAATATTTGCTATCTGGCTCTGGGCAGTGTAGCAGGAATTGGTATGCTGACCTCTGGCTGGAGTCAGCACTTTCTGGGTACAGAGACCTGTAGTGGGAGTGATGATGGGGACAGAGGGGACAGGGGACGTTCTCCCTGGGAGAGGCCGCAACAGTGAATCAGACAGGACTGGCTGGCTAGGAGCCAGAAACTAAGGGTTTCATCTTGGCCCAGGAGCAGTTATTTGATGGCTTCTCATTTAATCTCCATGCCTCAGTTCTCTTGCCCTCTTATTTACCAACTCCTCATTTAGATTATCATGTTCAGAGTCACTTGAATTTTAACGACCCTGAAAAGTGTCACGCATTTTGAACGGTTTTTTATTAAAGGGTGGTAATTTTTCAATGCTTGAATTAAAGCTATAATATTCAATTATCTGTAAAAATAATTGATAGAGCCCCTGATGCCACAATATAATACTACTGAGGTGTCAGTGTTTACATATGCTCATTCTACTTACATTTTTTACTGGACTTTAAATCATCATCCCGTTGGAACTTATAATAGTTCTGTAATGGGGTAGGTCAGGTATTACTGGCTTGACTTTAATGATAAGAGGAGAAGAGAACTGAGGCATGGAGATTAAATGAGAAGCCATTAAGCAACTGCTCCTGGGTTGAGATGGACCCCCTAGTTTCTGGCTCCTAGCCAGCCAGTCCTGTCTGATTCACTGTTGCGGCCTCTCCCAGGGAGAATGTCCCCTGTCCCCTCTGTCCCCATCATCACTCCCACTACAGGACTCTGTACCCAGAAAATGCTGACTGCAGCCAGAGGCCAGCATACTAACTCCTGCTACGGTGCCCAGGGCCTACCGCCCACACAAAACTTCAGCGCAGAGATGTCCCCACACCCAGGCTCAGCAGCATTCTTCTTTACAGGGAGGCAAAATGTAATTGTCAAGGAAAAAAAAAATCACTGCCTTCTCTGAATAGACTTCTTGTGAACTATGAAATGAGGGTAAACCATTTCGTCAGTTTGCCTCACTTCTTGAGTCCTTGTCACACATTCTCATAACCTCTTCCTCCAAAGTAGGAGGAAAGCTGACCTTCTGGTGTATTTACGGCTCACCTAGTACAACTTCAGCTTAAGACTTCTAATCGCTTTGAAAGCGAGCAATAGAACTGGGATTATGTGGCTATGTTTTACAGACACGGACCTCCTGTTGGGAGATGAAAAAAATGACCGTGCGTGACTTCCACAGAAGGTCATTTAGTCATAGCTAAGCCTGGCTTCAGAGCCAGCCAGCCAACCTCGCCAAACACCCACCATGCCTCCTACCTTCTAGAATGAACAGCGCTCACGGTTTCTCCTCGTCCACAATCCACAGGGACTCATCCAGCCAAGTGTGATGCTCTGCATCTTTCAGCTCACTGATCCAAATCCAGCAGTCATGCACATCGCATGCATCTGAGACACTCCAGGGAGAGTCTCTGCCTGTGTAAATCAATAAACAGACGACTGTTAGCCCCATGTCACTTTCCCATTACGACAAATGCACAACCTGAGCACAGCTCCCCACAAGCCAGCCGCAGATCCCCCAGACTGTCTCCTTCCTCAGACTTTGTCCCTGCACCCCTTCTCCCTCAAGCCCCAATCACTAACACCAACCTGGCCTTCAGGAGATCGTGGAGATACCAACTTATCTAGAAAGTGGATTCCCCAAGACTGCACTAGATCATCCCTCCAATGTGCTCCTAAAACAACTGGGGGAGGGACTACAGATTCATTTTCTAGGAGAACTTTCTATTACATATTGCAAATTAGAATAGATTTGCAGCAAACCCTGACTCCAAACCAAAGTCAAAATAAGCTAATTTATATGAATGCTCTACCTTAATAACTTCTCTTATCTGTGTTCTTCCATCCTATCTATCAAGGAGTGTAAGCTCTTTGAAAGCAGGAACTTTGTCTTATTTTTAGTAATATCTCCAGCCCCTCACAGGAGCCCTGACATTTAAGAAACACTCAATACTAGTTTAACATGTTAGATTGCAGAGGATCAGAGTTTGTATTATCTTTGTGCAACTGCAGCTGAAGGTCACATGCTATACAACCAAAATGCAATGCTAGACAATGTAGATTTCACCTAGCTTGGTCATCCCCGCCAAAAGTCCAATCTGCGATAATACTTTTACCTTATTGCAAAGGCTAAAAGCAATCATACTTAAAATATTCCACCAAGAAACGTGTTGACAACTTTTCAGTACTTTTTGTACCGTGTGATTTTTTTTTGAATACACGACCTAGCTGAAAATAGAGCACTTTACACCACAGAGCTGGATTTTCAGTTGCCTAGACTGGCTGTCCAGTCATGGTGTCAGGCAATTCTAATTGTTATTCTCGTGTGGAACCTAAGAGGACAGAAGCATCACAAGCTTGAGAGTGGCCAGCCCAGGTCACAGAGCAGCTTTCAAGCCAGTCTGCAAATGGAAATGAGAATTTCTAGTGGTGGTGTATAAGGTTTCCGTGTTGAAATGCACTCTATTTCTGAGAAGTTCTTTAGAGACAGCATTGCAGAGTCACTGTCTCTGTCCTTGAAGAAGTGGGTTTTTCCAGGAGCACCACTTAACAGTGCTGAGCAACAGGAAAAACCTAAGGTGCCAGTTTCAGTAATATACATCTTGTAAATGGGAGCATCTCATAAACGAACATTACAATTTAAGCCACAGATTAAACATTAATAACAATGCAGAAATGAGACCCAGAGGAGGACACACTAGCTAGACTGCCCCTTATAAAAGACAGGCACATTTATATTTTCCACATATTCATTTTTTCTTTTTAAATAAGATTCCAAATCCCCCTAAGCATGGATACTTTATAGTAAGTAGAAAGCAAGAAAATAAAAAAGAATTACTGCACACATTTTCACATCCTTCATAAGATGCAAGAATGTTTCTGTCTGATTGGTTTTTATTATGTTATTCTTGGTCTACTTTAATAAGAAAGATTTCAGTCTGATCTAATTCCAAAGCTACATTACACCTTCTCTTTCCCTATCTTTGCTTGTCCCTTTAATGACAAGGAGTCAGAAAACATGCCAGAAAGGGGTTCTTTAAATAACCAGGGTGTTACTTGTCGCTTGAAGTCATTAACAGGTTCTGTAGATGAAACTGGGCATTTTTAATTCTCTTGACACTCCCAGAAAACTATCGTCCAGGGAAAAAGTCACCTGTTTTGTTATTAACACTAAACATTTTCTGTGATGCTATAAGGGAAAGAAAAAGCTAGAATTAAATATGTTTTGGGAAATATTTTAATCTTTGCAAGCATACGTTACATACATTACAGGTAAAACTCCTGGGTCATGTCTCTGGCAATAAACCAGTGGCTTCTTGTACGTAAGTGTGTTCACTGAAGGCAGGCTGGTACAAGGACCCTCAGGGAACTTTTAATCAAATCTTGCACAGAACCAGGGCTCCAGGGTGATCCTATTTCTTCTCAAAGAAGAGAGGCAGCTCTGTTTCAATTAGTACCACAATCTCAGAAAACACTGGCAGGAAACCACATAATCCGAAAAAATAATTCTAAGGCCTTTGCCAATTCAAAAAAAAAAATGGAAGTAGATAATTAAAGATTAAAAATACCCTAAAATCTTAATGTGGCAGTATAAACATGCCACATGATACCATGGCAATATTCTCTTTTTTAAGGAAATTGATTCATTAGCCTGTGGGCTTGCAAAATGTCAGAGCGAAGGACTGAGAGGGCCTCTCTCCACAGCTAACGCCTTACCTCGCCTCGCTCTTCCTGAGCTTGTCAATGGCAACACTAGAGGTGGATCTGCAGAAGAAATCTCCAACTATAGTTCTGTTTTAGATGCATGAGGAATGTGGAAGTTTCGACAGCATGCATTCCAAATCAGCTGTGAAGATCCAGAGACGGAAATGCCTCAGATACATAAAGCTCAAACAAAGCACAGCTCTGTTTGACTGGGGCCCCAGTGGAAGCAGAGAAGTGGGGGAAGTCATTTTGCAAACTGAACCAGCCAGAAACAAATAAATTTGCACATGTGTCTGTGTGTATGATACGGTGTGAAGTAAAGAGATCATTGCCACAATTCATACATGGAAATTTCATGTGATAGTCATATCTCATATGTATATGTAAAGATAAATAGATATAAATATATTACCATATTTTTACATACACTCTAAGTCTCCAGGAGTTACTAGGCAGAGGAACAAAATGAAATGCTAGACTTTCCTGCTCTTTCAGGGAGGAGGTCATATTCTTTTTTGAAAGCAGAAGTAAGGACTATCTTTGCTATAAGACTAAGCCTAATCAAAGTGAATATAGACAGATTGCTGGCCACCTCTGTCTTATTTTAGTATCACTGTCCCACTCACATAAAAAGACACCGACACACACACACCTCTCTACTGCACGGGGGCTAGAAATTCCCATCATTAGATCAGGGTTGTTCAACTTCAGCACTATTTGCGTTTTGGTCCAGATAATTCTTCGTCGTTGGAGGCATTCTGTGCACTCTATGATGTTTAGCAGATTCTTACAATGGCCTCTACCCACTAGATGCCAGTAGCATCCCCCAGTTGTGACAACCAAAATTGCCTCCAGACATTGCCAAATGTCCCTGGGTTTGGGGGAAGAGGATGAGGAAGAAAATCCTCCCCACAACACCCCCCCCCCCAACTTGGAAGCGCTGCATTAGAATAATCAGTGAGTAAGAAAAGAAAAAAGACTGGAAATCTTGTGCAAATCGAGGAAGACCACCCAAATGAGAGCAAGTGAAGGCTATTTACTGAGAGCTTGCTATAGTAAGGGAGTCAGCCACCATCACTTGTGATTAGCAGAGACTCAAAGGCAGGCAGGGGAGTGGAAAGGCTTTATAGTGGAAAAAAAAAGGAAGGCTTCAGGTGTGCTCTGGTTGGAGATTGTTGGCACGGGGAAGCTGGAGGCAAGGCATCGTATCTGATTGGTTTGGGAAGCATACTTGACTTTCTCTGTTGGTCCTTAGTTGGAAGCAAAGGCAAAAAATAGGGAAGGTGGTGGTCATTGACCAAGCTTTTTCGGCATTGGGCTCCCAGTACCGACCACAGTACCTGGAGGCATCTGTATTAGTTTCCCTTTGCTGCCTTAACAAATTACCACAAATTTAGTGACTTAAAACAATACAACTATATCATCTAACAGTTTTGTGGGTTAAAAATCTGACTCCTGTTTTAGCTGCAGTCACGGTGTTAGGCTCATGTTTCTTCTGGAGACCCTAGGAGAGAATCCGTTTTCTTACCTTTTCCAGCTTCTAGAGGCTGCTCACATTCCTTGACTCACAGCCCCCTTCCTCCATCTTCAAAGCCAGCAACGTTGCCTCTTTTGGACCACTACTCAGTAGTCGCATCTCCCTCTTCACTCTCCTTGTCTGTCTCTCTCTTCTGATTTTAAGCACCTGTGATTACATTGAGAGCCCCTTGGATAATCCTGGATAATCTCCCTGCTTTAAAAGCAGCTCTTTAACAACCTTCATTTACTGACTTATTAATTATAAATTAATTCCATCCCAAACTTTTATTCCCCTTTGCCATCTAGCATAATATATTCACAGGTTCCAGGGATTAGTATACAGACATCTTTGGAGACCATTATTCTTCCTTCCCCAGCATTCAATAAGCAAGGTGTGGTCCATGGACCAGCAGCATCAGCATCACCTGGGAACCTGTTAGAGATGCAAATTCTGAGGAGCTGTCCCAGACCTACTGGTCCAGAAGCTCAGTGGGTGGGTCACAGCTACCTGTGTTTTAACAAGCCCTCCAAGTGATGCACATTCAAGTTTGAGAAACACTGATCTCCATTTCATATCCTCTTTCTCCACTCTACAAGTGTGTAGTTGGTATATGAGGCCTTTGGGTACCACAACAATTAAATTCCTCAGAAATGCACTATTTACCAGAGAAATCTTTCCAAAATGTAAATTCTAACTATATGACTCCTCTACTAACAATCCTTAAATGCATCTCTCCCCAGTTCCCTATGGATAAAGTCTACACTCCTCAGCATGGCATAAAGTTTCCTTTATCGTCTCACCTCTGCATGTTTCTCCAGCCTCATCTCGCGTCTCTCCCCGACCCTCACGTAGCTTCTTGCAGCTCTGGGCTCTTTCATGTCTTTGATGCTTCACACATCCTGTTCCCTCCCCCTGGAAAGTTCAACCTGTTGGCCTGGCAAGTTCCACCTCCTCCTTTATAACATTATCTCCTCCAAGAAGCTGCCCTGACCTTCACAGGAAGTTGAGTGTTGCATCTTCTGTGGCCCAGAGTCCCTTGTATAAACCTCTGCATAGCACTTTCATGGGAATGATTTTACATGTCTGTCTGTCTCCCCAGACTGTGAAGCTTTCACATGTCAGGATGTGATAACCCAGAACAAAGCAGAAGGCCTGGAACATAGGAGACTCTCTGTGAATTTTTAAGTGTATGAAAAAAATGGTCACATTCAATGATACATTATTCCAGCCAAATACCTGTTGATATCCTAAAAGCAACTACCATCAAATAAATTTTCCCAGAAAATGTTTCCCAAAGATAGATTAATATTCAAGTGATTCTAGGAATAGTCACCTCCACCTTCAATGAGAACAAATCCCTCAAGGACGTGAAAATATAATTAAAATCCTCCTCCCACATCCCAAACCTATTTCTTCATGTATCCTACTACTTCCTCCCAAATAACAATCTGAAAGCCAACCTAAAAGGCATGAATTAACCAACTGGATAGGGTCGGCTTGGCAAAGGGGTTCCACGGTCCTCCCTTACTTGCATACTCCACACAAGCAGCCCTAATCTGGCCTGGTGGGGTGGGGAGGGAAATGGGAGAAGTTGGGTCCTCAAATTGCTATGGAAGGAACACCCATCCTACACAGACACCAGGAACGGCCCCTAGCTATTCCACCATGGAGACCCTGATGACTTCACGAGCTTCTTGTTATAGGAGGGTGCAGAGAGGAGAGTAGGGGGATGGCACAATGGGAAGTACCTGCAGGATTTTAAGTCAGGCCTCGAAAGAAATATTTTTCAGGTTGTGGATGGTAACTAATTAGTGGGGCATTTAACAATTTATTAAGACTACAACCTGCATTGTTTTTCATAAAATAGAGTATGAAGGTGTATGAAATATGGTGTAAAAAACATTAAGAGAAAATACCATAGAAAGCGTTAAGTATTGCTTAGTGAAACTTTAGGTTCAGTGATTCATACCCATAAATGTGTATGGCTGTGATATAAAGTACTTTTCTTACTGTAACTCAGAGTGAATACAGTTTGAAAAACACTGCTCAAAGAGATGATGGAATGACGCTGGGCGCTTCTCATGGACCATCCTTATCTCCTCGGCTGGAAGTGATTCCATCCTGAAATGATTGCCTCCTTTGCACAGCATAATTGGTACACAAGGCCCATGTGATTCAGTGTGATTTCACATGTGCTAACTTCTCAATCGGACTCTAGGCTCTGTGGACCCAGACAGGTCACAGGCTTCATTCCACTTCACAGTTTCTTCCCAGCCTGGACCAGGGTCTGACACGCAAAGTAGGTTCTTAATGATTATTGGTTGGTTGGCTGAATCTTACAAACTATCAACTTAAGAGAATCAAGTTTAGGGAAAAATAATCAATGACGCTTCAAGAACAGTCCAAATACCAGATGTCCCTGTGAAAATGACAATTGAACACCAATCCAAAGAAGTGCACTATGCCACCACTAGCAAGAGACAAGAATGGAGCCTCAACCAGGCATGAACAAAAAAAAACAAAAACCAAGACAACCTGTTTTCACTTTGCTTGGAAATCTATGCTCTTCCCCAACCTTCAAAACAGAGTGAGAAATTGCAGTGGATGTGATCAGCTCCTGTTTGTTATCAACATTTCACAGCAAGCATTAATAAGACATCTTGTATTTATAAAGCTTTTGTTTTCCAGTATTCCCTGATATGTATTGAGCCAAAAAGATTTGAGAATAGCTGTAGGATCCGGCCTTTGTTAGTAAAAGAAGAATTTCAAAGAGAGGGAAAAAAATCAAAATGTGAACCTATTTAAATATTCAGCATCCACGTGCCATCGTTCAGTTATACTGCTGCTTTGTGATATGTCTGACATGAGGCATTACAATAAAGCCAGAAACAAATGCCACACAGAAAACCATAAAATGACAAGAACTACCAAAAGAAGGCCTTGGTATAGACAGAGCTTCCTGCCTCAATGCATAATTTATACTGTCTATAAAGCCAACACCTGGGACCTGCTAATTTAATTAGTCAGTATTGAACAATTAATTGTAGCAAGTCAAGGTTTCAGACTACTTTGACAGCTGTTTTCATTACTTCTAATTAATCTATGGCATTCATCTCTCTTTCCCACCATGCTTGGACCTCAAAGCTCACTTTTGTTTGGTCTGAGGCATCCATTCCACCAGATGACATCATGTCAGTGTTATACCCCCTTTATTTTCCCTAATTCCAACAATTTAGGTGATGCTAGAAGAGGACACTCCATCTGTCTGGAGTGGTCTTACTAATTCTGCCCGAGAAACAACCACATGGGCCCAGCATCTCCTCCACAAGGTTTGCCCTGACCGCCCCAACCTTCACAAAAGCATTCATTCATTTACTTAGCACACATTTGCTAAGTCACTTATGCCAGGCACTGCACAAGGCAATGGGGTTAGAGTCAAATAAAACCCTGTCCTGTCCCCAAGGAGTTCCAGCCCAATGGAGGACACAGAAAGGAAATCAACATTAAAACTCAGAGCAGGCTCCACATTAACATTCACAGACCTGGGCAGAGGGTACAAACAGAGGCCCTCATACCGTACATCTGAATGTCTAAATGGTATCAATCAAGCTATCAGACAGTTAAATAAAATATGTCCTCTACTACAAACTTAATAAAGACAACTTCAAAATGACTCAGGAGGCAGGTTCAAATTTAAAACTAGCAGAACAGAAAAAACCAGCCTCCAGCCTGTGGTTCACTGTGCTTCTCTTCCTACCCCTGAGCTCCAGGCTGCCCAGCAAAGGACCTGGCACACATGCGTGTGGACACCTTCACAAGTCCAAGCTCCCTCCACAGCCTCCGCAAACAACTGTCCCTGGATGGACCTAGGGAAGAGACTTACTCAGGTTCTGGAAACACAAGACACAAGGCAGAGAGTTTTAGAGCTTCAGTATGAAGCATGTTCAAGTATGGGAATACTCCATCGAGAGGGGCATCACAGAAAGAGGACAGAGCAGGGACCTCTAAAGCAGTGTTTCTCAAACACTTATGTATGTGAGCACCACCTGGAGAGCACATTACAACACAGATTCCTGGGCCCCTCTCACAGAGATGAGGCTTCAATAGGTCTGAGGTAGAGCCCAAGAATTTGTATTTCTAACAATGTCCATAAGATGCTGATGCTGCCTGTGATGCTTAATTTTATGTGTGAACTTGACTGAGCTGTGAGATGCCCAGATTTCTGGTTAAACATTCTTTCTGGGTGTGTCTGTAAGAGTGTTTCCAAAAGAGATTGGCATTTGAATTGGTAGACAGAGTAAAGCTGATGGCCCTTGTCAATGTGAGTGGCCATGATACAATTCACTGAGGGCCTGAATAGAGCAGAAGGTAGAGGAAGCTTCATTACTTAGTTAACGAAGAGAAGTTAGCAAGGTTGAGGGAGCAAAAGAGGGAAAGAGTTGAAACAAAGGCCTCCCAGCAGAGGGGAGCACTGGTGTGGAGGCAGGAGCATTTCAACATATGATGGTGAATTTAGGAAATGAAGAAAGGATCTTTTTACATGCAGTAAAGGGTGGGCATAGGAAAGCAGGTACAAGAAAAGAGGAATGTGCATGGGAAAGCTTCTAAGGATGTATGTCCTATGAAAAAGAGATTGAGGGAAAGACAAAGCAGGCTTGGGGAGAAACGCAAGGTTCATTTTCTAGGTGTTCTTCTCGTCCTCTCACCACCAGTAGCAATTAATGTCTGCAGAGTTCATTTTGTAATTACTCACATACCTCACGATGAAATCTCTGTTGATATTTTGAACATTTAAGTAGCCTATCATTATTTCATAATCCACACGTCCATATCTTGGCTCCTCAACAGCATGAGTCATTTGTGAGCAAGAACTGTGTGCGTGGGTTTCACGGAACAGGTTCTCATTATTTGTTGATTTGGTTCAAAATGACTGAAGTGTCAATACACTTTGTAAAGGAGCCATTAGCAATGAAAATGTCAAGTTATTTCTCACTGGTGATGAGGAGAACAAACAACATGGCGTGTCCCTTATGAAGGTGCTCGGGAAACATTCATGTTTGTAGAACCCGCCTTGACAGGCAGAGAGATAACAGACTGCGTTCCTAGTTAGATAGAAGTTTCTGTATTATGTCTTGATCTGAACAGAGCTAATAATTCTGGTCATAATTCCTCATGTGAATGTTAAGATGGTTATATAGAATGTAGAACATTCTCTAAATATCTGTCAGCCTAATAAATTTTACCAACTGCCTTAAATGTTCCTTTAACCATTAATAAATGAAAACACATTGCAATACAGTTTAAACTCATGTACAATAGGAAATGGTGTCATGGTGACTTCTTAGGAAGTAAATTCTCTTCGAGTTGCTGACCTGGTGGTGTAGAGGGAACACTGGTGCCAGTTTGTTTATAAACTTGCAGCAGAAAACCTACAAATTAGTCACTGAAAAGAAAAATAGAGACTCCCCAACTTTCAGTTTAGCATCCCCTAAAGGAGGTGTAATTTCTTAACTCTTTTTGTACACAAAGCATTATATGTAGTATCCACTCCCCACAAAGAGGATTACCATCAAATTTGGAACAGCATCCTATGCCGTGGTCAACTATATGACACCATTTGCTGTAAGAACTCTGTTGGCCCCTGCTATAAAAAAACTCACTCTCATAGTCTCCCTGAGCTGTGTAGGTACTGGGAAAGCTGTCCCCCTTTGGAGGATGGGAGTGAGAGGAGGGATAAATTAGAACCTTTTGTCATTATGTCAAGGCTGCATCAAGGATGCTACTCACCAAGACGAAACGAACCTTAACATTCCCCTCAGTTTGACTAAATTTTAGACAAGCTTCTTCCTGACTATAGGCCCCTGAGCTCCCTTTTCTTAGAGCATTTACTTTAGAAACTTGCAATTGTAAATTCTTTCTTTACCCCTTTGAAACATAAATCCTCTACAACCGGGAATGTCTTTCTCAAGGACCTGGGAGTGATCCATTTGAAATGTAATCGTCAAGAAAGATAGGGCCCCTGTCTTCCAGTCTCTACAGGAAGGTAGAAGCCTAACTTTGATCATCAAAAATTAGCCACTATGGAAAACAGTATGGAGATTTCTCAAAAAATTAAAAATAGAAATATCATATGATCCAGCTATCCCACTACTTGGTATTTATCCAAAGAACATGAAATACACAATTCAAAGAGATTTATGCACCACTATGTTCATCACAGCATTATTCACAATAGACAAGACGTAGAAGCAACCCAAGTGTCCATCAACTGATGAATGGACAAAGATGTCATATATATGTACAATGCAATACTACTCAGCCATAAAAAAGACAAAATGGTGCCATTTATGACAACATGGATGGACCTTGAGGGTATTATGCTAAGCGAAATGAGCAAGACAGAGAAAGACAAACACTGTATGATTTCACTCATATGTAGAAGAGAAACAAACACATGGATAAGGAGAACAGATTAGTGGTTACCAGAGGGGAAGGGGGGTGGGGGCAGGGCAAAAGGGGCACACATGTATGGTGATGGATAAAAACTAGACTATTGGTGGTGAATACGATGCAGTCTATACAGAAACTGATACAAAATAATATACACCTGAAATTTACACGTTATAAGCCAATATGACCTCAGTAAAATAATTTTTTAACAAACTTAGCAAACACAGATGGCCTAGTCACATTGACCAAAGTCCCACTGCATTCTTTCACGTGAGGATCCCAAAGTATCGAGAGGAAGCAGACAGGAAGTACCCACATGTCATCCCTGCTGTCCAAAAGTCAAAGCTAGGTTTACCTGGTGGAGTGGACCAGGGAGTGTCTGGACAAGACACAGGGGCATGGAAAGATAAAAAGTCCCATGAAAGAAAATTCCCTAGAGAATGTAGGCTGGTAACTCAGGCTCAAGACAAAAACCAAGGGTTTGGGACAGGGAAGTCTGGTTGGGAAGAATATATGGCTATGCCCTGTGCTTTGGGGAGCAATGGCCAAGCCTGTGAGAGGGCACTAAGAGAACAGTCATCCTGGAGTCCCAGCTTGGGCACACTGTGTCCTATACAGAGACCAGGCACCACAGTCCTCAGGAAATACCTTCAACAGTGGCACTTCGCAGCTCCAAGAGACAACAGCCATGAAGGACTCCAGTCCCCTCTCCATGGCTCTTGGTAGAGACTCTTGAAGGTTGGCAGGGGGCAGGGGGTTGGGGGGACACTTTCAAGTAAAAGGTAACGGACTTCCTGCTCTATAGGGCAGCTGCTCCAGCAAGTGATTAGACAATGTGAAGAGATGTGAATGCATTTAAATAGGCAAGTATAGCCTCATTTCTGAGCTGGTCCTCCTACACTATATACATAATTTTCTTTTTAATGAAAATATCCATGTCACATTCTCTCTTTTCTAGAGACATGAAAGAAAGCTTTGTAGAGGTGGAGAAACTGGAACTCCATCACATTTGAACAGGTGGAGGTGGAAAGGTCTTCACCAGGAATAATTCCTAAGCTTATGTCTTCTTTCTATTGAATATGACGTTGTCACAAGAATGATAAGCAGTTGAGTAAGAGCGCTGACCAGGGCCCTGGGAAACCTCTAAGAAGCTGTCCACCATTCAGTCTCTCTGCCTGCAAGCTGTTAAGGAGGCAGCAGCATCAGAAATGGTGAGTCTTACAAAGCCTCAGGGAAGCTGGGTGCAAAGATTCTATGCCTCAGGTGGAATTCATACAGTAACCTCAGATTTATCGAACATTAACAGGCTTACTCAACTTACCAGGAATTTTATTTTTAATTTAATAATTCTTATCACATGAACAAGACATCTCCTATGCAGAAAAATTAGAAAACAAAGAAACAAAACGTCTCATGATCTCACCACTTATTAAGTACTGTTAATATCTATTAATATTTTGACGTATATATTTCCAAACTTTAAATCAGTGTATGCTTTTTCCAAAGTAGAATCACAAAATACATTCTATTTGGTAATTTTTTTCTCTTAACACATACATTATAAAATCTCATAGACAATAAATATAAATGTGCTATATTATATTACTGGATATACAATAGTTTAAAGAGAAATTTCTATAGACTGACTAGTGCTTTAGCAACTACTCAGATTCAGCAACATGTATAATATTTTCACTTCTGGGGCTAATGGGATTAATTCTACTTTGTGAAATAGCTGCACCACTTTCTGAGCCTGCATGAAGGGTACACGTGATGGGGGGAGGGGTCATTTCTTTATATTTGTTATTGCTTATAACTCATCTTTCGTTCCCAATAACTGTCCTAAGAAGAAAGGAGTAAGATGTTGTCACACAAAGCATTTAAATATCCCACCATTCTGCAGTAGTCACCAAGAGGCCTATTTCGATGTAACAACTGGATGACCTCTCAGCCTCTCTGTTAGGATGGAGAGGAGAGGATAGCCCTTTCCAGGAGGGCTGCATGCCTGATGCATGTAACCTACCAATCGATCTTTCGACCTGTTACTTTACATCATCCGCACTCTATTAAATCATTTCAGGCCTGCTGGCTAGCCAAGTAATACCACCAAATCCCAGCTTGCTCTGTCTCTAGCCCCACTTCTACTACTGACTTGTCTTAAACTTTCTTAAATTAAAAGGCAAGAAAGAATCTTTCACTCCCAAAAGCCACGAGGCCCCCTACTGATTTTTGAATGAAGTGTCTCTGACCCTTTTCATAAATGTATTAAGCAAAGAAAGGTGAAAAATCCACTGATGGGAGCATGATCACCCATGAGTCATTTATGCCCTGAGGTGAAATCAGAAGTTGTTAATTAAGGTAAACCAATTCCAATGGTGTATCAGAGAAAAAAAGAAAGAGGTGAAGATCCCAGGCTACCTCGTTACTAATATGCAAGCTGTCGTATATGAAAGATTCTTCAAAGATGTAAAAGGATGTGCTGAGAGCTGAAGAAGCCACTCTCAGGGGACTGGGCAGGGACACTTTGGCTAGCAGTGATTTCAAGTGTAATTATTGTAATTCATAACCAAATAGGCAAAAGTGAATTTCTGAAATCACACTCCTGGAGCAAAAACTAATTTCAAGCTCCCTAAAGCTCTTGTATTATGTTCCTATGACAGATGTGGGGTTGATGATCAGTTCTGTGACTTTGCCAAGTATGAGACCTAAGATGACACCAAACCCAAACTGCTCTTATTCCTTCTGATGCTCAGCTGCTATTCACCAGCATTTCTTGTGATTTACCCAATGACATAAGAAAAATCTCATCTCTGGCTCTCTGGCCTTCCTGCATTCAAAGTAAATGTTCTCCTCCTTACTGACCACATTTACGAAGAAAAACCAAAAACATTACATTTTTGTAGGCTAAAAATAGACACAGGGCTAATAGGAAATTGACAGGAAGGCAGCCTCTACCCCGTCTCAGGGAGCACTGAGGCTGCTATGTGGCATAAGGATACTCGCTCAGTGTCTAGCAACCACACTGGGCCCCCCAGCCCTGCCCAGTTCCCTACATTGCTGTTTCATCTTCTTTTCTAAAAAAAATGTAATGCAAGTTAACAAATACAATTGATTGTGTAAAATAAACACAACTTTAAGTCTTTTAAATGCATTCTATATAAACAAATTCACAAATCAGACAAAATACTATATGGGATTACCAGACAAAATTTGACGAAAAACATTTAAATCTAAACATCCAAGAACCTCAAAGAACTTCAAGTAGACAAGAGCTACAATGGAGGGTCCAGCCCCTTCAATGCGGGGGCTACTCTGTGGTTTGCAGGCTCCATGAGGGTTGAAACACCTGAACTGGTTGCTGCTGTATGCCCAGCACAAGCACAGTAGCTCGGAGTAAGTACTTACCAAATATTTGGTATGTGGGAGGATGGAAGGAAGGGAGGGAGGGAAGGAGGAAGAGAGGGAAAGAGGGAGGAAGGAACGTCAAGGGAAAACAGGGGCCGGTTGGGAGAGGGGAAGGGAAAGAATAAAGAGAACCACATGACCTTGAGAAATGGCACCACCCCTCCGGTACCCCACACTCCAATTGTGCATGCAAGGAGCTGGGAATGGTAAGGGAGAAAAATCAGTGGTTTCTTTGTGTCATGGGATGGTTGGTGTTAGGAAGAGAGAATATGGGGGCAATTTAACCCTTTTCTGCTTCTGTCACTTTGATTTAGGTAACTGAAATGAGCCTCTCTCCCACCAGTCAGTTGACCGATCTCCATTACCAGAATTGAACATATTGAAACGCAATGACTATGGCTTTATCATTGGGTCGCTCAGGTATGCTGGGCTGGGTGGCAGGCATCCTTGTCCCTGGTGACAAGCTGCCACCAGAGTGAGCGACACGGCCCACTCCAGCATTTCGGCAGCACAATAAACCATTTCGTATGTTGATATTAATATCACTGAACAGGACACAACACACAAAGGGCCAAACTGGACTTACCTTTTCAAGCTGAAAAAAGATGAAATGATATCTATATTTTTCATCTAGTTTTCCGTATAATGATGACCATACATTGATGTGAAAGTGTGCCTTTCACAGTTGAGCACTGATTCCTCATTTAAGGTCTCCTCTTTGGATAATGAAACTAGTACCCTAATCGGAAATCTTAAGTCGAGCCTCTTGCTTCTGACTCTCTGGGGGTGATGGGTGAGTTTGGGGCAAGTGGGCTCCAGATGTGCAGAGCTCATCCCCCGCTCTTGCAGATCTGCATCCCTGCAAAGACACTGCCTTGGTCCGCCCCCCTGAGGCATTGGTACATGGCAGGAAGGACTCTGCCCCATGTAGGGAGGACTGCAGTGGTCCAGGGCAGCCTAAGCCTGGGTGAGTAACTCTCTCTAATCCCAGAGTTCAATAATTAGGAACCCACACCTAAACTACGTTCTTTCAAAGAGCCCTATCAGTAGCAAAGCCAACATTTTGATCTTCATCAGATTCTTTCATCTTGATTGGGTTAAAACTTGGAAGGGGAGATAAGGATGTTACTCATTAGTGCTTCCCACTTTGAAACCCAATAATACATACCAAATTTCTATGCCATAGCTGTTTGGCTTTTTTCAACATATAATCTATAGGACAATAAATTGGGTACTAGATTAGGAAATCAATTCATATATATCAATTTGTATGTATGCACATATGTGTCTATATGCATATATACACATATATATACACATATACATTAAATATATGAAAATATATCTGTAATCATCTGAATTATTTATGCTTTATCAAGTTTATTGAAATATTCCTACTTTCTAAGAAGGCAGCAATATTGCCCTGCTAACACAGAACTTGAAGTTAGAAGATACCATAGATAAAAATAGGAATTTCTGTTTTTCAAACCTCCTTTCAAAACTTACACTTATAATTAGCACACATCAATATAAGATGTTTTAGAACAAGGATCAGCAAACTATAGCCCACAGGCCAAATCCAGTTGTGACCTGTTTTTGTACAGACGAGAATGAAAATAATGGATTTTACATTTTTAAAGGATTGTAAAGAAAACAAAGATTATGTAATAGAGACCATACAGGACTCACAAAGCCTAAAATATTTACTCTCTGGTTCTTCACTGAAAAAGCTTGCCAAACCCTGTCTAGAACAACCCTCTCCCAATACACACACACACACACACACACACACACCTCCCACAATATTCTCCTACACGGAGGTTAATTCCACATTCTGTCAGTAGAGTGCAATTGTTAGAAGGCTGAAGTTAGACAGTCTGGGTTCAAATCCCAGCTCTGACATTATTTGCTGTGTGACCTTAAGCAAGTTGTTAACTTCTCTTAGCAATTTCCTAGTCTTTAAAAGGGAATGATAATAGTACCTAATTGATAGGGGTTTTGCGAAGTTTTAATAGCATAAGAAGTGTAAAGAAAGTAGGACAGTGCCTAGCATGTGGAATTACCCAAAGATTAGTTACTATTAATCAAATCTATTCATGTTAGTGCACTTCTTGGTCCAGGCTCCCCTAAATTTAGCCATCCCTGGTCCTACAGTCCACATGAGAGAGAAAATATTCCTCATGTATCTAAAAACAAGCGTTCCCATCAATACAGTCCTTTCACCTATTTCCCTAATAACAAGCATAAAACTACCAATAAGACTGTATTCTAAGAAAGATTTCAGAGAAAAAAATACTACACTATTGGGCAGCTTGGTCAAGGTGACTGGCAGCCCTTCCTAACAGATGTGAAAACTCCATTCCCTTAGGATCTTCGTGTGAAATAATTCAGCATGAGGACAACAAGCTCCTTACACAAAATAAGGGCTAAATAAATAATCATGCTCTCAATTAGGCAACTACAGAACCCACCGAGCTCCGTGTCCACAGTTGAAAATAATGCTGGGGTGATTTGGCATGAGTTTCTGTTTTAAAGTTATACAAAAGGAAAATTTTTTGAATTGTGTCTGCATCTTCTGACATTGAGGCAGAAGTTTCTAAACCTTTTATCCTTACTCTCTTGAGCTGGCCCATATCCGACATTTGAACTCACACTGAACTACAGATTTAGCTCTTCCAAAAATATGTTCAACAGAAGGAGCTTCCCCTTCAGACACTGTCTGACTTGTCTTTACCCTTTGACAGGAAAAGCAAAGGAGAGCTGCCACCCAAGTTTAGGCAGCATGTGGGGTGATGGAAGACGAGCTTCCTCTCTGCCCTGAACCCCGAAGATTCTCTCAGCCCCACCTTGTAGCATCATGGTGACACATTTTTCTTCAGAGTTCCCGAGAACTGACGAGTCCACATGTAAACAAAGCAGATTCCAGAAGCCAATTATTGATGTTAAATTATATTTGTGTAGCAGGCATGAAAAAATGTGGCATTTTTATTTTTGATAACTTAAAATTCCTATCTCAATCCCCCTTTCTGAGGGGGTGGTGAAAGTACAATCTCAGCGACCTCTTTCCCAGGGCGCCATGCGATTTCAGGAAAGCGGAGCACGTACATCTGCCAAGGGGTCCAGAGGGAAGCCCTCAGTAACAACTGATTGGAGCAGCTGACAGGAGCAGGGTGGTTCAGGGTGCGGACGTAGAGCCAGACAGCCTAGGTTTGAATTCCAGCTCTGCCACTTACCAGCTATGAGCCCCCTGTGAGAAACTTAACCCTTCTGCGCCTCAGTTTTCTCATCTGTAAACTGGGGATAATAAGAGTACCTATGTCATAGGGTTGTCATGTGGATTAAGTGAGTTAACATTGATTAAGCACTTGGACAGCCTTTGGTGCTTGGTAAGCATTATATAAGTATTTCAGTGAATAATAAATAAATACCACCTAGATAAAAGCATCTACTGAAACGCCTATCTGACTGTGACCCTCAGTCTGCCATCCAAGCATGAGATGTCCCTTGTTTTTACCCAAATAGCCTCATCAGTCCAGTGAATTTCTCTGCTGCTACTCGTTCTTGAGAGCAAGGAAATCATCCAGTACTTCCATGTCAAACAGGGATGTCGAAAATCCCTGGGAGGCTGTACTCCCGCCCCATACACTAAAGCAAGTGTTATAATTACATAAACACATCCAACATGGAGCTGCTATTCCAGCTGAAATTCCCCAGGTCTTCAAAGAATACCAATGTTTTTCTGTTTCACAAGAAAAAAACACCATGCAAATGTTAAATTCAAATTCAAATGTACCATCTCTGAAGTCAAACAGAAAGGAAAACAAACTCATTTGTTCAAACACTTGTGATTCTCCTGTCTTCCACAGAGGAACATCATTTTAGTCAGAAAATAGTTTCAGACTTGATCCCTAAAAGCACTCAAGGTAAAAACATTGTAGCTTAGAAGCTTCTAATTAGGCAAACTTCAAAGGGATATTAGCTGGGAAAATCCCAAAGTATATTAGCAAACTGGAGAAAGAAGCCTTGTAAACACATAGTAATATTTTACGTTAATATGAAATACTTGATTCTTCTAGATCTGAGATCTCCAATACAACAGCCAATAGACACAGGTGGCTCTTGAGTACTTCAAATGTGCAAAGTCCAAATTGAGATATGCTGTGAATGTATCACACATATCAGATTCCAAAGACTTAGTATGAACAAAAAGAATGCAAGATACCTCAATAATTGTTTTATATTAATTACATGTTAAAATGATAATGTTTGGGATATATTGGATATTTAAATCTAAAATTAATTTTACCTATTTCTTTTTACTTTTTAAATGTGGCTACTAAAAAATTTTAAATTGCACTTATGGCTCACATTATATTTTATAGACAGCACTGGTCTGGATAATATAAGACTGAACTCTGTGTATTAACTCAGAGTAATCAGATATTTCTAGATAATAAAGATCTGTCAATTGATCAACATCTTCTTTTTGTCTTAGAAAGGAAAGAAAAAAACTACACCTTCTTTGCTGTTTTTTCACTGTGGGAAGGACCAAACTTAGACAATTGATGTCTTTGAGTGGGCTGGGAAGTGCAAGGATTTAGTCTTTCCACTTTGGTTTTTCTTTGGTTTTCTTTTATTGTTTAGTCTCACTTGAGTCCCTGTAGTGATTTATTATAAAAATTTATAGTAATTTTCAGTATCAATTAAATGTATCCAACGCCCATGCATTTCCTGTTTATTGGTATTCCAACAGCCTTTGGAATTCATAACACATTGAAAACCTAGAACCTCGATGACTAGAATTAATAGCTTCAGTTAGAGGAATAACCAAGAGGTAAAAGTCTTGAGAATCATATTTCACATGTTCTGGCCCTGGAGCATCACAAGACAGAGTTCTATAATTACTCTATTGACTGCACTCCAAAACCAAGTTATCTAAAACCAGTGAAGTCCACATTAGGGCTGACAATTCTTTAGTCATTGTGTTCTTTTCCTTTCAACAGGTGTTACAAACCTTTTCTATCTCTGAAGGCCTAACCTCACCAAATACCTATGCCAGTGTCCTCCTCTCCTGACAGCCTGTCGGATCTCTCCTCCTGGATGTTTCCCCCACAAAACTCACCTACCCTTTGAGGCTCATGGCATGACCCAACCACATAGGCTGAGACTTTAGATTCACCTTTCACTGTTCTTGCGATGATCAGTCCAATGAATGATCAGTTTAAACAAGGCTCCTCACCCAAATCTTTCCCAAAGGCTCCCTCATCATTTGCTAAAAGGATCCCTGAAATGCAGAAATTTCTGAGACCATTTATACTCTTATGGAGTAGGAAAGAATACAAGGTTTCAGCTCTTTCCCGCATGAGCAGAAATCGTAAAAACAATGAAATCTCAGGAACACGAGTCAGGAGTATTTTGTTAGTAGTCACAGCCTATAATTTTAGAAAGTTTAGTTGAATTATATGCTAATATAATTGCCAGTACATGCCCATATGTATTGTGGGGTTCGAGCTGCCTCAGAACAAGAGGAAGGAGACATGTTTCCATTCCCGTTATGGAGTCAGCAGATCCTCAAGTAGAGTCGCCCATTGAGGAAATCATCTACAAACTGCAAGAGCCATTAGACTATAGCGTTATTTATGCACAGAGGGCTTACCAAGGAAAAATTAAGTTCCCAAAAGAAAAAGTCTAGGTAGGACAGGACAAAGCCCGGAGGGCGGAATGCCTCACTCATATGTGCCATTTGTCTCTTCTAGTAAACTAAACTGCTGCACTCCTTTTGCACACGTGTGTATACACATCCAAGCACACACCTAGCACTTACCAAATGTCTAGCAGACATGAATCTCATTCTCCAGTAGTGTAAACTTTAGATACCTAACAGACTGCATTGACTCTACTATGTCCATGTGTCAAAACTGAAAGTAGATTTTCATTTGGGACAAGACAAAAGGCAAGTAAAAGATTCATTTTAACAGGTTCTCAGTGAAAGCAGTGTTCTTAATACTTGGTGTGTAGAAGAGTTGCTGGGTGCTTCTGACATGCAGATTCCCAGAGTCTGAATGAGGAGACCTAGGGTGGGCCCCAATTATAAGCATTTTTAACAAACACTCCAAGTGACTTTCATGCAAGCACCAAGGGGTTCTGATGTGGTTAGATCCACCCTTCTGGAAATTCTGATTTAAAACCTAGCCTCTAATGTATCACACATTAAATTTGATCCTCAAACGATTCATGTGCATGGTTTAAGGAAGGGGAAAGAGATCTAAGGAGAAAAAAAGTTTCTGAAAATGTTCAGATTCCCGAAGAATAAACCCTAACCTCTTGGCACATCTGTGCTTCTTAAGTAAAACACACAGAGTTCAAAATATTCCTTTCTGAAAATTTGACTCAGAAGTGCATTTGTGCAAAGGCTTAGTGAATCTCAGTCATTCTTAAATTTTATTATGTACTTTGGGGTAAAGGAGGGCAACTTCTCACTGTCCCCAGTGAGAGAAGGAGTTAATTTTATTAAAATCCTAAAACGGTTAGGAAGAAAACTGGCTGGGAATTTGCAGTGAGGGTGAATCTGATGCTATGTTAATTCATAAGCCCTGAAACTGATAGCGGTACAAGACAAGGGCAGGGAGTAGCTCAGGGAGATGAGCGTTCTTCATGGAACTCAAGACTTTCCAGCACCTGAAAGCCATAATCATCACAGATTTCCTCAAATTCTGTCTTGCTTTTAGGAAACAGACATCCTAAAAACAGATATACGAGGATTTGCTTGAGTTTGAAAGAGTAACGTTGTGCTTACACTTATAAAGGCTGGGTAGTATTAGAAGATTTCAATAGAGCTAAAAAAGGAAGTAAAAATATCTCCTAGGTGAGAACAAGCTTTTTAAAAGAAGAAAAGGAAAAAAAAATAGAAATCCACAAAGACTGAGATGAGGGGAAGTTTCTCTGGAGAGTGGCCTGAATCCATCTTGATGGGCATTTGTCCTAATATGGACCTCTCTCTTTAATTTTCCAACTTCTCCATTCTGTCTGTCTTCATCTTGTGCTTTCTTCTCTATTATGGTTACCTAGAAAGAGCTAGACTTGAGATCAGAAGAACAACCGATGACTATTACTGTTATGGTCTGACTTGTGTCCCCCAAAGTTCATATACTGAAGCTCTAACCTCCAGAACCTCAGAATCTGATCATACTTGGATAGGGCCTCAGAGAGGTGATTAAGGTGAAAGAAGGCCATTAGGGTGGGCCCTAAGCCAATGTGACTGGTGTCTCTATAAGAGGAAATATAGACACACAGGATACACCAGGGATGCCTGTACAGAGAGAAAAGACCATCAAGGATACAGCAAGAAGGCAGCCAACTGCAAGCCGAGAAAAGAGGCCTCAGAAGAAACTAAACCTGCTGACATGTTGGTCTTGGGCTTCTAGCCTCCAGAACTGTAAGAAAATAAATTCCTGTTGTTTAAGCCCCCCACTGTGATACTGTTATGGCAGCCCAGCAAACTAACACGATAACCATGTCCCAGTTACCTAATTCGTTTTTATCCCTCATCTATAAAACAGACATGGATACACCTGACCCTACCTACACAGAATTGTTAAGGTAAATTATAATATTTTTTTTAAACTGCCAATAGGGCTGTACAAATGTAAGCACTAAGATAGTTTACTATGAGAAGTATCTCCCTGGTGCTCTCCCTCTCCTGTGTTTGAAGCCAGCTGTGGCATCAGGAGGCACTGATACAGCCACTGTCATCACTAAGAGTCAGAGGTCACCAGCTGCTACACTGCAAGTTGCGGATTCCTGAGACCCTGATTTGTTTGTGCTCCCTGGCTCAAGTCGTTGACAGTTGAGGACAAAAACAGGTAAGCTTTAAGTGTGAGTAAGAGAAAAGGTTCTCTATCCCATCCCATTTTCTGTGACTCTGAAAATAATAAGGATTCCAGGTTAGAAAGGAAAAAATCATCTCAATATTTACTTTTGTTAGGTAGTTTAAAATGAGGAAAGAAAAGCTGAAAACATTGACATTAGAAAATGAATTGAAGGAGTAAGGAAGGAATTTTAATTAGAGTTCTATAACATATTCAGGAAATAACTTAAAAAGTGAAAAGTATTCAAAAAACATTGAAACAGAAATAATTGAAATGCATTTGAATTCAATTTAAGGCACCATAGAGGGCAATGTAGTTAAATAGGTTATGAAAGAAAAACAGAGAAATAAAAACTGATTCTAAAAATACAAGCAGTCTTTTAGAAAATACTGAAATATTTGCTTAAAAAATAAGCAGATATTACAAAAACAGTAAATGTGCAAAGTCAAATATATTTCAAATTAAAATGCCCTTTCAATTCTCAGATATCTTAGAAACGAGCTCATAGGAGTTAGTCTGAAAAACTATACTTTCTCTCCAGAAATGGGAAAAAAGAAAAAGACTGAAAGACTATTAGATCTTGTAATAGATTATTTAGACAGATGTCTTGATTTTTAGAAAGTTCTTCTTTTCTTCTCCTATGATGTGATTCTCAAACTTTAGTGTGCATCAGAATCACCTGGAAGGCTGGCAATAACAAGTTGCTGGGCCCCATCTCCAGATTTTCTGATTCTTGAGGTCTCAGATGAAGCTCAAGTGTTTGCATTTGTAATGAATTTCAAGGTGATGCTAATGCTGCTGGCCTAAGAATGCTTTGTGAACCAATATTCTATGACAAAGATGTTGGAGTTCCAGTTGAACACAATGGACTGAATATATTCATTTATTTGCACAAAATGTTGCTGAGTATTTGCATTATCTCCACTCTCTCACATTAAAAACAAGTTTTAAGAGCTGGAAAACAGATAGATAAGAGGCAATTTGCCTAGAAGACCAGAGAAAGCCAAAAGCCAAGTGCCATTTGGGAACAGGAGTATCAAACAGAAGTACGCAATGCTCAAGAACTGCAGGCATGAGATATCTTTAAGAAAAGGGTAAGAGGTAGGACTGAAAATAGGAGAATTGATTCTAAATCTTTAAAAGGAGCAACTAAGCCCCAGATCTTCTTCTATATCCCAGCAGAAGACTGCAGGTTTGCCATCTGAAGAGATTAAACCATGAAGGATTTGGTGTCAGAGGAAGCTGGCAAAGTTTAGGGAGTGCTTTGCTAAAAAGCCAGGAACATAAAGGCAAATCTACACCCAGAAAGGTGAGCCCATAGACCCTACTGCCCCACCCTCCACCCCTGGCCCCCTCCCTTGAGCCCTGCCCCAAATGTTAACTGGTAAGCAGAAAATTCATGATTTTCTCTCTGGTGAAACTAATCAGACCAAGAGAAACGACCCATAGATACTGATATTAGGGATTCCCCAATGAAATGGCATCACTGTCCAATTACTCTACATTGAAGACCACCAAATATGCCTCAAGCACACACAGACAGGTTCTAATCAGTATTGCAGTGCCTCCCTCTTATGTATGAATTGTTACCCAAGGTCGATCAGACATCAGGAAAACTCACCTAACACAAAGATGAAGGACAAAACAAACCAATGAGACAAAAGAACTTAGAGGAAACAAAGCCAATAGAGGCAACAATCAGAACAATAAATTAATGACTAATAAATTATGTTTTTAAAAGAAAAAAAGATACTGCATTCATGGAAAAAGAATAGAATGTTATGTTAATTTTTTTAAAAAGGAATACTTTGAGAACAACAAATATTAAATTATGATGACACAAATGAAAAATAAAGCTGAGAAATCTCTAAGAAAGTATAGAATTAGAGCAAAAAGAGATGGAAAGTGTTCCTATAAGACAGCGGTGATCAATTGAGAGTGCTTTTGCCTCTTAGGGGACATTTAACAATGTCTGGAGATATGTTGGGTTTTCACAGCTGGGAAGACGGCTGATACTGTCACTCAGTGAGTAGAGGCCAGAGGGACTGCTAAAAATCCTAGAATGCACAGGCATTCACCCAAAACAAAAAATTCTCTCAAGTTCTCTCTCTCCGCCAGCATACCAAGGCTGAGGAACCCTGCCGGAAACTAATGCAGCCACCTAAACATGAGTCTCTCGGTCTCCTACAAAAACATACAACTCAACAAGGGAAATAAATAAAACTGCTCACAATCCACACCAACAGCATAAATAGGAGTCCAAAAAAGTACTATGAACTTCTAATTGCTTGTAAATAAGGAAATAAATGGCCAAACCCAGAGTGGAGAGCCAGGGCAGACTATACCAGAGAGGAAAGGGAAGAGAGGAGGGGGAGGGGGAGGAGAGGAGGGGAGGAAGGGGAGAGATGTCCCCGAGTGTGGGGTACCGGACAAAATAAACCCCAGAAGGAGAAAGTGCACCCTAAGTGGAAACATACTGAAAACAGGTCTCACTTGGTTTAAAACTGGCATCTGGCAAAGGGAAAGGAAAGGGCTTCAGTGTGGACAGGACCAGGAGGCACCACTCTGGGAGTGGGGTGGGGCGTACTGAGGTACCACGTGGAAATGAAAGGCCTCACAGCAACAAAGAAAATCACAATCCAGACACACCAACTCACTCCACCAGAAAAAAGGCACTGTTGATTAAAGAGAATGGACTGCAGTGTCGCAATGGAGGAGGGTCCTTAAAAAAAAAGCACTAGAAAACCACCCAAACTTCTCGTACCTGGTTTACAAGTATAATTGGTGGCCCCAGGAAAATAAGACAGTCCAGATCATTCTCTGAAGAGATTTAATCTCTTCAAAGAGACTTATGTGACTGAATACTCCAACCTTTGGCTCTGTCTGAGACATCAGCAAAAGTCTGTCCAGCCAGTCTCAGCTTTTTCTCTAAACACAATTTTCTGTCCACTAATCTCTTAATTTTAGCATCTTTCACAATTCAGATAGGCTGAGAATTTCCCAAATCATCAAGTCCTGATTCCTTGTTGTTTAAAATTTCTTGCCTCAATTTATCTTTTTCCTCTCACATTTTACTACAAGCAGCAAGAAGAAACTAGGCTACGTGTTCAACACTTTGCTTGGCAAGCTCCTCAGCTAAATGTACAATTTCATCACTTCCAGAGTCTGCTTTCCACATAACTGCAGGAAACAATTCTGCTGAGCTTTCTGCCTCTACTAGCAAGGATCTCCTTCCCTCCAGTTCCTAATAACGTGTTCCTCGTGCTCATGTTCATCCTTTTTTGCTTCTTCAAAATTCTCAAAAACACCTTTGTGTATCCTAACGCTTCTTTCCCTGAGTACATGGAATTATCACATCAAAAGCTCTAAAGCAACCACAGTTGGGGACAGAAACCTGGAGCCCTGGGCTTCCAAGGCATGAGTTGACAGGAATAGCTAACGGGAAAGCCCTTTTGCTGATGGTGACCATCCCCCATAGGCAGGATAGAATAGCTCAACACATGGGCTTATTAAATTCCAAGTCTGCTGCTGACCTTCTGAATTACCTTACATACATCTTTAAGCCTCTCTGAGCTTCAGTGTCTCATCTGTGATATGGAGACTGAAATACCTACTCACAGGTTTGTTTTGAGGGTTAAAAAGATACTGCATATAAAGTACTTAGCACAGTGCCTGGCTTATGGTAAGTGTTCTTGAGAAGGAACGTTAAAAGACGTGTTCTCCATGTTCCCTGGTTAGTGTAGCAAAGACTGAATCATCACAACACTGTTGTTGGGATCCTTGAATGACAAATCCTAGGGACAGTCCAGGCCAGTGCTTTAGGGAGAACTCAGGCCACTGGAGCCATGAAGAGCCAGAAGTGAGCTGGACATACATTTACAGAGAGGGCAAAATATTCTGATTTTGCTTGTACCTTTGAGACAGTTTTTGATGTTTATTTTGGGGTGCAATATTACAGTGTCAGCACATCCACACACACCTACTCACACACACACCAAGACATTGCTACCCCAAAAGCAGTTACCCTCAAACTTTCATGTGCATCAGCACCAATTGTTGGGCTTGCTGAAACACAGATTGTTGGACCCCGACCCCCGAGTTTCTGATTCTGTGAGTCTGGGTGTGGCCACAGAATTTACATCCTAACAGTTCCTAGGTGATAGTGCTGCTGCCGGTCCCAGGACCACACTGGGAAAACTACTAACCCAGACAATGAGACAATATAGACACTTCTCCAGTTGTAAAGCATTCTACAAAGCAACCTATCAAGGGTCACATAAGACTAAAATGGCCCTTAAATAAAGATGAAGAATGTAATGCTTTTTTTTTATATAACTGGCAGAAATATAAGCAAACACGTAGGCTTTGTGTCTGAGAACTGAATTTAACCCAGCTCTTTTGTAAATTGCAATCCATAATATCATTTTTCTCCAAAATTTAGAGCCTCGTCTTTGAAGAGCCAGCAAAACCTTTACCCATTTTATTAATACTGGCTGTTATGAAATATTACAGTAAATCACGCTTCACTTTTTGCAGAGTGGTTCGATAAAGTGGGGGTAATATAAATTGGAGACAAATTCTTATTCTCATTGCCCAAGAGGATAAACAAAGGATAAATTACATTCAAGGAGTTCGACCTTAGCAGGAGCGTTGAAGGCATTCAATATCCACCAAAGCGAATCAGCTACGGCCCTCTGGGAAAAAAATTGGGGCACTTCTGTTTCTTTTTCAGGTTCTCTATGGAATGACTGTAAAAGTAGAGGGTTTTGTTTTGTTTTTTAACAACGTAAAGTCTATAATTCTATTTCACTCCAACATGAAAAATTTTGATGAAGCACTTTCAGCATTTTTAGTGGATTTTTAAAAGACTTTTAAACATACTAATTCAACAACTGTTCATTGAATACTCTGTAGTCAAAGATGAGGTAGACACAAAGTAGACATGGCCCTTCTGTCAGGGTACTTAAAATACAGTACATTTAGTGTGTGTGTGTGTGTGTGTGTGTGTGTGTGTGTGTGTGCGTGCGTATGTATGTAACATGTGACCCACAGGAAAGGGCTTATTTCCACACTATTCTATGAGGGATACTGTTTACCTAGTCTCTCACTCTGAGCATCTGAGTGATGCTGCTGAACACACAGCTGCTGAATCCGTCCAGTTTGCCTGCCTCTGCATTGCAGTACCTGAAGGAGTCCTGACTACTGACTTTGTAAAAGGTATTCTTTTCAGGCACCTGCCGTTCCTCTCTAACAAAACAATTCTCACTAAGGCCAACAATCGCCTCTATGTTACTAAATCCAATTTTCATTTTCATTCCTCATCATATTTGATGTTTCCATGGCAAATCAACACTGATGACCACATCTTTCCTCTTGGAATAATCTCTTCCATTGCCTTTCACGCCTCATGTTTCTGATTTTTCTCCTACTTCTCTGGCTGTTCCTTCTCAAGCTCCTCTGAAGACCTGGAGCACCTCAAGGCTTTCCTCAGCTTGATTCTTCCTCAGTCTTCACCCTCTCCCTAAGACTCTCCATGTATCCCATAGCATCAACAACTTCCAAAATAGCAATGCTCCCAAATTATATCTCAGCCCAGAAGCCTTCTTGCAGCTTCTCATCCATATGACCAAAGCTGATTGTATGATCCTGCCCCTAAACTCTGCTCCAATATTCTCTGCCTTGGCTGCACGGGGTCCAGGAGAGCTACTTCTCTCTCCCTGCTCCATACACAACGCATCACCATATCTATAAAGCTTACTTCCTAAATGGCTCTTGAATTCTTTTATTTCTCTCCATCTCCACTGGCACCACCCTAGTCTAAGGCACCACCATCTTTAGCCTGGATTCCCACAGCAGCCAGGTTTACACACCCGCACCCACTCTTGTTCCCTCCAATACATTCTCCACAATGTAACCAACATAATCTTTTCAAAACACAAATCTGATGATGTAGCCTCTTATTTAAAACTCCTCAAAGGTTTTGCATTGCTCTTGGAACAAAAGCAAATTCCTTAACACAACTGTAACTAGATTCCAGTGTCTGGAATCTTCTAACTCGTAGTCTCTTCTGCACCACCACTCCCCCTTTCCATGGGCTCCAGCCACACTGGCTCCTTTCAGATCTTTAAATGTACCATGCTCCCACCAGCTGTAGGTGTCATTTGCTCTCCCCAGCTGTATACCTAGTTAACTCTTGTTCATTCTTCAGCTGTCAGCCTAAAGGCCACTTTATCAGGTAAGCCTTTGCTGGCCCTCAAGACTATGATCTCATAACACCATGTACTTCTCCTTCATGGTACTTATCACAGTTGTAATTTTATGTTTATTAGTATGATTAGTGGAGTAATGTCAGTCTCCCACCCTAGACTGTAGGCAGACTGTAATTGTTTTGTCATGTATTATATCCTCAGCACCTGGCACTGCCAGACACTCAATAAATACTTGTAGAATAAATGAGTAGATAAACAAGAAGGATTAGCTGAGACTCAAACTCTGATTACAAACAGATTACAAACTGTAATAAATAACACCCGGTCTGCTAACAAATAATATGGACACGTAAAGAGATGTACATAAAGAGGTGTACACTCACCTAAACCACCAATCATCCAACAGCATGACTCTGGGGTGCTCCTGGCCTAATTGCTGATGTCTCTTCACTAGAGTGTTGGTGAAATCCGTAGACTGGTGGGCTTGAGAAGATACTTTTACCCAGAACTTTCTCTTCTTTTATCATCTGGTCCTAAGTCATCCACTGATTCAGTCCTTGTCTCTCACCTATCCACATGCCAGAATGTCCCCATCGGGCTACTCACCTTTTTGTACGAGTCCCTTGTGCTAATCACAGAGATACAAGACACCCTTCAGTGTGGCAGTCAGGGCCCTTCATGATCCAGCAACCACCTGCAAAGCACCCCTTCTCTCCAGTTACTCCTGCACCCCAAACACAGCATTCTCGCCCCACTCATCTACTTTAAGTTCTCCAAAAGTGCCGGACTTGCTCTCTTCCCAGGCTTTGCACAGGCCACTGCCTCTGCCCAGGACATCCTTCCCAATGTGCCTCCATCCTTCACACCTCTACTTGGCTGCCACCACCTTTTGACAAACTTTGCTGTCCCGACAAGTCTTGATCGGGTGCTTCTCCTTTGTGGTTCCCCAGCACTGTGCTTCCCTGATCGTGGCGTGCCTTGTGGGGAAGTTGCTGTGTACTTTCAGATCTCCCTCCCTTGCCCTTCAAAGCAGGGGCTGTGTCTTTGTCAGAGTTGCACCCTCAGAGCTTGGCATGGTGTTAGAAGCTAGTGGGTAATTAGTACATACTGGTTGAGTGGCTCTAGAGAAGCCTCAGATTCTGCTTATGCAGCAGCTCGGAGTTCAGTCTGCATGATAGTTCTGCAGCTCAAAGTAGTTCTTGTTCTACTTGCTTCTATACAGATTCAGCACCACTGCAGAAACCCTGAGATGCATTTCTTCCCTAAATGCTCATTCTGCCAAAAAACCTGCTATAAAATGTTGCCCTCTGTGCATTACTGAGTACAAGGCATTTTGTAGGCTTCTCTAGGTTACAACAGGAAGAAAATAATTTTTCCAGAATCAGTACAATTTAAGATAATTCCCTCCCCAGTAGTCCAAAGGCTTGTACCCTACCATAGCATTTTCAAAAGCATTTTACAAGAAACACCGTTATGCGGGATGCTAATTAAAAAAACAAAAAGTATTCCATGAAAAAGAAGCATTCCAAAGTAAAATATGTTTGGGAAACACTGAACTAAACAAAATTGGTTGGATATCTTTCCTGCGGGACTTCTCAGAGCTTTTAACGTTAGTCTACAGTATGAATTTCCAAGAGAAGCGTGTGATTCACAGCCATTTCCTAAACATATAAACCACAGAGCTCTAACCTCCCTTTTTGTGGAGCATTTTGGGAGACCAGTCTTCCACGGAACTCACACTGGGAAATACTGCTTTATGAATACTTTCTATATCTTATAATAAATGTTCCCTCCGCTTAGTTAAAAACTCTGATTGCTGACTTACATGGAGTTATACTGTTCATCATCATCATGTCCATTCACATCTCTGGTGACACCCATGGTCCTCTGCTTTGTGCAAGAATGCCCACAGCTGACAAAGAACTATTTAGCACAGCTCTGCCTCTGAGGAATCTCTTCCACAAGGCCCCATAAGCAAATGCCCACACCATAATGCACTCGACATGGTGTGCCAAAGGACGGGCTATGTCCTGCCCCCGAAAAGGGCCGAAGGTGTCGAATGCAGTTTCCCCACCCGCCCCTCCAGGATGCCAGGGTAAAGGATTCTTTTATTTTTTTGTCTTGAACATAGAACTGGCCCAGCTGGTTCTAAACCTTTCCTGAGCCCTCCCTGGCACACAACCCAACACACACACACACCCACACACACCCCAGTTAATATTTTAATTTTATGAGTTTTTCTACAAAACTCCAAGTCTTGCAATCAGCCATTTTAAAAATGTAATGTCTAAAGGACAACCAGACTCTACCCTCCAATAAACCATTTTCATAAACTCCTATATGATCAAGGAGTGAGGGGAGAGACACAGAAATCCACAGAACATGAACTTCACTGCCTCCTGATAGATCCAACAGTGACAGCAGAGGAGGAGACCATCCCACGAGACAGCCCAGCCTCAGCGTCCAAGCCCAAGTCCCCCACGACTGTGCAGGTGTCTACAGTGTACAAGACCGTGCCGCTGAATCTATTTGTAGGACCCTTGTATTCTACTGAATTTATGATATCAGCCTTATGTTTCCTGTTACAGATCAATAAGGCTTCAACCTGAGAGGTCGGAAAATGTAAATCCACTGTGGGTATAAAAACTGCTGAATTATATGCTTATTTACTATTCCTCATAGCATGTGAGCTGATCTAATAATTCATTTGTGACCCTAGAAAATGTATTGAATCGTATGAGCCTCAATGCTGTGTGTATCCAGGTTTGGCCTGTTTGGCTTTGGGAGAAAGAGAAGGCAGAAGCAAGGGAGAGAGGAACTAAATTCGGCCAACATTTATTGAGTGCTTACTTTGCCTTGATCAATGTGGGAGAAGGAAGGAGCGACAGCTTGGAAGTGTAAGGGCAAATGATCCCTGCCTTAGGATAGGGACTGGCATGCCACCAACAACCCTGACATGGGAGGAGAGAAAAGATGGGAGGAAGGCAAAGGTGGGACCACCTGAGGCCGGAAAGAAAGGTACAGGCAGGCAGCGTAGGACTGTGCTAACAAATGAGCCACTCGCTGTCCATAAATGATGACTTTACCCTTTATGTTGCTCCTTCAAGGCAAATTTAATATTCAGCTGCTTTGTTCTAGGCAAACACTTGCTACACATTCTAAATAGCAGCAAACCTCCAACACCTCTTTTGACCATTAACTTTTAAAACTGTTGCTGCTGACACTCAGGTACTATCTGTGATCCAGTATATTTGTATGTCTTCTCTACATCTAGAATCAAATAGTTTCACAAATGAATCTGTTACCCACCATACCCTCTGCTAATTGCTGACAAAGTAAACCGCTCCAGCTTACTTGCACGTTATCCTCAGTGGTGGTAATGTCAGATGGGGCTGAGGGAGAGGGTGAAGGTGAGCTCCTCTAGTTCTTAAGACTCATTCCTTCAACAGCATTCATGTCGGAAGACAGAAAGATGAATAGGGCATCCTGGAGGCTCCTCCAGGAGCTCACCATCTAACAGGCAGAGGACACGCAAACAGATCGTCCCAAGAAGCGAGGAAGAATGGCAGCAGTGAGACTGCTATGTGCCAGGCACTGGCCTCAGTGGCTTACATGTGTAACTCATTTCATCTTCACACTCTCATCATTCCCATTTTATAGATGAGGAAACCAAGGCATAAAAGGGGAACTGGAACTCAAACCCAGGAAGTCTTTCTCCAGAGCCACAATCCCAACCAACATTGAAGTCTACTTCAATCCCACCCTCCCTACTTTTGCAGAAACCTTCTGCCACCTTCTCCCTTCAAGTCCCCCTAAATCTCATAAGACTTTTCTCTTTTCTTTCCCCCTGACTCCCAGAAACCCATCCAGGTGGCTAGAAGAGAGAACTGTGAGAGATTATGGTATGTGGTTGGGTCTGGCACTCTGGGTATGACACAGCTACTTGTCTTCTTAACTTTTTTTAAAACTCAAACCTTGGACTGTGTCCAGTGCAAGTCATGTCTGACTCTGTAGAGCCACAAACACAAAAACAAATAGAGTGAAAACCTTTAGATGTAGCTGTAAGTCATTTATCAAATGTGGGAGGAGGAACATACCAGTTAACAACATCAAGACCATGAATTCACTTAGTCCTTTCTCCCCACAGGGTTAAGGTATGCCATACACAAATTCACTCACCCCAGACTCGGAAACAGGAAGAAGGAGCCTTGGCTATAACTTCTAAATAATGGATTCTAGAGCTATTTTAATAACTATATGGGTAAACATATAGACTGGTTAAAAACGTCTCTTTGGTGTAGGGCTTTCTGCTTTCCACAAGGTCCCAAAACACATCTCATTCCATCCTCTCAACAACACATGAGGCAGATTCTACCACATTTCACAGCGAGGAAGTTGAAGTTTAGAGATTTTCAAACACAAATTAAATTTTTTTGAGTACTTAAATGTATTTTTTCTACAAAATATGATTTTTCAAAACATAATTTTTCTACAAAGTAGTTACCCTGATTTGGAAAATAAACCACCAGAGTTTATGCACCACCATTGAGAGAAACTACTTTTTGGAACTCTGTTTAAAGAAGAGGAACTACCTAGTATAGATACATGTTTTCCACCGAAGCTGCTTGTATCACAGCTTAATATCACTCCAGTGGGCCTCCTAACCACAGTTTAGCCCCATTCACAGTGGGCTTCCTGGTGTTGAAAAGAAACGCTGTGTCTTAACTTCTACACAACCAAGACCTGCCGCTTGACTGATTATACTATTTCTAGTTGCAGCTGTAAGTATTTGGGTTCAAAGTGAAATAAACCACTTGATACATTGAAGTGTTTAAATTCTCCAACTGCTAAAGCTAAGGGCTTATCAATCTATATCCAGGGCCTACTTATTCTCACAGTTGAAAACACTTGAGGAAAAAACCGCCTCTTTAAAAACAAAGACTATATGATTCAATTGAGAAGAAGGCTGGTGGCCACTAGATGCTGTGAGGCCTTAAACAGGCAGTTTCATGCCATAATGCTGGGGAGCAAAGGAGCAAGGGGGAGGCCCACTTGCTCTGTAGCTCTCTTCCTCGTGTAGAGCCACGTCACGCAGCAGAAGAGGAGTGGACCTTGGAATCTGACCCCCCCAGGTTTGTAATCCCAACTCCCCAGTATAACCCCGCTCAGTCCCCTCACCTACAAGCCAGGGAAAACAATACCTGCCTAACAGGATTGTTGGGTGTGATAGTTTGCTAGGGCTGTCCTGACAAAATATCACAAACTGGGTGCCTCAAACGACAAGAATTTATCGTCTCACAGTTTTGGAGACTAAAAGTCTGCGATCAAGGTGTCAGCTGTATGAGATCAACATCCAGATGTTGGTTCCTTCTGAGAGCTGCGAGGGAAGGGTCGGTTCCAGGCCACTCTCCCTGGCCCATAGATGGCCATCTTTGTGTTCACATGGCATTCTTTCTGTATGTGTGCCTGTGTCCAGAGACCCCCCGTTTATAAGGACATCAGTCATATTGGATTAAAGCCTAGCCTAATCCTAACTCGACCTTGATTACCTCTGTAAAGACCTTGTCTTCAAATAAGGTCTTATTCTGAGGTCCTGGGGTTAGGGCTTCAACATATGGATGGGCCCGGGGGGGGGGTGGTTATAACTCATCCCACAACATTGGGAGAGAGAACATTTTTAAAGCCCTTCACATAACCGGTATTCAAAACTTGGCTCTTGGGTCCGGCCTGGTGGTGCAGCGGTTGGGTGCACACGTTTCGCTTTGGCAGCCCAGGGTTCGCTGGTTCACATGCTGGGTGCGGACATGGCACCATTTGGCAAGCCATGCTGTGGTAGGCGTCCCACATATAAAGTAGAGGAAGATGGGCATGATGTTAGCTCAGGGCCAGTCTTCCTCGGCAAAAAGAGGAGGATTGGCAGCAGATGTTAGCTCAGGGCTGATCTTCCTCAAAAAAAAAAAAACTTGGCTCTTGGTTTCTCCCAGTCCAGGCACTGCCATTGCCTGCCATATAACTTTGGGTAAATTATTTAACCTCTCTGAGTGTGGGGTCTATGCCTATGAATGAGGAGGCTAGAATCATGGATTCTAAAGGCCTCTCAACTCGAATGCGCCCTGCTTCTGCACCTTGCTGATGCCTTTTTCTTTTCTAATACATATGTTTTGCATTTTACAACCTCTATCAGAAGTCTGTTGTCTTCTTCTTCCTTCCTTCCTTCCATCTTTACATTTTTCCTTCCCTTCTTGATGCCTACAAACATTTCTGCCAAACCATTTGAAAGCATTTTTAATGACACAGTAGCATAGTTATACTTTAGTTCACTCACGTTATTAAGGGAAATGATAGACCTCTTTGGTTGAGTTAATGTCTGTCCCTTGATCCTTGGGATAAGAGAAACTAGTCTTAAAGGTTTTTAGACATGCTTACAAAATCCAAAATTGCATTCCTAGGAAGCACATTAAAACGTACTTCACTGTCCATGGAAGTTGAGGAAGGAACCAGGTAATATAACATTCCATTGAAAATAAACAGCTAAGGGAATTACACAAGGTTAAGACATGGAGGAAATGTAGGCTCCTTAGAGATCCTTCAAAAGAGGATTTTAAAATCCAGAGAGATGAAGTGTTTCGCCTGATTGAACCATGAATCCTGTGCAGTCAGAAGTCATATCTAGTATAATATGACTTAATTTGGACTTTAAAAGGAGGGGTCCACCATATCTCGCGGGTGGTTTCACTGTAACAGAAACAGCACCAGACATGATCTCTAGAGCTGTAGTTGTACCAATATGATTGTGGGTTTACGGGTGACATGGGGCATATCAGTGCATTTTTCTGAGTCTCATTTTCCATGTATCCAAAAAGGGAATAACACTTCTGGCCTCCTCTTGGAACTATTGAAAGGATCAAAATACAATAAAGTGTGTCAAAGAAATTTTAAAGCATAAAATCCTTTATAAATGTAAGATACTTTCATTATTAGCTATGCACATACCTGCCTTTTGCTGGCTAAATGAGGTCAGGCTGGCTCCCCCTGGGCTCACTCCCCACTTTAAATGGAAATTAGGAAGCACCCTGCCCACAAGTTCACACGCCAATCACCTACAATAGCTTCTTTTGAACATCATTAAGCAGCAAACCTGAAACATATCATTCTTTCTTTGAAACCTCCTGCTCATCACTTGACCATCCAGAATAGCACCTCAGGAAAAGGAGTTTTGAAACGTGAACAAAATCTTCCAAAACCCAATGTAATTTTAACAGGAGCCAGGAATACTTGATATATATACCCTCTCCTCTCTCTTGAAAATTTTGAATAAGTGCCCATCCACACGTGCTGAAAAGAAGGCTTTGCTTTGATACAATCCCCAGAGGCTACTTATGCATTCATCCAAAAGAATGCCAGAACATGCTATGATTCAGAAATTTTTAGAGCTGGCTTTGAGGAGAGCAGATCTTCTTGTTGCCAAGGATGCAGTGGGTCATTGAAAAAGCCAGGGACTGGGAGTCAAGTGGCCTTAGTGCTAGGCCTGGCTTTGCCCCTTGCTCAGATCATCTACTTATTTTGAGGCCCCTGGAGTTATGCAACATAGCCCTGCCCCGATATCATTGCAAAGATTAAACTGTGTACATAAATGGCTGTGTGTGTGTGTGTGTGTGTGTACACCATTGAAGAATATGCATGTGTGTATAAAGTATACTGATACTAATATTTACTGAACACTCATGAGCTGGGCAAGATTCCAGCTCATTCCATGTATTATCTTATTTAATCTTCACAGCAAACCCAAGGGAGGGGTACTATTATTATCACTATTTTACAAAGGCAGAGAAAAGTTAAATGACTTGCCAAGGTCACAGCATGGTAAACGGTAAAGCCAAGATTCAAAGCCAAGCAGTCTGACTTCCAAGCTCCTGCTGCACCCTCCACCGGTGCACCCACCACCTCACAAGCAGAACTCTTCACTGGCTCCCTTTCACCTGCAGATTAAGACTCAAACTCCTCAGGATAGCACGGAAGGTCTTCCTTCACCACGGCTCATCTCAACTGGCTCATCTTCTACCATTATAGGAGTCTGTTTTCAGCCCTTGGTGACTACCACCAGAATAAAACTGGAAGAAGAAAATTTAACTGTGGGGTGAACATGGACACCAAAAGCAGCAACGAGACCAAAGTTGACTATGACCACGTCATGAGAACTACCCAAACCACGATCCTCTGCTTAGGTTTTATTCATAGGTTTCCTGCTAAGAGAGAAGATGGGGAGGAGGAAGGTAAAGGAAGAAAAGCACCGGTAAAACTCCCTTCATCTCTGCATACACAGGTCTGGCCAGTCACGCATGCAGACCACAGATGGAAACATCCGAATGAGCATCTATAACACATGTGAGATTGTGGTGTATTAGTGTCAATTCACGTCTATTAGTGTACCACATTCATCATTATCTCTGTGCTTTTTCTTCAATCATAGAATAATTTCCTCCTCCTTAATAAAGTCATTCAGTTAACACTGGCATTCTACTTCTTGTGCTTTCCGCTCCATCAATCCTCTGGATGCATCATGCAGTTTCAAGCTTCTGTGTCCTTCTCCCTGGTCCTCTTGACAAACTCCTATTCATCCTTCAAAACCTGCCCAGTTCAGAAATCATCACTTCTGGAAAGCCTTCCCTGACTTTCCCACACAGATTTAAATCCTCCCTTCTGTAGTTCTTCCTTCCCTTGCATATACCTTGACTACCATATTTCAATTACATATTGACACATCTACCTTCTTCGTGAAACCACAGGCTCCTTGAAAAGTGGAGCCAAGTCTTGCTTTTATATTCTCAGCTCCTAGAATAGTACCTAAAACATCATCAGTGAATTTAGTGGAACTGATGGAAATATCAACAAACTCTTCACCTTAAATCTCCTTCTACCTAGAAGTGGTTTTAATATTGTAGAGTACATAAGAATCAACTGATAAACTTGTTAAATGAGCATTCCTGGATCCCACACTCAAACTCTGCATGAATAGATTTAGAGTGGATCTGAAATGTCTGCATCTTTAAAAGAACCCTAGATGATTCTCATGCAAGTAAGAAACACTGTCAAGACAGTTGGCTACACCTCATCAGCCTCAGCTAATGAGGGACAGCAGGGAGGCAGGGGAACAGAGGCTGAGTCTCAGCAATTGACCAGCCTCCCAGCTCATTCTCTCTCAAGGCTTTCTCAAACTAGCCCTTCAGTTCTAGAGGTGGGGTATAGGGGAGGAAGAAACTTCCCTCTATCCTTCAAGGTTCTTCTGGCTGGTCTAAGAATTAAATTGATATGAGACATAATAACAGGAGAAAATCGAACAAGTTTAATAACATGTGCACATGGGAGAAACCCAAGAAAACTGAGTAACTCACCAAAATGGCCAAAGCCACCACCTTAAATATCATCTTCAGCTAAAGACAGAAAGGATGTTGGGGTTTGTGATTTGGGACTTCAAAAGGAAGTGAAATAATTCACACAGAGAAGGAAAAGCAAATGTTTGGTAAACAAATGTTTGCCATGCCTGGCAGAGACAATGGGACATGGAGAGGACTTTATCACCTTCCTGAAACAGGCCTTCCATCTTTTTCTTTTATTTCAATTATTTTATTGAAGTCATGTTGGCTTACAACATTGTGTAAATTTCGAGTGTGCATTATTTTATATCAGTTTCTGTATAGATTGCATCGTGTTCACCACCAATAGTCTAGTTTTTATCCATCACCATACATATGTGCCCCTTTACCCCTTTTGCCCTCCCCCTACCCCTTCCCCTCTGGTAACCACTAATCTGTTCTCCTTATCCATGTGTGTGTTTCTCTTCTACATATGAGTGAAATCATATGGTGTTTGTCTTTCTCTGTCTCGTTTATTTCACTTAGCATGATCCCCTCAAGGTCCATCCACATTGTCACAAATAGCACAATTTTGTCCTTCTTTGTGGCTGAGTAGTATTCCATTGTGTGTATATATATATATATATATATATACAATATATATACTACATCTTCTTTATACATTCATCCATTGATGGGCACTTGGATTGCTTTTGTGTCTTGGCTATTGTGAATAAAGTTGCAAGGAACATAAGGGTGCATAAATCTCTTTGAATTGTTGATTTCATGTTCTTTGGATAAATACTCAGTAGTGGGATAGCTGTCACATCGTAATTCTATTTTTAATTTTTTTAGAAATCTCCATACTGTTTTCCATAGTGGCTGTACCAGTTTGCACTCCTATCAGTAGTGTTTGAGGGTTCCCTTTTCTCCACAACCTCTCCAACATTTGTTATTTCTTGTCTTGTTAATTATAGCCATTCTGATGGGTGTAAGCTGATATCTTGTTGTAGTTTTGATTTGCACTTCCCTAATAATTAGTGATGTTGAACATCTTTTTATGTCAGGACTTCTATCTTAAATTCTTTTAGGCAGTTAGGGGGAAGGTCAAAGTTCTTCCTGAGTCTTCTGTTCTTAAAAATAATCAAGCCATGGGGCCGGCCCCATGGCCGAGTGGTTAAGTTTGCGTGCTCCACTTCAGGGGCCCAGGGTTGCGCAGGTTCAGATCCTGGCGGCAGACATGGCACCACTCATCAGGCCATGTTGAGGCAGCATCCCACATGCCACAGCTAGAAGGACCCACAACTAAAAAATATACAACTATGTACTGGGGGGTTTTGGGGAGAAAAAGCAATTGAAAAAAGAAGAAGAAGATTGGCAACAGTTGTTAGCTCAGGTGCCACTCTTTAAAAATAATAATAATAATAATAACCAAGCCAAAGAGACACATTTTGGGGTGGGAAGTTCTGCTTCCCTATAGGGGCTTTCTCTTCACTCCTGGTAACCACTCAGCATCATGCATAACCCTGGCTCTTGTCCTCTCAGAACAGACCAGCAGGTGTCAAAATTCAAGCTGCATCACCTGTCAAGTATTTCACTTAGTACAATGGCATTCTCCCCTACCCTCCAAAAGAGTTCATCACAGAGTTGTGGCGATCCAAATCCCAGGGTTTCCTTATCATCAGCCCTCACAACCCCCAGGCACCAAAGCATACACGAAAATGACCCCCCTCAAGACCTGACCTTAGACTATTTACCTTTATGCAAACATATCCAGAACTTTCCCAATTCTACATCCCAATTCATCCAGTTCTCTCTACCAGCAAGCCCTTACCATCCATGAAAATCCTACCTGTCTGGAAGGTGCAGATCAAATGAAGTGTTCCATGATTTTCCCCAAAGGAAAAAGCCTTCCCTCTTTCCTCCATCTGACCTTAAGATTAAGGACTATGCCTTCTTCATCTCTGTGCCTTCAAGGCAACTAGCACAGTGCTATGCACAGAAGAGTGGCTTAAAAAGTATTCGCTTAATGCAAACTGGTGCGACCACTATAGAAAACAGTATGGAGATTTCTCAAAAAATTAAAAATAGAACTACCATATGACTCAGCCATCCCACTACTGGGTATTTATCCAAAGGACTTGAAATCGGCAATTCCAAAACTCCCTGTGTTCATTACAGCATTATTTACAATAGCCAAGATGTGGAAACAACCTAAGAGCCCATCAACTGATGATTGGATAAAGAAGATATGGTATATATATAATGGAATACTCCTCAGCCATAAAAAAGGATAAAATCATCCCATTTACAACAACATGGATGGACCTTGAGGGTACTATGTTAAGTGAAATAAGCCAGATAGAGAAAGACAATTTCTGTATGACTCCACTCGTATATGAAAGTGAAACATGTAGACAAAGAGAACTGATTAGTGGTTACCTGGGGAAAGGCAGGGTGGGGGGTGGGCACAAAGGGTGAAGTGGTGTACCTACAACATGACTAACAATAATGTACAACTGAAATTTCACAAGTTTGTAAACTATCATAATCTCAAGAAAAAGTCAAAAAAAAAGTATTTGCTTAATTTGCAGATGATAATACAGACATTAAAACAAGAAAGCTCTCATTGTAATGGGAAGGGCTATAGAGGAAGGCAAGGAGAAGGAAAGCTGAATGATAAATAAAGAGAGAGTCACTGCCATTCTCCCACTTACAGTCAGTAATTGATTGTCTCAATTATCTTTAGTGGGTTGTTTACAATGCAGGTTAGCTCACCACAAAAATTAAAATTTCATCTCCAAGTCACACTGACTAAATTAAGCAATGTGGGGCATAAAAATAATTTGTGTACAGTGCTCATAGTCTTTTGTTTTATTTTCCTACTCCCTGCAACCTGATGTGAAGTGGACTTTAACTGGACATCAGTGCTAAATTTATGACGTAACATCTCTAAAGTCAATACTGAAAATTTGCACAATATTTAATCCATGTGTCTACCTAATCCCTGTGTTCACATTGATAGTTAAATGCTAAGCACATCAGGACCCCAAGAAATAGCCCACCTCAATCTAAATTGCCAAGCAAAAGTCATGTTACCAAAACCAACCTGGGTTCCCTCCTGGCAAGTTAAATCAGACTTTCTACCAGAAGTAGTTGTCTCACAAAGTAAGGTATATTTGCAGTAAATAGACCATGAGGAATCATTTCTAAAGTCATGGCATCCCCAAACAAAGGGGAACAGGGACCTTTTATTTTGGATGGGGAATGAATATTCAAAAGGGAGAGGTGGGTGTTCTCTTGCACAGGCTCAGGTGGAAACACGCTTCCACATACACAGCAGGTTATGGTAACAAGGCTTAAGCTCCTCCTGGAGAGATCTTACTGTTAAAAGAAAGGCAAAGGTCACAGGCGTAGCTCTGGTGGTGAGGCTTGGTCTGGTTCAGGGTAGTTGGTGATTGCCTCTCCTTAACATAACAAAAAGGAAAAAACAATATGGAAAAACAGTAAATGCTTCCAAACCCACCCTTGAGTTCCTCAGGGCAACTAGCTGGTGACAAATCCATTCACTAATTCAATAAATCTGCACTGAGCCCCTACCATGTGCCAGCACAATCATGAACCGCTGTGGTAGTGGGGCCACCATCTAAGAGAAGCATCTTGATCTTGCCCAAGGTGTTCAAGGTCATGGCCTAGGCCAATTCTGTATACACAACCATTAAGTTGGTAGGTTAGTGCAGCCATCACTTTTCAGATGTATGAGGGCTATCTCATTCCCTACTAGGAGCATATATGGAAGCAAGTCTATAACCAAATTTGACCACACATACTAACATTTATTAGCAAGTAGTCACGAAATAATTTGCTTTGTCCACTCACTGACATCTCAGGACTCCGTCATTTTAGGTGATCCGATTTGGCCTGAAAGATTCACCTGGGGCAGATGAAACAATAGTCCAAAGCAGGGGTCAGCAAACTTCTGTCTCTAGGCCAGATCTGGCCCTGCCTAGTTTTGTAAATAAAATTCAGTTGGAACACAGCCATGTCCATTCTTTTACATATTTTCTATGGTTGCTTTCATGGGACAAAGGCAGAATTGAGTAGTTGGGACAGAGACCATATGACAGATATGGCATAAAATATTTACCACCTGGTCACTTATCGGAAAAAACTGCCGATCCCTATACTAGAGACACCTGGCAAGGAGACATCCCTAAAGGTATAGACTAGGGGTCTTGCTAGACTTTTATGTCTTGTTTGTACAAAAGTGGAGGGTGTTGAAAATATTATAATTGACCCATACTTTTGAATAACACTAATTTCACCATTGTGAGCCCTTTTCAAACATCCATTATGCTAAGCCACTAATTTCACCTGTTAAAATTCATTCCTGATACCTATTATGTTAATCAGCAAAGTCTCTGGAGTCAATCAAAAACTACTATAACAGCAGTACCCAGTAGCCCCATCTGGAGTATGGCCTTTCTGACGAATTGCTAAGTGGAGACTCCTGGAACATGAACTTCTGATTAAGTCAACTGGTTACCCCTGAAATGTGTCTTCAATTAACTCACACACATTCTTAATGTTATCCAATCTATGAGGAAGTATTTAAAGTGAATTACAGACATCATAACACACTGACATCAACATTGAGAGTAAAACATGATGCAAGATTCTCAAGTCCCCAGGACTTGGTTCTAGCAGCATTTGCAATTTTTCCACGTGCAGGCATGTTGCTGAATCACAGCTTCAAGCACCTTCTGATAGATTGTACTAATTCTCTAAGATTCAGTCCCACTTATTGAAAATGTAATATAACTGAAGTATAGCATCCTAATTATAAAGTAGGGCTGACCATGGAAAATGCATTTGACTCTTTTGCTACTGTGATTTAAAAAATTTACACTTCAATTCCCCGTGGATGATAAAGGAATTTTGCCCCACTCCTTAAGTCCTGAACCACAAAGGGGAACATGCCTCCCTCCTGCCTTTGGACCTCAGAATATTTAGAGCAAACATCAGCACTCTTCTTTGCAAAAAAGCCCATAGGTTTTCCCAAACAGAGAAAAAGAATTATTCTGCGTTAAGAAAAACAAAATAAAGAAGTTAGTATTTAACTGTTACTGTTAAGCATTGTTGAAGATTAATACTTTGTGTCACTCTCTTAATTCAGATGTGTGCCTTTTTTTTTATTATTCCAGGAACAATGTACCTGGTCATTTCTAATTAGAAGCTTCTGAAATAAAACTAGAACAATGGAAAAGCCACTGCTCGCTGAGACTCTCCTGCGCATCTCAGAGGAAAATGCAGATGGTTCCCAGTGTTCCTGGAAAGTGCAGCTCTGAAGAGTGTGCCCCCATCACTCAAGAAGCTATGTTCCCACCCTAACTCCCAGCAAATGTATTTGCTTCATTAAGAATTAATTAACCTTAATTAATCATTAGGATTAATTTCCTGTAATACAGCTCTTCTGATTGGAAATACTAGGGAGAGAATTTTTTTAACTGGAATATTCCATGTTTTCAATCAGCCCATAAAGAAGAGATGCCACAGTAGGCAGAGCATTTGTTTTCAAGTATATTGATATCCGCTCATAAATAAATGGAAAATAGAGCCAAGTAACAACCATTTTCCCAGCACTAAACTTGAACTGAATACTACAGAGAAGTCTACCCTGTTCTTTGGCTCATACTGAAAATTCAATCCATACACGGGACAAAGACAGAGGCACTCCTGAGCGTTATTCCCATGGCCATGTCTCAACAGACTCCTGATCAAGGGATGCTTTCAAAATGCTCTTGAATGAGAGACCCCCCACAAGAGAGAAGAGGTTTTTGTGTGTTTTATTTAGGCTGCTCCAGCGTCTCATCCATGCACCAAATGGCTCTTAAGTGATCATTAGGAGTCTGGTTGAAATTCTTCTAGCACTTTTGGCAATTAATTGGACTTGCCACTTCAGCCCCTTCCTAATTGATACTCCTGAGAGAGGAGTCGTGAGAGACGACTTCCCGCAGTGAGTCTTTCAGCAGAAAACATGGCATCCTTCCCTCAGGAGGAAGGCTTTTCCTGCCCGCCACATGTCAGGGCCCCTCACCTTAGACCAGGTCCTAGCACCACAGCCGCATGAGCTGCACCTAGACAATAAGAAACTTGCTTTAACAAATGTTCTCAAGCCCGTCTCCATTTTCATTTTTGTTCTAATAATAATGGCATTTTCAAGCACTGTATAGCTTAAAAAACAACTTCATAGATATTACCTCATATAATCTCGACACCATTTTACAGATGAGTAAACTGAAACTCAAGACAGTTAAGAGACTGGCTCAAATTCACAGAACGTGTCAGTTGCAAGCATGTACCTAGCTCCTGACAGAATCAGGACTCTGTCCATCTCACATACTGCTTCCCTGCGAGAAGGTCACCTTCAAAGTATGGTCAGCTGACTCCAGACTCAGCTTCTTCAGAGACATGGTCCAGATACATCGATCTGTCATTTCTCTGTAGAGTGACGATCTGCAATTATGGGACTGCACCAGAGCTCTTCTTAGGTAGAACAAGGTCTTTGTTTGGCCAAAAACCATGATAGCCTCTCACAAATGAAGGATGAAATCCCTGGGGGCATGGCCTAGAAGAGCTAAAGGGAAATAAGAGGAGGGGAATGGAGGATATGGGTTGTACCCTAAAGGATAACAAGAAATGAGCCGCAAAGGAGAAGAGCCGAGAGAGAGAGGCAGCCCAGACAGGAGGTGGTCAATAATCGCTCTGGGGATGAGAACGGCTTGGAAATTTAAAGACCAGGAATGATTATTATTCTGTCTTAAGTTGTTTGCTTTTCTATTACAGGATGTCATCTCTAGAGCCAGACTAGAGTGAGCTAAGAGAGACACCCAGGGTGCAAAATTTCAGAAGGCGCTCACTCTCAGGGTCGTGGAGCACTTGCCTTCCCCAGTCCCAACCCTGGTCACCGGCTGTGGGATACAGAAGCCTCGATAAAGCTCAATAAACATACACAGCCTCGCACAGGCAATATTTTGAAAAAATAAAAGAGTGAGAACAGTAACCGGCACAAAATGATAAGGTTCACAATAGGCTTACATACTGCTTGGTACATACATATTTATTTTGGTGAAGTAAATCTTAAACTGAAATAATTAAGCAAGAGGAGAAAAACCAGAATGAGAGGTCACTAGAAAAATATATGTCCCTCCCCCAGGAATTTCAAGAGGTATGAAAAGGGACACTGGGTGTCCCACTACTCATGGTCTGGGGTTTGCAGACAAATGTAATTAACAGAGCAGTCCTGGCCACCTGGTGAATCTCAGGACACCCAAGTGACCAGCAGTTAGGCTACAGTTACATGTGTGGTTTTGTTGTTTTTCTACAGCTGAATATCTCCTATTTATCAAGTTTCCTGGATGACTTATTACATGTTTATGATCAATAAAGTTGTTTTAGTTTCTCAGTCTACATCATCTATTCAGCTGTAAGGGGAGGTGGGATGGAGAATTAAAAAATAATGAGGAAGGGGCCTGTCTGGTGGCATAGCAGTTAAGTGCATGTGTTCCACTCCGGCAGCCCGGGGTTCACCAGTTAGGATCCCAGGTGCAGACATGGCACTGCTTATCAAGCCATGCTGTGGCAGGCATCCCACATATAAAGTAGAGGAAGATGGGCACGGATGTTAGCTCAGGGCCAGTCTTCCTAAGCAAAAAAGAGGAGGATTGGCAGCAGATGTTAGCTCAGGGCTAATCTTCCTCAAAAAAAAAGCCACTGCGCAGCCATGGCTTTGCTGAGTCATATCTGTCAAGAGTCTGACCCCACAAGTTTTGGGGGCCGGCCCGTGGCTGAGTGGTTAAGTTCGCACACTCAGCTTCGGCGGCCCGGTGTTTTGCCACTTCAAGTCCTGGGCACAGACATGGCACCGCTAGTCAAGCCACACTGAGGCGGCATCCCACATGCCACAACTGGAAGGACCCACAACTAAAAATACACAATTATGTACCAGGGAGCTTTAGGGGGAAAAAGGATAAAATAAAATCTTTAATAATAATAATAATAATAATAATAATAATAATAATAATGAGGACCTCAGTGGTGGCACAGAGTTTCTCCAACCTCTTACTGTCCCCATTCATCTATGACCAAGGACAGTGTGGGAAGCCCTGAAGGATATCCTGACCCTCAGATAACAAATTTTAACCCATCTGTAAAACTGTGAAGCCCTTAGAACTTGGAATGATAACCATTGTAGCATTTGGACAAAGGCTTTGTGGTCCAATGGAAAGTGCTCTGGGCTGGGGGCAGGAGACTTGAGGTCTTTGTCATGACTCATTTATGCCCCGGTCATATGGGCAGGTTACCAGAAACAGATCATTCCAGCTCCTCTACCAACCAACTTTATGACTTTAGGCAAGTCACTCAGCCACTCCTAGACTCAATTTCCCCCTCTGTCAAAAAATATCAGCCCCAGGAGCCGCCCCGTGGCCGAGTGGTTAAGTTCGTGCCCTCCGCTTCAGCCGCTTCAGCGGCTTCAGCAGCTTCAGCAGCCGGGGACTTCGCCAGTTCGAATCCTGGGCACGGACATGGCACTGCTCATCAAACCATGTTGAGGCAGCGTCCCACATGCCACAACTAGGAGGACCCACAACTGAAAATACACAACTATGTTCTGGGGGCCTTTGGGGAGAAAAAGGAAAAATAAAATCTTTAAAAAAAAAAAATATCAGCCCCAGAATTGCAGTAAGGAAAGAATGCAAATTTTTGTAAATGTGAAAAAAACGTTTTAAAAATAAAATAATGCTGTGCAATGACCAGGGATTCCTTCCATTGCTCTATTATTTTTATGGTTGCAATTTTTAACAAGAAATTTTTTGATTGTGACAAGGTGGCATGAGTGGGTGATATGAGTGGTAGATTTTGCTGGCTGGTCAACCAGACATCCATTCCCAGCCCCTTCTCCTTTGAATGGAGCCATTATAAAGGCTGGAAAAACTACACACTCACTCTCCTAAACATTCAGACAACAAGGAGTGAACATACGACACAGTTCTGACCAATAAGAAGTAAAAGGAAGTCCTCTGTGGCATTTATTGCTAGGATTCTGCTTCCCCAATTAAAAAAAAAAAAAAATCAATGTGGACAGCATCCTCCCTTTTTCCTGCACTGAAGGTGGACATGATGCTTGGAGCTTCTAACGACCATTAGGTAAAGCCCAGAGAGTTAGACACAGTCGACCTAACCTCGCTGAAGTGCTGAACCAACACCTTACATTCCCTGTCTCCAGATTTCTCATTATATAAGAAAAAGAAAACCCTCTGTTACTTACCTGCAGCTGAAAGCATTTCTGACTGATACAACATAAAGCCTATGTATGTCACAGCCCTGTGTCTTCTATTAGAAATTTCTCTCCCAGTGATCTGTTCAGATAAAGAGTTCAGCTCAAAAAGTAGAGAGGAAAATGTTTCCTCTAAAGACCCATAAGCAATAAAGAGATGATAAAGAAAAATGGACCAATTTCCTCCACAAAGCATGTTAGGATATCACTATCATGTCAGGCCACTCTATCTCCTCATCTTCATACATTTGTCTTGCCAAGATTCCCAGACTATAATGAAATCTTCACCATCTACCCCACAGGGTTCAGATGATCAAAAGATATAATGGGCTATTAAAGCTCTGTATAGACTATAAAATGCCCCATAAATGTTGAGGTTACCCAGGAGCCCATCCTTGGCCCTGTGATCATCCTACAAGATCTGCTCTATTTATATGTCTGTGCTACTCATTCACACATCTATTTTCATCCCCTATGTCTCCAGCGAGTTCTTGGTCTTTATTTCCAGGTACCTCCTGAACACCGTCCCCTGGATGTCCTAAAATCACTTCATGCTCAGCATGTCCACAGCTGAACTAATCACCAGTCCCCACAACGCCATTCCTTGCCTATCTTCCTGGGTTCCAGTAAAAGAGGTCACTGTCCACCTATTTTCCATAGGCAGAAAACAGAATCATCTTCAACTCTTCACTCTTCTCCTCCACATTCTAACTCAAAAATAACTCCCTCTCCAATGCCCTTGATCACATCCCACTATTTTTTATCTGGACAATAGATTATAAAGTTTTCTAACAGTTCTCTCTGCCACCAGTTTTTCTGAGCTCAGCTTAGACAGGGAAACTCCTAAAAGACAAATTGCCTCCTTTGGAAGTTCACAAGTTCCACATACGTATCAAATGAAGCCAACACCACAGGATGGGCCCAAAAAGTCCCTCAGAGTCCCACTCTACCTTACCTTCAGGCTCATTCCTATCCCCTCTCCTTCCTATTCTTAACTTTCCTCTCTCCCTGTATCCTCATATCCAATGGGCACTTGATGATCTTTCCTTCTTCTCATTTCCTGCCGTTTTTCCTTTTTCATTCCCTTGTCATCATCCTACTCTAACCCTTAGTATATCACATCTGGACTATTCTGGAATCTCATAACAGAGGTTTCCCATTTTTCTTTGCTCTAATCCACACTGTACTGTCCAATCAAATCAACTTACTTAAAAGACTCCTTTGACAAGAGTCTCATTAGCTACGAGTACACCTCCCACTTCTCAGCCTGGCTGCCATGACCCCTATTGTCACACTTCTTCATATTCCAGCTTCATCTTTCATTCTGCCCCCTTGCACCCTTCATTCCAGACAACCGGATTACTTTCCCCTCCTTGAACACCTCTAGGCCTTTTCCATTCCATGTCTTTCTCATTCTAGTCCCTGAACCCGCAATGCTACCTCCACCCTATCTGCCCAGGCTTTCAGTCTTAGCTTTCCTGCCACCTGTTTACTTAGGCAGCTTCTCATTAGGCCTTAAGCCAGAAATGAGCTCTTCTTCCTCTCAAGTCTCATAGCTCTTAATTTAAATTGTACTTTGAGGGGCGAGGGGAGACCAAAAGGGATAAAGGGGCCCATATGTACAGTAATGGATAAAAACCAGACTATCAGTGGTGAACACAATGCAGTCTATAGAGAAACTGAAATATGATCACGTGCACCTGAAATTTACACAATGTTATAAGCCAATATGACCTCAATAAAATAATTAAATAAATAAATCGCACTTTGGGGATTTATCGTTGTGTGCTCTACCTTGTAAGCATTTAGATTCAAAAGCTGTGTTTTACACAGCTTTGCATGTAACATAGTGTCTCCCACATTACGGATGCAAAACTGCTAAATAAATTGTTAAATAAATGCTTACTGAATAAAATCTACTTTTCAGTCTGAGAGCACTTTCACGTGTTTTACCATGTCACAATCACCACCCGAGGGAGACAGAACAGATAGTATTGCCCCTGTAAGGCTAGGACCAGAAAGATCCCCTGGAAGTTTGCGGCAGATAAACAGAACTCACTTGTCCTTGCTTTCAGCCCTCATGGGGCTTTTTCTGCTCATCTCTGCTCTCATGGTTGTCTGTCTGTCTGGGCCTTTTCTGGTTCCAAAGCAACTTGCATCACCCTGACTTTCCACTTTGCCTTCCAACCCCACACTCTTGGCAGTTCTAGAATGCAACCTCCTGCCAGAGTCTCTCCCTACCCTCTGTGACATCTGTCTCAGGGACTCAGCGAGAAGCAAAGAGCTAATGTTCAGGAAATTTGCTGCCCTCCTGTGATGAAAGGTGCGGTCTTCATTACTCCCTGAGACAGAGTGTCCCCATGTCTGTTGTGACAGCGGACGCTGTGCCTTTGCAGCTGCCTCCCGAGAGCAGCAGGAAACCATCCTCCCGGCCCACTGTTCTCCTCATTTGACACTCTCTTAAATACACCGTTTTTCTCATTTTCATTATTAATCCTTCTTTAACACCTGATCAGCCTCACCGTCGGCTCCAGGCTAAAGCCTATCATTCCATTAGAGTTTGACATTTGGAATGCAATGAGGCATTCATGCACAGGCAGTGCTAATGGGGAAAATGACTTGAATCAGGGCTTTATGCACCATGAAGTTTGGAAAATGGGAGGGGTCAATATGAAAAAGAAGGCTGCTTCTGTGCCAACCACAGAGGGCTGAGTCCAAGACAAGTCATGTCACTTTTGACAGGCTCGGGACACGGATGTGACCTTTTCTGCCACCTGGGGATATTTATCAGACAGGTACATCTCCCAGATCATGTGCCTAGAAAGAACGTGGAGCAGCCTAAAGGAAATTAGGCAATAGGCCTAATGACAAGTCAGTGAGCATAAAGAAATGTAATTGAATGTGTCTGCCTATTCTGACTCTGACTATCCAGTGTCGGGGAAGCCTGTTATTATGGGGACCTCAGAGGACATTCACTGGCCTCTGGTCCACTGAGCTAGCCCTCTGTCAGGTGTATGAGCTGAGAGTAATCATTAGGACTAGAGGAGCCACAGAAGTAGAGAGTGATGTCACCTCATGTAAGGCAGCCAGCGTTTTTTCTTCCTGAACCCGTCAAGCAAAAATACCCATTTATATTTGATTTATTCACTTATCATTCATTCAACACACACCTATTGAAGACTTATAGTGTAGGTGCTGGATATATACCTGCCCTCGTGGAATGTACAGCTCTTATCATCTCCACTTTCACCTTCATCCTGACTATAACTCCTCCATGTAACAAGGGGAAATATCTTCAATTTTGAGATGCTGAGAGAATGAAATCTCAGTGGGTATGAAAACTTGGGCTTACAAGAAATATACATTCCTTTAATTTGTTATAATCAATTTAACTCCAACTCCAAACCTCCATCTTGTCAGGCCAGAGGGAAATTCAGTCAGACGTCAATGGCAGTATGTAGTACTAGGAAAATGGTGGCAAGGCCTAACATTTAGCCCATGATGACTATCAATGCTATCCTCATTGATTGAGTTCATGCAATCCCTTGACATATGGTGGCCCTCTGCTTCCATGCCACTTATGGGGGCCAAGAATCTTTGCTGAGGCTGGGACTCCTGGTGCCTAGAGTGCCACCTCCCCAGGCTCGTTACATGGGTGTCCACACTGAGCTACATAACTTTTTAGGGTGCTGTTATGAAGCCAAGTGTGGGTTGGGTAAATCTCATCCCAATTTCTGGAAAACTCTCTCCTCTCTCCCTTCCCTGTTGAGAACACCACATATAATCTTGTTTTTCAGTTTAGCTATTCCAAAAGGAGAAAGAGACATTGACTTCCAGCAGCTTCTATTTTTCACACAGCCAAAAATTTCTGAATCCTTGATTCCAAAGCTCAGTAAGGGCTTAGCAACCTGCTTGAAAAAGGAAGAAGGAAAAATAAAGAGAGAACAAATACTAATTAGCAGTCAGATTTATTATCCTGCCCGAGACACGAAGAAACCAAATGCAGCAAAAGGTAACAGCCATCACCCTGGGCTCCACCTCCAATCCCAGTCTGGTCATACACCCCTTAAATGCAGTGGCAAATGTTGGGAGCTGCCTGCTTCTCATGGCTGCCTCCTCTCCATCAGTAGATCCTGAAACCCAGTGGGAAACCTTCTTTAACTTACATAGATTAGCCACATGAAGAAGAGAACATATGCATCCAGCAGTTGTCCCCAACCTAGTCCCCCGCCACCAGGATAACTTTACTTCGCTCTATAAGAACAGAGTGCACTATGACCTGACCCCCACCTCCATTTTAGCTCTTCTCTTGCCTTATCTTCCTGCATCTCTCCTGAGATTTACCCAAGCAAAAGCATCTATTCTTCTCTTTTTTTCTTCCATTCTCCAGGCCCCTCAGTCCTTTCTAGGGCAACAACCTGAGGTGCTCATTGGGAGAGGCCACAGCATCCTCCTGAGTACTCCTACCGCAAGTCACCTGTGACTCAGTCTCCCGGAATGAGAATGCATTAAGAGGGGATGAACATGGCAGAAGAGGAGGCAAGTAGCAAATAGGAGCAGGGCCCATGCCAATTTCTCAGGCTAGAGGGGAGCTGTAAGAGCTTAACGATGTTGAAACGCATTTTAAAAGGTTGAATTGGTTGATTGACTGATGGGTCAATTCAGTAACTTCATTCAAAAATGTGTATGGACTTTGTCGCATGCTTACCACTGTGGGATCACTTCCGAAGGAGACAAGAAGCATAATACATGTTTTCAGTGTTCAAAGAGGCTCCACTTAGTATGAGAGAAAGGGCATACACACATATATCTAAATGCCAGTGACGATAATGACAACAGATAATATAAACTGAACACACATAAAGAGCTCAGTGCTGTGCTAAATATTGCTATGGTGAAGCAAAATTTTCTTTACTCCTCACAACATCCTTCTATGGTAGGTATTAACGTTAGCCCCATTGACAGACGAGAAAACTGAGGCAGAAAGATTTTTTTTAACTTTACCAAAGACCTATAGTACAATAGTCTAATCCAACAAGCATAGTTTATAACAGTTCCTTACAGCTTTATTTCTAATAGTAAAAATGTAGAAATTATATAACCATCCAATAACAAAGGAATGCTAAATTCATTATAAGGGCACCATATGATAGAATATACTAGAGCCATTAAATTCATATATTGAAGAAAATAAAATAACTCAGGAAAATGCTCATGATAAATGTTAATGAAAAAACAATAGGATACAAAATGTGTATGCTGTATAATACCAATTATGTGCGTAGTGGGAAGAGGAAGGGAGGGAGGGAGGGAGGGAGAGAGAAAGAAGAGTTCAGAAGGAAATATATCAAAATGTTAATAGGGTGTCAAAACTTCAATTTGTATGCTTCAAATACATGCAGTTTATTGCATCTCAATTATACCTCAATGAGGTTGTTTAAAAATGTTAATAGAGGATTTCTGGGTGGTGGAATCATATACGATTTTAATTTTACTTTTTATTGTCCAAATATCATACAAGGATTATACATTGCTTTAATAATCATGGAAAATTAATGTTAATTTATAAAAAGAGTTTATAAAGAGAGTCCTGGGAATAAGATTGGAGAAGAAAATTCTGATTTAATTGATATGGGGTGGGATCTCAGCATATTTCTGTTTTCTTAACTCCCCAGGCTGTTCTCATATGAAATCAGGGACAGGAACCACTGATATACACAGAGCCCAGAGCCTAGTCAGTACTTGATGCTTGATAAATGGTGGCCATCACCATTATCATCCTCGTCACTGTTGTTGTTATGCTCTTCAGCATTACTGGCATATTTACATTCTCACATTAAGTGGGAGGAAAACATCTAGGTGGAGCAGATGGCTTAGCACAGGCAGATTCAGGGGAAACTTCAATGAGTAATCAGGTTTTGTGATATTTTCCTGTCATAGACCCTGTCAGAGGCTTTCATTCCCCCGCTCCTATGGGATTAGTAATGCACAGCACTTCCAGACTATTAGTGTATAAAACTACAAGGCAAAAACTTTTTACTAAAATTAACGATGCCAGGCCAGCCATAAAGAAATTCATCTCCCAAGTGACACACTCAGGCGAGCTGCACCAACTTCTGTAACAGATGTCTAGACAATTTGACTTTGAAATACATACCCCAAACCTGAACAGCCTGAAGTTTCCCAGCCAGTGCTGAGCAAAGTTCAAAACCAGAGACCACGCAGGAATAGAGGATTGGAAGATTATAAATAAACTTATTCATAGGGAAAGCGGAGCAAGGATAGCAAGCTAAAAATTGATTGCCCAGAGAGGATGACTCATCAATGAGACCATAAAAGACCATCTTGCCGTGATCACACAGCAAGACAGTTCATTGTCCTTAAACATTAACTGCCAGCCACACCAGGCCTCCCATCAGCAGGCTGCAAAGCCCAGAGCCAGCTTCGTTAAGCTTCCTAGACATCCCCACCCAGCAAAGATGCAATCCACTTCTCCTCTATCTCTTTGAATCCCCACATGGCAGGGAAATGAACCTCATCTGAACTCAGTGCCTAGACTCCTAGTATGTCAGTCAGTTGAAAGGATTTGGCCTGGGTCAGTGTGGCTGCTCGGTTATTTAAAAACATTACATTTTTAATTGACTATTTTAGGACTAAAGATTTCCATGGGTAGATTGGTTCAGGCCAAGAGCAACATGAGACAGTCTCCAGCTGCTGAGGCAGTGGGAAAGCCACTCCTCCTGCCTTAATCATGACTCTTGAGGGGTCAAAACAACACAGGACAATCCATCTATGCCATTTATAAAACTCTGATTCCCTGACACCTGCTTCTGCAGTATGGTAGGTATGTTTTCAGACACTCAAAATTAACCTTGAGGTTGGCCCTGTGGTGTAGTGGTTAGCACACTGAGCTTCAGTGGCCCAGGGTTTGTGGGTTCAGTTCCTGGGCACAGACATACCACTCGTCAGGCATGCTGTGGTGGTGACCCACATACAAAATAAAGGAAGACTGGCACAGATGTTATCTCAGGGAGAATCTTCCTCAGGAAAAAGAAATTAACTTCGAGAGCTTGAGATTTTACCACATTGACAAACCTCTAAATGATACTGAGAGTCAAGTGTTCCAAGAACAGGAATTTATTATGAGGAAAATCAGCATAAATGCCATTCACCCCACAAACATCTCCTAAGCCCTGGCTGTGGAAAAAATACTGTGATCACTGGGGTTGGGAGATGAGTCAAACATCAATCCTTTCATTAAGGAACTCAAGGCCTAGAGGGGGGGTGATGAGGTGGGCTGTGGAGCCTGAAGAGATAGACAGGAACTGGCGAGGTCACACAGGTAAGTGTCTATTCTCTTAGGATGGGGAGAGAGGACTTCCATTTGGGAAAGTGGACAGGAGACTTGGACCAGTTGATGGTATTTGAGTTGGGGTTTAGATGGATAAGATGGGAACTTGCCTGGACATTAATACCTTCCACCACAAAGAGGGTAGGGCCCTTTCAGAGGGCCTGTACCAGCATGGGACCAGCAAAGCTTAAATGAGGATCAGGAGAACACCTACCACAGGCTGGTCAAGGGTCACAGAAAAGTCACCAAATTAGACTGAAAGCCACCAAGAGGGGCCAATTTCAGGGACAAGTCACCCAATACATGCACAAGTGACAGCAAGCACCAGAGTCCAATACATCATCTGAGATACTAGCTGGTAAGTACTGATAGAGAAGAAAGAAGACAGGTTAAGTATATTGCAGCACATCTGATCAGCAGACTATGATGTGCTCATTAAAAGTAATGATATACATGTGCATTTATGGACATGGAAAGTAACTTCAATATAGTACGAAGAAAAAAAGGAGGTTAAAGAATGTCCCATACAAAAGATCATCTATGTATGTATCAAGATGAATCCTAATCCACTGACTTATGTGTCAAGAAACATTTCATTTCTTCATGCCAACTTGGATCTAACTTTGAGACTCCAATCTAGCAGAAAGTTCCATCTCAGTCAATAGCAGGGCATCCTATATCAGATTCCTACAGCTGCACAAGAATCTCAGAACCTTAGCTGGTGCCCACAAAACAAAATATGGCCTCTATTCTTCAGTCCGTCACCCTCCCCTCCAAACACCTCATTGTCCATGCCTGCATGTTCCGTGACTGCAGGAAAATCTAAAATAGCAAGAGCTTAAAAGAGATAGGAATATTGCTCTCTCATATAAAAGAAATCCAGAGGTAGGCAACCTAGGGCTGGTCTGGCAGCTCCACAACAGGGCCTTGTCTTTCTGCCCCACCACCCTAGAACATGGCTTCTATCCTCAAGGTCACCTCATGGTCCAAGAGAGTTACTAGAGATCCAACATCACATCCTCACTGCAGGTTAGAAGGATGACAGGCAGAAGAGAAAAAAAGTCCTCTTCCACACAAAATAACCTTTTCTTCATCACATAGCTGCAAGGGAGGCTGGGCAATATTGTCTTTATCCCAGGTGGGCATGTGCCCATCTAAGATGAAGGGTCTGTTGCTAAGAACAAAGGGAAGACTGGATATGGAGGTAAACAACTAGCTCTTTCTGCCACAGATGTATAAATTGAGAAGAGAAGAGTGATGACCAAAGATCCTTGAGAATCATCAAAATTTGAGAGATCAGCAAAGGATGAGCAACCCAAAGAGGAGACTCAGAAGAAGCCATCACAGAGACAGAAGAAATCCTGGAGAGAATGGCATCAAGAAAGGCAAGGGGAGGATTTTTTCACACTAAGGGAATGATTGATAGGGTAAGATAGGGCCATAAAAAATGTTCATTAGAGAGAACTCAATTGTCTGAAGGAAATAGATCTCTAGAAAACAAAACTTCAGGGACTATTTCTTCCATCACACTCTGCCCAGGTGCTCAGGAGTGCCCTAAACTCAATAGTTAGATAGATTCTACCTTGTCAAAGGGGCCTTTCTTGCCAGGTTAATATTCCAGACCAAGCCATCCATGCCTCCTTATCCTCAGAGGCCACAGCGAAACAATTCTGGTGCATTTTTCGTTGTTTTGCCTTATTTGTTCCTTGAATTCTCATGATCTCAGGAGCACAGATACACTGAGCTTTCTTATAAGGGATTATTAGGCCAGGCTGACTTAGGGAGAAAGCCATACATCTATTCATAAGGTGACATAATAAGAAACACAGCTAATATTTACTGAATGCTTATTATATGCCAGGCACTGTACTAATTGCGTAATGAGTACTAGCTGGTGTGTGTGTGTGTGTGCGCGCACGCTCATGCTGATGCATGCACACGCACACTCGTTTGTAATTAATCTTCAAAATGCTCTGGAGGCAGATATTCTTATTCTCATTTTACAGACAAGGAATCAGAGGGTCAGAGAGGTTAAATGGTTTGCCCAGGGGCAGAGGTCATCTGTCACCACGTCCATTGTTGCTTCTACACACACTGCTGCCTCCACAGCAACAATACATTTTAGCAAATTTCTCATTATTTTTAGGCACAACTCCTTTTTTCCACACTCCAATTTTGTCTGTCACCCTCTAGGCTATGATAAGTTAGAAACCTAATTAGAGAGCCAGTGACAATGAGGGTGTACACAGAGCAGATCATTACTTTCTTCCTAGGGGGGAGCAATTCGGAAGGACCTGGAGGTCAAGGGTTCTCCAAATCCCCCGGATTCTCCCAGACACCTTTGATCTGATCATCTGGATAATAATAATGATGATGACTAGCATCATTGGACACATATGCTAAGCATTTAACCCACATTAACTCATTCAATCCCCATCCAGTGACATTTGAGGTTGATATTATTATTATCCCCTATTTTGCAAATGAGAAAACTGAGATACAGAAAGGTTAAGTAACTTTGCTAAAAACCACAGTTAGCAAATATTGAAGCTTGAATTTGAACCCGAGCAGAATGACTCTGGAGCCTGAGCACTAACTACTCTAGTGCAATAAAATTTTTTTTAATGGATGAGAGAGAACAGTGGAAGAATCGGTCATTTGAAAGGGTATCTTGTCTGAACCCCTCTATCACCTCTCGACGAAACTAGCCTAAAGGATCAAGTCCTGAAAATTCTCCCCAGGTGTTCTGATTCTCTGCAAAGATGAGGGGCACTATAACCTCTTCACCTGACAAAACATGACACTTAGAGGCCTCCCCAGCCCCTTTGACATCCAGGCTCCCATAATGTTAGTAAATGCAGGTTTCAGGGCCTGATTATCCAGTGATCTGTGAACCATTAACTCAAGCTGTTTTCAGCTTCTAGGGATCAATTCCAACTGCAAGAGATAATAAGGACCTGGCCAATATGCTGGAATGGGAAAGAGGGCAGATTTGAGAGCTCAATAGGAAAAGACAGCCTCAAAAACATTCAGGCCAAGAGGAAACATGCCGGATGGAATGAAGCAGGATGGCAGAAAGTCTTCAGTCAACAACAACCTTAACGGAGGCCCCACCACTCCTCCTGAGAGGACAGGTATTGGTGTTGAGAAGGGATATAAGAGAAATAAGAGACGCTCATGGTCTCCTCCCTCCAGGAACTAATGATCCACCACAAAAGCTCAACGATCCACAATAGTTGGCAACAAAGATGTCCTGGTCAATCAAATATGCTAGTAGTTGAGAATTGCTACATAGACCATTTAAGGATTGTTAATTTCCTAGAATTAGAATAAAACGAAATAGATCACATATTTTTTCTAAAACTCCCAACATGAATAAGAACATTGAGAAATTGCTGATCTACCTTTGGCATCACCAGACTTCCTTTTCAGGTGCACTGTTCTCTCTTAATCCCCTCCAACACATCACTTACCGTCTCCTATAGATGAACAAGAGCTCCATGCTCTCTCCATGTCCAAGCCTACCAAACCTACTGACAGGAAAGAATCTGAGTGTACTGAGGTGTGGATTGTGTGTTTTTCATGTTTTAACAGGGTTCAGACCCTTAAATGAAAGGCATGAATATTAATGATGGATTTCAGTCATTCGTTATTGAAAGGGGAAAGTGTTTGAAGGGAGGCAGTATTGGTTTTTTCTTCACACATTTGGACATTGCTTAAAAAGACTAAACCAAAAAATTACAATTAAATTTTTAAATGACTAGGAAGGGTAGATCAAATGAAATACACGAATAATCAAGAACTAATTCTTGTCCATTTTAGTTTCAACTTCCTCAATATCTAACTTATTAATAAATAAAGAGCTAGGCTGGATACTCTATTTTTATATCCCCAGCACCCAGCACAATACAATAAACATTTTAGAAATGTTTGTTGAACTGAACCAAAGATGGTAATTGGACAACTTTATTCTACTTCCTATTTTTTTTTTAATTTAATGGAGGAAGACCTTAATGAGAACTGAAAAGTTCAGAAATAAAGCAGCACTAAAGAAAGGAAACAGAAATTAAGGAATCTAAATAATCCCCAGACTGGGCAATGAGTCCCTGAATAATAGAGAATTAACTATCATTCTTTCAACTATAATTACAGCTTTATTAAAACCAACAATCATTACTGAGGAAGAACATACAGAATGTGATTTGAACTTGCCTTTGCATAAAGTCTGAACATATTGAATCCATACATTAGAAAATATACTACCAGAGTTGGTGGTAATAAAAATAAGTTATACTGATACTAAACACTGTTTTGGGGTTTTTTAGATGAAAATATACGTAAAGTGAGGAGGAGCAAAAAAAAATAACTTCAAATGTGTTAACTGCTCTCTACATAAGAAAATATTTAGGTTCAAGAAATTTCTCCACTTTCAGCTAAAGATGGTAGACTGAACAAATAAATTTCACTCCTATATTTCCCTTAATCTCTCTAAAATCACCATAAAAGATAATTTTAAGATACAAACTCAAAAGAACAATGGGAAAAAAGATAACATATTTTATAAAGTGGAAGTCAGAAAAGTAAGTACATTCAAGTTACCTGGCTTAGCAGGCCCTAAGTAAGCCAATTTCTGAGTCATCAGGAAAAGACCAAAGAATAAACCTGATTTATACCACAAACTTCCCAAAGGCCCAAGAAGGCCCAGTGCCTTTGCATATAAGGGTGAAGGTGAGAATAAAAGCGGAATGAATGACTAAAAAGCTGTTTAAGAGCCAATAAGATGACACCCAGGATTTCTCTCCTTCACTCAATGCAACCAGGTAACTTCCCCTTCACCAGCCCTGATAGAAGACTAAAGTTTTACTCTGTTTGAGGGTTCCTGGACTGGGAGACACTATACCTAGTTGAGGAAAAGGCCACTGCACTGAAGTAAGGGAAAGTAAGTAAATATACATACTGATGTTGAGACTTCCAGACTTATTCCCGTTTGGTGCCCAGAATGCTGACAGCCAGGCACATACACAAACTTAAATACACACACAAACACATACACACACAACATAAAGGACACAAGATCCTCTCTGGAAATCTGACTAGTCCAAGAGACCAGACCTAGTAACACTGATAACTGGTGTCAGAGGCTTCCCAAGGAAATATCCCAGCCAGATCTCCCTGTAGTGAAGACCACAGAGACAAGCTCAAAGGAAACTCCAATCTGCCGTAGTGCCGCACGCTGAAATATACGCAGACAGTCAAGAATCACTACACATTTGAGGAATGCATCTCTAGGAAAGTGAGGGACTACAATAAAACAAACAAAAAGGCAACTTGGGGCTAGGTGGAAGAAGAAAACTTCAAAAATCTTATAATTAGTGTTCATCAGAAAGATAAAAGAATACATTGCATCCATAAAACAAGACAGGTGTTCTATTTTTAAAAAGGAACTTTCAAAAAACAAAAAAAGAGCTCTTAAAAATTAAAAGTATGACAACAGAAATGAAAAATTCAACAGAAAGGACATAAAATAATTTTGAGGAAATGTTACAAAAAGAGAGAAATAAAACAAACGGAAAATGGGAGGAAAAAATAAATGAAATTTGATACATTCGTCCAGGATGTTGAACTTTAAAATAAGAATTTCAGAAGGAGAGAAGAGAGGAAATCAAAACATAATTGAAGAAAATTCCTCATGAATAAAAGACATGCTTTTCCAGATTTAAAGTGTCCAGTACAAGGGATGAAAATAATGACACATCCAGTTACATATCATCATGAAAATTATGGAAGACAAAAAGAATGTACTACAAGGTTCCAGGAGGGGAAAAAGCAGTTTTCACACACAGGATAAAGAACCAGTACAGCAGTGACTTCTTAACAGCATCTCCACAAACTAAAAGAAAATGAAGCAATGCCTTTAAAATACTGAGGAAAAAAGGTTTTCCACCTATAAAATGGTATAAAATTCTATACCAAGACAAATTATCAATCTGGGATGAGGGTGGAATAAAGACACGTTCAGATATTCAACATTTCAAAGACTTTTAATCCCACATACCTTTTCTCAGGAAACTACTGGAAGATGTGCTCCACCAAAATGAGAGGGCAAAATAAGAATGAGTAAAGAACATAATCAAGGGAAAAGGAAATCCAGAGAATAGAGAAGCATAGAGGAGCCCTAAAATGATGGCGAAGGGAGATACAAGATGACAACTGGGTATCAGGCCTAAGGAGCAAGGAGTACAGATCAGAGCAGACTCCAAAGCTCCAAGAGAGATTTTCTCCAACAAAATAAAATTGGTATATAGCCTAAAGTGTTTAAATGTTTTGAAATAATATATGCACAACTGAGGAGGCTTTGGGACTGAATTAGTGATCAACACATAGGAAAATAAGCAAACATATAAACAAAAAAGGCAATTATTATTAATTTTAAGACAGACAAAATATTGTGGAGGAAAGCAAAACTAAGTATAGTATACTACCTGGCTCAGCTATACTCACATTCACTTAGCTATAAGACTGTAAATGCAACGGGAGGAGGGGCTTTCCACATATCATGTATGTAGAAATAGTCATTACTTCTAACATGTGGTGGGGTTAGAAGCAGAGTATGAAAGAGTTAAATTTTTGTCTTAGAAGAAAGTCAACAGCTAACGACTACAACTGAAAATTCAAGAAGTAGTAATAGGAGCATGTTATTTAGAAATATGGAGGTAAGAACGATTGCTTTCCAGGAGTGCAAAGTGCAGGGGCATGGAGATGCTAAGTCGGCTGTTTCTCATGACAAGCCTGCAGAACTCGGACTCTTCAAACCATGTGTATGTATTACTTCGATAAAATTTAAAACTACACACACACACAATTTCCTGACACTAAATATTTTAAGAATTTTAAATGCTATCACCTAATAAAAATAACTGACAATGATTTAGAACGTGCTGTGCACTGTTCTAAATGCTTTACCTCATTAGCTCATTTAATTCAAACAACGCTTGGATCTTGGTGCTATCATTTATCCCACGCTATTTTTATCTTCCCCTCAGGAACTGAGACTCAGAGAAATTAAATACCCATGTTCACTTAGTAAATAAATGGAATCAAAATTTCACGGACCAAGGAGCCCCACAACCTAGTCTATTAAGTTTCATATCTGGAGAATTTTCAGAAAATCTTGCTCGTTCCATAAGGTGGTGTTCCTGAGGGGCTCCTGCTGGACATTTTCCCCAATGCCACCTCATCTAATTAACTTCTATTTGCCCTTCATCTCTCAAGTGGAAGCTTTCCTAACCCACGAGTCTAGGTTCAGCCACTTTGTCATATATACTTTCAGAACTTGGCGCCCAGCTTCAGAGCACTTTCATTATTATGGTAATCATATACCCTCATGTGTGTGACTAGCTACATATACAGCTAGTTACATCTCCAACTAGAATGAGTTCTATGAGGGCATGAGTCACATCTGTTTCTGCACAACACTATAGTCCCAGGACCTTAAAGAATAAATAATTGAATGAATAAACAAATGCATGAGGGGACAATTTAAGTTTCTGAATTTGATGGTTTTAATATATTCTCTCAGTAACTAGATGACCTTTTGTCATCCTTGCCATTCCTAAGAATCTAACCTTTGAGCTTCTCCAAGGAGGTCAGGGGAAGCAAACCTCGGTGATGCAAGCCATCACACTCCTTCAAAGAGAAAGGTTCCCCTGCCTGCACAAATGATGACTATAGCTTATTTGGTTCTTGTGTTGGTTTTGTTTTGTTTAATGAGCCCAGGTGGTTAAGATTTGTTATGAGTAGTGAAAGAGGCACTAGCATGCTCTGACCTGGGATCTCTTGCACCTTCCCACCATTCTAGATCTTTGCCTGTGAGAAAAGGGAGATGCTAATTATTGAAAGATTACCAGGGCGAGGAAGGCAGCATTCTGAACTCCGAGGTCCCTTCTCAGAAGGTGAGAAATGGAAAAAGAGAAAAACGAGGCAGAATGAGTAAATCATTCGTCAGCTGGATGCTTTGGTATCCTGTATGTAGAAATAGTCATTACTTCTAACTATCCTATTCCTCCAAACTAATTATTTAGTTAATTATAAACCAAGAAACAAAGCAATCCATTAAAATTTTACCTTTTTTCTTTTCTTTTCTTTTCTTTTTTTTTTTTTTTTTTTTTGCTTAGGAAGTTTTGCCCTGAGATAAAATCTGTGCCAATCTTCCTCTATTTTGTATGTGGGTCGCTGCCATAACATGGCTGGTGAATGGTATAAGCCTGCACCTAGGATCCAAACTAGCAAACCCAGGCCACCAAAGCAGAGCATGTGAAATTAACCACTAGACCACAGGGCTGGCCTCTAAATTTACCTTTTAAGCAGCAGCAGTCACAGCATCACAGAGACAGGACCACATCTCCCTACACTTAAACATTTTGTATCCTGAGGGTCTTCTCTGGTCACCCCTGTAAGACAAAATTCATCAAAATCTGTCTTTAGGTGATAGCAGTTGCACATCTGGAGGGAGTCTAGGGTATCCAGGCACAAGCAATGCTGGTTATTTGACCAAATAGGAAGATTCATTCCAACTATGTCATTCAGTTGCAGACAACTAATTTTCCCTGGATTAATATGAATTAGTTTGTCTCTATTTTTTAACTAGCCAAACTTACATCTTTGCCTCTAACAAAAACACTTTATTCCATATGATTTAATAAACACAGAAAAGATTCAGTGACATCTCACTCATCAGTGTCTTCAAGAGTCTGCATATGGATGTAGATGTTTTGTCTTCTGTCACGTCATCGTTAGCGGAACTCAAAGATGGGCCTTTGGACGGTGCTTTTTATTTCTTCCAGCCTGCTTTATAGCATACCTGGACAGATATGAAGACGCTTCATCAAAGATGTCGTGATTCCAATTCTCTGCCCTGACTGTGCTCTTTCTCATCTGCTGTCCCAGAGATCTAAGGCCCCGTGTGTCTGACTGTACACCTCTCCTCATTATCCACTAGCCCATTCTCATCCATCGCCAACTCGGGCTGTTCTCTGTTCTTTGGTTCTTTGCCTTTCATTCTCAGAACCAAATATCAATCCTGCTCACACTGTTCCAAAGGTTCAGAATCAAAAGTCACATTAGCAATTCTTTCTGAATATGCCGTCCATTTTTAAAGTTTTTTTATTTGCACTGACTCTTTTTCACATTTAAAAAATACATACACATTTACTTTAAGGAGCAGATACCTTGATCCTCCAGAAGAGTGAAAAAATGCCTTTAGGTGCTGCCAGCTCACATTTCATGGCACATACAGGTTTGACTTTTACTTCATCCCATCTTCATTCCAATCATTCATATTTAATGTTACTCATACTTGACTCCTTGACTTTTTTTTAATCTCGTATGCTGAATGGTGCACAAATTAGTCCCGTATTCCACTGCCCGGCAACTTGTCATTATTTATCAGCATTGACTGAGCTATCATTGTCATCTATTCATTAGCTTTCGAAAGATTTAAGCCTCTTCTCATGTATAATCTAGCCGTGTTATTTATCATATTCTGTCAGTAGCTCCTCTTTCTAGTGGTACCCGCTTCACAGCAATGGATCATTTTCTGGGTTGAACTTCTCATGAATACCTGAACTGCTACTCTTTAGCTCCCAGTGCTAACCTCGATGGGGCTCACCGCTTGCATACATCAAATTCTGTTGTTTGCCAGCAATGGCGCTTCATCACTAAATGGGCTTGGGATAACCATCCAGTGTCTGTAATTCCCACTGAAGAGAGCTACCAACCGCCTTCCCAGAAAGATTCTAGGAGAGCAGACTCACAGCCCTTTAAGGAAACTGGATTCTGTCTCTTTTAGGAAAATCTTCAGCCCGTGAAAGATTTTCTTTTCAGAGGACATGGTAGGGCAGGTGCTAGCTAGCCATTTCATGGTGTTTCAAGGTTTCAGATATAGAGGAAGGCCTAAAATAGTGGCTTCATTATGTTCATTTCCGTGCTATTTTTTAAATCTCCTGAAAAGTCTGTCTTCTGGATTAACCGGGCTTGGCTCCTGAAGCGAAAACTCATATATACCAACAATCAGCATTCACTCTAACTTCTTAATAGCGTCAGACTCAAAACAAATCTGGCTTGTAAATGGCTGGCTCCACCCAGGCCCAAACACAGGCTACGTAAGATCAGAGCAAGCTCCATGGATAGCGGAACCAACACGATGTCCTTGGACTAGGGCATGACACATTTCCAACATGTGGCTTCTTCCCAGGCTGTTTTACTGTCTCTTGGCATATTTCCATATGAGCACCCAATTAGGCCATGGAAGAAGGAGATAAAGCAGAGCCAAAGTATAAGGTAACATCAGGTAGAAAACATCCACATATCCTTTAACACAAATCATGGCCAAAAAATAAAAATAAATAGGTCCATTTATTTTGCAAAACAGGAAAATGCAAAAATAAGGGGAAAAAAGCAAATACTGATTTTAAAAAACAGCCAAGACTCTGAATAGAACATAGAAAGAACCCAGTCTAATTATTTCCAGGTGGTCAGTCAGTGTTCAACAAACATTGGTTGGACTGGAGTCTCTCTTGAAAGCTGTATCATTGTAGCCGGGATCCACTTCAATAACAAGGAAAATAAGGTTCACAAGTGGATCAGCAGAGCAAGCTCACAGAGGAAGGAACCACGCCATGCATCCCCTCAATGCCATGTAAAGGCAGGTGAGCAATAAATATTAATGGAACAAACAGACAAGTGAACACATGAGCACTCAGTCCTTCGGCGACCTCAGCCCTACAGCAATGCCTGCACTAGACCACGAAGCTATAGCCACAATGAAATATTCCATTCTATTATAAAAGTTGAAATTTTCTACTATAAATTTAACTTTCATGCTTCAAGCTGAGAGTGTTTTTACTTGGATAAGAGCATCTCCTCCAGCCTTTTTCTCCCTTACATAGACATTTTGGTTAGTATTTACCATCTACAGTGTAGCAGACACAGGTGTTGCTACAAATTTCGTGTTGCACCGCACTGCAGGACTTACAGCGTGTTTTATCATGGAACCGCATTTTGGTCTTAAGAAAACACAGCACCACACAGCATGACATTCACTATAATCTAATTAAATACAATGCCAAGGGAAATATGTTACTGTGAAGGTGAAACACACATGTTATTTCCTTCTCCTTTCCGTGCAAGGGGCAGCAAAGGCACCGTTTAGGAAGAAGGCATTTAACACAGTGAGGTTCAGCAGTTTGCCAGCAAGACAAAAAAAAAAAAAAAAAAAGTGAGGTTGGAGGAGAAGGGGAGAACATAGAAAAGAAATATAAGGAGGAAAGAGAAGATGCAATAAGTGCTCAGCAGTATTTTAATTATTCTTTTCTACTTAAACCAAAATCTCGAAGAATTTCAACACTTAAAGATTTCAGAGAAGTGGAGAGTAGGCATCCCTGAGGAACGGAGAGAAGACAAAAAGACCTGTTCTTACACCCCATTACTGGCCAGCTTCTAAAAGAACTCATATAAATAGCCCCCCAAAATAGGGAGAATTTGCTTTGTTTCCTCCCCTCTGGTGTGACAACACGTAGTTAAGGCAAGAACCATCACCAAGAGGCCAGAGATCTGGGTTCCAGTCCCTACATCTTTCGCTGATTGTAACCTAGGGTATGTCAATTAAGGTTTTGGGGACCTCAGTTAGCATATTTAAAAGATGAGGACATTGGATTCAGTTACCAGTGCTAAGATTCCAATATAGATTTTATGTAAGAAAACCTACCCATTTGAATTTCCGTCTTACCTACGCAATCTGAAATTTCTGTTAGGGTTGGTAGAAGCTATTTCTCACAATGCAGATATACACAAACCTAGGAAAATAAACATAATACACAACAAGCACAAGCAACATTCTTCTCTCATCCTTACAGCTGAGGAGACTTGGGCAATGAAAGTTGACTTACTGATGATCAAGAAGCCTACTGGTTCACCCCTTTTGGCAAGCACCTTCAATCTCGCTGAGGGGTGTGGGGTCCCTTTCTTAGTTTGTGGAGTGGAAAATGCTTACCTCTCTCCTCCACAAAAGAAGGGACATGCCACAGCATTCTGCTTCCATGAACCACATTTAAAGCATCCTTCTCTCCGTCAGGTACTAGAGGCAGGCTGCAGACCTAGTTCTGGCCACCTCTTATGATGTCATGTGAAAGTGGGTCTAACATCTCTTTAGAAAATGAGGGCAATGGTCACCTATTGTTCTCAGCTTTGAGTTCAGCTAAAAATCCAAGACAACAGGAAAAGTCCCATTTAACATCTTGTTAGATATATCTTAAATTTTATGCAACCCAAAGAGAGTTTTTTTTTTTAACTGGCCCCTTATCACCAAAAACCTAGTCTTGTTCCAGTCTTTCTCAGTTCATTATATGATGCTACTATCCAACCTACCAGCTGTCAAGCTAGACCTACAGTCTAGCTTTCTACAGTCTCAATTTCTCTTTTCCCCTACTTCCAACCCATCGGCAAGTCTTCTTGACTCCATGTCCTCCACCAGCAGCGTGGAACTGGTCTCTCAGCTTCCACTCTTGCCCCACTACATTCCATCTTCCTCTCAACAGCCAGAACAATTTTCTAAAAGTATAAGTCAAATTGTGTCACACTCTGCTTAAAACACTCCAGTGGCTTTCTAATCTGCTTGGAATAAAATCCTACAAGGCCCCACATTACACCCAACCCGTCCTACTCTCCCACCTAGTCACTGCGCTCCAACCACCAAGGTCTCCTTTCTGTTCCTCCATACAAAAGTTCATCTCTACCCCTGGACCTTTGCATTCACTGTTCCCTCTCCCTAGAACATTCTACACTCAGATCTTTGTCATTTAGGTCACAATTCAAATACTCCCTCCTCAGTAAGGCCTTCCCTGACTATCATTTCCACCAACCAGTTATCTCTAACATCATTTTCTTTTCTCCTTAGTTCTCTTCATAAGCTGAAATTCTCTTGTCAATTTACTTGCTTGAGCAAGGGTACCAGTATACTCCCCCAGTGTCTAGCACAGGGCCTGGAAGTAGTGCTCACTCAGTGAATTTTTGCTGAACGAATGAATTTTGTCCTCAGGTTTAATGTGTGAAGCAGTTCTTCGATGAACCCCCTGTGAGTTAACACATATGAATATTCAGAAAAGGCAGCAAACTTTTATAAAGGCTACTGTCAGTCCTTACTTGGGTTACTGTTTTAAATCAAATTTCTCCCCAACCACTTAGTGTACTTAATTTAATTCTAAAAGGGCTTATTTCTGAATCAGTCCAAAGCTAGTTTTTTTTTGCTTTGTTTTGAGATGATACATAAACCTTGATTTCATTTTTAAATTAAACTTCTATTAGATAAATATCCACCTAAACTAGAAGAGGAAAATATTTTTCCAATTGCAAATCAAAGGAAACCCACAAAACTGTATTAAGGATAAAGTGACTAAATAATATTTCATGTAAAACAAGACACCTTTGAGAGTAAAAGGCAGCACTATCAATAATTATACCGAGACAACAATGTAAACTAAAACATACGATCGCTCTCATTAAGGGCCATATAGGCAACTTCAAAAATGAAATGCAACTGTTTGGGCTAATTTTTGATGGGGGAGTTTATAAGATTAGAGATTTTTTTAAAGAGAAATGAGAAGGAATGAAAGCAGAACACAATATGAAACAAATAGAAATAGAAAACATGAATCTCTTTGAGAATAGAGTGTAAGAAACACTACTCAATAAGTATAATAAAATAAACTTTAGATCTACACTTTGGTGAAAGAAAGGGACATGACAAAAAGAGAAGAGTGAATGGACAGGAAAAGGACAGATAAACAAAGAGAATGGCAGATGGAAAGAAAGTCAGAGATAAGCAGAGTCACGGGAAAGAAGGGCCGTGCCATAAAGAGACCTGAAAAGCTATCATAGGTTGAGTTTCCCAGAAGGAGGATGGTGAGATGGAGACCGGCATGCAGGGTGTTTAATAGGGAGGGCTCTTGAGACCAACACCGTGGAAGCATGGGGAAGGAGACAGGACTGGGCAGAGGGAGGAGCTAGGCTGCAATGCAGACCAACGAGGGGTTCCACCCACCCCACGAGGAACTCTGGAGGCACGAGGGCCCTTCTGAATTGTCCTAAGTTGGAACAAGGGAGCCAGGTGTTTATACCCTTTGTCAATAAGTTACTAGACATGAGCTGCCTCTGGAAGGGACATGACTTTGAGTGAAGCAGTTTTCGTCAATTGATGCCATCTGCAAAAAGAGCTGAAGGCATAGAGTCCACACAGAAGCCTAGTGTCTGGATAGGCCATTTGGTTTCTCCCTTTCTCTCTGCCTGTATGTGTGGCTTTCCACATATTTCTGTTCTTCATTTTTATGCATATGAGGAAAGTGCATATATGCACCAGTTTCCCATTTCTCTCCACATATCCTTTTGGATTAAAATATCTTTGAGGATGCAACTTGCACTTTATCCTTATTGTTTTATCCCAATATCCCCTAAAATAAAACCAATTCACATGGCAGATGTTCAAATAGCCTTTAAGAACCAAAATAGAATTCAGTCTGACCTCCAGGGCCTTCCATAATCTGGAGCCAAACGAAGGTGACTGCTTCCTTCCTTACGTTAACCTTTGTTGAAAGCACTGCCCATATTTCCCTTGAATTAATTAACATATTTTTCTGTTGCCTAAATCATCATTGCTTTCCTCATGGCTACCACTGAAATGCTGGGCACAATCCATCTCTCTCAGCTTTGGACCTCATCAGTGAGAATATACAAATATCTCTCGTTGCTCATAATTTTAACAGAATAATAATAATGATGAATGACTATTTTTAGTAAAACTAAACTTCCTCCAAAAGTTCTAAATATGTTTGCTTAATTTCTCTATTTATCTTTCACCTCCTACTTTTCCAAAACTTTGAAGGATAATTTTAAAGTAAAGAAAATGATCCCAACGCAATAACAATGTGAAAAGTTATTTGCCTGTATAATATTCTGTACTCTTCTTTCTCTAATAAACATGCTACAAATGTATGGTAGTACCCCTAGGGAAAAAAATCTAAGCTTATTTGCACATTGTCATATGAGGTCTGCCCAACTACAGAAGGAAGGTGAGATTTTTAAATGTGTGAGGTAGTTTTTATAAATCACCATTTTAAAAACCACTTTTAAGTGATTGGATTTTAATTTGCCAGAAGAATGGGTCACACTTTAAACTGATAATTGTATACAAATAATTTTGTTTTAACATACTATTTATTAATTCCTCATATTTCAATTAACATTGTTGGAATATTTTAAATTTATAACTCAGTTTGCCACTTTTTCTAAGGATTTTTACATATTTGAGATAATGAATTAGATTTTTCAATCTCCTGTTAGAAGTTTTAGCTTCTTCCTCAACTGAGAAGAGTCACTGGGTATTTTAGTGGCTTAGACAAAACAGGATGATATCTTCAGAAAAATTTAAATGGGGACAGGCAAATCTCAAAAATAAGACTCTAAATATTTCTAGCTATAAGAAAAGTAAAACTCTTTAAGTTTTCAACCACGGATTAGATTCCCATCAAGGCAGCGTAATCGAATCAGACAGATCTGAGTTCAAATGTGCTGACCAGCAGTATGACCTGGGACAAGGGTCTTCACTGCTCTGATCCCTGATTACCTCACCCATAAAATGTCTATTTCTAGGGTCTCCATGAGGATCCAATAGACGCTTACGACAGTAGTATCTGGTGCAGAGTAAGTAACTCAGAAAGCAGTATCTATTATTGTTAACTCTATTGTTTAGGGTAAATTCTTAAAATACATGAAATGTCAATTACAAACATATACGGTGTAGTATATTTACTTTCATGAATTGAACACAAAGCTATTTAATGGTGATGGACTCCACGATTAGGTAAGCAAATAATTAGGAATGTCTACTTCCTTTTACACCTTCTATATACCATGTCTTGGGCTCTCCCAAAGGTTAAGTACAAACTAATTATTTCTGAACCTTTTTGTGTTTTCTTTCTTAAACGAATTCAGGTATTCACTTTTTTTTCATCCTAATAAGTATCAGGCTTAAGGCAAGCCATACACAACTGGTTGTAACCAGGAACACACACTACCATAATCGTTCTGTGACAAATTACTCTATTAATATTTTTGGATGAGTCTCTCCACAGATAATTTCAGTATCCCTCACCAGCCATTTGTCTTACATGGTTTTACTTTATCAGGCATACATTTCCCCACAAATCCAAAAGAATGACCAATGAGAATATCTCCCTGGGCATATGCTTTAAAAAACATCAGTTAGTATTTTCTTTTTATTATTATTAATGAAAAAATTTCCTTAACATTGGCTATCACATTTTTGATGCTTGTCACAGGCTTATAAACACTAACAAGATTAAGAAAAGCTTTGAGCTGTCTAGACAATAGCTTACCTCACATAAGAATTATCTGGCAATTTATTAAATTAAATTATGACTGAAGTCTTGCAGAGTAGCTAAGAACATCAACCATTTCAGATTCAATAAGAAACAGGAAAGTGAGAAAAGTCCGAGCTGAACACCAACCAGCTGAACATCTATTGATCTGGCTGTTTTTCTATTTTTAATTAGAAATTGACTTCCGCAGTTATTTCACATTAACAACAGATTAAAACAAGTGGGGAGCTTTGGGGTATTCCGACATTTACCTAAAAATCTGATATTATATGCTATTTCTACAAATGCAATATTAAGTGGAGCACTGAAGTAATTATCTGGATAATTAAAAAACTCATGATACGCTATTAAGGGAAAAGGTGGAAAGTAGGGAACGGAGATTTAAATTATCCATTAAAAAATCATTGTCTCTCTTTTAGCCACTATTAGTTTCCAAATGAAATGCCTCATTTATGAGACAAGAATCTCCAAAGCAAAGGAAATATTTCAATGTGATTGCGTCTAGTTGTTTTTCAAAGCATTTGAAAAACAATTTTCACAGCTATAAAAAGAGGAGAACTCTGCCTACAGAGTCACAAGTGAAACTTTATCTAAATTATCTAAGTTTTCCCACAAAGTCAGCCTCGCCCAAATGCAAGCTTAAATGAGAACCAACAAAACAAGGTCTCTGACATGTTTGAAATGCCTTTGAAGGAGCTCTCCTCTCGTGCCCTCTCCAAGGAGATCACGGTGGGTGGAGAAGACACAAAAATTTCAGGCAATAAGATGACCTGAATTGGTCTCAAAGTGAAAGTAAAATTGGGATCACTAAAGCGGAGATCATTGACACCTTCAAAGCATTTTATCTTAGCCACGCTGTTCAGATTTACTAAATCTCCCCCACTCACCCCCCCACCCCGAGATGAAACCTGATGGAATGTAAGCCAGCAATACAAGCCCCCAGACCTGTCTTTCTACCTCCCTACTGAGCAGTCTGCCCACCAGCCTGGCTTCCTAGGACAAGATGACACAGCCGGCTCCGGACAGGAGACCAGTCTAACCCCAGGCCCCTGCCTCACACGCGTATAAATTGCTCTTTGAGGGAACCATGCATCAAGCTTTCTTTTGACAATTTAACATGAAAAGTTGTGTCTCACTGATTGGTCCCTGAGTTCACACTCTTTGAACAGGTTGAATAAAGTAAAATAAACCCACCATCTGTTCCTGACACTTGTTTAATTTTGGAGGGAATCTAAAATTTGACTAACTCTCTAAGTGCAGCTGAGAAAACGTAAACAAAGCCTCTTAATTTAAAATTGACTAAATGCATGTTTTTCCCAGTTCCAGACAATCTGCTGTCTTCCAGCTGTGCTTGCTCAATTCTGCATCATTCTGGGAGCCCTGGTGTCACAGCAGTGAATAGGCAGGGTTCGGTGGAGATGCGACTGTGCCAACCTGGCGTTCCCCCCCAGCATACAAATGAGTGCCCTTCTGAAAGCATTAATAATCAGGGCACACCAAGGTAGACGGCTTGGCACGGCCCTGAACACACATCAACAGAGGCAGCCGGGACTCGCCAGCCCGAATGTGTCTGCACAGGCTGACTGTCTGCGAGTGTGCCTGCTCTCCTAATCGCCAGCCTCCTTTCCCGTCACCCTCAAGGGCTTCATGAATAAAGATGAAGGACAAACACTTTCTGCCTCTCTTTAGTACCTCAGCAGGTGCACACTTAATAAACTTTCTTATCTCTCTGGGTACGAGTGACCTCAGAGATTCCGCAAAGCCAAAACTGTCATTATTTTTTCTCCTTTCGTCCACAAAAAAATATGCCGAGCCACTGAGGAGGAGAAGAGAATGCATGGATGACAACAGTAAAAGAAACAAATTAATCTCCAAGAGATGCAGAATGTCCATACGGAAAATATCCACCCAGTCACAATTGCCTCACTCCTTAGTAACCCATCTGCTCTACTCATCAAAGAAAACCACCAAAGGCAAGTTTTCAGGTGTTAGTATGTGATAAGGAGGCCCCAGTGTCTACAGAAAGGTTTCCAAACATCTTGAGAGAGAGAAATTTGGATGGTATTAATTTGATCGTCATCTGAAGGGATGGTCAGCCCCAAACATTAAAGCTGGAGGCAACTCCTACAAACTTGACACACTGCCCCTACAAAAAGCAGAAAGGGGGAAACTGACACCGCAGAGGATTTTCACATTGTGATTTACAACCAGATGAGGATCTTTCACAGACCCATGATAACGTTACAATATAAACACACAAATTTATAGGTGAGTCAGTCAACAATTGAACACATTTTTTAAGTTACAATTATCTAAACGTTGATTTGTTTTCATGTATGGTGGCTTCTTTCATTCCATAGTGAGTGGCACATAGTAGATATTCGTTAAATGCTTTGAATGAATGGGTGACTTAACGCTGGTAAATTGTGGACCTTGCTCCTGGTCTCTCTCGCTTCCCTAAGGGTTCACTGCCTCCTATCAAGCAGTTGAGGTGGCTTCCTACAAACACACACACCAAAAAAATAATCATAGTACAATATAAATAAGAGGACAAAGCCTGAAAATCAAGGGAAATATGAACCAAAGCAGAAAGACAAAACACACTGAAGACAAAAATGCGAATGCATTCTGCAGGGTTCCTAAGGGCCTGTCAAGTTGCCTGTAAACATCCTAAGAGTCAAAGGAAAGAGAAAAGTAAAGTTTTCACTTTTCTCAGCAACACATAAATTTGTGTTACCAGAAAGGATAAAACATCCTAATTCCTCAGAAGAAGCTGAGTTCTAAGTTAGCATCAGCATTAAAACAAAATGTGCACGTGCCGTTTTATAGAGGCAGTACCCTGTCCTGCTGTTATGCAAACATGCCAGGCCTACTCCTCCTGGGCCTCTGGAGTCACGGGTCTGCTGTCTGGAATGCTCCTCCCCTCACCCCACGTCAGTGATATTGAATGGATAAGTAAATAGACAAATTTTCAACAATATTATTATAACATGCAACAGTTTCCCATAGTGAAGTAATTCCACTGGACAAGATAATTTGGTCGATTATGCGGATGTCTAGAAATGTGGCTTGATCCAAGGTCAGACTTACAGCACCTATAGTGGCTCTTGACCTTATCTGGTCACAGACTCCTCTGAGACTTTCAGGAAAGAAACAGACCTTCTAACACAATACTGTCCAATAAAAACATAATGTGAGCCACATATTTCATATTAAATTTTCAAGAAGCCACCTTTAAAAAGTGAAATAAAAATTTCAATGATATATTCTACAAACCCAAATTATCACTTCAACAAGCAATCAATATAAAATATTATTTAGCCATCCAGGTTGTGATAATTTGTTACAGTGGCCACAGAACACTAATACACTGACCAAGAAAAAAAAGGTACAAACGACCAAAATCAAGAATGAAGGGCGAGCATCGCAACTGACCTTGCAGAAATTAAAAATATTATACATAACTTTATGCCACAAAATTAGAAAGCTTAAATGAATCATACAAATTCCTAGAAAGACACAAATTACCAAAACTGACTCAATAAGAAATAGGAAATCTGAATAGAGTTATAACAAGAAAATAAGTTAATATTTGAAAATCTTCTCACAAAGATAAGCCTAAGCCCTAATGGTTTCACTGGTAGAGCCTACCAAATATTTTACAAAGAAAAAATAGCAGTCCTTTATACATTCTCTCAGAAGATAGAGACAGAGGGAATCCTTCTCATCTCTTTCTATGTGAGCAGTATTATCCTGAGAACAAATCCAGGCAAAACATTACAAGAAAACAAATATATTACCACATTTCTCAGAAACATAGATACAAAAATCCTTAACAAAAGATTAGCAAACTGAATCCAGTGACATATAAGCATAGATTATAAACCATGATCAAGTTGGATTTGCACCAGGAATGCAAAGTTGGTGTAATATTTGAAAATCAATTAGTGTAATACACCATATCAATGGAGTCAAGGAGAAATCCACATGATCATCTCAACAGATATAGATAAAGCACTGGACAAAATCCAACACCAGTCTTGATTTAAAAAAAACTCCTAACAAACTAAGAATGAAAAGGAACTTCCAACCCAACAAAAGCATCTACAAAACACCCCATACCTAACAGCATACTTAAAGATGAAAGGCTGAATTGTTTCCTCCTAAGACTGGTAAAAAGGAAGGCTGCCTACTCTCACCACTTTTCTTAGACAATGTACTACAAATTTTAGTCACTGCAATAAGACAAATTAAGAGAAATTAAAGGCATCTAGATTAAAAAGAGAGAAGTAAAACTGTCTTTATTTGCAAATGATATGATCATACAAGTAGAAAATCCTAAGGAATCCACCAAACCTCTATTAGAACTAATAAACAAGGTCACAGGATATAAAATTGATACATAAAAATGAATTTTATTTCTATATATGACCTCAAACAATCTGAAAACGAAATTGACAAAACAATTCTATTCACACGGACATCAAAAAATGAATAAAATACTTAGGAACTACTTTAATAAAAGAAATGTAAAACTTATACAATTAAACTATAATTAAGCCCCCCCAAAAATCTATAATTGCTGAAAGAAAACAAAGAAGATCTAAATAAATGGAAAGATTTCCCATGGTCATGGCTAGAAGACTCAATATTGTCAAATTGATCTATAAATTCAATTGAATCCTTATCAAAATCCCAGCAGGAATTTTTTGTAGAAATTTACAAGCTAGTCCCCAAATTCTTTTTCTTCTTCTCCTCAAAGCACCCCCCAGTACATAGTCATACACTCTAGTTGTAGGTCCTGCTGGTTGTTGGTCCCAAAAATTGTATGGAAAAGTAAAGGACTTAGAACAGCCAAAACAATTTTGAAAAAGAACAACAAAGTTGGTTGATTTACATCAGCCAATTTCAGAACATTCTCGAAAGCCGTAGTAATCAAGACTGTGGTACTAACATAAGGATAGAAAGACAGATCAATGGAATAGAATGAAAGATTCTAGAAATCAGCTCTTTTATTTTGACAAAGATGCCAACACAATCCAACATGGAAAGGATAGTCTTCCAACAAATGGTGCTGAGATCATTGGATATGCACATGCAAAAAATTAAAAAATAAACTTAGAGGCTTACCTCACACATCTACAAAAACTAACTAAAAATGGACTATAAACCTAAATATAACAGTTATATAAGCCTATAAAACTTTCAGAAGAAATCAGGAGAGGATGTTCGTGACATTGAATTAAGCAAAGAGTTCTAGATATAGTACCAAAAGCACCTATCCATAAAGAAAAAAAACTAATACATTGGACTTTATCAATATTAAAAATTTCTGCACATCAAAGGACACCATTAAGAAAATGGAAAAACAAGTCAAATTCTACAAGAAAATATTTGTAAATCATATATCTGATAAAGAACTCGTATCCAGAATATATAAAGAACTCTTATAACTGATTAATAAGATAAACAATCCAATTGAAAAAGTGACAAAAGATTTGAATAGACATTTCATCAAAGAATATATACAAATGGCCAATAAGCACATGAAAAGAGGGCTAGCATCATTATTCATTAGAGATATTCAAATTACAATCACGATGAGGTATTACTTCACACCCACTAGGATGGCATTAATCAAAAACCCTGACAAAAGCAGATGCTGGTGAGACTGTGGAAAAACCAAAACCCTCATACACTGGTAATGGAATGTAAACTGGTGTCACCAATTTGTGAAACAACTTGGTAGTTTTCTTTAAAGTTAAGCATCAACTTCCATATAACCCAAAATTTCCTTCCCAGGAATTTACCCAAAAGGAATGAAAAACATGTTCACACAAAGACGTTATGTGGGGGCCGACCCCGTGCCTGAGTGGTTAAGTTTGTGCGCTCCGATTCGGTGGCCCAGGGTTTTGCTGGTTCGGATCCTGGGCGCAGACATGGCACCACTCATCAGGCCATGTTGAGGCGGTGTCCCACATGCCACAACTAGAAGGACCTACAACTAAAATATACAACTGTATACTGGGGTGATTCAGGGAGAAAAAGCACAAAAAAAAAAAAGATTGGCAACAGTTGTTAGCTCAGGTGCCAATCTTAAAAAAAAAAAAAAAAAAGACACATAAGTGAATGTTCATGGCAGCGTTATTCATAATAGCCAAAAACTAAAAACAATCCAAATCAGCTGGTGGGGGGATAAACAAAATGTAGTATAGCCATGCAATGGAATACTATTCAGCATAAAAAGATAAAAACTAAAGTCTGTTACTACATAGATGAACTTTGAAAACATTATACTAAGGCAAAGAAGGCAGACGCAAAAGGTCACACATAGTTTGATTCCATTTATCTCAAATATGGGCAAAAGGTAAATTTATAGAGATAGAAAGCAGATCATTGACTGCCTGCAGCTGGGGATGAGAGCAGGGATTAACTGCAAAAGGCATGAAGGAACTTTTGGAGATGATAAAAGATGTTCTAAAACTTGACAGTGGTGATGGTTACCAAGTCAATAAATTCAGTAAAAACCACTGAACTGCACACTTAAAATAAGTGCATTTATAGAATGAATTTATCTCAATAAATCTGGTTGTTTAAAAAGGAAATGAGCAGTCACCTGCCTTCCGGAAGTTCATAGTCCAAGAAGATACAGATAACGTTTTAAATAAAATTGGAGTGTGTTAATTGAGAGCAAAACAACATACTGGAGGAGGGGGATGCTATTACTTCCAGCTATGTCAAGGTTACTCGTATCAAACCAAGATCCCTGGAAGAAGGTAAACATCCTGACATTCTCCACTGCTTTTCCCTTGTGGCTTCTTCCAATTTTCAGTGCAGGTAGATCTTCGAGCAGAGGATAGTAATGTATAGCTTTCAGCTATGATTTGAGAAGCCAAGGTACCAGAGATAAGGAAATCACAACAAAAAGACCACCAACAAGTTGCAAAGCTTCTCCCTCGAGGCATCTGCCAAGTTCTAAGTTGTACAGGACAACAAGCTAAGAAGCAGGGCAGGAAGCTGGAGCTAAGAAACTATAAATCCAAGGATTGCTCATAGCAGACAGAATTTGGAGTTCAGGACCCTCAAGGATGAATGGCCTTAGTAAATATCCCAGATTTTTGGTTGAAATCCCTGAAGTAAAATGAAAGGTCATACTCAAGCTGAGATGAATAAACCAACTCTCACAAGGAATGAAATCCAGCCTTAAATTGTGCTCCTCACTAACTGGATCAAGGGGATCTGCCCCTACTCCAACGGGGTCTAACTGCTGCCTGGGGGAAATTACATCTTCTCCGGAGGAATGTTGGTCCACAACCTCAAGGGTTCCCCGAGCAAAATTTGAAATTGGCCCCTGTACACGGAGGGCAAGGAGAGACCGAGGAAAGAGGAAGGCCACTCCAGATTGGTAGGTGGCAGTTTTAATAAGCGAGGGAACTTACTTACAGGCTTGTCTCGAGTGGCGCAGGACGAGTAGATCTCCACATCCACCCACCAGAATCGTAACAGTTTATATATAGAGGCCTTAACTGGGTTCCATCATGTGTACAGTCCAGATGGTCTCTACAACACACTGCTCTCTCAAGGCTGCGTCCTTGAAATGGCTCCAGCTATGGCAATGGAGAGTGGAATGCACATTCCAAGGCCAGGGGCGGGGGTGAGGAGCCTCCAAGTGCCCAGTCCAGGTCTCAGATCAAGTAGTGGTCACGTCATCCGATGACCTCCTCCAACAAGGAATAGCACATCACCCAGATCACCTGTAAATTTTGATATGCAAAGTCTGGCACTGAATGGGAACTTAGCACGTATGTCAAGAGGAAGGACCAAATAAGCATAAAACGTGAAAATACAATACAAACAGATCCACCAGCAATCTAGATGTTGAAATAATTGTTTAATATGTTCATGAAAATAGATTGAGAAGTGGAAAATTTCACCAGAGAACTGAAATCTATGAAAAAGCATCCATAATTTAAAACCTTCCCACAAAGAAAATTCCAGGCCCAGAGACCTTCATTGGTGAATTCTTCCAAATATTTATGAAAGAAATAATGCCAACATTACACAAGCTCCTCTAGAGAATAGAAAGAGAGGGAATTCTTCTGAATCCTTTTACATGGCCAGCATAACCTTGATATCAAAAACCAAGAAGGATGTTAAAAGAAAAGAACACATGCCAATCTCTTTTATGAATATAGATGCAAAAATTCTAAACAAATGGAGTTCAGCAATATATAAAAATAGTAGTTCATCACAATCAAATTGAGTTTACTTCAAAAATTTAAGATTGGATTAACATTTGAAAATTAATTCAATTAATCTGTGAATTTCACCACATTCACAGAATCAAGGGAAAAAACTCATATTTTCATCTCAATAGATGCAGCAAAAACATCTGATAAGATTCGACATGCATTCATAGTAAAAAAAAAAATTACCAAAATTAGGAATAGAAAGGAAGTTTCTTCATTTAATGAAGGGCATATTTTTAAAATCTACCACAAACACCACACTGGGTGAAATATTGAAAGCTTTATCCCTAAGATCTGGAATGTAACAAGAATACCAGCCATCACTGCTTTGATTCAACCTTGAGTTAGCCAATGAAACAAAACAAGAAAAGAAAGAAATTGTATAAGAAGTGGAAAGGAAGAAATAAAACTGTCAGTATGCACAGATGACATAATTATAGAGAAATCTAAAAGAATGCGTATGAGCTATTAGAATTAATGTGAATTTAGCAAATATAGGTCCAAAAACAAATTGCGTTTTTACATACCAGCCAAAAAGAATTTGAAAATAAAACTTTTTTATGACATTATCTTAAAATGATATTTTTACTCAAAAATGAATTTGAAGAAATAATTCTAAAGAAAGATGTTCAAAACTCAACACAGAAACGAGATATTACTGAGAGAAAATAAAGAAGACTTAGACGTAGAGAAAGAATTCCTAATTGAGTGATGGAAGACCACACTGCAAAGAGGCCAATGTGCCTCTATATTGATCTGTCGGTTCCCTGCAATCCCAATCAAAAGTGCTTGCTGGAATTTTTTAACAGAAAATGACAAGGTGATTCTAAAACTGATATGAAAATTCAAGGGGCCTACAATAGCTACAGCCATCTTGAAGACCACCAACATTGGCAGTGTGGTGGGAAAAGGATGATCTTTACATTAAACGACTTTTAAGTAAAGGAAATATGCATAGTTTTTTAAATGAATCTTAATCTCTATCACATAGCACGCACACACACACACACGCACACACACACACACAGATCAATTCCAGATAGATTAGATCCAAATGAGGAAGATTAAACAATAAAGCACCTGGAATGATAACATAAGAAAATATCTTTGCGACCTGTCTTAGAACGCAGAAAGCACTAAGCATAGAGGAAACAATCATAAATAAAGACCACGTTATTCTGTTTATCAAAAGATAACTTTAGGAGAGTGAAAAGTAGAAGATACCTGCATAACATATATGCGACAAAAGATTTATACTGCAAATATAACGAGAAACACTCAAAATCAATAAAAAAAAAAAACCAGCAACCAAATTTAAAGAATGGGCAAGAGATTTATAAGAGAGGACATCCAAATAACTGACAAACTTATGAAACACTTTTCAATATCATTAGCAATTAGGAAAATCTACTTTAAAATCACAATGGAATGTCATTGCACACCACCAGATTGGCTGGGGTTTTTTTGGTTCGAAACAGACTATACCAAGTGTTGATGGGGATATAGAAACTCTCTGACATTGCTGGTATGGATGCAAATTGTGCAACCAATTTGGAAAACAGCTTATCCTTATCCACGGAATCTGAAGACATGCATATCCTCTGACCCAGCATTTCTACTTCGAGTTATATAGCTAACAGAAATACATGCTTATGAGCACCAGACTCTTGCAAGAATGTTCATGGCACATTATTTGAAATAGAAGCTTAAAACAGTACAAATGTCGCCTACAGCAAACAGGATAACTAATTGGGGTATATTCAGAATGAAAATGAATTAACTACAGCTATTCTAAACAACATGTATAAATCTTTAAAACATAAAGTTAAAAGAAAAAATCCAGACACAAGAAGGGTACTTGCTGCATGAACCCAATGATATAAAAACTTACATAAAGACAGAACAAGTTATCTTTTGGGAAAGGGTAATGACTGGGAGAGAGCAAGAGGGAAGCTTATGGGTGATAGTAATCTATTTTTTTACCTGAGTGATGGTAACAAGGGTATGTTTATGTGGTAAAAATTCATCAAGCCAATATATACAACATACATACATATCTGTATGTATATATGTGTATGTGTGGATAATTTATAAACAATGTTTGCTTTGGAAAATGCTGTAAGAAAGCAGATTAAATGTCTATTAAAGAATTTCTAGAGCTAACATTTTGTTGATTGGTTGGTCTGTGTCACAGTTGCCCTTCTTCAGGAGGAGGCAGAATCAGCCAGATGGCCTACTGCCTACTTTCTATGGGGGACATATTGATGGCAACTCTCAGATATGTCCCCCCAAACACAATCAATGTGTCTCCTCTGCAAACAGCAGAGCTGGAATTCACTGTTGTCTTTCCAGTGTTGGAAATGGATTCACACTGATTTATCTCTATTTTCTCATCTGCAACACTCACCACCCACTCACCAATAATCACAGCCATTTATTTTATAGTGCTCAGGCAAAGATGGGCTGCAGTCTTTGTCCCTGAAAAGGTGAAAGGTGACTTGTCCCTGTGGTGCTTTGGGACCAGCTTTCCTGACCACTGGTCCTACTCTTCAATGGTTTGGGAGAGCAGTCTGGACTGGAAACACAGGCACGGAAGTCATGGACACATGGATGGCACGTGAAGGCCTGGTTCTAAAGGAGCTCATGCTAAGAGTGTGAGTGGGAAGTGGGGCAGGAGACGGCTGAGGCTAGAACCCTGAATAGACAAACGCCAGCATTTAAAGAATGCATAGACCTAGAGGTGCCAGGAAAAAAAAAAAATGACTGCAAAGGGGCAATCAGACAGGTGAAAGGACACCATCACATTAGAAGATGGCTGTTCTAACGAGTCTACACATTCTCTACAGAAAGATTCTGATTCTCTAACTATGAGCCCCAAGGAACATGGAAGAGTGGGAGAGAGAAGCAGGCCCTGGCTCCCTATCTCAGCATTCCAGCAACAGACGCTGAGAGGAGGGGAGGTAAGCACACTGTCTGTTCTGACATTGTCCCCTCCTCCCCAGCACAAGTACAAACTGTTGGTGAGCAGATCCTTCCTATGGGTCTCCCTTCAGAGGCAGACAATGCACCCTCCAATATGAGCAGCAACCAGTGCACCCCTGGGAACGGTGCAGAAGAGTTAGAAGTGAGGGCCTGTCGCCCATAAGAACTAAATTAGTACACAACTGCAAATACTCATTTGTCATATAAATGCAAGGTTTGATGTACCCACTGGGCACTCAGAGCCAGCGTGATATTCTGAAAAGGAGGTGGACACAGTTGCTCTTCTCTGTCTTGGCCTTCAGGACACCTCTATTTCTATTCTGGACTTTCTCTTTTGCTCTGGCTTAACCTCAGAAAATTCATAACCGTGTGACAAAGAGAAAATGAAATGAAATGAAGACAGTTCCAGCATTTCAACCTATGCATTTCTATTCTCAAGTTTCTAAACTTACTCTATTGAACATCCCTTCAGGCAAATGACTTGCCCTCCCAAAACACACCACAAGACCCTCCTTCCAGAAGGATCTCCCTTGAACTTCTCTTTCATCTGGACGTTAGTGCCTTATGATCTCCAACCTTAATTGTGAACTCTTTGATCTCTCCATGGTCCAGCCTCTCCTCACCTGTTCACCTGTTCTCACCGCCCCCAAGCAGAGACCTTTGCTTTGAGGTGACCTCTCTCTCCACGCCCATCTCCCCCACCCACTCCCACCTTTGCTTCATCTTCTGCTCATGTCTCATCTCTTCCCTTTCCCTTCAAACACCTCCACCCAAGCAAAGCTATCAATAGCCTTCCTGACACTGACCTCCTTCTGGGACATGTAGTACCATATCTGCAGACAATTTGCACTCATTACATTCCATGGAGCATGTGTGAAGTGTTTTAAAACATGGAACTGTGGGCCCAGGGTTATCTCCAGGGAAACCAGCAGCCTGTCTCCTCAGAAGCCTCACAGGGTAACATCATTTAGCTTAATGAATATTTCCTGGTCCAAGATTTATTTCCTAGACTTGCAGGCTCAACTGCCAAATGCACCATCACACCACGAATAGACTGTTTCCTAGGAAGGACTTACATGACCCAGGCTCGTAAGACCCACTCGCTTGGAGCCAGTACAGAAGAGTGGTTATGAGCTTAGATACCAAGGCCAAACTGCCTGGATTCAGACTCCAACTCCATCACTTGCTGACTGTGCAAACTTGGGCCAAGTACTGAACCTCTCAGGGCTATTTTACCTTCTTGGTAAAATGGAGATATTAGTAGTAACATTCTCAAAGATTGTTGTGATGATTAAATAAGCTAATGCGTGCAAAATGCTTGAAACAAAGCCCAGCACATAGTAAGCACTCAATAAAGACTAGCTGTCATTTTTTAAAGTAAATCATAAGAGTAATTTATTAATTTATAATGATAAACATAAGTGCCCCAAGGAAATTATATTCATAAAATCTAGCTAGCCTTGTCTCTGCTTGGTAAACATGGACCAAGACCAAGCAACTTTGTTACAGGATTCAAATAACGAGAAGCAGTAGAGCATTATGGTGAAGAACTTGGGCTTTACATCAACGGATGAATGGATAAAGAAGATGTATATACACACACAGTGGAATATTACACAGTCATGAGAAAGATGAAACTGTGCCATTTGCGACAACAGGGATGGACCTTGAGGGTATTATGCTAAGTGAAATAAGTCAAAGAGAGATAGAAAAATACCTTATGATTTCACTCATATGTAGAAAAAAGCCACGTAGATACAGAGAACAGATTGGTGGTTATCAGAGAGGAAAGGGGATGGAGGAGGGCAAAAAGGGTAAAGGGGAACATTTGTACAGTGATGGATGGAAACTAGACTTTTGGTGGTGAACACAATGTAGTCTATACAGAAGTTGAAATACAGTGATGTACATCTGAAATTTATATACTGTTATAAACCAATGCTACCTCAATAAAAAAAAAGAACTTGGGCTTTTAATCCTGTCTCCAGCCCTTATTAACTGTGTAACGTTGGGCAACTTCTTTAACTTCTCTAAGCCTTAGTTCCTCATCTCTACAACAGGGATGATGACAAAATTTTCATCATAGGGTTGTTGTTAAGATTAATGGAAAGAGCCTACACGAGCTTCACACTATGCCTAGCACACAGAAACCACCCACTATACAACAGCTCTTATTGCTAATATTTAACCCCAACCCAGTGTTCATTTCGTTATACTCAGCTGCCTCTTGAAACAATCAACCTCTCTCTCTCTCCTTTCCTTGTTTTATTTTCTTCAACACCCAGATAGCATCTTCTGATATTATGATCCTTATGCAAACTCACAAAGAACTTTCACAAGGCCTAGATTACAACAAATAAGACATGCTGGTCTACAGGGCAGTGGCAGGTGCCAAGAGAGGAGTCCCATGCTTGAGTATGACCCTGCCATGTGATCTGCGTTATGTTGGTCTGGATATCAACTCTGCTCTTCCTCCATCTTGAGGAATGAAAACAATCAATATGGAAATAATTTGGAAAGTTTAAAGTACTATACAATGTTAACCACTAATAGCAATAATAATAAACAATTTTGTACCCTAATTTGAGAAAGAACACACAGTGAAGGGAAACATACTGGACCCCAAAATAGAACATCTTGGTTTCCCCATCTGCACATTAGAGATACTAATGACTTTCCTATTGCACTCATCTGAGACATGAAACGAGCGATGTCAAGCTCCTTGAAGGGATAGATTCTGTAGAAATAACAAAAAGAATGTAATCCCCGTGTGGGAGGGAAATTGAGACACCTCACTCTGGCAGCACAGAATTGAGGTGAGCAATGAAGCACAAAATGAAACCAGAATTGGCTCCTCTGATATTGCCTCGTGCTGCTACCATCCATTGCAACTGTCAGCTCCCCCTACTAAGGAGCAAGGATTGAAACCCAAGTCTGGCAAGACTCCCACTCTCACTTCTCATTTATCTGTACTGGGGTCTATTAGAGGCTCAGAACTGGATTTTCTTCTGTGCCTGGAAAAATATTTCATCTTCCAGTCACCTACAAGAGATGAACAATGAATATCAAGGAAAACAACTGACTCTCAAAATAGACTCTTCCCCCAAGGGCACTAATAGAATACTTGCCTCAGAGTCTTCAAAATCCAGAACACCTGGAACATCCGGTGGCATCCTAACCAAGCAGGCCTACCTCAAAAGGGCTCACGGCTCTAATAGCTATGCACACTGGGGAATAGAGCTCTCATTGCCCTAAGAAAAGTGTTAGCTGGTAACGAACATCCTGCTACTGATCTTCTGGTATGATAGATGTTAAAATGCAAAATGCTCCATGAAGACCGTATGTTAAAGTTCACAGTCATTTGCAGCTTAATGTTAAGAAGCATCAGATCTTTTTGTGGTATGAATTACCTTTTCAAGGGGGAAAAATACACATTAAATCAAAAAGCAGTAGACGCCAGCCACTTTACATTTTTACCAGGGTCCAGCCTCAAGCTGTGGCGGCTGATTCAATTGATTGAAAAAGACCACTTCATATGATAGAACCACTTTACCTGTGAGAACTTTCTATTTTATCTCTAAGAGGAATGCCATTGCAGTTTTGAATGTGTGCATCTGGACAGGAGGAAATAGGATACATGAATTTATTTGAAGATCGTACTTGGAAGGAAAAATATCTTAGAAATTTTAATGTTTCATCAAAATGAAAAATTGTAATCCCTCGGAATATGGAGTAGATAAAAGAAAATTAGAAAAACCTATAAAGTTCAGTTTATTTCCTTAATTGAGGCAGACGATTGTTTTCCACAACCCAAAAGGTACAGGTGACAATGAAATATATTCTGAGGGACACAAAGTAGTTGTTTGAGGAGGGAAAATAAATAAGTTACTTAAAGATCTGGGGTTTACCAAAGGTGAAGGCAACTGGAAAGTATCTCCAGGTGCTGTGCTCACTGAGTTCCTCACAGAACAGGCTTGATTTGGGGGTGACAAGCATTTGGCTGCCCTGCACTTTGCTGAGCGCTGGCTAGCCGGGCCTGGCAGAAGTTTTGGTGACCACAGAGCCACAGCATTAGAAAATACCCTGGAAGGGTTCCAAAGATAAAGCCTGAAGTTTTACCCACATGACAGGAAACAAGGGCCTTGAGGATTGACATCTTAGGAGGCCGCTTCTTGAGAAAATAAATATGACACAAAGCTGTTTGCAGCCTCAAGGGGAACAAAAGCTACCCAAGTCCATAGCTACCTCAGTAAGGGGTGTCAGTGGCTATTACAACAGCCAGAAGAGTCATCTGAGATCGTGCATGAGGAAGAAGACGAACGAGGTGTTCCTCTCAGGGCACTGCCATTCCCAGCAGGAAGGGAAAGTCCCCCTTCCTGCTGACAGCAGATTGAACCTTCAGATCCCAGGGGAGGGCTCTGCAACACAGGGCAAAGGACAAACTGAATTCCACCTCAGGACAACTGGCCAAACAGCTATCCACTAATGGTCGTTAAAATCAAATAAAGCTTCTCAGATAGCAGAATCAAACTTTACGGACTTTTCATTTTCAGGATTATAATTTGGTTTCCTGAATTGTATTCTGTGTTTGGCACCCGCCATCTTGGGTGGAAGTTAAGCAGAAGCACAGGAGGAAGGGGGCGTCAGGAGTGGGGGAGGCTTGGAAAAAGGCTCAAGAACTACTGAATCCCCCTCCCAGGGGCAGAACTGGGCACCACGTGCATATGTCCCCAAAAGACTTGTACCACTGTGCTCATGACAGCGCCATTCCTCAAAGCCCCAAACTGAAGACAGCCCAGTGTTTCAGCACGAGAATGGATACATAAATTTCAAAAGAATGAATTAACACACAGCAATAAAAAAGAACATCACTGATACTCACAGCAATGAGTGAATCTTGACAGCATCAAATTGAGGAAAAATCAGACTCAAAACGGTACAAACTGAGTGATTCCATTGTTATGAAGTTCAAGTAAAGGCAAAATTAACCTACGGTGATAGAAATCAAAATAGTGATAACTTTGGACTGGACTGGAAAGAGGTTTTAACAATAAAGGTATATGAGGAAACTCTCTGGGGTGGTGAATATATAAGTGTTTACATATACAAAAAGTTCATCAAACTATATAATTCACATTAGTGCATTTACCTGTGTATAAATTATCTTTTTAAATTTATTTTCAAAGGAATTTTTTTTAGTAAGATAGGAACTATCTGTTCTGTAAAGGTCTGGTAAATCGTTCCCACCACATTAAATATTATGCTTAAAAAAATGTTTAACACACACACACACAAACACACACACACTCAAACTCATTCCCCACCTACCTACTGGTTACAATGTTGAATGCTGAGTTAGTCTTGGACAACTTGCACCTTGATAAACTAAACTATGCATTTTTTAATCTGTTGAATTCACTAAATTGTGTTATCTACCTTGCTTTCACAGTGTTAAAATTCCTAACAGGTATTTCATTATTTCTTACCAGGTCTCGTAATAAAAACAAGTGTCAGTGTGTAAACCAAACACAAACCAGTTGCACTCAGGAAAATGGTAAACTCCCTTTTAACTCTATTGTGAATTAGAGTATAGATGTCATGTTTTCAATTGCTTTTAAATTTTATGAGTGACTTATTCAAATGTTTTAAAGTATAGCTTTCCTAATTTTAATTCCTCTAGTCTCCTAGAATTACTGCTAAAGTTATTATTGTTTAAAAATACTGAATGACCCAAAATTGCGAGTTGGTTGCGCACCCAATCACCACCATGGTTCTGTTTCATAAATATGAGGACACTGCTGTGTTTCTGAGGCTGTAGCCTGGCCTTTGCCCGCCCCATCTACTGCTCTTCTGTGTGTTCCGGTTAGTGTCATCTCCTATGTCTTCACTTCCTCCCTCCCCACCCTCCCATCTACCCCAGCAAGGACAGCTCATCTGAGATGCCACAAGCTTCCCACCTATTTCTCAATGAACTGCCTTCTAGATCAAATTTTCCTTCCTTTCCTCTTTCTCTGCTACTCAAACTCATCCATGCTCTTTGATTACAATTTTGGAGCTTTATAAAAATAAGAAGATGGCTATTACATAGTCTACACTAAATATTTTGCTCTCACATATTGTTACTTGAAGAGCAGGTCAGCTGAAAATATGCATTTTCCACTTGTAAGGCATCCATTTTGTATATGCTGTAATTTAGTTTATGTCTGGCTTTCAACTCACACCTGCAATTCCAAATGGAACTCCTGAACAGACTAATGAATGGTTTTATGAAATAAACAGAAAAGAAAATAACCTAGCAAATCTTACAGAGCCCAATACAGTTTCCAAATATATAACTTTATTTCTGTGACAAATGTAGCCAAATATTAAATAAGGAAATGGAAACATTTTTAAGTGTTAAAGAGAAACCACTCTTGTGTTACAGTCATGTCCACAGAATAAGTGTGTATCTTCAGGTCTCCTCTTAGGTTCCAGAGACTCACAGACTCACAAACCTGGAATTTAAACACAGCTGGAGCTTGCTGACACCTCTACTTTTGTATTCCTGGATTTCCTTAATTCTCATGCCTCTAAGAGGATGACTAGCTGACCATATCTGCTCAAGGTGGGACCGAACGCCCTGGGTAGTTCCTACCAGACGTGACTTGCAGAAGCAAAACACACAGTGTAGTGGAGACACATTTAAGTCTGCCATCATTTTAGATGTAGAAATAGTACAGAAGAAGAGTCAAGAAAAAGTTTGTGTATTACTGTCAGCCTGTCAGCTCTCAACAAATTAGAAGGTTCCACTCACCTAAACTCAACTTTGGTCTAACGGCTGGTTAGTTGAACTGATGGTTCCTGTGCTTATCAAAATAGCATCTGTCAATCCTGGCAAAAAGGTGAATTGTGTCTGTCTGTCCTCTTGCAGTGCTAAAACTAATTATTAGGATCTTAAAATCCTTTTGATGGATTAAGAGTTCCCGGTGAGCACAGTTAAACAAACCATTGGGTTGAGAACAAAATTTTTCCACACTGCAACAATCTGCTAATGAGCCAACTGCTGCCACATTAATCAGTTAGGAACATGAACAATATAAAAATTTGAATTTTTTTCTCTTTCCAATTTGAGATAATTTACATAAAATAAAATGCATAGGCTTTAAGTGTCTATTTGCTGAGTTTCAACAAACGTATATATCCATGTAACCATAACACTGGTCAAGATATATAAAATTTTCCAGCACCACATAAATTTCCCTCATGCCCCTTCCAGTCAATCCTACCACCACTGCCGAGAGGCAACCACTGTTCTAATTTCTATGACCATAGATTAGCCTTGAATGTTCTGGAGCTTCACGCAAATGGAATCATACAGTATGAATTATTTTGCATCTGAATTCTTTCACTCAATATAATGTTTTCAAAGCTCATCCAAGTTGTGTATGTCTGTATTTTATTAGTTTATTACGTAAATATTCCACAGTATGTTCTTCCACCCTCCTGGTAATGGACATTCGGTTTGTTTTCAGTTTGAGGCTATGAAAAATAAAGTGCTCCGAACATTCTTTTACAAGTCTTTTGGTGAACATATGCTTCATTTCTCATAGGTACATACCCAGGAGTAGATTTGCTGAGTCATAGGGTTTAACTTTATAAGAAATTGTTGAACCATTTTTTTTCACATGAACACTTCCACCTTCTCCAATTTCTTCCACTGATGCCCACATGCCAGCCCCCAACCACAGGCCCATTCTAAAGAAGGGAACGCATAATTTAAGATTTTCCTTTTCTTTTGTTTCTTTCTGCTCTGGCAGGTAACTTTGGTTGTCATTGGCAGGAGCAGTTTTAAGACCTCAGTCTCAACCACTGAAGGTAAAAAAGAGCGCTCAAAAGAAGGGTTAGCTGCCCAAACAGGCCTTCAGAGGCTCTGCCCACAAGGAGATCTTATGGTCATTGTTGCAAGGGCATCAATTCCTGGATTAGCCTCTGGGCTTAGGCAGCTGGAAACTATTTTTTTTTCATTAATACCACTTGGTTTTCGCATTGAAATCACTGCTAAAAGGGAGGGTATTATGCAAATTAATATTATAATTAGCTGCTTATTACTAAGGTAATCTCGGACAAGTCTTCCCTTTTGTTTCTGCTTTGAAGACTTGGGGCTCCCCAGATCCTCCTGGGTGGCTCAATGGCTGGCACGGTCATTATGGGGAGGAAAGCTGTTGTTCACATTAAGATGGCTCCAGTTTTGGCATGATCGGCAGCTATGCTCTTCACAGGATAGAGATTCATCCCTTTGGTAATCTAAAAAACAAGGAAACAAAAGGCACTGCTTGAAAATAGTGATTTACCACAGAACACATTTTGCTTTAGTCAAACCTTTTTTTTTTTTCCTAAGGAAAAAGTGTGTGGGCTTATCTCTTGAAAATGTCAGCATGGCTGTGAACACTGGGGAAATTAAAAGACTGAATAGAATGGATTTCTTAGGAAAAATCAGTATGAGTATGCAGAGTTGCATGGCTTATTTATTAAGTTGTGTGCTAGGGGAGGATTATCTGCCTCAGACTTATTTATGACTTTGTGGCAGTGGGTTTTAAATATAGAGGGGATTTTTGCATTGCACAAAGCCAAGATCAAACAGAATCTAAAACTCAGTAACTTTGGCAGCTTTGGCTATGACATAGAAATCAGAAAATCAGAGATATAAATACTATCCCCATCACATCCCCTGCCCAGAAAAAGGAAAGGCTTTGAAGAACATTCTGTTGCCTTTTGACATAGCATCAATTATCCTTTCTTAAAAACAGGTCAGTGGACCATTGATGAAGGTGTGTAGAGTAATGAATGCTGCCTACTGAGGCTGGAAGTCAGTATACCCCTACTTGCCACTGTGGCCAAAAGCACTGGGGCCAAAAAGAACTAAGAGATTTCTCTGTCATGTGAGGAAGAGATTCATCAACCTGGACTCACATTTTACAAAAGAGAACAACCGACAAAACTGTGACTATCAATGCAGCTTCCAGCCCAGCTCAAAGGCATGATGAGTGGTCTCATTTATTTAATGGGGTAATTATGGCTTGGTGCCTTGAAGTTATATGCTGCCAGTTAATAGTAGTATTCTGCATTCATAATGCTTTTTGTTTTTTTAATTGAAAAGTGCTCTACAGCTATTAGTCAATCTTCAGAATATTCCTCAGAGGCTGAGCCAATCTTATCATTCTTCTATTTGAGAAGGGAAAGATGACCAAGTACAGAAAAGTCACACAGAAAATAAAGACAAATATTGGTCCTCAAGAATGCCTGCTCTCGGTCCTAAAGAAATTTAGTACTTTTAGTCAAAAATATGAGTTTTTACAGAGTCTGTGAAATGCTCTGTGATAGTTCTTCAATAGGATATTATCAAATGAGTGTCCATTCTGAACAACAACACAAAAAAGAAATATGGAACATTAAAAACAGGGTGGATTTTCCTAAAATTTGTATGGAACCACAAAAGACCTTGAATAGCTAAAGCAATCCTAAGGAAAAAGAATAAAACCAGAGGTATCACATTTCCTGATTTCAAACCATACTACAAAGCTATAGTAATAAAAACAGTATGGTACTAGCACAAAAATAGACACAGAGAGAGCTTGGAATTAAACCTCCACATACACCATCAACTAAGATTCATCAAGGGAGCCAAGAACACCCAATGGGGAAACGATAGTCTCTTCAACAAGTGGTGTTGGGAAAACTCAATAAACACACACAAAACAATGAAATTGGACCCCTAACTTAACCCACTTACAAAAATTAACTAGAAATGGATCAAAGACTTAGATATAAGACTTGATACCACAAAACTCCTAGAAGAAAAGGTAGGGCAAAAGCTCCTTGACATTGGTCTTGGCAATGATCTTTTGGATATAACACCAAAGCACAAACAACAAAAGTAAAAATCAATAAATGGGACCACGTCAAACTTAAAAACTTCTGCACAGCAAAAGAAGCAGTTAATAAATGAAAAGGCAGCCAACAGAATGGGAGAAAACTTTTGCAAACCATATATTGTATAAGGGGTTAATATCAAAAATACATAAAGAATTCAAACAATTCAATAACAAAAGTAAAAACCAATCTGATTAAAAAATGGGCAGAGGAACTAAGTAGACATTTTTCCAAAGAAGACATACAAATGGCCAACAGGTACACGAAAAGATGCTCAACATCACTAATCATCATGGAAATGCAAATCAAAATCATAATGAGATATCACCTCACACCTTTAGAATGGCTATCATCAAGAAGACAAGAGATAGCAAGTGTTGGCAAGGATGTAGAGTAAAGAGAACCATTGTGCACTGTTGATGGCAATGTAAACTAGTTCAACCAATATGGAAAACATGGAGTTTCCTCAAAAAATTAAAAATACAACTACCATATGATCCACCAATTCTTTGTTTTTGTTTTTGTTTTTGTTGAGGAAGATTAGTCCTGAGCTAACATCTGCTGCCAATCCTCTTTTTGCTACGGAAGGCTGGCCCTGAGCTAACATCCGTGCCCATCTTCCTCTGCTTTATATGTGGGATGCCCACCACAGCATGGCTTACCAAGCAGTGCCATGTCCACACCCAGGATCGGCACCAGCGAACTCCGGGCTGCCGAACCAGAATGCGTACAATTAACCACTGTGCCACCGGGCCAGCCCCTGATCCAGCAGTTCTACTTCTGGGTATATGCCCAAGTGAAGTGAAAACAGGATATCGAAGAAATATATGCCCTTTCGTGTTTGTTGCAGCATATTCGCAATAGCCAAAATCTGGAAGCAATCTAATTGCCCATCAATGGATGAATGGATAAAGAAGATGTGGTGCATATATAGTGAGAGAATAGAATATTACTCAGCCATGAGAAAGAAGGATATCCTGCTAATTGGGACAATGTGGATGGACCTTGAGCACATTATGCTAAGTGAGATAAGTGAGACAGACAGAGACAAGTACAGTATGACATCACTTATGTGTGCAATCTGAAAAAACCAAACTCATAAAAACAGAAAGTAAATGGTGGTCACTAGGGGATGGGGGTTGGGGGGACAAGACAGATGTTGTTTAAGGGTACAAACTTGCAACAACTAGTAAATAAGACCTAGGGATCTAATGCACAGTGAACACAGACAACAATATTGTATTATAATCATCAAACCTGCTAAGAGACTAGAACTTAATAATTCCCGTCACTGAAAAGAAAGAATAATTATGTAACATGAAAGAAGCACTAATTATCACTACAATGGCAATCATATTAGAATGTATAAAAGTATCAAATTAACATGTCATATACCTTAAATTTACACAATGTTATATGGTAAACATATTTAAATTTTTTTAATGTAAAAATCTTTTTAATTAAAAATTTTTAAAAATAGGATGGCTTTTGTCCTATTCTGGCCTCCACAGTTACTCCTGCATATGCAACATAGAACCACTATTTCCTCCAATGCAGTACTTGAAATTTGAGTGTCCTTGAGAGCAAACCTTTTACCTTTTGGCAATAACCCAGTTGGACTAGATATTTAATTAGAATTTCTTCCTGAACGCATAGGTCACTTGCTATTAGAAAACACTTTCTAACTAAAAAAAGTTTGTGCCTTCCATCAAAGAGAATGAATGGCCTATTATTTGAAAGTAGCATCCTTTCTTCCACAGAAACCTCAGTGATATTTGTTTTCTTTCAAGAATCAGAGTTCAAACTTAGCACATTCGTACAAGTATTGTCACGACTGACAGACACTAGGAAACTCAAGTATAACACGACTCACCCTATAACCAAGTTGACCATGGGAGAGTGGATCTTAGAGCTCAGCCAAAGTGGTCTGGCTCCTGTGACCTAAGGATTTCATCATAAGGCGATTTTACCTAAAAGGCATAAAAGTGACTCTTGGCTGAGACCTTAGAGGAAGTGACTCATCTCCATGATTTCCTGAGAGGTGTTCTCACTCACCCTGGAGTCCTGGCTTCCATCACTTCTCATTTATGAAACAGAAATCCTGCCTCCTCTGAGATGACTGTGTTTCTTGGAAGGAGTTCAGCCGGGCAACTCAGATCATCAGGCTTCTCCTGAATCCATATCTGATTCCTGATTTCCATTATAGACTGGAAATAGAAGGACTGCTCACCTTTGACAGGTTCATTTGGTGAAAGATATCTGGCTACTTGCTGATCTTCTTGTTTCAAAAGTCTCAAAAAAAACACACTGGCCTTGAACACACACGTTCAATCTTAGAAATAAAACACCAAAGCTAGAGTAGTTCAGAACAGTGTGTTTTTATTTGCTTTGAATTAAGTTCTGTACGAATTTAGGGAACCACATCAGTTTTGCTACTGTTATCCAGGACTCTGACAATCTGATTTGACAAGCATCCATCCTGTTTGGGGTGAACAATTTGTCCTGGATTGCCTGGGACAATCCCTGAAAGTTGCTCATCCCCAAAACTCCCTCAGTCCTGGGGAAACTGGTATGGTTGATGACACTACTTTAACAGCCAACAGTCCAAAATCTCTTCCTGAAACTCTTCTAAGATCTAACAAATCTTACTAAGTGGGATTTCCTTTTAGTATCTCTCCTGTGAGTTCATACCTACTTCTAAATGATGGGGAACAGGAGGTATATTCATTTCTTAGGGCTGCTGTAACAAATTACCACAAACTGGGTAGCTTAGAACAACAGAAATGTATTCTCTCTGAGTTCTGGAGGCCAGAAGTTCAAAATCAAGGCGTCAGCAGGATCATGTTCCTGCTGAAGGCTCTAGGCAATAATCCTTCGTTGTTTCTTCTAGCTTCTTATGGGGACCAGCAATCCTTGGTGTTTCTTGGTTCGTGGCAGCAAAACTCCAATCTCTGCCTCTCTCTTCACACGGCCATCTTCCCTCTGTTTCTGTGTCTCTCTGTGTCACGCCTCTTCTTATCAGGATACCAGTTATACTGGATTTAGGGCCCACTATTATCCAGTGTGACCTCATTTTAACTTAACTAATTACATCCGCAAAAACCCTATTTCCAAATGAGATCACATTCACAAATACTAGGGATTAGGACTCCAACACATCTTTTTGAGGAACATAATTCAACCCATAACAGCAAGTCACCCCTTTCTTCATAATTCCAGTAGTTCTCAACTCTGAACACACATTGGAATCATTTGGGGGAATGTTGAAACCCTCACTCACACACACATACCTACAAATGCCCCTTCCATTCTCCCCACAGCAAGAAATTAAATTTGAATATTTGGAGGAAGCCTGGGCACCAGTACATTTTCAAGCTCCCCAGGTAGTTCTCATATGCATCCAATGTCAATAACCCTTCACGACCTTGACGAATGAGATGTGGAGCTAAAGACAAGAAGAATTACTAAGAACGGCTTTAAGTATGACCTTCTTTCCCCAAAATGAGCCCCCTCCAAACCAGCCTAACCTAATTTTAAGACAACTCAAACTCTTGTGGGTCCCTCAGTAAATTCTGAACTAACAGTAAAAATGTATGTTTTAATAACACTGAGAAAGCACCCAACAATTTATCTCACCCAAGAGGAAAAGTATCTGGCAATTGAATCTCTCAAAGTCAACATTTTTTTAATGTAAAGTTAATCTGGATATATATTTGACTGTTTTTACTGACCTGAAACTTGTCTTAAAGCAAAAGATTTCCATGTTGTTCATTCCAGAGATATTAATAAATATTTCAGACCAGAGAAAACTGGGCCCTTTCCAAGATGAGTGTCAACCGAAAACACGAAATTTTTGATTTGGGGAGAAAAATAATTAGTTTCATATAGATGGGGTTTTTCTCTCTACTTTCTCACTGCTTTGTGGTTTTTCTTCCTGCTTAAACTAGAGTTAGGAAGACATTTCTTGCTATTTGCTTTCCCATTCTCATTAACAGTTTTTTTTAATTTACATTTTCAAGAAATAGCATTTTCTGAAGGTGACCAGCAGTGAGCTCACTGAGATCCTACTGTGTGCTGGATGAGCCAAGAGGATCAAGTAGAAATAAAACAAGGTGTTCATTTAAGCAAGTCGAAGATAGTCTATTGCACACTCATCTTCCTTCCTTTCTCTGGGCTCTGAACATCCACACGTCCTCCATGCATTCATCAAGGCACTTTTCTTTCCTGCCAAAACTGTAAGGGGAAAGATTCACTTCTCCTTCCCAAGGTGTTATTGATGCCTACAAGCCTGCAATTACTTGATGAAGCTAATGGGTAGCAGCACTTAAAGGACGGTGCTTTGTGGATCCATTGTCATAATCCATGTACAACAAACCAGACCCAACACAGCCAGACAAGCTTTCAGCCTATTATTATGTGGGGCCTATTTGAATTACAGGTTTGGTTAAATTTATAATTTAGCCATTGCACTTAGCATACTTTTCTTTTCTTTGAAAACTAACTCCAAGAGAGACATTTACAAAATTCCTATCTTCAAGCAGTCAGATGAGAAATATGTCAAGTGACATGGGTGGCTAGAGGGAGGGGATGCGAGCGTACTTAGAGTAGTAAACTTAACTGCAAATGGAATTTCACAGCAAGCTACTTTTTACCGCTTTGTCAATGGATACAGCATATGTATTCATCCTTGTTTTAACTCCCTGTTAATCCTGCCATAGCCCTGGAAAAAGAGTGGTGTGAAAAACAAGTCCCCATGTCATCCCTCCGCCCTTTCTCATCCCTGCCTGATCAGATAAGCCCTTAACACAGCATGAAGCTATTGCATTAAATGTTAATGTTTTGGCTCAGGAATGAGGATGCCACTTCAGATGGCCTCCTTTAGTTGGAAAAGAGTAGTTTTCGCCCGAGAGGTCAGCAACAGATAAATACTTCTAAGACAGGTTAGTTATGCTTTAGATCATTCAAAATGTGCACCACGTAAGTGATAACTAATACCACCCTTACACAAATATTTTATTAAAACAAACGTGAAGCCGTCTTGCAAGAAAATTAAATTTCACATATGCATCGTGCATAGTGAATTTGTTTATACATCTATTCAAACAACGGTCACTGAGCACTGAGCCAGGGCCAAACACCAGACTGAGTGCTGGGAACGCACAGGCACAGCCTCAGTGGCGAGCTGAGAAGATGGGCGTGCAACCGATAATTACAAGAGACTGTGATAAGTTCTGTAAGAAGACTGTGTACTTTGCTCAAAAAGCCCAGAGAAAGGAGACGCTATATCTCTGCCTGGTTGGGAGATGACAGGGAGGTTGTGAAAGTCTTGAAACAGGAGATGATTTTGGTATCGATTTTTAAGAATGAATTATTTACAAAATTAATCAGCCAGGGAAGGACATTCCAAGGAAGAGTATGTGCTAAAGGATGGGGTCAGGAAAGAGGCAGGGGGATCCAGGCAAAACCACAAAGTGTAGCATTGAGTGGCCGTGGAGTGTCCGAAGAGAAGTAGGAAATGTGGCAAGAGGCAGTGCAGGTAGAATCATGAAGAAGTTTATGCATCAAGCTAAGTGGGTTTAGCTTTATCTTCTGAGCCAAAGATCATAACCTGGCGGCTCCCAGAAATTTTTAACTGATCCACACAGTGATCATTTTTTTAAACACTGAGCTAATATTTAAAACTCAGGAATTCCCCCACACACACACACACACCAAAATCTGATATCTGGCTTTTTTAAAAAAAATATATAGAACTTCTAGCAACAGTAGGCCTGTATTCCCACATTGACTTAACCAGCTGGATATGAGTAGCAGCTGGTTTACTCACACGAGGCATTCACTCTCCAGATTGCCACAGTCCCTACCATTCTCTATTGTATTTACCACATTAAGGACGAGTGTCAACTGCCATTTATCATTGAGCTTGACCTTGTTTTCCTTGAAATAGAGAGAAATGTTTCTCTGAACCCACATCTCTACTATAGATGGGAAAATAAGAGATGACGAGGGCCTCATGATTACTCCCAGACTGCTTTGTTCATTTATGTTAACTGCCTGGTTTCCAAAGGGTACAAACCTGAGTTTGTAATCCCTTCTCTAGACAGAGAGAATCAAGGTGATGACACGATGAAATATCTTTTTCTAATGAGTTGTCGGACTTTGAGGGGCTCTGGAGCATTATTAACTGCTGTTTGACTAGAGGACTCAGGATACCTGAACCCTATCTTGGATTCTCTTCCCTGTGATATTCTTGAGGGAGTTAAATGCCCATGAAACAAGAGAAAATGGAAAATATGACCCATTTCATTAGTATGGGCTGGACTTGTGCCCTTCACTCCATTGCAGAGATTTTTATTAAACTGGGCTAAAGCCCGTGGTTTAGGCTTAACTCCAAGCTTCTTCCAGCTAGGCAGGGCCTGAGCAATAATGACAGCTTCAGAGGAAGAGACAGAGTAAGGTGACCACCACTGAACCGGGACGGAAGCCTCTGACCCAGCTTACTACCTGGGACAGAACATAGGACAGAGGAGACATATTCGGGGCCAAGGTCCTACCTATTCATGACATGACCAATCCATGTCTGGGAATTTGAGTGCCCTCTGCCAGAGCCCTTCAGAAAGCGACCCTGGTGATAGTGTAAACAAGATGGCTGGGGAAGGAGGAGGTAAGAACATCAGTGAGCAGGCAAATGCAACGTCTGTGCAAGAAATGGCACCTGTAGCATCAAGGAGGGATGGAAATAATTTGTTTAGCTAATGATACAAATAGAACAGCAGGGTACCTAAACCTAGTACCGTCTCCCCAGTACACCTCCTACACCGTGTATGGGTCGCCTCCGCTGGACATGAGGGCCCCCAGAGTATAAAACAGAAAAATTAACAGGGCAGGGCAAAGACAGTTCCCAGGGCAAGGATCACTCTTTACTGAACCCAGAAGTGGGAGAGGACTCGGGGAAGCCCAGGGGGAGGTGAGATCCTGGACAGGGGACAGTTGAAGGACAAGCAGTGCACACTGCTGTTGGCAGAATTCTCCGCTGCCTCTCCATCATGATGGGAGGAGAGGCGGGCCACCCTTCGGGAGCAGACTGCCCCACCACAGAGACGCGGTCACAGAGCCCAGACAGCATGTGTCCCCCGAGGGAGGGGAGACTCTGGTCAAACACTATGAGTAAATCAGCTTAGAATCTGGCACAATGTCCCCAGAACATGTGGCCAAAGGAGAGCAGAGCAACTGTCCCAGTGTCACTTGGGAATGACTGTTATGTGACTCTACCCCCCCAGACTCCCATTTCCGTAAGGCGAGGACTCAGCCACGAGTAGTAGAGGAGCCGTCTTTTGGGGAGGCTTAAACAGAGAGGGGTTTAATGGCTTCACATTACCAGAGGTCCAGCGTGGGCAATCTGGCTGCTCACCAATGCCCCAGGGCTCCTGGCTCTGTCTGCTTTCCCTCTTCCATGCTTAGCTTCCTGGATTTTATCTTCATGCTTGTCTTAACGGTTGCCAGCAAGAGTGGCAGGCTCCCCACCCCATCCCGGGCCTCAGGTTCACATCCAAGGTGGGAGGTAGTCTACAGAGAGGAGAGAGACCGAAGTAGCTTCTCAAAACCAAGTGAGACAAAACGAGGCAGCTCCAGCCCAAGTTCTCAGCCTCCTGGATCTCCCAAAGATTCAGCAGCTGCGTTCCTACGCACACATTCCTGACAACACCCAGTATCCTTATAAGAAACGTGTTTCATTTTCCTTTGTCATGTTTATACTAGCTCAAGTTCATTTATGTTTATTTGCAAAAACAAGTCCATGAGGTCACTCATGAGGTCAGTTTCACCTGTCAAATCATACAGCTCCCTCCGAGTTCACGCGGCCTTTCAACTTTAGTTGGAGGCCCATTTCTAAACCTTTATATAATTATGGTTGACGGCTTACACAATAATAAGAGGAACGGCAGATACTATTTATTGAGCACATGCTACACTCTGGGCACTGTTTGGGGCATTTTACATTCCTTTTGTCATCCTCACTCAGTCCTGACAAGTAAATGTCCTTGTGCATAAGGACATTGCTGCTCAAAGAAGTAGCTTCCCTGAGACTGCGCAGCTAGTAACGATCTGAACCTAGTTGGGCCTGACTCCACAGCTTAATCCACTCTGCTAGGGTTTTTCAGTGTTCTGAGGGCCACCTGTGTTAAATTCACCTTGAATATTGCTAAAAGTTCAGATTCCTGAGTCCTTTTTCAAACAGACTAAATTATACTGTCTAGGGTTGGGACTATAGGTTAGAGTTCAGGACTCTGCAGTTGAAACAAGTTTCTTGGTTAATTCTTCCCCATGCTTTTGGTCCTAAACCATGGGAGCTTCCTGGGTGGGATCTGAAACTGGCCCCATATACAGAGAGCCAAGAGAGACTGAAGAAAGAGGCAGGCCACTCCAGATGGGTAGGCGGCAGGTTTAACAAGCAAAGGAACTTACATACGAGGCTTGTCCTGGGCGGCCGTAAGACAAGTGGATCTCTGCATCTGCCTGCCAGAATCTTAACAGTCTATGCAGAGGCCTTCCCTGGGTTCAGTCACATATTCACTCCAGATGGTCTCAGCAACACATTGCTCACTCAAGGCCGCATCCTTGAAAATGGCTCCCACTGTGGAACTGTGGGCAGAACATACGTTCAAGAAAAGGGGAGGGGTGAGGAGCATCTGATTTCCTGGGTGCAGCTCAAGGGCCAACCCCGGTCATGTCCTCTCTCTGACCTCCTCAGCCTTAAAGGCACAGGCTCTCCTCTCAGAGGCTCTCCTGCGGTTCAGGTGGGGGTTATTGTGGTTAGCTCTCCTGCGGTCAGCGCCTGCCAGCATTTTTCACTGGAGTCAGTAGTGGTATAAGGACAAATAAAAATTAAAAATAAGAGGCTTAATTCTCCCTGTTGAAAATAATAGAAGAAACTTCTCACACTTCCTTTTTCTTAGAGCATTTACTTTAGAAAACTTACCATTGTAAGTACTTTCTCCTCTGAGATGTATATAAATCCTTTTGAAAACTAACTAGGCCTTTTGTCAGCTCTAGGACCCAGAAATGTCTTCTCCAAGGACCTGGTAGCCATCTCTCTGAAAGGTAGATATCTAGGGAGATAGCACCCCTGCCTCCCAGTTTCTGTGGGAAGGTAGGAGCCTAACTTTGGTGGGTGCCCTGCTTCAATTTGCAAAACTACGTCCTGTCATAAAGACAGGACGTTTGTTTTCCTCTGGATAAAGCCAATAAGCCAACACAGAGGGTCACCCCAATTACCAGGTGAAATTAGGATGGACTATGTGTGACAAGTGGTTCCGTCAAATCCTCTTACTTGAGGACTAGTTACTGTTTATCTTGAAACACGCATGGAATGGGTTGTATCTGCTTTGCTACATAAGGGAATGAGATTTCTTTCTGTCTTTGCAATCTCTTAACGGATTGCCTATGACATCACCTCATTCTGGTTTAACACTTATTCAGTAATAAAACTCTTTTTCTCCACTACTTTTGTGGAGAGGATTTCTGGGTTGGGAGAAGATTTGGCTTTTAATTATATTTCCCCAATGGTAGCAATGTTCCTACTTTGCAAGATGAAAAAAAAAAGTTTTAATTCTTCCTAAATCAGCTTGGTAGAAAAGATCCCCAAGAAAATGGTATTATTTGTGGCCATATCAGGGGTAAAGATAACAACCTAAAGCACCAGAGACATGTACCACAAGTCTCATCTCACACTTGCTGCACGTTCACCCTTTCATGGTAGATAAATTCCCCCCAAAAGAACCACCTCACTTTCTTCATCTGTGAGCTGGGATGCCATAACAACAAAACCACATGGCAGCTGAAGGCACTTCCTCACAGAAGGTTCCTGTGAAAGTGATTATCCAGGAAAAGGTCAAGTTAAAATGATTCTGGAAACCACACTTGTAAAAGCTCATTTCAGGAAATAACACACAATAGAAATAAGATAATCGAGTCTAGAAAGGTTAAAACTGACAATTTCCACCCACAACATCGTTTCCCGCAAAGCCCTCGGGGCAGACTTTCCTGTGAAAGCTGAACAGGTCTGCACTCCCGGCGTCAGTTCTTGCAGCAGGTCAGGGCTGATAAACCCACCCCACAAGGAGCTGAGTATAGCCTGAGTCAGGGACACAAAGGTACCTGGGGGAAATAAGTCAGTTCCATCGAGGATAGAAACGCTTACTTCTTCTGGAATTACAGAAAGAGGATTTCTTCCCTCTGCCATTCTAGGATTTTCACCTGCAAGGCAGATAAGGGAAAACTTAGCTGAAGAAATTGAGAGAAACGAGAGTCAAGAAGATACTAGGCTTTTTGTTTGTTTAGGATTTCATTTTGGATTTTTTGCCTTTCAGTCACTTTTTTGCAATTATTTTCCTCAAAGTAAGTTAAAACCTCTCAAACCTATAAAAATATTATGAAGGAAGAAAGAAAATAGCACCAACTCCATTTTTCATTTAAAATCACCAGAAGCCAAAAACTCTGCATAAGTTCCATGTTTCTTAATGTTTTCTATTAAATGTATAAAAGACATAAGAATAATCAAAATTTCTTTACTAAAAATCCTGAGTTTGCATTTTCACTCCTTTGCCAGTTAGTTAAAGCATAAATGCTGAAAGAAAACTTCCTCTATGCTTGTAAACACAGGAATGGACCCCCTGCCTGAGGAATTCTCCCAAATCCTTCACTCATTTCTAATTTAACTGTATACGGTCTGGGTCTTTGTCATTGAGTGTGATGCTGGCCCTGATATCAGTTCCCCTACATTAAACCCAGTATATATGGGGTTAAAACCAAAGCACTCTTTCCCTGCTTACTCCCTGGCTTCCTGGCTCCAGAATCCACTATGCGCCATGGAGACAAACAGTCAAGGTCGCCCACCTGCAAATTCCCTTATCCTCCTCCTCTCAGTAAGCAGTGTCGCAAGGCCAAATACAGGGTGAAGGGAAAGCCCTGACTAGCAAGGCCACTGACTCACCCCGCCCCCCTACAAGCAGCCACTTTCCTCACAAACCTTTAAAACCCCTTGCTGCCCCTCTTTTGGGAAGACGAGATGAAACAAGACAAATTTGAGGGCTCACTCTCATCTCCCAGCTGATGTCATCCAAAATAAAAACCCTTTCCCTGCCATAAGCCTGGCGTTCCAGTTTTTATTTGGCCCTTCTTAGGTGGCAGATAGCGAACCTGTGTTTGTAGGGACTAACAAGAGTAAGGTTGACAGCTCATCTTAGATTTCAATTTAGATGAATGTGCTTCTGTCCTGAGAAGGTGTGTCCAGCTCCAGCTTCATCTACTGTTCCTGGCTAATCCCTAACAGCCCCACAACTGACTCTAAGAGAGCAGCACAACCAAACTGTCCACCCCCCTCTCAGGACAATATCAATAATGGGACGACTTTGGACATTTGGAATATAATTGCAAACTTTAATCAGAGGCCAGTAAAATTCTTTATCCACTAGATGGAAAAATAAAGGACTTGCTACGTAGAATTCCTTTGGTTTAGTCCATCATGGTTGCCCCTAAAGCCAGGAGTGGAAAATTACCTACGAAAGGGGCAAGATTAATAATCCTTTCTAGGTCACGAGAAGGCTTTTTTTCATACAGACTACATGACCAACCTCCATTCTAGAAAGTAATGCAAGCCCCAAGTCAATTTAGGCTTGTGTAAGTGTCAAACAGCCAGCACTGTTCAGCACCCAGCAGACCTCAGCCCTCGCCTGCACTGATGCAAGTGTGGTACTGGTAAAGATGAAGAGCAGGTGGACAAGCTGCATCTTCAACATCCCCTGTCTGTCTTACACCCACCTCCCCACAACTACCTCCAACCTCCCCCCAGAAACAGGACTACAAACCAACAGGTCGTAATTCAAATCTATTGCTACCAGAGGAGGAAACATTCTACAACAAGAGAACATTAACATAAGATAAGGCTGAAACAAAAAGTCAATGTGTAGACACTCTACTTACGCTACCAGTGATAAAAACTGTGTCTCCTCTTTCCTGGTAGAGCTGTGATACTAACTTTAAATTCTTTCATCATGCATTATCTCTGGATCTCTAATGTGTAGGGCTTAGAGATTCGCTTTCCTTTTCATTTTAAACACAAAGAGCATCTGTTGGCTGAAATAGTCATCTATTACCGACATCCCACTTTCCCCTCTATTATCAGCCCAAAAAGGTGTGCATGACTGTGACCAGCAGAAGAGCTCTGCTGTTTGCTCTGCAGCCAACAAAAGGTTTTGGAACCAAGCTTAGAGGGAGGTTGGGGAATGAGGTGGGCCTGTTGGTCTCCATGTAGGAGTGAATTGGAGGAGGTAGTGGCCCTGAAAAGACACGAACTACAACATGAGAACATTTCCCACTTACAAGGTGGGTGTTCCTGGTTCCTGCTGTGCTCTGACTCACATTGAGAATAAAGTGGAAAATAGTGGTCCTTTTAAGTGCTTTCCAACAGCCTGTTCCATGTGGCTCCTGATGGCAAAAATGATGGGGAAAATGAACGATACGGCACACATGGTTAGCTGACTAAACCATATCTATTTCTCCTTCTTGCTAATAAAACCTTAATTTTGACTGGAGTGAAAATATGTCCTATCCCGGGGAATGAATTTTGATTGGTGTAAATCAATCACGACCACCCACTGTCCACTTTCCCAGTCCTTCTTGCACTGGGGGGCTGCCATGTGACCCAGTCCTGGTAATGAACTGTCAAGGGAAGTCAGGCAGGGACTTTGGGGGAAAGTTTAACTTTCCTAATAAAACAGAGACACAGGTTTGGCACTGTCCTTTTCTTCCTGCCTTGAACACAGATGTGGTGTCAGGACTTAGAACATTTTGCTACCAGGAAAAAAAAGGCCAAGAGAATCTTAGAGACACTAGCTCTAATGTCATTGAACCACTGAGCTAATAATGCCAGCTTGTTACGTGGGAAAAATAAACCTGCAGTCCAAGTTTCTGTTGTTCACAGTAGAAATCATTCCTGAGCCAAAATATTCACTCACCTTCTATTGCTTTGATAGAAGAGTACAAAACGGGGAGGTTTCTCTTGAGGAACACCAATGCTTACATTGCCTTTATGTTTATTTGGGATTCCCTTTATAATGCAGTGTTAATGTTCATATTTATGTCAGGTTCACAAGAACCTGCCCTAGTGAAGGACCAACCCATAAAGAGCTGCCACCAGTGTTTTACCCTCACAGCTCAAAACTGTCTTTGTCAAGACAAAGAAAATCCGGTTGGTTCATCTGCCTGGTCTGCCCTGGCCACACGCAGAGAAATGGTTTTCACAGCCAGTTAACACCATGGTGTGGCGGACGGCTCAGAGACAGAAGAAAAAAGGTATTCTCAGTAAAAACGAAGACTCAGAGAGCTGCCAATAAGGAGAAAGTGGATCTTAAAATCATGGTATCACAGGGGCGGGCCCGGTGGTGCAGCAGTTAAGTTCGCAGGTTCCACTTCGGCGGCCCGGGGTTCGCTGGTTCAGATCCCGGGTGCGGACATGGCACGGCTTGGCATGTCATGCCGTGGTAGGCGTCCCACATATAAAGTAGAGGAAGACGGGCATGGATGTTAGCTCAAGGCCAGTCTTCCTCAGCAAAAAAGAAGAGGATTGGCACCAGTTAGCTCAGAGCTAATCTTCCTCAAGAGAAAAAAAAATCATGCTATCACAGCAGGAAAGTTTATACAGGAGTATTCTTTCATAGAGGGAAAAACAGTTTGCCTAACTAGATGAAATTCTGGTGTCTTTCAGCTATTGATGAAATTCAGGAAAGATGGTCAACCACCCAGGACCTGATGATCATTCACAGGCAAACAAGCTATTCATCTGGTTATACACAGTCTTGCACCAACCATAGACAACTATCAAGAAGCCACCCAAACTCCAGGCCTCTCTGAGAGAGGTGCCAGAAGAGTTAAATGCTGTGTGCTCTGAAAAACACTGCCAGCATAAAGTAAGTGCTCAGTAAACATCTGTTCAATGAATGAACATTTTCTAGCTTTGAAGGGAGAGAAAGCCCCTAGCTTCTGCAAAGTGACATTGGCCACATCCTATCTCATATAGAAGAAACACATGAGCATGTGGAAATGACAGTTCACACAGACATGATGAGATGACCTGGTTTCTGAACACCCCACTGGAGGACTAAAGGGGAACCCACTTACTTTGTGCATCCTAGTCTCCTGGGCTGAATGGCTCATATCCCAGTATACTTAAGAGAACTTTCTTCTGAGAGCACCGAACTGATATCATCTCCGATATCAGTTTCCCCACATTAAACCCAGCATATATGGGGTTAAAACCAAAACACTCATTCCCTGCTTACTCCCTGGCTTCCTGGCTCCAGAATCCGCTATCCTCCATGGAGACAGACACCGTCAAGGACAAGCACCTGGACCATCTCCTCCCGCAAAGAGATACGGGCTGGTGGGAAAGCTGCTGACCAGCAGGGTCATGAGCTCCCTCCTCTCTGCAAGTGTCTCAAGGCCAGACACAGGCTGGTGGGAAAGCCCTGACCAGCAAGGCCATATGCTCCCCTCCCCTACCTAGAACCCCAAATAAAAACCCTTCCTTTTAGCTTTTGGGGAGTTTGGGATTTCAGCGTTAGCTGCCCTCTCTCCTTGCTCAGCGTTGCGCAAAAATAAAATTCCTGCTTCCTTCCACCACACACGGTGTCAGAGATTGGCTTGCTGAGCAATGGGTGAGCGAACTCACTTCAGGTTTGGTATCAAAACCACTGCCAGTAATCTTTAGAGACTCCTCATAAGATCTAGTGGACAAAATCATTGATGTTAAAATAGAAAGTTTCTTTAAAACATAATTCATATTCTTTTAAAAAGAAAGAGAGATTGTGAATTCCCCAAAACTGATGGTTGAGTTCAACAGGTCAGATAATAGGTGAGAGTCTACCACTGGGGAAACTGACAAGAGTATTTATTGAATGCTTACTAGGCATTGGCGCTTTGCATAGGTTAGTTCATTCAATCTTCAAAATGACCTTAGGTGGTCATTACTATTACTGTTCCTCATTGTGCTGTTAGGAAATTCAGACTCAGCAAGGTTAAGAAACGTAAGACCTTAAGATCACACAGCTGTTAAGGAGTGGGGTTCAGTTCGACCCCAGACAGTCTAATTCCAGAGCCCACACTACGCTCCCTTAAAAGTACCCTAGGGGCCGGCCCAGTGGCACAATGGTTAAGTGCACATGTTTGGCTTTGGCGGCCCAGGGTTCACCAGTTCAGATCCCAGGTGCAGACGTGGCACCGCTTGGCAAGCCATGCTGTGGTAGGCATCCCACATATAAAGTAGAGGAAGATGGGCATGGATGTTAGCTCAGGGCCAGTCTTCCTCAGCAAAAAGAGGATGACTGGCAGCAATTAGCACAGGGCCAATCTTCCTCAAAAAAAAAAAAGAAAAGTAAAAGTATCCGTATTTTCCTACAAAATGCTTGAGCACAACTAGGCTACTTCCTGCAGGTTACCGTATAGTGGGGCTCCCTGGCTGGGGGGTGCCACCGAGCTGCGGTCTGTGTTCAGGACGGAGAAGGATCCTCACTAAGGGCCCGAGAAACAGTCCAAAGACAGGGCTTCTCAGGGAGTCCCTGCTCCTTTTCCCTCTCTGTATCCTTCCTCTCTCCCAATCCACACTCCATACTATCTAATAATGCTGTCTAAGGAAGCACATTCACTTTAGCACATGTGTTCCCTTGGTATTTTTAGATTAATTAGGAACTCTTCTCTCTGCCGATGAGAGACCCACTTCCAAGAAGTAGCTCTCTGCCACCAACTTCCTACACAACCTGGAGAACAAGTCGGTCAGAGCTGAAATTATCTTGTTTCCCAGTTTGCTTGTTTTTGTCTCCTCCCATGAGAAGGTTAAATTCTATGAGAGCATGGATCATATCTGACCTGGCCTAACATGGTATCTGACACACAATTGTTGCTTAATACATATTTGATGAATGAATGAATGAATGAACGAAGCAGCCACAGAAAACAGAGAAGTTGTATACTACGTCTACCAATTCAGGGTTGCACAGACCATTGACGTTTTTTTCTTCCTTCTTATTGTTATCATCATAAAAATAGCTGTAGATTATTAAGTTGCCTGTTAAGTGCCAACACTATTGGGCATTTTACATGCATTATCTCATTTAATCTTCATAAGCCACAGGGAAGACATTATTATTCCTGCTTTACAGATGAGGAAATTGAGGCTTAGAGAAATTATTTGCCAAAGATTTCCAATTGCCTTTGAAGGGCTTAAATTTCTTAATATGGTTTACAATTCCAACCTCATCTTCTTTCTCGGCTCAAACTCCAATCTGATGCTGCATTCTCTATCAGTTAGAAATATGGTATATAGTGGCTTAAACAGAATTATTTTCACCTAAGAAGTCTGTAGGAAGGAAATGCAGGGCTGCTACCATGGCTCAATGATGTCAGCAAGGACCCAGGCTTTTTCTATTTTCCCTCTGCACTCTCTTCTGGTATACTGTGTTGTTACTTCATGGTCACAAAACGGCAGCTGCTCCTGTAAGCACACTCTCATCATTCAAAGCAAGAAGGAGGAGGAAGAGCGAAAGTCTGTGCCAGCCAGACTTTCCTCCTTAATCATGAAGACAAAAATTTTCCAAGAATCCTTCCAATAAATCATGCTAATACTTCATTGTTCAGAAACGTATCACATAGCCATCATTAGTTGCAAGAGAAGGCTCTAGGATGGAAGTGGAAAAGAAAAAAGAAGACAGAAATGGCTCTCAGTTTAGCTAACCTGCAATGTCTGCCACTCAACCATCCAGAGCTATTTTCAGATACACAACATGTCAGCGCTCACTCTTATTTCCAGATCCTTGCACCTGTTCTTCTCTCTTTTCTCTTCGGCTCAATGTAAACGTTTCCTCTTCTTTGATGTCTTTCCTGACTTGGCACCTCCCACCATCAAGAGTGGGTAAGTGCCCTCCTATTAGAACCTTGGACTTACCTGCCTTTTTTCTTGCCTGTATTCTCCACTAGACCAAACTCTTTGAAGGTGGTGCCACATCTTCTTCATCATTATGTCCCTGGCGTCTACCACAATGTCTGGCACAATAAGCCTTTATCGAATGAATGAAGGGACAAAGCAAGGGATCAAGCTCAGGTCTTTCCAATTCCAAAGTCGATGCTCCATTCACTATATACTGCTGACTCCTGGGAATAAAACATTCTTAAAAATCCATTGAAAACTCTCCAAATTTCCCCTCAGATACACCATGGAGTTTTATTGTCGTCATCATCGCCATTATCACATTTCTCATTCACTCTTTAATGGCTGACCAGAAACATTTAGTCACCAAGAGATGAGCAGGAGGAAAACAGAGCCTGAAAAATAGTTAAATGGGGTGTCCAGTCCCCAGTCCTCAAGAAAATTGAGAGATGAATATAATTAAGGAAAACATTGCAGAATTTAAGCAGGATGCTCTGATTTACTTACTTGTAGCTCTAGCACTAACTGACATTTGCTTTTCATTTTTCCATAAGTGTTTAGTATTTACAGACCATAGCTCATGTTGTGTGATTTAAAAAAAAAAAAATTGAGTTCCAAATGTACTGTGATGGCTCAGAGGTAATTGTTCATTCAAATAAAAAGAACACCGAAAACCAAGCTTTCAAACAGACAAGGCTTTTCGGAGATGACTGAGAAAATGTTATGCTTAACTTGCACAGTGCTGTTAGAGAGAAAGGAAATTACTTGTCATCTGCTGGCAAGATGTCAGTCCTTCACCAGCTCTCTCTGGACTCACAAGAGAGGCAAACCAGCAATAGCACTGCTCTGGCCACCACGGGGACAGAAATAACTACTTTCGCCTGGGAGCACAGTCTCTGTTTTCTTTGGCATTTTAAGTTGGTCACAATAGGTCACTTCCTCTCCTTTTTTCCATACTTCCCCCATTCAACACTCATACTTCATACATGTTAATGGGTCATCCACTTTTCCATTTCAGCATCTTTTTAATGAAAAGAAATCTTAACCACTGTGGTGATTTTAAATATGTTCACAAATGCTTTGATGCACCTCCTTTCAAAAGATGGAGCCTATTCCCTTCCCTTTGTATTCAGGCTACACTTAGTGACTCACTTCTGACAAATAGAATACAACGGAAATGATGGTGGATGACTAGGAGACCAGGTCATAAGAGGTACTGCAATTTTCTCCTCTTCCTCTTCCTCCTCCTCCTCCTTCTTTTTCCTCTCTCTCTGTGAGAGAAGTGTCCATGAGGATGCTCAAGAAACCCTATGGAGAGACCCACATAGCAAGGAACTGAGGCCTCCTGCTAACAGCCATGGAAGTGAGCTTGGAAGCCGGTCCTCCAGCCTCAGTCAAGTCTCAGATGACTGCAGCCTCATGAGGGACCTTGAGCCAGAGCCATCCAACTAAGCTGCTTCCAAATTTCTGATCATGGAAACTATGAGGGAAAAAACGTTTGTTGTTTTAAGCCACTAATTTTGGGAATAGTATATTACACAGGAGTAATTGACTAATACCACTACATTAAAGAAATATTTTGTACAATTAAGATATCACCAATAGCCCACCCTCCTAATATGGTTTCCATATTTGTTTATCTTCAACGTGAAAATGCTTTATATCATTATCATAATGCAAATTCAATTCCGATTTCTGCCATTTTTCTCATGTTTTGTCATAAATACTTCCCTTATTGTTATAACGTCTTCACAGTTAACATTTTAAATGTTTGAATAACATTTGACCATAATTTTTTTAAATGTTTCCACTTGTTGCACATTTCAGGGCTTTCCAGTTTTTTCTTCTAGAGATTTTACTGCAGTGAATATCTTTGAATATATAGCTTCCTGCTTCTCTTGATTTATTTGGTCAGGCCAACTTTCTATATTTGAATTACTGATAAAAAGAGTATGAACATCTATGTGGCTCTCATTGTCATATTTACTCTTTCAAAAAGGTATTCAATTTGGCAGCAATGAATAAGTCTATCGGCTATCCTGCAACCATAAATGTACTGTAATCTTTTAAAGTCTTGCTAGAAAGTACAAAATTGCATCTCAAGTTTGCTTTCATTTGAATTTCTTTGACTCCTAATTAGGTTAAATGGTTTTCTACTTGTTTAATTTCAATTTGTTTACCCACTTGTGAATTTTCTCCTCCTGTATTTTATGCTTATTCTAGTATTAATGTTTAGTTTTTCTTATAAATTCAAATTTAAAATTATAGATTAGAAATATTAAACTCTTGTAATCTTTGATTAAAATGTTTTTCCAGCCAGTTATCCATTTTTATGTTTACTTTCTCATTACACAAAATCCGTAATTTTTTACATTCAAATATATCAATACTTTTATGTTATTTCTTCTATTGCTTTCTATTCCTGCAAAACTAAGAGAGTTCACATCTTCCTCTGAAATGAGTAGCTACTTTTTTCTGGTTTCTCCAAAATTTATGAAGAAGTGGTTTGTTTTGTTTTGTTTGTTTTTGTATTTACCTCCAATCCATCTGGAGTTTGTTTTGGTGTGCAGTGTAAATGCAGATTTTTTTTCAAAATTCTTCTTCAGCTTATTCATTTTTTATTAAAAATAGTTCACAGGAACTTGGCTTTAAAATTTTTACAATATTCCTAGGGCTCATTGGAGATCACTGAAGTGTCCCCCCAAAAACTGGCAAAGAGGGACAAACCTGGGACCTGTGGTAGATGCTATTGATTGAGATTTCTTTTCTTTTTTCTTCTTAAAGACGGAAGAGACAAGCACTTCCGGGGGACTGGGTGCCTCCCCAGCCCCAGGGGGTGAATCGTAATTGGCCCAAGCCTAATGTCTCATTTTTCTGTGCTTTTTTTGGGCTTGTGCTTGTCTTAGCATGTTGGCCAATGATATGTGAGGGAAAATCTGTGGGGGCCTCTGGGAATAGTTTTTCTCACTGAACAAAAAGAGACCTTTCCATCAAAGTCGCTAGCGGCATGGAATGCCTGGAACATGTGGGACACCTTGCAACCGTGAGGACAGGCCAGAGACAGGTCAGAGTACAAACACTAGAGATGATGGAGCTGACAAAGGGGAAGACTCGGGTCCTGGATGGTGTTGTCAAGCCACAGACTTAAACAACTCAAGAACTGTCCTTCCTAAGAACACGTTCTGGGAGAGATTGTATATTCCTATTTTCAAGCCACTTTCAGATACCTTTTCTGTTATTTTCAGCTGAAGGTATCCTAAATTTAAAAACCTCTTTGATATTTTTCCCTTGCTCATTTATTTCTCTCATACCATTTAGAAATGATAGTACAAGTTTAAGAAGCTGATTCCTGGATTGGGAAAGAGGTCAAAGCCAGCACTCAGCTAGGAGAGGGCATTCTGTGAACCTCCCTGTTGGCAGGAGCTGCAGTCTTCACTGTGCCAAGAGCTTGTGAACTGTTTCTCTCCCATGTTCCCAATGCCTTGGTGCTCAGGCCTCTTCACCTTCTTTCTCAGTTACAAGTACAGAATCCTAAGTACCTACAGCCTCCAATTCAAGAGAATGAGTTGCAGCGAATGGCAAGCGCCATTTTCCTTTGCCATTAGAGGGAAATCTCTCGACCCATCTTTATCTGCAACAATACAATGAAAACTGAGCACTCTGCTAATAAGATTTTGGTAGTATGAGCCCTAAGTTGCCATGTTCTACAGATCCTGCCACAGAAGAACAAGGGTTGGCCCTATTAACAAGCATCTTAATGGTTGCAAATATTCAGATGGTTTGTCTACACCACTGGTTTTCAAACTGAGCTCCATGGAACCCTAGAGGTTCTATAGACATACCTCAGGTGAAGGTGGGAGGGTCCAGCAAACAGAGCTCAGTTCTGGCCCCCTCTTCAAATGAAAAGCTTTGTTTGTATCTATATTACATATATATTGGTCTTGTACAGAAAATTCCATTTGAATAAGGCTTTTTTTAAAAAAAAAGTTTTAAAACACTATTCAACATTCTTGATGTTTGGAGCCATCCAGATGTTTGCAGTCAGGCAAAATAAGCAATCAGATCATGAAGAGAAAGACAGGAAGAAAGATAGATGATACTATCTCTATCTTCTTGTTATGTTTCTTTTCCTTCTTGTCATTTTTAGTATAATAACAATGAAAGATCAACATTTATGTATATTTTCCATATGAAACTGAAAAATATGATGCTTTCAATATTGGATCCTTGCTCTGCGTCTGGTCTTCTTGAAGTTTGTTGGACGGGGGTAGGCAGTAAGGGGAATAAGGTAGGTTCTCACTGTTCCATTATAATATAATAACCTGACAGCACAAATTACTGGCATAGCTTTAGCCATATTGGCATGCACAGGCTATTTCTATTGATCCCTGAACTTAAAGAGTCCATGACCTCATCCAAAGTATGCTTTTTAATAATTCACTTCATTTAAGGGCCCATTAAAATGTCAGAACTGTCATAAAGCTTGTAAACACTTAGTTACCTCTAATGTCTTCAAAATAATAATGCATTATTGATGAAACCTTGGTTCACAATCACTTTGCTCCCATTTGACAAAACCAACACAGCACATGCTTTCTCCACATCCCACCACACGTTCCTCTTCAGCAGCAACGCTTTGTTCCTAGGCCTCCCATAGTTCTTCCAAAAAGAGTTCTTTGGAATCTTCTCTTGTTCAAGGCCAAGAAGATTGACCTATGGGCTGATTTATTTCAAAGAAGAAACTGGCATATGATATTATTTTAAAGTTGCCTTGAGAAGCCACCAACCAGAGTCTGCAAAAACAAGAGGGGGCTGGACAGTGAGAAACCCATTGCTAGCTGAAACGTTTGCTTCTTTGGATACATGAGGCTTTCTTCTGTAGGAATTCACGGGAGTGTTTAAACACACAAACCTGATGCCAGGTGCCTTTCCAGTGGAACATGAGCACAAAGAACAGTATTAGTTTGAGTACCAATTAAACCGAGAAAAGGAAAAAAAATTCTCCAAAACATAGGGACTCTCCCTAAAAATAAGATTGCCAAATAAAATGCTGGATACCCAGTTAAATTTGAAGTTCAGACAAAGAACAAATAATTTTCAGTAAAAATATATCCCAAATCCTGCATGGGACATACTTATACTAAAAAATCATTTGTCATTTATCTGAAATTCAAATTTTACTTGGCATCTTGTATTTTTATTTGCTAAATCTGGCAACCCTACCTTCTAAGACAAATCTAATGCTTCACCTAACGTTAAAAATGCTGATGGTGCCAGCTCAGTAGTGCCCAGTCCTGGCTCCACATTAGAATTATCGGTGGTTTCCTGAGCCCACCCTTTCGAGCAGCAATCACAGTCTCTGGAGTCAGACCCAGACACACTTTCACGCTCCGCAGGGGCTTCTAATGGGGGCCAGGTTTCAGAACCACTCTGCAAGACGATCGTAATGAGGCCAACGTAAGATCTCAGAGAGGCACATCTGCGGCATGTCAGGGGTGTCTCAGGCTCTAGTGGCAGGGAAATGCATGTCTCTTCTAAAGAATATTCAACATTTTAACATAACTTTAAATTTGAAAAATAAAAACTTATATTTTATATTATAAGCTACCAAAAAAATTAAGGATTATTGTGTGATTTAGACCTGGAGAGCTAAAAGAGAAGATGAAGCACAGGGCCGGGGACCTGGGCAAGGCCAGGATGAGCAGAGTACCCGGGATGGAGAACCAGAGGCAGGAGGCAGCCAGGATTTAGTGGATGCACAGGTGTCCCAAGTCAGAGGGTAGCACAGACCAGAGCTCAGGAAGGCAGACAGCGAGAAGCAGGACCTCAGGCCAAGAACCTAGACAGAGTCACCAGCCAGGCACCAGCTGATACACAAGTGATCGTGTAGTCCTTCCGATCACAGGAATTTTGGGGCTCCAATCCCAGCACCTGGCTGACCCAGCGTTCACAGGTAACACCAGGGTGAGTGTTTGGCTAGAATGGGGAACAGAGGTGCAGAGAAGGGCAACTGATAAAGTCACTTATCTGAGTGCAGTTCCAGCTGACCTGTACCCGCCATGACCTGAAATGAGTTTGGCACTTAGAAGGCACAGCTTTCAGTCCTGTGTACTTTGAGCAAGTTGGGTGATGCCTCTCAACCTCAAAGTTCTTTTCTGAAAAACGGGGAGACCATAACCTGCTTTGCAGGGATGTGTAGGCAGCATTTTCAATCATTAGACATATGCAAAAGGAATGGAATGCAGCCTACAGGTGTCTCCACTGGAACCCATCACTTTCCGGGAATGATCACTACTGACATGTGTCCCACGTCCTTCCATGTCCTGGGCCTCCTCAGCTCCTCCTCGAGGCTCCTCTGTGCTCTCACTCAGAGGTGACTTGTTGACAAAACAATGGGGATCGAGTGCCCGTCCCAGCACCCTGCAGGGTGGATGCTCAATGAACGCTTGCTGCCTTAATTGGACTAAGAAATCTAGACGACGTTCCTCTTTCTGAAACGCTTTAGTATTCCAAACAATACATAATTTAATTTTCTCTTCTATCTACATCAGTTTAAGCCTGTATTTACTAGCTGTGTGACTTTGAACAAATGATTTAACTTCTCAAAGCCTCAGTGTACCCATCCTGTAAAATGGGAGCATTAATGGTATCTACCTTACAGCTTTGTCGTGAAAATTAATTCAGATTATGTATGAAAACTTTTAGCCCAGTACTCGACACATGATAGGTACTTTAAAACTTGTAGGTATCACTAGAATCATCACCACTCAATTCAGCCATTGTCCCAGCAGAGTTCTTGACTCAGACTCATGCATTCCATGGCCACCCCTAATCCAACTACCGAGAGACAAGTTTGCACTGAATGCTACCGCGCCACAGTGGAGGCTGGGCATTCTGAAGTCATCCACTGCCTCAGAAACCATGAAAAGAAGCCATAAATATCCCACAGCTCTCATTGACTACAAAATAATAAAAGTCATTCTGCATTTGCTATGCCCCCTTCCATCTCCATTTTTTATCCTAGGTCTATATTTTACTGAGATTTTCATTCTCCTAATAAAATAACATCATGCTTTTATGATTTTCTCTATGCAAAAAGCCTTAAACTATCCCATCCTACCCCCTAAAGGCATAAAAGTAAACCTAAAGCCATATGGCACTGGTATTAAAGTCAGCATATTGTTGCGCTGTATAATTCACCATCATTACAAATGATTTCTCACTGATATTATGGTGTTAACCCACTCTGGTGTGCAATGATTCATTATAGTTTTCCTTGCAGCCCAGGCAGCTGTCTTTCAACTAGAGCTCAGCTGAATTTAGCCGCACAGACACGTTATGTTGCCAGCACCATTCCCCAGCCCCACTCCCCGCCCCGCGAGCTGCCTCGAGGAAGCTGTCTGTTTCAGACCATCCACAGGGTTTCTGGCTTTTAGCAAAGAATGCTGCAACTCCATGTCTGCCAGGTCCCATCATAATTTATGGAGATCATCAGTTCCATCCATCATTAAAGACGTCTAACCTTGTCATTTGAATTACACTAGAAAATTTTAAGTCAGGGGCCTGTCTTCCTAATTTGTTGATTTGCAAGTTCGAGGGTAGTAAACAGGATTCACAAGAAAGAGTGTGGAATTTCCTTCAGTTAATGAAGAGGATGTGAATTTGCCTTCCTTTCAAGGAGGGAACTTAGTACTTAACATACATGTCAACATACATTCAACCAATACGTAGGCAATCTTTATGCATATATAAAAATACATCACATATGTCAGCATACAAATATGTGTTTGTCACCTTGATGTCCCCAATCTTACAGCCCATCTTAACATTCAAGTAGAATGATTCAAACAACCATACTATTGAGAAAGAGAAAAGCAGCCCCTGATATCCCAGAACTGGCCTGGCACATGCCCGCAGCTAGGCCTGGGGGTTCTGTCAAGCATAAATAATTTTATGGAGCATCAATATTAGACAAGGCCACTCTGTGGTCATGATGGATCAAGACAAAAACAAGACCATTCCAACTGTGTGAACACAGATGAAATATAAACATTGTCCGACCCACAAAATACCAAAACATCCCCCGCTCCCAGGTAATATGGGTAGCTGCTGCTTCTTTATCTTTAGCCTTGCTCTAGTCCAGTTAAGATACTTAATCACAGAATTAGCCCTACTTCCTGACAGCATCCAATCAGAGCAAAGCCCCACTTCCATAAAACCTCCCCCAAATCACCAAGACAAGCCCAAATCCCGTAAGTCCTTCTGAACGCCTTTCACTGAGATGCCACACAGTTCAACAAGCAATAGACTCACCTTGTTCAACTGCACTTGTGTTCCTGTAGCCTTTGGCTAGAGGACATTGACACCACAAAATACCAGTATTTATCCTTCTTACCTTTTCAAATGTCACCTTCCCTTGGTGTATTTGTGGGGAAGGGGTTCATCTAGTTTCCACATCTGGGTCAATCCTGCTTCCTAGCCGTTCTCTGGATCCTAATTGGCTCTCTCAGCTTCACCTTAGGAGTCCTGGGACCACCATCTTTGCCCTCTTCCTGAAGAACACCACAAACACAAGGCTGTGAGCAATATAAGTATTTGCGTGAGGATTTGGAACACAGCATAGAACACACAACTTAAACTGACTATGCACATCCTCGGGCTAAAGTTTCTCAAGTACGTCCTCACACCTCCTCCCCACGCCACCTTCGTCCATCCTCCCACCCCTTGGAGAGTTTCTATCTGGATTCTCCTTGCTCCCCGACCTCCACGATACCAGCTTTGTTTATGTATTTGTCTGTCCCATCCATCTGTTCTTCTGTCCTCTGTATCCCCAAACCTCGGTCTCTAGCAACTCTCCCATATTCCTCTCGTGTATTTGCGAGGACCCCAAACTCAGGGCTCTCTTGTGCTGGTGGTGGTAACTCTATTATGCATACCATTTTTCTCTCTTGAACACCCTACCCTGAGCAGACCATGGAGCAGTTGAGATGGAGTTGGGGGGAGGGGTAAGCAAGGGAATGACAATTTCTATGAAACCACCCCAAGGAGGTATTTAAATTTTTAAAACAAAAGAAAAATATTCTTCCTGGGTGAAATTCTGCTCTAATTCTACTAGAGCGGTGGCTTTCAAACTCTCTTGAGTGAGAACTTCAATAAGAAATACATTTGCATCACAACCCAGTGTATACACACCTATTAACACGATAGATGATAGGTTGAGATATTACGTCCTCACTAAAATGCTCTCTGATATTTTCTTTTTTTGTTCTACTTCATTTTTAGTGAAAAACTTCTAATTGGCTACAATCTGTTACATTCATTTCATGACCCACTAATGGATCTCAAACTAGTTCAAATGCTCTCCCAAAGCAATCAGCATTTTATTTTATTTATTTATTTATTTGTTTATTTGAGGAAGATTAGCCCTGAGCTAACATCTGCTGCCAATCTCCTCTTTTTGCAGAGGAAGACTGGCCCTGAGCTAACATCCATGCCCACCTTCCTCTACTTTATATGTGGGACACCTGCCACAGCATGGCTTGCCAAGCGGCGCCATGTCCGCACCCGGGATCCGAACCGATGAACCCCAGGCCACCGAAGCAGAACATGCAAACTTAACTGCTGCATCACTGGGCCAGCCCTGCAATCAGCATTTTAAATGACAAAATTTTCTTCCCACTAGAAAGATGGTAGAAAGATGGATCTTACAGTGACACACGCCCACCTGAGGCATCATCTGGCCCATAGAGCAGGTTCCTGAGTGGGTTCCTGAGCCAGAGAAGTAATTCAAGAGAGAGAGGGAAAAAAAGGTAAATGGCCTCATCTTCCTTCTAGGTTTCATAAGCAGCGTGGACTCACCTGACTGTGGCAAGGCTCACGGTAGACCATCAATTCACATGCGACAGTTCATGTGAAGGAGTTCCTTTAAGGCAGAGGGACTTGAAGCTCAGCCACAGGTGGAGGAAGCCAAAGGCCAGATCAGAAGCTGCTCAGAATACAAGTGCAGTGGCCTTTAGGGTCAGAAGCAAGAATCCAGTGGCCCAAGAAGTACATAGACATGCACGGTGGGAGAATATAGCCAGACAAAATGAATAATGAGACCACAACCACAAATAGGGCAGCTCTGGGGAGTCAGTGTTGACACAGAGGAGGAAAGGTAGTTGACAAAAAGAACAGAGGGAAGAACGGCCCTAGGAACAGAGACCAGCTGGACAGGAAGGGGTGTGAACTGCACAGGTGAAGAGATACTTACCCCGTTTCCAGAATCAGAAACTGTAGGTCCTACAGGCAATGGATGCAGCTTCTTACAGATGTCAACACACCTTTCAACCAATCAGCAGCTCTTCCCTGAGCCAGAAAATCCACTTGTGAATTTGAAGGCCCCTGACATTTTTTGCAGGCTGAAACCTCATTTCTACGGAAGCCAAATTATGATACATTAAGCCCAGCAAGCTTGATGATGATGATGATGACGATGACGACGATGACATAATAATTTTAGCCATAATTTGAAACAGCATCCCATCTTGGCTAGCTGCTTTTCAGCACATTCACCCCATGGACATACATCATCTCAAACAGGAGTTTGAGATGTACATTCATTATCTTCCCAAGAAGTTAAATCTATTTTCACTGATTTTTAAGCTCAAGACAGCCTCGCTGGTGTGTTTACACTGGGTTTATTTTCAGAAGCAGAGCTATAATAAATGAAAAATATTTTCCTTTCACTAGAAAGGGAAATATTACACTTAGATATTTATAAGTATGACTGGTTATTTTTTTAAATGTGAAGTCAAAAATATTATAATTATTATACATTGCTGGCAATAATTTTCTGAGTGTTTCTAGCATAAAGACTGAAAGTAATATTCATGACATGAACTATACTTCAAACTAAATATGGAACAAAAATGGATTTAAATAACCAGAGTGAATTGCATATCTAAGGAGTACATGCAAATTAGTTTTAACTGTTTTATGTTAGAGTTACTATGATGGGAAATCACCATAATAAAAGCAATAAAGCGACTATTTTTGAGCACCTATTTTATTCCAAGTACTGTGATGAATATTTTATACGCATTCTCTTATTTAATACTCACAATAACCCCAAGAAGTAGGCACTATTAACCCTGTTTTGTAGATGAGGAAACCAAAGTGCAGAAAGATTAAGTAATCTGCCCAAGGTCATACAGCTAGTAAGTGGCTAAACAGGATTGAGACCTGTATCATTTGGCACAAGTCTATATGTGCTCCATATTCTGATACTGTCTCTTCCATCTCAAGGTTTAGGAGGATGACATGCAGGTGCTTATTCTGGGTACATTGTCTCTTCCATCTCAAGGTTTAGGAGGATGACATGCAGGTGCTTATTCTGGGTACATTGTCTCTTCCATCTCAAGGTTTAGGAGGATGACATGCAGGTGCTTATTTGCCCAGTCAAATGCTATCATCTTTACAACCTGTCAGAGAACAAGAAGCAAAGTCTAGAGAGTTATGTCCTATCGCCAGGAAGTAACCAAACTGTATACTCAGTCAGGTGGAATGCAAGCTAAACTCATGTGGGTTTCAGGATGTTTCCTTTCCAAGAGCAGTGTCCTCAGCAGGAGCCTGCTACACCACTGCCATGTCGGGGGAGCCTGGCTCAGCCTGCAGGTTCAGATGGCTGTGGATGTTCCCTACAGCAGACTGCACACTCCTTAGAGACCATTGTATGTATCGCAGAATGGGCCACCCACTGAGGACACTTAGTAAATGCTGATTAGCTGCTTAGAGTTCCTCGCAGCAAAACACTTCAGAAGGGTTGTGCCCTACAATGACTCACTCCACTTCCCCCAATCCTTCATTCCCATAATTTCCTCTTCCTCATCTCCCTTCCAGACTCCCTGAGAAATGAAAGCATCTCACACTCTCTTCTCTAGAGGCACCTCCAGCATTCAAATGCCTGTGCTCATATAAGTGCATTGAGGTGACAAACCTGAGTTTCATTACGTTCTTCCTTCACTGGGGAGAGAAGGTGGCTAAGGGTGGCTCTCATCCATCACATCGTGCATAAATTCCTCAGTAGCAACCGGGCATTCGTTGATAAGGAAGCAAAATGGATACCTAAAATGGGCCAGAAAAGTATTGTATCTTTTGACCAAGAAGACACTTTGCATCACAAAGCTTTTGTTTTAATATTGAACTCTAAATTTAAATGAGCTAGTAATTCACGTGTTGCGTTGGATTTAACCAACATACACTTTTTAATGGACACTGTCCTCTCTCTGAAGTAGCTTTTTCTAGTTTTTTTTTGCCGTAACTATGCAATACATGAACTAATCATGATTTCTTATACCAGTGGTAAGAGTATAAAATTTTAATGAGGGGAGAGGGGAGAAACAAAATGGAGGACAACCTTCTAAATTTAACATAAATGGAACAATAAACTGTCATGAAGGGAATTTTGATGATACAATATCTTGATTAGCTTGATATGCTGAGTGAGAAAAGAAATAGCATGCATTTTTAAAAAGTGACTTTTAAGGAAGAATCATTTGTTTGCATAAAATATGATTACTTACCCTCATAAATGTTTATCTGAATTTATTGCACTATAACCAGAGCCAACTGCCTCAGCCACAGCGGGGACACCCAATTCTGAATGGCAAAACAAACCAAAGGTGTGACTGGGGCACGTCAGCATCCCATGCTGACTCGGGGGTATTATGGCAGTTAAAATTCTGCTGATTTTCCAGAATGAGAGGCTCTAATGAGGCTGAATCCTTTAGAAATGGAAAAAAATGACAACTCAGACTGTAGTCCACCCCTCCCAAAAAGAACACCACCCAGAAGAGGCGAGTGAGCACCTGTCTCAGGTTCACCTGAGTTTCCATCCCATTGTCCACACTAGAGTCTGTCAGTTGGCAACCTGAGGCCAACTCTAGCTGCAGATGCCATTTTTATAGGTGTGCATTCAAATAAGTTTAGAAGAATTTAGAACAAAGCTTACACGGGCTGTGCTCTCCAACTCACCAGTCCCGGCCATTCTTGCTCTTCTTGGGCTCCTACCTTCATTCACTTACGTATCCACCCCTGACGGCTCTGGGACCCCTTCCTTTCAAGGACTCATGAAATACTACTCTCCTGCTATCACCAGGCTAAAAGCTGGACGCTCTTCAAGGACACAGGCTCACATTGTCTCCATCCAGAAGAAGAGTGCAAAAAGGAGGAAGAGAACTCATCCTTGACAAATGTTTTTATTCTAATTTTCTCACTTGAGGCTTCACAAAAAACCACAGCAAGTCAGAGGTAGAGGAAGCCCCGAGACTTAGTCTCCCCATCTCCTGGTGCCCAGCTCTTCCGAAGATCCTAAAGCTACCTCTATCCTAACCAACTGGATAATCTAAAGCATTTACTTATGACGGATGCAGAGACTACTAAGGAGTGCCATGGAGGAAATGCAGAAGGATGGGCAAGGTTCTGTGGGTCAGATGAGGGCAGCTTGAAATCATGCAACTGTGCAAAAAGAAAAAATAGTGATGATTCTGCATAATTGGACAACTTATTTACTTGGTATCTTCAAGGAAAATCTCTTTAATACTGTGATTTTTGTTTTTAAATAAACAGGAAAGCATGATTTCTGATGTCACCTTTGCAGCTTCTACTGTTTAAGCCTGTCATACTGAAAACACCATAAAACAGGGATAGGAAAAGGGATGAAAATATAAAGGCACAAATATTGAACCTCCCAGTGTGCCAAGCACTGGGCTTGGTGAGTTACACGTGGAATGTCACAGGATCCACATCATTCATTTTAGAAATCAGGAAATACGAGTTAAGCTGGCCAAGATCACAGAGCAAGTAATGAGGTAGCTGGCCCACACTTGATCTTTTAGAACTGCTGGTCAATTACCATTTAGACTCACTGCTTCATTTTTTCAGATTATACTGCACGGGTTAGACTTTGATTTTTAAGGCTGAAATAAAAACACAACATATTTACTGTGACATTTTCACTTACCCCGGGCAATTTCCATTTCCCCTTCACATACCTAGTTAAGGCCTTAGTGGTCCACAGTTCATTGAGGAACCACAATTCTAAATCTGATTCCCGAAGCTGTTTCTTTAGAATGCAGTTACAGAAGACAAAACGGGCAGATGTCAGTATTAATACCACTGCATTGAGACAATTATTGGAAATGTAGCCTAACAAGGGGATTTTTCTGACCTCTACTGATATCTTTCAATTCTCTTATTCCCTTTGGCTGTAGAGGAACCGAGTTCCAGCGAACTATTTCAGCCTCCTCTGTGGAGAGCTCTTCACCCAGAGGTTCACTTCTCAGTCGAGAGGACTAGCAAATAGCTCAAATATAAGGGCTGATAAATATTTCTAGACACGATGTTATGATTGTGTCTGCCATAGGAAGTTGGTTTTGTCTTTTTAAAAAACCATCACGAAGTTGTCTACACAGCATGAAACCCAAGAAAGAGAGCAGAACACCCCACACAGTGTGTCAAAAGGAGAGTTAACCAAAAAATTGCAAATATTTTATTTCCACATTATTTCCCTAAGCCCCCTTATTGTCCAGACCTTTCCGGCCTTTTAAACCACAGGTAGCTTCTGGTGGACTTTGAGACAGATGGCAACGTGGAGTTCCTGGCAACTGAGATAAATGTGCATAATATCAAGCACCTACCTTACAGTTTCAGAGGCTCAGGAAGCCCCAGCTCCTTCCTGAGGCCTCAGGAAGGATCGCTGCTAAAATAATTTTCTACTTAACAAGAAATCTATGCAATATTTCATGGCCGGGTGTTCCAGAAACCCCCTCAGAGGGATCCACATTATGCATTTTAATTTAGGTTTATACGTTTCGTTTTTTAATAGAATGAACTGTGCCTAACAACACATTTCACAATATGAAATGAAAAGCCCTTGATACAGTTCATCTACTGGAAGGTTTAACTCTAAATCCAGAACAAATAAGGCAAAATAAACACAGCAGGATTCCAACTTTCCTCTTCCAGCCTTTGGTAATTTGTTTGGGCATGGAATGAGGGGAGACGCAGGGCACGGAGAAAGTGGAGGAAGCGGTAAAGCACAAGAATGTTCATGACGCGCTAAGGAATCCTTCATCTCGCCTCAAGTCAATGACCTTTTATTGACCATCACAGTGTGTAAGACACTGTCCTGAATCTATCTTGGTCATTTTGCCACATTTCCTGGAAATCAATCCTTTTCCAATCAACTCAGATTTCAAATAAACTTTGAGAGGCTTTTTACCCTCGCAGCACATAAATGGGGATTTCAGATCTATTTGAATACACCGCAGGAGGGCTCATATGGAGTTAATAGACATTTTCCATTTGTTTGTCTTCAAATCCACAAGGTTTTACAGAGCTCCAGAAACTTGTTGGTTAACATAAATTTTCTAACAAAAGCTCTGTCCGGGAGCTGGCAGTGGCCTTCAAGAACAGGCACCTATTCCAACGTCTAACTGATGAGGAGTAAGATCCAGAGCACTTAGTTGATTTGCCTACAATCACACAGCATGGAGAGGAGCCACCTTCCAATGTCCTCAGAAGGCTGTGCTCCATGTTTGGCATCTCATTCTCAGTGTCTGTCCTAAAGACGCTGGAGAAGTGGGGAGCACTGAAGATGCCGAGTGATTCTAGGAGGAGGCCCCTTTCTCCTCTTGGTCTCCACTAGTAGGAATTGAAGGCATCGGAGTCCTCTGGCAGACTGACCCATTTCTCCAAGAACTTGGACGAGTTTGATAGTGGGTTTAGGCAAATAACACTTTTTCAGAGACCATTCTGCAGTTAGACCAGTCATGAACATAATTGTGCTTCTATCCACAAACTTGGGAAATTACAAAAGTCTGGAATTCTCCAATTTCCTTTCCCTTGTGATGTTCATGAACATCCTGTTCCTGGCTCATTGAGGTCATCTGCAATAGGAAAATCATTGCTATTTCTCCTCACTATACTGGTCTAAAAGTTAAAGAGATTGCAAATAAGGCTGAAAAAGACTCCCTACCTTCCTTCTATTTTCTAAGTCCTGGTCCTTCTTCAAGATCCAATCCCAATGAATCTTCATGAAGTCTTCCCCAACCATTGACAGCCCACATTGATTTACCATGGATCCTAGCTTCAGTGTCATATGTTGCTCAGGTCTCTTCCTAACCTGGTTTCTATAATTCTATACTGAGAATTAAAACAAGGATTCAATGTGGAGACCAAAATAACAGTTTTATTACCAAGTAGTTTTGCTAAGACTAACCCCTAGATTTATTTAGGCAGACGTGTACCCAATCTCAGGCAGCCCTGGACCAGGACAAGGGATAGATACACACCAAGGTGAAAGGTACACCTTGGAAGAGAAAAATTGAGGAGAGCCCATGCTGTGTTGACAAGCTAGCTCCCAAGAGGAAGAAGAAGGATGAAACTGTCCAGTGCATGTTTCACCAATCACATGGGTCACTGCCCTACTCCATGGGGGTGGAGTGAACCAAAAGGAGAGAGCAGCCTGGACTGTGCTCAGGAAAATTCCTCCTTAAAAAAGCCAGAGGTAGGGGCCAGCCTCTTGGCATAGTGGTTAAGTTCGGTGTGCTCCACTTCAGTGACCTGCGTTTGTGGGTTCAGATCCCAGGCACGGACCTATACCACTCATCAGCCATGTTGTGATGGTGACCCACATACAAAATAGAGGGAGATTGGCACAGATGTTAGCTCAGGGCTAATCTTCCCCAAACAAAAAAAAAAAAAAAAAAAAAGAGGAAGATTGGCAATAGATGTTAGCTCAGGGAGACTCTTCCTCAGCAAAAAAAAAAAAAAAAAAAAGCCAGAGATGGGAAAAACTTCTTCTCCTCCAGCTACGTAGTTTCACATTAAATATTTCCATGTGCATTAGTTCTGTACCTTTATCTGAATCCTTAAGCTTCTTCAGGACAAGAGCCATGTTTGACATGTCTTATGTCCTTCCCAGAAGCAAATACAATGCTAGGTAAATAATGAGTATTTAACAAATATTTGTCTTTAAAAGGACTCATAATAAGAGCAGGGATTGTACAAAGTTAACTGTTCACATTTGTGAAAAACAACTACACCTCAGAAATTCTAACCTGTTTCATCGATAGGCTGACCAGTTTGGACGTAGGTCCCGAGACGAATCCTCATATCCAAAAGACCTGACCTAAAACCACGCAGTCTCGTGCTCTATTGTAAAAAAAACCCCTCTATTTCATTGCAGAACTTATTATCACCTAAAAACCTTGAGCATAATTTGGCATAAGTTCATTCTTCACATGCTCAGAACCTAAATGTCTGTTCCCCCGTAATGAAATATCTATAGAAAATACTGCAAGACTTGGTTGAAAGAAAAAAAGAAAAACATATATAATTGTAAGAAATAAGAGCTGAAAACTACTGCTTGAGGTGCAAACACAGGTAGGATATACTCAAATTCCTCCAAATTTGACAAAAATCTTGCAATTATGCCCTAATCAGAATAAAGAAAATCTATCCTCTGAAGAAACGCCCAACCAGCACAGTAAACAAACCGTGGGTATAAAATTCCTGAGTGTTTACACACCATCTGCCTAGATATTAAAAATGCAGTTCCAGGCATAAAGGGAAGCATAACAAATTACAGAAACTTTTAAACTGGAATGTCCTGAAATTTAAGCTCTAAACGTTCTCCCAAGTGGGAGCTGCTGACAAGGTGAAGCTTTCTTTCCAAATAAACTCAGATTGCAAGAGCATTAGAGAAGCTGTCCCATATATACTAGTCAGCGTCTTCTCAAAGGAAGAGGTAATTTTTAAGTATTCCTAGAAGAAAAAAGAAAAACACAGCCTGGAGACAGATGCCTGCATTGATCCACACCTAACTAAGAAACTATCTTCTATGAAGGAAGGTCTGCAACTCTTAACCATTGACCAGAGACAACTGATAGAAACACTGCAATAACTTTATATCAAAGGTGTTGGTGGGTTCTGTCACCTCTACGGGCACTTCCAAGGAGCACCTGAGAAAGCCATCTTCCTAGGCAGATGTTGACTATCAAGCACTCACTTAGCAAGCCAGCCTTAGGAGGTAATGAAGTAGAAAGCATGAAAACATCGTCATGGACTGGCTCCAAGAGAAACCACCAAAGCCTACCCAAACCTGCCCAGTGACTCTCTAAACCATTTACAAAATTATTCCTTGGACTTAATGAAGTCATTTAGTCATTTCGTTTAATAGACACTTATATAGTCCTTCTTATGTGTCAAACAGGGTTCTAAGTACTTTAATCCTCTTAACAAGCCTGTTAGATGGTACTCTCATTGTCCCTATTTCATAAACAAAGATCCAGGGCACAGAAAGAGTAACTTGCCTAAGGTCACACAGCTCATAAGTGATTTGAATGCACATGGTTCAGGCTCTTGAGCCCATGCTACTCTCCATAAGTGCGAAAAACTCAGTAACCCTCTTTGTTCATGATCATCACGGACAGGCTCTAGTTACCTCTCGTAGCAACTACAAATGTAAAATGTTTGTATACATATTGTCAATAAGGGATTATACAGACAATATAACACTAGTATTCATGTTGTCAGCATATGGAATATATTAGAATCCCTTATCCAAGTAATTTATACACAAAGGCCTAGGACAGTGGTTCTCAAACTGTAGCACGAATCAGAATCACTTGGAAGACTTGCTAAAACTCAAATTGCTGGGCCCCACTCCCAGAGTTTCTGATTTGGTGGGACTGGAGTGGGTCCCAAGAATGCGTGTTTCTAACAATATCCTAGGTGCTGCTGTTGAAGGTGGACCCATATTGGTTAGGTAGGGCTGCCATAACAGAATGCTACAGACTGGGTGGCTTAAACAACAGAAATTTATTTTTCACACAGTTCTGGAGGTTGTAAGTTTAAGATCAAGACGTTGGCACATTTGGTTTCTCCTGAGACCTCTCTCTCTGGTTTGCAGATGGCTACCTTCTCATTGTGTCCTCACATGGCCTTTCCCACATGTGTGTGCGTGCATCTCTCCCTCTTCTTATAAGGATACCAGTCATTGTATTAGGTCCCCACTAGGGCCCCAAGGTTAACTCAATCACCTCCTTGAAGGCCTCATCTCCAAATGCAATCCCGTGGAGTAGGGCCTACCCATATGATTTCATTTAATCTTACCTCTTTAAATACTCTATCTCCAAATACAGTTACATTCTGGGGACTAGCAGTCGGGACTTCAATATATGAATTTTGGGAGGACATAATTCAGCCCATAATAGTATCAACTTTGAGAACCACTGGCCTGGAGAATGCAACAAGCACATGTGAAGGGCGTGCCCCAGCTAGGAACCCCACGAGGGCAATCATCCACATGTGCCAACAAATTGCATGGGTTCATTTGAATCTGTTTTCATTGATGAGCATCACTATGCCTCTCACTCTAAACCATACTGCGCTGACGAGAGAAGGCCTCTCTCAGACTCTCACCAGCTGTGTCAGATCCAGAGTGTTGCAGATGCCTCCAAATATTGACTGTCATCCTTTCTCTACTCCTTCTCTGAAATTTGGGGCTCACGTCCATAAAGCCAAGAAAACCAATATCTCCATGAATTTACTCATACAATCCAAGAATCAAGCCATTGCAGATAAAAATAAGATTGCCCTGTAAGAGCTAAGCTATGATTATAAATAAAAAATAGATCACAGTAGACATATGTAAAGTCACCATAAAGAGAAAAATGGCTCCCTGTCTTAGTCCTTTGGGGCTGCCATAACAAAAATATCATAAACTACATAGGTTGTAAACAATAGAAATTTATTTCTCACAGTTCTGGAGGTTGGGAAGTCCAAGATCAAGGTGCCAGCCTTATCAGCGTCTGATAGGAGCCCTTTTCCTCATAGACGGCTGTCTTCTCACTGTGACCGCATATGGCAGAAGGGGCAAGGGACTTCTCTGGGATCTCTTTTATAAGGGCACTAATTCCACTCATGAGGGCTCTGCCCTCATGACCTAACTTCCCCAAAGGGCCCCCTCCTAACACCATCACCTTGGGGGTTAGGATTCAACGTAGAAATTTGCAGACGACACAAACAGTCGGACCATAGCACTCCCAGACCTACAAGTCTTGATTTTCAACAAACAGATTGAAGCTATTTAGACACCTAAAATACAAGAAGTGGAAGAAGGTAAATTGGTCTTAGAAACATAGGGGAGAGGGGACTCCTAGCAGCCAATAGTGTCAGGCCGATTTGAGGAGCAGCCAGGGACCAGTGCAGTACTTGGTCAGTTCAATTCAAATACTGATCTACCTGGTATGTTGTTTCTTTTCTGTGAACATCTGCACTGGGGCATGCCAAAAGAGCTGATGACATGAAATATTTGAGTCTTATTAAGTTCCCTAGCCTTGCTTCCATGGTCACCAAGCAGCCTTCTGATAATTTGGTTTCTCATGCACATAACATGTCTCCAGGGAGAGCATGCCTGGTCAGGCCAACCAGGAATTTCTGGTCCCATGGCAATTATATTTCACAGAGTTAATTGTTAAGCTGGCATCCTGACTTTATACGTCAGCCTGTCAAGAGCTTTCTTCATGTGAGGAATCTCCTCTCAATCCAGTCGACTCAGGAATACTCACAAGATCTCAGTTTCTGAATTTTGGAGCCCAAAGAGCCAGTTCTTTTCCCTCCAGGCATATGCCATCTCATGAGGCTTCCTAGTGATCAGTCACCCAACTGTGCAGCACCCCGTATAGATGACCGCAACAAGAGAACTGAGACACTGTGGATAAGCAATAGGATCACACTTAAAAGACAAGTGAAGCATAGAGCAAAAAAGACAGACTTTGGAGTTAGACACACTTGTGGTTAAATTCTGCCTCTACAACTTACTAGTTTTGTTATTTAACCTCTGACTCTCAATTTTCTCACTTACAAAATGGGGGAAATGCCTATGTTTGAAATCAGTGTTTCTAAAAGCGTAGACCCTGGATGTCTTAGTCTGTTCAGGCTGCTATAACAGAATACCATAGACTGGGTGGCTTATAACAAACAGAAATTTATTTCTCACAGTTCTGGAGGCTGGGAAGCCCAAGATCAAGGTGCCCACAGATTTGGTGTCTGGTGAGGATTTGCTTCTGGTTCATAGACGGCCATTTTTTTGCTGTGTCTTCATAAGACAGAAGGAGCAAGGGAGTTCTCCGGGGCCTCTCTTATAAGGGCACAAATCACATTCATGAGGGCACTGCCCTTATGACCTAATCACCTCTCAAAGACCCCACCTCCTAATACCATCACCTTGAGGACTAGGATTTCAACATATGAATTTGGGGGGAACCCAAACATTCGGTCTACAGCACTGGACCAGCAGCGTCCTCATTTCTAGGAACTTGTTAGAAATGCAAGTTCTTGAATCCAACCCCAGACATACTGAATCAGAAGCTCTGAAGATGGAGCCCAGCAATCTGTATTTTAACAAGCCTTCCAGAGGATTCCGATGCTCACTGAAGCTTGAGAAGCACTGCTGTAGGTTGTTGTGGAGATTAGAAATCATGTGTACAAAGTGGCTGGTACAGTGCCCGGCACAAAAGCAGATACTCAAGACATTCTGGGGGCTATTATCATTATGACCACAGAAAATTTGGAGAATGAAGGATTCTCCCATTATCTTACCACCCTAGTTAACTATTAATTTCATTTCTTACTTGTTATTTAAAGATATAGTCAATATCCTTGTATTTGTTCAACTTTTACAGATTTTCCTTCTTAGCAGCATAGATACTTTCTCATATGCTGTATAGTCTTCAAATTTCAATAGCTGCTCAGCATTCCATCAAGCGGACATGCCATAATTTTTGTCATTATTTCCTTAGTTTTGACCAATTATGCTGCTTCTAATTTTTCAAGAGACCTCTTTGCCATATAATTTATTCCTTTCCTTGGAACATTTCAAACTCCTAAACAGAATATCATGTCACAGAGAATTAATTTGTATGAGTGTTCTTACGTATGGTCTAGAAAGAAATGATTATGCCAGTGTTCTCACTGGACTGTCCTCAACTAGAAATGGTACACTTAGGTATTTTATTATGAAGAAAAATAGTTACTACTCTTAGAAATTTTTTTTTTGGAAGATTAGTCCTGAGCTAACATCTGCTGCCAATCCTCCTCTTTTTGCTCAGGAAGACTGGCCCTGAGCTAACATCCATGCCCATCTTCCTCTACTTTATATGTGGGATGCCTGCCACAGCATGGCTTGATAGGTGGTACGTAGGTCTGCACCTAGGATCCGAATTGGCAAACCCTGGGCCACCGAAGGGGGACATGCAAACTTAACTGCTGGACCACTGGGCCAGCCCCCAGAAATTTTTTTAAATACTATCAAGTTTGAATATTTATATTAACTAAAATGTGATATGACTATATAAACCGTTATTTGAGTAGTTCACAGAAATTCACAATTAATCTTCTCTGTAAATCCTTATAAATGGATGATTTTTTAAAATCTGACAGGTTGTAATTCTGGATTGGTCAGAAACTGATGGATTTCTTCATCCTTTTATGCGAGAGACTATGTAAATAAACAAAACTGAAAACAGATTCCTTTTACAGTCTTGTGTTTAAATATTTAAATACCCAGTGAATTTGACTGTTGATATATAATTCTAAATCCTGCCTTGCATTAAATTGATGTATACAATATATGAACAAAATTGAAAACAATATAACATTAATGTTCATATTATCAGTAAAGACAACTATGTTTTATGAACAAAAAAATAAAAACAATATTCAGCTGCAGTGTAATAAATTTAAACATGTTAGGGATTGAGAAATCCATGTCTGCTACTGAATTACTACTGAGAATATATATGAGTTCAAAGATTATTATTTTTGTTGTTGCTGTTTTCATTAGCAGTAAGAAAGATACTGTGTTTGGGAATGTGGTTTGGTGTTATTATAATTGGACAAATACTTATTCCTAGCTGTTGTTTTGCTAAGGTCCTGGAATTGTCCATTTTGCTTATCCTTATGAAAAGGAGAGATCTTGAATTTTTCATTTTCATTAAAATTAGAGATTCAATTTTCAGGCCAAGAACTATGAACTTCAGTTCCAAACTATAATAAATTGCAGAAAATACAAAAACCCAAGAAAATAAATTATTAATAATTTTATTATAATAAATAAAATATTATGAGATCTAATGAGAAACCTTAACAAGGTTTCTAGAAACCAGGTCAATTTATAAAAACCCATATTTCTTTATTCCAGCCATAATCAAATAGAAAACAATATACTCTTCACAAGAAAGTATTTAGGAATTAAACTAAGAAAGAACATACAAGACCGTTATGGAGAATAATTTAAGATTCTAATTATAGAACATAAAAAAAGATATGATAAATCGGGAGCCCAACCATGTTCGTGGATGTAGTAACAAGATAGGAAAGATGCCAATTTTCTGCAAATTAACTTCTAGAATTAGTAAAATCCCAAGCAAAATTTCTGGTTTTAGGAATTTGATATATTCATTCCAAAATGTATGTGGCCGAATAAAAGAACATAGATAACCAAGTTAACTTTGAAAAAGAAGAGCAAAAGGGGAAGACTCACTCTACCGAATAGTAACACATATCACAAAGCCCTAGTGTTAAAAATAATATGGTGCTCACAGCGGTGGGAATACAGAGGTAAACTGAATAGAAGAGAGCCCAGAGATACGCATACACATGTGCATGCACACAACACACACACACAGGCACTTGATTTGTGATAAAGATGGGTGACACAAAGCACAGACTATTTAGTAGATGTTGTTGTGTATGCTTCTCACCACCTCAACTACTACCACCCTGCCCACGCCACCTGGATTCCTACAGATGCGCCTTCTAGCTGATCTTCCTGCTTTATCTTTTGATCCCCTTCAGTTTAACAATGATCTTGTTAAAACAAGATCAAATAATGCTTGTGGCTTTTTTCCTATTTTTCCTTGCTTTACTGACATATAATTGACATATAACATTGTGTAACTTTAAGGTGTATATTGTTGATTTGATACACTTATATATTGCAAAATGATTACCACCACAGTGTTCATGCTCTTGTGTTTTTAAAATACCAACAACTTGGGGCCGGCCGGGTGGCACAGCAGTTAAGTTCGCATGTTCCTCTTCAGCGGCCATGGGTTCCCCAGTTTGGATCCCGGGTGCAGACATGGCACCGTTTGGCAAGCTGTGCTGTGGTAGGCGTCCCGCATATAAAGTAGAGGGAGATGGGCATGGATGTTAGTTCAGGGCCAGTCTTCCTCAGCAAAAAGAGGAGGATTGGCAACAGATGTTAGCTCAGGGCTGATCTTCCTCAGAAAATAAATGAAAATACCAACAACTTACATGAAGACACAAAAGACATTTTCTGGTCCAATCAAATTTAGCAGAAAATAATAGCTAATAATTATTGCACACTTTCTAATATTAGGCACTATTTGATGTACACATATTAACTCATTTAATCTCCACAACAAGCCTATGAAATAGGCACTATTATTCCCCCCATTTGAAGGAGGTGCAAAGAGAAAGTGATTTACCAAAGGTAACAAGTTACCTAACCTCTCTGCGTAGAAGCAGAGTTGGGATTCAAACCCAGGAATTCTGCTCCAGGATATTCGAGTGAGGTTTGCACAGAAAGATTCATTTACTAGACTTGAAGATCCTCTGTGTGGTTTTAATTAATTAGAAAATTAAGCCACAATGTTCATAATTGATTTTACAGCTATTACTCAATTTTATGGTAGGAGAGAATTATTACAAAATTTATTACGGAAATCCAGAATGTTGCCTGCCTCTGTCCCAGCTTTCTGAAGTTGGCCTTCTTTCCATCACACTCTCTTTACATTATTCTCCTCTGCAGAGTGCACGGGAGACCTGTGCACAAGGAGGCCTGCACCTTCCACGCCTGTGCCAACACCCGGCTATGATGCAGCAGCATAGGGGTGGAGGCGGGAGGAGGCATTGCTTGGTTCTGGTGGAGCTGAGACAGGCTGGGAAGGTCGCTAGCGCCGGGCAACAGAGCTGACGTGAGCTGAGGGGATTCAGTTTGCAGGACTCAGCTTGCAGTCAGCTGGCAGTGACCCAAAAGCCACTAAAAAACTAAAGCAAGAAGAGTAATGCAAAGTGCAGCATAGACTTCAAAGTGTGCGTAAGAGAGAGAGAGGACACAGTGTGTCGAGACTGTCCTCTGTGTTGAACAGACTACGCATTTAGACAGGCCCTGCCTGAAGCACCTCAATTATCTAAATTATCTAAGAAGTCAGGGACATGAACCCAAGTTTAAAAACAAATATTGGCTTGTGTGGCCATGACCTAAAGAAAATACATAATTAAACTCTGAACGTAAAAACTGAACACATCATTCACCTTTCGGTTTGAAGTTTTGGGGAGTCTGCTAGGCAGGAAGGGAACTGCCTTAACATTTAACATTTACTATGTAACATTTAAATATGTTTGATATTGACTACTGATATTATTTCTTTTTCTAAAGTTTTATTGAGATATACTTGACATATAACTTTGCATAAGTTTAAGGTAACAGCATAATGATACATGTATATATTGTGAAATGAGTACCACAATAAGTTTAGTTAACATCGTCACTTCAAATAGTTACAATTTTTTTTCTTGTGATTAGAACTTTTAAGATCTACTCTCTCAGCAACTTTCAAATACACAATCCAGTGTTGTTAACTATAGTCGTCACACTGTACGTTACCTCCCCAGAACTTATTTATCTTATAACCGGAAATTTGTACCTTTTGACCCCCTTCACCCATCTCCCCCACCCCCTCAACAACAGACATTATTTCATTTAAAATGTAAAAAGTGTGCATCAAGAGCCTTCTGGAATTATCACAGATAATATGAATTGAAAGTTCAATCCTGTGCCAGACACTGCGCTATCTGCATGACCTGCACTATCTCATTTGATCCCAACATAACCTGTGGAAAAAGGAATTGCTATCTTCATTTTACAGATGGAGAAACTGAGACTCAGGGGGTTTAAGATATTTGCTCATGCTAGGAAAGAGAAAAACAGGGATTTGAATTCAAGCCCCAAACCTCGGCTTTCTTTAAAAAACATTCCTTTTAGTAATGAAAGATTTGCTTATTTGAAAAAATGAGGTACAAGAGATGATAGAGCAATGAAGGACAACAGAGTGAATACCTATGTCCCCACTATCTAGTTTAAGAATAGACATTACAAATACATTTAAGGCTCTTAGGTTCATTCCACCCCCTCCCTCCCAAAGGTGACTGTAAACTTGAATTTGGTGTTGATCATTCCCAAGCATTCCTTTATATTTTACTACATATGTGGGTATACTTAAATATATATTGTTTTGCATGTTTACTTTAAATAAATGGTATACTGTAAGTATCATTTTACAATTTGATTTTTCACTCATTATGGTGAGTGTGTGAAATTTATTATGTCAATAACTTTAGGTCTAGTTTATTTATATTCTCTGCTATATAATATTCCACTTCATAAATACATCATGATTTATTATCCATTTCCATTCTTTTCTTGATGGGTATTTAAATCACCTTTGACTTTTTATTATTACAAATAATGCTGCAATGAACATACTTATACTTTTCTTCTTGTACAAGAATTTGTCCAGGGTATATAATTAGCAGTAGAATTTTGGGGTCATAACACACACATCTTCAAATTTACCAGCTGCTGTAGAATTGCTCCAAAGTGATTGTTCTAATTGCCACTCCCCTCAGCAGTGCATGGCAGGGTCTGTTACTTACATCTTGGTCAGCACTTGGTTTTATCAGACTTTTTAATTTTTGGCAACCTGGAAAGTGTGAAATAACATCCAATTGTGGTTTTAATTTGAATTTTTCCTAATCATTAGTGAGACTGAGCTGCTTTTCATAAGTTTATTCAACTCTTTGGGTTTCCTGTTCTGTGGTTTGTCTGTTCAACAACTTGAGCCAGGGAGGTATAAATACACAACTCCTCCTAACAAGAAAAAATTGGGGCTCAAGCCTCAGTATTAAAGATTTTCACTATCTAGTAGGACAGACGGACAAGGACAAACATCATCAACTCTGCAGGGCATGTGCTATAGAAGCCCACAAGAAGGATGGAGTCAACGGACAAAGGAAGGATTTCTGGGGGAGAGAACCCTTAAGCTAACAGCTTGAGAATTCATGGCAGCCAGGGACAGAGAGGGAAGGAGGGTTCTACAGTGAGGAAACGGTATCTGCAAAACCACACGGGAAAGGAAGATGTCCAGGAATACAACTAGACTGAATTAGTTGGAACGACACTGCTTGAGGCTGACAAGTGACTAAGAAGGGGAAGGGACAGCCATATCTTGAAGGCCTTGTATTCTATACTAAGAATTACTTATCCTGGGGTCACAGGGAGTCATTTAAGGATTGTGAGCAGGGGGATGTCAGGACCATATCTGCACTCTAGGGTGCAGACAGAGGTGAAGAGGGAAGGGCTGATATAGAGCCAAACTGTTAGCAACGACAACAGTTAGAAGGTTACCACATTGCTGCTGAGAGCCTACACCAAGGCAGTGGCAGAACAGCCAAAGGAGGAACTGAATTCAGGAGACAGCCATACTAGGGAACCAACAGAACTTTATGGCAGTTTGAAGGATACCATTGGGGTCTGAAGTGTTCATAAATAGCACTCTCCTTTTCCAAGCCTGAGTTCAGAACCAATTAAGACACAGACACAGGTGTCAGGGAGATGAATATTGAAACACCAGCTTTATTACCAACAAAGCCTACATAGCATATGTCTTAGGCACACAACATAATGTGCTTACTAATCCCAGACATGAGAAGAGAACACGTAACCCACACAGGCACAGGCAGACCCATGTCCTAGAGGACACCCTTAGGGGCCTGTCAGGGAGAATGTAAACCCTCCGGAGGCAGGTAGACAGCAAAAGAGAAGTGGAGGAAGGCACTGAGCCACTCACACTCAGTTCTTTCATCCAAACCTTAATAACCAGATGAATCATTCCTCCTTGTCCAGGGACGAATGAGTCTAAGTGTGGGGAGGGGAAAGGCAGCCGGGAAAAAGGGGCATATGATAAGGCCTCTTCCAATCTAAGGAAAGAAGGGTCCCCCATCTCCAACATAATAATAATAATATCCCATTTTGGAAAGTGGCTATGGCATAGTGGAGTCAACCAGAGTTGGGTTCCAGGCCTGCCCCATCACCTCACAGTTGTGTGACTTCAGTTCGATTATTAATAATAATCCAGCTAACTCTTATGGAAGAATTATTCTGTACCTCTATACTAAATGCTTTTCATACATAAACTCATCTAATATTCACATCAACTCCATGAGGAAAATAGTGTAATTATCCCCTATTTTACAGATGTGTAAACTAAAAGAGTTTAAGCTTTTCTCAAGGTCACCTAGCAAGTACCTGGCAGAGCCAAGGCTGACACCCTAGACTATCTGACTCCAGAGACATCTCTCAACCAGGACATCTCTCAACATGTAAAAGGCTGGGCCCAGTGCCTGGAACATTATAAACACTCCATTTTTATTACTATTGCAATTCTATAGTGGTCATATCTTCACAGAAGAAAGGCTAGAGTCTTGAGATTGGTTAGAAACGTTTGGCAAGTGCAAGAGAAGCAACATAATTCCAAGCAATCATTTCGGAAGACAGTGTATGCCCACTTCAAATGGTAAAGGACATATTGTGCTTTTAGGTCTGCTGTGGGGGAAGCTTATACTCATCTGTAAAGGATTAAAAACAGTACATTTGGGGAACAGGAAAGAAAATGGCTTAAGGATGGTGGGTGAGAGAAGTGTATGGAAGCACAGAGGGGCCAACTGGGGAACACAAGGCCACTCTATTACTCTGTCAGTGTTTAATTTTATTTCCAAGAAGAAATAATCAACTTGGGACAAGAACTATGTCTTCCACTTCATGCCTGAAACAGTGATTGGCCAGATTTGTGTGCTTATAAATACTTTTATCGTGGATAAAGTATGTAGAGCAGTAAAATATTCTTCACTCCCAAATTATGTGTGGTTTTATAAACTGGGAAAGGAGTAAGAGGAATTAATGGTGTGTGATTAGAATTGGTGCCATACCTCGGGCAGTAACAATAACGTTTAGAGTGGACGTAGTTCTTTCTAAAACAAGCCAGGCTCGGGGGAGGCAGGAAAAAGCCAAGTGTTTCTCAGCACAGTGATGATGGGACTTACTGTTCTAAAAACTGCCAGGCCAAAGCCATGCTGGATGGAGGACTATTCCTCCTCCTACAAGACCGAACTGTGTTGTTTCTAAGAAAAATGAATGCTTAACCCTGGTAAGGTGGCTTACTTCTTAAGGAGCCGAGTAAGAAAATCAGCCATGGAAACTTCTGGGCAGAGAAACAGAACTGCATTCAGAGCACCCATGTTGACCTTCACGTACAGGACCAGGGGCCACCCCATTGCCTTGGAAGAGCCTATGGAGAATGCCTGAGGCGTCATCGTTGTTGCAATTCAGGAAGGCCCCCTGCAGGCAAAGCTGCTGTCCGAACCCTGCAGAGTGTGGTTTGTGAGTGCGCCCAACTCAGAGACTTAAAGAGAGCGTGCCCTGTATGAATGGAGACTGGAGAGAAGGGCGGATCGACCAGGAGAACGCCTTCCTAGCAGAGTTCTAAGTCTGAAAAGGCCTCCCCACTTTGGGCAGTTTCAAGTAAGATAAAGCTTTCACGGAACTGCTCTTCTGAGATTCCCATGTCCCATCAATAAAAGTTTCATAAACCTGCCTAACAGTCCTCTGAGGTTTATGGAGCACAGCCCACAGCAGCAGGGAGACTCCCAGAAGGGGAGGGATCCATCCACTCCCCTCTTCCAGCAGATCTCCACCACAGACAGGCTGCAGCGCAGTCTTTCGTTGCTTCTCCATGGATCCCGAACTGGAATGGCCAGAGGCAGAGAAGACCCTGCCCCCCTCCCACCCCCGCCAGGTGCTAGAGAATGCTGTGTCCCCTGATTGCCTCCCTTCACCCAGGTTAGGGAGGAATGCAGTTTGGGATATAACAGACAGGGCACTGATACCCTTGAGTCATATGTGAACACAAAGGCAGCACACCCAATATTCTTCTTTTTTTCTTTTTCTTTAGCATGCAATATTCTTATTGCTATCTCCCCCGCAGGACACATCCGAGGTGAGGAGGAGGCAATACCAGGGAAGAGGAGCAGAAAGGGCAGGAAAACTTACTATATTCTCCAGATGCATGTTAGGCATTGAGTGAGACAGTGATCCTGGACCTAAAGACAAGAAAGAGAAAACAGAAAAACATTTGGCAAATCTGAAATCCTGTGAGCATCAGCTAGATTCAGGACATAACCCTTTCTAGAGTCTTATCTACTGAGTTTCTCCCAGCATTTTTTCAGAACAAAATTGAGGCCTTAGGGCTTTTCCTGCCCTCAAGATTTCTACAAGACTGATTCAACCCCCTACCGCTTCCTCGCTCTGTGGAGATCCAAACACTTCCCCATGATTTCTGCAAATTCCCAGCAGGTCAGATTCTCCTGGGCCCTCTGCCTCCAGGCTCTTGCTGAAGTCAATCTGTTCCCCATCACACCCACAAAGCATGAACTCAGCCCCTTTTTAGATTTCTGCAACTCAGAACATGTGTGGTTTTAACATGATTTACTGCAGATCTCAGTGAGGCAAATTTGGTTTATACCACAAAGATACACACCTTTTCAAATGGAACCATAAGTAGCATTGTTCTTGCAACCATCTGCAGTCATAAGCCCAGAGGGTGTTCTTGGCCCTGCTCCCCACTCAGCCCAGCTGCTCTTAACATCACTGGCTCTGTGTCCCCATCCTTCCTCTTTTCTCTCCCTTTTCCTCTTCCTCTCAGAGGAAAACAAAACAAAATGAAAGAAATTCCTCTCTTTGGCCCTACAGTTCAGTTTAATGGTCACTGTTTGTTATTCCCGTCCTTAGAGTTTCTTCCCTCACCTTCACCTCAGCCAGATATTTTTTAAAACAAAGACAGGTTTGGATCCCAGGCATGGACCTACATGCCGCTCATCAAGACATACTGTGGTAGCATCCCATATACAAAAGAGAGGAAGATTGGCACAGATGTTAGCTCAGGGCCAATCCTCCTCACCAAAAGAACCCCAAAAAACCAAAGACAATTCTCTCCTTGAATTTTAGCGCCAACTAAGCAGGGCCAAGATTAGGGTGAGGTGCATGGGCTCTTACCGCAAGCACAAAAATTTGAAGAGGCATCCAAAAACTCTGTAATGAAGATAATTAACATTTTAAGGCAGTATTTTAAAAAATGAATGCCAAAAAAAATCCATGATGAACAAAATATCAAAATTTTAAATAAAGACAGGCTGCTGTTATCTTACTACTCTGTGTTATTTTGCAATGGGAATAGTCTTTCCAATCAGCCAAGGTTCCCAGGCAGTGGGGCCATCGTGTTCCCACCCTGTGGGTTTATGAGAATTGACAAGGAATGGGGTGAGAACAGATTGGGGAATGCAGGGCTTTATAAATAGTCTTTTTTAAAAATTATTGTAGAGCTTTTTATTAACTTTTTCCACCTGTTTCACAATGCGGGAGGATGTTTTGATCAGTGTTTCTAGGGGCATACACTTGTCCTTTTGCCTCAGGCTCCAGTGTGGCTGGCGGGGGACCCAATAGGGCTGCAGCTGGGGCAGCATTTGTGCTCACCTTGTGTGAAAGGTCACAGTGGTAAAGTGCAGAGGACGGAGGCATCAGGACATGGTGGGGAAGAGCTTCATGTTAAATAGGCCTGACTGATCGTAAGCACTTGGCACAGACTAAGTTGTTACTCTTCCGTTCATTGTATAATAACTGTGACGGGCGCACGAGTTGATTGTGTTCCAACGATATAGTTCCTAATCTAAAGATTTGTCCATCTAATTGATGATGTTGTTTCAGGGGATCTTCTTAGCACATCCAAAAACATTCTTTGATAGTAAAAACGGTACTGCTGCTTAATCTTTCTCTCCATGAGATTCTTATTGGTCTTTTAAACTCCATTTTGATGGACTGAGCAAACCCAATCCAAGACTGCAAGTTAACAGACACTAAGTGAGCAAATAGCAACATTTAGACAAATTGTCTACTTGCCTGATAAAAACAATTTCCTGTATACCTGCTATGTGCTTTATGTGAGCTGCTTAACTAATTTTAATCTTGCACCAGCCCAACAAGGTTTTATAACTGACAGAAAGAAGCTCAGAGAGGTAAAACAACATACCCAGTATAACACAGCTAACAACGGTAGAATGAAGATTTGATCATTGCCCTGCATTGGCCTGTTCATGCCTTAGATAGACTTCTTCTCTTACACAATCCTTTCTTTTTCTCAGGGATTATCACCAAATAGAGGTGAAAACAATTATGTGGTCATAGTTCTCAGAGATTGGGGTCTACTTGTAGCACAACAGACCCACATGTATTTCTTCTCTGGTGAAATTTTCTCACTACAAGAGCCAATCTCAGGACTGAGTCTTTGAACGAAAGCAGCTGAAGAGTTGCTAAGAGAGGTTAAGCACAAATTTCTTTGTTTTCATCAAATAGGTTTCAAAGTAACAAAGTCCACACCTTTTCAACAGGTCCTAAGAAACTGAGGGCTGTTTGATGGATGCTCACAGTGATGTTTGCGATGCTCATCCCAAAACCAAGATGGGAAAAATATCTTTTATCATCACCTCAAAAATAGGCAGGAGGCTAGGAGACAAAGACAAATGAAAATATGTGAATAAACACACCATAAATTCATTTGCGAACCAGGAGGTTTGAGCAGTAGGAGCTATTGACAGCCCAGATGTCTCATTCTTTTTCTGCCACTCGGTCTACTTGGAGCTTTTCTTTTTCATCTTCAAATGTTCTAATACTGATGGTATTGTTTGAAACCAGCCTGGGACTGGAGACAAAAATGCAGATGCAGTTACAGAAGCATGAATAGCTGAAGCATGAAGCTAACGCGATCAAGAAAAGTAATAGAAAAATCCTAGAGGCTGGTTTAAAAAAAAAAGACAATGCTGAATCAGTCTTTACTGCTGGGTAAATGAGCTGGAAGGACCATTACTGGAGGAAAAGTAATAATTATTTACACCAACATTAGCCGGGACACGCGTGAGCTGTGGGTAGCACGTCTCTCTGCTAAGGCACTAGGCCAGAGCAAGGAGAGGGCATCCTGCTTTGCCATGACGTTCCTCATGTTTTCCACCAACCCTGTAACTTTGTCATAAGGGATTTCTAGGACCTGGTTCCAAGTCTGAGATGAGATTTGGAACAGAATTTTTGCCACCTCTAAGATGCCACACATCCAGCTGGAAACCCTGAGCCTCCATGACAGTGCCACATTCTGCTTGCTGTGAGTTACGTCCTCAACGCCTCCCGAGGCTGCGGGCCAAGGCTGTTCACAGAGAAGGGAGGCCTCCTTGCCGAGGCTGAGACGAGGATGTGTTAGAAAATGCAGGGCAGACTACACCATCCTCCCCTCCTATGGACTCAGAAAAATAAGGCAAAACAAATATCAGCCAGCAGTTACTTTGCGTTCTGGGCAAACTCTTAAGATGTGAGGCCATCCGGTAAAAGAAGCCCTCCAGGCATCAGTGGAATCCTCGGTAACGTGGGGAAGAGGAGGCACTAGGGAAGTGAAGCAGAGGCAGTCCCTCCGGCTTTCTGTGCCAATTCCAGAAGTTACTGCCAGAACACTGAGCCCAGAGTCACAGGTAAGTGTCCCCGTGTCAATAAATTCTCCCCCATCAAGCACCCACAAGCTCCCCTCCTACACAGGTCCTCCAGGCCCTGCAATATCTTTGGCATCTAAGCTATTTCTTCCCCACTTAGGCTGTGCTAAGACCATACTTTATCAGCTTGAAATTAAGAAGGAGTGGAAAGGGCAGCTCTTGAGAATAAGCATCATCTTACAAGGATCTGCCTCAGGTGAGGTGATTGCACAGTCTGCCAGGGCTGCTTCCGCTACCCAGGGGCCTTCAGGAGAATTTACTGTTCCCTGGCACATCCACCAAATGCCCCCATCCCAAGCTTCAGGGTCCACTCAGATGTCCCCATCTGAGGGGGTCCACTTGTTTCCTCTCAGGGCCTTAACTCCGACACAGGAGACTTGCCAGGGCTATTTATTAAGCCTCATTTGCAGCTCTGCCACCCTTACAACAAGATCCTTACAATTCAACACAGCCTCCCCTGAAGCTGCAGGAGATGACAGTCTCCTTTAGAGCTGTCATAGAGGCCTTCTGTTTTCAAAGCATGTCATCAGTTAGAAGTAGAGTGTACTAACCTATTATTGTCCTTTTTTCATTTCTGTTTAAGACTTAGAATACAGTTAAGAGAAGCCACAGCACTCCACCATCCTCGGAACTGTTATGCCCCATACTGCTCAATCAACATAGTTACCACACGACCTGGAACTTCACCTTCCACCTGCACGCATCCCAGTGAATCGCAGGTGAAAGAAAGCCTGAATAATTGCAGTACTGCTGCATGCCGGAGTGATCACCACCTCCCTTACCACAAACAATAGGATCCTTAGTGCCACCAGACTGCTAAGTAATCCAGCTGAGGGGTTGCTCCCCACAGGCTTATATTATTCTGCACATTATACCCCAGCCAAACACCCACAGGATCCCCTCCTGAACGTGTTCCTTTAGGTCCTACAATTCTTTTGGCATGTGAGCTATTTCTTCCTAGAGCAGAGACCTAGCCTGGGTTCCCCAGGAAGCAGAGCCTGAGCCAGAGAACTTGTGGCTATTTAATTAGTATGATCAGGGAGCAAGAGCGGGCAACAAGCCAAGTGCAGCACCGAAGGACCAAAAGCCAATATATTGATGCCTCATTGAACTGGCCACCACTAAGTGTGTCTGATTCCTTGATTTGTAGGACTGCATCCCTGAGAGTTGTATAAGCAGCATTTCAGGATCATCCCACATGGAACAAAAAAGTAAGGAACATATCCACTGGCTCCCATGCCCCTTTGGTAAAAGTTCACTATTACTTGTGAACTACTCATGGGTTGTGAAGGAGTGGGCCTGAGAGTCCACTGCAGAGTTCAACTATAAAACCCCAGGTGGGGAGCAAGGCACTGTCAGATGGTGCCTGGGTGAAGTTACTCAGGGCCCTGCAGAGCTGGAGCAAGAGACAAGCAAGACTGAGAAAATATGAAGAAATGCATAAGAGGGGTCTGATACAATGAGTTTTCTAAACTTTGGAAAAAAATAGAAAGGGAGCCTAACACCTAATGGTTCCCAGTGCAGCATCATAACATCTGGGCATGATAAAGCCAGAGCTGGAAAGTCAATGGACTTGAACAGATAAACTCAAGTGTTCACAGCCATGCAGACAAGAACCAGTCTTCTTTTGGGTAAACCAGAAGAATTAAACATATAAATTCCTCACATACATGTAAAATATCCCTTTTTATGTGATCAGCCACTGCCCCATGATTAGCATTGATCCAGTCCATCAAGAAATACAATTTTTGCCAGCATACCCATAACGACTTTTGGCACTTCCTTTATTCACCTTGACATGACATTGAGTTCTTAAATAAAACAAGCTGCAGAGTTTGGAGGGTGCTATAATTTCCTGTTATATTTGTGGGAAGGTACCTAGAGGCAAATATAAGAAAAACTAGGAGGACAAATGCAGTAGAATAGTCTAATAACGCAGTCCTCTCCACCTTAAGCCACTTCTCTAATATTAGTTATTGCCTAGACCAGCAGTCAGCAAATATAGCTCACAGGCCAAATCTCGCCGCCACCTATTTTGTAAATAAAGTGTCACTGGTATACAGCCATGCGAATTCATTTAAGTATTGACTGTGGCTGCTTTCCTATCTACAACGGCAGAGTTGAATAGTTGTGACAGAGACCATATGGCCTGCAAAGGCTAAAATATTTACCACCTGGCCCTTATAGGAAAAGTTTGCCAACCCCTGGCCTAGGCTGAACACCCTATGTGAGCCTTCTCTTACATGTGGGATCTCCAATTTAGCAGTAAGCCAAGGCTGGTAGCTGACCCTCAGCCAAGAGCAAGAAAATTCCATTTCCTAATCACCATGCTTGTGTTGAAACTGGGCTATTTCTTTCCCTTTCCATCATGATTAATCCAGAAGCTGTAACTCCAGGACCGCAGAAACCAGAGATTCATGGAGTGGAAAGAAACACCAAGGAGACATAGTGGTTTCCCCTTCCTTTTAGCTAAGAGCTAAATTCTTCCATCAGATTCTTCCATCCAAACTCATGTTTAAGAAGCTACTCCACACACCTAGCCCTGAGCTAACTCAGACCACGCCCAGGCAATCCCAGGAATTGTGATGAGGTAGGTGCTGGGGAGGAAAAATGAATCTCTTTTTAACAGGCTCAGTAAATAACAATTCTCACACTGCATCTGACCAAAGGTCCAGAACCTGCATGTTCATCACCCTCCAGGAAGGTGAGCCCAATTCTAACTTCCTGCCTGGGGGTAAGTTAGGAGCTTTGATGGATAAACCAACTCCTTCAAGGCACCAGGGACCCATCTCGTTAGTGCTTCTCAGTAAATCACATTCTGCTACATTCTTATGTGACCCTAACTCAAATTCTACAAGAAGAAAAGCAAGATAACCAAAAACACGCCTTTTGGCCAAGAACCAAATATAAAGAGATGCGATTCTGCCAGATGACAAAAATCCCAGAATTTTAATTTGTTGATTCATTAACAGGCATAATTAACCTTATAACTCACTAAACTATGATGGAAATACAGAGGAAATCTTCCATTTTGCATAGTCAGCTCCGTCAAACTGCATCCCCACAAATAAGACAATAGAAAAATCCTGAAAAATCACTGGTAGCCCTGCTCACTTGGCATGATAACAGCATTCTTACTGGTTTCTCTGCTTTCCATTTTCTTCTCCAATTCCACACACATTTCAACCATGTTAATGTTTCTAAAACATACACCAGAGAAATGCAGTTCCCCTGCTTAAAAATTCTGCAACAGCCCCCTCCTGGTTACCTATGGAGACAGTCCAAGCTCCTTAGCAAACGACGCTCTTCACAGTAAGACTCAAACCTAAGCCACCAGCCTCTTCTCTATTATTTCAAGTATGGCCTTTGCCCTAGATGGATGTCACACTGTTCTTTGCTTGGTCCACAAACATGGTAAATACAGACTCCTGGACAGGTCACAAAGCCACACAGCTAGCATTCTAACCACAAAGCGTTGGGGGAAGCCTAATGTTGTAAAGGGACTGTTTAAAGCCATTTTCAAGGTCTCAACTCTCAATCAATCTTCCAAAAGCCCCAGTGGACTAGACCAAGGAAACAAGCCCAGTGTTGGCCTCAGCTGCTGCTAGATCACACAGTCCTTCAAGCGACCATCTCTCCCTGCTGTGACTGACAGGACCCTCATTCACTCACTCTGCTCCCGGTGACTTCCCTTGAGGACACAGTCTGATGAGTTTGGGTGTTAGTCTACGCCATCTGTCTCTAGATAGATAGACAGGTAGATGCATACATACATACGGATAGATAGATATCTCATCCAGTGAGGCAGCTGAGAGGTCCAGAGATGCTGACTTGCCTGTTATATCTCAGGAGAAATGCAGCAAGGACCATCCACCCGCTACTGATGCCCCGTTGGCTTCCTTGAGAAAAGGGGAAGACCTATACTTCTCATAGAAATAAAGCTGAAAACACCAAGCTGTCCCTACTAAAGGGAAATAGAGACATTGGGGTCGGAGGCCACCCACACCTTCCTTGGGCAACCTTGCTGGCTACTTCTCTAGGACTCCTGAGTCAGAGCAGAGCCAGAGGACAAGATCCCAAGTGCCAAGTTCCTCCTCATAGTCCACAAGGCAAAGAGCACAAGCTTCAGGAAACATCCCTTAATTCTAGACTCCTCCCACTCAGTGAAGTCAGGCCTCCTGCTCATATTTGTATAAGAGAGATGCAGGTTAAAATAAGCACCCTGAATTAAGTGTGTAAGCAAGTACACTTCCTTCTGCATAAAGTGACACGGCTCCCTACCCCCACCCCGGCACTCTCTTACTGGAATCTCCGCACTTCCATCTTGGCATAGAAGACAGCTCCATAGGATCTTTTCCTTTAATAAAAAAAAAAAAAATCATAACCTTTGCACATCAACTAAAAATTTCCAAAAGCCTAGAACCTGATTATGCCTAAACTCAATGAATTATTCATGCTGCTTCAAGTGAGAGGGATCAGATTTAATTATGTTCTGAGGGGGCATCTTCCCTAGAATTAAACGGAAAATATCCTCATTTGTCTACTGAGCTGTTTTAAAAGCAGGCTATTGTGGGCTTTCTACAGAACTCTATATGCTGAGAAACAAAAGAAGGTTCACTGGATTGGCACAAGGGAAATAAATTTGAAATCAGAGTGTCTTTTCCAGATCCATGTGGAGCCTGTTTCTATTAAACCCAGGCAAGAAAGATACCAATACCAGCACATGCAAACCCTAATAAATTAGCTGCACCCAATTATTAAGAAGGCAGCCTTAGGTCATAAAAACGATTTTGTGAAATTGATCTTAAATGAAAAATGTGTAATTACACTTAAAGCAGTTACAAGCTGCTGGTCAATGAAAAATTTATATTTCCCATGGAGTTGTACCACTTTCTGTGCATATAAAATTAGTTGGACTGGTAGAATTTATATCACAACCGGAAGCGGTTCAAGAGACAGAAACATTTTTCAATATACTTTTCCAAATGATCCCACAATCTGGCCATTTATGCAACCAGTATGCACGTTATAATTTTGTTCCCTTTGGCCAAAAGCCACTGTAAGACCAAGTGTTCAGAATTCTAAACAAAAACTTCACAATATTTTTTAAAGCCACGAATGCATTTTTTCCATATTCCTTTGTTATTCTTTCTGTCCATATTCCTTTTGTTATGTTTCTTTAAGATCTGAAAGACTTCGTTTGGGGGAAAGGGTGAATATAAATGAAAAGTCATGGGATTCATTCTTACCTCACAATCTACATCCTACCCATCACCACCTCCTGTAGGTCCCACCTCCAAATTTATCCAAAACCATACACTCCTCTCCATCTCCACTGCCGACACCCTGGCCCAAGCCATCATGGCACCAACCTCTTGACTGGTCTTTTCCTTCTGCTCTTGTCATTCTTCCCACAGCAGACTGGGATCCTTTTGAAAATGTAATCCAATCATGTTACTACTCCACCTCAGACCTTTCAAAGGTTTCCATTGCCCTTAAAATAAAACCCAAACTCCTCTTGCAGCCTATCAGGCCTTGCTTAATCTGGCTTCTGGCCCCCACCTCAACTTCGCCTCTTTTCCTTCTTGCTCTCCCCCACAGCGGACCACCACACTGGTCTCCTTTCCATCCCTGAAGCTCTTCTAACTCCAGGGCTTTGTGCTTACTATTCCTTTCCTCTAAAATGCTCTTTGCCTGACTCATGATATCTGTCCCCTACTTATTTCCTGTAGAATAATCATTTTACTAATTTGTTTACTAGTGATCTGTTTTAGCCTTCAGTGAATGCAAAACTATTGAGTGAATGAAATAACATATTCAAGAAATGGTAAATTCATGAAGAAATACTTGCATAAATAAGCAAACAGCTAAAGAGAAGTTCATATTTAAGTTTACAATTGTCTGCCAAAATAGAACTAGCCTCTTCAGGGCTACAATTCCTGCTTTTTAATTGCATTAAAAATTACGTTGTGTTAGTGATTTTTCATTTCTTAACTGCTTAAAGATGCTACTAAAGAAGAAATTTATGCCACTAATAAACACATGCAATTTTTTGGCCTCTTTTCTATTGAGCATTTCAAAATTTAAATTCACACATTAATTTCACCAGAGATAACCATTTAAAAAGCTAATCTGTCTTATCTTTTGGTCATGGTTTGATATTCTTATACAACTTGCCTGAAATCATCTCATTAGGTAAATATTAAACATTATTTCCAATACTAGAAGATAGAATCAAGTAGTTTATCCACAACACCCACCAACTAATCATACATGGGTTTACTATATTTAGAAATTGAGGAGATGCAAAAGAATTATAAAATAGAGTTGCACCCAAATGGATCCTCCAATCCATTCTTAAGAAAAACAAAAATGGGAGGAGGACGGATGAAGGAAAGAAAAGGGACTCAAAAGGACAAGTCCGCCTGGAGGGACTGAGGTCAGGGCAGCCGTGAGTTGTGCTATGCAGAAGAGGACACCCTCAGATAAGAGAGGAGAGCAGGGAAACATTCCAAAGAAGGGAAATGGGGTGACCTCAGGTGCCATACACGCACGGAGAGGAGCGAGTAGCCTAGCCCAACTGGAGAATAGTTAAAACTGAAGAGAAATAAGTCAGGAAAAGCTCAAGAATATTTTGGAGCAAAAAGTCAGATTTAGCTGGCAGCAGCTTACTATGTTTTGGCGACACAATATTGAAGAACTATAGAGGATTTTGGCAAAAGAACAAATTACTGGGAGAAAAATGCTTCCTTGGTGAGAAACTGGGCATTTGAGAACCTGCATTTACTTAGTAAAAGATTATCTCTTATTAAATCAGTACTCATAATAAATTTGTACCTTTTTAACCTTCAAAACAACTACAGTACACTAGTGTACACTCTTTACAAAATCTTTAATTTGGCAAAATAAGGATTTTAGAAAGTTGGCATGAAGCTTTGTTCAGAATAAAGGAAAGACGTGGCCCAGAGGAAAGTGTAAAATCATGTTGTGAAATAATGACCAAATAGAATTGAGTTCTAAAATAAACATCCGTACATGTGTGCTTCAACATTTATTTAACACTTCATTTTTCAAAGTAATTTATGATTATTAAGTCTTCAAAAAACCCCTGTGAAGCACAACTTCTGGTTTTTCAAGTAAGAATGAAGCATTAGGTGACATGTTCAAGGTTACAAAAACAATGTAAACAAATAGCGAGGACAAGAACTTTCTGAATTCCTGCAACTTGGTTCAATCCCTGGTCCATTATACAAACAGTTGTTAAGATCAGTGGTAGTTGTTACCTGTGTAGTGTAGAGACAAGATTCTGGTGGTATAATCATTAGAAGAACTTCTTTGAGAAAGACAAAGACTGGGAACATTCACAAGGATAGGAATCCTAAACCACCCTGGGGTAGATTTATATACCTGTTCCATATCTATAACTATCCTACTTAGTATTTTGTAACCAAAAGAAATGTGTCCTTGCTAGATTATTTGTAATATGTCCCCTTAAGATATCAAGACTTCAAAACTATAATGTTATCTCCTGTGGAATGTAACCATTAATCTCAAACATACTAATTGGTCATCATAGGAAACTGTATTCAACCTGGTGTCTATAAACACCACAGAAAATTCCTTCATTCCTTTGTTCACAGGAAGAACCTTAAGTCTCTTTGTCTCACTCATTTTCCTTCAGGCCTGATTGAATTAAATAAATCAGTGGCTCTAATCCATCATTTTAAAATAATGACATACAAAAGATTTTATTTTTGTCAATTACATATATACCCACACACATAACCAGGCATCAGAGCAGAGGGTAGCAGAACAGAGAGAGAGTGTGTGTCTTAGTCAGCTCAGGCTGCTATAACAAAATATCATAGACTGGGTGACTTAAACAACATCTATTTCTTACAGTTTTGGAGGCTGGGAAGTTCAAGATCAAGGTGCCAGCAGATTCAGTTCTTGGTGAGGACTCTCTTCCTGGCCTCCTTGCTGTATCTTCACATGCAGAGAGAGCGAGGGCTCTGGTCTCTTCCTTTTCTTATAAGGGCACTAATTCCTCATGGGGCCCCCACTCTTATGACATTATCTAAACCTAATTATCTCCTAAGGTACCAACCTCCAAATACCATCACATTGGAGATTAGAACTTCAACATACGAATTGGGGGGTTAGGAGAGAGGGAGAGATGACAACACAAACATTCAGTCCATACCAGCAAGCTAACCTCAGATAAATCTCCTGCGCTCTTCCAGTTCAATCTCAGATTGTCCAGCAGATTACTGTGCAATCCCAGGGCAGGACTCTAAACACTTCTGCCCACTTCATCTTAGTATTAAAGGAGCCAAGAAAAACGCAGTGCACTCAAGTCCTGGAAAGAACAATGTTTTACTTACATAGAGAAGAGACAGCACAAGATCAGCTACAATAGTGGGCGTCCGTCCCCCATGGCCAGCAAGTCTCTACCAGAGGCCAACGCAGGGAAATTTGCCTATACACATTCCCTTGGGCTGCAGAAAAAAGACCCTGTTCCCTCCCCATGGAGAACAGATATAACAGTGGAGTTGGCCAGGTGCTATATGATGCACACTCTTTAAGCAGAGACAAAAGAATATTCCTTGAGCATGAAACAGGGAAAGATAGTCCCACACAAGGTGAGAAGGCTGGCACAGGCTGTGTGGACTCCTTATCTCTTGGTAAGAAAGTATTCTAAGCCCAAGGTCCTTTCTTATGCAGCCAAGTGGGTGCCCAAAGACTGCATGTACAAAACTGCCTCTCCCAACACAGATCTTTGCCAACCCTGGTACCCTATTTACCTCCATAGCAGATGCACACATGTATAACAAAGACCCAATTACGAAGAAACATTCAAGCTACAACTTACAAATTACAAAGATATACCCCATTTACAAAGAAATTTCCCTGGGGAAAAACATTCAAGTACTTTCAACATACCTATATTTAAAAATACTTTATAGTGGTTCTACAAGGGAAAAATAACTTTCTTCATGAAAATACAGTATATTTTATACTAGAGTACTAACTCTGGGGGAAAAAAGGTATAAAATAGCCAAAAGAAATTTATTGGTATCAGCAAATACTAGCACATAGTTAGAGTTGTACTAGCAAAATATTTAAACTGAAATTTTTGGTGGAATAATCCAGACAGTTTTGATCAGCTGTGTGGCCCTGAATGTTGCTACTTTTGTTGAGAGTACAGATTAGAGGTGAAATCCTATCTTTTGCTGCAGTATTTTTGTAAGGTGGGGGTACTGGACACAGTTAACTTTTAACTACATTGGGAGGTGGGTAGGAGTAGGGAAATGGCTCTTAGGCGTTGGCAAATATGATATAATAAATGGAATGAGGAAACTGTCCCCTTTCCCTTTTCCTGACAGAGCCAAGGGAGAACAATGGAAGCTTGGATAAAGCACCCAAAGAAAGAAAACCTATCAACTCCCAGGACTGGTCTTCTTTGTTCTTTGGTCTACACTCAACTCTCACTTATCCACGTCAATGGAGAGAAATGTGGTTGCTGGAGATCAAATGACCTTTTTCCGCTTCTGTTCATGAATCCAGTAGGAATCAAACTGCAACCTTGGTGTGAAACAGCAGCGGTTGGGCAGACGCTTTTACTAAGACCAGTTTATAGCTAGTAGATGACCTTCCTAAGGAACCATGGCAAGTGAGCGGTAGAGGCAAGATGAGAATCTGGACCCCTTTGACTCTAACGTCTGGGCCTGCTGTGTGGGCAGGAAAGAACAAACCCATGGAAAGCTTCCACCTTCCTCCCCTCATCTTGGATTCCCAAACTTTTCAACACACCACACTCTACACAAAACACTTAAACAAGGCTCCAGAACACTCAAGCACTATGCTGCTGTCCAAAACGGCTATGAACCTGAGAAATAAATGGTGCACTTTAGTCACTGAACATAATTCTATCTCAGCCTCTATACCATTAAGTGGACATGTTTGCTTCACGAGGACCAGAATAGGATTACATCCTAGAAAACAAGTTAATTTGCAACTTTTCCCTTTCTTCTGGAAGTTTTCCTTCCTTTAGGCTATCCAGTTCCCAAAAGAGGTGCATCCTCCCACGACCCTCACACTTTACCTCTTCCTCTCCTGCCTACTTGGGTCCTTGTCGTATTTCTTCAGCGCATTGAAAACTTGGAGAACAGTTACTATGCTCCAGGCCCTTTGAAGGGCCTACTGTGCACCTTGTCAGCAGGGCCACGTGTTTTATATATAGCTTACATTCAATACATTTGTACTGAATACAAGTATTCGATACAAGTTGTACTTTTCCCTAGTTGTGCTGGATCATATGCTTTCCAGCCCTACATAAAGTTAAACCTTGGATAAACTCAGCATTCTGTTCATTGCAATTCCCTGTCACCAGGTACTTTGACTTCCCATCCGTCCAATACCATATTTACCACAAATCCACTTACATCTGGGTAATGCATCTATATTCCAATGTGTCTACAGCCTCATTCGATCTGCCCTGAGGCTATGCAAGCCTACAATGTGCCTTCTGAATCATTCAAGTTTAAAGCAAATTCAGTATTGCATAATTTATTGTCTAAGTAATGAAACGAAAAAACAAAAAACCCCAAATGGTTAATTTGAGCTTTTTTATTCGGTATGCTGGGTATATATAGGGTATATTGAAACATTATATTACAAAACTAAATATAAAAAATTAAGTATAACTTTAGAAGTAAGCATATGTTAGTCAATTTCACTAATGTAAATATACCTCTTATGACATATACTAACCCAATGTTGGAATAAAAAAACATATTCTCTCCCAACTACACCCAGGGCCCAGCCTGGTGGTGCAGAGGTTAAGTTCGCACGTTCCACTTCAGTGGCCCAGGGTTCCTCGGTTGGGATCCCGGTGTGGACATGGCACCACTTGGCAAGCTATGCTGTGGTAAGCATCCTACATATAAAGTAGAGGAGGATGGGCACGGATGTTAGCTCAGGGCCAGTTTTCCTCAGCAAAAAGAGGAGGATTGGCAGCAGATGTTAGCTCAGGGCTAACCTTCCCCCCACCCCCGGAAAAAAAAGACCAACTATACCCAATAATAATTTATTGGTACTATATGGTACTATACAGTCAGTGAAAAACATACTGTGCAAGTAAATGCACAGTAAATATTTATTGAATGACCTTCACAGCCATCCTATAATGTCCTATGAATCATATTATCTGAATCATAAATTATCTTTCCAGTGTGCCTCTTATCTACCTTTCCTGACTGTAAATTCTGGAGAGTAGGAAACATTGCCTCCTAATTCTTGATACTCCTCTCAATCACCCCTGCCCTAATTACCTTCAATATTGTTTTGAACTCAGTATCCTCTTTCCCAAGCAAGTGGAGGCCCAAGGGACTGAGGTCTGAGCCTTGTGGGTAAACCCAGGAGCCTGGGCACAGAGAGGTCTGTCACTTACCCATAGGCTACAGTGAGAGGCAGCATTTTGGGAAGGAGTCAAAGCAAAACCCAGGCAGACCATTCACCTGAGTCATGATCCAAAGAGGCTAGGGGTGAAGACCAAGCATCTGAGAGTGAGCCAACAGAACCAAATGAGATCCAGGGTCCTTAGAGGCCAGTAGAGAGGAACACATCTGCAAAAATCTCTGCTTGTGAGAAGGCTGCTGCTGTGCCTTTCTTTTTAGGAGGTGCCAGTAGCTTTAGCTATGGAGGGAGCTGAGAAACTCACCAATCTGGCAAGGGTACTCTTCTCTCAACAAATGGAATGAAAAGAGGAGAGAGGACAAAACTTGAGATATATTTTTTTGCTTCTGTACATTTAGTGACAAAGAATAATGAATGAATCATATACTTCCGCATAGTTTGGTTGGTGAAAAAAAATAAGCACCATCATAGTTCCTTTGCCAGGTTTTCCTGAACTAGGTCATAAGTGGAATTTCAGACACTGTTCACATATGAGCCGCTTGAGGAACATCCTGGGTAAAATGTAGTGTGAGAAAATGATTGAAAGTGATAAGGCCCCTCTGGCGATCCTTTTAAGGGAATGTCCTCTGCCTGGTGGGAAGGGGACTCAGAGACCAGAGATGCTGTACTAGCTATTTAAGTTAGGACTTTCTAATAATGAGCATAGAATTGTCCTTTAGATGCCAAGCATTGCCACTGGCAACCTCGTACACTGTGCTGCACTGGCACTTCAATGGAGCTCACGGTTACTTCACATACAACACAGGGACTAGGGATTCCCAGAACTTGGTATAGCCACATTATTCTCCCTAATAAACTTGGGCATTTCTTCAGCTTCCAAATCACTTCCTCTAAGCCAGAGGGAGAAAAGTTGTTGAGAAGGGAGAGAGATGTTCCTGCCATTTCTTTTATGCAGGGTGTAGGGATTTTGGCTTCTTGCTTAAGTCATTAATTCCCCATCATTTTCCAATGAGGCTTTCATTTCATTAAAGGTAATAATAGTTGACAATCTATTATCGTCCCTTCTGCCCTGAATTATTACTGCTATATTTTGACATGGAATATAAAAATAAAATATATACACTGCCAAAGATCATCAACTCAAAGCAAGCTGCTCAAGAATTTTATTATCCAACGGAAAATTCTGTAGGGAGCTTTGTTTCCCTTCTTGGGCATTCCAATATGCTCCAAGTGTCCAGAAGAGGGGAATTAGCATGTTGCTCCAAAGTTCATCTCCATTACTGTTATCTGAAATAAACAGAGAGCTGAAGCAACTGGAACTCTTAAACCTCCTCCAAGTCAGAGAGGAGAAAACATCTTTCCTCTGAGATGCTGCCAGACTCTGGCAGACAGAACAGTCAACTGAGGACTTCACATTAACAAAGAATAAATTTTTTAGGATAGTGAGGCTAGAAGGGGAAAAACTGCTTACTGTTTGATCTTGGGCAAGCTACCTACATTCTCTAAACCTATTTTCCCAACTTTAAAACAGTAAGAATAATAATATCTATCTCAAGCACTTACCACCATATCTGGTATATAGCTTAAGGCTTAATAAACACTACTTGCTATTATCGTTTTATTATTTCTTATGCGAAGACAGCATTACACGGGATTAATAAGTTAAGGATAGATCTTATTGTATCTTAACACCATGCTAAGGAGTCTAATTTCAGAAAAGATTTTAAAAGAGGAGTGACATGATGATATCTGAGTTTTAGGAAGAAAAGAGAAATCAAATTGTGATAGATACACATAAATATTAATATGGATATGGATATAGATAATAGATTAAAGTTTTTTAATTTTCGTTTTGTCCATTTCTCAAAGTGGCCCAAAGTTATTAGCATATTTTCTTCTTGGGTACAATCAACTCTGTACCTTAAATACTACAAAATGTCTATATTGCCAACTTGTTTTTTCTGGTGATATAATGCCAATGGCTCAAATAGGCAGAGGCTTTACCAGTCTTCTAATCAATAATCTCCTGTAACAGGAACTAGCACAATATTATTGATTCTTAATAGTCAACTAGCTCTCAGCCTGACTATGCCTGTCATTTCAGCTGGGCAAGTTATCTTAGGACACCTAGATCCAAAGTCAGAAAGCAAGAAACCACAGATTTGAAACACATTTTTAAAATGTTAATTTAAAATATAAACTTTTTGAAAAGGGAAATATTTGACATTTTTTAACCTATCAAATTGGCAAAGATTCCTAAAAAGATAATATCTACTGTTGGAGAGGACACAGAAAAATAAGCACACCCATACACTTTGGTAGGAGTATAAACTTGACACCACCTTTGCAGAGGATAATTTATCAATATATACTAAGTTTTATGTGCATAATCTTTGTCCTAATAATTCTACTTTTAAGAATTTGTCCTCTTAGTAAGTAATCATAAACAGCCACATTGACTTAGTTACCAAGATGTTAATCTCAGCATTAATCATAATACTAAAAATATGGAACTACTGAATATCTATCTAGAAATAATAGGATAAACTAAACTATGACCCACAGACCAAATCCAACCCACCACTTTTTTCATCTGGTCTGCAACCTAAGAATAGTTTCAATATTTTTAAATGATTGAAATAAATCAAAATAATAATAATATTTCATGACACACAAGAATTATATGAAATTCAAGTTTGTGTCGTAAATAAAGTTTTACTGGAAACAGACACACCCAAACTCATTGACATATTGCCTATGGCTGCTTTCACACTCTAATGGTAGAGTTGGGTAGCTACAACAAACTGTATGACCCCTAAAGCCTAAAATATTTACTGTCTTTTACCTTTACATAAAAAGTTTGCCAACCTCTGGGTTAAATAAAGCATGGTCTAATTATAGGATAAATTTATGCAGCCATTTAAAGTGGTATACAAGATTATTTACTAGCTTGCAAGAATGTTTAAGGAATTACATGAGATAGACAGATGATACAAGAGTGTATCAAGTTATGACCACATTTTTATTAATTTAATAATATATAAAATAGAAAAAAAAAGACTGGAAGGATAGGTACTGAAATAATGGTTTTTATCTCTGGGTAGTGGGATCGTAGGATTTTTTTTAACTTACCCATACCACTTACATTTTCTAAAAGAACATGCCTTTTAATATTAATAAAATAATATTGCGGCAGACAGACTCTAAAATAGCCTCCAATTGTCTTCACCTCCTGGTATTCACGTCTTGTATAATTTCCTCCCATTTAATGTGGACATGACCTGTGACTTGCTTCTAAACAATAGAAGATGGCAAAGGTTGTCATACTCACTATTAAGTTACATAACAGTGACTTCTGTCTTGCTACTAGACTCTCTCTATTTCCTTCTTGCCTTGCACACTTTGATGAAGCACGCAGCCATGTTAGGGAGATCCATGGAGATCCATGTGATAAGGAACTGAGTGTGGCTTCTGGCCAACAGTTAACTAAGATTTAAAGTGATCTCTGGCCAACAGCTAACTAAGATTTAAAGTGCTCTCTGGCCAACAGCCAGCAAGAAACTGAGGCCATCAGTTCAACAGGCTGCAAGGAACTAAATCTTGCCAACAATCCCATGAGCTTGGAAGCAGATCCTTCTCCAGTCAAGCTATCAGATGAGACCCTAGCCCTGGCTGACACCGTGATAACAAACTCACACAAAGGAGTTGCATTAAGGAAAGGAAAAGTGAAGCAAAGAACCCAGCTAATCTGTGCCCAGATTCCAGACCCACAGAAATTATGAGATAAAAAATGTGTATTGTTTTAAGGCAGTAAGTTTGTGGTAATTTGTGATGCAGCAATAAATAACTAATACAAATAGAGAAGTTATTTATACTGAATAACATATGAAAAAGAAAATAGCAACTTTGGGGTAGCTTAGCAATTCACTGTTTTTGGATGGTAGATATGACATTAGAAAAGTGAAGAGAACAAATTAATGGGTCAGCAAAATTCTGTCCTTTAGACGAAATTAAGGTGCCAGCCAGCAAGTGTATGGGCTGCCCCAGATCCTGCGACTATTCATTTTTGGCCTCAAAGATACTAGAAAGAGGTTCTGACTATTCAAATCACCCCTGGACATGCTATTACCTAGGCTTGTCAAGAAATGGTCATTTGATTCCAGTGTTTTCTAGAGTTCTGCACCCACCTCTTCCCCTCCAAATCCCTCCAAAGCTCCCTTATTTGAGTGATATGAAAAGAAAAACTACCACCACACAATAATTACTCTGAAATTGCAGCCACTACCAATATCTAAGTCTTCCCAAGGCTCATAGTATATAAAAAGAATAAAGTAAGCATGCCCTCTTGCATTTTTTACTAAAAGCAACTTATTCATTTTCACCTTGATCAACAGGATAATTACATGTGTAAATCTCCCATTCTGACCCCAAAATTGTCTTTAAATAAATTTCATGCAATTTTTATGTCTAACAAGCCATTATATTTTTATTACTGAAGCAGTAATAGCAGTTTATTAGATTTTAAAAATGCCCTACTGATCATTGAAGGTCTTTCTCCTTCCTCAAGTAGCTCTTAAATGACTAAAGTCATTGTCCATCACGATTACTGGGTATTAGTCACAGGTCATAAATATCCCCAATTTCTTACAGTGGGTCTTTAGGGGATTAAAATAGGACAGTATGAATAAACTGCCCTCTGAACCAGTTAAAAGCATCTCATTTAGATTTATAAATATTCTAGAGAGAGAGTCAAAGGATTGTCAAGACAGTATTATTTGCAATTTTTGCAAATAGGAACAGTAGAACTTAATTCTGATCTGGTATTGCCCAACAAACTGCACCACTGTATTGAATGGGCAAAAATTCCTTCTGCTGAAGTTTTCGCCTCTCTGTCTGAATCACACTTAAAATATTTATGGTTACTCTTGTTATGGTAAAACTGCTCTCACATCCACTTCCCCCAGAGTATAATCTGAATTTTAACTGACTCCTCAGTAATTCTGAGAGTTTGTGATGCAAATTGTCTTAGGAGCTTTTGCAGATGAAGAACTAAAGACTGTGAGAATTAAAACTCAAATTGGCCGCAAGAATCAATAATAATCTCAAGTGAAGTTGTTCTAAGGGAAATCATGAAAAAACAGATATTTTTACTCCTTTGGCTTGCTAGTTTTGACATCTGTGAAGTCCTTTGGAAATTGGTGGATGTTTCCAATCTTTATTTTTGTCTGTTTTCTGCTCTGCATAGACCTCTCTGAACACCACAGCCACTACAGCATGAAGATGATAAAAGTATTCTGTTTCTTTTCTCAAATCTCCCAACACTTTATTCATCCAACTCTTATCATATTATACTTTGTTTCATAGTCTTTGTGTATGCATTTCTCTTTCCTACTAAGTAATTAAAGGCTATCTATCTCCTCTACAAACTTCCTAAAGCCTTGTACAAAGTAGGCCCTTTAAAATTTTGGGAAGGCTTTTAGATTCCAAAAGAGAAATTTAAAAACACATTAACTGATTACAATATATGCAATTTAACTGGACCCTGATCCAAACAAATAAGTTATTAAAAAATTTGTGAGACAATGAGGGAAAGTTGAACATTGACTAGATATTTAACAATATTAAGGAATTGTTAGATGTGATAAAGGTATGTGTTTATGTTGTTTAAAAGGAGTGTTTGTGTATATATGTATATAAGAATGAAAGAAAAAGCATGAAGTCTGGAATCTGCTTCAAACTAGTTAGGGAAATAGGTAGGGGTATTACTGAAACAATGTTGACTATGGGTTGAATTGGGTGATGGGTACTTGGTGCTAGGTATGGTTGCTTCAAAAATCACCCCAATTTAGCAGATTAAAATGACAGCATTTATTTTGCTCACAAATATGCAATTTGGGTAGAGATTAGTGTGGATAGATCAAATCTATTCCACTTGGTGTCTGACAGAGTAGTTCAAAGGTTGAAGGTTGGGGTCATGTGAAGATTTGTTAACTCATATGTCTATTGGTTGATTTTGGCTGTTGGATGAAACTTTGCCACAGCTGTTGGCCAGAACACCTACATGTGGCCCTCTATATGTGGCTTTGGCTTGCTCACAATATGGCAGCAAGGTTCCAAGGGTGAGAGGAAAGAGAGAGAGTGAGAAAAAGCAAAGGCAAGCAAGCACAGCATAAAAGCTGTCTTGTCTTATAACCTAGCCTCTTGTTATCACTTCCTAATACATTCTGTTAGTTAGAAGAAAGACACTAAGGCCAATTCATATTCAAGACTCCTCTTTTTGATGGGAGGAATGTCAAAGAACTTAGAGCTCACTCTGTGACCAAAAATTATTTACATTCCTCCCACATGCAAATCATACTGTTCTCCTTCTGAGGCCCCTCCCAAACATTTGTCAATTATGACAATAAGCTCAGGCTTGAGGGCAAGTATCTCATTATATAAACCAGCCCCAATTACAGATGAAGTTCCTCAGATGCAATTCCTCAAGTTCAACTCCTTGAGTTCAGCTCCTCTTGGTCTGAAGTCTTGTAAACTAAAGAGACAAGTTATCTGCCACCCATAAACCCAATATGCAACAGTTAAAAAGGGATAAGATCATTGCTGTTTAAAAGAAGGAAAATCAGAGGCACACAGAAGTCACTGGTCCATAACTATTATGAATATGGTATGTGCTGCCAGTTCTTTAGTTAGGAATCAGTTTTATTCCTGGGAGTATGGAATTTTCTCCTCCATAAAAGCAAGGATAAAACTGACAACAATAATCAGAATCAACTTTTTTAAAACTTTGAAGATTAGCAAAATGCTTGTAGGAGCATGGGGTACATTTATTCAAGAAAAATGGCTGAATCTCAGTAAGAACAGTGAGCTTTGTGGCATTTTTGACTTGCCCTAATCCCATCACACACTCTCCAGCTCTGCAGTAGCCCTGAGAAATAACAGCCCACATTCCTGGTGAAATCCACCAGCCTGGCAACAACCAGGAGAAGCAGAATAAGACTGAAGCTCTTTCAAAGCCTTATTTCCAAAGAATTGTCATTGTTTGACCTATCCCATGGTTCCCTGAAAGACCTCACTTGCAAGGCTCTGTGTTTGACCTGACTCAGGGCTCCCCCACTGTAAAAAGCCTTTGCATTAGAGGGTGCTTGTCAAAAACAATTACAAGCAAGTGTTTAACTTTGAAACTGCCTGAGATGGTGGATAAAAGTTGGGCAAACAATAGACTAACCAAAAAGCTTAAAGGGAAATTCTGGGGAATGACACATCCAAAGAGACTTTGAAAAGCTCTGACATATTGCTGGGAATCTAGAAAGCCATGCATATGTATAAGGTTGTACACATGCTCATGGCTGTGTGCATGCTCAGGAAAGACCTGAAAGGTTCTAATCTTTCATCTGCAGCTGATGCTCTGTGCAGCAGGAAGTGAAGGCTAATGCAGAGTTGTTACCGCATGGATGAGTTTTGAAAGTATGCCCCAATATGCTCACACAGCCTGTCAGCAAAGACTAGAAGGCTTATTGGTTCCAGGTGATCAAAAAATCTCTTTTCGATCACTAGCTAACCACTAAGCTAACCAAGCAGACACTTTAGTGGCCACATAAAATAAAGAATACAGACTTTACAAAATTAGTTTAGAAAAGTCACTAGAAAAAGAAACAATTACAACAAGCAGCAACAAAAACAAACTCTGGAGAGAAGGGAGAATTTGATTTCCAGAACCACATTATATAATTTAAATGTTTAGTTTTCAACAAAAATTGAGACCTGCCAAGATCTGTTACGCTGTTTTTATGGCCTAACACAGAAAAAAAACAGGCAATCAATAGAAACTGTCCCTAAGGAAGCCCAGATGTTGGACTTATTAGATAAAGACTTTAAATAAATATTTTAAATGTGGTCAAAGAATTAAAGGAAAACATGGCTAAAAAACTAAAGGAAAGTATGAGAACAATGTCTCACCAAATAAGTAATATCATTAAAGAGAAAGAAATCTAAAAAAGAGCTGAATAGAAATTCTAAGTTGAAAAGCATAATAATGAAATGAAAAAATCACTAGAAAGGTTCAAGAGCTGATTGGAGCAGGCAGAAAAAAGAATCAAAGAAAAAAAAGAAAATAATAGGTGAATTGAGATTGGCCAGCCTGAGGAACAGAAAGAAAAAGGATTGGAAAAAAAAAAAGGACAGAGCCTCAGAGACATGTGGGACATCATTAAGTATACCAACATCCCTGTTGTATTAGTTTGCTGCTATAACAAAGTACCACAAACTGAGTGGCTTAGACAACAGAAATGTATTGTCTTACAGTTCTGGAGGCTAGAAGTCTGAGATCAAGGTGTAAGTAGGATTTGTTCCTTCTGAAGGCAGTGAGAGAAAGCTCTGTTCCAGGCCTCTCTGCTTGGCTTGTAAAGGGCTGTGTTCTCTCTGTGTCTCTTCTCATTGTCTTCCCTCTTTTATGTCTATCTCTATGTCCTACTGTTCCCTTTTTATAAGGACTCTAGTCATATTGGATTAAGGCCCACCCTAGTGACCTCACCTTAATTAATTGCATCTTCAACAACCCTATTTCCAAATAAGGTCACATTCTGAGTACTGGGAGTTAGAACTCCAACATGTGAATTTGCAGGGGACATAATTCAACCCATAACATGCATAATGGGAGCCCCAGAAGGAGAAGAAAGAGAAAAAGGGACAGAAAGAATATTTGAAGAAATAATGGCCCAAACCTTCTCAATTTAGCACAAAACATTAATCTACACATCCAAGAAACTCAATGAAATTCAAGTCAGATAAACTCAAAGAGAGCCACACCTGGAAACATCACAATCAAACTGCTGAAAGATGAAGACAAAGAGCGAATCTTGAAAGCAGCCAGAGAAGGGACTCATCTCATAAAAGGGATCCTCAATAATATTAACAGCTGATTTCTCATAAGAAATCATGGAGCCAGAAGGTAGTGGGATGACATATTCAAGTTGCTGAAGAAAAAACTATAAGCCAAAAACTCTATACCTAGCAAAACTATCCTTCAAAAACGAAGGAGAAATTAAGGCATTCCCAGATAAACCAAAACTGAGAGGAATTGTTGCCAGGAGATTTGCCCTGTAAGAAATACTAAAAGAAATCCTTCCAGCTGAAATGAATCCACACAAAGCAATAAAGAGCACTGGTAAAGGTAACTACATAGTTAAATATAGAAGACAGTATAAATGTATTTTTTGTTTGTAATTCTATTTTTCTCCTATCTGATTAAAAAATTGAATAAAACATTAATTATAAATCTGCATTGATGAGCACACAATGTATAAAGATTCAATTTGTGTGACAATAATAGCACAAAGGAGGGGGAAATAGAGCTGCATAGGAGTAAAAGTTTTGTATAATATTGAAATTAAGTTGGTATTAATCTGAACTAAATTGTTAAAAATTATGATGTTAATTGTAATCTCCAGGGCAATGACTAAGAAGAAAACTCAAAAATATATAGTAAAAGGAATGACAAAGGAATTAAAACAGTACAATAGAAAATATCTATTTATCAGAAAAAGCAACAGAAAAGAGTGGGATCTTATAAAAAATAAATATAAAACAGAATAAGAATAGCATCCCTACAGATAATAAAAGCATGCCAGAGAGACATGTCCACAAACAGATGAGAATTATCACCTCACATTTCAAAACAAGTTAAAAGAAATTAAGATGATGATAGAAGATTGAAGAACAACTTAAACCAGAATTAGAAAAACTCAAATGAGAAGACTGGAGGTTAGACAAGAGAGAAGAAAAAAATTAGAAAATAATTTAACAGAAAAAAGCCCTATCATTTCAGAAATAAGGACTAAACCAGAAGGAACACAACAGTGAATATACACAGTCAATAATACTTTAAGAGAAATAAGACATGCAAAGGAAAAAGAAATCTTACTTCAAAAGGAAATGAAAAATTAATAATTTGAAAGAAAGTGATAGCTATAGAAGGTAGACAAAGTAGATCAAAAATACACACAATGGGAGTCACTAAAGAAGGGGGTGAAAAAATGGAATTGAGAAAAGACTAAAAATTATAAATTTTTAAAAAACCTTTAGTCTATATATTCAAATGGCACACACCAAACACACCTGGGAAAATCAATCCAAAACAGCCAACACTAAGTAATAGGAAGAAAAATACACATTTCCTCCCACTCTACTACTACTTACAACACTTTGTTTTTTCTTCTCATTACTCTCAATACTTCACTTCTGACACCAAATGCGTGGGGTTTTTTCCTACACCAACCAATTATCTAACACCAGCTGGGAGTCCTACAACTCAATTCAATTCTGACGCTATCTACCTGGAGTTAATGTCAGATCCCACAAGTTAAGAGCTTATTTACGCAAGACTGCCCCCACTTCAGATTCAATCCGGGCCTGTCATACTTCTGACTAACTGGCTGTAAATAGGGGGTTCCCACGACCCCCCCCCCCCAACCTCAGGTTCAATAATTTGCTAGAACGGCTCACAGAACTCAGGAAAGCACTTTACTTACCATTACCCATTTATTATAATGGATGTAACTCAGGAACAGCCAAATGGAAGAGGTGCATAGGGCAAGGTATATGGGAAGGGGTGGAGAACTTCCATACCTTCTCCAGGTGCGCCACTCTCCCAGCACCTTGTGGTGTTCACCAATCCAGAAGCTCTCTGAAGACTGGAAGTGTTAACCGACACAACTGGACAGGAGAAAGCAACTGAGGTTTAAGAACTGAAATGAAGATGGAAAACACCTCTATTTGTAAATGGCATGGTTGTATATTTGGGAAAACAATAGTAAATCAATGGAAATCATTGGGGAAAAAAATTACTAAAAACAGAGAAACACTAGTAAAGTGGTAAGTTATAAAATTAATACAAAATCAATAGTTTTCACATTTACATACAAAAACCAGATAGACAATATAAATGAAAATCATAAAATATTTCTGAAAGACAAAAGTAGATTTGAACAACAGGAGAGGCAAACCACATTCTTGCACAGGAAGATACATCGTACAGATGTTAGTTCTCTGTAAATTAATTAATTTAGCACAATCCCAATAAAAAATACTGTTAGGTATTTTACTGGAGCTAGAAGAACTATTTAAAGTTTACCTGGAAGAACAAACAAGGGAAAACAGCCACAAAAATTGTCAAGGAAAGGAGTGATAAGGAGGAGTTGGTCTTGCTGGGCATCAAGACATACAAATCTTCTCTAATTAAAAGTCTGGTACAGTTGCATAAGTAGAAGACAGGCCAGTGGGAAAGAAAAAACTATATAGAAATGTAGTGTCAATTAATGGTAGTATCTCAGTAAGTAGGGAAAAGATGGATTTTCTAATAAATGTTGTTACTACACCTAGATAGTCACATAGAAATCATTAAAGTTGGATCCATTCCTCCCACCAGTATGAAAAGATGTTCCATCTTGCTCATTAGAGAAAAGCAAACAGAAAGTATACTAACATGTATTTCTCACCCATGAGACTGGCAAATAGCCAAATGTTTGACAGCTTTCTCTATTAGCACTCTCATACATTGCTGGTATACATTATTTGTCTATGGAGGGGAAATTGGCAATATCTTCCAAACTTGCGTATGCATTTACCTTTTGACCCAGCACTCCCACTTCTAGGAATCTTCCAATGCTAAACTGGTAAAAATACAAACAGCACAAAGTTATTGCCCAGGGTTTACCGGTTTGGATCCCAGGTGTGGACCTATGAACTACTTATCAAGCCATGCTGTGGCAGGTGTACCACATTAAAGTAGAGGAAGATGGGCATGGATGTTAGCTCAGGGTCAGTCTTCCTCAGCAAAAAGAGGAGGATTGGCAGTGGATGTTAGCTCAGGGCTAATCTTCCTCAGAAAAAAAAAACAAGAAATGAGGACTATCTCTATATACAATCATGGAATTACCTCCAGGGCAGATTATGAAAAGAGAAAAGCAAGACAGAGAAAACTGAATATACTATTCTTCTGCTTATCTAAGGAAGGGCTTGGAAAATATGTATATTTTTTAAATAAATTTTAAAAAACTATAAACTATAAAAAGGATTCCTATGGGAAACGGAGGAAACAGGATGATCAAGGGATAGAAGCCAGATTTCTTTGAATATACTTTTTCTGTACATTTAACTTTGAACCATCTAAATATTTCTCATAAGTAAAAAGCCAAATTAAAATTTAAAAACCCCTAAAAGACAAAATGAAAATGGAACACATGATCTTGGGCACTCAAGTGAGTTAAAACACAGCAATTTGACCCCCCCCCCCCCCGAGAGATACACCTAAAAGACAAAAAGAATTGGGGGAAGGAAAATTTTAAACTATTTTCACTAATATTGTTGATAGTGGTGTAGAAATTGCTATTCTGAGACCATTATGTGTGAGTCTTCTATAAAACAAATGGGCAATTGTTCATGTTATTGAGATGTAGGATTTTCAGCACATAAGAAAGGAAATACACAGATGTAAGATCACTTATGTTGAATAAAAAAAGGTAGTCTTGAATTTGAAGTATCAATACGAAGAATATGAACAGAATATATACTTATTTTTTTAGCTCTGTTCACTGAACAATGATCAAACCAGTAGAAATGAACACCCCTAATACTAAGACTACTCTGTGTGTGTGTAATATGTATTATAGTCTATATAAGATGATTTCTGAAAAAGTAAACAAAGCTTTTTGGAAAAATGGCTGATTCCAGGTCTGAAGAAGGAAATGTACAAGATAAACTGGACCATCTCATTACCAGAAAACAAAAAAGCTATCAAGGACAACTTAAATGCTAGCTAAGAATGAGATGACTTGAATATCAACAAGGTAATAACTACCATTGATTAGAACACATCAAAAATCCATGTTTATGGGGCCGGCCCAGTGGCATAGTGGTTGGGTTCAAGCATGGCGGACTACGGCTTGCTGGTTCAGATCTGATGTGGACCTGTGCACCACTTATCAAGCCATGCTGTGGCAGGCACCCCACATACAGAGTATAGGAAAATGGGCACTGATGTTAGCTCAGGGCCAATCTTCCTCAGCACAAAGAGGAGGATTGGCTGGATGCTAGCTCAGAACCAATCTTCCTCAGAAAAAAGAGGAGGATTGGCAGTGGATGTTAGCTCAGGGCTAACTTCCTCAAAAAAAATAATCCATGTTCATATTAATACTAAAAAAAGAAAAACTTATTGATATTTAAAGGATATTAGAGAATCTATTCATTATCCAAAAGAACCAAACATTTTCCTGTTTTTCCTATATCTACTAGACCTTCCTTAAGTAACCAAATATTTAAGGAAAGTTCTCTTATTGAAAGTATTACAGCTAATAAAATAAATAAAACTATAATGAATTAATGGATCTAGCTAGTGATCACCATTGGCTGCTAACATCACTAGGACAGATGAAGTACCCAACACCTAGGAAGCAGTACTGCAAGGAAAAAAAAGTGTATCAGTATCTGATCTGAATCTGATCAAGCCTCTACATCTAGGGTTGGTTTCATGAGTATCATCTGTGCAATCACTTAGGGCTCTGTACTCAGAAGCGCCCTATGTTTGGTTTAATGCTCTGCTGTCCCCATCTTGAAATTTGAACAAAGAGCCCCACGTTTCCATTTTGCACTGGGTCCTGCAAACTCTAGCCAGTCCTTGTCTACATCAACTACCAATTTACAGGAAATAAAAGTGTGATGGTTTAAAAAGATGTCTACAAATTCTTTGACATTACTTCCCTCAAAACATAGAGGAGCCTACTTTCTCTCTCCTTGAGTATGAACCATACTTTGTGGTTCGCTTCTAATAGAATGTGTTGGAAATGATGGTGTGTGACTTTCAAGAATATATCATAAAAGGCGTTGTGGCATCCACCTGTTCTGTCTCTAAGATCAGTGCTCAAGGGGAAGCAAGCTGACATGTGAGGACTCGAACAGCCATATGGAGAGGTCCACATGGTGAGAACCAAGGCCTCCAGCCAACAGCCATGTGAGTGAGACATCCTGGAGTGGATCCTTCAGCCCCAGTCAAGCCTTCAGATCACTGCAGCCTCAGCTTGCAGTTTGAACGCAACCTCATGACAGACCCTGAGCCATAACCATTCAGCTATGCCACTCCTGAATTCCTGACCCACAGAAACTGAGTGAGGTAAAGTTAATTATTGTTTTAAGATGCTAAGTTTTGAGGCAATTTATTACACAGGAATATATAATACAAGAAAATAGAAGGAACATGTTAAATGACAGCATGAGTATGCAACCAGTAAAATCCAGACTGTGGGGAACTCTATAGGAAAATAACATCTTCAACCAAAATTTTTCGAAGAAAAAACATCCCATCACAGTGTTATTTTTGGATCTGGATTTAAGTAAACCATTTAAAAAGTTACAGGACAATTTAAAACATGTAAATACTGACTGTATATTTGATATTAAGAAATTATTGATTTTCTTAAGGAGGTCTAAAAGACAGTGTTACAGTTATGTTTTTAAAAGGAAGTCCTTGACTTCTAAAGATACATACTAAAATATGTATGGAATTGGCTTCAAAATGGTATGGGAGAGAGGGAATTGGTGCGAAAAGGAAGTAAGAGTGGTCATGAATTGATAATTATCAAACTTGGGTGATGGGAACATGGAAGTTCAGTGTACAATTCTCTACTTTTATATGCTTGAAATTTTCCCTAATAAAAAGATAAAAATAAGTATGCACTTACATCAATACAAATAAACAAATACCACACTATGACACTTGACAGTGGGCTTAATAGAACCAAATAATTACAAGTAAGATGAAGACCATAAGGATTTGAATGTTTTACTGTCTAAAACAAAGTACATAATTTTTAGATGTCAAACCCAAAACCTACACTACGTTACTAACGAATCTATCTATTTATGGAACTACTCTGGCTTGGAATTGGTAACTTTGGCACATATTATTTGATCCAATATTCCGTAATAACCTCAGAAGTATTATGCCTTCTTTTTAATTGTTTGATTCAAATCATAGTCATATTTAGTCACCAGATGGACTTTCTTCTTCACCTATTCCATCATGTTAGAAAAAGAGTGTAAACGAGCACCTTATAATGACTCATGATAGACTTTTATCATCCACATAGGAAAGCAGTGAAGAGAAGGTTACGCTAACCATTTGATGGTAAAAGAGACATAAACAGATGCTATTCACAAGTCTCAGCCCGCCAATGGCAATTACCACCTGTTCTGCTTCATCTATTAGTGCTATGCATGAGAAAGAAGCTGAGAGGGGAAAACCATGCAGACACTAATCCTTACTGCAACAACAGTATTTTAAATTCCTTCATTAAAAATACACAGTATACATAGGTAGAGTAATGCAAAGGATATGCAACTGCGTGACTATCCTGAGCTGAGACAAGATGACTAAGCACAGGTTCACTCCTTTCTTTCCTTTACAAATAGGAGGGAGGGGTTGTTTGCTTTATGCAGACGTGTTAGGAAAAGAATCCACCCAGAAATGCCTCATTATTTCTCATTCTTACCAATTCAGAATTTGTGATAACCCATGGCTTACGCTTGGCTGCAGATATCATTAACATGATAAAGAAAAAGGCTTGATCACGTACAAAATTGTAAAGGTGGTTTGATTTTTAACTATGAAAAAAAAAACACTACTCAAACTTGTGTAGAAATTTTTACAAACCTAAAAGGAAGAAAATAATCCAACATACAGGTTAATACTGGGTCAAGATGATAGGACCATATATGGCCCCATCTTCCTTCTTCACTTTTCTTCCTGAGTTTTGCAGTTTTTTTAAAATGTGTGCTATTATTGTTACTGCTATACGAGAAATTTTAAAAGATTTTTATTAGTGTAGGGACAGGTTAATAGATGTCCTGTATTTAAAATTTACATATTTTACTTACTAAAGCAACCAAAGGCGATATGTATTTAAAATCTGTGCCCAAAGTATGTTTCAAAGTACGTTTCCACAAAAATATAATTCAGACTGGCCTCCTTTCAGCATAAATTACTGACACATTGTTGCAAATATGGCGATCCGTTTTTCTACCAATATGTCACAAAAATACTAAGCATAATTAGTTCCCTGTCTCATTAAAACCACAGGTTTTTGTTGACTTCAAAACGAAACGAAACACAGTATACTTACTGAAAGGTATGGTTTCAATGACCACCTGTCATTTAATAACAATAATTACAAATGAGGATAAACAGACTAATTTAGCCTCAATGAGAAAAACAAACAATGAAAGAGAAAGCAAAACAAGTGGCACACAGGAATATTGTTTTCCTTAAATGTTGTGTTAAAAAATTGAAAAGGATAAAAACAAAAAAGCCAAGTGTGTTTATAAAACTCTCATGATAGTCTCTAAACCCTCAAATATGAGCCATACTTAGCTGAAGTCACAAACACTGCCTTCTCCTAGAGAGAATGTGTAGGTGTAAGCACAGGGTCCAACATCAGCTCTAAACAGAATACAGCACTCCTTTCCGGAGGCAGGGATACCCACTCTCAGTTGTCTTTCAGGTAACTACCCTAGGTCATATATAGCCAGGATTAATGGAATCTCTGGGTTTGGACTCTCATCTACACATTAGTCTTGACACGTCAGTTATGTGTGACTGGCTGCTCGGGATAAGAGAGAAGGGAGGAGGCAAGTGTTCTAGTGCAGGAAATTCAGGGGAATCAGTAGTACCCAAGGTGCTATGTTATGTTCCCAGCTCACAGGAAAAGCTTTAGAGATCCCTTTGGCTTAGAGACCCTCTTTAAATTGAGTATTTAAATGAAACCAGTAGGCTGAGCTTCCATTTGCTTTATATAGAGGATGAACTCATCAAATTGGAAGAATGCAGTATGTAGTTTTATTGGTTATTCCCCCAAATTATTAGATCTAGAATACTTGATCATAAACCTGAAAATGCCCATATTACTAGCAATTTCGATAGCCCTTCAACCAGTCCAACCATTTAAAATCTTTCCACAATAGCACTAGACATCTGCTGGCAATAATTATACCAAGAGTTCCTCTTCAAGTAAATATTTCTAGGACTAGTTAAGAAATATAACTAGAGGACTATACCTCTGAGAATACAGAGGAGTATAAAAGTGAAAGGCAAACTTTCAGATGGATTTTCTCAACTTCTTTCCATATCCCATACTGACAGAACCATCAAGTCCACCGTTCCAGAGAAGACATGTAGTTACTTACATCCTTATTACAGTTATTATTTACAAGTTTTTGATGACCAACAAAATTACAGCAGAATTTTAGGGAGTAACCAATCAAAAATACTCAGATATCTTCAAACTGTACCTGATACAATACTTGAAGATCTGTAAAATAGCACAATTTTCACATAGGTTTACAGATGGACTTAGTTAAGTTAGAGATATCAACTGGCCCACGTGACATAAATATGACACTCAGGCTGCCTATCAAGGATTATCACTCTCATAGGTGTTCATGGGACACAAGAAGTGTGTAATTGATCTCTGGGAAGTAGGAGGGCCAGAAAGCTACATATCAAGACACTTGCTACTTAGCAAAAGGGAGAGAGAAATTTAAAGAAACAATGTTCTCGTTACCACTCTTACATCAAACGATCACAGAAAGATAACCTATGACAGGAAAGATAGGCAGGAAACATACTTAAAGGATAACATCTGATCAAGGAAGGGTGGACTTGAGGCAATTGTTATTAAAACTAACTTGTGTCCTGTTCTGGTAATACATACCATCCTTACAGAACTACTGGATGGGCTTTGTCATTAGGCTAATGTGACTTCAAACTGAGATTATTAAAGCAGCATTATGCATGTAGGGCAGGGCTTAAGGTTCACACTAACTAGAAGTATCACTTTGATTAGAAGCTGTAACTATAACTCACCTACCTTTAGATTCTTTTAGATTAGATATCTCACTGCGTACTTGCTATAAATCATAAAAGCCATTTTTTTTCACTTGAGGAAGATAGCCCTGAGCTAACATCTGTGCCATTCTTCCTCTATTTTGTATGTGGGTCACCACCACAGCATGGCTGACGAGTGGTGTAAGTCCACACCCAGGATCTGAACCTGTGAACTCAGGCAGCTGAAGAAGAGCATGCTGAACTTAACCACTATGCCACAGGGCCAGCCCCCATAAATGTTTTATTATAAAATAGTTAAAATAAAGATACATTGTATGTATAGAGTAGGTAAAATAATTTATGTTTTAAATATCAAGGGCTTTCAAATGTCTCTTAAATATTAATTTTCAGATTTTTAAGAACAAGAACTCAATGATTAAGTTATGCAAAGTTGAATTTTTATTACATACTTGAACATGAACAAAAACACATGAAAAGATTTACCCTTAAATGTAAATATTCTATGTACATTTGGGCATAACAAAAAAACTGGTTATGTTAAAAATCAGAGACTTAGGGTTTGAAAAAATAAAGACGTGGTCAACATTTAAAAAATAGCATATAATAGATACATCCTTGGAATTTCTTTATTAAATTATCAGAATTTCTACCTGGTTTTCCATATCTACCCTTATTTCTGCCATTAGACCCACATTCAAACTCTATCTCCACCCCACAGGCAGTAACTATAGCTCTAATCTGTGCTGAGTTCAGTCATCCCTCCAGACCTTAATCATGCCTCCATCATTTGGTCTGCCTTCATCACTGCTTTTATCAAACAGCAAAGGCCTATCAGAGACACACCTGGCTGACCCATTCCCATCTACTTTAAGCCAGAGGATCCCAATAGGACAGAAGACTTACCCTCCTTGGGACCCCATTTCTAGTTGTCTGTTATGACAGAAGTGCTTTCATAACCCTTCTCTCAAGACTGGTCCCCACGGCCTCTTACCATAACTCACTTGATCCAGCGTTTAGTCTTCTCTGACTCTAGATTCAGATCAAACAATTGTAAAACCAATGAGGCAGAGGCTCATTAACCTAGGATTCTGAGGTCTAAATTTCATGGACTATTTGATGACCTACCTAGATAACAAAATGGAAAAACTACAATTTTGATAGAACTGGCAATCATTGCTTAATAGGATCAAAGCTGCTCTGTGATTTGGAGGCTGAAGGGAGCTTGTTTTATCTGATACTAAGAGACTCAGGAATACATACCTTTCTTTCTTTAAAGACAGTACCACAGAAATGCCCCTCCCATCTCCTGATTAGCATTCTAAATGTAGTATGATCCCTTTTCTACGTTCTTTAAAAAAAAAAAAAATTTCTCCCCTGAGTTTACCTGTAAAAAGCCAATGAATATCAATTCTTCATAAAAATGACTGAATTAAGAGATGAGAATAGAATAAAAGATAATTCTTTTATAAACATGAGAGAGATTCAACCTCAAATACAATAACAATAATAACAGATTCAACCCCACTGTGTGTTCACTTCCAGGAAAGTTTTATGCATTCCATTCAAAGCTCCTACCCCCAGGTAAACACAGAATCATAGGTGGAAATATTCCACGTTTAGCCCTAGAAGTGGCATCACACTTAACAGTAAGAGAATAAAGCAGAATATGGTTAGGTAAATGAATATTACAGCATAAAATGTACTGGTGATGAAACTGCAATGAAGTAACATAAGCAAGGTTTACAATATTTTTTTTTACCAAGAAGCCTAGTTGTAAACATTTGCATTAAACTACTGTCACCCAAAACCTAACCAAACACACAAACAAAAATCATCTTTTGTGACTACAAAATCATTAAGAATTCGTACTCTGTGACTCTTTGTCTTGGTGGTTTTCAGAGTAAGTGAGCTGTGTTAAGTAGCTTTGCTGATTTCTTCACCTTGAATAACTGCCAGTTCTGGAACTTCATTCATCCTCAGAACATCTGCATAGAGCAAATAATTATGTAGGCTTCTGGGAAGTGGCAACTGACAGATAAAACTGTCAGATCGTAGGTGTCCTGGTTTTAGCCTGGACCGAATTTCCAAACGACAAAGGTGCGTCAGGGATGGAACAGAGGCTGGAGAAACAAACAGGAAAAAGGAAGACGAAAATTTTTTAAACAGAAAGATACAACAGTATATTAAGGCAAATGCCTTTCCCCCCCACTTCTGTGTAGTAAAAGAGAAGTGATATGTTACTTAGACTTATTTTTGAAAGATTACTTGGGCCGGGATGACCACAATAACTTTATTTATTTATCCTTTTTACAGCCTTCACCTGGTTCCTCTCCCTCCAGTTACTGTCCACACATTCAAAGTCAGTTCCCAGGGCCATATAAAACTAAATGCTCAAATTCTAAAGATCTGGCAATACCAGTCAGTACTTAAGAAATGGATGAACTAACTTTAGAAATGATAGAAGCTCACAGCAGCAAATGCTACATCCCTCTTACTGTTTCACTGTAAATGGTCTTCAGACCTACCACATCAAGGGAATAAATGTATAGCTTACAAAAGGTTTCCTCTTTCTATCCATGGCATAGAATAAAATTTTAAAATTGATACAGAAAGAAAAGAAGACTTATTGAGTGGCTACTATGCCGTATGCCCACACACTTCACACACATTCTCTTTTCATCTTCATTAACCCTATGAGGTCTGTATTATCATGCTCTTAAAGAGGTTTAAGTAACTTTCCAAGGGTCATACATCTAGTACGTGGTAGAGCCAGGATTCAAACTCAAGTGCATCTGACCCCAAAACACCTGTGTGTGCAAGTCCACATGCTAAAACCCTGCTACCAAAAGCTCACTATCAATTAAAGGATAATCCATATGCACTTATATTTTTTTGCAAGGAAGGATTCGCCCCAAGCTAACATCTGTTGCCAATCTTCCTCTTTTTTTTTTCCTTCTCCCAAAAGCCCCCTCAAGCACGGTTGTATATCCTAGTTGTAAGTCCTTCTAGTTCTTCTATGTGAGCTGCCGCCACAGCATGACAGACCAGTGGTGTGGTTCCGTGACTGGGAAGGGAACCCGGGCCACCAAAGCAGAGAGGGTGGAACTTTAACCACTAGGCAATCAGGGCTGACTCCACATCCACTTAATTAAGAATCATAAGACAGTAGTTTCATTTTCCAAGATGAAAGTATTAACTAAAGAAGTTAATGTCCATGGACACTGCAAGTACTAAAAACAGCTAGTGGTTATATGTGAATCAAATCTAACACCTTTTATTAGTCCAAGAAATCTTTTACAAATCCCTGTGAAATGTAACAATAATTAACAGTCCAGGATCAGAGCAGCAAAGACAAGTACTATGAAGAGCCTAGTTGATACCCAATCAGCTGGTCTGACTCCAAGTCTAGGGTTCTTTAAACTGTAATACCCCACAGGGCCTGAAACATACTGATCCTCTGACATCTTCAACATCTTCCAAACCAGTGAAGTTAATCTATCACCTTACATTTCAGTTTAAGCTTATTAGTTTAAGTTCAGTTTAGTTTATTCAAGGTTTGGAAAACAACTCAAATCATAGTGTTTCAAAATGCCAAATAAGAAAAGCAGAAGACTTATGTGATTTTGAACACAAAACCTGAGTCTAAGAAAAGATGAGTATTTTCTTCAACCATGTCATAGACTCCCCACTATAAATAATTAAGACTACAGCATCTACAATACACAGCACATTTATTTCCAGTGTTTTCATATCCATATCTTGTCTAAATTTTACCCTTTTCTGTAAACTTAAAGGAAGATCATCATTCTCACTTCTACGATGGGAAAATACAGGTAGAAGGGGCATTGGAAGGATTAACAGGACTAGGTATGGAGAACATGCCAAAACCCCAAGCCCTCCTAGTTTTCCAAGGGAGTAATCAGGTTCAACTTCAACACGTAGGTTGACCATGTCAACTATAAGGAAGCCCTCCTACTCAGTGAGATCAGGAACAATAATTGGTTCTAATAATTGGCCACTGGGTATGCATAAATGTAATAAAAGTTCTGGAAATAAGCATACTGATTCTTGGTAAGCACACGACTCAGCTGGTAGGGACAAAAGTATGTTGGCATACTAGAGTAGCCTATCAGCTGCAAACACTGAGCATGCCACGGGCACAGTCAGACGAAACTTAGAGAGGAAATGACAGGACTGCAGAGCACGGGTTAAAGTAAGGATGGTTAAGAGAATTTTTACTTATATTCAGCTGGGGTTTAATATGCATCTTGTTAAATTGAAATCTCTTCATTCTGCACATTCTTGTTAATGTAGATATTTATTACACACACAGAAGGAAGATAAAAGATGGCTGTGCAACCTAAAAGAGAGCTGCTCACTCAGGACTAAGAGATCCTTAATGCTTCTCCAGCTTCTCTGATTTAACAGACTACACTGACTTACAAACTCCTCAGGCTGACTGAGGCGAGTTCCTCTGGTTGCCGCACAGCCTTCTGCAGCACTGACAAGCCTTTCCAGGTCATCTGACTACACCACTGTAGCCCTGTCTTTAAGGCTAAAAAACCCATTCGTTTGTTTATGTTAATATGTGTGTGGAAGCTTAACCATTTGTAATCAAGCCAAACTGGACCGGTACACATTTGTTATAGGAAGCTTAGGTAACTTGTCCATGTTGACACTGTACATCAACAACATAGCTGATACTACATCCAAGTGATTTGATTCCAAGTCTACAGTTCTTTAAACTGTGGTAAGGCCAAAATAATTCTCTAACATCTTCTAAATCACTGAAACTATCATAAGTTTCAGAAGATCTTTCCATTTGATAATTTAAAAAGGAAAGGTATAGTTACTTCAGATAGTGTTTCCAATTTTAATTGGACCATTTTGTTTTTCCTCCTGTGAGCACAATAAATCACTGGCCTGATGAACAATTAGAGGTAAGAACTGTATTCATTTGAACCGAGGGAGTCTTTCAACTGTAGATTATTAACATAGACAATAACATACCCATCAGTGCCATCTTAGTTTAACATGCCAGTGAACACTAAGGGAATTTTACAATCATATATGCAATATTTCAAAGCACGCAAAATTCCTATGAAAGTTTTAGTGATGCATAGTATTTCCAGATGTGTTGCCACCAAGCTAAGAGACGATCCAATCATGCCTTGAATTTATAATATGAAAAAGCCCAGAAGCTGTATGTAAAACATATTTTCATGAAAACCTGTTAAAACCAGATTTTAATTTGTTAAATAATCTCTCTCTTTCTGGATTATGGTACTGATCATAGCCTAGAAAATGATATCTGAAACCATGTTACACTTTTAAGTCACCTTTCTGACCCAATCATTTTCAATTTAGTATGTTAAACCTGGTTTATCCATAGATCTATTAGCAGACAAGTAACCTCTAACTTTTCATTCCTATATAGAATTCTTCAATTTTGTTCATTTTGTTATATGTACTGACAGAACAATCAAAATAGAAGGCTATCTGTTATATGAAGTCTTATTAAAATCAAAACAATGATCAAAATAAAGCCCACAATTCTTAATTCATTAAACTTACTAATGCCAGCTTTATTATAGCACAGAACTACATGCACATCATACATCCTCACTATCTATATTTTCCATAACCAGTCATCTCTAGCCCCCCTTCATGCCAATATTCAAATGATCTATCTGCCCAAACTGTATTTCTAGGGGTCCTTTGCATGGTTTTCCACATCAAATGTATTCATTCAACTTTTGGGCCATTACTACAGTTTATATTTTCATCATTAATATACTGTCTTTCTGGTTGGCTTCCATCTTTTTGTTCCTAGTCTTTCTTAATTTACTTCTACAGTCTCTCTCTCCCATTGATTACAACTAAAAACTCTAGACAAAATACAAAAAGCAACTACCTGAGGACTCTGAAAAATAAATAATAGATTAGGGCAAGAAATCAAAACTTGAAGAATGACCAGTAGAACAGCAATGAATAGAAAGAATGGAAAGAGTACCATCTAGGGGGCTGGCCCCGTGGCCGAGTGGTTAAGTTCGCGCGCTCCGCTGCAGGCAGCCCAGTGTTTCGTTGGTTCGAATCCTGGGCGCGGACATGGCACTGCTCATCGGACCACGCTGAGGCAGCGTCCCACATGCCACAACTAGAAGAACCCACAACGAAGAATATACAACTATGTACCGGGGGGCTTTGGGGAGAAAAAGGAAATAATAAAATCTTTAAAAAAAAAAAAGAGTACCATCTAGTAATTAGACCTGTGCTGGAGTTAAGGAGCCATTATTAATTAGTTGTGATACTGTTGGCAAGTCATTTAAATACTCTGACCTTCATTTCCTCCTCTATAAAACGGGCATAATGCCTCATCTATAAAACAGACATAATGACATCTCTCTGCATCAAAAGATTGTTGATGAGGTTCAAGTTAGAACATATTTGCAAAAGTATTTTATAAACTGCAAAATATCGTACAGATCCTAGACACCATCTAATCTAGTGATCTCCAAATGTTTTGACTGCACACTCAATTAGTGAAAACTCTTTGAGTAGATAACCACAATGCATGGATATTTACTTACATATAAATTACAAGCGTATACTACTAAATTAACAGTATTTGCACTATAAAACAAACAAAATTAAAAGAATAAGCTAAAATGAAATAAGATCTATTTTAAATAACTTTATTAAAAGTATAAAACACTTTTTGCTTTTAGTAAATATATTAATAATAATATTTTAAGAGCAAGGTGATTGACTACGTTTTATTAATTTAATTCTCAGCGACTTGGCAATTCCAGGATTTGGTTCTAGGTCCAGTTTGATACTTGGTTAAAAGGGCTGATGCAGTTGAAAAACATCTTACAAAAGCATGTAGATTCAAATGGGAGGCGTACACTGTGGCCTAGCTGAACTAGTTAGGATACTATCCCATCCCACCTACCAATTATGCAAAAGTTTTTACCAAAATTCATCTGGTAAATTTCTATTTTTCCTGATATCGATCAGTTTATAAGCTAATTAGAAAGTTTAACTCTTTTACATCAAATGCATTCAAAACCCAGGGAAACTGTTTCCAAGTATTTTGAATGTGTCAATATGAGAGTTCTCATTGGTTTTGGCAAGAATAGAACATATATATAAATTAAAATATTTCCCAGCATGGGTTTTCAAAATCATCTTCCCATAGCAAAGTTTCTTTCAGAAAGCAGTTTCTTTCTCACTCAGTTAAAACGTCATCTTTACTTTAAATCAACGGAATTTTTAGAAAATATGTACTAGGTTTCATACTACTGGTAACTGTTTATCACCAAGGGAAAAAAAGGTTAAGAAAAGTGGAACAGTAGTATTTTTGCAAAATAAAAGTACACAATTCATTTTTAAATTCAAGGACTTTTTTATATATTGTGTCACAAGATAATGAGTAAATCTCTGTGTATAAACAATAATTATGGTCACTCCCATCTCACTATAAAGTACTACAAAGACTAACATATTTTAAAGGTCATGTTTTTATAAAATTATCCACAACAGTACTACTTTGTGCAATTCTGGTTTCAACTCCTTTCCTGTGTCAGCCTGACTATTAATGATGCAATAAACTGATTTAATGTATGATGTTATCTCCATTTCCTTACATTTACAGAAAAATAAGCCACTCCATCAGCAGTCATTCTTATCTAGCTTTTCCAAAACTAAATGAGTGATAATAAATGCACTATATATTTAATAGAAAATATATCCTTTCTGGTACACATTTCCTTTAGTGGCTCTCACAAAAGTAAGTCTATTTTCTTATTGAAACAGATCTTAACAAATACCCTAAGCTGAGACATGCTATAATATATCTTCTTCCAACTTAGTATAACCTACCTGCAAGGTTATTTTTTTTTTTACTCTTTTCTTTAACTCTTAAGCAATGTTTTCTATGCTCCTTTCAACAATATTTGCTAACAAGGAATGCATTTTACTTTGCCCCCATAATTTTTCAGCCATTTTAACTGTGGCAGAAAGAACATGTGTTTTCCCAATGGTATGTGATTTTTTTGTCTTTTCACTATTGAATAAGAAAACTTAAAAAGAGTTCTAAGCAATTATCATTATGTCTAGTAAATTTTGTAGAAATAATGGGTTGAGCATCATATTACTTAAATATTGATGGAAAACATCACAGAGTTTATCTTCATGTTGTGGATTCTTAAGATTAGAGTGTCTTGCTCGTTATTTTTTTCATTACCTAAAATCTCAAGGTATACAACATACTAAGGTCAAGGCTCAGTGTTAACATTAGTAAAGGTGAACCATATTTTAAATACTTTTTTGGCTATTTTTGAACCTCCTGTCAGCTTAGTTTGGGCGGTCGTCATTTTTATCGCATAACGTGGCTATCTGATAAAGAACATGAGCGCAGCTCTATGGTTATTTTGTTGGTTCACTTGAACCTTTAGTATTATCCACAAAAAACATTATTACTCTGCAGAAATCTTTTTAAGCCACTTAACCAATTTTTGAGAATTGTTTACGTTAAAATTGGATGATGTAATCATAGGTCCAGTGAACAATCACACATGAACTACAATTCACTAAAGCACGCCCTCACTGTGGCTGCACGGTCAACGCCATGCAATCCACTGTGGGAAACACTGACCTAACCTGTATGGATACATAAGTACAAGTCCTTGGGTCATGTATGCCAAGTGGGAAAAAAAAGATAAAAGCTCAACTTTAAAGGAAAGATAAAATAAAAAGGAACTTAATCATTAATAGGCAACTTCATCTTCCTCTCTCCTACCTTTAGGATTCCTCTCTGGAGGCTGGAATATTTGAAAATTAAGTAAAATCATCTAGCCTAAGTATTTTCCTGTGGTTATCAAATGAAAGAATGAATCATGGTCTCAGAGTCTCTCAGGAAATAAAAACCCATTCCTCATCTTCCTAACTTGTTTAGGGAAGTATAATACAGCAATCTGAGACAACAGGAAAAAAATTAAGCTCAATATTATAAAGCAAATTTTAACTTCCTCCAAAACCTTTCCATAAAGTCCTCAGGAATCCACATTCTATCATAAGCAAATTCACCTACATCTAGAACACTATACAGAACATCCTCTTCATCTCTCATCCTCACAGAAGCTCATTCCCAAGGAAATTACTTCCTTGATCAATTTCTAAAACAGAATTTTCTCTTTCTTCTACACTTTGTCACACCTGTCACGAGGTCTAGAAGGCAATTTTAGCATTCTCACAGTTCTTCTACACCACTTTTAGACCCATGTTTTTCTGTTTTTAAAGTCCAACATACAGCACTTCCTATCCTTCCAGAGTTTGCTCTCCCTTTCCCCACTACAATCTTTAATGTCATTGAGACATCAGGTCCCCTGACTCCTGCCATCTAGTCTACCAAGTTTCTTCCTTTCTCATTTCTTTCCTTATCTAGACTGGATTCCATGGGCCCATCACTTACGTTATTTTGTTTTATCATCCTCAGTTCTTCCGTACCTGTTCTGACAATCCCCAGGATCAATCTAACCATTTTCCTTCTGCACTCCAATACAGAGAAAGTGAAGAAATTCTGGGAGAAAGATGATCATATAACCATATGATCTAGTACCATCTCCAACCTTCACTAGGCCTCCAGGGTTGTTTAGCAAATCTTTTACTGGTTCCCAATTAGTTTCCCACAACAACCATTCTAAATCATTAACTCCTCTATGCAACTCTCACTTCAATCTCCTGCTTAGCAAGATTTCACCTCCTAGTTCAAAGTAAAAACAGGAGATCTTCCAGGCTCTCCTTCTCGGAACTTCTAATCCTCAAACTATACCATAACCACCCCTCCTCATCTCTCTTCTCCTTCTCAAAGGAATGGGACTATTTAAGGCTAATCCCACCTTTCTTTGGCTTATCTGAAATTTATTACATAAATTATCACTTTTTATCTCCAAATCTTTTATCTAATTTTTTTTTTACACACTGAGACCCCTTGAGCTATAAAACATGTTTAGGCCTCTCTCATCTTAAAAAAGAAAATTCTGCCATGACCCTGCATCGTTTGCTTTTAGTCACTGCACTACTTAAAGAACTATGTTCACTTTACTTTTTCATTCATAGATTCTAAATCAATGTCTAATACATAGTTGACGTAATTAAAGAATCCCTCACTAAAGAATTAATTAACATAAACTAGATTTGTAAATGCCCACCTACAGAAATACTTACACAATAGCTTCTCGTCACTGAAGACTTCTGCCTGTGGTCCACATTTGGAATTAACTAAAATTACAGAATGAGTGGTTAAAAGTTCTCAAATGAATGAGCTATCAAGGCTCAAGCTTCTGTCCTGACTTTCCACCTTAAAATAGATATTTTGGATCTAGAAAACAATTTTGTTTTGTTTTAACTGGGATATACCTGTCCCAGGGGTCTGCCTGCATACATACAATGCAGTACATATCTGGGAAGAGTAGGACGGGCTTTCAAATAAAATTGGTGACCTATACTTAGTACACTTAAAAAACTTCTGTTTTAATTGCTCTAGGGCTACACTTTCTCCTCTCTTAAAGACCAACAGACTGCTGACAATATCAAAACAGTTTTCCAAATGTCCCAGTAAACGTGGATACAACCCATTAGTGCCTACTTTAGTAAGGATAACCCAAGCACATATACACACACACCCAAAAGCCACTTGGATTAAGAGGCTATATGAAGATAAAATTATAAATGGGCAGATGGAACCTTGTTAAAATTTTAGGTTAACTAATAATTTCTCATTTAAAAAAACTAAATCTGGCTCTTAAATCTAACAAAAAGGGCAGTTTGCAGGATACTGTTAATCAAGGCATGATTCTCCTGAAGTTGTGAAGGCCCACAACATGGCTGGTATCTGGGAGGTCAAAAGGGTCCTACTCTACAAATTGAAGATCACATGTTTAATTTTTGAAGATGAAAGGCAATCACTGATGGGGTTCTTAGTGATAATGCCTCATCTAGATTAATATCCAGAGGAAATGCCTCTAGAGTTAAAAACCACTGTGAATAGTGGGCTCTAAGTCTCACCAAATATTTAGCTTTATGAATTCTCTAGGAACAATCCCTGTGACTAGACACAATGCACAATTTATCCCGTAGTTTTAAAAAGGCAACTCTTTACTCCCCATATCTTCCCAGTCCCCACCAAACTTAGAGACCTTTCAGTTTACTGATATTTTATCTAAAAACTGCAAATTGGGGTTTTACAAATCAATGTTCAAAATAAGGAGCAAGTGGGTTGTAGTTGAGCTATTCCACCACAGAACATTTACATAAATACTCATTACAAAGTATACTACTACATTATTTGTAGCTTTTATTGACCTTTCCTTGGTCACTGACTCTGAGACAAGATTTGGTTATGGCTTAGCTTTGTTACAGGCTATGTTGTGCTGTGATAACAGAGAAATCCTAAAAACCAGTGTCTTAACCCAACAAAGGTTTATTTCTTGCCCATGCAAAATCCTCTTCAAGTCAGGTGATTCTCCAGGACAGGTGTCCTGCAGTGACAACTCAGTGTTGCAAGTTACCTCCATCTTGCGTCACCTCCATCTCAAACATAGCTTTCAGATTTCCTCACAAAGGGAAGTGAGAGCATAGAGAACTCATACCCAGTGGTCTATGCTTTGACCACTCACATCAATCACATGACAATTAAGGCTGAAAAATGCAGTCTTCCTGTGTTCCAAGGAAGAGGGAAACAGAATGGAACTCAGTGAACTGGGGTCTGTCTCTGCCACAATGACAAAATCTATTGTGAAAATGATGTGAGGCAGGTTCATCCCTTCTTATAGCTGAGGAAACGAATGCTCAGAGGTATAAGTAATTCCTCTATAGCTAGAAAGTAGTAGAGGTGGGTCCATTTAATTCCAGAGCTCTCACCTTTCACCATTTTACCCTGCCGGATGTCCATGCAGAACCTGCACCATTTTATTACCAAGAGAGTCAAAGTTGCAGAGGAGTTAAAATTTTCCATCAGTCTGAAATAAGTTGTGCCCCACCTCCCATCATTTTAACGATTTAATGATATACCACTTTTGAACATGATACATGCTCTTGCTATATAGAAAAAAGAAAAACAAGTATTCTTTTTAAAACTGTTACGTTTCATTACCTTAAACTAGAATAGACTTGAGTAGACAACTGGAATACTAGTTAATTATTACCAGAAAGGTACACTTTAAAACTTACACAACTTGTCAATTATACCTCAATAAAGCTAGAAAAAAATTATTACCAGAAAGGATTATAGACCAACTATTCCTAAACCTAAATTGTTTCTAGTAGTTATTTCCCAATTTTTAACTGTATTTACAATTTTTACTTGTATTGTTATAATAATCTCATAAAATAAGTTGGCACATCCAGTTAGCTTGCTGCACTTACCACAAATGATTTATCTTGAAGAGTACGTGAGGAGGGAGCATTGTTCAAAACTAGGAGCACTACTCAGTTTCAAAGGAAACTTTGGTTTTAACACGTGATAATCTACATGTATAAACTATTTTAAATCCTTTTTAGAATAAAGCAGAGGAACACTGAAATGAATAGATCAAGAGTTTCCTGGGGCCCTTTTAAGAATCACATGAGTATAACACTCTGGATAGAACTGCACATATTTAATCATTAAAGGTGCAGGATGAACTAAAGCCAAGTGCTTTCATCCACAAGAATTTAACTACTTAGACTTGATCTTGGACAGCTGGCCAGGGGTTGGAGAATTTTTTGATTAAGAACTCTATAGTTGGGGCCAGCCTGGTCAACACCAGCCTGGGGCGCTCTGCTTTGGCGGCCCAGGTTTTGCTGGTTCGGATCCCAGACGTGGACCTGCCAGTCAAGCCATGCTGTGGCAGCATCCCATTTACAAAGTAGAGGAGGACTGGCACAGATGTTAGCTCAGTGACAATCTTCCCGCAAGCAAAAAGAGAAAGGTTGGCAACAGATGTTAGCTCAGGGCCTATCTTCTTCACCAAAAACAGAAGAAGAAGAAGAAGAAGAAGTCGTCTACTGCTATGTGGTTAAATTGATGTTTCTAAGAGGTATATATAAGGCACATAGTCAAAAAATTGCTATTAAATCTCCAACCAGTCAGGATACTTTACCTGGTATACATTTTTTTTCTGGTATAAATTTTTAACCTGGCATACATTTTTTTAAAAACTTTTTAAAGACAAATCTGAAGATGAGCAGCAAGGGACTGGTTACCTTTTTTATCTGTAAACTACCAATGGAGGTTGCTATTTCCTTAGGGAGGAAAAGGGTGAGGAGAGGAGAATTTTGACCAAGTACATGACATCTCCAGGACTTGAACTGAGCTTACAAATAAAAAAATGGGGAAAATCTTTCCCTTGGGATAGATACTGGTACGCCTAAAGGAGCTAGGAAGCTAAAATTATCTAGGGCCTTCCTAATGATGGTAGAGCTGCGAGAAGCATCTTTTTCCAAAAACATAAAGGAATGTATTGACAACGCAGTTTTTAATACCATGATAAGTTATTACAGCAAGTGGGATGAAAGTAAGACTGTCATACATTTAGAGATGTAATCAGAGTTCTCTTTCTGGGCTCGCTTTCACTGGTGTTAAAACTCTGGCCAGGCTTCTGCTTACCAGAAATCCCGCAGCTGAAAATCCAAATAAAGGAGGGAAGAGCACAGATGAGCAATAGGCACAAACTGAATGCTGTGAAAATTGAAGAAAAAAGGCGAGCTGGGTCCATCAAGAGAGCCATAAACTACAGAAAGGGAAAGAATCATAATCCCATTTGAAACTCAAGCAAGTGAATAGGTGGACATATCTTTTCCTCCTAGTCTTATTTAAAATCCAGCATCGTAATGGCTCCCATTATCTGCAGAAGAGAAACCACTGAAGAATGCCCTGAGAGACCAAAATAATTAGGAGAAACAATACAAGCTTTTCCTAAGTAGTTTGCAATAAGAAGGGTGTTAGAAAGCCTTTCCAAGATAGGAATAAAAGGCCTTCCTAAGATTGGACAACACAAGATTCAATGAGATCAGGGTTTCTCAACCTCAGCACTACTGGAACGTGGGGGCCAGATAATTCTTTGTTGTGGGGAGCTGTCCCGTGCATTGTACGATGTTTTAGCAGCATCCCTCGTCTCTCTCCTCTGGACAGCAATAACAACCCTACCAGTTGTGACAACCAAAAAATGTTTCAAACGTTGCCAAACATCCCCTGGGGGGCAAAATCATCCCTGTTAAACACCACTGCTACGGGTGAGACAAATAGCAAACAGCTGCCAGGGATAACTCATTTTCTTCGTAAACCGCATTCCCAAACCATCTCACCCCCTGAGCCAGGAAACGGTAAGAAGGAACAGCAGGATTTGTAGGAAAAATGACAAGTTCAAATTCTGTATATGTCAAAACATGGGATATCAAATGGAGATGTCCAAAAGGCAGTTGGATATATGGGACTAGAACCAAGAAAAGACGTCTTGGCTACAGAAATATACCAGAAAAGCATTAGCTATATTAATACCTCTGAGACAGGCTTTTGCAAATCCTCAGCCAAAATAAAATCCTCTTAAGAGATGATGATTATTACCCTACACAAGCTCTACCTAGTGCCTAATTAAACAAGAAGCCCTTGATAGATTTAGTCTACTGCAGGGTAATGTACTCATGCACAGTTTTTACCTTCATCTGGACAAACCTGCCATATGTTAAAGCCTTCAGAGTAAACTCTCACATATCTTTACTAATTGATATGCTGCAATAATTTTCCCACTTGGCATATGCTCCCTCTTTTGACTTTTTATTCCCAAATCCATTGTCCCATATTCTGTCTGTTCTGAATAGATATTTGTTCTCTACTACTGCAGACACATAATTAGTGAAAGCAGATGCAATTCTCAATATTAAGAATTACATGCAAGTGAATTTTCCAACATTATCATTAAAGAAATTCTGTACTAGAAGGCTCAGAGACTTCAACCAGATTACTTTTTTTCTCCAACAGAAACCTCTCTAACAGTTTGAATGCACCTCAGTTTAAGAGTATATTTTCCTGAATGTCTGTTTTTGATTGAGAAAATTTACTTAAATGTAATTTTCCAGGAAATCAGAAGACTCATTTCTACATATGCATTAGTTTGCTTGTTAAAAATGTATTCAACATGTTTTATGAAGAGTTACATTTCATGCAAAAACAGGAGCAAAGAAATAACTCTCCCAACTTAAGACATACAATCTGGTGAACAAAATATAGTGAAAGTAAAATAAATCTGAATAAGTAAAGAATCCTTTGCATATATTATGTTCAATTTAAATTGGCTTCCTTACGTAAAATCTTCTACTGCGTGCTCTTTAATTTTCTTAACTAGCTTAAAAACTGTTTAATAAGTGAGGGTAAGTTGAGAATTTGTTTTAAAACAATCACTTAAAATATCAATCAATTCACAGAATTTTCACCTAGCTCACCTCCATAGTCATATTATACCAACACACTGGCATACATTCAGTAAGGGCAGGTATAAATAAAGGATGGTAATATTTCCTTTTAGAGATGATCAAATATTAAAGACGGAACACAAATCCATATACAATCCAAAGAGGAAATTAAGTTTAGCATTTTTCTAACCACAAACTAAATATTCACTAATGAGATTTTCAAGATTCACTTTTGTTTATATAATCCTTACTAAAAAGTATATCATTAAATAAAAGTATCAGTAAACCCCTGCTTTTCTTTATATGCTCCTTAGGGTAAACTTACAAAATCAGATATAATTTTTGTTGGAGGAAATTATTATGATCCCCTTCACTGTCCATTCTTTCCCCAAATAAAGAAAATGCAAATGATGCTCAATTTAATATATGTTCTCCAAAGACTCATCACTTAAAATTACAACATAGCTAGAGAAAAAAGAGAAGAAAAGTAGTAAAGTGTGTTTTAAAATTGTTGTTTCTTACCAATATGTTGCTGTAGAGCCCAAGAGAAGTTTGAGGCATGAGCAGAGAGCATCTTTTCAACAGCTGGAGGAAGTCTCTTCCAATTAGTAAACTCCAAAGTGAAGATAAGGGTGTCATCACTGACTGAGTCAATCCTATATTAGCAAGATGTTAACACACCATTAGACACAAAATATACCAAAGGCTTAACCTGAAAACAAACCATATACCTACTCCTACAACATCTTAATGTAGAAGGCAGACAGAAAACTGCAACACAGAAAATACTCGTGTAACTGAAGGCAAGTTTAGTGGATATGAATAATCTACAGATTCCTACAGGAAAGTGAATTGACTCTGTGTAGTTGTCCAATAGATGACAAAAGGAATTTCTACTCTTGTAGAGGGTAAGAACTTTCCTTCCGGTTCCCCAGCAGCAGTGGTAAGAAAACACGGAAACAGCATCAGTGTCATCAGTGGATTTGCCATCATCTCCTCCCAAGTGGATCATCTTGCCAAATCTAGATTGGGCATCTTTACAGACATATAATTTAACAGTCCTGAAAGGATAAAGCCCAAACAGCCACAGCTACACCTGAACAGAGTATATGAGAGAGATGACTCATTTCTACCCAACTTCCAGAGACGTACAATTGGTCTCCTCTAAGAACCTTCCCCATTATAGATTCAGCTCTAAAGGATGTCCAGAATAACTTTGATCTTTAAGGACTGAACAAAGGCGTTCAAGATAAACACTTCTTCTTCTGTTTTTTCAAAATAATGTCAGATTTCCTACCAACCCACCCAAAAGAGACTTCCCAAAAGTTTATAAGCATTTGGATACTAATGGAAAGGCACTGCTCTAAGAAAAGTTTTGATTTGTAATACCACCTCTACTACTTACAAATATGTTGCCTAAAATCTTTAAGCTCTAGATCCTGGTCTCAAAAGTGAGAATAACACTTAACCTGACTATTTCAGGAAACTGTTTGTGAAAATAATATAGGACAATATAGTAAACACACTTTTAAAACTATAAAATGTTATATAAATATTTGATATTACTAAAACTAGTTTGAAACTTTCAGTGTTACATTTTCAGTATGCCTTATAACATCGACCACACGAAATTTGGTCAGAGCTTAAAGAGAACTCTAAATTCTAACAAAATCACCCATCCCATACTCAATTAGATACTTCCCTATCAGTACATTGTTTGAGGAAAAATAAAATGATTAGGGCCTCTGAAAATTATTTCAAAAATAGAAATTCTTTTCAAGGTTGCCTTTTAGGAGACATTACTGAGCAAGGACTAAAGAAGAAAAAAATAGAAAAAAAAGGAAAGAAACCAAATAATACACTAGTTATCTCAAAGACAACTATTTATTGAATGTCAGGGTCAGAGTATCCTTGAAATGACAGATTAGAGATTATGAAAATTGTTTCCCAAATTCTTAATTCTCTAATATGCAAACATAAAGAAGGAAGAGCGTCAAGTGCAGCACAAACATCTCGGGAAAACATTTTACTCCTCAGGAAGCTCTCAGTGAAAGCACAACTTACCAGGAAACGCTGAGAATAAATGAAATGATAAAATATATTCAAAGGCAAACAATTGCCTTGATTTTCCAGGAAACCCACACCAAAGGTTACTTGGTTCTGGTCCCATATTTCTTTTTTAACGGTTTCATTTTTCTGCTTTAATGTGCTTTAAGTCTCACTGTGACTAAACACAAAGTCATTTTCATGCAGCTATCTAAACACACAGGAGAAAGAAATCTGTTTATACAGCTTTAGTTAATAAACTGCTGAGTTTATTTTACCAATGCTGACAGTGCCACTAAAAATGTATTGTTACTATACTACATTGACCATTACATCGTACAAAGCAGTTGTACAATCATAAATGAGTGACAGTTAATCAACTAAATGCACGGATGACATTTACTTTCTATTATTCACCTATTACATTTGGGGGGGAGGCACCTAGTCTTGCATTTAAAGTTGAAAATATATTTCAACTCTGTAGATTACATGTGACAGGCAATTATTCAGCTAGATACATTTTTTAAGACTGTTTAAGACAAGCAATACCTAGGAAAGACATTTATAATTTACATGACAAAGATTAAGCAACACACTTACATGTGATATAAATAAGATACAACCAAAATCCACTTTACCAACATACTGGAATTTTTATGGGAGAATTTTTCTTATAACAGCTCCTTGAATATAAATTTAATCAAAGAAAGCAAAACATTTATCATATTCAGTGAAAACACTGGCTTTATCCATTTAGTAAAAGATTCAGTGAACAAAAATTTAACCATGTTAAGCATTTTCATTGCTGAAGTGAAATTTTCCATTGTATTGTTTCTAATAAATAAAAAGTGACTAAAGTTACTCCTTTGGAGTAAAATGATGCAACTGGCATTCTCAATTCAGATAGCTGAAAGTTTTACAATTTACTTCAAAATAATTTGTAGTTTACTGGTTCTTAACTCTTTTCTATCCTAACACATTCAATAAATACAGCACACACCCAGTGGTTTATTACCACAAAAATTCTTAAATGGGCTATTCATACAGGAGGAAGGGGAGCCTATATCAGAACTGAGGATGGGAGAGTATATTTTACAAATCCTTCTAGGAGAATACAGCTAAGTAATTCCCTCTTATTCCAGCAGTCTATGTAGTTGGCTGAGGAGGAAACGAAAAGAGGCAATATTTAATTTTTTTCCTCTGAATAGGTTCTTCCTAATTTAGGAGTAGGAAGAAGCAACACAAGTTGGCACAGATCCCCCCAAGTCAGGCAAGGGATTAAGGTACCCGAAATTAAGTGATTCGCTACCGCATCCCTGTGGATACACAGGGCTAAGGCAACACAGCACAACAGTTAGAACAACAGACTTGAGCCACACTACGGGACAGCCTGGGTTCAAATCAAGCTCTAGCACTAACTAGCTGTGTGAGCTTCAGGAAGTATTTTAAACATTCTGTGCCTCAATTTTCTCCTCTGTAAAACAAGGATAATAGTATCTACCGTATTTTATATTAAATGAGTTAGTACAGTAAAGAACTAACGTAATGTCTACTCTGTGTCAGGCAGCATTCTAAGTGTTAGTTAAAGAAAGAAATAAACTAGAAGCCAGGATGGAGCATGAAGGCTGAAAGTAATGATGGGCAACTAGTACGGAGTCAAGTTAGTACCTTCAGTAGAGGAACACAAGGAGTGTCAGTGAGAAGAAAATGGGTACCTTGGGGACAAGCACCAAGTGGGTGGCAGAGGAAAGGGAACACACTGTCAGGGCTATCCTCAGCCACGTGTTGAGCTGCATTTACAGCAGCAGCCGGGAAGTAAACCCTAGAATGGAGAGGGGCAACTGGTGCTAGCTGTCAGGAGCCCGGATACAACAATAAGACGCACTAAGTAAAAAGTTTAAGGTACCCAAACAGCTTCGTTAATAGCTAGATATAGCATTCATTAGCAAGTGTTTTTCTCTCAACAGTGTGCATGTGTGTGTGTGCACACACATATAAAAGGGATTTAAGTCAAATATACATACACAAGTAACTTTTAAAAAATCAGACATTTCTCAATGAATTGTCAATAATCTTCACATTTCATTCAATTATCTAAAAAATACAATGGATTTTTGTGAACATTTATGGAAAAGCACTTGACAGATAACTATGCGCATTTAACAGATAACTATGAGTTAATCAGCTACTGGACAAAGGAGTAAATACAATCAAGGACTCAACCTGTTGTAAACTATAAAAAAAGGAAAGTGGAGATCAGAACGTGTATCTAAACTTTGCTTTTACTGCTATATTCCTCAAACCGCCCACCAGAAAGCAGTTTTTCCTTACAAACCACATATCTGAAACACTTAGTATCAGAAAGGGATGATAGTCCTAAGCATAAAACCTCCGCTTAGTGAAATTCCTGAATTCCATATAACGGCAGACATACTAAAAGGGGGAGATGCTGGGACCCTGCCAAATAAAGACCTGCTCTTCACCTAAAGATGGTGAAGCCACCAGGCGGAAGATGGAGTCCCCAGAAATGTAAACTAAACCTGAACCTCTAAGAGGACCTCTTCTGAAAGGAAAAACTCAAATAAGAAGATATCAAAGCACTTTTCTGCTGAAACACAAAATCTCAGTATTCATCTAAATATTATTTTAGTGAATGGTAGTTTATGAAGCATAAAAATGAAGACTTCTGATGTTTCATTGAATTTTATAAAATATCCATGTCCTCTATTTTCCTAGACACCTTTATTCTACTTTCTCATTTGACTTGAATGATCAGGCCAAAAGAGTCCTCTCACCGCCACAGTTACCTTCTCGGCCCCATCTAGACACTAAGAACTCTTGCAAAGGCTGGAGCTGGTAGGAACAGTCTTCCTCTTTTTGCCCAAGAAAAATCCTAACTCAACTTTCATATAATCACTTGTAGGGGCTGCTGTTCTGAGAGACTATCTGCTGTAAACAAGTTATATCCTGAACTGCTGCAGAAATCAGTATTAAGACAAATTTCAAACAGACAAAATGCTGTAGGACAGGAGGATTCAATCTAGTTGACTAAGGGATAACAGAAATCTCTAAAGCAGCTACAACTATTCTGTCACCTGCATTTTAGGAGGAGCATGGGAATGGCTAAGCAGAAAAAATATCCTTCTCAGAAGAGTCCACTGGCATCCATACCTTTCTACTCCCTTCCAGTCACCTCTTACCTTTTTCCAGGGCTGTATCCTTACATTCAATCTCACTCTTAGCAGCCCTCCAACTCCTTCAGCCCAACCTAGCCGTTACAGTCAAATCACACATACATACACATATATATACACACACACACACACACACACACACCCCCTCCTCTTAACACAGGGATCTCAAGAAATTAGAGGAAATCAAAGGTAGTATATTCTCTCAAAAATGGTGAGGTCCACTATGGTAGCATTTCTTACCATGAACTGCATAGTAGATTCAGAGGGTCAAATCCAGCAAGCAGGAGAGATGGCAACCATTCCTTATATTTTGTTTGCGCTTTAATTGCATGCTTTATAAATTCAGATATATGGTTCCATGGTGCCAACGGGCAACCCTTCTTCAAAAAGTAGCGAAATACTGAAAACTTCTCATACTTCAGGCAGTAAGCCAAATGAAGTTCATTTAGCTGGGCTCCATATTTCAAAAGAATATTCACAATTCCAAAGAATTCGCAGCTACACCACAAGAAAAAAAGAGAAACAGAAGTTCGACTTTTACATAAAAAAAGAATTCTTACAGTTAACAGTAGTTAAAGCTGGAGACTAAATGAATGGCAGACAGGATAGTAGAAGGTTTTTACATGTCTAGTGGATTGAGACTAGGCGAAAGAGGGGTTTTATGCTGCAATTTACACCCTCCTGTGTGGTTTTTAATTTCCAACTATGAACAGGTAGTACCCTTAGAATTTAAAATTAACAATTTTTAAAATTATCATTGACGAACAGAAAACTCTCCTCAAACTGTGATATTTTTGTTCAATTAAGTATCTCTACTATAAAACATTTGTTAAACAAAGTTAATAAACAATGTGTTCAGTCCCTAAAGACAGATGACTCATTCTATGAATCTCTAAGATACCATTTCCTTTAGCAATAGCTGTAGCCAATTTCCCTCTTACTTCTAAATGTCTAATGGTAAAAAAAAAAAACCATGTAGAAAAGCTTTTCTTTCTAATGAAGAAAAATTTAACTTACAGATTTATATTTTTAAATTATCTTCTTTATCAAGTAGTATTACAGAATAAAAGTATATCATTTTACACCTATTAAATTGGTTACTTTTTTAAAAAAAATTTATCCTCTAATACTTGTAAATTGTGGTTAAATCGATTGAAAATAAGTGTAAGTTTTTTTTGAGAGAGCTAAGTGGCAGGATGTATCGAAAGAGGGATCACAGCACAGCTCTAAGGACCACAGACACTGGAGGCAGGTGCTCAGTCACTTACTAGCTGTGTGACTCTGAGCAAGTTACTTAACCTTTCTCGCACACAGAACTAGAACTATTTAAGTATTTGTAAAATAAAATGACATATAAAGCAAACTATAAATTAAAATATAATAAACATAAATCTTGGCAATTTATCCAAGAGAAAAAATCAAAAAGAAATTATATCCTATTTGCACAAATATGTTAACCATAGTATTACCTATAACAGACTTTAAAAAGAAAGTAATTACTTAAATGTCCAACACAGAAGCAGATAAGTACAAAATATGATATAGTCATCAAAAACTGCAAGTATGATGGCTGTGTAGTCACATTAAAAAAACTGTTTCTGATATAACTTTAACTGTAACAAAGCTCAGTAAACATGCACGTTCACTATGTAGACAACCAGGAAAGAAAACATGTAAGAAGAAAATTATTCTCCTTTTGACATTGGTATTAATGTTACTTGAAACAACTATAGACAAAAAAGAATTACTTCATTACTCATAGTATTATAGAATCTAAATAGAGGCATAAAAATTATACATAAAACAAATATAAAATGTTTAAACCACTGTCATGTGAGACCAATTACTTCAAGGACTTATGCATGGAACTTCAAGTTTTAAAGTAGTTAAAACACTATATACATAAGCAAAATATCACTTAACTCATTTTAGTTATTCTCCAATTTGTGTTTCCTTTCTTTAGGTACATGATTAAACAAAGTATTCTCTTTACTTTTAATCATTTGCACAGTAATCAGAAAAGAAAAATCTACAATTCTAAAATTTCTTTATAAAAATTAATAACTTTGTTGTCTGCCTACCATCTTGCTATTTGTTCCTGATGAGAAGTATATCATTCATATCATTGTTCTTGAAAACAGCCCTGTACGTATGTATTTTTTCCTTGGGCTGCTTTCAGATACAGGAAAGCTGAGAGAATTTGTTGCCAGCAGTCCAGCACTACAAGAAACGCTAAAGAATATACTTCTGACTGATGGTTTTAAACAGTTTTCACCAATTTATTTCAACCACTTTGACCTCATTTAACTAAGCTCTCACTATTTTCCCTGCCATGATTATTTGCCGATTCCACTACAGAACAGACAAGCTACACACGGACTGCTGAACATGTGCCAATAAATATGCAGGTAAACTGTGAGAAAAGTTCAAAGCACTGCCTCATTACAAATGGGATATATAATTCTGAAGAAGCCCGCAATTTTCAAGGCATGTGTGTTTACCTGTGCAATGCAGGGATTGGTTGAATTCTTCCCTCAAACACTTTGAAACCATCAATAGCCTAACAATAGATACTTTAGTCCTTAATGATTTAGGTCTTAAAGAAGATATACTTTTGCTACAGAATACAAAGGTAGATGCAAGCCCTAAACGCACCCTGTTAGATAAAGTGCTACAGACAGGTTCTCTAGACATTTTCTGTTTAGAAAGAACTACAAAACCAGGAGGCTTTCTTACTAAAATTTCAATATATACATGTGGATCACGCTAAGAAAATTTTAGAAACAAGGCCAAAGGATAAACCATGCATCTCTAAAATGTGAGAGGAACATGTACATGTATAATTCTCTATAATAATAAACTTTATTATTTATTTTGTACCAGGCACTACATTAAATGTGTTACGTAGAAGATTTTGCCTTAATCCTCACAACAGTCCTAAGAAGTAAGTTCTGTTATTATCTCCATTCTAGATGCAAAAACTGCATTTAGTCACAGAGCTAGTAATTGGTAGAATTGGGATAAGAATATCAAACCAAAATCTAAAGGTGATTATGATACAGCAAATATCTGAAATGTCTCTCTTCTAACTACTATGAAAACTGAACACTTCATGAAATAGTCAAATTGAAAAATATTTTAAGGCCAGACCTGTGTTTCCCAAAGTATGTTCCATGGAATACTAGTCCCTGAAAACTATCCATGTGAAAAAGGCTCTATAGGGTCCAGCCCAGTGGCATAGTGGTTACGTTTGTGCGCTCCACCTCAGCTGCCCAGGATTTGAGGTTTGGATTCCAGGTGTGGACCTACATGCCATCCATTAAGCCATGTTATGGTGGCGTCCCACACACAAAATAGAGGAAGACTGCCACAGATGTTGGCTAAGGGACAATCTTCCTCCAGCAAAGAGGAAGATTGGCAACAGATATTAGCTCAGGGCCAATCCTCCACATCAAAAAAGAAAAAAAAAAAGGTTCCATAATGAAAATATTTGAGAAACTCTATCTAGTATACAGTGAGACCAAAAAAGGGTGAAATATAGGATGAACTTATTTTTAAACAGTATGCTAATTACATTTTCAAATTATATCCTCCAATGTTGTTCTCCAACCTCCAGACACCTTTCAGAGGAAGTACTTTTAAAATTAAAGCAGTGGGTCCAATTGTTAATCTGAAAAAAGTGAAATAAAGAGTATAAAATGCCCTAAAAGTCTGTAAACACAGGAACAACAGTATATTTATTGTAAACCTAAGTCCCGACTGATGGTTTTAAACAGTTTTCACCTATGTTTAAACAGTTTAAACCTACGTTTCCAAACTGTTCAAACTTGTAGACTCACTCCCCTCTTAGGAATTCATAAAACACCACCATAAGGAAAACTCTTACAAGCCCTTCAGAAGACTTATTTAATATTGCTTAACAGTCTGTTTCCCAAACTCAATTAACTAAAGAACCCCTTTTATCCCACGTAATATCTATTAACAATCCACAGTATTAGTATTCTACAAAACACACTTCAGAAAACCCAGCTCTAAACTCCTTCCAATTATCATATTGCCTTGTGGTAGAAGAGACAAGACCATACTCCTGAAAGGCTTAGAAACTGTCTAGTGCTACATTCTAGACCCTTTTCCAAGAAAACTACCATTTATATGGTGAATGATGAACACAAAATAAACTGCAGGATCATAAAACTTTGTCAGCATGCCCTGAGCTTCTGAGAAGGCTATTAAGAAGGTCTCATGTATATGTACAAGCTCCAGAAACCAGCAACTTCAGTGCTCTATATGACCTTGATCATTACATGTCATTGAGCAACAGTAGACTCAGAGGCTTAAAGAACCTTTGGTTAAAATATAAACTACATGGACAGATGCATGAATTTCTCTTAACACTTAAACTAATTCTCTCTCAAGCCCTGATGAAGAATTGGAAAAAGTCTTCAAGTCCTAGAGATCAAAAAGAAAGTCCATCCTATTTAACATAAATATTAAGAACTAACTGTGACAAATTAAGAGACTGCATGCTATATAAATAGTGAAAATCATCAGATACTAAGAAAGAGGGGAGGTTTAAAAAGTAAAAAAGCAATGTCTAGACGTTATTTGGGGGCTTATATACTTTCCATCATTCTGCTCTTTGAAGTTTGAAAATGTGCACAGAAACAGTGCCCAGATAAAAGAGGCATAGTAAAAAAAATTCAACACGTTAACAAGATTTAAACAAATAGAAATGGGCAAACATCTTGAGCATTTTATGTTCAATTAGCCAACAAAATACCTAAACCAACTTACTAGCTGAATTATCAAATAGGCCATATAGTAAGTTTTACTGCATGCCTTTCAGCCATGAGCAGAAAACAAAATGAAGACACTAGGTCTTGTCAGATGTACCCATGTGTGATACGGTGACGAGAATGGACACGACGATTTCTAAAAAACTAATGTGATAACAATGAACAGTATCAATTAGACAGACAAAATCAGGTCAGTTAGCCCACGATCTCTTTCGACAGGCATATATAAAAGGCATTAATATTTGTTCAAATTGCCCTGAAATTTCTCAACTTCCCTCCTCCTTCACCCTTTCCAGTTAAAGGAATCTTTTTCTTATATTTTCCCATTTGAGTAGAATTATTCAACTGTGCCCCTGAAAGGCTGGCTTTCACATCACTGCAGCTGTTAACTTTTTAGTCCCAAAGGACTAAGCCTACTTTGTACAGTGGTGGAGGAGACACCACTCCACCTGCCTTGGAGTGGGAGAAGAGCTGAAGGGCACTGCTTCAAATGGAATTTCATCCACTCGAAGGGACACCCACCAGAAATGTTTCAGAATGCAAATACTGCGCTAAAAAGTTAAATCAGCTGACCAAACAATAAAGAAGGGAAAACTTAAAACCCAGAATCATTATTTATATTTATTACTGCCATCCCCTTTTGATATTCATTGTACTATTTGTAAAAATAGATAAAAGTTTAGTAGAACACAACAGGCCAGTAGCACAAGAAGGGCCACCAACACTAAATTTCTAGCTCTCAGAGAAATACCAGACAACAGACAAATGAGAAAAAAAGAAGTTTTTGACTCATTAACACCTAAAGTCAGATAAGTGTTGATTAAATCTTTTTATATAACAATCTTTATATAACAATCTTATACCAAACTAACATTATTATAACAACACATTGTTGCTATAAAAATAGAGTTTCAAAATATATACAACTAAACTTATTATCTATTACCAAATCTCTGAAAATGTGAATATCTAATAATTAATTTCAGCAAATGGGGTCTGCCAAGTTCCCTGGTACTATTATTGTGACCAAAACTCAAATTCTTAATAATAATTGGTAAATGGAAAATAGAAAATTCAGACACTGTTTCGTTAGGGAGCAATAGCACACAATAGTTATTTTTAAACAGAAATTATGTTGAATTATCCTTACTTTTTAAAATGGAAATCCTAATTAATTTAATTAATTTTTAGCTATTGTGACTGTAGAAAATCCAAATTTAAGATTCATACTTATTGAAAGAAATAACAAAGACCTAACAAATTTTGGGCCAGCCCAGGTGGCCTAGTGGTTAATTTCAGCACACTCTGCTTCACTGGCCCGGGTTCAGTTCCCAGGCGCAGACTTACACCACTCATCTGTCAGTGGCCATGCTGTGGTGGAAGCTCACATACAAAAAGAGGAAGACTGGCAGCAGATGTTAGCTCAGAGCAAATCGTCCTCGGAAAAAAAAATTTAAATTAAATTTTTCAATTTTGATTTTTTCCCCTAGACACTTGGCTGTATTACCCTCTTGATGTACCAAAACAAAACCTGGTGGGAGAATGACAGTTTCCTTGCTTGATCAGCAAAGTTTTACACAGAGTCTCAAAATAATCAAATGATTTTCACATTAAATGTACAGTGACTGACATGCAACCTAATAGCCAGACATTAGCTAATATAAATATAAAATAGAGACTAAAAATCTAATTGATAATTGTTTTCTAAATAAAGAGGATGGCAGAGAAGAAAATTAACCTTGATACTGTTCTACTATGTGCCAAAAATTGTGCAATGTACTATACTTATCTCCTTTATATATACACATTAAATGCCAGCATATGTGATTATGATGCTACCAACTTTTAGTCCCTTAGTAAAGGTTTCCCCTTCAATTAAATTCCCCACAAAGTAGATAATAATGGCAAAGATGTACCAAAATTAAGTCTATGGCCATGGGTCCCAGGCAAAGAAATTAAAAGTAAATTAGAAAGACTAGGGGAATGTACCCTCATAAAACAGGTATTTTGATGTTTTAGCTTTCTCCCTATAGATTAAGAAACAGTATCTTCCAAAGACTTTTATTACTGTAAACCTACCTTACTAATTAAGAATACCTTTGGTCCTATTACAAGTTCCCACACAGAAGAAAACAGCTGATAAGCCCTTGTAAAGCCATCAAACAACTACGCTCTCCAGGGCCACTTTCCACAGCAAAATTTCCAAGACGTGCAAAGAACGAAGGTTGCTACTCACGTCTGTGATCAAGGGCCACGTACGCCACCTTGCTGCTTCTGTACTTTTGGTTTCCAGGAGTTTATTTTTGCGCATGTTTTTCCCTGGCTTTGTCCTGTATCAGCTTACCAAGCTTCCTAAATCTATAACCTTAGGTCTTTAACCAATGTTGGGAAGTTTTTGACCAATATTAGTTCACATAATTTTTCTGTGACAATCTCCTTCTCCTCTCCTGCTGGACTCTAATGACACAAATGCCAACCCAGTGACATTGTCCCTCAGGTCCCTGAGGCTCTGTTCTTTTTTTTCCCCCTCCAATCTTTTTGCTCTCTGTTCTTCTTTTTGGGTATTTTCTATTGATCTATAGTCAAGTTAGTTGCTTCTTCTGTCACTTCCATTCTGCCATGGAGCCAATGTAGTAAATTTTTCATTTCAGATATTATATTTTTCAGTTATGAAATTTCCATTTGTTTCTGTTTTTATAGTTTTTATTTCTTAGCTGAGAATTTCTACCTTTCTATTTATTTCAAGTGTGTTTACCTCATAAAGCACAGTTATAAAAGCTGCTTTCAATTATTTATTATTTCCAATATCTGGATCATCTCAGGATTAGCACCTGTTAACTGTCTTTTCCCTTAAGAATTGGTCATATTTGACCGATCCTTTGCATGTCAAGTAATTTTAGACTGTATCCTAGACATTGTGAATGTGAATGTTACAGAGACTCTGGGTCCCATGTCCTGCTACAATCCTTTGAAGAATACTGACTTTTGTTTGTTTATTTTAGGAGGTATATAACCTAGTTAGGTTCAGACTACAATTTCTGTTTCACCTTCTATAGACAGTGGTTCCAATGTCAGCTCAGTTCTCAAAGCCTTTGCCATGATGCTCTGGGTTTGGTCTCAGGAAACATGCCACTCAGGGGTGAGCCTGAGACTTGGGTGAGAGTTTAAATCTTGTTTTCAACAATGTGGGTCTGTCCTGTGCATTCAGAGCTTGGGGTGAACTCGGGACATGTGCAAGCTCATACACACAAGTAGAGGATCCCCTTCTCCAGGATTCCCCTCACACTTTTTTCCCACAGGATTCTATTTACCTGATTCCTCAGGCCAGAAAACATTAATTTTAAGGTGTTTTAGGATTAACAAGAGCACTCGGTTATATGGTTTAATTCAAACTACACTTATAAGACGATGAAGTACAAGTTTACTGGGACCAGAAAAACCAAAAACATCATTCCTCCAAAAGGTAACATGAAGGTCAAAAAAGACTATCATTATATTGGACACATACACATACAAACTACCCAAAAATATTATGTTCTTATCTAATAAAAAAAAAGTTCAATTCTGACCTAATAATAAAATGCAATGGAGTTAGATATGTATAGAGAAAGATAAATGAAGAAACAACTGAAGTCATCAACACAGCCTCAGTGAAGGTAAACTAAAATGTTCAGAAAGACAAAACTGAAGGGGGTATACAACGAACTTCTATGAAATCACGAAAGTTATGCATAGAGTGGGTCCCAGATACTCCGATTAACCAAAACCCCAAATATTCAGACTACAATATATAACTGGAAGTTTAAATTCAGAATAAAAATGAACTATTTTATATAGCAAATGTTAAGAGGGGGTAGAGACAGAAAAGGTTAGTAAATAAGCTTTTGAGAGATATTTAAATTAAATCACGGATAGCAACCCATAATAGTGAATTCAGGAAAGCCAAAGAAATTTGAGGTATGCTTGTAGCCTCTTTTGTGTCATTAAAAACAATGGCATGTAGGGGCCAGCCCAGTGGCGTAGTGGTTAAGTTTGTGCACTCCACCTTAACTGCCTGGGATTTGCAGGTTCAGATCCTGGATGCCGACCTACATGCCATTCATTAAGCCATGTTATGGCAGTGTCCTACACAAAAAATAGAGGAAGACCGCCACAGGTGTTAGCTCAGGGCCAATCTTCCTCACCAAAGGGAAAAATAATAATAATAATAAAATTTAAAAAGACAATAGCATCTATCCACACAACTTAGTCCATTATTGGATGGACCATAGATATTACTCAACATGACTTTTCTTAAACATTGCCTTATTCTTACCATCTATTTTAAAACCTTAGGAGTCTTATAGACGAGTATAGGCCAGAAGCTAACAAAGCAGCAGTAATTCTTCAGGTATTCTACTTCACAGGATCATGGTAGATTAGCAAAACAAATATTTTTAAGACTTTAATTTTATTACTCTGACTCACATAAAGAAATGCTACAAACCAAATACATTAAAAGTACAAATATCTACAAAACTGAAGTTTTATTTTTAGGCTCATAAGTCTTGTAAATATAAATTTCAAATGGTAAATAATCTGAAACACAGTCAATGCCTTACTTGATAAAGTCATTTTTAACTCTTCTTTCTTCCTTTTTTTTTGCCCCAGCTTTACTGAGGTATAATTGACAAATAAGATTGTAAGATACTTACAGTGTACAAAACGAGTCGATATAAGTATACATTGTGAAAGGATTTCCATCATCAAATTAAACACATCTATCACTTCACATATTTAGATTCTTTTGTCAGTGAGAGAATTTAAGTTCTACTCTCTTAGCAAATTTTAATTATACAAAACAGTGTTATCAACAATAGTCAGGATGATATACATTAGATTCTCAGACCTTATTTATCATATAACTGAAAGTGTGTTTTAATTCTTGAACTGTTTTGAAGACCAAGGATATCAGAGAATTCCTGAATTTACTTTAATATACTGAAAATATTCCCTAAAATTGCTACTTTAAAAATATAATCCAGATCCAAAAAGGAAAGGAAAAAAATCTGACATTATCACTTCATTTCTACTGTACATTGACTGATCAAGGCCCATCAGAGAGGGTTTTTTCTGTTTGTCTATGTTTTTTTTTTTGAGGAAGATTAGCCCTGAGCTAACTTCTGCCGCCAATCCTCCTCTTTTTTGCTGAGGAAGATAGGCCCTGAGCTAAGATCCATGCCCATCTTCCTCTATTTTATATGTGCAATGCCTGCCACAGCATGGCTTGACAAGCAGTGTATAGGTCCATGCCCAGGATCGGAACCAGTGAACCTGAGGCTGCCAAAATGAAACATGTGAACTTAACTGCTGCGCCACTGGGCCAGCCCCTGTGTTTTGTTTCTAAGTTAGCAATTTAGCACTAAGAGATACGAAGTTTCATCATAAAAGAAAGTCACTTGTAAATACATCTCCATAAAGCAAAAAAAGAATACAAATATAGCAAATATACATACTCCTTCTGGAAAGCCATACACATGGGAGAACTGAATCCAAAGACGAGGCACATCTGGGCATCTGGGCTGTAGCCACACCGGAGTAACATTTCTAGGCACGCTTCATGGCCTCCAAACACTGCTGAGTAAACAGGGCTCACTTTGTCTGGCCCAGTGTCACAGACTCGGTTAGTAAGCGGTATTAACAAGTCCAAGATTCTGCAAGTACACAAATTCAGGAGCAATTAATGTTTTTATACGGACATGAATGTAGGCAGCATTTCTCCAGCACATATATTAACAGACACCCATTCACTGATTTAAAGAAGTCCATCTGTCCTCAGTGAACCTCCTAACTACATTAAATTATTGCAGGCTCTCTATTCCCAAATCTTACACTTATTAGTGTTGCTTAATACAAACGTCCTTATACATATCTGAAACAGAATTAAATAATGTTCCTATAAATAAATAGATAACAGTTGTCCTTTTTTATTTTTTCACTAATTATTTACCTTACCACCTTCACCTTATTCCCCAAATTCAAATTTTATGTTAGATATTTTAGGATCTAATAATTTAAAACTTCATTATACCAAATATAAACTTGTATCAAGAAAAATTACTTTCTTTCTTAAAGTAAAAATTAAAGTTTTATCTTTCTCACTAATAAGAATTTTTAAAGATGGTAAGTGACATGAATAGTATTTCCATCAGGAAGAAATCAGAGTTTCTGCTAACATATTCTATTCTCTGAAAATAATATGAGCTCTTCAAACACCAAGGCAGATTTATAAAGAAGTTGGTTAAGCAGAGAAAGTTCTAAAGAAAATTACTAAAACATAAGTTCTTAGATTACTTGTAAACTTACCTTCAGCCAGAGAGAAAAGACTAGTCTACTATTCTAAAATTTAAAATACAATTGTAGGGCTAATGTGAGCCAGGAGCGCCCCTCTTTCTAGGAAAAGGAAGGCAGGGCTACTCCAACATATCATCATAACGTTCTTTCTCTTTGCTACTTTTCCTCATGTAAGGCAGGCCTGAGATGATAACCCTGAAGGAGATCTTCCATTCACAGAGGGGTTACCGTAGAAGCAGTCTATGGAGGAAAGCGTTAGCAACAAACAGAATCCTCAAAATTGAGAACAAATTCCCAAGAGGGTTTTGGTATCAATGTAACGCACAGAGTACAATTGTACCTAAGATTTATGTTTAAATAAATAATCAACAATTAAGAAAATACCAAATTTTAAAACCCATGTATTTTGTTAAAATAAAGGATCTGTTTAACGTCTCTTAAAGTTAATAAATGTGTTTAATTTTTTTAAATGGGTTGGAAAAATTATACTCTTCGACAAGGCACAAATACGCTTATGAATATCTTTAAGGAAATAGTAAAATACCATGCCACCTAGTGGCATAATAACCAAATTACAGAATTTGTTTTCCTACTATGGAAACACACTAAAGTAACGATCATTTCACTACTACTTTTTAAATTAAATAATATTAACAATAGTTTTAAAATTATTATTGCAGAATTATGACTCTAAAGACTTTAAACATATTTTAAAAAACTGTTCAGTGCCAACTCATGTTACGATAGACTGTCATATTCTCATAGCTTCTAAGACTCCTGGAACCCCCAACTTCAGGGAATTCCAACTTTCTTTAAGCCTTTCTCTCTCTCCAAGAAATACCAAAGTTTCATGGGAAATTTTGGCTAAGGAAGAAGAGTAATAGGGGCAGGGCTGGCCCTGTGGCGCAGCAGTTAAGTTCGCACGTTCCACTTTGGCAGCCCAGGGTTCGCTGGTTCAGATCCCGGGTGCGGACATGGCACCGCTTGACACGCCATGCTGTGGTAGGCGTCCCACATATAAAGTAGAGGAAGATGGGCATGGATGTTAGTTCAGGGCCAGTCTTCCTCAGCAAAAAGAGGAGGATTGGCAGCAGTTAGCTCAAGGCTAATCTTCCTCAAAAAAAAAAAACGAAGAAGAGTAATAGAAGCAGGGAAAAGTACCAGATTGGACTTGAGATTAGATAAAGAAATCCAGTCAAAGAATTCACGATGGGGAGAACTACCAACCCAGACAAAAGAAAGACTCGACTCCAAGGTGGGGTGTCACAAACTCAGAAGTTTTGGGGGTCAGGGAGGTAACGTAAAGAAGTTGAATAAGGCCTTCAGATCACTACCTGAAGAGGCCTGGGCTAAAACTGGAGAGGACTGGGAGAGCAAGGCTATAGTTTGAGAAATCAGAGGGAAGACTTAACACCCTGAGAAAGTCCCTGGGGTTATGTGGACTCTAGCCACTCTACCTCACACTAGAAAAGTGCAAGACTAAGAGGACCTGGAGATGACACGGAGGACAGATATGAGTAGATCTAGTCACCCAGCAAACTGGTAGAGAAGGAAATAGCAAGGATTTTGCCTGGAGGTAAAAGGTCTGGCCCAGAAGATTTCTTCCTTATTACCTGTTAATCATGAGACCATTTGTATTTTCCATTTTTAACACTTACTTTGCATGGCCCATCTGTGCAGCTGCATGAATAGGTAACTGCCAATTGTCCTCATTACAGTAAAGATCAGGATCTGCCCCACTGGACAGCAAAAGCTCCACACATTCCACGTGGCCCTCCTGAGCAGCAATGAACAAAGGAGTCGCTTTATCCAAAGCTTGACAATTGACATTTGCACCTAATACAAAATAAAACATTTAACACATAATTCTCATTTATGCAAAAAAGGAAAAGCCATGATAATTAACATAAATTTCAAAGCAGCTGCCTTAAAAGGGATTCACAGAACAATAGCTTCCCCCCTCCCCCAGCGGATATTGTTGTATAAACACTGATTTTCCCAACTTGTTCATAATCATTTAAATTGCTTTTGCTCTTACATTAGAAAGAAAACAAGTAATTAATATTTCAGAATTCATTTTAAGCTAAAACAAAAATCTTATTCAATGAAGGATTCATTTCATTCCAATCCCCCCTCTAAAAAGCACTCTGTGGATCCAGTAAGTAAATGTTTGTAAAGGGAAAATGCATGCCACCAAATATGAGTAACAATTCTGCTAAGTACAGAAAAAGATGAGGAAAACCTCAATTATGAGACTTTATAGATGTCACTGATCGATTCATGAGAAAAATTTCCAGTAAATACATGGGGGCTATGCCTTAAAACTAATATTGACTATACTCTTTATTACATCCCTTTTCTTCAAGACCATTGCATGATAAATAGAGCCTAGAATAAAAGGAAAAAGATCTATTTAAATGGGTTTCTGAGATAATTTTTTAAAGCATAAATCTAATCAATTATTTAGATGCCAGTGTAGAAAGATGTGAAAAATTGAAAGTGAACTCAATTTTGGTGAAGGTTTTGAAAACAGCAGACTTTCCCCAATCTTTTCTCATTGACAATGTGTTAAATATGCTAAGTATGGTGTTAGTATACGACTGTGAGAATTTTTAAATTTCTGGACTATATCTCAGCAGAAAAATCATCATCATCAAGGGTAAAAAGACTATGTTTTATTTAAAAGCATGTTCCATAAGTGTACCTTGAATAAAACAAAGCCCTGATATGGGCAAAAACTATGCAAAACACAAATGGTAAGTTAGAGTTTATGGAACCTTCAGAAATTCCAACTGGACATTCAACCTGTCTAGAAAAGCAGAATCTTCTTGACTTACACAAGGTGGATGCTTCATCTACTGTCAGCCTCAGAAAGAAGTGAACACTATTACTGAAAAAAAGCCTAAGTCAAGAAAGAAACCTATTTAACTTTCTTTTTTAAGCAATGTTTCATTTTGATTGATAATTTCAATGTATCACAAAGAATAAGGAACTAGTCCCTGTAAAATTACAGGTAGACGGGGGGGGGGGGAGGAGGGCAAAAGGTGTGATTAGGCACACATGTGTAGTGATGGATTGTAATTAGTCTTTGGGTGGTGAACATGATGTAATCTACACAGAATTCAAAATATATTACAATGTACAAGAAAAAAAGTGAAATATATATGGAAAAAAAATTTCACAAGCTTGATTGTAAATACCCACTTATCTAGGTATGTGCCCATGTAAATTGGGACTGTGTTATCTCCAGTGCCTAGAACAGTGGGACACAAATTAGATGCTCAATAAAAACTGTATTCATACCAAAAAAAGAGAAAGATTACAGGTATAAAGTCGGAAAAATGACAGATAATTCACTGAAACGAAAGTCATTTTAAGGAGCCAGAAACATATACAGCTACATTATAGACATACCTACATACCTTTTCAACTTGCTTTTCACAACTATTCAGAGAGGAGAGAAGGAAAAAAAAAAGAACAAAGCCAAACAAAACGGGTACTTAGTGTTCCAGGAGATAGGCTCAGCACATTGAGGTGCAATTTAACCCATTTTATTCTAAATATTCGTTACACACTCATAATTGGAACTTATGGGACTGGCAGCCATAAAATGAATTAAGACAGTCCTCAGGAAGGTACAACATAGAAGAAAGCAGATGAGAAGTCAGAAGGCCTGAGTCCAAGCCCAGATTCTGCCAGGAAATACTTTCTAGATCTTTGGCAAGGCATTTAAACATTCAGGGCCTAGGATTCTTAATAAAAAAAAAAACATGCTTCAATAAATGATTTTGGAGATTCCTCTGAACTCTGTGATTTATGGATTCAATATTTGTAACAGATACCTTAATTTGGCACTTAATGAATGTTTCTTTTGCTTCCCACTTCAACTTGAGTATTTAAAGGTTTGTAAGGAGAAAACAGAAATAAGAAAATGCATGCCATGATGTCTAAATAAAGGCTTTTTTTGTATATTTGGAGGTAATTTATTAAAAGCTTAGGTATTACAGAAGGTATCTAAAAAGCCTAGGTATTTAAAAAAAAAAAAAATTTGCCTGGTGGCAAATCTGGTGTATTTCCCTTCTGCTCTTGACTATCCCTGCCTCATCAAGTTAGCATTATGAGCACACACAGTGTTTGGAGGAATTTAAAAGCCCTTACGTAACAAACATTTCTGGTCATAGAAATGACATACAGAATAAGAATGCCACCTCTACACCATCTTCTCTGGCAATGCTGAATGTGCAGTAGTTGCCACAGAGAAACCTTTACCAGGATTATATTGCTATTAAAGTGTAAACAAGCTTTGAAATAAACCCATTTAAATATCACACAATTGACCAAAACACCCAACTCAAAGGGTTAATATACAAAAGAGCTATCTAATAAATTAATTAAGCCTAAACTGGTCTTATACCCCAGAAAGTTGGAACTGTTCAGGTCCCTATAAAAAAGGATAGCCCCATCATTCAACTTGCCAATAAACCTGTTTCAGTGATAGATCATTATGTTCCTACCCAGATAAATTAGTAGCTGTGCACTGCATTGTTATATTGCATATAACAAGCTGTACATGTTAGTAATAGACACTTAGTAACCAGGCCTACAAATCAACTTGTATGTACTCTTATTTACCACTAAGATAAAAGCATAAACTTCACAACCTGATTTATATCTGGTCAAGAATTATTCTTCCCAGGAAGATACAAAGTTAAAACTCATGATCTTAACAGTGCAAAGGCTAATGGATTAATCTTACCCGATGAAATAAGTATGCTCAAGCTTTCTATCTTGCCATACTGAGCAGCCACAAATAAAGGTGTGATTCCAAAGTCATCCTGGCATTCCTTGTTTGCTCCTTTTTTAAGAAGCAATTTTATGATCTCAGCATTTTCCTAAAGCACAGATTCATATTTTAAATAAGAGAAAACAAAGAAAATAGAAGGTATCTCTTTTCTTATTGTGTGTGTGTGTTTTACCCTCACTAAAGGAAAATTTTTTTAGAAAAGTAAACTGGTGGATGGGAAGGAAGTGTTAATCAGATTATTCTATACCTTTAGCTAGCCCACTAAACAAAAATAGATCTCTTGGAATTAGAATCCTTATAAAATCCTGAAAATTAGCTTGCTAGCCCAAGCACTAAGGTGTTATTACAGTTTCTAAATACACTACTATAACTAAAATAAGCCACTGCTTGTTATCAATTTATATCCCAAATATTCTGACGGTCTTTTAACTATGCTATCAACATTGAAAAACCTTAGATAATCCCTGCAGCCCAAAGCTGCTGGAACTACTACAGCAGTTGGCTTATTCAGAATGATCATTAGCATTTAGACTGCCTTTTCTGTACTGCACTAACCATCATAAATCACAAGCAAGTAGGAAGCAAAAACTGTATAGAACTGTCATTTTAAAAGGGTAAAATGCACAATTTACATGGAAATGAAATAATAAATTCAGAGGTTACCTGAAAAGTAGCCTGGTGCAAGGCGTTCCATCCACACATAGAATGGGATCCATTAACATTTGCTCCGTGTCGAAACAACAGCCTTACCACATCTACCTGTCCATTTTCAACAGCTGCAATACAGCAGTCAAAAAAATTATTGTCAGTAAAAAGGCATGTTTGTAGGACTAGACACTTTGGTGATGTTCTCATCACTTATTCACCTTGTAACTCACAAGGCTGTGATCATTCCTATCAACAAATCAAAACACACACTCCTTATGCAATGCCAAAACATTTATTACAATTGTCGTAGCCCAAACCCATTAACATATATATCCTTTCTGTGTACAGACAAAATTATTTTCAATCATATTTTAAAAGATACAGAGGAATTGGAAGCCAAGAGGCAAACATATGTTCTCTCTGATAATAGAGACGATGTGTTTCTATTTTATAAAAAATACAATTGGGAAGGGGATGGGATGAACAAGACAGAAGAAACAGCACCAGTCTGGAAAAACAGTCTTAGAAGAATTGAAAGGTTTGCTATCATTACCATCTGATCACAAATGACAATAGTCACTGACAAGCAAGTTGAAAGAGCAATACTGAAAGTCTGTGCCTTGCATATTTTTTAAGCATAATATAATCCATAAACAATCATTGTTAAAATGACGTTCTTATATCAACCAATGAAAATACAGTAAAATTTTGCTTATTTGAACTAAAAGAGGACTCCAAATAAACTAAAGAGTGTTGTTAAAGTAACACATATTACTTAACTATAGTAACTGAAATTAATGACTCCTAAGTTGCTGCTGACGTAGATCATTTGAAAGAATAGTTTGCATGCCTATAGATACCTAAAAATCATGTCCCTTTTACTAATTTCACCAAATCATTCTTTCTTTTACATATCTAATTTAACATTACCACAAGATATGTATAGTCTAATATCATGTACATATAAAAGTTTATAAATCCTAGCTAGTGAGGATAAACATAGGTATAATGTTATTAAGTTGATAGAACAAACAAGTCAGGCTAAACTTTCTAGAATGCCACCTACCACAAAACTTTACTATGAACGTGGCAGTAATTTTGGAGGAGTTAATGAAAAAAATCAGAATGCCAGAATAGACCTACATAATACTTAATAAAATAAGTACACACACGCACACCATTAGCAGATAAGGTATACTGTGAATGCTGCAGGTGTAGGCTATTCCAACGTCTTCCTAGAATTCTAAGTTTGTGGAAATACCAGTATCTACAAGAAGAGAAAGAAGAGAGGTATGTATAAGAAGGTCTGATTGCACGTGCTTGGTAATGGGAAAGGAGGTTTGAAAAACAAGATTTTTCATTTCATTTCAAGCATACAATTATCCTATCTCTTCTGCTACAGTAGGAGGCAGGAAGTGAGAATCAACAACTCTCAGTCAAAAATTAGAAAAGCAGGGGCTGGCCCCGTGGCCGAGTGGTTAAGTTCGTGTGCTCCGCTGCAGGCAGCCCAGTGTTTCGTTGGTTCAAATCCTGGGCGCGGACATGGCACTGCTCATCAAACCACACTGAGGCAGCGTCCCACATGCCACAACTAGAAGGACCCACAACGAAGAATATACAACTATGTACTGGGGGGCTTTGGGGAGAAAAAGGAAAAAAATAAAAAAATCTATAAAAAAAATATATCTTAAAAAAAAAAAATTAGAAAAGTACTAGACATCTGGATGAAGGGCCATATTAGAAAAACACTAATAAAAATGAAACAATGTGGAAGATAAAATCCTTAAAAGTATAAAACAAGAAATGACAAATGTATTCATTATTATCAAAGATGACTAACATGTTGTTGACAGCCGATTAATTTCATATATTGAATTTACACCAAGGCTTATTTCCCCCATAAGATTGTCAGAAGTTCTATAATCAACAACTCTCTTATCCCGGGAGGTTTCAGAAATTTAACCACCATGTTGACGTAGTATCACTGTAGGAGAAGTTTAACATAACTCATCTTTATTTCCAAGTTAACATTCAAGGGCATTTTACTATGGAAAAAACAACAGATTTTTAAGCTAAGTCATTTTTCTATAATCAATCTAATTTTGGGTGGAGGTTTTGACAGAAAAGGAAGAAAATCTGTTTTATATCCAATTCATATATCATTATCACTGATTATTGGCAAAAATCATTCTATAGCCAGACCCTGAGTTGAAGATTATCAGGTTGTCAACAGTGATATATGAAGCAGAGTGAAGATAAGTTTGTTTTCAAGTTTTAAGCTGACCTTCTAAAAAAAGAAAGTCGAAAACACTTGTTTTGACTATTAAATACACTATAGAAGTCAGAGAAAAACTGTTTTCACTTTTAATATCATAAATACATTAAGATATCTGATTTCTGCATCTCTAGTGAAAACACTTGCCAAGGACAAAAAGAGTGAAACCAACACATCAGCAGATAAATAGCTTTTTTATACCTCTTACTAATTATTTCACGATAAGCAAATTTACTGGCTAATAATTAAGAAATAGTGATCTAGGGGCTAGCCCCATGGCCGAGTGGTTAAGTTCGCGCGCTCCGCTGCAGGCAGCCCAGTGTTTCGTTGGTTCGAATCCTGGGCGCGGACATGGCACGGCTCATCAAACCACGCTGACGCAGTGTCCCACATGCCACAACTAGAAGGACCCACAACTATGTACCGGGGAGCTTGGGGAGAAAAAGGAACAAATAAAATCTTTAAAAAAAAGAAAAATAGTGATCTAGAAAAGTGTATTTATAGGTTACATCTACTACTACCAACGCCTCTCCTTTGGAAGAGGTGGATCAACTTTCTCTCCTTATTTAACAAGTTGCCAAATCGGGGCAGAGGGACCATACCATAACCATGTATTTTATGCTTCAATTAAAGTTTATTCCAGGGGCTGGCCCAGGGGCGCAGCAGTTAAGTGCACACGTTCCACTTCGGCGGCCCGCGGTTGGCCGGTTTGGATTCCGGGTGCGGACATGGCACCACTTGGCACGCCATGCTGTGGTAGGCATCCCACATATAAAGTAGAGGAACATGGGCATGGATGTTAGCTCAGGGCCAGTTTTCCTTAGAGAAAAGAGGAGGATTGGCAGCAGTTACCTCAGGGCTAATCTTTCTCAAAAAAAAGAAAAAAGTTTATTCCAAAAAAAAAGACTTGAGGGGCCAGCCCAGTAGCACAGTAGTTGAGTTCACAAGTTCCACTTCGGCAGCCCGGGGTTCGCTGGGTCAGATCCCAGGTGCAGATCTAGGCACCTCTTGTCAAGCCATGCTGTGGCAGGCATCCCACATATAAAGTAGAGGAAGATGGGCATGGATATCAGCTCAGAGCCTGTCTTCCTCAGCAAAAACAGGATGATTGGCGGCAGATGTGAGCTCAGGGCTAATCTTCCTCAAAAAAAAAAATAAATAAAAAGACGAACTTCCTATTTATTGGCCTTCTTATCATTAAGAAAGTATGCTCCTTGAGGAAAGAAACTGAGTCTTGTTCCTTTTGTATGCCCAGTGCCAACTGCAGGGAGAAGACAGACAATAATCAATTGTTGACTGGAGGAAGGAAAAATAAACATCTAAAATGAAATAAGATTTTCTCTTTTCAAGAATATATTCCCTCTCCAAAGTGAATAGGCTTTGGAATTATACTTCTGGATATAACAAGATAACTGGTACTAAACCAGCCATCCCGCCATAAACTGTCATAAGAATGAAGAAAATATATAAGGCAACTTTTTCTGGCATTAAACAACAGGCAGAAGACTGTGACTGCTGAGAGCAGGGAAACTCATGAGGTAAGTCTCATGACCACCCAAGCTCTCTGCCTGGGACATTTCTTGATTAGGTGCAGTGAGCTGAAGTCTGAGCAGAGCACGGGTAAGGTAGAGGAAATAGTCCAAGCAGAGTGCAGCAGTCCACTGAGCGGAGGAGGCAGAGACTAGAGGTTAAGCAGTTGAAATCTGCGTGGCAAGTCCCCAGAGAGGTTCTACCATGAGAGGGGAGGTTCTACTGTGCAAGTTCTCCAAGAATCCCCAGGTGAGGTCTGGGCTACACATGTACAAGGCAAGATGAAGCTTACCAGAGAACAGCTAACGGATTAAGAATGGAATAGAGATAACTAGAGGTCAAACAGTGCTGAGGGGCAATGGAACTCCTAGGAGTTCTGGTCCAGTCCGACTGGCGAAACCACATGATACCCCGTGAACATCCTGGGCATCCAGCTGAGACACCCAAAAGGCAGAGTCCTAGGAGTAAGAACCACATCTGAGAGTAAGATCTACTCTAGATTTGCTCTGACTAAGCCTAAAATAAGCCCTGACAAGATGAGGAAGAAGGCAGAGATTGAGAGTTGAGTCCAGCCAAGTTAGAGAGGCTTGGGAAACACCTTAAGCTCTCCACAGATCTATCTAACAAAACATAAAACCAAACCTAAGCAAGTTCAAGGTGATAAGCCAGTGAATGACCCACCTATCAGAAAAAAAGAAAAAAAATCAACACTTCTCAGAGAAAGATAACAGAATTCAAGTCTCTACAACATATTATCCACAATGCCCAGCATACAAGTCAGAAAGTAGCAGCAGAAACTGACCCCGAGATGGTCCAGATGTTGGGTCTAACAGATTAACTAAAGCAGCTATTACAAATATGCTTTAAAAATTTAAGAAAAATATGCTCAAAGATTTTACTTTTAATATCTATGGTGTACAAACAGGCATACACAGAGAATCTCAACAGAGAAATGAAACTATTAAAAAAGAACCAAACAGAAATTCTAGAACTGAAAAAAAGAAATGGATGGGCTTAAAAGAAGGTTAGAGATGGCAGAAGAGTCATCGAACTTGAAGACATCAATATAAATCATTCAATCTAAAGAAGAGAAAAAAAGACTGAAGAAAAATGAATTGTGCATCAGGGACAGCGTGGAACAACATCAAACAGTCCAAAATACATGTAATTGGAGTCCAAAAAGGAGAAGAGAGTAAGAACTGGGTAGGAAAAAATATATTTGAGGAAATAATGCCTGAAATTTTCCAAAAATTGATTTTAAAAACAAAGCCACATTGATTTACAGATCCCAGAAAACCAGCAAACCACAGTGATTTGGAAGAAGTCACTACACTTCTTACGACTTCACATTCTATCTAAATTAAGGATGACTATATAAACATACCTGACAACTCCATGGAAGAATTCAGAGGATTATAAAAGGGGGTATAAACAACAAGCCATTGAAATCAACTTAATAGCTACAATAGCAGTTTAAAAATTTTTTTCAGGGCTCCTATTTGCACTTAAAATAAAACCTATCATCTTACCACGTCCTTCAAGACTCTGCAATAATAAATTAATTAATCCAATCATTCAACAGTGCCAGGGACTGTGCCAAACACAAGGGATATAGCAGTGAACAAGACCTACCAAGTATTCGCCTTCATGGAACTTTCATTCTAGTGAAGAGACACATAATAAAGAAGAACACAGATAAATAAAATAGGTTCTGACAAAAAGACCGTGAACGAAATTAACAGGCTAGAGTAACAGGCAGTGACTGGGTATGAGAGTGCTACTTTAGACAAGAGGATAGAGGTCATCTCTCTGAAACAGACACATGTGAACAGGAAAACGAAAGATAAGAAGCAGTAAGCCATGCAAAGAAGTGGAGGAAGAGTCCTCCAAACAGAGGAAACAGGAAGTGTAAAGGCAGGGAAGTGGAAAAGGGCTAGGTATGTTTAGTAGGATGGCCAATGTGGCTGAAGCCGAAAGTCAGGAAGAGGAAATAAGGCCAGAGAGGTAGAAAGGAGTCAGATTTGTAGGTCATCGCAAGAAGTTATGATTTTTTTCTTTTAAGGGAACAAATGAATTTTTGGCTGGAGCTACTCTGAGGGGAACAGCTCTCTCTTCAGCCTCACCTTGTGAGCCTCTCCCCACACTCACTGTGTTCTAGTCACACTCGTCTTCTTTTGCCTTATCTCAAATGGTTCTCATCATACGTTCAAAATGCCACAACTGAGAGAAGTTTTCACTGACCAGCCCACCTAAAGCAGGTCCCTCCTCTTCATTACTGTCTATCATATCATAATGCCCTATTCCTCGGTATCACTTACAACAGATCACAATTATAATTCACATGTATACTTGTTCATTATAAATTCCTCACCAGATTACAAGATTCACTCACTACTGTATATCCTCAGCACTTAAAGTGCCTGACATACACAAGTCACTCAATAATACTAGATGGATGGACAGAAAACAGTAGAGGCTTTATACTGACTGGTCACCTAAAGAAAACATAAACATAGCGTTACAAATACTAAGAAAATAGAAATGAACAAAGGAAAAAAAAGCGACCTGAGATTAAGACTAAGTAGGATTCTCAAAGTGAACAATCAGATCTTTACTATTACACAGGAAAGATAAACTTGGATATGGTTCAAGGTAAAATAGTAATAAAATCAAGAGGCAGCATTTATTTAGAACTTACAAATTAAATGAGATATCAACATGAGTTCTTTTATTCCTATAATCAAAATTCAAACAATAACCTATAAACACATGAAAAGATCAACATTACTAGTCATGAGGGAAACGCAAATCAAAACTATGAGACCTCATTTCACCCTCCCCTGGAATAACTATAATCAAAAAGATGAACAAAAACAAGTGTTGACAAAGATGGGAGGAAATTGAAAGCATCATAAAATATAAAAAACCTGAATGTCCAACATTATGATATAACAACTTCAGTAGACAATTCATTAGATAATATCTAAAACTACAACTATTAAGATAGTATTGAAATGCTAAAAAAATGCTTATAGCAGTAAAAAATCTAAATTGGAAATATTTATGATGCATTATATAAAATGTAAAGTGCCTATTTAAATTAGAAAATGTCCATGTAAATTTATACATAACTATAAAAAAGGTGTACACAAAAAGAATTGCAGGGAATTCTGAAAGACAAAAACGTGTAGGATAGGGGCAAGCCTGGTAGCGCAGCAGTTAAGTTCGCAGGTTCCGCCCAGGGTTTGCCAGTTCGGATCCTGGGTGTGGACATGGCACCACGTGGTAAACCCCATGCTGTGGTAGACGTCCACATATAAAGTAGAGGAGGATGGGCGTGGATGTTAGCTCAGGGCCAATCTTCCTCTGCAAAAAGAGGAGGATTGGCAGTAGTTAGCTCAGGGCTATCGTCCTCAAAAGAAAAAAAAGGTGAAAAAAAAAAAATGTGTAGGATAAGGGATCATTATTTTCTTCTTAAAATTTATTATTGCTTATCCAATAAATAAAAATAGAAAAAATACATTTGTGATATCTATGCTGTTAATATGGATACCTCCTTTCCAGCTTATTTCTAGTAGTCTATCTCACTTTTAATAATTTTTTTCAACTGGATATGGTACTTCAAAAATTTGTCGTGGTGTTTTGGTGTTGGCTTATTCCAAAGTCTACAAATTTTTCACCACAAGATGATACTTCTGCTGTTGTGACTCAAGGCCACAATCTTCAAGCTCACTTTAATATTTGCATTTAAACGGAATTTCAGCCCAAAAAACAATTCAAAATTACATTTCAGTAGTGTAAGATAGAAAGTCCTATATAACACCTGTGTAATGACTCAATCTGTTCATAGCATTTCCCTATAATGAGCTTTCAGATCCTGAATTACAGCCTAGACTGTGGAAGCATATACAGAAGACCACAGCATTAGTGAAGCAACACTGCAGCACAGATGGTTCAACTGTGTCCTAACACAATCCTGCTTCCTCATTATGATCAAAGGGGGCTGCTCTGTTTAGGAAACACCAGAGCTCTGAGGTCATCTTTCAGGAGATGAAAAAGTATGCCTTTGTCTATCCATTGGTTTGTGCTCTGTAAACAACAAAGAAATGTATTCTACTGAGGGTCACAAACTGGCAGCTTATCAGTTGGATTCTATCCCCAGATGTCTTTTATTTGGTCCACACAGTTTTATTTGGTTTTGTTTTGTTTTATAGTTGAGCCAACATTTAAAAATCAGGAAATTCCACATTTAACAAAAATACAGATATCCATATTTGAAGTGCCTTGAAATCCAGCAACAATGGGCTTCCGTAAGCAGTGGCTGCCCCTTTGGACTAGGTTTTACTTTCCTCAACAGTCCCTAGATTCTAGAAGCATCTGCACTTATAATCTACCTTCCAGCCCCAGCAAGCATCTGAATTTGAGGTCCCTGTTGTTAAATCTTTAAAAGTTCAAGGATATAGACTTTTCCACTGACTTTATTTTCTGGAAGCGGCTGGAATTAGCATAATGAATAGCCACCCTGTTACATTATTTAAGGTATCTTATATAAAAGATACAGCAATAAATTCTCGTTGGAGTTCACTGTAGGAACCATTGCTCTTTACGCATCAACTGATCAGTGTGCTTTTCTTTTTTTACTCTGGCTGCCAGGAAGCGCAGCACTAAACTCTAAATTCAATTACCATAGCTTTTCTTGACCTGTTTTCTGGCACAATGATGTCTTAATTCTTACTGACTAGCCTGCCTTCTTCTGTTTTAAGGCATTACTCTATTTTGGGGTTTTTTTTACTTTTTATTTAACTATAATACATACAAAAAGACACATATAATAAGCTCAATGAATTTTCACAAACTGAACATACTATGCAAGGATCCAGATCAACTTACATAAATGGAAACACATAGGTTAGATACTCTATTACATCTAGTTTCTTTGGTTCAACATTATGTTTATGAGACTTATCAATATTGTTGTCTGTAGTTGTAGATCATTCATTTTCATTGCTGTATAGTATTCCATTGTGTAAATATAACACAATTTATTTATCCGACATCTTTTAGTGAACACTGATATACACTGATGTCAAATATATGCCTAGCAATGGAATTGCTGGGACCAAGATTATGTACACGCTCACCTTTAGTAAATTCTTCCAAACAGTCTTCCAAAGTGGCTATACCAATTCACACTCTAACCTACAGTACATGTTCTGGTTGTTCCACATCCTCACAAACACTTGGCATTTTCAATCTTTTTCTTTTTAGCCATTCTGGTAGGCATGTAACGTTCACGCTTACCTTCACCATCAGTCACCTGGAAATCTCTTTGGAAGTAGCTGAGATATAAAAAAATAAACAAAAGTATAACATTGTCTTTATCCTGAGTTCCTTTGGGACTCACAAGCCTGAGGATACAAATGAAGTCATGTTAACTGTACATTATCATTTCAAATCCTGAGATTGGGGTTTTAGATGAAACAACTGATAACTGCCATAGCTGGCTGACAGGGACATGGGATTTCGTTATACTACACTCTCTACTTTCATTTATATTTTAAATGTTCCACAATAAAAGTTTTTAGTATTTTTCACCAGTTCACAGCTCCACTTGCATAATAAGGAAGCTGCATCTCCTGACAAATTCTACCCCACCAAGGATTTCTGGTCTCCTAAACAACTCTGTCATATTCTGCTCTGAGACACCTTCCTGATGTCCACAATTGCAAAAACCACTTGAGGGCTATAACTGGCACAGTGCCAATGAGAATGATGTCACCCAGGTCATAGGTGCTGTTCATCTTCCAATTCTGAATACAGAAGATGCCAAAGTGATGCTGGTTTTCCTGCAGTACCCACTGCACAGGCAACATGCTACATCTGAGCAGCAGTGGAGAGAATACTCTGTTCCCTAAGCTGCAACATGCTCTGTCACTGAGCCTGCTATAACTCAGGGTTGCTCACATCCCTGTGTCTCTCAGAGCTGCTCATGGAAACAGATCCTTCAGCTTCTGCCTTCAGCTCCTCTCTCCATGGCACTCAAATATGAATCCCTATAGCTGGAACACCAGGCTGTTCTCCCACCCTTGTCTCCCAGAAGCCCCTCTACCACCCAGTCACTCAAATAAAAACCTCCACCATTAATTCATTCTACTCCTGAATTTGCCACCCGGTAGTTCATGATACAAATGCTCAGATATCTCAGACATATCTGAATCACAGTTTAGGATCAAGCTGCTGCCCTAACTCTAATGGGAAGAACACAGACTGTGTAGTCAGACACTCTGTCCAGCGGCGAGCAAGTTACTTACTCTCTGAACCTCATTTACACTATAAAATGAGGATAATCTACTTACCTATGGCTTTTGTGTTGACTGAATAAACTAATTAATGTAAGTAACTGTAGTAGGTGCTCAATAAATGTTCCTTCTTTCCCTCCCTCAATCCCCCTTGCCTCTTCCTAAAATACAACTGGTCAACTTCTTTTCCTAATAAACTCTACAAATAGGCTACTCAGAGGGTTAGCTATTCAATCATGAAGGGTTAGCCATAATTACAATTCCCACAAGAATAATACAGTTCTCTGACTACACTTCTCACATTAGTCACCTTCAGTCCCTGACCATAAGGACAGCCCATTCCCTTTGCAGGATCAGCCCCTTTGTCCAACAACCCAATTAACTGCGACTGTCATCCAGCACTACAAGAACTACATATCCAGTACCCTTCGAAGCGAGAGTCCAGACTCTCAGGCTTCCTCAATTCATTGTCCAATTTCTTCCTCCATAATAATTACCCCTGACCGGTGTTATTGGTTTAAATAAATATGTTTACCTTTCCTCCTCCACAGCCATAATGATCTTGTCAACCAGTCTTATAAAGATATATGCTATTTCCCATTCTCGAAAAAGGAGTCCAAAGCCCATAATCCTCTATCTTTCTATGGTCACTATCTCTATAAACAGCTATTCACTTGCCAGAGTTTCCTCTCCTCAAATAACACAATAGGTATAGGTAGGTATACCTACCTATTGGCCTATAGGTAGGCAGAAGCTGTTAACACAGAAACTTTATGCCTTATAGCCCTTCCATTTCCTATCCAAGTTTTTGCAGACCCTAAAGACATTTCCTCAGACTGTTTAAATAGTATCGTTTATTCATTCTTTCACGTCTCAGTAAGAACAGGCTGCAGTTAGGGACAATGACAAATCTTGACAGGTTCTCTGTTAAAAATTCCAACAACAAAAAACCCTTACACTCACCCACATTCACAGCTTTACTATACTTTTCCATGATCCAATCCCAGCAAAGCCTTTATTGGAAATTAATTTCTATTCACCTAAATTTGGAATATGCAGCTATAATTTAAGTGTATGTGTTTATAATCATTGTCAATTATATCCTAGAAGCCTACGAATATGTTTTACTGCAAAATGCCTCAGTAAGCTAATAACCAGGCTGGAGAATTATTCACTTTTGAGGGAATATTATTATTAAACTTGAATATATACCACACCTATGTATTTCTATGCAGTGTAGGCACTAAAGTTTCTGTTCCTCAACAATGTGGTAATACCAACTTTCTTTGATTTGGAAGCATTTCCACAATTCAAGTGATTCTGAGCACAGAAACAGTGATTTGTGAATATTAGCAAATAAAACAAATTTCTATGTGATACTAAGATGATCATATACATGAGAAATATCCTATAGTATATTTTGAAGTAAAAAGAGGGGAGGAAGAAGGGAAGGAGAAAGAGAAAGAAACTACTCCACAGGTCCAAATACCTAGGACCAGGCATTTCACAACATGGAATTATAAGCCTCCTTATATTCTTGTGTCTGTGTCAGCAGTAGCAACATCATAATATCTCCCAATCAGAATCTTCAAGTAACATGTGCTCAAATGAGCATCAGTAACAATCTGTGCACAAGATGGCATCTGGAGCAAAGGAAAATTGACTCAACTCTTGCAAATATGTCACATTCTTTTAGAACACCATTATCAATCCTGGCAGATGCTTAAAAAATCCTTGGTCACTCACCCATCCGATACTTTGTTCTAGAATCAATATATGAATAGGTAACAAACATTACATGAAGTAGAATTGATGAAACACTATATTAAAAGAGACATAAGGGACATATAAATTAATTAATTAAAATGCAGAGACCTTAATTGGATTCTGATTTCAACAAACTGAAAAATATTCATATACATATATGACAATCAGGGATATGCAAATACTGATTGGATATTTGGTGATACTAATGAATTACTGTTATTTTTAGGACCAATAATAGTATTGTAGTATTTTTTTTAAAAAAACATCTTTATTCTTTGGAGATACATACACAAATATCTATGTTTTAAATTGTATGATGAATGGGGTTTTCCTTCAAAATAACATAGTGAAGACAATGGGTAGAGCTATAACTGAAACAAGATCGGCCCTGAGTTGATAATTATTGAATTTGGGTGTTAGGTTTATGGCCAATACTTTTCCCTATACTTTTGTATATGTTTGAAACTGTCCATGAAGTTAAAAAAAAAAAAAGTGCCACAAATTCTGAAGAGAATTTCAAATGGGGATTCCAAAAACATTTTGAATATCTGAAATACTCCTAATGTCCATAAACGTGAATTTTGAAAAACATATCAGAATAAATATCTAACTGAACACTGTCCTACTTAATAATATTATTTTAAAGTCACATTTTGTATATTAATTAAAAATGCTTTAAAACCTAAACAAACAGGAAGAGAAAGAAGAGACAAGGAAGTAGATGAATCTACAGCAGAATAACAACAGTAATTAATCAGGACAGAACTAACCTTCATAATACTTCGTGCCTCCTATGGCCCTTATTACAGTTCACCTTGAATTCTGGTTATTATAATATCCCCAATTACATGGTAAGCCCTTGACAGCAGGAACTAAGCCAAATAAAAAGCATAGAACCCTGGCAATCACTTAATCAATTGAGGATAAGGGAAATTAAGCTGCAACTTCTACCATCCCATTGATAAGCAAAGTTGATTGGCAAGCTGGCGTTCTTTGCTCCTTCAGTTCTCTATGTGGGACCTGCCGAGCTCTGCATGCTAGGGCAAAGGAGACAAATGCTTCAAAGACAGAAGAGGACGACTGCTCGGTTAAGGATGTTATGAAGAGCTGTACTCTCACTCTCCAACACAGAAGCCATTAGCCACATGTGGCTAATTACATTTAAATTAATTAAAATTAAAATTTGAGTATCTCCATCAAACTAGCCACATCTGAAGTGCTCAGAAGCCACACGTGGCTAGTGACTATCATATTGGTCAGTGTAGATGTAGGACATTTCCAAGTTCTATTGGACAGCACTGGTCTAGAGTTTAGAATTTAACTGAATTGGAATTTAACCTAGAATACTAGGCATATTTATATCCAAAATACATGCCTAGCAATGGGGACAGGGAGCCAGTCCATTAGTTGTGACTCCCGGCTTAGGGTAAGTGTTCAAGGAGGGAAGGGAAATGAGTAATTCTAGAACCCAGAAAAGTACTGTGGATTCTCAGCAAGAAAAAGAAAGCAAAATCATAGGATCTGATATTACACAGGCATCCAAAAGAGACCAGAGCCCAAGGATAAAGAATAAGATGAAACAAAACACCCCACTTTGGAAGGCAGAGCTCAAAGTGTCTGGGGTACACAGAGAGTTGGGAGGAAGTCTTTCCTCTGTGAAAATTAATACAGGAAATCTCAACTAAAATTGGAGTCAGGAAGGCCTGTAGAGAGAAGTCACAGGCCCTACCTCTCATCCTCAATTACCCCAAACAGGAAGACATCAATTACAGACCATCAGTTACTTGACCCCACAAGGAAGAAGCATCAGTTGCTGACCCCAATAGGAAGAGACATACCTTGCACTCCCACACAGAAAGTGAAACTACTATACTACTCTAGCAGGAGGAAGGAAGACTTCCTTCTTGCCCGGCAACAAGCCCAGGCAATAAGAAACCATCATCATCTGAACTTTTACTTTCCTCCAACGAACTTTCATTTTTTCCTTGCTGATGACTTCCTTTCCTTGTCCCACCCTCCCTCCTATAAAAGCCTTCCATGTGGTGTAACCCCTCTGAGTATCTCTCTGCTAACCACATGAGATGTTTCCCAATTCATAAATCATTTAATAAAGCCAATTAGATCTTCAAATTTACTCAGCTGAATTTTGTTTTACAACACCTCCCTTCAATCCAAGCAGGTACTGTCTAGAAGACTCTAGCTGAGACATTAGAAAAGAAAAACCAGAAGCTCTGAGGGTAGAGACACTGCCCCTCTTATAGTAGGTCATATCATAGTACTGAAGAAACCCAGAAGAGCATAAGTCTAAGAACGCAAGAATGACATGAGAACATCATTTCCTGCAATAATTTCTGGGGAAACATTTTATATTTTTGAAGAAACAAGTTTTTCCATTTTCTAAATTAGAGGGAAAAAGAAAAAAGCAAAAAGTAGTCTTTGACCCACACAAAACTTCTAACCAAAATCAACTCAGTTGAGGCATGCAGCACACTTAGTGCAGTCACAAGCCCCATCTGGAGACTTCATGAAGGCATGGACTCAACACAGGATTCTCATCTGGGACAAATATGGCAGACCTATACATACATGTAAGTGATAAATCTAACCAGGAATAGTGAACTCTAACTAGGAATAGTAAACAACAATCATTCTTTAATGCAGCATTCATTCGAGAATAAATTTTTAAAAGAGGGACTTTTTAAAATGTAATTATTACTCAATGCTCTTTTGGAAAAATGCCTAATATGACTATGTATTCTCAGGAACCATTTTAGACAAGTTCTGTACCAAATTCAAATTGCCGTGATCTGAGTTTTAAACATCAATAAGCTAGAAATACACTCTTCCATTTTGAGGCTCAGATTTTGACAGTAATTCTACTAAGAAACATTACAGTTGGCGAGGCTATAATGAACAGTTTAAGCACAGGCTATCCATCTCCTTTAGTTAAAGCAGCAGGTTGGTGATTCCCGAAGAGTGTCAGAGATCACTTACATATTCTATTAGGACATTTCATCTATATATGAATTTTTAACTATATTTATGTTTTTGTTATACTCTATGTGTACTCTATTATCCATTATGCACTTCATTTTTCTATAAAATTCAACAATAAAATAATGTTTCCATTGTACACCTAATTCACATAAAACTTTTTTTTTCCCTGCCACTTCCACAAAGCAAAAAAGAACGTTTGTTCACAAGCCATTATCTACTGCAATACTTCTCTGGTCCTGTGGTTACACTGACATCTGGTGGCACTAGAAAAGAAACTAGATTGCAGTGACAAGGGATTTTTTTTTCCCAATTTTGCTAATGTATTCTATGTGATTTCAGAGTTTATGTTTTTCCAAGGCTTTACCTATACCCAAGACAAGAGAACTATTAAAGTACTATACTAACTCCACTGACGGCCTACCTTAGCTGCAACCCTTCACTGTGACAATGTGACTGGCAAGTATGTAGAATTATTTCAAGCATGTCCCTGGGTAAGTTGGACTGTCCACAGTATTTATTTCATAATTAAAGTTTATAATCAGGATGGTTACAAAGTAAAGCCTTCCCATCAAGGATATATACATCATTTCAAAACACCTTCTCTATATATTCAAATAGATTCCTATAATGTGTCTTGGCCATGAATCTTTAATCTGAAACGTAGTATTTTATTGATATTTAGAAAAATTTTCTCTAAAATTGTAATGAAAAGTTACACTTCTTTCTTAGAAAGTACCTCATGTCTGCCCAAAGACTAACAATCTTAAAGATTATACTGATGGGAAAAACCATGACCTCATGGGCAAAATTCATTATGTTAGTCTCATAAGAAAGTTTGTGATAAACAGCCCAATCCAATTCTACGTGTTGCCACTGAGAGAGAGAAGTCTAATGGCCAATAGACATCAGAGATCATATCCAGAAAAACATCCTTCAAAACATCAATCAATCTTAGAGACAAAAACCTAAAATTCCATTATCTTATTATATATATTGATTATTTTTTCCTATGTCTCCCTAGCAACAATCAAGAGAAACATTTGATTTAGACAGCACACCCCTAAACTTACACCATCTTCTAGAGCTATAACATTGAATTCTACCACTTTCTATAATTATCCAATTCACATTTTGAAGCATTCATATAGCAGTATTCTCCTTATAAAAGCCACCTCTATAAGTATGATCTCCATTTTATGACTTAGAGAAATAAATCATTACACTGAGAAGCCCCTATCAGAGAAAAAGTATACGGTAAACTGTCCTTCATCCCAAAGACTCCTGTTTATACAGGAGCAACCCTTCTATTTCAGCCATACTAACCAGTGATGATCATATACAATTAACTGGCCAATGGCAATAATAATTATGAAGAATGACTAGAACATTGCATTAACTATGTAATGATCCAGTTTGATAGTCAGACATGCACACTGTACAGCAGTCCTACTCAATATTGTTCATAGACTGGCTGCCAATCGGCAAACTGCAAACCAGTCCAGAACAAGGTAAGAACTTCAGACCAAAATGTAAATAAATTACATCCCTAAGCACAGTTTAGTTCAGCTGACATTTTTCTTGAATTAATATTTCTTTGATGATGGAAGCAGTGCATTGATTTACATTCTGGCTCAAGTCCCTTATATCAACAGACTGCTATTTTGAGCAGCACTGCTCCATGGTACCTAAAGAGAACAGAGAATGCACTGTACAGGCAGAGTGGGGGTGAGGAGGAGCTCATCTAGTTCTATTTCTACCATATTCTAGAATATTAAACTACCATAAAATACTGAAATTGAAAATTTTTTGTTTTACTTTAAAAATTAATATGGACCTCCAATCTTAATACTATGGCATTAAGTAAGCATTTCCCCTTAACTCTTCTTAGAAAGCATCCAAAAGCAATTAATCCAAAATTAGTACAGAAAATAAAAAATAAAAACACACTCTCCATTTTTAGTAAAACTAGGATCCAGCTAAAACAACAGATCAAAAATAGGTAAAAGATGGGGCTAACCCAGTTAAGTTTGCAGCCTCTGCTTCCACAGCCTGGAGTTCACAGGTCTAGATCCCGGGCACATATCTACACACCACTCATCAAGCCATGCTGTGGCAGCATCCCATATACAAAGTGGAGGAGGACTGGCAGATGTGTGAGGTGAGAGTCAATCTTCCTCACCAAAAAAAAAAAAGAAAAAAATAGGTAAAAGAATTTCCAAAAGAATGTAGGTCAATTCTGGGTACTGGTGGGACAAGAGGAGAGAAGATGTCTCAGCTGAACATCTCAGAAAGAACTAGCAAAGTAAACTTCTCAAAGGTGAGAGGCTCCCTCTCAGGTACAAAACATAAATTCCATAATATTCCAGAGAGAGAATATTCATGAGCTGGCAGCAGAACGTCTCTGAGCTCACTGAAATCTGAAAGCCAGAAGAGCTGGGTCTAAACAAGGAATCACACAAGGACTATACTTGCAAGAGTGGTCTGTCTCTACTACCACAGAAGGGAAGCTGCACTGCAAAACCCCACAGCTTCCTATGCCCACTGACTGGTGAAAGATAAAAGCTAAATGAACTCACACCCAAAAACCCCGAGTCAAAAGGAAAACTAGCTAGTCTGGAATGTGGCTCTAGCTCCTTCCCATTAAAAATCTCCTGAAAATAGCTGATCAAGTAAAAATTCACATTTCCAGATGAATTATCTAACAAAGGTATGAGCACCAATCCATACAAAGTACAAAAAAGGGGAAGAAAGTTACAGGAAAAACTATTAGAAGCCAAAAAAAAAAAACATCATAAAACATTGCCACAAAGTGAATAAAAATTGTGGCTAAACCTTTTGCTGTAAATTTTAAAAAGAAAAAAGTTAAGTTTGTGAAAAAAGGCATAACACTGAGATATAAGTGCTCAGGTAACAAATGGCTAGATGATAGGAAATAATGTAAAAAAACTTAGACAATTTAGAAAAGATTTAGAAAAAATAAAACTATCATAGAAATGCGGTTGAAACTGGAAGAAATACTAGAGAGAAGAGATATTTCTGAAAAGGAACATAGAGGATTTTTAAAAAAACAGGAAAAGTAAAGTACAAAGAAAAAGGAGGATTAGAGAGGAAATGATATGCAAAACAGATAGGATATCCAACACATGTTAACTGCAGCCCAAGAAGACCATCATAACAACAGAACAGACAAATATTTAAAGATATAACTTCATAAGTCAGAGGGAGAAAGTCAAATACCATGATCTCACTCATAAATAGAAGATAAAAGCAACAAACAAACACATAGAGACAGAGATTGGATTGGTGGTTACCAGAGGGGAAGGGGGGAGGGAGGAGGGCGAAAGGGTGCTTAGGCACATGTGTGTGGTAAAAGATTGTAATTAGTCTTTGGGAGGTGAACATGATGTAAATTTCACAAAAATCAAAATATAATGATGTACACCTGAAATTTATATACTGTTATAAACCAATGTTACGACAATAAAAAGAGAAAGATATAATTTCAGAAAGATTTACTAAAATAAAGAAAATGTGAATCTATATATTGAAAGGGCACACCATGTCTCAGAGAAAACTGATATAGAACAGACATGCAAAAATATTGTCACAAAAAAGAGAAGAAAATTAGGCTGGCCTCCAACTTCAACTCTAGAACATAAGAGATTACCATTAAAAAATTTCTCAAGGAAAGTATGACCCAAGGATTATATACCTAATCAAACTGCTGTCCAAATATAAAATCATGATTCAATCATGAACATGCAAGAACTCAAGGAACATTATTTCCATAGGTCCTTTTAGAGGACTTTAGTAAAAGAAGAATTCAGTTAACCAAGTAAGGCTGGAAAAACCATGATGAAATAACTGGTGATAAACTTCTAAGCTATTTAACCATAGAACTAAGAATAAAATAAAATGAAGGAATTAAGATCCCAGAACAGGATGCAAAATGTTATTTCTACTGACAATGCAAATATGATACAACTAACAAAAGTTATGAACGGAATGGACAAAGAAAAAGAGTCATATAAGGAGAATATAAGGATACTTATTTCTTCAACTTCAAAAGCTGGAAGTTTTGGGGGCCAGCCCTGTTGTCGAGAGGTTAAGTTCGCACACTCTGCTTCACCAGCCTGGTATTCACTAGTCTGGATCCTGGGCATGGACCTACACATCACTCATCAAGCCATGCTGTGGCGACATCCCACGTAGAAGAACTGGAATGACCTACAACTAGGATATGTAGCTACGCAGCTATGTACTGGGGCTTTGGGGAGGAAAAAAAACAGAGGAAGATTGGCAACAGATGTTAGCTCAGGGCCAATCTCCCTCACCAAAAAAAAAGAAAAAGTCTAAAAAAAGCTGGAAGTTTAAATCTATCAACCAAACATGACTAATAAAATGACAGATTATATAAAGATTTAATTGTGTGCAAGTAAACACAAGAAAGATAAATATCCTAGTTTCATAACTGCTTATGTAAAGGAACAAAAAGATATTGTCTTAAAACATAGAAAGGTATGACACGAAATAATAAAAAGTTACATCAAAAAACATAAAACTAAATAAAAATAAACAAAAGCAAACAGAACATGAAATTAACATTTTTAAAATCTAACTTTAGTGAACGCCATATTTTTGATCTGGGAAAACTCAAAGTCATATTTTCAAGAACTAACATGTCCTCAAGTAAAAATGCTTATATTACAATTCTTGAGAAAGACGATTCAATCTTTTCTTGAAAAATCTAAAAATAACTCCAAACAAAGGTTAATTAATAAATATGTTAAATATATGAACACTAAACCTCAAAATTCCTACCTCAAAAAATAGCCCAATGATGATCACTAATCCATGAAAATACAAGTAAAAGTGAAATACAAGGTGTTTTGTTCATTTTTAATCTATCAGCAGAGTCAGAGTTAAAGGATATGCCACATGAGCTAAAGTATGACACATTTTACAGTTAAATATTGAAATAGGCAGCCTCAAATAACACTGTTTATAAGACACTTTGTTCTTATTAAACATTACTGCTATGTTTAACATTGAAGGTTACACAGAATAAGCAGAGACTCAGAACAAAAAATCAAAAATAATCTATCAAAAGCCAAAACTGCATGCTGTGCAGTTCCCATAGAAATTGTTCTATGAAGTCACACTGGGTTGGATTCAAGCCTCCAATTTATCAGTGTTGTTTCATATATAGCAAAATAAAAAGAAAACCTCTTTCTTACAAAATTAGCTGGATTTTCACTTAGAACCTACTATACTTATAAATAAGGATACTTTTATTTCCAAAGCAGTTTTACAAATCTATCCTTAGAATATTTACTACGTATGCATTTATGAGGAAAGAGAAAGGGAGTGGAGAGAGGAGAAGGCAAGGGTAAAGAGAAGAAATAAGGCAGCAGACTCCTTGTTAGAACATAAACTTTAAACTGCATATTAGCAAAAAGATGTTCTAGGACAATTTTCACATGGAAAGATAGGGAGAAGTTTCCTGAATTTCCCCTTTTGTGGAGTTTTCTCATTTTGATTCTTACTGCCATTGAACTGAAGAGTTCCCCTTTCTAAACTTATTTTTATGAAAACCTCAGTAAGTTCTGTATAGGGAAGATGTTCCCATCATAAACGATGGAGCAGTACACTTTCTAATCCTCTGCAATAAGCCTTAGGTTCAATCATAATCACGTCAGTGATGTCAATGACTTTTCCAGTCACCTGGGAAGTGCTCATAGTTCTGTATTCATTTTCTATCCCTTGATCCTCTTGTTTTACATTTAGAGTCTCTAGCAACAGTCTGGCCAGCCCCGGCATTCCAGTTGTTAAGATTCGGCACTCACCACTGTGGCCCAGTTTTATTTCCCAGTCAGGCAACCACACCACCTGTCTCTCAGTTGTCACATTGTGGCAGTTGCCTGCTGCTGTGATGCTGAAAGCTATGCCACCAGTAATTCAAATGCCAACAGGGTCATCCATGGTGGACAGGTTTCAGTGAAGCTTTCACACTAAGACAGACAAGGAAGAAGGACCTGGCCCCCACTTCCAAAATAACTGGTCATGAAAACCCGGTGAACAGCAGTGGAGCAGGGTCTGATGTGGCACCGGAAAACAAGAGGATGTCGCAAAAAAGACTGAGCAACATTTCACTCTGCTGTACACAAGGTCACCAAAAGTAGGAATCAACTCGACAGCACTAACAACAGAGTAACAGTCTAGGTAGTAACTGGACCATAGGTAGTACCATCAGCACAGGTACTACAACATGTGAGGGAATATAGCTTCCCTTGGGGGAAGGGGACAATATACTCTAAAGTTTTAGAAAAGAACAGTTTTGGAAGATAACTCCACAGATGGGAAGGAAGCTATACAAGATGGGCAGTCCCCCTTTCTCACTTTAAAGTCCAGCTGGTCCAGGCACTCTTCCTCATCTACAGATTATCATCTACAGTTTGTTGCAAACCTTGAAATATTCTAAATTTTATTTTAATAAAAGAATCTCTTCTATTATAGATTGAAACATGGATCAATACGGTTATTTAAAAGAGGTAGAAAGATACAGGTAAGCAAAGCAGAGTGCTATAGTTTGTCATATTATTTATGGAGCAGAACAGACACTGGAGCCCAGACCACCTAACTAAAGAGTCAAATGTCCATTCTTTGACGCTATGTTCTTGCAAAAGCTAAGGCTATACTTTTCCTCTTTTTAAAATACTCTACCTACTTCAAACAAGGACTAATACAATTTATGTAGTACTTGAAGAGGTAAAAATACTACATCTCCTTGGGCTTAAATCCCCTGCCTGAGTCAAATCATTTTTTGTTTTAGCCAATACAAAATGTAATTGAGATGGTAAGTCTGATGCCAAAGAAACTAAATAAACCCTATTACTAAAAATAAGTGATTTAGGGGCTGGCCCCGTGGCCAAATGGTTAAGTTCATGTACTCTGCTTCAGTGGCCCAGCGTTTTGCCGGTTCAAATCCTGGGCATGGACATGGCACCACTCATCAGGTCATGCTGAGGCAGCGTCCCACATGCCACAACTAGAAGGACCCACAACTGAAAATACACAACTATGTACCTGGGGGGCTTTGGGGAGAAAAAGGAAAAAAATAAAATCTTTAAAAAATAAAAAATAAGTGATTTAAAGCTATTCACTGGTTTGAATTATCTTAGCAACTCTTCCTTCTTTAAAATAAAAACATTACAAGTTGACTATATCCTGAAATATAAATCACTAAAATTTCTGCATCTCTAATTTTCTCCAAATACTTATATAAGTAAGCTCAATATGGAATTTCATAAATGGGACTATTAAATTTTGAAATTGTAAACTAAGTAACCAAACCAGCATTTCTCAAATAGTCCCATGGAATACTAGTGTTCCTTAAGATATTCCTAAGTGTTCCACAAAGAAAAAGAATATTACGGTCAAAAGCATTTCAAAATGCTGGATTAAAGTTAAAACAAGTGTTGTTTTATAAGAGCCTTCTCAGAGTCCTTCATTCTTTCATTCAACAAATAATTTACCGAATGCCTATCAGATACCGGGCACTGACCTGGGTTTGAGAGTTACAACAGTGAACAAGATAAATAAAATCTCTGCTCTAGGGGCCGGCCCTGTGGCGCAGCAGTCAAGTTCACACATTCCGCTTTGGCGGCCCAGGGTTCACTGGTTCAGATCCCGGGTGCAGACACGGCACCACTCGGCAAGCCATGCTGTAGTAGGCGTCCCACATATAAAGTAGAGGAAGATGGGCATGGATGTTAGCTCAGGGCCAGTCTTCCTCAGCAAAAAGAGGAGGATTGGCAGTAGTTAGCTCAGGGCTAATCTTCCTCAAGAAAAATAAAAAATCTCTGCTCTCACAGAACATTCTGGTTGAGGGGACAGTCAATAAACAAAGCAAAAAATAAAATAACTGCAGTCAGTGATAAGAACTATGAAGATACTAAAATAGGATGACATAGAATGCAGAGGATACTTCAGACTGAGTGGACACATTCAGCTACGTGGCTAATATTTTTTGTTTTTCTACCTTGGAGAAGATAGTATGTAGTATTTCCCGAACATATGTTGATCAGGAATCCTTTTGTCAAAGAACATATATGAATAGCTAACTGAATCAATTCAGAAAATGCTGCTCTAACCAATACACAGACAACAGCAGGATCAAGACTCAAATACAGCCCTTCTGATCCTAAATACAAGGTTTTCACAACTTCCTCATTTGTAAAAGTGGAAATAATAATAGTATATGTCATGGTGAAAATTAAGCAAGCTAAACTTAATTAAACACCTGACACAGGGCCTGATAGACACTCTCTGCTCAATAAACGTTATTGTTACTATTTAATACAATACTCTGCACATGATGTCTTCCTGTCATCCCAGGGTGACTTATTTTTCCCTTTTAATATCTTGAACACTTTACAAGACTTAATTCATTTTGTTCACTCCTCTCTATGGTATATTCCTTGAAGACAGCAACTAGAAGAGATACTGCACATAGCTTGGCTTCAATGAAAGCTTACTATGTAGTTGTACAGAACATCCATAGTGGGTTAAATGTGCATGTGGAAAACAAATAAGCTATATAAAAAACCAATCTCCCCTCTAGGAAACTTGAACCATATTACAGCAAGGCTTCCACGAAAACTCTTCATAATAATACATTTCACACATTCAAAATGCTTTCATAAATCAACATCACCAGTAATGGGTGACATTCTTCCTGATAAGATGTGCTAAGATACCATTCCACCTCTGTGGTATTCCTGCCAGAAAAGCATAACCTGAACTTTATCAAGAAAAAGCATTAGACAAACCCAAATTGAAAGATATTCTACAAAATAAATGGCCTGAACTCTTCAAAAATGTTAAAATCATAAAAGATAAAGACTGAAAAACTGTTCCAAATTACAGGAGGCTAAAGAGGCATAATAACTAAATGCAACAAGTGATCCTGGACTGGATCTTGAACTAATAAAAAAAAAATATTTTTTGCTATAAAGGACAATAGCAGACCAATTGGCAAAACTGAATAAGACCTATAGATTAAATAACAGTACTGTATTAATGGTAACTTCCTGATATTGATCATAATATGACAGTCATATAAGAGAATTTCATTGCTTTTAGGAAGTTCACACTGAAGTATTTATGGGTAAAGAAGCATTATGTCTACAATTTAATCTCAAAGAGTTCACAAAAAAAATAATAGCTAGAGAGAGAGAAATTGATACAGTGAATATGGCAAAAGAAAAAATTGGGGTAAAAAGTATGTAAGAATCCTTTGTACTGTTACTGAACATTTCCATAAGTCCAAAATTATTTCAAAACTAAATGCCTAAACACAAAAGTAATAGTGAAAAAAAGGAAAGATAGCAAAAAATCACGTGAAAAGATGCTCAACATCATTAGCAATCAGGAAAAAGGCAAATTAAAACCACAATGAGAAACCACTAAATCTCTATAAACATGGCTAAAATGTAAAATCAAAAGAGAAAAATTTCTCAATACCAAGTGCTGGTAAGGATGTGGGGCAAGTGAAACTCTCAAACATTACCAGAGGGAATGCACAATGGTAGAGTCACTTTAAAAGAAACTTTCAAATTGTTTCCCAAAGTTAAACATATCTTTACCACATGAACCAACAATCTTAAGTATTAATCCAAGAGAAATGAAAATTCATAGTCAAATAAAACCTGCATGCAAACGTTTATAGCAATTTATTCATAATCACCAAACACTGAAAACAACTCAAATGTCTATTAAATGGAAAATTGATAAAGTATGGTACATTTATACAATGGAATTTTTTTAGCAATAAAAAGGAATGAATTATTGATACATGCAACAACATGTATGAATGAAGTCAGTCTCAAAGGTTACATGTTGTATTATCCATATATATTTATGACCTTCTGCAAAAAAGCAAACTACAGGGATGAAAACAGATGACTGGCTGTCAGGGGTCGAAAAGTGTGGGGGAAAGGTTGATTAAAAATAGTCAGCAAGGGGCCAGTCCGGTGGCACAGTGGTTAAGTTCACGCTCTACTTTGGTGGCCCAGTTCATGCATTCAGATCCCGGACATGGACCTATCCATCACTCATCAAGCTATGCTATAGCAGCGTCCCATATACAAAACAGAGGAAGACTGGCACAGATGTTAGCTCAGGGACAATCCTCCTCACCAAAAAAAAAAAAAAAAAATAGCATGATGGAATCTTGGGGGTGACATAACTGTTCTGTGTCTTGATTGTCATTGGCATTACATAATTTTAGGCATACATCAAAACTCACAGAACTGTATACTAAAAAGAATGAATTTTAATACACATACATTTTAAGAGTATATATTTGTAATTTCACAAGGGAAAAAGTACTTTCATAGACATCTCATTTTATTCTCAGCCCAATAAAGACTACATAGGTACTATTACTCTCATTGTGTAAGTGAGGAAACTGAAGCATACATTAAATAAATGAACATACAAATTACATATGACAGGACCAAAACTGTAGTCCAGACACAGTGACTCTACTCAAATGTTTATTCTCATAATTTTCTCATGTTCCACTAAACTTGATGGGCTACAACATCCCTGAAGACAAACAGGATCAAAGGGAGGGAGGGAGGGAAAAAGAAACAGGTACTGGAAGTGTATCCTCTAGAATTCAGCCTTTGTCCTTAAGGAATTAAAAAATAGTCCATAACTGAAGAAGTTTGAATAGTGATCCATACAGGCAACAAATTAACTGGCATTAAAGGATTAGCTGATGATTTCTTCCATAAAGCCTTCTTAATTTCTTAATGCTAAGAAGCAGCAAAAGCAAACATCAAACATTCACAGGTAACCTTGTAACTATTGATAGGATTTAACTTCTGGTCTTCAGAAGAACATCGAGAATAATGATGGTAACTACAGCTCAGAACAGATTTTACAACTTTAAACAAACATTTAAAGATACTCGCAGACGCTATCATCCAAGGGTGGAAAACAAGGGGGGAACCTTTAAAAATACCTTTTTGGTTTTAGAATCAAAGAAGCAGCAGTATAATATTTGCCCAAGAACATACTGTAAGGACAATATCTCAGGGGAACACTAACCTTAGTCTCTTTAACAAAAAAATAAAAAATAAAAAGTTGCATCTGCACCACAAATAGCATACTTCACCTAAAAACAGTGGTGTGGTTTCCTCTAAAGTAGTTGCATTAGGATCGGCCCCAGCTTCTAAAAGAATCTGTACGATCTTCCAGTGTCCTTGACTTGCAGCAAGATGCAATGCACAGAAGCCCTCAAAAGTCTTTGTCTTAATGTAGTTTTCAGATGAATCTATACAAGAATAAAAAAAAACCATCAACTAGAAGATATCACTTCTATTTCTTAGGATTAAAAAGCAAAAATTCCAAGAAGAATTTAATGAAACATTAAAATATAATTCTAAAGGGGAGGTCTCAGTTTAAAACTCCCTAGAAAATCAGGAAAAAGTTCTATAGGGGTCACATTGTGAACAGCTCTCTGGTATTCTTTCTTTTTTTTGAGGAAGATTAGCCCTGAACTAACTACTGCCAATCCTCCTCTTTTTGCTGAGGAAGACTGGCCCTGAGCTAACATCCATGCCCATCTTCCTCTACTTTATATGTGGGACGCCTACCCCAGCATGGCTTTTGCCAAGCGGTGCTGTGTCTGCAACCGGGATCCGAACCGGCGAACCCCGGGCCGCCGAGAAGCAGAATGTGTGGACTTAACCGCTGTGCCACCAGGCTGGCCCCCGTCTCTGGTATTCTTAACACAAATTCTGCTTATACACTCATTTTCTCTTCTTTAATTTTTGACAGGTCGGGAGAACGGAGCGGCAGGAGTAACACCAAAGGAAGATCTGAACAGGATGCAGCACCAAAGATCTGCTTAAGCAAGATTTACTGAAATATTAATAAATTTTATGTTTTTTATTTCTACATTTCCATGAGAAAAATGGTCTCATCTCTAGCATTACTTCCTTGTATTCAATTAATAACTGAAGGTAGTTTAAAATACTCCTTTTCTAACCTAGTAGTTAATAGAGACTGCATTTTGAAAACAATAAAATGTACTCCAAAGAAATCAAACAGTGGCATACAGTTTATAAGAAACTTATGAGTTAATTTACTTTAAGGCTTTCTGGGGTTTATTGTTATGAAAATCTCAAGGTTCTAGTAACATTCAAATTATGTAAATACATCTACATTAAAATTTTTTCACATCCACAGCAAAAGATAATACTGAGAAGTGATTTTCTTACCTTTGCTTCTAAAACAATAAAATTCTAAACCCACAATAGGCTGTAAGGTAAATGGTGAAGGCATTTCTGAGAGTAGTAATAAACAAAAACAAAAAATAAAGAAATTTTTAAAACCTTTAAATAATATTTCCTTGAAATATCAGAATTAAAACTAATGCTCCTGACTAAAATAATCATCTGTCAAGTAATTCTTACAATTGTAACTCACTGATGAAATTGGCAGACTAAGCCATAATAATATTCAAATAAGAGGTTATAAGTACAAATATTCAAAGAAAACAGCCTCAAACTTTACAGGATGCACAACTAAACAGCAAGACAGGGTAGTTATATTTTAGCAGTTCCTATCACAACAGTGTGTCCCAGAGTAGTCAGAAACTGACCTTTATTCAGATATCCACAAAACTCTAAGGTTAAGACATAAAAAGCCAGGAAAACACAGATATATAGACATAGATATACAGACAGCTGTTAAATGGGAAATTTCAATATTATAAAAATACTAATTCTTCCCAAAATCATTAATAAATTTATTATAATTCTAATCAAAATGCCAAACGAGCTGGCTATTGGTTGGTTGGTTGTATACTTGGTAAAGTTGACACGGGTTGGGGAGGGCAGATAAGATTGACAAAAAATTTATAAAAATAAACAAAAGTATTGAGAGGAACCTAGACTTACTACACTATAAACCACGTCTTAAAGTTAGAATAAGTAAAACAATGTGGTATTGGTACCAAGGTAGAGAGGAAGGTGGCCATCAGTGAGAGGAGGAGAGAGCAGAAGCAAAGAGACTAGAGGTGATAGCTGAAAGGCAGGAGATCTAGACTAGTGTTGCATTACAGATGTCACAGAATTTTCTTTTGGAAAGAAAGAAGGAAGTTTCTCTTCTACTGAGAAAAAAGAAAAGAGATAAGGTTTAATCCTGACCATTTAAAATACTACACTTTAAAGCAGAAAGAGTAAATCATACTTAACATATGCAATTAGAAAGAAATCAACCAGGAGGGGGCCAGTGGGGAAATCCTAGGATAGAATGCAGACTGTGACAAACACATCTAATTGGATTACAAATGTAAGACATAACCTCACTGAGGGAGTGGAGAAAATTGACGCTGGCCTAAGTAACTTTGGAAAATGGTGTTATGACTAGAGATTGTAAGGCTAAAGACAAAAAGAACTGTAAATAAACATTGTAGTCTAGTTGGTAAAGTTGCCTCTCATAAGGGTACAAGATTAACAATTCTGATGGGGCCGGCCTGGTGATGTAGTGGTTAAGTTCACGTGCTCTGCTTCAGGCGGCCCAGGGTTCGCAGGTTCGGATCCCAGGTGTGGACCTAGCACCACGTAACAAGCCACACTATAGAGGCATCCCACATAGAATAGCAGAAGACTGTCACAGATGTTAGCTCAGTGACAATCTTCCTCAAGCAAAAAGAAGACGATTAGCAACAGATGTTAGCTCAGAGCCAATCTTCCTCACCAAAAAAAAAATCCTGAAATCACTATATGTACAATAAGATTTAATAAATAAATAAATGGATGGTAGATAGAGCTAGGTTTCTCACTATTGGAGAGGGAGGTTACAGATAAGCAAAGGAGGAAGACTAGAAAGAACTATATGGTACCAGACTAGAGTCCAGATATCAGTATGAACTCGTGTTTAGCTTTAACATAAATACAGATGGATACAGAAATACTTATAGTTATGTGTATACACATAGTTTACAACACATAAATATATTTCCTAGCTCTGTCTGCTGAAAGGGCTTAAAAGAAATGACATGCTAGTAGCAACAAGCACACCCAGTGCCCAGGCCTTGGTTTTGAATATCATTCTCTAATAAAAGGAACCAGGGCTCCTAGGAGAATGGCTAATTCTTGGGTTGGCACGTGAATATACAAAATGAACCTGGAGCATCCTGTAGGTCAAGAAAGCAAAAAAGTACTCAAAAAGCAAAAATGAGGGCATGTCAAAGAAACACAGGAGCCAATCTGAAAGGGCACTCAATAGTCAAAGCTAGGACAATATGAGCAACAAAATAAATAACATCATATTGGATAATAACCCAATGTATAAAATAAATATTCAGGTGTCTGTGCAGATATAAATGATTGAATAAGTAAATAAATGAGAGAGAAGAGATATTCCAAATATCAGAAGAATTCCAAATAATTTATGTAGCTACTCCCCCCTCAAGGAAGAGACCTTAATCCCCACCTGGTGAGGGCCACCATTAGTGATTTGCACACATACTCATTTTACAAAAGGGAAACAAAATCTCCTGTGCAATTATCTATGAAGAAAAGAAGAGAGAAAAGAAAAGATACTTCTCACTCAAGATGAGAAATAGTGAAGTCAGTTTACTACTAAATTGAGATCTTTAAACATTTAACTGCAGAAAAACTAGATATATTTAGCTAACCCTAAAACCACTGGACTAGGAAGGTAATAAGGTTTAGGAAAAGCAATGGCTTGGGAGTTTGAAGATTTAGCCTGCAATCCTGGCTTTACTCTTACAGTTGGATTACCCTTTGGGTAAATTACTTAAATCTCTGAGGTGCAGGTTCCTTAAGAGTAAAACAAGGATAAAACAGCTGGCCCAACCCTCAAAGGGGTTCAACAGATTTACCATATTTATGTACTGTCACAGTCATTACAGATTTTGGAAAGTCTCCAAAATACCATTTAAAGAAAGTTTTCAGGACCCAACATAAGTTGGTTTTGAAAGTTCCAATGATACACTGCCCTTCTTAATTGATATGGGGGGACCAAAGGGACCTTATCTATCTTGTATAGGATCATCAACCACTGCTCTCTCCCTTTCCTTACAAGAGGGATTCTTGGAAAAATAGCACATAATACTCAGTTTTTAATGCCTTAACCTCTGTTTACTTCTCACTGGAAGGCAAAGCGGTTTCTGCTTCTATCCTGCTTACTGAAACTTTAAATGGTAAAGGCATTAAAGTCTTCCTAATGGACAAACCCAATGGGCATTTCAGTTCTTTCAGGACAATCTCTGAGTTCTTTCTTGGCTACACTTTGAGGACTGGGGCCATGTCAGCTGGACCAATGCCCAATGCCAGCCACTAACACCTGTGCATTGATGACAACACTCTGGCAATGATACCACAACTCTATGTTTTCTGACACAAGGTGTCCTTCTACTCATAAATAATAAACTTGCTTACTTGTTTAACTGATAGATGGTAGGTTTTTATTTTGTTTTCTACAAACCCCTAAGAAGGAAAGCAAAACCACATGGTTTGAAGTAGACATTAAATATTTAAGTAGAGGTTAATATAAGTTAAATATTAAGATCAGAACCTCATCTCAACAGTTGAGCCACAATGTGATGAGCCCAAACAAACTGAAGATATGCCAATCACAAAGGGTGACAAACGCCAACTTCAGGTAGATGCTGTAGTCAAGCACTCTGCACAATGTACATCAACACATTATGTTATAGTTAGGAATTCTAAGAAAAAGTTGGATATAAAATAATTTCCACAACGCAAAAAATTTCACTGTACAAAATTCTCAGACCACCCTTAAAGAGACTCTATCATGCATGTGAGATAAAGGGAAGAAGTCAGTGGAGAGGAACAGGTTTGAAGGCATCAGGAGAAATTAGACACTATAAAAAATTAAAAGACTAGGAGAAAATATGTGAAATATCTGAAATATATAACAGCAAAGGATTAATATCCAGAATACACATAGAGCTCTTTAAAGACAAAGTATGCCTAAAACTTCCAAAAAGAAAGCCTCCTTGAGAATAAATCAACACAGAGGAACGCAGAGATGAGAGGAAGGGAGACCCAGAGTCCCATGACATCATTTTGAATACTAGCGTCCAGCAATGCCTGCACAGACCTACCACTCAGAATGAGCATTTACCTGAGCTACTGTATTCCCTTTCTGTGTGCAAGCTGGTTTGAACTAGGTTTCTTTCACTCATTACTGAAAGAGTTCTGATTAATCAGGTGGATAATTTAGCAGTGTCTATCAATATTTTAACTTTGCACACTTCTTACACCAGCAGTGTCATGTCTAAAACTCCATCCTACAGAAATGCTCGACCATGTGCACAAAGATATATATAAGGATATTAACTGAAGCACCACTTATAATAGCAAAATTTTAGGAAACAAACAAAATGTCCATTAACAGGAGAGTGATTAAATATATCTATACATCTATACTATGAAATACCATGCAGTGGTGCTCTTACTCAGAATGAAATGGGGAGCTATTGCAGAGTTTTCAGCAGAAAAGAGACATAGTCTGACATATTATAAAAGGATCCCTCTGAAATACTAAGACTACACTATGGCAGGATGCGGAGAAAGCAATGGCAGAAACAGATTTGCTAGGAGGCTACTGCAGCAATCCAGGCAGGAGATGACATGACTCAGACAAAAGTATTAGTGGCTGTCAGGATGGTGAGAAGTGATGTGATTGTGTGTGTGGGATGTGTGTATACATACACACAGATATATATACACATATACACACATAAAGATTTGCTGATTGATTGGATGAGGGATATAAGAAAAAGAAAAAAATTAAGGGTGGCCCACAGTTTCTGGCCTGAACTAGAACGACAGAATATTTCTGTCTCACAGATGAAGAAACCGAACCACTGTCCAAGGTCACATCAGTGTGATCTTTCCAAGGTCACATTAATAAAGTGAGGGAGTCAGTAGAACCCAGGTTCATCTAAACACAACTCTTAATCACTATGCTACACTGCCTTATTTAACTAAGGACCTTTGGCATCTGTTATCATGCCCAGTATGACAGCATAATATTTTCTTAACACGAACGAATAAAAAGTACTATGAATTAGATCATATATTTGCCAAATAAAACTATTTGTTAGAGATACACTATAACTGATTACAAGATTTTATGTGACCTTTAGTCAGTAAATGGTTTACTATTGAATGACATAATTAATTGCCACTGAAGATCATTACTGGCCTCCAAGATGACAAGTTTCATGAAATCTCAGTACCTACTAAATCAAACATCCAATACAGCAATACAGGAAAGAAGACAAGCAAATTCACTATTTGTCTTAATACTTTAAACTGAAAGCTAAAGTGAAATACATATATATGTATATTAAATTTCTAAGTAATCCATACCACAATTGAATGCTCTTCTCCAATCTGAATGAGAAGACCATGAATGATTCTTAGGCTAAACTCTGGATCTAAATTGAAGAGACAGTAAAGCAAAACCTTTCTAACCACTTAAGACTCTTCCATTCTTTTTGTGTAGGCCTGAGTACCTTCATACTTTAGTGCACTAATAAAAGGTATGTTTTAGGAATCTCTGGCAGTTTACTAACATTAGATGAAATTCAAGGAGGTAGAAATTATGTGACAAAAGACACTTTTAGAGGCTGGCCCCATGGCCGAATGGTTAAGCTCGCGCGGTCCACTTCGGCAGCCCAGGATTTCGCCAGTTCGGATCCTGGGCGTGGGCAGGACACCGCTCATCAGGCCGTCCTGAGGTGCTGTCCCACATAGCACAACCAGGGGCACTCACAACTAGAATATACAGAATATACAATTATGTACTGGGGGGCTTTGGGGAGTAGAAGAAAATTTTAAAAAAAAGATTGGCAACAGATGTTAGCTCAGGTGCCAATCTTTAAAAAAAAAGACACTTTTATGTATATCAGCTGAGCCACGAGAGACAAGAGAATTACGAATCATATAAAACACACGTATAGCAAATATAAAGAATGACAGAAATGTCAAACTTGCTTAGGAAACTTTTAAGATTAACCCACAATACCAAGTTAACTGCTATAGATATAAAGGTGCTGTTGCCATCATCAAGCAGAAGAGACCTCACTTCACTCTTCAAGACTAGAAATATTTGTACTTCCTCATCATTTTAAAATACTCCTCATACGTAGCTAGACCTTTTACAAAGTAGTCAACTACCATTCCTCACTGGTCAATATTCCTGAACCTGAACCATCCAGAAAAGTTTAGGTTATAATCATTTTTAAAAGGGAGGGGATCTGAATAAACTATGGACTTTATTAATTTAAAAAACGGATGAGCCAGGGGAACATATAAAACTTTTATTTCTGCTTATTCTCCCCAAATCCCCCCAGTACATAGTTGTATATCCTAGCTGTGGGTCCTTCTACTTGTGGTATATGGGACACCATCTCAGCGTGGCCTGATGAGCAGTGCCATGTCCGCGCCCAGGATCTGAACCAGCGAAATGGCATGGACTCTGAAGCAGAGTGGGCAAATTGAACCACTCAGCCACGGGGCTGGCCCCTATAAAACATTTTTAAAGCAACCCAGGCTATGCAGCTCTTCTGCCTCCTTCTAGCTTGATTTTCCTAGTTAGTGAATTAGATAACCAAATCTGATAGAATTTTGGACACTAGTTCCAACTACAGAAAACAACCAAACTCATGGAAGCCTGAAAATGTTACCACCTCCAAAAGTAAGTCATATAGCTGCTTCCTACCCTCTGCAAACCCTACTTCCTATCTCCCTGTCCCTACCCTAACCCTTGTGTACGAACTGCACATAAATTAGTTTTATCCAAAGTTTATCTCTTGATAGTGAACTGCAGTAATAGTACAGGGAGAAAATCTTATTTGACCATTTATATGAACTACTCAAATAGTTAACTATGGGGGCTGGCCCCGTGGCCACGTGGTTAAGTTCACACACTCCACTTCGGTGGCCCAGGATTTTGCCAGTTCGGATCCTGGGCACAGACATGACACCGCTCATCAGGCATAGCAACGTCCCACATAGCAAAGCCAGAGGTTCTACAACTAGAATATACAACTATGTACTGGGAGGCATCGGGGAGAAGTAGGAAAAAAAAAAAGGAAGATTAGCAACAGATGTTAGCTCAGGTGGCAAAAAAAAATAGTTAACTATGTGTGGCTATCTTATCCTCCAAAAACATCAAGCCTAAAAAAGAACAGTCATTAATAATAAAGGTGATATTCAAAATTTCTAAAAATTATAGAGAGATGACTTAACAGACAGTTCAAACATTTAGTCACAAGTATGCCTAAGTTTATTCAGCAGCTAAGGGGAAAAAAACTGTAACATAAACAACACTGTTCTGATGTGGGACACATAACAGTATATTGGGAATGAGCTTTTTGACTAGAAAAGAATATCTGAACTCATGCCTTTGTCACTAGAGATTAAGCTTTTTAAAATTTGAGACATACAGTCTATTTTCCTAATATCTTTAAACACTCAACTATAAAAGACTCTAGAACATGTGACTTAAAAAGTAGTAATGACAAACTTCCTGTATTATGATTTGGGAATTTAGGCTTGCCATTCCTCAACCCTTAAAACAAAACAGGACAATCAAAAAAACAGAAAAACACACCAAAAACAACATAAAGATTACTTTCTTTCCCATCCATGAGGTAATGAGTTAGTAATTCTGGCTATGGCACCAGAAGTCTAAATTTTGAGTGCTATACCTAGTGATGATAAATACGCAGAGAAGAAGAATCTGAATTTCCATGATCAATGAAATGTAAATGGTTCACTGAGTATTATAACACAGTGTTATATTCAACCTATTTAACTGAATGCTAAAAATGTTCACTTTGATTAAATGTTGGAAGCATGTCATAGCAGAAAAAACGTGAGCTTTAGAATAAGAGAAATATGTTAAAAAAAATACTTTATTATACAACCTTTGACAAGTCAACTTGTCTGAGCCTTCGTCTTTTCACCAATAAAATGGTATTAACATTGCCTCAATGGCAGTTTTGTATATATTAGATAAAGAATATGAATCAAGCATCTGGTACGACCATTGTTAAAAAGCAGTGCTCAGGGACTGGCTCCATGGTCGAGTGGTTAAGTTCGCGCGCTCTGCTGTGGCAGCCCAGGGTTCAGATTCTGGGCACGGACATGGCGCCGCTCATCAGGCCACGTTGAGGAGGCGTCCCATATCCCACAACTGGAAGAACATGCAGCTAGGACATACAACTGTGTACGGGGGCGGGTTGTGGGAGATAGAGCAGAAAAAAAAAAAAAGATTGGCAACGGTTGTTAGCCCAGGTGCCAATCTTTGAAAAAAAAGGAAGATTGGCAACAGTTGTTAGCCCAGGTGCCAATCTTTAAAAAAAAAAAGCAGTGTTCAATCACGGTTAATTCTCTTCTCAGTCCCCATCTCCTGAGTGTCAGAATCTCTCATTTAGTCTCATTTACTGAGCCCTTCACTCAGTACTGTGCTATTAAATGTGTAACCGACTCTCAGAGAGGGAAATAAGGCGAGTTTATGGCATTGGTTGTAGCACTGGCTGATTTCTGTGGTGTAAATACTCCCACATGGCTGACCTCAAGCCACAAGCAGGAAGGCAACTGAATACAAAGTTGGGAAGAGACAGGCAGCAGCATGGCATTACTCTCGTCCCATTAACCTGTTTTACTTTTTGAAACTATCTTGTTTAATTGTTTAGGTATTGACTGTCTCCCCTGACAGGAATATAAGCATCATAAAGGCAGAGATCTTGTCCATCCTGTTCTGTACTGTGTCCTCAGCAAACACAAAGTCAACATAATTGGAAAGATTCCCAAAGTTAAGGAACTTTTGAAAAGAATTTTTTTAAAAAAGCTAATTCAAGCAAAACCCCTCACATCCTCAATTTCAGTAACACTTTTCCTTTTGTATGGAAAAGGAAGAAAGAAAAAATATGATCAGTAACCATCAAACGCTTAAAAACAAACAGCAGACTACTTTTGCCACATCACCTACCTAAGACAATAAAAATCAGTCAGGCACAAGCACTTCCGTATAAAGGACAGCATTTACAGATGTCCAGCTAGAATACCATACTTATATAATCTAAGGCAGGCAATCATACCATTCTTAATGCACAGGCAGTTATTTTATGGTTAAAGAAAGGGAAACAAATACTACTGTTAATAAGTCATGTATTAGCATTTTTTAATGTTTTATTAATCCAGCTTGCAGGCCCAGCCTCTCATACCTTGAATTTACTTTACCTGCACGAATCAACATCCGCAAACATTCTACAGAGTTGTGATAAGCCGCTTCATGAATTGGCATCCATCCCCTGTTATCAGCAACATCAACACTATGTCCCTTTTTGAGTAGTTTTCTTAAGACTTTAAGATTGCCTTCCCTGGCAGCAAGTCCAACCGTGGAGCATGTGTCAGAGTAAGCCTCTGTAAAATCCATTCCTTTGACCAGTCTACAAAACAAGGCAGAAAGAAAACACTATAGTCAATAAAACAACACTGAACTCCTGGAGATTAGCAGATCGAAGTGGGCCTGTCTGGTATCTCTTCCGTGACTGCTGAGGAGGAGCCTAGAGTGTTTTAGAAAGTGACTTGTCAAGCCACAGCCTCTGCTAGGGTCTAAACCAAGAAGTCTCTGTTTGGGGAATTGGGATTCCTTGGAATGTTCTTATTAAAGATACCAAGGGAGTTTTAAGTGTTCTATCATTCCTTCTCTGGAAATGTAGTCTGAGCAGCTCCTTCCTGCAGGCTTCTGCTCCTGCTCACACCCGACTAAAACGCACTCTGTGAAACTTTGTTGATGAGAGAGCTAAACATTTCCAGTTAATCACAAATGCAAACTATTAGGCAGAGACAGCCATTTAACAACCAGCAATGCTGAGCCTCAAGAATAAATTTATAGCCCTTTTCTGTAGGAAAGATCACAGACTGCACCAGCCCAGAAAGTTCTTCACTGCATTATTGCCTTCTTCCTCACCATCTCTCTTCAAACTTCATTTCAAGTTTCCTTGGAGTCAGTGTCCCGTGTAACTCTCAGTATATGCTTCTTACAAAGACAATTTCTTGTTAATCATGCTATGAAGCAGGCTGGGCTAAGACTCATGATTCTCAGGGGAATAGTTATCTTCCAAGGGGCAGCCCCTCTCAGTAACACTCCGATCCCATCCTTCCTCTTAGTTTTCTAATGATCTTAGGAGGTAGTTCACGAAATGCTAACATGTCTAATCCAATACAGGTGAAAAACTTTCTACAACCCCATTCTAAATAATTCATCTAGAAAAGGAAGATTTGAGAAAAGAGGTTAAAACAAAGCACACAGCATTTCCTGTAGTAAATTTAAAGTTATTCATGGTCACATTTAAATACAAAGCTGTAAACTGCGGGAGTTGATTCTATAGTGAGCCAAACAGCTAATGTTAGCTATGGATTAATCTGATTGGATCAACTGGTCCATTACTAGGAACGTGAAGATATTTATTACAGAACATTTAATTATTCAGTTAATAGTTATTTACTGAGCAACAACTAGATGATCAGCAATGTGGAGGATATAAAGATTACATACACACAGATTCTATTTCAAGTTATGCACAGTCTCATAGAAATGATAAATGCATATGATTCAAAATAGAAAGCAGAAAATGTCATAAGAGAAGTACAGATAAAGAGTAATGGGTAGTCAAAGAAGGGAGAAACTACTTCAACCTGGTGAGGGATATGAGTTGGGCCATAATGGGCCAACGAGAATGAGAAAATGGGCAGAAGAGCATTCTTAGGCAAAAGGAAAGACATGACCAAAATTATGAAAATGAACAAGAAAGGGTCAGTAAGGGACAGTGAATAAGTGAAACAATTAGTTCACTTTGGAAAGAGGATCAGGTAAACAAAGAAGAGTAGGAAAATGAGGTTACAGAGGGAGCTGAAAGGCAAACAGTGCAGAATCTTGAATGCTAAGCTATACTTTTTTGAACCGTGCTAACTTCCAATCAAAGCCATTACATCCAAATTTCACAAAAAAAGAACAAACCACACATTTTGGGGCAATTTATGAGTATATTCATCTAATACAAGAAAAGTTTTTTCTATGTAGGAAAAACACACAAACAAGACTACTACTCTAAAGACATTAAAAACTGCATTCAAGGCCGAGTGGTTAAGTTCGCGCGCTCCACTGCAGGCGGCCCAGTGTTTCGCTGGTTCGAATCCTAGGCACGGACATGGCACTGCTTGTCGGGCCACGCTGAGGCAGTGTCCCACATGCCACAACTAGAAGGACCCACAACAAAGAATATACAACTAAGTGCTGGGGGGCTTTGGGGAGAAAAAGGAAAAAAATTAAACCTTTAAAAAAAAAAAACTGCTTTCGAGGGAGCGGCCCTGTGGCTGAGTGGTTAAGTTTGCACACTCTGCTTCGGCGGCCCAGGGTTTTGCTGGTTCGGATCCCAGGCATGGACACAGCATGCTGAGGCGGCGTCCCATACGCCACAGCAAGAAGGACCCACAACTAAAATATACAACTATGTATTGGGGAGATTTGGGGAGAAAAAGCAGAAAAACAATTAGATTGGCAACAGTTGTTAGCTCAGGTGCCAATCTTTAAGGAAAAACAAACAGCATTCAAGTAAAACAGGTATGAATCCCTCTCCAAATTTTACTAGCTTTTCTCACAAATAATATTAATGGATCCAGATTAATAGACAATAATCTGAAAAACATATCAGAACTAGAAATGTCTTTGAGCTTCTTAGGGGAAGGGGAAACCAAAAGAAATGTACTATAAAAGCAGGATCATTCCTTTCAAACCTTGGTATCAACTAGTTAACATGAATAAACTGTTTATAGGATCTCCTTTTATAAAAACCTTCCTATGTTCTAGACTAAAAGAAAGTACACAAACGACCAAATGTGATGTATAAACCTCAACTGGATCCTGGATTGGTGAAAAAAGTATCAGCTACAAAAATCAATTTTGAGATAATTAAGGAAATTTGAATATGGAATAGATCCTTGATGATGTAATTATCGTTAATTTTCTTAGATGTGATCATGGCATTATAGTTATTAGGAGATTGTCCTTATTCTTAGGTATTTAGCAGTGAAAAGGCATAACACATGCAACTTACTTCAAATGTTTTAGATTAAAAAGTATATACAGAGCAAAAACAAGTAAGGCAACTGTGGCAAAATATTAATTGTTGGATCCACGCGGAAAGTATAAGAACGGTCACTATACTCTTTTTCTAACTTTTCTGTATGTTTGAAATTTTTCCAAAAAATTGGGGGTGGAGAGAAACTTACCATCCTAGGCACTGTGAAACTACAACCTGGAGAAAATATGTAAAGACTTGGTTATTCTTAAACTAAGTTTCTCTTTGGAGCAGTTTCCTGCTGATTTCTTAAGAGCACAAATACTACTTTTTGGACCTGAGTGTTTTAGCATTCTTTCATAATGCTAAAGACCATGAAATAGTTAGAAATTCTCGAGAAAGAACAATCATTTGGTAAGGCTTCTGTTGTCACATACAGAAACACAGGTGCGATGGTTCAAGTGATCTTCCTCAACAACATTCTGGAGCAGTAGCTCTAACCAGGAGATCTTAAAATTTTTTAGGATTCTTGACCTGTTGGAGAAACTCATGAAAGCTATAAAGTCCCTCCTAGAAAAATGCACACAGACTTCATTTTGTATATAATTTCAGGAGGTTCCCCAGATCACTGCCAAAGCCTGTACATGAGCCAAGAACCTTTGACTACTCTCTTCTGAGTGAGCCGCTGAGAATACTAAAGATGAATAAGGTCGTTTAGCCCGTAAAATTTAAATATGTAACCAACTTTTGTTGTAATAATAGTAGCTCTTTCACAGGCGTAAAATTTCTGCAGTAAGCGTTCTGAAAGGTAAAAAGGTATTTTTTTATTTGAAAGGTTAAAAGGCATCAGTTTTTTTTTTTTAATGTAAAAAAGGTCAAATATGTATTACATTCCCAGCTTGCGCTCCTTTAGCTGCTCCTTTATATGGGTAGAAATCCAGTTTTCAAAGCAAAACAAAATGTTTTTCTACGTGCCAACTGCGGTGCCCGTAGATCTCTTCTCAAGACCACACCAGCCTCGCTCGACTCCGGCCCTTTAGCTTCTTCCCCTCCTGGGTTCGAAGAAGGCAGGCAGTTCCAACCTCAGAGCCACGAATCCCAGAAAAGGATTGTGGGTACTGTAGTCCTCTGCACTCGCACACCAGAAGAAGGTTAGAGTGATTACAGAAGCTGCAGAAGAAATCCACTGCTTAGTATACAGAAAGTAAATGCTTCTTGACACCCTAAGCAAGGAAATAAAACATTGACTGAGATAGCGCCGGAAAACGTTCCTCAAACTGCAAGTCCCAGTGTGCTTTGCGACCCAAAGCAGGCAGGACGGCCACTGCGCCTGCGCCGCACAGCCGGTTTCTTGCGTCCGGGAGGCAGCTGTCCCCGCGCGCACCGCGGAGACCACAGCCCAGGGGTCGACCACCGCCGCGGCAAAGCAGCAAGGAAGGATGTGGGTTTTTGGTTACGGGTCGCTGATCTGGAAGGTGGACTTCCCCTATCAGGACAAGGTGGTCGGATACATCACAGGCTTCAGCAGACGCTTCTGGCAGGGCAGCACGGACCACCGTGGGATCCCCGGCAAGGTGAGGTGCCAGCCAGTCTTCCACACTTACTGCCCCTAGAGCGCCGCTCGCCAACTCTTGGCCCAGCTCTGCGGAACCCATACCCAAACGCTTCCGAAAGCCGAGCATGTAGGTTAGGGATGATGCTGCTACACCTCTGCAACTTCCTCGGCCAGCTGCCCCCTGCCTCCCTCCCAAACCAATGGCACTTCTTCCGAAGCCACTTGAGATGCTGGTGGTTAGTTTCTTGAGGCAAAAACCGTGGGCACAAGTCCACAAGCTCGCACAAGTCCGATGTACTGGGAGGGGGGCCCCATCTCTTGGCAACCTCTGCCCAAAAAATTAAAAACAGGCAGCAAGATCAATCTTCGTGTCACCATGTAGTTGAAAGAAATCAATTTGCAAATTCAGCTGTGCAGCAATTAAATTTGTTGGCATTTTCTGAATTCTGGCAGGCTTTCAATGGTTTGAGTTTAAACATGCATGTTATTTCTGAGATTTCTTTATATCTTCCCAAAGGTTTTATTTTATGACACCTAAGGTCACAGAACTAGTTTCCAAAATTATCTCCAGTTATTAAGGAGCTTGGTTTGATCACTTTGGTTGTCAGGTACGAGTGAAGTTAAATGAGTTCCCCGTTTATTACTTTAGTAACATAGTACCTATTACTTTATCTAGCATTATTTTAATGTTTCTTTCTCCATGGCTCTCTTCGAAATTATAAATGTGAAATGTAAGTTCTTTGATCCATTTTTCAGTCAGTCATGCAAAGACATTCATCTCAGTAGACGTGTACAGAGAATTAGTAGCAGTTCACTGCTTATGCAGATCAGCCTTGCACGGGCTGCAGAAGAAGCTAAGGAAAACTAAGTTTTAGGTAACTAACGATTTGGATAACTTGAACACTTGCTTTAGTTAACCTCTAAACTTTTGGAAGAGTACAAAATTTTTTATTGCTTATATGTTCTCTAAAGTACTCTCAGAGTTACATGAGCTTGATTACTGTTTTTGAGAAAGAAATTAATATTGGCCCAAATGCACAATATCTAAAATTCTAGAAAGCAGATGTGGAAAGAAATTGGGGTTAATTCGAAAGAAATACCTGCAGTCATGGAAAGGGGAAGAGAGAAAGCTGTGAAGTATTTGGCACCTGCTCATAAAAGAGACTGGATTAAAATCACAAAAAGAATCTGAGTTAGAAGCTGTTCTACCACAACTAGAGGTGGTGAATTAAGAATTTGGCTTTTAGGTAAACAGATGACTTGAAAACAGGGGAATGACTAAGAGCAAATGCACACTGATAGGCCATCAGAAATTTCATGGCCAAAGTATCTCCAAGAAAGCTATAGAATATTTATGACTTTAAAGAACTAAGTTTAATAAAATGCCTTTTGAGTTGTCAGATATGAACACTTAAAACTGACATTCTCAAGAGAAAAAGGCTTTGCCCAGGCTCCCATTTTAATGACCAAGTATTAAATACTTATGAATATGGTTATAATAGCATATTTTACTACTCTAAATGTATGATTCTCAAAATGTATATGTTTGTTAGCACACGGAGATAGGTACGCTGTCAGATAAATTGTCAAGTCAATACAACAGTTCATGATGCTTTAAAAGAAGAAGGAAGTTATAAAAGCCAATCTCTCTCTCTCTTTACTTAAATTTACTAAACTATAGGGCTGGAAAGTTAGGGGGGAAAACTACAACGGCTAATAGTTTTACATCTACTTTTATTTAAAGAATCCATCATAGCAAATTAAAGGAAAAACTAAGTACTAAACATTTTCTAAGTATATTGTTCCGTTAAAAAAACTGGAAAGAACATTATTCTTTTACTTCACATTTTTTATTATAATGGATCAGCAGCCTTATATATATATTAACTATCCAACAAACAAGAATACAAAAGGCCACAGAAATATCCAGCAAATTAGTAAGAATGACACAGATGCTATTTAGGACTATGTTTTTTACAGCAACATATGCTCCTAGTAAGTTAGTCATCATTACATATGAAATGTGATATTATTGAACAAATGTTAGACTCATTTCTACATACTGCAGTGTGACATTTGTGGGAAAAATACCAAACCTACTTGCTTTATTATGCACTTTTTTTGCTTCATTAAACTTTAATTTCTTCCTAAGTTTAATTAAGCATTTCATTTATATATAACAAAACTGGCAATTTCTCACCAAATTAAGGATTTATTTAAATGTGAGAGAATTACTTAGAATATATTTCAATTTCCAAAAAAGGAAACATTTTAACACGAGATAATTATGAACATTTAATAAATCCCCAACTTTTCTAGATCTAGATCAGAAATATTACTCATTACCCAATGAAAGCACCCATCGTGACTCATATTTCACAATATCTTCCAATCCCACTCAGCCTGAAAGACCCCTTCTTCAGTTTTAATCTCCCCAAAAAAGCATTTAAGTGCACTTACACTGTTTCTCAATAACATATATTTATTTCAGGGACAGAGCACTTAAGTTTTAGAAAATATTTCCTAGTAAATATATCAGTAGTGCCAACAGTCTATATCTGTAGCATCCATAAACAGTCACAGGGATCCATTTATTTTTTCTTTGTCTTCTGTTTCAACTGCCACTATCTAAGTCCAGGACTTTACTACCCCTCTTCCTCCTTTCAACAAGCACTTACGAGCACTTCCAAATATGTGGGAGACACCTGTACAAACAACAATGCCTGATAAGTACTATAAGGGAAATAAATCAAAGGAGCAACTCTCCTAAAGGAGAGTTGGGGAGAAGGAGCTGCTGGAAAGTAGTCTGAGGAGTCAACCAAGCCTTTATGGAAAGAGGGGGAGAGGATATCCCAGGGATATAAAGAAGGGCATTCCATACTGGCCACCAGTATATTTTATCCTGTAGAATATTAAAACCCTGAAAAATTCAAAGCATGGGAGTAAGTGGCCCAATTTGCACCAGAAAGTAATTCTAGCACCAAGTAGGGAACAGACTGGAGGGAAGCAAAACTAGAGGCAGGCAGCAAGATCCCTAAGGAAGCAACGGAAGGATGAAGAGGAACCAAATTCAGAAGATAATTAGAAGATAGAGCTACCAAGAACTGGTGACTGGGCTGGATGTAAGGGGAGGCAAGGAAAGGTGGAGTGCAGAACTTGTCACCTGGACCACTAACATTTCTTACTCAGAGTCTACCTCCTTCCCACTCTAACTTGCACACTATACACTTTACCACACTTATCTTCCCAAAACACTTCCTTTATCACGCCAGTCACCTGCTACTCAAGTGCCACAGCAGCTCCTTATCTCTGATTTCTCTTAAATTTAAGTGGCTTCTTACCTTCTACTGTCCCCTAATTTCAACTCCACTCTTTGGCCTTTCAAATCTGACTCTATCCTGTTTCTCCAGCTATCTTTCCGAAGCATCTCCCTACATGGGGAACCCTCTGCTAAAGTCAGACACTTGGTCTGATTTAGTTCTGCCTCTAGGCCCTCACTTGTGAATCATGAGTCACAGTGCCCTTTCGCCAGAATTTTGTCTTCCTTTCTTACCACCCAAGACTCAGAATTCTTACTGCACTTATAAATACCATACATCTTAGCCCTTAAGTATTCTCTACCTATTTCACATTTTAAGTTAATATTTCAGAAATACCGTATAAGCTCTTAGAAGCAAGAATCAAGGTTTTATCTTCTCTACAACACAGAGTAGGTATTCAATAAATAGCTCCTAATTCACTTTGAAATTGAAAGTAATATGGCAATACCTACATGACCCACACCAATATATGTATCCTCATTATAGCATTATCTTAAGTAGAAAACAAGTCAAATATAAATGTCTGAACAGCATGGGACTGTTTAAATTATACTTCACTGATGATAGACTATTATGCAACTATTAAAATGTATAAGAAGACTAACAGGAAAATATAATTAAATAAGAAACATAACCCAAAATCCCATGTGTTGCATGATTACAAATTATCTATACAAATGGACAAAGACTAGAAGGAAACAAACAAAGATGTCACAAATATCTGAATGATTTAGGCTTACTATGTGTCAGACAATGGGCATAGAAGTAGGTAAAATTGTGGCTTACAACTCAACATTCTCACTAATGATGTTAACATGTCAGTAGGTACATACAGAGCCTTTGGCACCAAGCAGAAATTATATTTTTTTAAAAAAATGCAAATTCTCAGACAGCTCCAGACTACAGAATCAGAAACTCTGGGAGTGTGGCCTAGCAATGTGTGTTTGTCAAGCCCTCCAAGTAATTCTGATCTATACTAAGGTTTGAGAACCACTTCCCTATAGGAAAACACCCTGGAATGTCATGTTTTGTCCCCTAACAAAACTATGACAATCTCTTTTTTCCTAGAGGAAAAGAAACGACCAGAACTTTTATTTAATTGCTTCTTCCTTTTGCCTTTCATTTTAGATGACACTTTAGTTATAGGTGTTTTTTAATACATCCATTTTTAAATGAACATAATATACCTAATACATACAAATTGAAGGGAATTTTTAGAAAGGCCAAGATAGTTTGGAAAAGGTAGATTTTCTTACTTAATTCACTTTAAAATTTATCATTAAAAATAAGTGCTTTAAAAAAAGTTCTTAGTATGAACTTGAAATTAAAATATTCTGTCAGTAATAAGTTGCTAATGCTCAGTTAATGAACTTTAATTCAGAAAAAAAATTTTCTTTCTTACTTTTTTAAAACAGCCTGGAAGAGTTGTGACTCTTGTTGAAGATCCTGGGGTATGGTATAACTATTCTTTTTTGTATAATCTTTAATCATATAAAATGTTGAGATGTTTTTCAGTGTTAATAATCAATGAAATTTTATTAACAGTCATCACAGACCATTAGAACTAACTGGGTCTAGAACTCCTCTCTGAGAATTTTGTGATTCCCTTTGACATTAACGGAGCCAGCCCTCAGACAGCCAGACCGCCACTGAGAATTAAATGGAACCCTTAAAGCTCTCCTCACATTTGCCAGAAGGCTAATATCTTCAGCAAAAAAATCCAAGTCAGGGATTATCACTTTCTTTATTGCCTAATTTTATCAATAGCACAATAGGTTTTTAAAGAGGTTTGGAGCACTAGACAACTTTTATTTATCTGATTGTCCTCTGTTTCTTAAATAATTTCAATCCTTTTGTTGAGAGAGAGATTCAAAATTTTGCATTTTTTTTTTTAAAGATTGGCACCTGAGCTAACATCTGTTGCCAATCTTTTTTGTTTCCTTCTTCTCCGCAAAACCCCCCAGTACATAGTTGTATATTCTAGTTGTAGGTCCTTCTGGTTGCACTATGTGGGATGCTGCCTCAGCATGGCCTGATGAGCGGTGCCATGTCCATGCCCAGGATCGGAACCGGCGAAACCCTGGACTGCCCAAGCAAAGCGGGCAGACTTAACCACTCAGCCACAGGGCCCACCCCCAAAATTTTATATTCTGAAGTTAAAGATTTAACTATGGAAAGAACTTTGATATACAAAAATCAAGCAGCTAGCAAAAGCAGATGAATAATGGTGAAATTATGAAATCTTTTCATAATTTACATTAGGAAAAGCATCTATAAAAATGGCTTCAAACTGATACCTACAACTCCCAATTAAAGTTAATAAACAGCACTTTGTTTCTATAGAATGTTAATTCATTCAAGAAGATGCTTAGCAACCTAAAGTTTAATAATTAAAGGTTGTCAAGAACCTAGAAAATTTACAAACTGTAAATCTTGCTTATATCACAGATATTTTATTAATACTAAAAAAAATCTTTGCAAGCCAGCCCTGATGGCCTAGGGCTTAAAGTTCCACACGCTCCACTTTGGCGGCCTGGGTTCGGTTCCCAGGTGCTGAACCACACCATTTGTCTGTCAGTGGCCATGCTCTGGCAGTGGCTCACATAGAAGAACTTACAACTATACACAACTATGTACTGGGGCTTTAGCGGGGGAAAAAGGAATAAAAAAGGAGGGAGAGTGGCAACAGATGTTAGCTTAGAGTGAATCTTCCCCTGCAAAAAAAAAAAAGATCTTTGCAGCTAAAGTATGTTGTTTTTACTGACACTTTGTTCCTGGGCTCTCTTGACAAAAGTATTCTGGATGGAGTAATTTACAAAGGATATTTGAAAGTTTAGGCAGTGAAGAAACAAATAAAATGAACCTGCTATGGCCTTAAGTAGTTGATTGCCTTATTTCCAAGCTTTTAAAACACAGACCCCTTTCTGCAAACACGGGAACACCTAATATGTAAGAAGATAAATGAGACACAGCTCTAGCTGAAAAGAGTTGGAGTATCAAAGCCCTGCTATCCAGCATGCCAATGCTTCATGCAGACAGCCCCTGAGGTAGGCTCCAGGTTGCTACAACACTCCCTGAAGCAGTTGGGAAACTACTGCCCTATACCGCCAATAAAATGTTGGTGGATTTAAAGCTTTAGGATTTAAAGATTGAGCTTTAAATTTTAAAAATTTAGCATATTTTTAATGACCAGATGAAGACCTGATATTTTTCATTTCAGTCTCATCAGTTAAAAGACATAATTTTTAACATTTAAACAAAGAAATATCTTCATGTGCAAGGAAATTATTTACTCAAATTGAAGAATTTAAAATGCTGATTTCCTTTACTTGTAGTATGTACTTCTTCAGTGCACTTTAAGTGAAGCAAAACTGCATTGATTTCTATGAATATAAAAAATATTTTCTTAGATCACAACATATCTTTACCAATTTTAGCCTTGTAAATACTAAATAATATATTCTTTTCATTTTTCAACAGGGTTGTGTATGGGGTGTTGCTTACAGACTACCAGTAGGAAAGGAAGAAGAAGTAAAATCATACCTTGACTTCAGAGAGAAGGGAGGCTACAGGACCATAACAGTCAGTTTTTATCCAAAAGAGTCCACAACGGAACCATTCACTGTGTTGCTATATATTGGAACACATGATAATCCTAATTATCTTGGTCCTGCACCTCTGGAAGACATTGCTGAGCAAATTTTTCACGCAGCTGGTCCAAGTGGAAAAAATTCAGAATATCTTTTTGAACTTGCAAATTCTATGAGAAACCTTGTGCCAGAAGATGCAGACGAGCATCTTTTCTCTTTGGAAAAATTAGTAAAGGAACGTTTAGAAAGAAAACAGAACCTCAGTTGCTTATAAAGACCCTAATCATTGATTTTTTCCAAACAAGCAGAGCTTTTAGTCTTCAGACAACAGCTTCATTGCACAATGGCAATATGATCTGGAAACGTGTTTACTTGGAGATCTTATTTATTTTTAATGTTGTTAAGATATCATCAAAGTTTATAGTTTAATTTCAAGTGTCCTGAAACACATACATATTCAAAATATTGGGATATAATTAAAGAAAAAATTCAAGTTTTAATAATATAATGACTTCCTAACTATGTGATATTAAACACTTGCTCATTAGAAGTGAGTTCTTTAGAACAGTACAATGAAGGACTCAATTCAGAACTTGTTTTTATCAGAGTAAAAATAATTCTGTTGTTTCATATCATAATAATATTTTGACGTTGTAAAGAATTCAACCAAAGTCTAGTAAATATAATAAGGTTATACGTTCAGTATATTCCTGTACAATATCTATAACCATGATTAAAATGTACAAGCTTAAAATAGCATTTAATTAGAAATATACAGTAACATAGACAAGATTTCAGCCTTGATTATGAATTTCCTTGTTCAGGTATTAAATGAGACCCTTTCCAATTTAAGCCAAAAAACTGGCATTTTTAATATAAAAATGTCCTTGGAATTATAATGTGCTGTACCTCTCCTTTTTTGAATAAATGCATTTTACTACATGGAAAAAACTCATTCTGCTAAAAAAACCCACAAATTATATAAATTACGTCCACTAACAGTGCAGTCTGTCATTCACTTTGTTTTATTCTTATACTGAAACTTAAAAAAAAGAAAAATGCGCTTTCTTTTTGGGGGTGCTTTCTGATATTACCAGTTATGAGAAACATATATATATAATCAAAGTGTGGTGTTTGAAATGGCTTTTAGAATCGTAATGTTTTAAAGAAAGAAGTGGCATTACCTGATCATTTGCTACGCAGTTTTCTTCCTTATATCATGTCACCTAAACAAAGGTATTCACTGCATAGTGTTGATGCTTCTCAAGTAAGAAACATACATGTACATTATAAACTCATGTAGAATTAGCCTTGATTCAAACTAATCAGGTTCTTTCTGATTGTACATGATTTCTTTCTCAATAGGATATACAGTCTCTCTAAAATCTTTCAATATGGAAAGAATTTCAGTATCACATTAAATCTAATATGAAACTTAAAAATTCCTCAAACCCAGGCATGACTAATAATTAGAACACAAGTTTTTCACATAAAATAAAATAAAGCTGTCCTACTTAGCAGGAACAGTAGTCCTTTTCATGTTTTTCCATTTAACACCTTACTTGCTACTTTACTCAGCTATGTAACTATTTTAAATATTTTCCAACATTTTCAATATTAGTTTTCCAGAAGGCATTTCACTTGTCCTGTATAACAAGAAAGGTACTAATAGTAATGACTATCTCATAAGGATGTGCTAGGCACTGTACATATGGAAGCATTTTCTAGACAACTCTTCTGAGTTTGTTTCCATAGTAACCTGCACCCAGTTACACATCTAGTGACTAACAGAAATCCTAGTCTCTGACTCTAAAGCACAAGATCTTTCTAAAATATATTTAAAAACCCTCCTGAACTTAACCATCTTCACTATCCTACATCTTTTTTTCAGGAAGTATACAAGATTAATATTCTTTATAATGAAATAGTGCATGACTTGTTACATAAAGATGTTAAGAGTTAATTTTGATAGATACATATAGATTCCCACAAATATAATGAGCCTAACCAAGATTCACATGCTATAGCTTAGAATCAGGTAGGTGAATTCGGAGCTCCAGGCTTTCATTTTACAAACAAACCTAAGTCCAGAGGAGTTTGTGACTCCCCAAAGTGATTCTTCTATCATTTAACATATAATTATCTTACAAAATATCAAGGGGGAGGGATTACTTTGGGATCCCCATTTATATGTCCTTCTAGGTTTTCAGTTAGAAGATTGACTAGAAAACATGGGAATATACGTGGGGTATGCCATTAACATGTATAGGGAGGCCATGTTCCAAATTGCCCAGGGGCAAGGATATTCATTTTCATTGGGATGGGGAGAAACATGACTAAAATGGAGAAGTTAATACTGAATTAGAGAGAAGCTAGGATTTGCAGCATCTACGCTAGCAAGAACAGTTACCAAGTTATCTAGAGCATAACTTATTTTTGTTAGCAGACTGTAAGCCTCTCTTTACAGCCCTTGGATCTCACTTCCAAAACTTTCATTCTGTCCTACACACACACAAAACTTGGACTTTCATTCTTCAGAGTACAAATATTTGGTGTTAAGTTTTAGGAATTCAAGAAAAGTATGAGTGTAAACTCTACTTGGAGAAAAGAAACTTTTAATATAAATCTATAATGGAATGCATTTTTTAAAGTAGGACTTTCTACTCCAAATCCAAGCCACTGTTATATTTCCTTTTTCCCACTCCCAAACAAACACACCCACTCTCCAATCTACCAAGAACTGTAAGCACCATCTAGATACCACCTCCATACATAAAAAGTTATCATTTAGGGAAACAAAGGTTGTTGTAATGTCAATTCTGAATATTTGAAAGCATGAATGTGACCCATTTCTTTAAGACTGATTTTAAAAGTCTGACCATTGTCTATAGATAGGCATTTCATCTTAAATAGGAAAAGTACATATTTTTTCCAGTATCTTTTCTTCTTTCCAGTGCATTCTCTACTCTGCACTCAGAATTATCTTTCTAAAATATGAAAGTAACATGGTCAGTAATCAAAAATGCCTCTCATGGCATACAAAATAAAGATAAAATTCTTTTTTTTAAGATTTTTTCTTTTTCCTTTTTCTCCCCAAAGCTCCCCGGTACCTAGTTGTGTATTTTTAGTGGTGGGTCCTTCTAGTTGTGGCATGTGGGACGCCTCCTCAGCATGGCCCGATGAGCAGTGCCATGTCTGTGCCCAGGATTTGAACCGGCAAAACCCTGGGCCACCAAAGCAGAGTGTGCAAACCCAACCACTAGGCCATGGGGCTGGCCCAAGATCAAATCTTTAATTTGCTATTCAACTATTTACAATCTGGTGTCAGCATATTTGTCACATTAGACTTCCCACTAATGCACCCCACCACCATGATCCAGTCACATCATTCTCCTCGTCCATTAAGACCCAACAAAAATGAGGGACTAACAATATGTGGCAAGCAATGACTCTGCACCAAGACTACCAAAGTAAGAAAGATAGGTCCCAGTGATCAAGAACCACATTTGGTAGAGAGACACACAAACTAGCAAATCAATGTTATTTAGCATAAGGGCTGTGACATAAATTACAAGCAGAATACAGATAGACAAACTATTAATTCAATTTAGGAAGATCACAGAAAGCCTTACAGAAAAAAAATAAATAGTTCTTCATGGATCAAAGAATAATCGTTAGCACTTATGTAGCACTTACTATACATGCCAAAATCTATTTCAAGTACTTTACATATATTAATCCCCATTTTCTTAGATGATGAAAATGAGAGACAAAGAGTTTAAGTTAAACAAACATAATAACTATCATTTATTGAATACTTACAACATGCTAGGCACTATGCTAAGCATTAAAAAGGAACAAAATGAAATTAAGGCTTTAATTAAAAAAAAATTATGAGAGGTGGCAGCTTTCTCATTTTCTACCTTCACTGGTAAATTTTAATCCCAATGAGATTCTTTCCTAAAATAGGATAAACTTAAAAGGATTACAAATATATGATAGAAAAAGGATTCACTTAATTTCCCATATCCTACAGTCATAATTTTTCTAATGTAAACAAAAGTATGCTTTGCCCAATTTTCTCAACAGTGTTAATTGATTTATTCAATAAATACCTATGAATTACCTACTCTGTGTAAGACAAACTAAGCACATGCATTTTCCTCCACTTCCTATCAAAATCCCACTGAAATGCACTCATTCATTCTGGAAGAGAGAAAGCAGGTGGGATTACCTTGAGGATTAAGCCAGTGCAGAGAACAAACACGCATACACACACACACATGCACAAGAAAGCTACAGCCAAGTAGAAGACATTTCTGCCAGCAGAGCCTGGAGAAGTACCAAACCTAGAGAGAGCAGGAAGAGAAAACAGGAAAGTGGCCGCAGGACTAAAATCAGGACAATTAAAATAGTATATGAAATAGCCAAGCCAAGCCTTTTACTCCACTCTTTTACACACAGAAAATCTAGCAGCAACAGTGTTGGTTTCTAGCTAAAAACCTGTTAATGAATAAGAGGTATAAGCTGCAAGAGAAGCAAAAGTTTATTTGGGGTCTCAAGAATTGCAATTCGGGAGACAAAGATTTGAGCAGAAACTCAAATGTGCTCCAAAGAGGACAAAAGAGGCAGGGGTTCATAAAAGCAAAAACCAAAAGCTTACATAAGATGTTCTGAAAATTAATGATTAGTTCTGGCAAGGAGCAAGCTGACTTGCCAGTGAGTGATTAGTCCTTGAATTGTATCAAGCAGACTGTCTGTTCTTGGAAGAGGAAATACTCCAGGATGTGACGTCTGCGGTCAGGCAAGGTTCAAGAGCTCCGTCAACATCTGGTTGAGGGGGCCTTGTATAGGTGCATAAGCCCCACTTCCTTAACAGCCTCCCAGCTCCATTTTAGAAGCCTTGACACATAACTCCATTTGGTTATCATTGTCCACATTTTTCCCCTTTTGATCAAAATCTTTTGGCAGAAAGCATCTTGGATCAACCATTTGATACATTGGTGTTTCCCTCATTGCTAGGAAGGCTCATTCCTGGGAGTCATGTCCCATGTAGGGGAGAAAGCAAGATCCTCAATCATCAGTAGGAGTAACCTAGTCAGATGCTTTGGCCACACCTCAGCAGTAAGGAGGCAATCAGGAAATGAGGCATAGTCTTGTAGTTCTCAGGCATTAATGATAGTTTTGTTCTCAATGGTTGTCAGTGGATAGGTTTGCTGAATAGTCTTGAGTCTTTGAGAGATCATGACCTTGACGTTTTGAGTAGCTGCGCAACAGTGAGAAACACATAACAAGAACAGTTTAAAGATGACAAAAAGAGGGCAGACCAGAATTATCACAGGTAAAACAAGTTGTAAACTAGATCTGAGAATTGCACCTAACCCAGCAGGAAGCCAACCGAATATATTTGAAAACTTAAAATTTAACCAACCTGCAGTAAAGCCAGAGCAGCCCTTAAGGGATTTAGCTGGTTTGAAAAGCTCAGTGGTCTCTAATTCAACCTGATTAGTGGTGTTAATCCAGGTGTAGCAGGAAGTGTTGGCTATTGCACAGACTCCTTGAGTGGCAAGGTGATACTCCAAGGCTATCCTGTTGTTAAGGACTACTCAGGCTAGGGAGTCTAAGGACCTTTATTGTGCCCTAATAGCTCTTGCAGCAGAACAAGCAATTCTGTTAACAGTTCTCGTAAGGTTACGTATCATGATTTCTAGGTCTCTGACACCTATTAGGCAAGAAAAAAGGATTCACAAGAATCAATTGCCTCCATCACCAGATAACAGTCATCCCAGCGGGGAGATCACATCCTTGATTATGACTACAGCTATCATCCTTGCAATCAGAAGGATTTTCATCAGAGTAATCTTCTAGGATAGAAAGAGCTCTTTTCTTTCTATTATTGTAAGTGGATTCAGATTGTCCAGACATTAGTTTGAGTATGGTGAAAGGAGTGGTTACATAGCCTATATGAGACAAGTTCCTCCCATTTCCCAACTGTTTAAACACTCAAATGCCCATAGTTCTTGTTTGAGTCCACATACAAACACATATCCCGAAGGGGCACAAAGGATGCCTGCCAGTCTGATTATTTAGGCATTCATTTGTTGACAAGAAGAACAAAATGGGGGTAAATCAGGGGTCTGTCTTATTTTTGCATATGGGAAGAGTTGGTTCTCCAGATTTTACCAAAGCTGAGTTTCTTTGAAAGAAAGTTTTGCAAAGGGGGGCTTGCACATTGAGTGTAGTTAATTGGCAGCAGCCTTGTTGGCTGCATTTTGTGAATAGCCACATATATTAGCATGGAAGCTCAGGGACAGGTTTGGATGGGGTAGTACTGGTGCTACTTGAGAGCCCCTTATAAGAAGTTAGGGAGAAACAAAGGATATCGTTTATTCTCTTGTTGGGGAAAAGGGGAACTCAGTAGGTGAAGGTGGCAGGTCAAGTTGTCTCATTCACAGTAAAATTAGAAACAGAAGTGAAATTATAGACAGGTGTAACAATGGGGTCGTTTGTCTGTCCAAAACGGGTGATAAGTTGGTGATGCGTGATCCAGCAGTCAGAGAGACTTCTGGAAGAGGCTAACGTCTGAGAAAACTACTAGAGCAATGTTTTTCCAGAAATGGGAGGCTGGGAAAGTGTGAGGGAGCAGGAATACAAGAGTTAACAGCAAAAAGGAAGGCATTTTACCACCAACATAGAATTCCCACAGTATGTAAAAAGGCAAAGAGCATCAAATCCCAGTGAGGAGAAAAAGCTAGGCACAGATACTGGATTGGTCCAGATTCTTGGGACAACCGTCTACCTGAGATGTCATATGCTTCCCACTCAAGTGGAGAGCAGCACGAGATATCTTTCATTTGAGGTCTCCAGTGGGTTGAGAAGTCCCACCCATCACATAAGGGTGCTTTTTTAAGATGAGAAACACGAATCCATGAATCAACGCCCTTAAGTTCAGCTGCACAAGGATTGGCTAATAAGACATAGCATGGCCCTTTCCATCATGGTTATGGGGCATCCTTATGGAGATGCCTTTTCCAATAGACAAAATCTCCTGGTTTAAAACTATGATGATGTACATCTTCTCCTGGGAGCACACTGTGAAACGACTGTTCTGCTAGGGTAGTATTATCCGTATGAGTTCTAGTGAGTTCCTTGCAGTAGGTTAAAATATCTCCCTTAAGCAAAACAGGCCCATATAGACTATTGATCTAATCTCATATGTCATCTTGTGATGATTACAAATGGGGAAAGCTTGTGCTTTCCAAAAGGTGTGGAGGTTAAGCAATAACAAAGGAAGGGCTTTTAGCCATGAGAGATTAAAAGAGTCTACGAATTTGGCCAATTGAATTTTTATCATCTCATTAGTTCTTTCAACAAGACCAGAAGATTAGGGGTGACAGGCACAATGAAAGTGTTACAGGATGGGCCAGACTTTGCAAACAGATTGTATGATTTGGCCTGAAAATGAGTTCCTTGATCGCTGTGAAGCTCTGAGGCAATACCCCAAGTAGATATAACATGACTAAAACGTTCATATCCTCAAAGGGTCCAGAGACAAAGGGAAATGACCGATGGAGCCATGGATAGGTTTTCCAGGGTTATGTTTAGGGCATATATGGGATCTTTGACAAACCTTTGAAGCTGTTCTAGGTGACGGTGTCCAATAATACTGTTTTCCGTAAAGTACCATCTTATCAGTATTCCAGTGAGTTAAATCATCAACATAGCTTAGAATATGTTCCTGGAGGCAATCAGGGAGGACTGGATGGCCATTAGGACCATACCACAAATTTTTCTTTCCTTCAAATGTTCAACCCTGTTCTGTCCATTTTTTCTTTTACTGCTTCAAAGCCAAATGTTGTTGCCACAAGCTTATTCTTTAGATCTCCAATAAGACTGAGGAATAGCTTTGATTTTAGGGTGAATTCAAAAAGAGGTTTACAATCTTGAAGAGCTGCATTTTTTGCTACTAAGTCAGCAAAAGATTACCTTTACTTTCCTCCATGTTCGCCTCAGAGTGTCCAGGAATCTTTATCACTGCCAGAGACAGACCTTGGTTTCTGAATGGCATCCAAAAGGTCTAACACATAGGAACTATTTTTTATTCTTTGGCCTGTAGAAGTCAAGAATCCTCTTTGTTTCCAAAGCATCCCACAAGCACACCTGCTGTCTGTATTGATACTAGCTGTTTCCCCTTCAACCAGACAAGCGGCTTGAGTTAGAGCTACAAGTTAAGCTTGTTGTGGAGAGGTAGCCATTGGCAAAGGACCAGTCTCTATTGTTTCTATAAAAGACAAAACTGCATAACCTGCCCTATATTTACCAGTTTCATCTTTCAGATAAGACCCATCAGTAAACCAAATCATGTCAGCATTTTCAATCAGGGTTTCTTGTAAGTCTGGTCTGGGAACTAGCAATTGGTCTGTCAAGGTAATACAGTCACATGACGTGTGTCATCAGAAGGCAATGAAGGAAGGAGAGCAGGATTGAGAGCATGACAATGAGTAATGATATTTGGTGAGGACAGAAGCAGCAGCTCATAGGACGTTAATCTGCTGGCAGAGAGGTGTTGAGTATGATGTGAATTAAGAAGGGTTTCCACTGAGTGAGGTATATAAATGGTAAGAGGAAAGCCCACGACAGTTTCTTCAGCAGTTCTAAGACGAGTTACAGTTGCAGCAATGGCTCTCATGCAAGGAGGTAGTCCCATAAATACAAGGTCTAATTGTTGACTGTAACAGCATATTGGTCTAAGTTGTCCTCCGTGTTGTTGGATAAGGAAGCCTAGTGCATTTCCTTTCTTCTCATGAACAGAAAGGAAAAAGGGCAATTCATAGTTAGGACGTCCTAAGGCTGCAGTGTCAAGGAGGCCCTGATTAGCTGCCTCAAAAGCATTTTGATTTTCTTCAGTCCAGTTGAGAGGTTCTGGCTGGTCAAGCTTGAGCAGAGAGTTTAAGGGTTGAGCCATCATAGAGAAGTCAGGAATCCAGTTTCTCTAATAACCAATAACCAGCCAATCCTAAAAATCCCTTCAATTGTCTTTTGGTCTGGAGAACAGGGAAAAAAAGAATTCCTTTTATCCTATCTGGGTCAAGCATTAGCTCTTAGTTAGATATCAAATGTCCCAAATATTTAACTTGGGCTTGATTAAATTGCACTCTCTCTTTAGAGACTTTATGTTCCTTAGAAGCAAGTTCCCTTATGAGATTAGTCCATCTGCATTAGATCCTCTGACGGTGAGCAGAGGAGCTCATCCACACATTGTAATAAAGTGGAATGTTCTGAAAAGGTGACATCTACCTTTAAAGTTTGGGAGAAGTAGGTGGGGCTTTCAGTATAGCTGTGAGGCATGACTGTCCATGTGTACTGTTGTTCATTCCAAGTGAAGGAAAATAAAAATTGGCTATCAGGATCTACAGGAATGCTGAAGAAGGCACTGCAAAGGTCTATGACTGAAAAACTTGCTATTTGAAGGAATAGCAGACAATAAGGTATGAGGGTTAGGGACAAGAGTGCCTGGGTATTACAATGTTATTTACATCTCTCAAATCTTGTAAAATCTCCATCTTCTTCCATGAGATTTACATACAGGGAGGATGGGTATATTACAAGGGTTTGTACAGGGAATAATGAGCCCTTGTTTTAGACATTCTTCAGCTATAGGTTCAGTGCTTTTCATTGCTTCCACATGCAAAGGATACTGCTTAATGTTAGGTAAGGGCTCATTTGGATCCATCTCAATTTTTATTGGAATGACAGAGTGAATGCAGCCAACATCCGTGTAGCTTTTTGACCAGAGGCTGTCAGGCATAGCGTCTAAGGTAGGATTCTCTTATTCTTTGACTGGGTGGGTAAGACAGGGATGGAAACCATTACAAGGTCAGAATTATCCACTGAGGAACAGTTAAGGTCTCTTAATTCAAGAAATATTTCCCCCTTTGAAGAGAAAGAAGTGTGGGCTTCATAAGTTTCAAGGAAATCTCTCCCACGTAAATGTATGTGGGCAAAAGGAACCAACAAAAATGGGTGAGATCCTGATATTGAGCCTAATTGAAAAAGAATTAGGAGTGACTTAAAGATAGTCATGGGGCGCTTGGATACTCCAACCATTTAGATTGTTTCTGAACTCTGAGGAAGGGGACAAGAAAGGCTGGTGGGCTTGAGGACCAACAGGGTGGCCCCTGTGTCAAAAAGGACTTTAATAACCTCATCTCCAATAGTTAAATCAATTTCTCCTAAAGAAATGGTTAGGAAGAAAGGAAGTATCTCCTTCGAATCCTTGGAGCAGTGCTATTATTGAAACGGATGTAAGGTTCCCCTTTTTGGAAGAGTCGAGACTGAGATTATCACCAGGAGGCCTGGTTTTTCTTTTCTAGAATATAACAATCTTTTCTCCAATGGCCTGATTTCTTACAGTAATTTCAGACACCCTTCATAGGAGTGCTATTGGTCTGAGAAGGCTTGTGTGTCAGTTGTTACATCTGAATTAGCATGATTTGTGCGGCCTGGATTTGGACATCTAGAGCTTGGGCAGCTTTCTTTTGGGCTGCCTTTGACAGTGGCTCAACACAAGGCTGACATAAGCGAAGCCACACTCTAGAAAAGAAATCATATTGTAAGTTTGAATGACCTCTGACTAACTAACCTGGCTGGATATGCACCCTCCAAGAGATCCACCTGGTCTGTAGATTTTATGACCCCTGCTTATGCATGTCCCTCCCAGCTGTGATAAGACGGTAACTTTGTTCTTTTGAGTTCCTCAGGAATGTGATGACCCCCACACACAGAGTCTACGCTGATACCCATCATCAAAGAAAACTGAAAGATCTGATGTGGCATCTCCCAGTCTGTAACACCAGAGGGTCAACATTCCTAATCCCCTCCTATAACCTACTGGCCTATATAAACGCTTCAAGATTCTGTCCCCCCTTAAGACAGTTCTTTCAGACATTAGTCAGCCATCTTCCCCCTTGCTAGCAAGCTGTAATAAAACACCCTTTCTCTGCCACCATCATGCCTCTTGACAATTGGCTTCTGTCTCGCAGTGAGCAGATCATGCCCCTTGTGTGGTAACACCTTTTGATTGTTTTAGATAACTGTTCAGCTAAGTTAATCAAATCATGTGTTTCCATGGTAGCCCAGTTAAGCTGATGCCTCTTGACAAGAGTAGCAAGTTCACCTTCTAATCCATTACCAAAAGTTGAACTAAACAGTGAGGAAATTTCATAATTAATGTGATCAATTCTAGAACAGTGTTTAAAAACATTTTCAAATCTGTCAAAATAATCAAACACAGATTCATCAGATTTCTGTATACTTTGCCAGTTGAATCCTTTTCCAATCAATACTTCTAGGGAAGACATCAGGAATTTTTTCATGAAGTCTTTAGCTAACTTAAGAACATTCCCCATGGCTCCCTTGCCTTGCTTAGAAAAGTCTTCCATGGGATTGTTCCATCCTGCTTTAGAAAATCATTCCTTGGCTCTCCCTTCCCCCCAAGCATGTGAATAAGTTGATACAAATCTGAACAGCCAGGTCAATCATTTTCAATAATTAATTCAAATTCTTTTGTAAATTTAATAGGGTCTTCCTTGGGTTCAGGAAATCCTTTAGCAAGGAATAGAAATTTGGACTTTGGCCAAGGAGTGAAGGAGACTGCAGAGTTGTCTTCCCCAGTTTTTATTTTAAAGGGGGCTATTAGTGCTGGGGGATAAAGAGAGGCTTCTGGGTCATCATTGTAGAAAGGAAGTTCAGCCAAAGAAGGATATAGGGGACGGTGGACAAGTAGCTGGAGCAGGAACAGAAGCACTTGTAGAAGCAGAGGAAGAATTGGCCGATTTTTCTAGTTTTGCAAATCTTTGAGAGAGATCTGAATTGGCCTTGGTAAGTTTAGAATTAACAGCTTGCAAGGAAGCAACCTTTTCAGTGCTTCATTTAGAGGCCCCAAGATACCAATTAAAATAAACTTCCCATTTAATTTGTTTAGTTCAATAGCCTTTTCTTCAATTGACCATGCAAGGAAACCAATTTAGGAATTTCAAGGGAGCCCCATTCAGGCCAGTGAAGCTTTAAATCACGAGTAATATGAGCCCAGCGAAACAAACATCTACATGTAGGGACCAGCCTAGTGGTGTAGTGGTTAAGTTCACATGCTCTACTTCAGCAGCTCAGGATTTCCAGATTCAGATCCTGGGTGCAGACCTAGCATCACTTGTCATGCCAGGCTGTTGCAGCATCCCATATAAAATAGAGGAAGGCTGGCACAGATGTTAGCTCAGCAACAATCTTCCGCAAGCAAAAAGAGGAAGATTAGCAACAGATGTTAGCTCAGGGCCAATCTTCCTCACATACACAAAAAAAATCTGTATGTCGAAAGTCCATATTCTTTGAACATAAAACTAGCAGGAGTCCCAGAGATGCGCTGCCCTTTAGCAGTCCCCTCAGAAAATGGGCTTCCCATTTCTAATTACTTATCAAGGAAACAAAGGCCTAACAAAAGGAACAAAACAAACAGAAATTCCTTAATAAGCCAACATCAAAAGGATGGCTAAAACTAGTAGCAAAGGACACCCAAATAAAGAATCTGAACCTCTACTAAAGGCTGGAGGTCCAGGCCCAGGAGGACTTACACTGGGAGCCAAGGCTGCCAGGAGGAGACGACAGAGCACAAAGGACTTTTTGTAGGTGCTTTTGCTTGCGTCAGAATTAGAGGTCAGTCACTCTGGATCCCACTTCTGACACCATGTAATGTCAACAATAAGAGGCAAAAATTGCAAAAGAAGCAAAGTTTATTTTGGGTCTCAAGAACTGCAATTCAGGAGACACAGATTTGAGTAGAAATTCAAATGTGCTCTGAAGAGGTCAAAAGAGGCAGGGGTTCATAAAGGCAAAAATCACGAGCTTACACAAGTTGTTCTGAACAATTAACGATTGGTTCTGGCAAGAAGCAAGCTGACTTGCCAGTAGGTGACTGGTCCTTAAGTTGTATCCAAATAGGTTATCTGTTCTTGGAAGAGGAAATACTCCAGGATGTGACTTCGGTAGTCAGGCAAGGTTCAAGAGTTCAGTCAACAACTGGTTGTGGGTGCTGAATACATGCACAAGCCCCACTTCCCTGATGGCCTCGCAGCTCCATTTTAGAAGCCTTGACATATATCACTCCATTTTCTTATCACTGACAACAAACCACATGTTTTTTAAAAAATTTAACAATCTACCCTGAAAGCATTAGAGCATCTTCATGCTCCATAACAAAGCTGTCCTTATTTAGGCATAGGGTAGAAGGAGAGTGGGGAGAGGCAGCTCTTTTCCTGCATTTCATCCACGGACCCTAATTGAGGCCCAACAGTTGACACCCTGCTCACTTACAAAGAGCTCAAGAATCATTAAAAACAATTTTTTTCCAGAAAAGCAAAAACACAAAAGAAAAGGATGAAATAAACAACAACTAACCTGAAGGAAGCACAGCTATTTCTGAGAACAGAAGACAAACATTTAAAATTTATAAGTGCTATCCTCAAAGAAATGCATAAACATACTGCATCCATTAAAAATGAGCAACTGGAAACTATGGAAACAGAAAAAACAACCAAGGAAAAAAGAAATTCAAAAGGAGAGCTGAAAGTCAAGAAAACGGACTTCTTCTGGTCCTCAATATGGATTGATCCTCCATATTACTTTTTCTTCTTTTTGTCTTTTTTCTCTCTGTTTGGAAGAATCTATCCCAATGGTATTCTGAACAGAACAGAGAAAATGGGGGGGGGGGGGTGACAGGAGGTGGAGGACATAGTTTAAGAAATAATCAAAGAAAATTTCCCAGAAGTGAACAAATAGGATTCATGGACTGACATAAAGGATAAATGAAAAAAGATCCACACCTAGAAGCACTCTCATAAAATATCATAAGCCAATGATAAAGAGTCTAATAAAATCTTCCAGAAAAAAAGTGTATCACTTGCAAAAGGAGAATGAGACTGTCATTAAGCTTCCCATCAGATACACTAGTTGCTAACAGGCAAAAGAACAAGGTCTTCAAAGTTTTGAGCAAAATAAAATGATTTTGAACTACAAATTCTATTCCTGAACTATTAATTAAATGAGAAGGCAAAATAAATGCATTTTCAGATATATGAGGTCTGTGAAAATTAAATTACTTGCTTTATATCTTTTCTGAAAAAATTACTTGAAGTTAGTTATACTCCAATAAGGCTGGGGGGTATCTGAGATAAAAGAGGACACACAATAACATAAAAAAGTAGACCTAACTCCAGAGACAAAAAAACAGAATATAGATATGCAACAGACTTGAAAAGCAACTAGTGTACATTAGAAAGTGTTTGAGAGCTCTAACTATACCTTTAAGAACAAAATGAGGGGCCAACCCCATGGCCTAGTGGTTAAATTGAGCATGCTCCACTTTGGCAGCCCGGGTTCAGTTCCAGGGCAGGGACCTACACCACTCATTGGTAGCCATGCTGTGGTGGTGACCCACATACAAAAAACAGAGGAAGACAGGCACAGATATTAGCTCAGGGCGAAAAAAAAAAGAGAGAGGGGGAACAAAATGAATTCATTTTAGTAAATACAGTATTATTATTATTAGGAAGCTAATTGGACACTTTAAGTGGTAGAGAATTAATACAATTACATTTCTTTCTCTGCAGTACCAATTACACCTCTTGGTTTTATAGTGAATGGTGCTTGCATAATTATAATACTGTAAAATTTATAGGTTTAGGTTTTCAATGTTTAAGAATGAACCTATAAACAAAGCACAGAAGAACCAAAGTCACAGAATATAAATGTTATAAACACAGAGTAGTAGTAAACTATAGAAGTAGTGAAAATGAGAATAAAAGCTAACACATATTACATACCTACTATATACCAGGCACTGTGCTAAAAAAGCCTTACATGCAATAAATCATTGATAACAAAATGGCAGCACTGAGTAGCGGCCAAAAGAGGAGATTCAGGACCCAGACTGCTTAGAGTTTGATATCCAGTTCCACTGCTTGCCAGTGTTATGACCTTGGGCAAGACGCCATATTTTGTTAATACGTTTATCTCATTGTAAGACTTCTGAAATTAAGCTGTCTTACACTACACGGTGTGTCATAAGTTTAATAGGCAGTGGTTACTTTCTTTCTCAGTAGTACAAAAAATAATAGTGAGCCTTAAAATCGATGGCAAAGAGGGATTGTTATAGTTTAAAGGAGGCTTTAAGACAATAGTCAAATGCAAGGCATGAACCTTGATTGGATCCCAAATGGGAAAAAAAAAAAGGAAAATAAATGGTGAAAATTGAAAGCATTGTTATTTTTCTAAGATGTGATAGTAGCATGCATCTTAGTTTACATAGGAGTCTCCTTATACCTAGTCATTGACTCTTCTCAGGATCCAGGCCAGTTGTCTTGTAGAATGTGCCACATTTTAAATTTTATTATTTTCTTATTATTAGATCCAGATTTAGCAAGAACACTACATAGGAATTATTGGAACACAGGTGGTGTTGTATACATGGAGTTTTAAAAATTGATTCTTACAGAAAATTCTTAGTAAAACAAAAACAAAACTATAAAGCATGGGATTAAAAAAAGAAACATAGCTTGGTTTGAAATCAAATCTCCAATCCCTTTTTCCTTGTGCCTAAGAAATCAGTAAAATACTCACATCTGCCCCTGTACATTTGCTGGCATTCTGTCACCTGTGTACATGTTATATTTTAACCAAAAATGTCTGAAAGGCAAAAGCTTTCCCTTTATTTTTCCCAAAATGTGCATTCCAGTCCTCTTAAGTCTTCTTTCTTATTACCATAGAGTAAATTATATTTAAAGGAGGAATTGGAGGAGAAAAAACCAGTATTCAAAATTAAGAGAAAAGGGCAATTACTATCTTAGGCAGCCTCTGGAGTAATTATGCTGTACAACCTCAGACTGAATACCGGCTGTCAGAGCAAATGTCTTTAAAATATTGGTTTTGCCCTTTATATCTCTAAATGAGAAACAATACAGAGGTTTTGGGTAAGTTTTAACTCAAAGCCGGAGTGTTTGGTCCTCATTTCTGACTCATAAAAACGTCAATTGGAAAAAAAGTTTACAGTTTTATTCAGCCATATTTTATAACATGGCATAGATAATTTTATATACCCGTGTGTGCATGTGAGAATTATATTAGAACATGGTATTTAACCTCTCTTGTGTCTAAATTTCCTCATCAGTAAAATGGGGAAAACAGTAAAACCAACCTTTTTGGATTATTATGAGAAATAAATCAATTAAATAAGTTTATATCTATAAAGTGCTTAAAATAGTACCCGGACACAACATCTGTTAAATGAACAGAATATATAATACATCTGAATTTTCGTTGTAGTTCTTACATCTTACATTTATATTCTCCATTTTAAAGGTAAGAAAACTGAGCTCCAGAGAGCTTACCAAAGTGTCCAAGGTCATATACGTACGTAGTAGGTGGTAGAGCTGGGATCAGAATCCAACTGGCCCAACTCCTGAGCCCCTGCTCCTACCCACTTCACTATCCATTCGTACAGAGTTTGCATACAATTATTTATTCAGCCATTGCCTTCTTTTTGGAAAATCAGATATCCAGGGGAGTTTTGCCACTGCAGATAACGCCACAATGAATTCTTTATACATACATCCTTATGTATCAGGGCTTTTATTTTTAAAGGAGAGAATCCAAAAAGTAAAATCACTAGGCCAAAAAGTTTGCACATTTTTAACATTAACAGAAATTACTAATTTTAAGAAGTTTATTACAGCAGATTTATCTTTCCTTTTACAGTACCTGGATTTCCTGTCTTACTAAAAAATGTCACCTCTACTCCAACTATAAAAATATTCTTTTCTTCATATAGATATATACCTTTAACTCATTTACAATTTACTTTTTGTATATTTTATAAGAGGATCTAGTGAGTTTTCTTATAGATGGATAGCAAATTACACTAGCAGCCTTCATTAATTAAAACCCACCAAGGTGAAATGTCACCCTTGTCACAGATTAAACACAGATTAAACCAAAGCCCCCCTCCTGAACTCAAATCAAATTATTTTTGATCTCTAGGTGTCTTGGGCTCATGCTCTTTCATCCACTTACAATAGGCCTTTCCCAGCTCTGTAAATCCAAATCCTACCATCTGTTAAGGTCCTATACAAATGCCAGGACTACCTTATTGCTTTCCACCTTTCCTTCTTCTCATACCTTGCTAGAGGTAATCACCCCCTCCTTTGAATGTCCACAATACTTTATCTGTACATACCTAACAACATTTCTCACTTTTAAAACAATTAGTTATGTACAAGTCCTTTCTCTCTTTCTAGGTGGTAATGTTTTGGTGGACTAGATTTCTAAGTCATTTTTACAGCACCCTTAGTACTTAGGACAGTGCCTCCAAACCACATCTGTTAGATGAATACCTGCACAACTTTCTTGATCCCTCGCCAGATCTGCAGTTCTGCAGCTAACTGAAAATTGTTTCATTAAGACTAACTCCCTTTTACGCAGAAAAGGGTAGCTCTGCCAAATAAAGGGGAATTTTTCTGGAATCCATGAATCAGAAAGTTAAAATAAATGAAATTTTAAATTATGTATTCTGTACCATATTCATATGAGAAAAAGTAAAGAGATATTAAATAAAATAATACTGAATATTTTTTCAAAATAACAATTTCTAGGCTATGATGGGGTTAATACAGATTTAGGACAAACTTCTACATATTTACATCCAAAATTCTCTACAATGATAACTCATGTGCATAATAATGACATCAGCGCAAGGTAAAATTAAGTGCCTTATGTATCATCAAAGATATAATGCAAACAGGACCACTTGCAACATAGGCAAAGTAAGTATTCACTACATTGAAAAGTTTTGGAGTGCTAGAAAGGTCTCATCTTGCCTAAACATCTTCCCACTCAGAGAGCTAATGCCTAAAAATTTATTATTAATATTCATGCCTTTCATTTAAGTCTAAACCAGTGGTTCTCAACCATGGGCCATTCTGCCTGCTAAGGGCCATTTGGCAATGTCGGCAGACATTTTTGGTTGTCACAACTAGGAAGGATGGGTTGCTACTAAGCATCCAGAGGACACAAGCCAGGATAATACTAAACGTCACACAACACCCAAGATAGACCCTCACAACAAAGGATCATCTGGCTCAAAATGTCAATAGTGCAAAGGCTGAGAAACTCTGGTCTACATTCTGCCAAAATGCAAAAACATACTGTTTTTAACTTAACCTGCACCTCAGCAAGCCCTCCACTTCAATCCAATCCAATCAAGCCTTTTTCCCTCTACTCCTCCTCCACGCTGCCAAATCCAGTGCTTACTTATCCTCATATACAACTCCTCAGCAGCATTTATTTGACTCAGCTACGCCCTGCTTCTTGAAACACTTCTTTCTCTTGACTTCCTTGATATCCCAGTTTCCTGATTTTCTTTCTGCTTTACTAGACACACCTTTTCAGTCTATTTCGTTAACTCTTCAATGCTGTTCATTATCTAACGCTGCATTAATCCTTTTCTTCCCTTTGTTATCTTCATTTTTTCCCTAGATGCTCTCAGCCAGAACCATGGCTTTAACTACATCTATATCCTGATAATGCCAAAATTTGTAACACCAGCCCTGACCTCCCCCTTGAACTTCAGACTTATTTAACCAACTTTTAGTTCCACTTGGATGTCTAATTGATATCCAAAACTTAACATGTCCAAAACAGAAACCCTTGATTCAGAAATTATTGTTATTATAATCAAAATACCTGTCTGGTAAAATGCTAACAATTGGGGAATTTGGGTTTGATTCTCGCAACTTTTATGTAAGTTTGAAATTCTTTCAAAATAAAAAGTAAAACAAACAAAAATATACGGCTCCCAGGGCTGGCCTGGTGGCATAGTGGTTAAGTTCACATGCTCTGCTTCCATGGCCCAGGGTTCACGGGTTCAGATCCCAGGCACAGACCTACACCTCACTCATCAAGCCACGCTGTGGCAGCACCCCACATGAAAAATAGAGGAAGGCTGCCACAGACGTTAGCTCAGCGACAATCTCCCTCAAGCAAAAAGAGGAAGACTGGCAACAGATGTTAGCTCAGGGCCAATCTTCCTCACAAAAAAAAAAAAAAGGGTCCTATCAGTCCACATTTTGTTCTTCCCCCTTTCAGCAAATTGCACATCAATTCCTCATAAAAAATATCTAGGCATCATCATTAGTTCATCTCTGTAAGAACATGCCACATTTAATCCACAGCAAGTTCAAGATGCTCTACCTGAAATATAGTCCAAATCAAGCCACTTCCCTCCATCTCCACTGCTACCAACTTCCTATCTGGTCTCCCTGTTGCCACATTTGCCCCCTGTATTAGTTTCCTGGGGCTGCCGTAACAAACTACCACAAACTGGGCAGCTTAAAACAACAGAAATGTATTGTTTCACAGTTCTGGGGGTTAAAAGTCTGAAATCAAGCTCAGCAGGACCACACTTTCTCTGATATCTCTAGGGAAGGATTCTTCCTTACCTCTTCCTAACTTCTGGAGGTGGCTGGCAATCTTCAGTTCTTGGCTTGTAGACGCATCACCCCACTCTCTACCTCCATCTTCACACAGCAGTCTCTCCGTATGTCTGCTTTGTGTCCAAACTTCCCTCTTCCTATGAAGACACTAGTCATGGGGTTAGGGCCCACCCTAACTCAGTACGACCTCATCTTAACTTGATTACATCTGCAAAGACCCTATTTCCAAGCAAGTTCACACTCACAGGTTCCAGGCATTAAGACTTTGGCACATCCTTTGGAGGAATGTGATTCAGCCCATAAAATCCCCTATACATAATCAGTTTTCCACACAGCAGCCATAGCGATCTTCACGAATGTACAGCAGGCCACGTCACTCTCCTGCCTACAGGTCTATGTCCAGCTGGCCTCCTCCTGCCTCTCAAACTTCATCTCCTACCACTTTCCCCTTAAGCTCCCCAGTGGCCTTCTTTCTGTCCCTCTAACTCACCAGGCTTATCCTTGCCTCAGGAAATTCGTGTGTGGCTTCCTCACCATTTCAAGTCACAGCTCAAGTGTCACTTTCTCACAGACATCTATTCTGACCATCTACCTAAGCAGCACATCCCATAGGTATTTTCTTTCACATAACCCTAGTTTGAAGCAGTATGAACCATTATCAGAAATTATCTTCTTTGTCATTTATTTGTTAAGCAGCCCCCTTACTTGAATATAAGCTCTACTGAGGCAGATTCCATCACTACTGCCCCAGAGACAAAACCAGGGTTGTACAAATATTTTTCATGTTTATTTGGTCAAATACATCTTTTTTCCTTCATGATTTCAGGATTTCCTATCTTACTTACCAAGATTATTTAACTATTCCCCTAATTTTTCTTCTATTGTTTTCTTTCTTTGCTATTGCTCATTTAAATATTTAATCCATTTGGAATTCATCCTTGTATAGTACTTGAGAAACAGGGGTCACCTCTGATGATTCCAATACAAAAAGTCTACAACTTCAAGAAATTCTGACCTCTTCGATAAGGCTCAAACACTTCTGCAGGGCATATGCAACCTTCCCTGAACTGACAGCCTCTATTCCTCTATGGCACCAATCTCTGGCTGATGATTCCATCCCACCCAGCTCTCTGACTATGTCAAAAAGTTAAAATGACCATCCAGAAGGATTATGCTTGAAATACACTTCCCCACCTGCCTTATGAACTCCTATAAATCCTTAAAACCCCAGTTCTAATGTCACCTCTCCTGGAAGCCTTTCCTATCCTTGTTTATACCTTCACTCTAATATCCCTCTACTGTATAATCTGTAGTACCTGCCTCATAATGTGTACATTTAAGTACTTAGCCGAGTGCCTGGCACAGAGTAAATGCTAAATAAACGTTAACTATTATTATTATTGCCGTGATAGGTCACAATTATTTGTTTGTGTAATCTCCCTTGCTAGACCACGAGAGAGAGGACAGAGACCCATTTATTTGCCATTTTACCAATCCCAGTGATCTGGCACATATTGAAGCATTAATAATAAATGATAAATAAATTAATGAACAACACCTCAATTCTAGAACAAGGTAAATTTCTTTGATACTGTGGATTCCTCATGTTCAAAAAGAGAGGAATCTTTAAGATGAAAAATAGACTGCTCTGGGCCAGCCCCAGTGGCCCAGCAGTTCAGTTCAGCGCACTGGCTTTGTGGCCAGGTTCAGTTCCCAGCTGGGACCTACAATACTCTGTTAGTGGCCATGCTGTGCTGGCAGCCCACATACTAAAAAACAGAGGAAGACTCGCATGGATGTTAGCTCTCAGTGAATCTTCTTCAGTAAAAACTAAATAAAATAGACTGCTCTGCCTGCTTTTGGATTTGGTTCAAATTCGAGGGGTGGGAGAGAGGCAGATCTAGCAAGAAAGTCTAGCTTTTCCCACCTCCTGAAAGACAATAATAGGTGCTCTATGGCTAACATCGTATAACTCATTATACTGGACATTAAAACAATGGCATTTTTCAAAAGAAGCGTAAGAGAACCCAAAACTTTTTGTCTTATTTTGAAAGCAGTCAGACGTGTCTTATCCTCGTTTGAGTTCATAACCTCACATTCACCTGGCCCTGAACCTCACATAAGGAAACTTACGAGCTTCCTTGATAAAATAACCCAACACTTCAACTCTGAGTTGAAGGAGGAGCCTCACGTCGGGTAAACACGTAGGGGCTGTGAAGTCTACCTGCCCTCCCACGAGGAGAGTCTCCGTCCACGCCCACCTCGGAGAACCACAGTGTTCTGAGACTGGGGGACGACAGGCTTCCTCAGCTCGGGCGTCCCCTAAGCCAGGGCTGCAGAAGCGGAGCAAACTGCCCTCCGTTAATCGGCAGCTGCTCAGTACCGAGAGGACCACAACTCACAGAAGAGGCGGAGAGAAGCTTCAGGCGGGAAAGATGAAGTGTACGGATGCCACACGCAGAGAAAGAAGAGCAGCGAGAGAGGCGATCGTCAGGAACACTGCCTCTTCTCACTTCTCATCGGTACCTCGAATGTTTGCATGCCCAGACCAGCACCCGCCCCGTTCACACTTTTCTTCCCGCTCCAGGGCGGGCCAGGCCGCCGCCCACCCGCTGGAGAGCAACGCGGGCGGCTGCAGCGAAAGGCCGCCGCCTCCCGGACTCACCGGCTCTCCGTGCCGCCACTTCGCCACCGAAAAGGCTGCTCCAAGGCCGGGTCTTCGGGCGTCCCCTCCCGGGAGGCCGCCGCGTTCGATCCCCACCGCGAGACTGCGGTTGTGGGAGGCGAGAACAGCCCGGCCGGTGTCCCGGCTTCCGTAGGCGAACGGCTCGGCGGCCCCGGATGTTGATATGCTCTCTGCCCCGGAAACGGTGGCGGGAGGCCCAAGTGGGTGGAGGCGGTGTTGCCGGCCTCTCCGGAAGGAGACGTGGCGGCGGTTGGGCCCGGGCTGCCTGGGCGGTTGGTAGTCCCGCCGCCTCCTTCTCCTCCTCCCCCTCCTCTCCTCTATGGGCAGAGGAGGCTGTGGCGACGGCTGGAGAAGTCGGCGGCGGAGGATGGAGGAAGGAGGCGGCGGCGCGCGGAGCCTGGTCCCCGGCGGGCCAGTGTTATTGGTCCTCTGCGGCCTCCTAGAGGCGTCCGGCGGCGGCCGAGCGCTCCCCCAGCTCAGCGATGACATCCCTTTCCGTGTCAACTGGCCCGGCACCGAGTTCTCTCTGGTCAGTGCCCTCCCGAAACCCGTAGCCATATCTCTTCCTCCTGTCGCTAAGGGTTCTGCCCCTTCCCCCTGTACGCTACGCTGTTTTCCCCTTGAACCGCCTCTGCAGGCGCAAGCCTCCTTCCCCAATCCAGAGTTTATTTACCCCACGTTCATTCATTCATACAGCAAGTATTTATCGAACACATCGTGTGGACGTGCCCCCCATGCTAAGCCTTGGGGATCCAGCGGTCACCTGCTCTCCTCTTTTTAAATGTCTCACTAGACCTTGCTTACCAACACTCTGCCCCGTGGAAGAAGCTTTCCACGTCAGGGGCACACGTTTATCTTCGTTGGAGAGTCAGTTGCGCCTCTTCCTTCCCCAGCAGCCTTCTTTCCTTCAGGATTACACATCATCGTACCCACACAGCCAGGAGTACTGCAGATACGAGCTCCCTCTCTCATAGCCGCTCTTTCTTGCATACACACTCACACGTATACATCTACACACAGCTCTTCCTTTCAAAGTTGTTTCTGAGAGGGTTATTTGTCCTGTGAGATGTTAACGACGCTCTATGCAGAATATCCTTTACAGTTTTGAGGTATTACGACTGTTATTTAAGACCCCAGAACGCAAGGTTTTATGATCCGTTTTCCTACAGTGAAGAACATACTTATGACCTCACAGTAGTGAAAATTTGCAGTCTTTCTGTCTTTGGAGAGGAGAGTGATGGAAAGTCTTCCTATCCACGTGTAGCTACTGCAGGCCAATAAATGTTGTGCTCTTATGATACTTACCATGTAGTAATTAATTCATTTATTTCAAATTGAAGTCCTAGAAAATGAAATTTTTTGAAAAAATTATTATTCCAATTACTTACAGTCATTCCACTTGGGAGATTATTTAAATATGTTGTTCTGTTACTATAAGTGATACCGTGACATCAAAACCAGATTTACCAGGATAACAGATGTCATCATTACCACAAGAGCTTTCTATTTGCAAATATTAGTTTTTGCTAATATTTCACACCTGGTTTGTTTCTCTTCCCCTCTGTTTTCTGTTCCACTGTTCTGGTAGTTCAGTGGTTCTTGAATTTATCTAAGTAAATATTTCTCTGGGAAGCCAGGTTTATCTTTACATTAATGCCATGAAATACTAATATACTAAAATACATAAAAATTTGTTATAAGTCAGATATAGCTTTAGCAGGCTTAGGGTGAGAATACTTTAGTCCAACCTCTGTTATTGTTTCCAAAGACACATTTGGAATGAACATGACAAAATTTAAAGAATGTGGTCATTAAAATTTTTTACTCTTTCAGCTGTTTCTTTTTAGGCTGCCCTGAAAACTTACTGACCTATAAGTGGATGACTAAAACTAGCCTTTTTAGAAGTTACTACCAAATTGTCATTCAGTCTTCTTGTTGGCACGGATGTTTCTTGGCTAAAAAGAGGTTATGCAGAAAGATCTCAGTCTTAGTGTATGTTATACCAACCTTTCACATATCTATCAATTTTATTTTGAAATTTCGTTTTTAATTACTTTTCTTTGGCAATGCAACATAATCTAAGATGGGCACATTTGACAATTTGGGGAGAAAAATTTTTTTCTTTTTTTTTAAGTTTGAGTTATTTTGAGAAAATTCTAGAGACATTTTTCTGAGTTGGCAAAAGGTCTGTGACCCTCAGGCAAAAATAAGTCCTAAGAGTTATTATTATTTTGATTTTTTTTCATACTTTTCTAATCTTAAGGCTTCCCTTACCTACTTCATGTAGTTGCAACTACAGCCCTCCTCACCTGGCCCTGTCATTTTTTTTTATGGGCCAGTTGGTTGGACATTTGTGTATAACTCAGCAGCTGTATGAACTAGGATAAGGGCCTTTATGTCTCTAACATCTGAAATTGGAAGAAACTATATTAGAAGATTTTAATGTTTTTTTAGCTTTAGAGTTCTTCCGTGCTTTAAATCATCTTCCTGTTCAGATATAGCAAAACAATACATAATCTTTACAATCTTGCTGTCAACTTTTCTTAGAAGAAGTATTAAGCACCAAAAATGTGTACGTTTTTTAATGTTTACATTAATTAATGATTATTATATTCTTTCTTTATTGGTTTTTAGCATTCAGTTTTGGTTTTGTGTATATATTTTCCTTCAAAAATACTCAGGTCATTAAAGTGTTCAGTTATTCCTTACTTCACAGAATTTATGGATTTCACAAAAGAAAACCAGAAAATAAGCCTAATTTTCTCTCTACTTCTGTTGTTAATATAGAAATGTATTCCTACTCAAAAACTTTCCCCAAAACACTACACTTGGGAAGAAGGGTGACCACCTGTCTGTTTCCAAACATATACATTGGCAAGTTATGCCCCTGAGTTTATTTTAGAGCTTCTCCTAACATAGTTTTCTCTCTCATCCTCTGAATATCTTAATTCCTCCAGACTCATGTCAAGCATTAGGAATTTCTTCCTTGTCAAGATGTTATTAAAGTCCCTAAACCTTAAAGTACCATATTCCCTTTGATTAGTTTCATTATATTGAAATCTGATTTTTATCAAATCACTAATATTACCTCTTACACTGAAAATACTTTCAGGTGTTAAGTTTTATAAAACAAGTTTTTACACTATCTGTAATTCTGTACATTCAGAATTTATTATATTTCATTTTCTTAAAAAAGAACCTGTTTCGCAAAATCAGAAGGAAGCATTTTAGTTGTAGATCAAAAAAAATTTTAACTTAGAAAATCACAAAAGGTTAACTTTTTCCCAGTAATTTCTCTTATGAAAAAGTAAGGTAAAGTTGGTTTAAAATTTTTACTTTGTGATCCAATAAGTGGCTCACTATTTCAACAAAGAGTTTTCAGATGGAGAATTGCTGCTTGGTCTACTTTATTAAGAGGAAAGCAACTCTTCCTAAACTAATGAATGACAAATCTTTGCATCTTCAAACAAGAATACTGATGGCTTCTGTTTCTTGTTACCCCTGACCTAGACCTTAGAAACAATAAGCAGAAGAATGGATTTATTTTACTTTTAGACATAAAACCCAAGAGTAGCTTTTATTACGAAGGAAGAATTGTCTTCCTTTCTTTGCTGTGGTTCCAAACAAGCAGTTCCTTTTTACATTGTTAGCATTGTGGTGAACATTTTAGTAAATGAGTCCATATTACTGTAGAATTCAACTCTGAACGTTATAGTTACAGATACTTCACAAATAGAGGTGAATACATTCACATGATGTGCTACTGTCTGCTTTCACAACAGTATAGGAATGATTTGATGAGACTTCAGGCCATCCATTGCTAAGTGAATGTGAGTCATGCTTTGCACAACTCCCTATCGTATTCTGAACATATCTGAAAAACATTGAAAGGTGTTATAAATGTTATGTCATAGCAATTTGTTAGCACAACTGAATAAATGCTTCTAAGGATGCTTTTATCATAAATTTGGCTTTGCAACTCTCACTTCCAAATCTCTTTCCTTTCCCTCTTCACTTATAATGGTCTTTTAAACAAGGATCCTTGGCCATAATCCAGGAGTCTATCTAGTAATCTAAAAACATTTTGAAAGTTCATTCAAATAGAGTCATGAGTCAACCACAGGGATAGGTTCTGAGAAATACATCATTAGGCAATTTCATGTTGTGTAAACACCTTAGAGTGTACTTAAACAAACCTAGATGGTATGACCTACTACACACCTAGGCTATATGGTACTAATCTTATGGGACTTGCATCGTGTATGTTATCCACTGTTGACCGTCGTTATGCAGGACATGACTGTTAAAACATTCAGGAGCACACAGAATATGGAACCAGTCTGCTTGGGGTCAACTCTGGGCTGTGCTACTTTCTAGGTGTGTTACCTTAGACAAATTATGTAAGCTCTGGGCTCCAGTTTCCTTTTCTGCAAGATGGGAAGAATGCTTATTTTAAGGATCAATGAGTTAATAAATGTAAAGGACTTAAAATGGTACTGTCAGAGCTAATACAGCTAGTATTTGCTACTGTTTTTTGTTTGGTTTTATTGTCTTGGAAAAACATTGCCCTAATTTGCATTTGTGTTTAAGATGACTTTGGAGTCAAGTAGTACTGGTTTTATTATGGTTAAGAGTTGTTAGTGTTAAATTGCGAAAAGAACAGAAGTACTTAATAAGAGGGGTTCTTTTCCTTGCCAGGGATAACCAATTAGTATAGTGATTTCACAGTCATGTAGGAAGAAAAAAGTTGAGAGAACTGAATTATCACAGAACCCATATCATAAACTGTGAAAACCTCTGCCTTTGTAGTTAGTGACATATTAGCTATCACAAAGCAGAGATTTCTTTTTAGTTAGGTAATATCAGTTATATTATTTGGAATGTTCATTTGAATTACATTGGTTCATATTTGATTTATGAATTGTTTGGTTCTATAATGTAGAAAGCTTTTAAGAATAGTTTTGTTGATATATACCAGAGTGTGGGCAAGCTGCACCTTTGGGCTAGCCCACCAGCTGTTTTTGTAAATAAAGTTTTTTCAGAACACGGCATGCCTGTTCATTTTCGTATTCCCTTTGCACTTTCTTAGTACAGTGGCAGAGTTGGGTAGTTGCAACAGAAACCCTATGGCCCACAAAGCCTAAAATACTATCTGGCCCTTTACAGAAAAAGTTTGCTGACTCATGGTATATACTTAAAAAAAAAGTTGTCAGCACAGAGGATCCATAGTAATTTTTGTTTTAAAAGTAATTTATCCATGCATTATCCAAATATGAAAAATACTGCACTATATGTTCGAGTGTCCCATCCAGCAGAATTGAGAGTACATTTGTAAAATGCTGTAGATTCTCATATCTAGGTGGTAATTGTTAGTAGGAGTAATTAGTATTCATTGATGGTGTATCCATGACATTCGTTGCCTCTCAATGCTTTTTAATCCATATTTTGACTTCAGTCTCTTGCATTACTACTTTTTCTTTATACTCCAAATTTATTTTTGTTCGTTTTTTTCTGTTATATTTTAACAGCAGGATAAAGTTTGTCATCTTCATTTTGTCATTAAAATATATGTAGAATTTTTTCCCTATTTTTCAAATTTGTTTTAAAAATCCTCTGTTGATGAATTAGTTTGACCTAGGACTGTAAGTTATTCAAGCTAATACAGTTTAACCAGAGAAGGGTTAAATGTTGTTTGTTCTATTCCTAGCCTACAACTGGAGTTTTGTATAAAGAAGATAATTATGTCATCATGACAACTACACATAAAGAAAAATATAAATGCATTCTTCCCCTTGTGACAAGTGGGGATGAGGTAAGTTTTTATAAATATATTGATAATCCCTCTTACCAAAGATATTTATTTAAAACATTGCAACCACATACTTTAAAATAAAATTGAATGACAGGTTTCTCAATAACCCCATTTTACCATAAAAATAGTAATCACTTTTATTATTCCTGAAGTCTGTGATTTTACAGTTCAGCTTAGAAAACTTAGCAACCAATTACTAATGTTTTGAATGAAAATCTAACTCCATGCTTTTCTTTTATAGAAATGAGAGTTTTGCACAAGATATAATTTTTTTAAATGTGTATGTGACATTTTTTATACAAAATTGCTAATAAATAAACATATAGGTACCTTATGTTTTCTCACTACCTTAACTCATGCCCGTTTCTTCCTCCTAAAATGCCCTAACTGCCTCTTATCCATCCTTCAAGGCAATGACTTCTTTCAAGATGAAACAGGAGAGGCAGCATGGTAAAATGGAAAGGACACCAGCCTAGGAGCCAGGAGGCTGAGGTATAGGCTACAGTTAGCTGTGAAACCTTGAACAAATTTGAAACTCAATCCCTCCACTCAATAAATTTATTGAACCAGTTATATAATATTTTCATGATCTGTAAAATGGAAATATTAAACTCATTGAGTGCATTTTTAGGTTTTGTTCATATTTGAAATCTGTGCAGGGCAGCTATCTGTTTCATTTTGTTTTCAACCTCCTTAAGACACAAATACACACACACGCAATCACACACATATATATGGCATTCAAGTCTGAAATGTAAAAATAGATAGAAAACTGAGAAGTACCTTAAAACTTTCCAATATATTCTACAAGATTCAACTACTCTGAGGCTTTCATAGCTAGAATTTGTGTTAGATGCAAGCATTTCAAAATTCTGAAATAGGTTTATAAGAATTGTTCAGGAAACTGAAACTCAAAAACCTTTGTTTAAGAGAAGAAAGAATGGAAGATTATTCTATGGCTCCATATATTATACTTCAATTCTTTTGAAAGAAGTGGCTACCATAGGATCTTATTAAAGTTTTTGACTTTTTTCCCTTTTATTTCCAAGCATTTGTGATTTGACCAATGAGTTAATGCCCAAACAGCAGAGTTGGATGAAGTTCTAGAATAACTGTCATTATTAAACTCTAGTTCTTTCTTAGGAAGAAGAAAAGGATTATAAAGGCCCTAATCCAAGAGAGCTACTGGAGCCACTATTCAAACAAAGCAGTTGTTCCTACAGAGTATGTATTTTATGTTCACTTGATGACTAGAAAATAAATTTCCAGCAGCCTTCCAATAGACCCTTGAAATAATTCTGCACTTCTTTTTACTTTATAATGTTGTATCAAATTTTTAGTTAGTTGTAAATCTAAGTTAATGCTTAATAATATTTTGTTCATTTAAATTCCTATTTAGTAAATGCAGCAGATACCCAGTAATACCAATATTAATTAATACCACTTGCCAAACTGCTTTGAATGTTTTTCAGATCAAGAGAAGATTTCCTTATGTATAATTTTAATTAAAAAATACTAATTGTTATTTTTTAAGCTGTGTAGGAATTGATCCTTAAGCCAGGTCGTAGTTAGACCCCAAGGGTATTCTAAACCTATTTCCTTCACAGAATTTTCACATAGAGCTAATTAGTAAAAACAATGAATAGGCTTCAGAAATTTCACATTTTTGTGAGGCATAATAATGAATATAATTTCATGAAAGCTTACTCTAAATCTTGAGGGAAATCTACTCACCTACTTAAAATATCAAAAAGTAATTCAACTGAGTTATATGGCTTTTATGTATTTAAATACATCCATCTTTCTTAGATTGAGTCTTATTGGACTTATGAAGTATGTCATGGAAAACACATCCGGCAGTACCATGAAGAGAAAGAAAGTGGTCAGGTATGTTTTTCTTCAAAATTTGAAGTATGGAACATTATCAAATGAGAACTTTAGTAATGAGATTGATGGTTTTAAAGTTGTATTCTTGAAATATGTATTTGCAAAATACTTACTATATTTTTATTTTATTTTTAAATATAGAAAGTAAATATTCATGAATACTACCTTGGGAATATGTTGGCTAAGAACCTTCTATCTGAAAAAGGTTTGTTTCTACCAAGTGGTTTGATAGTAATGCTGGAATTTGGTTTAAAATATATGTGCAAATTGGAATTTAAAAGATTTTGCTGGAGACTGTATGCATTTTAAAACGCTAAAATAAATTTCTGAACAGTCCCTTAGGGAACTTTTTCAAAGAGATCTTTGTATTATTTTTGCCTTAACAAACATGGCTTTTTCCTAACTATTAATAAATTTTTTTAAATATGGCAGGATATACATGTTAGTGCCATATTTATATAGTATTATTCTTTTGCTTGGTTTAAGCAAAGTTTTTATATATGAAAATAGACATGTAGATGTAGCCCTCAAAGTATGAAATATTTTTATTAATCTAATAGCAAATTGGTCAACTAATTTAAGATTCAGCATTTTACTAAGATAAAAAATACTTCAAAAGAAACTCTTGCAGCCAGTTCTTATGCCTCAAATAGAGTATTTCCTAGGTAAAGATGTAAAGATTAAATATGACTATTTTTTCAAACAAAACCATTTCAAGGAAACTAGCTAAAAGTAGTACGATAAAAATTACATGTATGTTTTGAGTCTTTAGAAAGAAGTGTAAGGTTACAAAGTTGATTGAAGACTTAGTCATTTGTATCTTACATATAAGTCTCTGGTCATTCTTTACACTTACCTTGCTCTTATATTATTCCACAGAACAAGAAGCAGAAGAAAAACAAAAATCTAAAGAGGCAAGTGACAACTGTTGATTTTTCACTCCTAACATGTATTGTTAGTGAGGCATGTATTTATATAACTTAATTGATAGAATATAGCCAAGTGTTACTTTAACTGTCTATCAGGTACCTCAAAGGATTGAGTCAAAGAATATTTGCAATGTTAGGTTTTTCTGAGAAAAGTTATACTGTGATCCTTTTACTTACTTTTAAGATCATACAAAGATGTCTGGGAAAGTTTCTATGATAGCGTTATGTCACTTGCATGCTTAGCAGTCATTCCCTCTATTTAACTTTAGAAACAATTATAAGAAGAGTTTTGCATTTTTTCTGTTGTTTGGTTCCTATCTCCTGTGGGTACAACAGATAAACTATACATGCAAATAATAAGCTACCAGACTGCAAGCATCTTAAAAGCAGGGACTGTCTTTTTATCTCTTTACTCAGCAGTGCGAAGCAGAGTGCCAGACATAATGTAGCACTTCATAAATGTTTATTGACTGTGAATGCATAATTGATGACTGAAAACTAGGATTGTTTAAAAAGAATGATTCCTTATGATGCCAAATCCTAATTTTTAAGTGCCCAGGTAGTTCAGGGAATGCTTTCTGAATGCTAAGAATTTCCATAGAGTTTAAGCAACTTATTGATAGAGGATAGTTTATAACTGGTTTCATATCAAAGTGATACTTTTATTGGAAGTAAAATGAAATGGCAAAAGGCCTTAAAAATTACTTAAAGGGATTCCTTTTTTTTTTTTTTTTTTTTTGCTGAGGAAGATTCACCATGAGCTAACATCTGCTGCCAATCTTCCTCTTTTTTGTATGTGAGCAGTCACCACAGCATGGCCACTGACAGACGAGTAGTGTAGGTCCCTAGCTGGGAACCAAATCCAGGCTGCTGAAGTGGAACACACCAAACTTAACCAGTAGGCCACCAGAGCTGGCCCTGGATTCCTGGAATTTACAAGGGTGACTTTGGGGGGAATTGATAAGCTGAGCATAGACACACATAGCATTGCTATTTTAAAAGATTTCAATTTTACACACTACTTTTGAAATAAAATATTTAGCAAGATGGAATTCAAAGTGTGAAATGACATAGGAAGAGGAAGAAAAGTATAAGGGAAGAAAACTAATATTTATTGAGCCCCAATTTATAAGCCAAATACTATGAACCCAGGATTTTTCTAATTCCAGAAACTAGCATGAAAATAGCAGAGAAAAAATCTTAAAATACTTTTCCTGGAAACGTTTATTTATTGCCTATTTTCGACATGGCACTGACAGGGTACCAAAGGCATACAAGATGAGCTCCCTGCCTCCAAAGAGCTTGCTTAAAGATGTTATTAAGAGGACCTTTTTGAATCCTTTACAGTAGATTTTTCTTGTGTTTATGTAGATAAAACTATGGGAGCTAGCTCCTTAATAATCCTTGTCTTCTGAAGTGATCTCCTTTGTTCCGTGAAAATTTCATTTGTCTTTTGCTGGCCTTGAATAGATTTATACAGTTTACATTCTGAAAAATATGTTTGTTAATATTAATAACAGGGAAGAAGAGTAAGCAGATTGATGAACCAGTACAGTATTTAGATTCCTGTCTTGGAAGATAGTGTTTTCCCATGTAGTCCCACTTTTTGATAAATCAAACTTCAGACCTCTAGAACCTAAACTATAGCACAGCCATTCACTGTGAGTTCAGTGAAGAAAGCTCTGACCAGCCCAGTATAGTAAGTTCCTGTGTTCTATCGTAGTCACTTTCTTTAGAACTGATGAAAATAAATCATATAATTGTGATACTATAACCTTTTTTATAAAGGTACATTTACTTAACATCTTAATTTTAGCGCCAAATAAAAATTTTCTTTTTTGCTGCGTTAAACTAGCTCTGAAAATATGTCTTTGCTCAAATAAGAATTTATGAATCAAAAGACTATTAGAGGGAGAACTTACAGAAAACATGGAAATGTTACCTTTCAGTTTGTAAAATGTAGTTTTCTTCCTTTCAGAATAAGTGCTTCTCCCATCCTCACGCCCGCCTCCATTTCTAATGAAAAGTCTGTCTTATACTCTTTTTTTAAGATTCCCACTAAAAATATCGAAGGTCAGATGACACCCTACTATCCTGTGGGAATGGGAAATGGTACACCTTGTAGTTTGAAACAGAACCGGCCCAGATCAAGTACTGTGATGTACATTTGTCATCCTGAATCTAAGCATGAAATTCTTTCAGTAGCTGAAGTTACAACTTGTGAATATGAAGTTGTCATTTTGACACCACTCTTGTGCAATCATCCTAAATATAGGTAGGATGTGGATTTATTATTTTAAACATGAAATGCATACATGCTTTAAAGTGTCATATGCTTAGCTTTAATGCTTTGTTCTTACTGAATAGATTCAGAGCATCTCCTGTGAATGACATATTTTGCCAGTCACTGCCAGGATCACCATTTAAACCCCTCACCCTGAGACAGCTGGAACAGCAGGAAGAAATACTAAGGGTGCCTTTTAGGAGAAATAAAGAGGTATGAGAATTATCTAATGGTATTTTCACAGTGCTTCCTTTTCCAAATTTCAAAGCAAATACCAATATTTTAATGATTTCTGTAGTATAGTAATAGTAATTTATTTTCCTGACTCAAAATTTTAAATTCCAATGCTTTTCAGTAATTTTAATTATTTTCCTTACTCTAGCTCTTCTCAGAAACTGTTTTAGCATTCTCTTACACTCATAATTTCATAATATTTTAAAGTTTGACATCCTCTGTATTGTAGTTTAATTTTCAGCTAGTTGACTGGACTTCCCAGCTAGGCCTCTTGAAAAATTAGACTACACCCCATCTCCTAATGCTTTATTTATTCTTCAACTCATTGCTATTTGTCACCAAACCATCATTCTTCTAAAACTGTTCTTACTAAGGGTAGCAGCAGTCTTGGTTCTAAATTTCCTGGACATTTGCATAACTTGATCTTAGGAGCATGAACCCTGAACATTTGGAGCTTGACCTTTTTCGCCACCTTTTACTTCAGGATATTCTCTCTGGTTCTCTCTGGTTTTTTTCTCTTATGTACTAGTTCTTCCTCTGCTTCTTGCCCCTTAAAATGTTGAAGTTCCCCTATCCATAGCTGCCTTCTGTTCTTATTGTGCATAGTCTCCTTAAGTGAGCTCATCCATGCCCATTCTATCAACTGCCATTTAAATGCCCATGAGTTCGAAATATACATCTTCAGCACTGATCTATCTCCTGAAGTCAAACCTCAGTCACAATAATTAACATATATTGAGTCTTAACAGCTATTATCTAATCCTCACAACAACCTACAAGATGTACTATTATTATATTCCCTTTTTTTTTTTGGTGAGGAAGATTGGCCCTGAGCTAACATCTGTTGTCAGTCTTCCTCTTTTTTGCTTGAGGAAGATTGTCGCTGAGCTAATAACATCCATACCAATCTTCCTCTATTTTGTATGTAGGATGCCACCACAGAATAGCTTGATGATGTGTGTGTAGGTCCACACCCAGGATCCAAACCAGTGAACCCCAAGCCACCCAAGCAGAACACGTGAACTTAACCACTACACCTCTGAGCCAGCTTCTGTTATTATCGTCGTTGACAGATTTAGGGAACTGAGGTTCACAGAGGGGAAGTGACAAGTGATCACTTGGAGACTGGAATCGAAATAGTCTGATTCTAGAGCCTGTCCTCTTAACTACTTCTCTGTGCTGCTTCTCCCTTTTGATATGCTACTTACCTTCCCTCTTCATCTGCCTATTGAACATAACGGTATACATTTTCAATAATCTCAAGCTCATTGTTTGTTTTTTCTTTCACACCAACCCTTTTCTTGTCTTTCTCATTGTGTTTAAAGCACTGCGCTCTACCCAATTGTTCAAGTCAGAAACCTAAGTCAGTTTTCTTACCTCCCTCTTGATTCATCTCTAACTCTAATCGTTCACCAAGTGCTATCAGTGTTATCTTCTAATTGCTTTTCAGATCTGTCCTATCATTAGTTCAAGACTTCATCATTCCTAGGACCGGAAACTAGTCTTCTCACACATCCCCTTTCTAATCCTTCCCATACAACTGATAAAATACTCTTTCTGAAATGAAAAGTTGATTATGTATTTAATCCTTTGGTGGTTAACATAATCTATACCTCAGGATAAAATCCTTGCTCATACAATGACTTTATCAAAGGAGAATACAGGCCCCCTTGTGGTCTGACTTCAGCCTTATCTCGCATAACCATTCCTTTTATCCCAGCTATTTTGAACAACTCAGAGTTTCCTAAAAGTACCACGTTCTTTCCAACCTCCTTGCCTTTGGATATACTGTTTTCCCTCTTCTGTTGCCTCCTCCCCTTCCTCTGGTATACCTGATAAACTTCTACTTAGGCTTGAATATGAGCTTCCATTGTCATTTTCTTTGCAAATGAGCCAGGACTTCTAATGGATTACCCCAAGAAGAGAGGTTAGTGTTTCCTCTTCTGTGGTCTTGTATTTTATTCAGTCCTCCATTATAGCACTTGTATGGCTAAAATTGGTTGTTTTTCCTATGGTTCTTACATTAAAATGGAGGGAGAATAAACTATGCTTTCATTACTTTGGGGTTTCCAGCTCCTTGCATGATACCTGCTGTGCTGTATATACTTATCAATGGTTTAAATTAACTAACATGGTTAGTTTGGTTTAATTAACTGCATGGCCTGTTTATCCCCTTCCTCTTGAGTACTTATTGCGAAGGAATTGCTGGGCTCTTTGTGGATGTAGTGAACACCACCATTCTGATAGGAGGGAAAATTTTCTTAACATTCATCTGCATTTGATTTGAAAAGCTGTATTAAAAGATTGGAGATGGAGTTCTCTTCTGGTCTTCCCCTTAGATAGTGATTTAAATACTGACAGGTACTTAAAAGTCAGCTCCATCAAAATGCTTCACAAATCCCAACTTTAATTACTCTTCAAGGAAGAAGTGCCAGTTTACTTTTCTTTAATTAATGTGTTTCATCTGCCAGTTGAGAAAGATTTTCTTTAAAAAGCTACAGATGATAATGCTTTTAAAATACTTAGGATCTTTAGAGTACATGTTGTATATGAAAATCTTAGATAATACTGTAGCATGAGTAGTTACTTCAAACTGATCATCTTTTTTTCAGAGGTTTTTATAAATCTAGTTTATTACACATAACTGTTCTTTTAAAAATTGATAATTAGCATATAGTTTGCCTTTTAAGAGTGGATCAAGCTTTACTATAGAGAATTTTTTTCTCTTTTAAACAAAAATACAAATCTGGCAACCAGAATTTTGGTTTGGTGTTCTGCCCGTGTTATTATATTACATTAATATGGAGATTACTGCACTATTAAGCACTATTAGGAGTCCATTTTATGAATTTCCAAACTCTACTACAAAAACTACTATCATCTTGCTTTTATTGAAACAATTTACCTTAAAAATGAAAGTAAATATTCTGTCCACAAGGATGGTCATACTTCTGTTCTTTTTATGTCTTGTTCTTATCTCAGCTGCAAGTTTCACTGGGCAGTATTATTGTTTTTCTTCACTAACCTCACTATACATCTCATGTATTATAAGTAATTTCTTTAGTCTGTTATACCTTAGCTCTGTAGGAGCATTGACTATGTCTGCTTCATTTTTAATATTCATCACTTAAAATAGTGCCAGGAGCATAGTAGACTCTGAATGTAGAAAGAGTTATACATAAAATTCAAGGTCCTTTCAAAAAATAAGAAGCCATCTTGGCAATCTTTGTTCTTCCTTACTATTGGAGGAGAGAGAGGAAGGTCATTCGTTTCTAGCATAACCATCCAATGACTCTTACTAGCTGAAATAGAAGAAAAGAACCACAATTGGTCAATGGCAGCTACAGTAGATGAAAAAGTAGACACCGTGTCCACTATACATTTACCGGAAACTCGTTTACTATTTAATTTTTTAAATTATTTCATTCAATTATAAGTGGTACACTCGCTTCTTCACTTCTAGTCTATATTCATTTCCTCTCCACTCACTGTCAATACCCAGTTAATTACCAGGTTCTAACTCATTAACCTCTTGCATAACTATCCTCTTCTCTACACCCTACCTCTGTCACCCCCTTACTTTAGATTCTCTTCATCTCTGGCCTGGGTGACTGCAGCTCCTAACTTGGCTCCCCACCTCCAGATATGTTCTTACTGTTCCTTCTTCCCTGCCACTGCTAAAGTAATTACTTAAAAATCTGATCACGCCATATCTTTGCCTAAAGTCTGTAAGATAATGTCCAAACTTTCTTAGTATTATGTACTTTTCCACCATATAGTACCTGCTTATCTCTTTAGTTTTAAATATCATACCATACCCCACATCTTTGCTCTTGCTTCTTCCTCAGATTTACACACATATGCACATACAAAGACATAAAGCACATATACAGAAAGTCACATAAATCACCAGTTATTATTCATGTTTCAAGAATTAATCAAGGGTTTTCTCTTTGTGAAGTCTTCATGTTTCACTTCTTTGTCAAAGTCTATTTGAATCACCCCTACCTCTGTGCATCTGCTGTTCCCTCCACCATTATTAATTAGCGTCTTCCTTTACTAAATTGCAGCTTCCTCCAGGACAACACCAGGTCCTGCTACATTTGAATTATTATAACTGATATTCATATTCACTCCCACTCAGGTCCTCTTTATTGCGCTTGTTATCCTTCCTTTATGCTTAGTAACCAAATTTTCCAAAACTAACTGTAGAGACTCAAGATGTAACAAGTAGCAAAGTACTTAATAAGAATAGTGAGACAAAGTAATATGAAATGGAAATTATCCCTGTATGTCAAGAATGGCCACCATACCTCTAACTGGTAGATGGAACTCACATTTGTCTAGAGCTTTGTCTATTAAGTGTTGCAAATTCATTTTCTTAAAACACATTAAAAATGAATGGACAGCTTTTATTTTCCAAATTTTTTACTGTTTAAAAATAATAATTTAAGTCATAAATGAAAAAAATTCTGTGGCATAGAGGCTCTTCAGCATATGTATGTTTAATTTTAGGAAGATTTGCAGTCAACTAAAGAAGAGAGATTTCCAGCAATCCACAAACCCATTGCTGTTGGTTCTCAGCCGATGCTCACAGTTGGAACGACCCACATATCCAAATTGACAGATGACCAACTCATAAAAGAGTTCCTGAGTGGTTCTTACTGCTTTCACGGGGTGAGAAATGAACCTTCTGTTTAAATATTTATCTTACAGCTTTCACTTGTGTGATATTTAGTCCAGGAGCATTAATTGGCAGCACTGAAAAAGGTTTTTGTCTACAGAGAAATGGCAGGATTCTGGAAGCCTCCCAATGGACATTTTCTCTGTGCTTGTTACTCTAATCTAATCCATAGTGATTATGTTCTCTTTACTCACAAACTAAAACTTGACCTTTACTTGACAGAAAATATATATAACTAAGTCATATATGATTCTGGTTGATTGCTGGAATAGGCATCAGTGATTTTATGGCCTGCATTTTGGTTAGGCAGCAGTCACATTTAAAACTTGAGTTAACATCTACAAAGGTAAAATTTTGTCTCTGATACCTCCAGTGGGAAATATCCTTAAAAGTGGCATTTTCATTTCATTTCATTTTACCAAGGCAATACAATAGTTATTCTCTGTATTTACTTTTTTATTTCTCAGTAATTTTTTTCCTACTTTTTTCTCCCCAAATCCCCCCAGTACATAGTTGTATATTTTAGTTGTGGGTCCTTCTAGTTGCGGCATGTGGGATGCCTCGTCAATGTGGCCTGACAAGGGGTGCCATGTCCGCATCCAGAATCCGAACCAGCGAAACCCTGGGCCACCAAAGCAGAGCACATGAACTTAACCACTCAGCCACAGGGCCAGCCCCATATTTCTCAGTAATTTTTAATGTTAATTTTCAACTATATTATTGCTATTACAGTTTTTTTGGTTTTGGTTTTGGTGAGGAAAATTGTCCCTGAGCTAAAATCTGTTGCCAATCTTCCTCTTTTCGCTTGAGAAAGATTGTCACCGAGCTAGCATCTGTGCCAATCTTCCTTTGTTTTTTGTATGTGGGACACTGCCACAGCATGGCTTGATGAGCAGTGTATAGGTCCGTGCCTGGATCTGAACCCACGAACCCTGGGACACCAAAGCAGAACATGCAAACTTAACCACTGTGCCACTGGGCCAGCCCCTAATTTTTTAATTATGTATATTTCCATCGCTGTCATTTGGCAATACTGAGACAGGCCCCCATCCCCCTTTCTCTGTACATAACTTGATCTGTTTCCTTTCCTGCAGGGTGTTGGTTGGTGGAAATATGAATTCTGCTATGGCAAACACGTACATCAATACCATGAGGTATAGAACAGCATTTATATCATTTCACCACTAGATGGATTAAAGTTTTAAAAATCTTTTGTGGAAAAAAAGAGAGAGTTTGTGTTACTTTTAATTATGAGATAATTTTAATATAGAAATACTCATCAAAGTATGTCTAAATTTTGGAAAATGGAAAACTTGTTGTTAACTAAGTCAGTCATCTTAAAGTAACATTGTTTATTAACTGCTCACATTCTTGTATTACCATGAGCCTGAAGGAATAATAAGGTATTGTAACTAACCTCTTTAGCTTTGACTGAGAAGTCATTGTTATAATTCATCTTTAAATTAAGAAAGTGAATGGTAAGATAGTACATTATTACTAGAGTTAGTAAAATAGGGTAAATACAGCAAGTTTTTCAGCTAAAGAAGGTACCATATCATCTAGCTTTAAAATAAGTTTTAAGATTACACACATTGGCTTTTTATTCTTCCTTTTATTTATAATTTCATATTATAATATTCATATTCAGATGGCATATTCTCCCACACTTGAACCAAGCTGCTTAAATTCTGAAGTTCAAGCCCCAGTAGTTTTATTTGTCGTAGTTAAACTTTGGTAGGGTAAACTAGACATTGAAGACAAACATTAATTAATAAATAGTGACCTGGCTGTTTTAAAACACTCTTTTTATTCCCCAAAAGAAATAATAACTAGTAATTAGGAAACACTGTATTTGCCCTCTTGAGATGTTTTGAGCCCATGTTACATTCCAGGCTGCATCATACCAGGAAAGATCATCAGCTAACCTTCCACGTGTGAATCATTCCACATTTAGGAGGCGTCAGTAAACTAGGACATTTTTCTTTTCACTTACACCCAAGAAGTTCTATTTCACTATTCTTTCCATTTATTCTCGCTGCTTTGTAGATGTTTTTATTTTAATAACATGTATTAATACAGAAAAAAGGTAAAGTATCATCTAACTACAGCCCAGATAATACCCAATGGCTTTTTTTTTAATTAAAGGAATGTATACCACAAATTTAAAATGAAAAGTAAAATTCTCTTTCACCATTATCCCGTTTCCCAAACGTTACTGCTGTTAACATTTTCTTAGTTAACCCTCCACAAGAAAAAATATATGTATGTAAATATTGGTATCACCTTTTTATTTATACAGGAGGAATCTACTCAATGCACTGCTCTGCACTGTTCTTTTCACTTAGTATCTTGAAGATCTTTCCATGTCAGCAAAAACTGATCTCATTCTTTTCAGCAGGTACAGAGGATTTTGTCTGTACCCACAATCTATTTAGCCAGACTTCTGCTGATGGACCTTTGTTTCCAGTTTTTGCTGTAATAATATCTTAGTAAGCATTTTTAAATAGTTCTCTTGATGAACTTTTGCAACTATATTCATAGGGCACATTTCTAGCAATGTACTTGCTAGGTCAAAGTATGTGCATACTGAACAGTTGCCTTCCAAGGGTTGGACCCCTTTATGTTTCCGTTAACAATGGCTGTTTTCCCATACACTTGCCAACACTATGTTTTATCAAACTTATTTTGGCCAAAGTCATATAATGTAGAACTTTTTGAGGGACTCTGCTAGAAACTGTGGGAAATATAAAAATAATAGTAGCTAACAAATATAGTGCTCAGTGAATACGAGGCACTGTTTTCAGTACTTTACACATATTAACTCATTTAATGTTCATAATAACCCTAAGAGATGAGTATTGGTATTCCAAGATGAAAAAACAGAAGCAAAGATTTAGTAACTTGCCTAAAATCACATAGGTAGTAAATGGTGAAGCTAGAATTCAACCCCAGGCAGTCTTGCTCCATATCCAGCCTCTTAAACACTTCACTCTGCGGCGCTAATCCCTGTCTGTCTAGGAACAAACTTACAGTGTAGTTGTGAAAAGCATGTTAATGGCTGTCTCTTCTGCTAGGCAGAAAGCTCCACTGGGGCAGTGGCCATGCCTGACTTGTTTCTACTGTAAGGCTTTTTAGTTCTACTAATCAGATGTATATTAGTGCCCAGTATGGTGCCTGGCATAAAATATAAAGAAGGAAAGGAAGACAGAAAGGAAGGGAGGGGAAGGAAAGGAAGAAGAAGGAAGGAAGTCCACATATAAGAGAGTGTATAGTTTGTGTTTAAAAAAAATAATAAAATCAGAATGGGAAGGGGGTTTCTGAACAGACAGTCTTGATACAGAAACACACATGGTGTCAAATGAGTATTGTGAAGACTAGTATAACTTGAAGGTTTGCATTTGAAAGAGTAGAAGTAGGATGAAGACGGGCTCAGTGTGTGGCTGCAGTGTAAGAGATAGAGGCCAAAGATTTCATTAAGAATCACAGTAGTATGTGATCGTATTATTTAGGTGTGCAAGATTAAACTCAGTTGGAGGGTGAGATGTTGGCAGTGGAAATGTAGAGGAAGAGTCTGAAGCCGAGAACATCTCCAGGGATATAGGAGATAGATATAGGAGAGGAAGGAAATAGAAGAGTCAGAAATAACTACATCTAGAGCCGGCCTGACTAGAAAGTAGTTTCATTATTCAGGGAAACAAGGAGTAAAGAACATAATGAGCTCAAATTTCTACTCATCTAGTTTGACTAACATGATTACATCTAAACATAGATATCCAGTCTCCAGATGAAGATAAGGACTGTAGCTTAAATATCTACTTGATGATGTCAAGCATGCCTTATCACAAATATTTTTTCATATATTAGGACAAGGATAGTGGGAAAACCTCTGTGGTTGTGGGGACATGGAACCAAGAAGAGCATATTGAATGGGCTAAGAAGAATACTGCTAGAGCTTATCACCTTCAAGACGACGGTACCCAGACAGTCAGGTAAAGATTAACGTTATTCCTCTTTGGATCTGATTAGTAGAATATTTAAAACTCAGAATATTGAAAAAGATAAAATTTAAACACTTAAGTGAATCTCTGGTCAGTTTTTTTCAGGGACATCTTTTAAGTTAGTTTTCTTTTCATGGGGAAACAACATAGTGTAATAGTTAAGAGCATAGTCTCTGAAGTCAGACAGCCTGTATTCAAATGCTAGCTCTTCACTTACTACCTCGGGCATATTACATAATCTTAAGCCTTATTTTTCTTGTCTAGTAGTATTTGCCTTGTAGGATTATTGTGACATTTAAATGAGGTAATTCATGTAAAGCATAGAGCCTGGGAATAGCGTGCCATAAACTTTGGCTGCTGCCTTTAACAGTGGTGGTGGTCTGGTAATGAGAGTGGTGGTGGTGTTAGTAACAATGGCTCACTTCCAGGTATTAGGTCTGAGACTGTTAAAAAGCATTGCCTCGTTCATGTGTGATCTTTACCTCTTTAAGTTACTTAATTCTATTTAAATATACTCTAGCATTTCCCTTTGTTACTTAACCTTTGTGAGGTAATGGTTGAAAATAGTTAAACATTGGCTTTTTGAAAAACAACCTCACATCTTTTTTGGGCTTTATAGGTGTATCTTGTTATAGCAGAGGTAAATTAATCTCTTGTTTCCCAAAAATAACTAAGCTTTAGCTTTTCTTGTAGTTTTTTAGTGAATTTTAAATTATTCATTATTTTTCCTTCTCAGGTGTTAACTTTGTCCTTCCTAGCACAGATGGTATTGAGAGACTTTGTTTTCAGAATGTGCTGACTTCTTGGGCTGACCAAAATGAAAATTAGCAAAATTAAGAGATGGGCATTTAAGTATTAGCATATACTAAACAGATGGATTTTTCTTAGGTTTGTGTATGTTTCATGTGAAAATAGTTCATGGTATCATGCGCAAGAAATACTGAAGCACAAGAGCATGAGGCCAGCAAAGCTAGAGCTTTTCTTTGGATCCTGCTCATTTGGAATTTACAGCTTAGCCTAGGCTTTACCATTCTACATCTGCATTACAGTATTTTAATGGGTGGAGCTGCATGGGGGATGGGAAGAAGGAAAAACTGTTCCACAAAGCGAACAGTATACAGGCCTGGGGAAATGGTTAACTTTAAAAGAACAACTTTTTTAAAAGCAATTTAACCTTAACTATTTGTATACAAATAAATAATATGGAAGTTGAAGATCATTCTTATTTATTAAACCACTACTACGTAACTCAACTTTATGTTCCCTTTATAGAATCTGAAAGACTTTCTCTGTGACATTTCCCTAAAAATAGGTATTTTTAAAGAATATTTTATAGTCAGATTTTTTTTTTCTTGGTGAGGAAGACTGGCCCTGAGCTAACATCTGTTGCCAGTCTTCCTCTATTTTTGTATGTGGGACACTGCCACAGCATAGTTTGGTGAGTGGTGTGTAGGTCCACACCAAGGATCCAAATCCATGAACCCCGGGCCACCGAAACAGAGTGTGCAAACTTAGGCACTATGCCACCGGGCCAGCCCCCAGATTTTTTTTAACTAATGCAAAACTGATTCCTCAAACTATCTTCTCACCCTATCCATTACACTTACTCTGAATTAGTGAGGTTTTAGTTTAATAAAGCTTGTGTGTTTCTCTGATTCAGGATGGTGTCACATTTTTATGGGAATGGAGATATTTGTGATATAACTGACAAACCAAGACAGGTGACTGTAAAACTAAAGTAAGTTAGACCATTGTGGTTATGCCTTTCTCTTTAATCTGCTTCCTATGAAAAAAGTGTAAGTGAATATAAAATATGAATAATTAAATTTACTTGTAATAATTTATGGGTTGTTATAAAATTATTTTATTCTAAAATATTTAAAATTATAATTTTAATATTTATAATGTTATGTATAATAATTATTATTAAGTTACATTATTTTGATAATTTATTAAATCATATTACATTATACAGGGCCACTTACATGGGATTTTTATGGTTTAAGAGGAAAACAAAAGCGATTTTGTATGGTTTGGACAGTGCCTTAAAGTCTCTCTGTTGTAGGTGTAAAGAATCAGATTCTCCTCATGCTGTTACTGTATATATGCTAGAGCCTCACTCCTGTCAGTATATCCTTGGGGTAAGTAAAAAAATAATACTCAGGAATGCAGTTTGGGGCCATGTTTTCATTTTTAGCATTGTCTAGAAAAGACCTTCAGTAAGTCTCCAGAGTTTTTAACATAGCCCCCTACTACCTCTGTAAAAACTGACATCTTTTCTTATTGAGGTATAATTTATGTAAAATAAATGCAAAGACTTTAAGTGTTGAGTTGGATGAGTTTTGACAATTTTATGTACCCATGTAACTATTACCCAAAACAAGGTATCTATCATGGCAGAAAAATTGTTTATACTCCTTTCCTGCCAATACCCCTCAACCCCTAAAGATACCCCTTTCTGATTTCTGACACCTTAAATCAGTTTTGACCTTTTTTTAATACCATATGAATGGAATCATATAGTATATAATGTTCTATACCTGGCCTCTTTGACTCAGCATGTTTTTCAGACTTACCCTTATTGTTGCATGTATCAGTACTTCGTTCTTTTTTTCTTACTAAATAGTATTCTTTTGTATAAGTATACCACATTTGCTCATTCATCTGTAGATGGACATTTGGGTGATTTCTCATTTTTGATTACATGAGCAAGGCTGCTGTGAACGTTTTTTTTTTATGAGTCTTTTTGGGGTCATATTGATTAAGTGCCTAGAGGTGGAATTGCTGAATCATAGATCAACATAGTTATATGTTTAACTTTTACAAAACAGTTCTCCAAGTAGTTGTACCATTTTATACTCCTCCCAGCGATGTGTGAGAGTCCAGTTGCTCCACATCCTCACTAACATTTCGTATTATCAGTCCTTTTTATTTTACCAGGTTTTTTTTGAGGAAGATTAGCCCTGAACTAACTGCTGCCAATCCTCCTCTTTTCACTGAGGAAGACTGGCCCTGAGCTAACATCCGTGCCCATCTTCCTCCACTTTATATGTAGGATGCCTACCACAGCATGGCTTGCCAAGCGGTGCCATGTTCACACCCGGGATCCGAACTGGCAAATTCCAGGGTGCTGAAGCGAAACGTGTGAACTTAACCGCTGCACTGCCGGGCCGACCCCTATTTTAGCAGTTTTAATTTGTATTTCCCATATCAAAAAATGGTTTTGAGCACCTTTTTATGTAATTATTCATGTATCTTCTTTTGTGAAATGTCTAGCCTGGTGTTTTTTGTTTTTTGTTTTTTGCTGGGAAAGATTCACCCTGAGCTAACATCTGTTGCCAATCTTCCTCTTTTTCTTTTTTTCCTCCCCAAAGCCCCAACTAGTTAGAAGTCCCTCTGGTTCTTCTATGTGAGCTGCTGCCACAGCATGGGTAGTGACTCATCAGTAGTGTGGTTCTGCACCCAGGAACCAACCCCGGGCCGCCAAAGTGGAGCGTGCCAAACCTTAACCACTAAGCCATCAGGGCTGGTTCTAGCCAAGTCTTTTTGAAGAAAAGATTATTATGACACTTATTAAAACCATAAGGAAGACTTTATTCAGGACTATTGCAATACGTGTCAAGACTATCACAATAGGGGAGAGAGATCTAGCTCAACTCCAAACGCAGCAAAGACAGCTGGGGATGTATAGCCAACAAGTAGAATAGGGGGTGTAAGGGTGGTGAATGAATGGAAAATTACTAAGAGGAGACATGGAGGGTGGGGGATTCTGGCTGAAGGCAGGTCAGGATGATTAGATATCAAAAGGGAGAGATGAGGAATTTGATCAGATATGGAGAGTGATTAGATACTGAGGGTGATTAGATATTGAGAGTGAGGGATTCTCTCTAAACTGACTTGTCAGGATTCATGCTACACCTGGACTCAGCAGGCCCAAAACAGGGTCCAAGATGAAAACCTAGTCGAAAAGACTGCTCAGGGGAGCCTGACTATGGTTTGGTTGAGGAAAGAGTCTTTGTCAGTCTTTTACCTATTTTTATTGTTGTTATTTTCATCTTATTTATTCTAGGAGTTCAAGTATATTCTGAATATGAGTTCTTTGTATTTATATTACACGTTTTTCCCCTAGTCTGTGACTTGCCTGTTAATTTTCTTAGTGTCTTTTGAGAAGCAAAAGTTTGATGAAATTCATTTTATCAGTTTTTTCCCTTTTATAGCTAAAGCTTTCCTTTGTTCTGTCTAAGAAATTCTCCTACCCTACAGTCATGAAGATATTATCCTGTATTTCCTTCTAGAAACTTTTTGGTTCTACCTTTGATTATGTAATGCTTAAGGAGGGTTTTTCTTTGTATTTATCCTGGTTGGAGTTCACTGAGCTTCTAGGATTCATGGGTTGATCTAATTCATCAATTTTGAAAAAATTTTGGCCATTATCTCCTCCAAGATTTCTTCTGCCCCACTCTTTCTCTCTCTAATTCTGGGACTCCAGAATTAGACATATTAGTTTGAAGTTGTCCCCAAATGTTAGGTACTCTTTCTTTTATTCTCACATTTTTTTCTTTACTTCAATTTGAGTCATTTCTGTTGAACTGTCTTCAAGTTCATTGATTCTTTCCTCTGCTGTGTTCTGTGCAGCTCATTGAATGAATTTATCTCTGATATATTTTTCATTTCTAATGTTTCCGTTTAGTTCCTTTTATATGGTTTCCTTTTCTCTGCTAACATTACCCATCTGTTCACACATGTTGTCTGCCTTTTCCACTATTTCCTCCATTATATTTATTCTATTTATCTTAACATCTGATAACTTCCACACCTGGCCCATCTTTGGGCTACATATTTCTATGCCTTTTTCTTGAATTGTACAACTGATTATTTTGCCATAATCCTCTAGTTTTTTCATTGTATAATACCTAGCTATATATTCCTCCGTTATACTTGTCCTTTATTCCTTTCTCTCTCATCTTTCTTATTTAGAGATAAAAATATCTTCTCTGCCTATCTGTTATTTTATGTGAATGACTAGAAATTATTTTTTAAAAAGCTCAATTTGTATGATTCTCTCTTTATCTTTTATTATTGACATCTTAATTATAATGTTTCTTGGTATAGGCCTCTTTGGGTTCATCTTTTGTGGAACTCTCTGTGTTTCCTGTACCTGGATATCTGTTTCTTTCCTCAGATTAGGGAAGTTTTCAGCTATTATTTCTTCAAGTAAGTTCTCTGCTCCTTTTTCTCTCTTCTTCTTCTGGGACCTCTATAATGCAAATGTTAGTATGCTTGATGTTGTCTGAAGGATCCCTTAAACTGTCCTCATTATTTTTAGTTCTTTTTTCTTTTTTCTGTTAGGCTTGGATGTTTTCCTCTACTCTGTCATCCAGATCGCTGATCCATTCTTCTATATCATCTACTCTGCTATTGATTCCCTATAGTGAATTTTTCCTTTCAATTATTGTATTCTTCAGCTCTGATTGGTTCTTTTTTGTATTTTCTAATTCTTTGTTAAAGTTCTCACTGTGTTCATCTATTCTCCTGAGTTCAGGGAGGATCTTCATGACCATTAGGTTAGCAGGTAGATTGTTTATCTCTGTTTTGTTTAGTTCTTTTTCTGAGGATTTGTCCTGTTCTTTTATTTGGAACATATTCCTTTGTCTCCTCATTTTACCTCCTTCTCTGTTTATTTCTATGTGTTAGGTAGATCAGCTATGTCTCCCAATCTTGGAAATGTGGTCTTATGTAGGAGATGTCTTATGGACCCCAGCAGCATGCTCCCCTCTCATCACCTGTGCCAAATGCTCCAGGGTGTCCCCTGTATGAACTGCATGTGCTCTTCTGTTGTGGTGAGGCCACTGTTGTTGTGGGCACACTGGTAGGCTGGGCTGGCCCCCAGTGCAGCTGGGTTTGCATCCCAGCAGTATGGCTATTGCTAGCTCGCTCTTGGGCAGGGCAGGCCTCAGGCACAGGCTGGCTGTACAGCCAGGCAGTACACAATTTCCTCAGGTGTGCTAGTGGGAAGGGCATGAGCTGGCTGTGTGGCCCAGGGGCGTGTACATGTCTGAGATGTGCTGGTGGGCAGGGCTGGTCCCTGCGCTAGCAGGCAAGAGAGAGGATTCCAAATGGTGCCTGCCAGCATCTATGTCAGCAAAGCTGAACTAGATCACAAAAATGGCTGCCACCAATGTCTGAGTTCCTGGGTCAGGGGTGGAGGCAGGCCACCTGCCTCTCCAGAATGTGCTCCAAGCTTAGTGAGCCTCTTTTACAAATGGACTATGCACTTTTCTATCTGGTGTTTTTGTGCTGGTTTCTGGATCAGGTAAGTCTGTGCATGGGCCATTTAGGAGCAGGTTTTCCTTTCCCTGAAGTTCTCTAGTTTTCCTGGGCATATTCCCCATTGGTTTTCAAAGCCAGATGTTATGGGGTCTCATCTCTTTTGTGCTGGATCTAAGGGCTGGGTGCCAAATATGGAGCTCAAATCTCCCGCTCCTCTGGGAAAAGCTCTGCACCTTTGAGATCGCTCCCGACCACAAAGTACTATGGCTAGGGTCTGGTTTTTTCCCTCAGCAGGACTGTATCGTTGCTGCTTCTCCCCTCTCTCTGTTGTCGCTTGTTGTGTCCCTTTTCATCTCGTTTCCAGATGTCTCTGAGGTGATTGTTCCACAGGTAGTTGTAGGTTTGTTGTGCCTGTGGGAGGAAGCAAGCTCAGGATCCTCCTGTGCTGTCATCTTCCTAAGAAGCCTCTCAAGGGCCTAAAAAGCTCAGTGTGTAGAAATAACATTGGATGGCTTATCCAAAACAAGGACTTGCATACATTTAATAAATTTATATACATGTATTCATTCAGCAGAATAATATTGAATAAAGTATTCAGCTTAGCAACTTTTAATGGTTTTATTGTTATTGTTCTTTAGGTTGAATCTCCAGTGATCTGTAAAATCTTAGATACAGCAGATGAAAATGGACTTCTTTCTCTCCCCAACTAAAGGGTAATAAAGTTTGGGGAAAGAAAAGATCATTGAAAGTCATGATGATTTCTGTCTGACCATGTGTCTCATTATAGAGTTGTCGGCCATTGGACCTCATCTAAAGGATCATATAAAAGGACTCTCAACCACTTTGTGAATATATATGTGTATATAAGAGGTTATTGATAAACTTCTAAGGCAGACATTTGTCTCACTTTTTTCATTTTTGTTGAGTCTTATGAACTGATTGTGTTTTCTTTGCTTGGATAACGTGATTCCAAAATAAATCTCATCCAAGCAATTTAGAGTTCAGAGCCTAATGAAATGTCATAATCGTTGTACCCACTGAAAGTTTATAAATAATAGATTTATTATGTAAATTATAGTATATATAACTAGTTAATGAAGTAAAGATAATAAAGAAAGAAATTGATAGGAAGTTGCTTAAATGGGAGACCGTGTAAAATATGTAAATTCTAGTGCCTGAAATCCTTTGAACAAATTTTTATTTAGCAGCTGCTCTCTACCAGGTATTAAACTAGAAACTGGGCACGTACTAGAGCCTCACATGTACGCTTCCTTCACCTCTGTTAATCTCTAGAAACTCTAATTTGTAATAGATTGCTTCTCTCTCAGAACCTTTATCTGTCTCTTTCTCCTTGATCTGAGTGTGTTTACCCCAAAGTATGTACCTGGTGTAGACAGTCAGTGATTCCTCTCTTTTGACTTAGAATGGTTTACTCTAACAAAACACACAATGCTGGTTATCCTTGGTACTTGCCTACTGTATACTACAGATTTTAGTTCTGGACATTTATACAGCATAATATTTATTTTAAAGTGAATAAAACGTCCACAAGCAGTGTTGTCATGTAGTCAATGGCAGATTATTCAGTTCCTTTATTTTCTCCATTACCCTGTTGCACACAACATTATCTTGTTGTATTTTGAACGGGACATATCTAAATAAGGACAGAAAAGTGGCTGTAAAATACTTTACTTTTCCTCCTTTTCAGTAGCTCTGGCCAAAGATATTTTAGTGTGAGAAAAGATTAATGCAATTGACTGTTGGAGGGCTATTTGTACATTTTAGTAGGAAGCAGCACATACACAAAGAACATGCACTTTGAATTCAAACCTGGGTCCAGATTTACTAGTTGTGTGATCCTGGACAGATCAGTTAAGGTCTTGGAGCCTCACTTCCTCTTTTGTGGAGAGTCTGCTTACTTCATAAGGTGGTTGCATCAGTGCATTAATTTTACTGTATATAAAAAGTTTAGCTCCAGTACTTGACACCAGGTTCCCAATAAGTGTTAGTTAATTTCCTAATACTGCCTCTGTCTCCTATTAACATAATAGATCAGAGACCAAAGCCTTTAAAATGTTTCTTTAATAAATTATAGAATCATATTTATTATATCAATGAATTAAGACAAACAAAATTACCCTCACATTTAGATTATAGGTTGGCGGGGGAGGGAGTTAGAATTGTGAAAGGGTAGTGGCAAAAGACACTTTGAGAATATTTAGGCCAAATCCTTTTTCTTATGAAAGGAAAATTCTAAGACTCTGTATTGGAGTAGTTTACCACAGATTCTTAAAAATGGAAGTCATAATTATTTCAAAATAAAAGTTTTGAAAAAAGAAGTCAGCTTGTGTCTTGGCTAACAGTTTCAACTTGAAGGGAGGGAAAGGCCAGGTAGTTCCGTATTCCTTCTAACTCTTGGGTCCCCTATCAGTAGTCTGTGAAGTCTCGTTTGATCTCTAAATTGTTTGCTGCCTCTACAGCCAGCCGTTCTTCTATTAAGTAGACTGAATTCCTAACAGGCAGGAGAAAGGGCTCAGCTCCAATATGCCTCGTTCTCAATAAGTCTCGAAGTACCTTAGGCACATTGGAGCTGAGCCCTTCCCCTGCCTGTCTTTCTCAAAGTGGAGTCTATTAAGGGGGCTGCTATCCCAGACCTACTCAATCAGATTCTTGCAGGCAGAGCCTGTATCTGCATTTTAAATATGCTTCCTGAGTGATTCTCTTTATTTTAAATAAATTCTCCAATGATTGAGAATCACTGACTTAGGAACTTCACTGTTAACAGTTGCACACATAGTAACCCTCCTGATTAGGGTTTGAGGGAAATAACTTGTAGCTCATCTTTACAAGCAGATTATGACAGGGAGACATTTTTTTTTTTTTTTTTTTAGTTTTACCTGCTTTTCTTTGAGACACCACTAGATGGAGCTTATAGCCCAGCTCTATTTGTATCCTTATATCCTTGATTAAAGAGACTTTGGCAACAAACGACAATAAATTGTCCCAGTTCAACTGAATAGTAAGCTTTGTGTACAGTCCCTGGTGAACTATCCTTTTCAGTCAGTCTGATGTACAAAGGCCTGACCTGATTTCTGACAATGCTGAAACTTCCTGTATGTAATCAGGCCAATTATTGAACCAGAAGCACCAAAGATCTAACATAAAATGGCTTAAGCTAAAAAGGAAAATAAAAATCAAGATTTAAATTTTCAATAAATGGGATCTGCAATCAGAGTTTTAAATTAAAAAGTATCAGCTATCGTAGAATCTGATTTTAAAATTCCTAGTGTTGGATGATTAGAAATAGAACTATCTTTTATATATATGGATGTTATACATTATAATGAGCTGTTGAGGTAAAAGTTTTCAAAATATGTTGCCTTGATGACGACATGGCTTAAAAGAAAATCCATTTATCCATTTCTTTTTTCCAGCTTAGCAGGAGTGATAGAGATACCATGGACCACTACATACCCAAGAGCAAGCTTTATTTCATATGCCAGTAGTCTCAAAATAGGTTGTACAAGCAGGTGAGGTGATCCAGTGGATTATGGGAAGAAAGTATTAGAAATTCTACTAATTTTTCATCTGCAAAAGAGGAATTAAGCTTCACTAATATTTAATAGGTGGATTGACACTGGTATACACAATCATTCATAAATCAGATTTTGTGTGATAAAACAAAACATCCTGAGGGGAGGGAAGAGTGGGCATTACATGTGTAGAGGAGTCGTTGGGGATACCATCGTTATGCTTTATTTTTACCATGTTACAGCATTGTAGATAAAGTAAATTAATGCCTCCATCACCTTTCAGAAAATGGAATTGTCACTTTAAATAATAGCATCAAGACCACACATTATTAGGTATATAACCAATCAGAACTAAGGTTAGAGGTTAACAGGTTACTTTCACCACCCTATGGCCCCAATCGCTGCCATCCTGGTATCTTACAAGGCTTCTCCATTAGACATAACACAGTATACTAATGCTTTTTTACAGTGATTAGAATGAGCATGTTTTCTTCACTGGCAGAAGAAACTACAGTTTGAAGACGAGTTGAATTCCACTCTTTAACACTTAGAGAAAATAAAGGCAGGCCTGACAGTCTCAAAACTTACAAAATGGAAGGAAGGCAGAATTACTAACAAATGGAATATAGGGCTTGTAGTGTTTTACATCCACACTTATTTGTATTAAGCATTTTAGTACTTTTTATATTTAAAACAAAAAGTGTTCACCAAAAGCAAGTAAATCAAGCAGAACTTCTGGAAATGGTAACCATCTCAACTGACGAAGACATTTGTGAGACTGTAAAATAGTGCCAAATATCTCATTCTAATCATGTACCACGTTATGTATTTCAAACCGATTAAATTGCTTTCCAGTACTTTTCAATAGACTCAATTGTGCTTTGCCTTGAATTTAAGGGAAAAACAATAGCCTCCTATAGATTTTCCTGAAACATATATAATTTTCATTTTGTAAACATAATACTAAAAATCAAACTCCTTGAAAGTCCAGCAACTCAGAGTTTAAACCTAATAGGTCGAATCTACACTACTCTCAATCCACTCAGTAATATAGCCAAAATAGTGAAATTTGTTAGGTTCTAACATCTGTGTCCTCAATAAAATAATAGTTGCAACTTAGTCAACAGTAGTCCTTAATAGCAGCAAAAACTAACTCATTTAAGAATTCTTTCAGAGCTCCAAATATTATCCCACAGATTAGAAAATCTTAATGGTAGAGGAAATTGGAAGTTGTTTCTCCCCTGGATTAGTTTTCCCCTACTTACTTAATATTAATATATTAATTAATTGTATTATATTAATATTCTAATAATATTATAATTGATACATTAATTAATTATATTAATATTCTTAAGCCATGTTGAAAGAAATCATTTGTAGGAAAAGCTTTCATCCACCACCTCCAAGAAAGTGTTTCACCCTCAAAAAGCCAGTAGTGAACCATCTTAAGTCACTATTCCTTGAATTTCAGATGACAGGCTGCCACTTATTGAACATTTATTAAATACTAAGCTCTATGCTAAACATTTCAGATACCCTATGATCACAACCCTGTGAGACAGGTTTACTATCTCAAACTCACAGATAAGGAAAACGAGGCTCAAAGAGTTGAACTAAACTACAGGTGTCTGAACCAGCATTTGAATCTTTCAGATTCTAGAGTCTCTGTTTGTAAATACTATGCTATAGTGCTTTCTATTTGAGAAACATCTTCCAGCCCATGAACCACTCTCTCTTATCTTCTCCCACCTGAAAGAATACACCAAAGGGCTTAGCAAAATGCCATGTAAAATGAGGGAAATAATCGATTTTGTCCTGCTAATGTATGACACTTTTTTTTCCATGTTTTTACCATGGAACACCACAAACTCTTCTTAAGCTAATGTAACCCACAAATCTGGCAAATGAAAATTCGCTAGTAAGATTAAAGTGTCACCTTAGAAATTCTGGCTTGGTTAAATGCCATCAAACCCTCCCTCCTTTGCCCAGAACTAACATCGGTTGCCAGTCTTCCTCTTTTTTTCTTTTCTTCCCAAAGCCCCAGTACATGGTTGTGTGTCCTAGTTGTAGGTCATTCTGACTCTTCTATGTGGGATGCCACCACAGCATGGCTTGATCCAGTGCATATGTCCCCACCCAGGATCTGAACCCACCAACCCCCGGCCACCCCAGCAAGCACACGAACTTAACCACTTGACCACAGGGCCAGACCCCCCTCCCTTCTTCGATAATCCTTCTGTGATGGTAAACAATGCAAATGCAGTGGCAATTGATCAAGATCCAGATTGTATTTATGATTTAAATGGCAAAAATAGGGGCCAGCCCCGTGACCAAGTGGTTAAGTTCATGCACTCCACTATGGCAGCCCAGGGTTTTGCCGGTTCAGATCCTGGGCGCAGACATGGCACTACTCATCAAGCCATGCTGAGGCAGCATCCCACATGCCACAACTAGAAGGACCCACAACTAAAAATATACAACTGTACTGGGGGGCTTTGGGGAGAAAAAGGAAAAATTAAAATCTTAAAAAAAAAGTAAAGAATAAACATTTTTAAAAAATGGTAAAAATAATTCCTTCATTTTTTATTGGGGTAAAGAATATACCTTATTTTTGTTTCTCCTCACAGCTTGCATGAAATTGACGTTAAGCAAATACTTGCTGAATAAACGAATGAACCCTCACCATCTCTTACCCACACCTTATAAAATCTTCCCCAACTACTCCAATTCCCATGGGTTTCCTACCAGTCCTTATGTTTCAGTGTTTGTTGCTTTGAGAAGCAAAATATTTTCCTTAGTTTTACAATGGTTGGGAAAGCGAAAGGAGTAGAATTATCAATTCATTCCATCTGTATTCCTTGTCACTCAGATTCCACAGCACATCATTTAAGTAATTCATTACTGTCTGACACTGCTTTGTCATGGTTCCACAGGTTGCTTGTCCTCCCTAACAGGAATACAGTGTCCGTGTCTCCTCCTGTTCTATTTCCCCCACTTGTGGGCAGTGATTGAAGTAAAGTCCCTGATCTCTAAGGTCAAAAGAAGAATTGAATTTTCAGTCTCCAGCTCCATGAACTGAAAACATTCTGGTTCTGAGGACTCTGAACTACTCAAGGAACGTGTCTACCATGGTTCTCTGTGAAAAACACCATCCCCAGTCACATCCTTCCTCAGAGTAATATTAATAACATCAGTTCTCCCAATTTCTTTGACATACTTTGTTGTTAAAGCCAAACAAATGAAGAAGAAGCTTTCATAAGCCTTCACTAAAGTCAGATATGAAATGTGTTGAATCCAAAGCATTTGCAGGTCGTGAAACTTAGCCTAGTGCCCTGGCCCCAGAAGACAGGCAAAAAGCACTCTGTGAATTGCTCTGCTTTTTAAGGCCTATCTGGCATCTGAACAAGCTACATTTTACAAAACTTCAGGCTTTGCATGAAAATCAAGATTGCCACATTAGGAGTCAATTGAAAGCTCTCCCACTCATCAGCATGCTACAGGCAGCTGAAGGTTCAGGAAAGTGTCAAAAGGGCAACCTGCACATAATTGGAACTCAGAGAAATAAACTGAACTTATCTTGGCACCAGCTAAACGTATTTATAAAAAAGCAGAATTATCTGTTTACCGGGTAGAGGAGAGAAAATTCACTAATTTGCCCATAAGCAATGAAGTGATATTTTTACTTTGGTAAAATTAATCTCAAAGGCATTGGACCTAAAGAGATTGCCCACTATCTCTCTCTTATGGAAAGCTAAATTTCACTAAATCTGCACCTTTATTCAAATTGTCATATGCTTTAAAGTATTGGTATCCTCCTTGCTCCCCCTCCACGAACCAGTTACCCCTTTCCTCCTCCAACTCCTGTGTGGTGGCTGAAGAGTCTACTTTCATCTCCAGTGTCCTTGGGCTGCATAATAAGCCAAGAAATTCCAATGAGAATGAATTCAGCTTGTCTAGCAGCTCCTGAGCAGCCAGGGTGGTCCCTTGGGAAGAGATGCCCTCAGAGCTGGTCCCCTAACTGCGTGAACAGTCAGACACAAGGACTTTGGTCCTCCTAAAGCAAGACCCATGTTCCCTTTCATTAGAATCCTGCTGATAATGGTCCTGGGAATACAAAGAGCGATACAAAAAATAACAAACATGGGGAAATTGTAAACCAGCTAGACAGAGATTTGGGTTGACATCACTTCCAGGCTTCATCTGTTCAATCACTTATTATTCGATTCATTTATTCAACAATTGTGCACTGAAAGGCCAATTGGGCCAAGGACTGATATGGTGCTGAACAAAACAGACAAAGTCTTTGCCCTATTAAAGCTTTATTCTAATGGGGAGACAGCATAAACAACTATGTGTTATTGTTATGGACTAAATTTTGTCCACCCCTCCAAATTTGTATTTGAAGCTCTAACCCCCAATGTGACTGTATTTGGAGATAAGGTCCTTGAGGAGGTAATTAAGGTTAAATGAGGTCCTAAGGGTGGACCCCTAATTGGATGGGATTGGTATCCTTGTAAGAAGAGGAAGAGAACCAGACAGCCCCCTCTCTCTCTCTCTCTCTCCATGAACGCAAAGAGAAGAGGTCCTGTGATGACAAAATGAGAAAGCAGCCTTCTACAGGCCAGGAAAAGAGGCCTCACAGGAAACCAACCCTGATGGCATCTTGATCTTGGACTTGTAGCCTCCAGAATTGCAAGAAAATAAATTTCGGTTATTTAAGCCACCTAATCTGTGGTGCTTTGTTATGGCAGCCTGAGCAGACTAATACAGTAGCATAATGTTGGGAAATGATAAGAGCCATGCAGAAAATAAAGTACAGCACAGAGATAGATAATGAGAAAGTGGAGAGCTATGTTGAATATGGCGACTAGGAAAGGCCACTGGGGAAGACCATTCCAGGCTGAGTATTTCTGGGGGAATTAATTCCCTGACATGGGAACAAAACTGAGACATGAGAAATAGCCAGAAGGTCCCAAGCATGTTAGGCAGGGTACAAATGAAAGGAAATGAGGACAGAGAGGAAACCGGGGCCAGATCATTAGGGCCATACAGGCCATAGCAAGGATTTGTTCTAAGTGGGGAGGCTTTAAGCAGGAGAATGACAAATATGATTTACCTTAAAAGAGTCACAGTCACACAGAAAGGAGACTATAGGAGAGAAAAACTGGAAGCTGGGAAAAGGGTTATGAGGCTGGCTTAATACTCCAGGTGAAAGATGATGGGGGCATGGGCTAGAGGGGATAAGGATGAAGAGGTGAGAAATAGTTGGATTCAGAGTTTACTTTCAAGATAATTCAGGATTTGTCAATAGATTGGAAGTGGTATGCAAGGGAAAGAAAAGAGTCAAGGACACGAAATTGAGCTGTGCAACTGGATAATTGCAGCGCCATTTACTGAGATGATGAAACAGCAGGAGGCTCCAGTTTGGTGGGGAGTGGGGTTGAGTCAAGTGTTCAGTTTTGTACATATTAAAATTTGAGATGCCTGATGGACATCCAAGTGGAGACACCAAATAGGCAATTGGATAGACCAGCACGGAGTTCAGGGGGAGGTTAGGACTAGAGATATAAAATTGAGTGTTATTAGCATTTAAATGGTTTTAAAAGCCAGAAGACTAAATATCATCATAATTACTGCCAGCCCCTGCTTCTCAATTTACGGATCCATCTTTAGGGGAGGAGGAGGAAGTAGGGAGCTGTTTTCCTATCTTTTTGCTCCTCCTTTCCCATCTTCATCCTCTCAAAGATTTCCCGATCCAGCTTTGAGCTGTCATTGTTTTCTATCCTGGAAGGCACTCTGGCTCTCCTGCATCTCATCACTTTCGGGCCAGTGCAGCTGAACTGGTGCACCCTGAGCACATTCTCCAGTTGTCTGCCGAGGCAGAGTCCTTCTACTGGGGACGCTTGGCTGCTTTGCCCATGCTTCTAAGCTCAGCCTATAACTGACCTCTGAAGCCTGGATTCCTGACGGAGGTGAGCCTTATACCCCGACCCCCGCTCACTGCCCTACCCCCAGCAGTTTGCTTGCCTCTCTTCTCACCATCCCACAGGCCTGGTGTCTTCACTGACTCTTAGCCTTCTTTCTTCAACTCCAGTAGTATAGCAGTGGGGCAAGTCTCTTTTAAGGACTATAGGCCTCTTTCATTAATGGCAAATGAAAACAACTGCTTTTAGAGAATAAGGGAGAAAAAGCGTGTCTCTCTGGGAGTCAAAACTTCCACTATGATTTCCGTATATACATTGCCACTGAACTATAAACGAAGAGAGTGGCCTTGAAAGGGGTGACTCCATAACCTGGCCTGGCCAGATCAGGAAGAATTATTGAAGAATGAGGTGTAATTACAAGTCAGGTCTGGAGGGAACCTGAGACTGCCAGCACTAGAGAAGTGCAACTGGGGCTACCCAGTGGCGCAGTGATTAAGTTCACACGTTCTGCTTCAGCGACCTGGGTTTCGCGGGTTTGGATCCTGGGTGTGGACATGGCACCGCTTGGCAAGCCATGCTGTGGTAGGTGTCCCACATATAAAGTAGAGGAAGATGGGCATGGTTGTTAGTTCAGGGCCAGTCTTCCTCAGCAAAAAGAGGAGGATTGGCAGCAGATGTTAGCTCAGGGCTGATCTTCCTCAAAAGATAAAAAAGAAGTGCTACTGGTGGCCTGGAGTAGAGATCTGCAAACTGGGATGCTAGCATCCTGAGCATGAAGAAGGGAAACAATTTACAGATGCTCATTTTCAGGTCCCTAAAACTGAGCTGTTTGAGAAGGCTACCGCGCCTTACTCTTCAGAGCCTCATGCTGCTTTTTCTTTGCCACTGCGCTTTCATTTCTGCCCCCTTCCCACTTTAGAAAAGAATTCCAACCTGGAATTTTATGAGGACATTGTTCCTGGATGTAAAGAGTTGCTAACCAAGGAACTATTCAAAATATTAGTTTCAGAGAAGGATCCTTAAATTATTTATCAAGAGACCGTAATTTTGTGTCTTCTCCTAGCTTATACACAGCATATATCCCCAATGCTGGTATGCATTTTTTTCACATTGTAACCTCTCTGAAGCTGGTATATCTTACCATCGTGTAGCCCGATGCTGTTATCATTACCTGCACAGGTGCAGCATCAAAAGCAGCACAGTGAAACCTTTTAGAAAGGGTACCAGCATATCGGAGCTAATGACAGAGCACTCTTTTACCTCCTAAGAAGCAGAGTTGTGGGGAGAAGTGGATAGGGGGTGATGAACCAGAGGAGATTAACAATGTTCCAAAACCAGGAGACAAAAAGAAGACTAGCTTTCTGGGTCAAGTAGATGAGTTTCTAAATTTAAACCTACAACCCAGAGATAGACTCCTTGTTGCCAATTCACTTTTGACTCCTACAAAGGCTTCTGTGAGGGCAGTCTGTAAGGAAACACTCTTCCCAGCTCTGTTTCTTATTTGCTAGGTTGATTTGAAGCACTCTTCCTCTGCATTGCTTCCCTTGAACAGATAGAGGTTTGGGTATAATTACAAGAGTATTCACAAAATGAATCTGCTCTTCAAACGTTTGATGACGTGACCATTTCAACAGAAAAAAATGAAAGGTAAAACATACATTCCGATTACAGCTATGTAGAAACGCATGTTTTATAGTAATAAGGTTCAGAAATGATTTTGGTCAATATCAAGCTTCTTTATTAAATTTTTAAAAATAATACTCCCATAGAAACTCTCCTAACTGACCTCCACTTTAACAATCTAGCAACTAACAAATTCTCTCTTCCTTCTGTAAACCTTCCTGCAGGCTGCCCGTGCACTCTGCATGCCAGTAGACTACTCTCTCTGTATAGGGTCTTTTGCTGCCATCTCTGTCAGGATGAATCAGACAAAAAGTATCAATAAAGATATTGATTTGAACTGCACAATCAATGGGCTTAAACTAATGGACCTATAATGAACATTTTACCCAACAATTAGAAAATACAATTCTCACGTATACTCAGATCATTTACACAAATGTGCATAAACTGGAGCATAAAGCAAATCTCAAATAATTTTCAAGGGTCAGAATCATAGATCTCACTGTCTGGCCACAATGTCATTAAATTAGAAATCAATAACTGATAAATAATTTTTGGAAAGAATCACTTCTCAAAAATTTTTGGATCAAAAAAAATAATGGAAATTAGAGAATACCTAGAACTAAATTATAATGAAAGTAATACTGTAGTAAATTGTATTATTGTTCCAAATAGTTTCAGCTCCACCCTGTGAAAGAATTACATTCCAGCCCATTGTCATGATCTTGCAGTGCCCACCCTGTGAGGTTTATATTTCCTGAGCACTGACATCATGCTTGGCCAACTGATTTGCTTTGGCCAGTGGAATGTGAGTGGAGTGATGCATGCTACTTCTGAGCAGAAGTCTTCAAGAGTCACTGTTTCATTCCTTCTGCCATAGATTGGCATGCTACATGTAACTACCACTTCAGCCTGGATCCAAGAATGGAGCACAGTCACAGTCAGTTCACAGTCAACACATAAGAAATGGGTTTTGGTTGTGGTAATCCACAGAAATTGGATTGAAAGTGCTTGTTACACAGCACAACTTAGCTCCAGCTAACTAATATAAATGCTTATCAAAATTTGTGGGTTGGAGACAAAGCTTCTCTTCAAGGGAAATTTATAGACTTTACAGACTTACATGCTTATATTTGAAAAGAGGAAAACTAAAAATTAATGAATTGGGTATCAAACTTAAGAAGTTAGAAAAACAAAAATAGAATGAACCCAAAAGAAGTTGAAGGAAGGAAATAATTTGACTAGAAATTAGTGAAAGGAAACAAATATATAGAAAAGGAATCAATTAAGCCAAAAGTTGGTTCTTTAGACAGACAAATAAAATTGATATTTGGTAAGATGGACCAAGAAAAGAAGAGAGAAGGCATAAATAAATAACAAAGAGAATGAAAAAGGCAACATAACTCAGATGGTCCAGAGAATAAACAAACGATAAAGAGTATTGTGAACAACTTTATGCCTGGAAATTTGAAACTTAGGTAAAATGAGAAAAATTCTTAGAAAAATGTAATTAATAATATCATATCACTATATTACATTACATATAGTAATACTAATATCACATCATATAAAATATAAAAACTTAAGATGAAATAGAAAAACTGGGTAAGTTGTAAAGGCATTAAACAAATTGAATCAGTAGATGAAAATTTCCCCCCCAAAAAAACTATAGCACAGGTTGTTACAGGAGAGTTCTATCAAGCATTCAAGGAAAAGATAATTCCAATCTTACACAAACTATTCCATAATGCAGAAAAAGAAATAACATTGCCCATCCATTTTATGAAAATAGCATAACCAGACAAGAAAAGCACAAAAAAGGAAAATTCCAGGTTCACTTCATTATGAACATAGATGCAAAAATCTTAGAATATTAGCACACTGATCCAGCAATGTTTTAAAACTACAAACATCATGACCAACTTGGACTTATCCCAGAAATGCAATTGTTAACATTAGAAAATCAATTAATATATGTTACCATATTAAACAAATGAGAAGTGATGTCAGCCTCATGGTGGAGTGTTCTCTTCCCGTAGACTCTTCCCCCAAGATACAATGAAAAGACACTCATAAACCAAGAGAAGACATCCACACAATACAATAGACATCTGACAGACCCACGCAGCCATACGTCTGAGGTGGAGGTGCTGGACCCTCCAGGAGGCAGTGGAAAGAGGTAAAGGGATCTCCTCTCCCTCCCCCAATGGCAACAACCTAGGGTACAGAGCTGCACATGGCTCTAGGAGGAGAGGGGGGAGGGGACAGTCCTCTGTGGGAATGCTTTCACTCCCCAAGTTGCCTCCCAGTGATGGGAAAGCTCCACACAAAGGAGGCAAAGCAATCATGGGGGCATATTCAACAAGCCAAGCAGCCCAGGATGGCTGACAGTGAGTGCACCCAGGATCATGCACATGAAAGAAAGCACCTCTCCCTGTACCTGGTGCACCAGCTTGGCCAGTCAGCCAGAGCAAGAGTGCCTGCACATAGTGTTTGGAAAGCAGCAGTGGCCAGTGGGCAAATTTGGACAGGTCCTGTTAGCACAGCTTCCAATAAATGGACACAACTGCCAGGGGTCATGGTGGGCTCAGAAAACACAACTTTTGCCCCCCTCCGGTGATGGCAGATGGAATCTGCGATCAGATACTACCACTATGCCATGGCAAAAGTCCACCCCATCAAACAGAGTGAGGAATTATATTAAAACTCAAGACCAGAAGGAAAGCGACAGGTACCCAGAAACCAATCCTGAAGTCACAGAAATTTACAATCTAAATGACAGATAATTCAAAATAGTTATCATAAAGAAACTCAATGAGTTATGAGAAAACTCAGAAAGACAGATCAATGAACTCAGAAATAAAATCAATGAACAGAGAGAATTCTTCACAAAAGAGATTGAAACTATAAAAAAAATGAATCAGAAATGTTGGAGATGAACACAATGAATGAGATAAAGAAAAATCTGGAATTCTTAAAAAAACAGAGCTGATATTATGGAGGACAGAATTAATATTTTAGAGGACAAAAACATAGGAATGCTTCAGATGGAGGAGGAGAGAGAACTAAGACTAAAAAAAAATGAAGACATTCTCTGAGAAAGATCTGACTCAATTAGGAAATGGAACATAAGGATTATAGATATTGCAGAGGGAGAAGAGAGGGAAAAAGGAGCAGAGAGTTTGTTCAAAGAAATAATAGCTGGGAACTTCCCAAACCTGGGAAAGGAGCTGGAATTACGTGTAAATGAAGCTAGTGGAACTCCTAATTAGATCAATGTAAAAAAAGACTTTTTCCAAGGCATATATTAATAAAACTGGCAAAAGTCAATGACAAAGAAAAAATGCTAAGGGCAGCAAGGTGAAAGAAAATATCCTTTGTAGGCTTTCAGTGGATTTCTCAGCAGAATCCTTATGGGCTAGGAGAGAGTGGAATAATATATTCAAAATTCTGAAAAACAAAAACTTTCAGTCAAGAATACTCTATCCAGCAAAAATATCCTTCAGATATGATGGAGAAATAAAAACTTTTCCAGATAAACAAAACCTGAAGAGTTCATTGCCATAATACTCCCTTACAAGAAATGATTGAGAAGGCCCTCATACCTGAAAAAAAAGAGGGTTTACAAAGCCTTGAGCAAGAAGATAAATAAGCAGACAAAATGAGAAAATTGCAGCTCTCTATCAGAACAAGTTAGAAAACAGTTAATTATAACATTAAAGATAAAGGGAAGGAAAACATCAAAAATAACTATAATCACTTCATTTCAATCACAAACTCACAACACAAACTGGAATAAGTTGTGACAACAATAACTTAGACAGGGCTGAGGAAATGGATGTAAATAGCTTAGACTAGGGAAATAAGAGGCTATCAGAAAATGACTGTCTCATCTACAAGACCTTTTATACAAACCTTCATGGTAGCCACTAAAGAAAAAATCAGAACAAAGGCAAAATGATAAATAAAGAGAAAATTAAGAAAACCATCACAGAGAAGCACCAAACTGAATTGGCAGTCAGAAATACACAGGACCAGAAACAAGGGTAATACAGAACAACTGAAAACAAGTGATAAAAGCACAGCATCAAGCCCTCATATATCAATAATCACTCTAAATGTAAATGGATAGAGTTATCCAAGCAAAAGACACAGAGTGGCTGGATGGATTAAAAAACAAGAACCAACAATATGCTGCCTCAACAAAACACATCTCAGCTCTAAAGACAAACACAGGCTCAGAGTTAAGGGATGGAAGACAATAGTCCAAGCTAATGGCAAACAAAAGAAAGCAGGTGTTGCCATACTTATAGCAGACAAGGTAGACTTCAAGATAAAAAAGTCAATGAGAAACAGAGATGCACAATATATAATGATAAAAGGGACACTCCATCAAGAGGACAAAATACTTATAAATATATACACACCTAACACAGGAGCACCAAAGAACATACAGCAGCTATTAACAAACTTAAAAGGAGATATTAACAGCAATACAATAATAGTAGGGGACCTCAACACTCCACTCACATCAATGGATAGACCATCCAGACAGAAATTCAACCAGGAAATAGTGGAATTAAATGAAAAGCTAGACCAGATGGACTTAATAATATATATAGAAGACTCCACCCCAAAACAGCAGAATACACATTCTTCCTAAGTGCACATGGAACATTCTCAAAGATAGACCACATGTTGGGAAACAAGGCAAGCCTCAATAAATTTAAGATGATTGAAATCATGTCATGCATCTTTTCCAACCATAATTCTATGAAACCAGAAATCAATTTTAAGAAAAAAGCTGGAAAGAGACAAATATGCGAAGACTAAACAACATGCTACTGAACAACCAACAGATCATTGAAGAAATTAAAGGAGAAATAAAAAAATATCTGGAGATAAATGATAATGAAAATAGCCCACACCAACTCATATGGGATACAGCAAAAGCTGTCCTATGAGAGAAATTCACAGCAATACAGGCCCACCTGAACAAATAAGAAAAATCTCAAATAATCAATGTTAAACTACACCTAACAGAACTAGAAAAAGAAGAACAAATAAACAAAGACCAAATTCAGCAGAAGGAGGGAAATAATAAAAATTAGAGCAGAAATAAATGAAATTGAAAGCAAAAAAAAAAAAACAGTAGAAAGGATCAACGAAACAAGAGCTGGTTCTTTGAGAAGATAAGCAAAACTGACAAACCCTTAGCCAGACTCACTAAGGAAAAAATACAGAAGGCTCAAATAAATAAAATTAGAAATGAAAGAGGAGAAATTACAATGGATACCACAGAAATGTAAAGGATTATAAGAGAATACTACGAAAAACTATATGCCAACAAATTGGACAATCTAGAAAAAATGGATAAATTCTTAGACTCATACAACCTCCTAAAACTGAGTCAAGAGGAAATAGAGAATGTGAATAGACCAATCACAAGTAAAGACATTGAAACAGTAATCAAAAATATCCCAAAAAATAAAAGTCCAGGACCAGATGGCTTCTGTGGAGAATTCTACCAAACATTCAAAGAACATTAAATATCTATACTTCTCAAACTATTCCAAAAAGTAGAAGAAGATGAAACACTTCCTAATAAATTTTACGAGGTCAACATCACCCTAATCCCAAAGCCAGAGAAGGATAACACAAAGAAGAGAAATTACAGGCCAATACCACTGATGAGCATAGATGCAAATATCCTCAACAAAATATTAGCAAACTGAACACAGCAATACATTAAAAGAATAATACACCATGATCAAGTGGGATTTATATCAGGGGCACAAGGATGGATGGTTCAACATCCACAAATCAATCAATGTGATATACCACATTATCAAAATGAGGAATAAAAACCATATGATCATCTCAATAGATGCAGAGAAAGCATTTGACAAGATCCAACATCCATTCATGATAAAAATTCTCAATAAAATGGATATAGAAGCAAAGTACCTCAACATAATAAAGTACCTCAACATAATAAAGGCCACATATGACAAACACACAGCCAAAATCATACTCAACAGGAAAAACTGAAAGCCAACCCTCTGAGAACAGGAACAAGACAAGGGTATCCACTCTCACCACTCTTATTCAATATAGTAATCAGAGCAATCAGGCTCTGAAAAAGAAATAAAAGGTATCCAAATTGGCAACAAAGAAGTGAAACTCTCGCTGCTTACAGACATCATGACTTTATTCATAGAAAACCCTAAAGAATCCATCGGAAAACTATTAGAAATAATCAACTACTACAGCAAACTTTTAGGTACAAAATCAACTTACAAAAATCAGTTGCATTTCTATACTCTAACAATCTAATAGAAAGAAAACTCAATCATATTTACAATCCTATTTACAATCTCAACAAAAAGAATAAAATATCTAGGAATAAATTTAACCAAGGAAGTGAAAGACCTATACAATGAAAACTATAAGACATTATTGAAAGAAATTGATGATGACATAAATATCTGAAAAGATATTCCATGCATATGGATTGGAAGAATAAACATAGTTAAAATGTCCATATTACCTAAAGCAATCTACAAATTCACTGCAATCCCAATCAGAATCCCAATGACCTTCTTCACAGGAATAGAATGAAGAATCCTAAAATTCATATGGGGCAACCAAAGACCCTGAATAGCAAAAGCAATCCCGAGAAAAAAGAACAAAGCTGGAGGCATCACAATCCCTGACTTCAAAATATACAACAAAGCTATAGTAATCAAAACAGCATGGTACTGGTACAAACACAGCCATACAGATAATGGAACAGAACTGAAAGCCCGGAAATAACACCACACATCCACAGATAGCTAGTCTTCAACAAAGGAGCTAAGAACATACATCAGAGAAAGGAAAGTCTCTTAATAAATAGTGTTGGGGAAACTGGACAGCCAAGTGCAAAAGAATGAAAATAGACCATTATCTTCCACCATACACAAAAATTACCTAAAAATGGATTAAAGACTTGAAGGTAAGATGTGAAACCATAAAACCCCTAGAAGAAAATATAGTAGTGCACTCTTTGACATTGGTCTTAGAAGGATCTTTCAAACACCATGTCAATGCAGGCAAGGGAAACAAAAGAAAAAGTAAACAGATGGGACTTCATCAGACTAAAAAGCTTCTGCAGTACAAAGGAAACCAGGAACAAAATGAAAAGACAGCCCACCAACTGGGAGAAAATACTTGCAAATCATATATCTGACAAGGGGTTAATCTCCAAAATATATAAAGAACTCACACAACTCAACAACAAAAAAACAAGCAACCGGATCAAAAAATGGGCAGAGGATACGAACAGACATTTTTCCAAAGAATGGCCAATAGGCACATGAAAAGATGTTCAACATCACCAATCATTAGGGAAATGCAAATCAAAACTACATTGAGGTATCACCTTATACTCATTAGAATGGCTACAATCAGCAAGACAAAAAATAACTAATGTTGTGGGGCCTGGCCCTGTGGTGTAGTGGTTAAATACAGTGAGCTCTGCTTTGGCAGCCTGGGTTCAGAGATTCGGATCCCAGGCATGGACCTATACCACTCATCAAGCCATGCTGTGGCAGTGTTCTACATAAAAAATAGAAGAAGATTGGCACAGATGTTAGCTCAGAGCTAATCTTCCTCAAGCAAAAATAGAGGAAGATTGGCCATAGGTGTTAGCTCAGAGTGAATCTTCCCCACCAAAAAAGAAAAAGTTGGAGAAGATTGGAGAAAAGGGAACTCACACACTGCTATCTCATACACTTCTGGTGGGAATGCAAACTGGTGCAGCCACTATGGAAAACAGTATGGAGATTTCTCAAAAAATTAAACATAGAAATACATATGACCAGCTATCCCACTACTGGATATTTGTCCAAAGAACTTGAAATCAACAATTCAAAGAGACTATGCAGTTCTATGTTCACTGCAGCATTATTCACAATAGCCAAGACATGGAAGCAATCCAAGTGCCCATAGACTGATGAACAGGTAAAGAATATGCAGTATATATATACAATGGAATACTACTCAGCCATAAAAAAGACAAAATTGTCCCATTTGTAACAACATGGAAGGACCTGGAGGGAATTATGTTAAGCGAAATAAGCCGGACTAAGAAAGACCAACACCATATGATTTCACTCATATGTGGAAGAAAAACAAACACATGGACAAAGAGAACAGCTCAGTGCTTACTAGAGGGACGGGGTTGGGAGTGGGCATAAGGGGTAAAAGGGTACATACATTTAGTAATGGAAAAATAATAATGTACAACTGAAATGTCACAATGTTATAAACTGTTATGACCTGAATAAAATAAAATTTTAAAAAATTACATGAAAAAAATCCTATGATCATTTCAATAGATTCAGGAGAATCATTCAATAAAATGTAACCCTCTCTCATAATGAAAACTCTTAACAAACTAGGGACAGAAGGGAATCGCCTTAACCTGATAAGTATATCTAACAAAACCCTATAACAACTACTGTCCAAGATGCTGAAAATTTCAAATCAACAACCAGAGTGGGATGCCCACTATTAACACTTCAGTTCAATATTGCACTGAATTTCCTAGCTAACCACATGAGACAAGAAAAAGAAAAGGTGCAAGGTTTAGAAAAGAAGAAATAAAACTATTATTTGTAGATAACATTGCTGTCTACATGGAAAACCCAAAATATTCTTTACATAAATGATCAGAAACAAGAGAGCTTAGCAAAGTGATTAGATGTAGAATTGGCATAAAATTTACATAAAGTATCACATTCCTATGCCTCAACAATAAACAGAAAATTTAATTTAAAAAAATTACAGTAGCAAATAAATACAGTTCCTAGAAATATGTCTAACAAAAGATTTGCAAGACCTGTAATAAAAAATTATAAAATGGTATTGAAAGATATTTAAGAATATTAAAATAAATTAAGAGATAGAAAAATATTTATATATTAGATTTGGTTTTGGTAAAAATGTCAATTCTCCTGAAATTGACCAATAAATTCAATGAAATTCCCATCAAAATCCCATCATAGTGTTTGAGGAACTTAAAAAGCTTATGTTTAAATATATAGACAAGAGCATAGTCAATAACACCTACAACACTTTTGAAGAGGAATATGGTGAGAGAGGGAGCATAATATTGGGTGCAAAAATATATAAATGACCAATGGAACAGAATAGAGAGCCCAGAGACCTGTGTATACAGGGAAACCAGATAAATAAAAGAGATGGAATTGAAAATAAATAAGGAAATTGGCTATCCATATGGAATAAATGAAATCGAATTCATAACTTATGCCATATGTTAAAAGTCAATTCCTCATGAATTAAAGACTTAAATGTGAAGTGCCAAACTTCAAAGTTTTTCATAGAAAAATAGGATATTTTTATGCCTTCAAGATAGAGAAGTATTTCTTAAGCAAGTTGCAAAGAGATCATACTAGATACTGTTATTATCTCAAATTTACCTACAGGAAACCGAGGCTTACAGAGGTTAAATAACTTGTCCAGAGTCACAAAGATAACATTCAAACCCAGGATACCCAACTGGGGGCTAGCATTCTTACTCTCAGTGAGGTACAGACTTTTTCTGTGTGTTCCATACATCAGTCCCCCTCTCCGGCCCCCACCTTTTTAATCAAGACTTACCTCTCATTGGGAATAAACTGGTCCCTCTGGTAGCATTTTATACTCTTCTTATAGCATTTATTTTATACCTTGAATTATTTTGTTGGGTTTATAACAGTCCCCCCTTATCCAAGGGGAATACATTCCACAACTCCCAGTGGATGCCTGAAACAGTGGATAGTACCGAACCCTACATATACTACGTTTTTTCCTACACTAAGCACTTCTCATGCACTGTGGCTGTAAATTCTGCAGTTTGAGGTGCAACAGCAAAACTAACATGACTTTCTTTTTCCTTCTCAATTTCACAGACAGAAGATTCGTTCTCACATAGATCTTAGCAACCTCAGCATACAATTTTTTTCTTTACTTATTAAGTCGAGAACTTTCATTTTTCCAGTTTAAAGAAAGCACTTTGTGACTTCTCTTTGGCCTATCAATTGCCAGCACCACCATTCTTGCGCCTTGAGGCCATCATTAAGTATAACAAGGATTATTTGAATACAAGTACCTGTGATACCATGACAGTGGAGCTGATAAACAAGATGGCTACTAAATGACTGACAGGTGGTAACATATACAGCATGGATGCACTGGACAAAGGGATGATTTGTCTCCTGGGAGGGATGGAGTGGGATATCGCGAGATCATCTCATCATGCTACATAGAACAGCGTGCGCAATTTAAAACTTATGAATTGTTTATTTCTAGAATTTTCCATTAATATTTTCGGACCGCAGTTGACCACAGGTAACTGAACCTGCAGAAAGTGAAACCATGGATAAGGATGGGACCACTGTATTTACATGTGTATTCAAATGTTCATAGAGTAGGTCTGGAAATAAGCAGGAAATATAAACAGCTATTGGTTCTGCAGAGAGGATCAGAAGTCTGGGGTTCAGAAACAAGAAGAAGACTTTTCATTTACATTCTTCTACTCTAGTTTTTTCCCCCCTTGTTTGTATTATTTTTTCCAAAAACAATTTTAAAATATTAAAAAATAAAATGACAGATGTCCTCACCCGTATCAACAATTTTTGCCATTTCATCTGGAATCTGAGATTGTTTTCCTGTACGTTCTAAAAAACACTCTGAGTTCTATTTTGTTTTTGTTTTTTAATCACGAGTCTGTAAAAGCAGTCTTCACATTGTAACCTTTAGGGTAATTCAAATAATTGCTGCTGAGGAGCACAAAATAGTTAAGTGCAGCTTTTCTAAGCACAAGAAACAATATATTCTTTTTCTCTGGGAAAATATAACAAAATGTTAACAATTGTAGAACACAGGTAGTGGGCACACAGCATGTTTGCTGTATTTGTCCTTCAACTTTTCTGTATATTTGAATATTTTCATAATAAAATGTTGAGGGTGGGGTTAAAAAGGAAAAAAAAATCACTAAGTAAAAATAATTCAGGATAGTAGTGATTATGTAACCATCATACACACCACTTCATACTGGCCCTATTGTATCCTATTATATCAATAACAAGATGTCAATCAAAGTTGTTTTGTAGGGGCAATGAGCAAAAATTGCAAGTCATACAGCTGGAGCACGTTCAGAAGATGGAAATCTTATCCTCAAATGACCTCTAGCTGCCCAGGAATCAAAAGTCCCCTAACTATGGAACTCAATGTGAAGAGAAAGTGGAATGAGGAATTTAATAAGTGAGGGGTCCAGGGAAATGCAAATCAAAATTACAATGAGATATCAATCACCTCACTCCCATCAGAATGGCTATAACTAACATGACAGGAAATAACAAGTTTTGGAGAAGATGTGGGGAAAAGGGATCCCTCATACACCACTGGTGAGAGTGCAAACTGGTGCAGCCAGTATGGAAAAGTACGGAGATTCCTCAAAAAGTTAAAAATAGAACTAACAAACAATCTAGCTATTCCACTACTGGGTAGTCACCCAAAGAACATGAAAACACAAATGCCTAATGAAACATTGCAGCATTATTCACAATAGCCAAGACTTGGAAGCAATCTAGGTGCCCATCAAAGAACAAATGAATTAAGAAGATGCAGTATATATACACAATGGAATACTACACAGCCATAAAAAATGATGAAATCTGGGGCCAGCCCCGTGGCCAAGTGGTTAAGTTCGCACACTCTGCTTTGGCAGCCCAGGGTTTGGATCCTGGGTGTGGACCTAGCACCGCTCATCAAGCCATGCTGAGGTGACATCCCATATGCCACAACTAGAAGGACCCACAACCAAAAACAATATACAACTATGTACTGGGGGGTTTGGGGGAGAAGAAGGAAAAATAAAATCTTTAAAAAAAAATGATGAAATTTTGCCATTTGTGACAAATGGATGCGCCTTGAGGATATTATGCTGAAAGAAATAAGTCAGAGGGAGAAAGTCAAATACCATTTGATCTCACTCATAAATAGAAGATAAAAACAACAACAAACAAACACACAGAGGCAGAGATTGGATTGGTGGTTACCAGAGGGGAAGCGGGGAGGGAGGAGAGTGAAAGAGGCAATTAGGCACATGTGTATGGTGATGGATGGTAATTAGTATCTGGAGGGTGAACAGGATGTAATTAATCTATACAGAAATTGAAATATAATGATGTACACCTGAAATTTATATAATGTTATAAACCAATGTTACTTCAATTGAAAAAACCTACATATATATAGCTAGAAAAAAAAAAAGGCAGTGAGGGGTCCCTTGATTTGTAGCATACCAGACTCATAAAACTGTTACACTCCCACCCTCCAACCAAATTCTGCCAAATTAGCATTTTGTATAACCATCCCCACTCCCAACTCCTTAAAAGTCTATCCCTGCTTCCACTTGGGGAGATAGATTTGAGCTTTGCCTCCTGTCTCCTTTACTGGTCAGCCATGCAATAAAGCTTTTTATTCTCTCAAAAGCCAGTGCTGTAGTTTTGGCTTCTATGTGCATTGGGCAGCGAGCCCTTGCCCTGTAACAATGACCTCTAGCCTGGTGGGGCTGGGGGTGGAGGGAGGAGCATGTGATTGGGAGTGAAAACAATAAACTTTTTAATGTTGGTAAAAAACGATATGCGGGGCCTGCCCCATGGCCAAGTGGTTAAGCGTGCCCGCTCCGCTTCGGCGGCCCAGAGTTTTGCCAGTTTGGATCCTGGGTGTGGACATGGCACTGCTCATTAGGTCATGCTGAGGCAGCGTCCCACATGCCACAACTAGAAGGACCCACAACCAAAATATACAACTATGTACTGGGGGAATTTGGGGAGAAAAAAGCAGAAAAAGAAAAAAGAAGATTGGCAAGAGTTGTTTGCTCAGGTGCCAATCTCTAAAAAAAAAAAAAGAAAAAAATCAGAGGATGGAGAGTTCAGGGCACCCAGAGCAGCTAGAAAACGAGAGACAAAATCCTGACAAGGAGATAGTCACAGAGACAAAGCCTTAAACCCTGCCTACAAATTCTGCCCAAATCCTTGGCTGACCCATTAACTACTGAGGCACAGGCAAGTTCAAGAAATCCAGCTAAGACTAAAGAACTGAACAGAAATTTTACCTGCTTCCTTCTACTACTTTATAAAAGTTATTTATTTTCTCAAACTATATAATGTGCTACCTGAGGGCAAAGGGATAGGAAACAGGGAGTGGAGGAAAGAAGTTATAAAATACAAACCACAGCTTCGTGCTCAGGTACAGAAGTGAGCAAGGACTGCATTAGCTCCCATATCTTCTTCCCTATCCTGTCTCAAACACACACACACACACACACACACTCTTCCACTTTTCAACCAATTTCCTGTTCTTACCCTGTTTTCCCTGCTACTTTCTATAAGATGTGTTTGTTGGTGGTAAACTTTATAATTTAGTCCTTAGTTTACAGAATATCAAGTTGAAAAGGTTACAAAATATCAAGTTGAGATTTTTGACTGAATTGGGAGAGTGATGGTCACAGATAAATAGATAAAGTGATTGATCAGACTTTGCATCCATTCTCTGGAGGAGAGGAGGCATGTTTTTGTTTAAATGAGAGAAGTTGCATTACTTCCAGTGGGTGAACGGCACTGTTGCTGTTGTTCAGAAGTGTGGCTCGAGTGTGGATGTAAATGTCGAGTACCAAAAAGGTGGACCATCGTGGACAGAGTGGATTGGAACTCAGGATCTCTTCCGAACCTCCTTTTAGTTTCCCTCTTTAGTGTAACTGCACTTTCCAAATTCACCAGAAGCTAGGGTTTTAAACGCCAATTGGGTTCTGCCAACTAAATTTGTCCTGCAGCAGTGTTTTGACATTCGGCCACTTGCTTTGGAGGTGTTGAGAAGATTCATTGTGCAGGCAGTGGCAGGAGCAGTAGCTTCCTAATCTTTGGATATCTTCTTCAACAGGGGGTCCTTAGAGTCAAAAGTCCAAGGAGGCCTCCTGACTCCCTCCCTCTGCTTGTAGGAGCAGTAGCAGCTCTCGGGCTGGTCACGCTGGGAGTGTTTATTGTGGAATCTTTCCTGGAGACCCATCATAGAGCCCTGAGCTCCTAATGATTTAGTAGACATCTAACTTCTTATATTCAATCCTTTTCTGCTTGAATCAATGTTTTACGATTCTTAAAACCAAACCCTGCTTGATAAACTAAAAATGCCAAAATTCCATCTCTTTTTCCAGATCAATCTCATTTTAAAGAATTTTTTAAAATGTTTAGTCAAGACTTTTCCTGCTGGGTGAGAAACTTAGTTCAGTAAATAATTAACCTTTGGAGTTAATTATTCTTGGTTAGCCTGAGCATATACGCTTGCTGCAAAATGTGGCCAAACAAGTTACTTTGTCTCTTAAGGCAAGAACTCTCTCAGAGATTCAACCCATTGTTACCCAACATGCAATAAAGATCACTGCTATTCTCTGATGGTTTTTATTTTTATTTTTGATTATTTTTGTGTGTGTGTGTGAGGAAGAGTGGCCCTGAGCTAACATCTGTTGCCAATCTTCCTCTATTTTTATGTGGGATGCCGCCACAGTGTGGCTTGATGAGCGGTGCTAGGTCCACACCCAGGATCTGAACCTGCGAACCCCGGGCCACTGAAGCGCAGTGTGCAGACTTAACCACTATGTCACAGGGCTGGCCCCCTCTCTGATGGTTTTTAAATGATTGAGAAAGAAAGTCACAGTATTGCAATCTGACATTCAGAAATGTTAGGATTTTCAATGTTTTTATTTTCCAAACATTATTTTAAAAGAACAGTAAAAGCATCAGAAGTACAAATCTGGCCTAATGGTTAACATCAGAACAATTATAAAATGTTTGAAATACATCACATACTTTGCATCACAGTAAAGCATCAAGAGAACTAATTATTATACCCTGCTAATTAGTCGTATTCAACTGAATTCTCATTACTTTTAGTTCTCATTTTAGCCCTTATGAAGAGAGAAGTTACATATGTCTATCTATATCTATATGGAGAAACAGATATAGATAGACATATATAAGTTATGAAGAGACAAGTTCTATATATCTGTCTATATCTACATATAGATATAGACATAGACATGGAGGATGGCTAAGAATCTGGCCCACTGTGTATTTCATGCAAGTTAAATCAGTAATTTCTTGATGAGCATAAAGAGACTGAATACTTCATATGCACAAACTTAGTTTTCTTTATGCTATAATTTTTACCTCCCAAAGACGGGTCAAGTTGTCTTAAACTCAAAGGTCGTACAGAAAACCTGTCATTTTTAATTTTACAAGTAGATACTATTTTTAAAAAATTCTTTTATTGAATCATATTTGAAATGCCTGGCCAAAAAAGGTATACATACCTTAAAAAGTGTGAAATATATTCTTGATTAATATTACTTATTATAAAGCTATTTGGCTTATCAGAATAAATATCAGGTTCTAAATTTAGACAAAAGTTTAACTCCTAATTTGCCACAATTCTTCAAATGATCTTGGGAAAGGATATTAGATTTCTTAATTATTTGTTAAAAAGAGGTAATATACTAACCTATCTCATGAGAGTATTAATAAATGAAAATAGTGTTGTATTAAAAATATAAAAGCACAATTGAAATAGTCATAGGGACTTCCAAAAATAGCATTCAATTACAAAAAAATGTGAGAGAGTGAATATTTTCTGTTATAAAATTTAATAGCAAAAATAAAGGAAGAAAGGGAGAGAAGGAAGGGAAGAAGATAGTGCTAAAAGGTGAATTTAATGACAAAATAAAACCCATATCTCATACTTAAATCTCAGAACTAGAAATGACTGGCTGATGCTAGAAGGTAAAAGTTGTTTGATGAGGCTGAGCAGAGTTCTAGCTGAGCATCTGCTCTGTCTTCTCCACGCGGCTCATGACCCCTGTATTTGGAAACAGCCGGGAGAGGGTGTCTTAAACTGAATACCTTTCATCCAAAGGAACAAAGTGCCTTGCAATCCGCAATAACAGTTTTTGAACGTAACAATTCATGTAGATAGGTTTTGTATCTTGATGCTCATCTTGTGTCTAGCAGTTACAGTTCCAAAATTGTAGTGAGTACAAATGCTAACTGTATAATGAAAATGTTTTTACATAAAAATATGAGTTTACAGTTGTTATGCTAGGAATCACAGAGTATATAATAAAATTAGTTTTAGGTATAGAAATACTTAATCTGTTTTTCCTCACTGCCCATTTCCAGTTTAAGATTAACAGGAGACAAATGACAATTAGTTTGAAAACAGATCATCTTAAGAGTTTTTCTACCACACTAATACACAAACCAAGACAAAAAAACTTACTTCCAGATAGTTACTTGGATACTCTTTGCCAGGTTGTTAACAAACCATTCTCACGCAGAAAGAAAGCATAAATCAGAACACTCCCAATCGCATCCTTATGTCTTCTTAAGCAATAATAAAGGTCGTCTAACACATCCCGACAGTCTAGACTGCTTCCCACCTAACAGCACCCTGACCGAGATGACCACAGTTAGCTCCTGCTCTCCCAGGAACAGCCTCCACTTAGCTGCAGTCCTCTTCACTAGGATTCTTGGGTAAGATCATTCCAAAATAGAATAATTCACTTTTAGCAAGCAAAAGCATCTCTCTTTTTAAAAGAACTATATAGCTACTCAACTGACACAAAATAATAATGTCTATAATAAGAAATGGTAATAAGCAGAATGCTATATTCTTGGTTGACCGTCTTATGAAAGGGAAGGTACTTAATGCCTGTGTATTTTTGGTAAGGATAGTTGTAGATAATATATTTCTGATTTCCTGTTTTAACAATGTTATTTATCCAAAATAACATTTATCCAAGCCTGCTACCAAAAAAGTGTATTGTTCCCCATTCAACACTTCAACAAATCAAAATTTATAATTCAATTAATACGAATAACATATTGGGAAAGATCATACCTTAACATTTTTCTAAAAATCCACCTCATAGACACTTTGAAGACCCATAGCAGTGACTCAAATGATCATAATCAGTTCATTCTCTAACATAGTAGCAAGATCATTCCTGGCATCTATTTAAAAGTTTAGTACAAAAGATTGGAGCATAGGTGAGGGTAAAAATCTAAGTAATAAACTTTTACATCAAATCTTAAAACATCAGGAAACCACAAAGTAAATCAATAGATGCTAATACTTCAGACAAAAGAAAATCATAAATGCCAACTGTTTAGCTAAATCTTTACGTTTTGATCTACCACTGCTCTCACAAAAGTGGTAAAAAAATCAATTAGTATCAGAAACAAAAACAGTTTACAGAATTTCTCCAGCCTCCATGACTCTAAACAGAGGGGACTGGAATCTGCTTGGCTGAAGCACTGTCATATTCTTGCATTAAATCATTAGTGGTGTGATAATGCATGGCAATATATGAATTGGCAAATCCGAAAGAGTTTACTGGCTGTAAGTTACATGGGATGCTCTCTTCTTGGGATGGGCTGCTGTTGTAGATGCTGTAGTACGGCTCAATGCGAGTGTTGATGGGCGTTGAGCTGCTCTGACCATAGTGTTGATGTCCCACAGAGATCTTGGGACTAACCACACTTTCCTTTGAATGACTTGGGCCACAAGCCTGGTCCACAAATTTCTTCTGGGGCTTTGGAGACAACATGTAGGCAGAGTTTGTTTCATGATGAGAGGATTTGTTTCTGTTGACTTCAAGGTTCCCTTTTCCCATGGCTCGAAGTCGAGTCTTCTGTTTACAGCAGAAAAACCCCAGGCCTATGTACTGGAGGCACCAGAGTACTTTCCTTCTCAGCCCTGCACTGTTCCGAGAATATATAAAAGGGTTTAATCCTGACTTGAAAAATATAAGGGTAAATCCAAACAGTTCAAACTGGTAAAGGATGAAGCTCCCACTGCTGGACAGAACCACCTGCACCAAGGAAATCCCCAGTGGAAGACAGCACACCAGGACCGACAGCACGATGATCACACAGGTGACCACTGCTTTGGAATCCTTAGCTGTGGAGAGATTGACAGCTGACACCAGCTGGAGCCGGCTGGCTGCAGGGGTTGGCAGCTGGTTGGGACTCTTGGTGTACCCATGGGTCTGAACGTGCTGCAGTTTGTTGTAATTCTGGTTCCTGTATAGAGCCGGCATGGTACCTTGGATGGGATCTCCACCTCCCTTCACAGGGGCTCCCATGAAAGGCTGTGGTCTAGAAGCATCAACTGTTATTATGGGGGGGCACTTTCTGACTTGAGCATTTTTCCGCAGGGTCTGAGCAATCATGATGTAAGAGACAGAGACCACAGCAACACAAAAGGTGAAGTCGACCACATAGAGAGACAGAATGGCTTTCCCTTCTCCAGCAATCAGACTGGACATGGGAAGGCAGAGGTGGGATTTACTGGTTTTCAGAGTGGCCAAGGTGGCGAGGGTGAAACTGGTGGCCCAGAGAAGCAGAGTGAGGAGCAAGGTGCAGGGAAAGGAGGCCGTGCGATTGGGCTGCTTCCCCAACACCATGCGCAGCCGATGCAGGGCAATCACTGCCACTGTCTTGAGAGACATGATGATGAAGCCTGAACTGGTGAGATGGAAGGTGAAGCAGAAAGCATCCGGGATGCTACTGGCTAAGCTGAAGAATAACACAAAGATGAACATGGGGGCCGTCACTCCACAAATGAAGAGGTCACAGATGGACAGGTTTAAGATCATGAAATCAAAGTTGGTTCTGAATTTCCTGAAGGCTGGATCAAAGAAGGACAAGAAGACAATGAAGTTGCCGTAAGAGCCCAGGCAGAAGATGACTGTGAGTAGAAAAGTACAGGTTACCAAAGTGGCTGTGTGGATGAGATCCTGGAGATCTTCCTGGAGAGCAGTGTTGTTTCCTCCCTGGGAGTGAGGCACATGTAGCAAGGTAGTGTTGGGAGCATCCTGAAGGTGGTCCGTTGAGTTCATCTTCAGAGAAAAATGACTCTTCCTTCTGTGGGAAGGGAGTCAGGGCTTCAACTCACAGATGAGCGATATGTGACAAAAGAGGCCCAAGGCAGAAAAGCCTGCACACAGAAATGCACACCCAGAAACAGAAAGGAATTAATGCAGAAAGCAGAGTCATCTCATGATCTTTCAAAGCACTAGAATTCTTGAGCTCTGACCCAAGGCGTAGAAAGCATTTCTCCTCTCAAACTCAACACAGAAAAGGCACAAACACCTCAAAATACATTCATCCAGCTAATTTTAGGTTTTATGACACAGTGGTTTTCAAATTAGTTTAAGGATCACCTGGAGGGAGGGTTAAAGAAAGCAGATTCCTGGGTGTCACCCTTTTAGATTCTGATGGAAGGGGGTGCAGATGTTACTTTTAGAAACACGCCGGTGCCAGACACCGGAGACACAAGAACATAACCTCCCCGCCAAAGAGATCACCATCTAGTTGGAGGAGATCAACCTACCTATGCAATTACAGCCTAATGTGGTAAATCAGATGATAGCAGGGCACGCTGCAAGTCAGGGAAAGGGAACCTAATCCAACCCAAAGGCTGCAAGAGGCTGAAGGGAGTCTTGGTGAGGAGGAGCTAGCTGGGGGAAAGGCGAGGGGCGGGGCATGGGGGACAGACGGGCTGGGAGAAGGGGAGTGGGTCTTTGCAGCAGAAGGACTTGAGAGGAGAAAAAGCATGTGCTTGAAATATAAGCAGGAGGGTACCACTGGAGTATCCTGTGGTCCTTTACATAATTCCCACGAATCACTAACAAATCCTCTTTCTTCCCCTCGGAAGAATCCCTTATTTTCCATTATTTATAATTTCTTCTCTCTGCTGATTTCTTGGCCAACTCCATACACCGCTTTGGAAAAAACTTTGTGCAGGACTACATTTGAGAGGGAAAAAATGAAAGTAATGAAGGGTGTCACGATCATGTTTGAGATTTACAAGGTGCAAAGCATCGCTTCACTTTGTAAACTCCAAACTGCTAGACCAATGTGAATTGTCATTATTTCAACAGGAATATCCTCACGATGAAGCAGGAGGCATGCACCCAGGCACACACTCATCCACTCCGTTTACATTTATCATGCACACGCCCTACGCCAGCTGTATGCTAGGTCCCCTGGGTACAAAGATGAGTAACACACAGCCTCTACTCTAAAAGAATAACTTCTTTTTCTTTTTGCTCCTTTATTTTCTTAAAAATTTTTTTCTGTTTTGCAATGAGATTTAAAATACACTCACACAAATCTTCTGTTGTTCCAACTCCCAAAGCCCTGTGTGGCCTGGGGCCCACTCTGCTCCCAAAGATGTTTCCAGTGGGACAGCTGACCTCGCTCCTTGGAGACTGGCGCAATGCTCTTGACAAGTGAAAAGTACTTGCTTTAATCCAGCATTTTACAAATAACCAATGGCACTGGGGAGGTCCAGGAGTGGTGTTCAGAATATTTAACCCCCAGTTCAGGCTGGGTCCCAGAGGCCTCCAGTTGTGCCAGGGGTTAACCCTTTCGTTGCTGGATCATGGGGTGCAGAAGAAGAGGCCAGGTCAGTGAGAGCTTACCGGGGGCTCCCAGCAGCAGCTATGGACCACCCAATACAGAAGTGTCTCAGCATTCAATAAAAGTACGGCCGTGCCAGTGAGTCCCAGACAAATTTCAGTCCTGGGGAGATCTACGTAACTAGCTGGCACCCTTCATGAAGGAAGAAGAAAACCTCTTCTAATTCTCAACGGTCAAACAGTACGGATCACGACAATATGATGAATTTCTCCACTGGGAAGTGAGATGAACTTTTCTTTACCTTCCTTATAAAAGTTCTGTGAGGGAGAAAAATACAAACCCTGACCTTTTGTTTCTTGATATTAGAATTTAAAAAACAATAACAAATAGCCTACTGTTTTCACTAAAAGACTGAGTGCCTGTTTCTGAACCCTTTTTGATATGAATGTAGTAAAAAGGACAACCTTTTACTGTTTTCTTTTTTAATTGTTAATTGCAGGATTGGAGTTAACTGATGAAAAAAGAAGTAGAAGAGAAAAAATCTGAGGAGGCAGGAAGAGCAGAGAGTGACACTATGGATTAGAGCAAAGCCCCTGCCCCCGCAAGGGTTTCCTCTTTGGAAGTAGGGAAAAGAACAGGGGTGAAGAGGAAAGCAGGAATTTGGTGTGGGGAAATTAGAAGGAGGAGGAGCCTGGAATTAGGATGCTAAGAGAAATGTCGATTAAGTGGGTAATACTGAAGCAAGGTGATGGAAGCGATGCAGACCCTAGGCTAGGAAGGGAGATGTGTGGGAAGGGAGTCGTCAAGGGGAAAATGGGATGATGAGTCACCAACATTAGTCAAGGATGAGGGGCGGGGGGACAACAGATCCGGAGCAGTTGAGGGACAACTTTCACTTTCTGTACAGCTGCAATTTTTTCAAGAAATTTAAAATTTTTCAATAGATTAAAAAAAATAAAGGAGAATTCTAGGTCAAGAATATAACTATCAGTATCATTATTAGCATGTGAATGTTCCCGAGTGCTTACGACATGCCAGGCTCTGTTCTCAGTGCTCCATACTATGAACTTATTGAATCCTCCCAACAACACAGGAGTATAACTTATCTACCTTTTCCGGATGAGAACACTAAGTCAGAGAGCACGGAGCTTAAAGCGGCAGAGCATGGATTTCAACCTCTCTGGAGCCCGCACTCTTCACCACCATGCTAACCAGAACAGCAAAGAGATCAAGGGAGGGATCCCCAGGTCAGAAGACAGTTACTGGAGCTTTAATTTATTGGGTGGTTACTGTATGTCAGGCATCTATACCAGAAGCCTTACATAAATTACTAAACTTTCTTTTACTCTCAATATATGAGGTACGTATTGCAATCCCTTCCCAACTCAAAGTTCCTGGAACCCAAAATTTGAATGCACACACACACATACATACTTCTGTGTGCCCTTTTGGCAAGGTTGATAATGATGGTTCCAGTATAAAGTAATTATAAATCACTCCTATTGGAATAAATAGAAAAAAAGGGAAGGAATCAGAGGCTGGGAAGAGAAAAGGGAGGAAAAGCAGAAGACAGAAGTAAAGGTTTTGGCAGAGAAACTTTAAGAGCAATAAATTAAATGGAGGGAAAATAAACCCAGGTCTCAGTACTAACTTCTGAGACTTGAAGAAAGAGGAGGCTGAGGTCACAATTTGGAATGAAGTTATGGTGGCCAAACCGTAAAACTCAGTGATTTGGACGTGGTGGGGGCGGTGGGGGGGGGGGGGGAGTTTATATCTATTTGCTACTCCTAAATATTAAATAAAGGTTACCAACATTCTTTCAATGCAAGCACACAAGCTACTCTTTATCTCTGGGACCACAGACAGGTCCTGGAAGAAGATGTGATTAACGTCATAAAATCAGAAAAGTTTTAAGTTAGAACATCAGGCATATTAGCCGCAATAAGACGGAATGGACTTTATCATGTGCATCTTGTTATAACTGAGGAGGAAGGATTTTAAAGTAAACAGTAAGCAAGGAAGAGTAAATGAAAATTTACTGTACAGCCGTAATGATTTCTCTTTATGTGAAAAGCCTCTGGTAATCTAGCATGCTTTCTTAATATTTTAGTACATATTAAAACATTTTATATGAGCTTTTACAAGTCAACTCATGCCCTAGATTCTTCCAACTCATTTTTTTTCTCATAATGCCTTAAATTCCTCGAGGGCAGGCATTTTCAGAGTCCAACCGTCACAGAGAGCAAGGTTCTGTGTTATTATTCCTACCGTATTTGTATTGATCAGGAAAACCTCAGGGAAGTTAGCTGACTTGCCCAGGGTCACTAAGATTCAAGCCAGATTTATCTGATTTCGGAGCCCATGCTCTTTCTCCCCAGTTGAAGTATCTCTTGAAGCCCGGAGCAGCTGATGGGGTAGTAGGGAGATGGGGAGGCTGTGGAGCTCCCCAGTCTGGGGATGGAGTGGGAGACTGCGGGGAGGGAAGGTCGACGCGGCCAGAGGCTGGCGATGGGTCGGAGTTCCCCGGGGTAGGGGAGGTTATGGTGAGGAGGGCCTAGGCCGGGCCAGGGAAGCTAGTAAAAGCAGCAGCAGAGGGTCGGTGGGGTGAGGACGGCTCAGCCAGGGCACGGGCGGTGGGGGAGGGCTTCCACGGCCAGGCGGAGCCCGGGAACGGGCCGGGCAGGGGCGAGATGGCTTCCCCGCTGGCCGCGCCAGGAGCGCAGGTGCGCGGCGGCCAGGCCTGGACCAGAGCATCCGCGCTCCTCGCCAGCCCGCCGCTTCCCAGCCCTCCCCGTCCCCGCGGGCTCGTCCTCCCCCGGGGGCCCGCGGCCTCTCACCTGCCCGGTGGCCGCAGCGCCGCCCCTCCTCCTCCATCTCGCAGCCCGGACCCCAGCTCTGCCCGCCGCCCTGGAGGATGCAGGGCTAGAGGCATCAGCGCCATCGCCGCCGCCTCCGCGCATCCCGGGAGCCGCGGCAGCCGGGGGCGCGGAGCGCTGTCACAGAGACGCCGAGGGCGCCGCCCCCTCGCCGGACACACAGGCCTCGGCGGCCCGCCTGCCCCCCGCAGCCTCACCGCCTCGCGGGCTCCCTCGTGCCCGGCGGCCCGGCCGCTCCCGCCGCCCCGACCTCGTGCCCGCGCCGCGCGGGTTCTCAGGATCGCCGTTGTGCCGTTCGCCGAGCCGGCGCCCTGCGGCACAGAGGAAGAAGGGGCAAGCGGCCTGGGTAGAGAGGAAAAGTGGGGGCACCGACGGCACACAGCGACCCTCGGGGGCTTGGCCTTAGAGGGCGGGGTCCGCGGGCCCCCCTGGGCTTCCCGCCAGGCCCGCCGCCCACCTCCCCCCATTCCCGGTGCTTTCAAGCCGGCCTGCCCAGCTCCTCCGGGCTGCGGCTGATCCTCTCTCTCCTAGATTACACTGGCGTCATCGTTCAGTTTGGTACATTGAGACACAGAATTTGTTAAGTCAAGTCATTGTAACAGAATTTAAATCAAACTAACTTTAACTTAATGTAAAATAAAAGTACCACACATTTTTTTCTTCTCTCAGCTCTCTGAAAATATTAATGAATTTACTGAGGGGACTCAGCAAGGGGAATAACTACTAGGAAACAAATGCAAAGTAAAATGAAACTACCCATGCAAATAAAATAACGAGGCCAAGAGCTCACGGACATTATCTAATACTGCGCTGAATGTAAAAAATCTTGAAAAGCAATGGTGCTATGTATGCAAGCTAGGCTAATTCTAGTAAGCAAGAACACCAAGCCAAAAACTACCACCTTCGATCTTCTAAAGTCCACACGTCCAAAATAATGAATTCATAAAGTGCGTTTAATTTTAGTTTCAGAGCCATGAAGTAACATTCCTAAAGTGTTTGCTGTTCTGGGTACAAAATAAAGCCAGATAAACTCGTATTCCTTCAGTGTCCCAACCTGGGTAATTAGGATCTTACCACTTTTCTAACCTTTTTGGGGGTACTCTTTAGAAAGAGAATGCTATTTGAATGCTCTTTTCTTCACCCTGGTGCCAGAAAACCAGAAAATTCCATTCAAGCAAAATACTTGGAATATTGCTACTGAAATCTCCATGTCGGCTAATAGTTTTATCTGTCTAAAAAGAACAGTTTGGTACCAACAAGTACCAAAGAATTTGATTTATGCGTATAACTTATCTTTCCCAGTTCCCAACGCTTTCATCAAAAGACAAGGGCTGGATAATTTATGAAGTAACATTCAGTCCAGAAGTGGACTATGCTATCAGAATCCTGTTTAGAAATAACTTCAAGAAAATTTTCCAATTCCCTCATAATGTTCCACTCCCCACCCACTTGCAATGTAGCAGTTCTAATCTATGTTGTCAGTAATGGTGACCTTGGCCCTAGAAAGAATCAACTTAGAAAAAGAAGGCTCCTTCAGTTTTCAGAGTTAGCATTTAAAGTAGAAACTAACTCCTGATATTCCTCTCCATATGAACTAGAATTAGCTACTGCATAAATAATTGCAGATCATTTCCAGGCATTTGGCCATATGACAGGAGATTACAATAGGTTTGGGCTGGAATGCTGCCATTAGAGTTACACTTAGGGGAGAAAATTACCCCATACTGAAAAAACCCCAAACGAAAACAAAAATCAGGAAATCAGGAACTACCAAAGTTCCAGAACTAGTTAGTACTATCAGCAAGGCTAAGGCTACTAGAATTATGTCTACAAAATGTGCCGGCAAAGTCAAATTGGAAAGAACATTGGCTTAGTACTCAAAAAATGGAAAATCTGCAAATAAACAAGCAGGGCTGACTATAATGTTAAAATATGAACAGGTTATCAATTTGCAGGGACACCAGCATCCTAATACACAGTCTCACTGGCAATGCAAACTGCTGTGTGCACTTTCAGGAAAACAACATATTAGAGCCATTAAAATGTTTACATTCGTGACCTAAAAATCTCACTACTTGGAAATCTATCATAAGGAAATACTTAAAGAAAAGTTTTAATCATAAAGATATGAAAATGTCCATTGCAGTGTAATTTGTAGTAAACTGAAAACTTCCATGTTCAACAATGGGAGACACCTCAATTATATGAACAAGACAAATGTTCTTTGTCCACAAAAATAACTATGAAAACTATGTAGAAAAAGTTAATTTTTTCAGCAGAACAAAATTCCTCACTGGTCCTTTCTGTCCACACTACTAATCACCTAATTTTTTTGCACCAAAGCATTCGGTCAAACACTTTTAAGAAAACAGGTGGGTAAACTTTCCTCCTACATTTTGAAATGCTATTTGCAAAGTCTTTGTTTTTTAAAGGATTCGTTCAGAAACTAAAGATCATTTATTAGCTCTTACAACCTCAAAGATGATACAGGCTTTCTCTTCCCCTCATTTTTCACCACTCACCCCTCTCCCAACCTAGAAACCTACCTTGACTCTGCTCTATGCCCTGAAATCAGCAGGGACTTCTAAACATTGACCTGCTTTCACCCTCCACCCCCAAATTTTTACTACCTCCCTCACACTGTTCCTGCTCCATTCTTTTTAATGCAACATAGATCTAAGAACTATCTCAGACAACAGTAGCCATCCAACCCCTTTTCTCTCCCTCCTTACTTTCATTCTTGAGGCCACTGGTAGAAGATTTAAGGAATTAAATAATTCACAGTATAACCAGTTTGGGGTATCAAGGTAGTAAGCAACTTCTAAACCTGCTGCCAGAATCACATGGGGCACATGTTGGAGACACAGATTAAGGTACCCTGTTTTTAGGTCTAGACTGGGCCTTAGGAGTCTTCACCAGCGTTCTCAATCTTGGCTGCACGACTGAAGCACTGTGGAGCTTTTAAACAATGCCTGAGCCCCAACCAGAGAGATTCTGATTGAGGAACACAGTGGGTACCCAGTATCTCACATTTTTTAAAGTTCCCACTTTAGGAACTTGCTAAGGCATAATTCCATACAACCTAGTTAGAAAAAGCTGCTTGTGGTCAATATAATGTAAAGCCTCGCTACTCAAAGTGTGGTCTCAGGACCAGGGATCGATATTACAAACTGAGAGCATGAATTAAAAATCACATTTTAACAAAATCCCCATGTGATTCTTGGGCACATCAATTTGAGAATCAATAATCTGTATCAGTGCTGTCCAAAACAACTCGGTGTGATGACGAAATTATTCATCTGTGCTACTCAATAGGGTAAACCACCAGCCACAAGTAACTGATGGAAACTTGAAATGTGGCCAGTGAGACTGAGGATATGAATTTTTAATTTAAGTGTAAATAGTCACACGTGGCTATTGGCTACTGTACTGGACAGCTTTGATCTAGATAATTCCCTTTGGTCAGGCAGTATGAATTTACAGGTCCAGATCAGTGGATGCAAAAGGAATCCATTGCCTACAGAACTGTCTTTTCCTCTTAATGAAGACAAAAGCCGGGTGTTAAAAACAATTCATTTATTCAGTTTTAAACTAGTTACACAATTGAAATAATCAGTTTGGCACTACTCTATACAGGGATTACGCCTGTGTATGCTGACACTTAAATACTGTACCAGGACCTCTGCATCGAGTCATTCAGCAAATAGATACTAAAAAATATACTGTAGTGTTCCTTTAAGGAAGACTGTACGGGGTGTGCTGCAAGATGACATTCACCGACCTGTGAATTACTTTAATCTAGAAGATACCTTGCATTCTATCAACTTGTCATAGGCAAACATGTGGCATCTGCATCATTAGAGATGCTCACATGAGAGTTACATAAAAATTGAGACCTCCTAATGATAAATAAACTCAAATAAAACCCCCATGCCTCAGCTTTTGTAACATGAAAAGATAAAAGAAAATAATTTAAAAACACAAAAAATGGCATTGAATTGGTACAAAAGCCAAAAATCACTATAATAAAGAGCTACATGTGAATCTTTACAAGTTAATTACACAATGGTGTGTAAAAGCTTGCATCTGTACAAAGTCTTGCCAAGGCTATCTCTACAATTTATACAGTCTTTCCCATCTATATAACATTTATTAAACAAGTCAATTAAATATCAGGACTTCTTAGTCTCTCAACGATTCTGCAGGCAAAAAAAAGAGAAGAAAATAAAAAGAAAAAAAAAGGTTACAGATTTTTCACAAGCACAGCAGTCTTCCATTAGGTGAAGTGTAACAGTTTTCAAAGGGGGCCAAACAACGTTTGTAAAGAATTCAGGTAAAAATCAACCAGTCAGGGTTTTTATTGTTGTTGCTGTTTATTTTCAAAATCACACACTGTATACACACACAACAATCAAAAATTTATTCACCAAACCCCTAGTTTTTCAGCAACTGCTCTTCTATTCAGCACCAAAAACTCCAGTCTGTGGGAAGCACAGGGACACAGATTCGCTTCTGTGTCTTGGTTGAGCAATCCATCAAGTCCTTGGTTAGGTTCAAGACTTGCCCTCTTTTCCTTCCCTCTTCATGGCTCTCCAGACCCAAGGCTCTCAAGGCTTCAGATTTATGGCCCACAGCCCTACTATCATCAAAACCCAACAGCCATTTGGAAAGAATTCAAAATAATTTGAGATGAATGAAATGACAGGACCTGTATTACAGATGGGAACTCTCCATTCCAAGTAAACTGTTTTTTAGTGAGCTTCCAGACTCTGTCTGGTCTTGGATGCCATGATCATAGTGGGTAATTATTTCTAGTCTGAGACATTATGGCTTTGTCAGATGCCTCAAAGAAAAAGTGATCAATATTCTGGAAACACTTGAGACAAGTTAGGAAATCAAATGGCAGCTGAGAACCTGTGGAATGCAGACTAATGAGACCAAATACAGAAACCACCAAAATGATGAGAGCTCAACAGAGGCAGAGTTTTAAAACCTGCAGAGAGCCACCACAGATGGTACCTGAGGATCTGGAATTTTTGATGAAAAGAGCTTGAAGTGAGGACTACTCATCTGTATCAAGGAGGAAAAAAATTTCAGTTAGACAACAGGACATCCAACTCTAAATTAAGCCCCCTAAATGAAATTTTCTTTATTCTTCCTATCCCAATAGAAAGCCTCTGGTCCTCCCTCTTGAATACAGAATGGATAATACATACTTAAGCATCCAGATGAAATGTTCTCACAACTGTATAGAACCTAGAGTGCTGAGGGCAACTTAAAATGCCTAGACCACACTCAGAAGGAACTAAGAATAAGATTTCTTTCCTTTTATCTAACCATTCCTAGGCTACTAAGCCTACTCATTTATAAAGGTCCAAAAGCAGTCACATCAATTCTCTGCTTAATACTTGAAGCAGAGAAGGAAAAATTCTCTGGGAACTTACTTCCATTGGCCATAGCAAAAGTTATGTTTAAAAAAAAAAAATCTTTAAACAATGACATCTAAGAATGTCAGAAAAAGAAAAAACTTGGGAACATCTACTTCTCAGGCATCAAACCAATGACATTTGCCTGAGGATGTCAGACTTCCTTAAACTCAGCACCTTGCTGACTTACCCTTCTATGCATAATAGCATGGTGACACAAGGAGATCAGTGAGAACAAGCAGCTGGTCATCAGTGAACTGCTGTTTGTGTTCCTGCCAGTTGTCATGGTGAGTCCTTCGGAAATTGGATAAGGTCTTTTTTACAGTCATCTGTAGAATAAGCAACCCACAGACATTCTATTTTAACCTCTCTCAACAACTAGGGTTATATTTAGGATAACTGAGGCTAAGTAACAATCACTCGAGACTTCAGATCTCACGCTTCACCGAGTGCTACAATACCAACAAGCCAATCTCATTTGGCAAAGCCACCCAGCTCACTTCTCTAGAATTACTAGCTGTACTTTAGGACAAGCTACTGAAACTTACACCACATTATTAAACCACTTTCAGTATACACTCACATCTATTTTACCAAAGGGAAAAGGACAAAGTCGTTGGTCTTCTGAGTTGTTTAATTTAGGAACATAGGTGTTCACTAAATAATACCATCATAATTTCCTATTTAATATCAGCTCCCAGTTAGACACTGGCTAGATATAAAATGCTAGTAAAACAGAAGGATAAGGACTTAACTATCCTGACAACAATGACAATACTTTACTTCCACTGGACTGGGACGGACAGAAGCTATAATTTCCCGCTACCAAAAAATCTCAAATATACATGAGAGCAAGGTCTCTGCTAGATTTTAATAATCACCGATTAGTAGACGTGGCCCTGGCAGAGGCAGAAGTAGTAGCTTTACCAAAGCAGAAAGTCCTGAGTATATAGGAAATTATTAGTACAATTGGTTTCTTACAAAACATCACTGAGAACATGTGTAGAAAGAAGCTAACAAGGAAGAATTTTACCTCAATAGGCTGAGGATCATTCAGATGTGCACTGAGATTCATAAGGAGCTGGGGCATCCAGGTGGGAACATCGTAAGGACTAGAAAGAACACATGCACCAAGTCCTAGCACTCCAGCATGGCGCTTGACCAACTCTGCAAAGAAAACAGAAATATACATGGAAATACTTACAGGACTCTATTGCACGTGTTACAGTGAAATAGATTAGCTTTCGATTATGCTAGTTGTTTTCAATGTGTGAATTTCTGCATTTGAAACGAATCTGTATGCACACAAATCGAAAACATGATTTTGGGGCTGCACTAAAGATACCCTATAGCTGTCCCTCAATGACAGCATAATTATTTCTAGGTCAGAAATGTGTTGTATATTTGCTAAAACTAACATAGTAATGCCATTTTTGATCAATTCATACCACAGGCAAAAGTGTAATCCCTGATCCTAAAACAATCTCCAATCAAAATCAGACCCCACTATTCTGGATGTGACTACCCCCCACAGAATGCATCAGTTCCTTAGGTAAACACGCCATGTACGAGGAATGTCTCTACTTCTCAAAACAGAACTGCAATGCGTCTATATTCTACAGGGTCTCTATTCTCTCTTTAGTGATAGAATGTGTGTATGTGTTTGTAAGTGTATTATATGTGTATACATGAAACACGGCGGATAAGGAGTTGAAGAATAAGGGAATTTGGGGTAGTCAGAATTGTAAACAATGCCATTTGGTATAATGAAGACCTAAAACTACTTTGGTACTTAATTATTAAAAAATACAATGTTCTCAAGCAAAGAAACTAGAACATACATTGATATTTTACTAGAAATTGCTATTAGATAACTATATATATAATCAAGACTCGACTATAATCAGCACTTAAGAGTTTCATATTCCAAACTTCCTGTAAATTCAATAAGCTTCCTACTTACTAATGATCTTTCCACATATTTTCTAATATTCTTGTGACTGTAGTTAGCATTGGCAAGATCAGATGTTTCTTTGCAATCACATTTAAATTTCTCTTTAAACATAACATAGTGATCAGATCTTATTCTTCTGTTATCTTTATGCTCATTTACACTGGAAGCTCCTGTAGAGTAAGGCTCTTCTCACCCTCTCACCAAAGGCCTAGTGAAGTACTGAATAATCCCCTCTCCAAAAAAAGCAAGGCTTGTTTTATTTAGTTTTTTCTCTTAGCACATCTACACATAAGTTTATAAATTCTAAAAGGAAATATTTCAGACCCTCCAAAATAATTCTGGATAGCTCTCTTTATAGAGCGCTTTCAAGGGGGTAGGTGCAGACCTCATTCACTGTAACAGTTGCATGCAGCAGGGTGCAGGTCCCTTGCATCTATCTCAATTCTAGCTTTTATATTCCAGGTCTTGCCTTCTCTATGTGCAGGGACAACTATTCCCGGTACCTAGCATAGACCCAGGCACATACAAGTCTTTGCTGAGTAAGCCTGGTTAACTCCCAAAAGGATACAAGTGTTTTCTACCAGCACTGTTACCTGCAGAAGGAATTGTATCTCCTACGGAACCAGGGTCTCGCTTTCTTTTCTTCGGTAGTTTTGTTTTGCAAAGTTGCTCAAAATGAATCTGCATAGGACTGTCCATGGTAAGGAAGTTACACTGTAATAGCCCGCTTAGGGTGGTAGCAGCCATTTCTCGAACCTGTAGAGAAAATCATCTCTCTTAGATAAAGCCTGGTGGAAGGATGGCGGCTGGGAGAGTGGGATGGATCTGGGGTAGGACCTCTGACATCTGTATGCCAATTGTGTAAATGCACTTCTGCAATTTCTTACTAGAGATTTCATCAGCTTATCAAAGGGTCTGTGGCCTGAAAAGGGATGAAAGCCACTATATTAGGGTTACAGAAAGTAAAGCTTAACTCTTTGTATGAAATTAAATTTTTCCATAAATAAATTATTTTCCCACTGACTGACAATTCTGCTTATAAGGGTTGTAACTGTAAAAGTGGTGCCAGAGCCTGAAATTAAAATAAATTTTTCCTAGTCTCTACATCTCTTAAAACTACTGCTGCTGTTGTTTCTGTTGGTAATAAAGATACAGTGGAGAACCAATTTCTACAAATGGCATATATTGTAGACATTCATATCCAGCCTACCTCTTATAAATTTCACAGGCTCTTGTCAGTCTATAAACACAGTTTACAGAAGTACTAAATGAAGAGTGTATACCCGTCCATTTTAAATTCAAATGGAAACTCAAGTTTTGGGAAGACGGAAAAAAGCAATAGAAAGATGTCTCATAAATCACAAAAACTTCTACTAAATATTCATAAGGATAGGCCATAATAATTTGAAAAACAACCCAAATGCTTTGCTATTTATTCCTTCAGAAAGTTTTTTTTTAAATTTTTCAATGTGACAGGTTGGGGTACTTAACATTTTTTTTTGCTACTTTCATTACACTATTATATTAAATGCGTTTTACTACTTCTTCTTTGGTTGTATTATTTCCTTTCATATCACGACTTATTTTTATATTCAACTACTGATTAGAATGCTTTCAATTTCTCACTACTATGCTACAAAATATTTTCCTTTTTTCTGCTTTTTCTCCCCAAGTCCCCCCAGTACATAGCTGTATATTTTAGTTGCGGGTCCTTCTAGCTGTGGCATGTGGGACGCCGCCTCAACATGGCCTGATGAGTGGTGCCATGTCGGCGGCCAGGATCTGAACTGGTGAAACTGGGCTGCTGAAGTGGAGCACGCGAACTTAAACCACTTGGCCACGGGGCCAGGCCCCAAAATATTCTTAATTTATATGATTTTCCCATATTGCAATGTACTTTCTTAGAATAGATTCTAAGAATTTAGATTATTAAATGTCATTGTATGAATAATTTCATTGTTAATTTTGTGGCTATCAGTTGCTTTTCAAAGAGACAGGGCTAACATACTATGACACAAAATTAATGTCGAGTATTGGTTGTACCTTACCGACAGTGGGTATCATCATTACAAATTTTTTTTTGAGGGCAGAGAGTAAATTAAGAGTAGGTGAAAAACATCTCATTGTTTTAAGTTTGCATTTCTCTGATCATTTTGACTTTCCACTGTTGATTGCTTATACTGTCTTTATACATATATTATATCACCATCACTATCTACTCCAAAGGCCTTGATGATTTTTCTTACGCTACAATGTTTTTTCTAGTGTGAAGCTTGATAATTTAGATTGATGAGTTTCTAATATAGTCAGATTTGTCGCATCTATTAACTTAAAGCCTTAGAAAGTCATCTCTGCTTGAAGTTCATATAAATATCCAAATTCATTTGTCCTACTTTCTCTAATTAAAAAAAGGGGGGAGTATATTTCTTTACATCTGGAATATATTTCAGCGTGAGATGTTCTAACTGATTTTTCTTTTTCTCCAAACTGCTAACAAATTGCCTGAACACTTCCAACTGAATTATTCTCTTTCCCAATAGCAAAGTCTACTTCTGGGATATTTTGTTCCAAGGGTCGGTCTGCACATGTCTATAATTAATTTTGTAACGTGAGTAGTATTTAGGTTTTTTATCCATAAACACAGTTTTTTTTCTTATCACTTCTAAAAATTTTTCTTTAAATCTAAAAGTTTTCTTATAATAGTTCTCATTTAGATTATTACAAAGTTTTTTTCAATATTATCAGGAGTAGGTTAGCTAATTATTACCAATATTCAGTATCACATTTTAAAAATATGATACAGTAGTTTTAATAAATGTCATGGTTACGGTTATATTAACAGCTATGTTTAAGCCTACCACAGGGGAAAAAAATATAAAATAATCTATAAAAATGGATAAGGGGGCCCGGCCCTGTGGCCAAGCTCCATGTGCTCCACTTTGGCAGCCTAGGTTCATGGGTGTGGATCCCGGGTGTGGACCTACTCCACTCAGCAGCCAGGCCGTGGAGGCATCCCACACACAAAGTAGAGGAAGACTGGCACAGATGTTAGCTCAGGGCTAATCTTTCTCAAGTGAAAAAAAGAGGATTGGCAACGGATGTTAGCTCATCCTCAAAGACACACAAAAACAGTTCTAAAACAAGGTCCAGAAAACAGTAAATTTTAATGCAACTGCTATAACATTTAAAGTTAGGAACTGCTGACTTTCAAGATTTCAATCTTTCCTTTTCAATCCTTTAGTTAAAAAAATTTATAGGTAGCTGTAAATATTTTAACTGAGGCCTGTCAGAGTTGTTCTTCCCACTGTGTGAGTACCCTAGGGACTGGACAATATCTGGACACAAGAAAGCTAGATTACAAAATGAAGAGGCTCATTAGAGAGGAGGAGAAATTTCCATTCCCCGTTTCCTATGGACACAATCAATTTCAGTGCTCTCAAATAAATTCTCTAATTACTGGGAGTGCTCCACTATATGGAAAACTCATAAAGTCCATAAAATAAAATAAAAATTTCAGTTACATTTTCTTTACCTAAGGCAAATTTAGAAAGTGGTATCTTATTCCATATTTATTATAACATGCTGTTTTTACATTAGGCTATCTGAAATAATAGATTTATCTTTTTGTACAAAATATTAATATAGCTCAAAAAAGTTGCCTTTAATTTCTCTACCAAGGAAAATTTAAAAAAAAACAACAACAATCTTGTCTTAAGGCTACTGGATAAATAGCATCTATGTGTAGATTTTCATTCTCTTGAAACTGCCTTCATGCACATTCCTATTAATTCTTTAAAAAGTAAGATAAATAGAGTATTTTCACATGCAATTTCATAGATAAGAAAACTTTGGTTCACAAATATCATCTGCCTGACTGCAAAGAGAAGCCAGATCAAGAACATGCCCAAGGTTTGTTTCCATTTGTACTATAAGAAATCATGATTAGAGTATCAAATCTAATCATAGAGGGCTATGTTAAAATTAAAGTTACTTTTAATAATTTATGTTTTAATAAAACACATCTTATCAGTGTGTGAATACTTCTTCGAAGGGGAGGCAAGAGGTTTTCTTTAAATTCATTAAATTTTGATTTGTTATAACTTAAATTTTACCTCTAGCTGTTCATCCTCCAAAAGACTTATAACCAGCCACCTGATGTCTTTAACTGCATCTTCATTGTTTAGGAAAATAAAGAGATTATAAAATACCATGGTCTGGAGGTAGGTCAGTACTGTATATCTAGCATGCCAAGAACTGCTCCTTGCTGTCTGTGAATAAGACATAAGTAGAAACAATGAAAACAGTGCTGACAAGAACATGAGATGACAGACAGCAAAATTACACACAAATAATATAATCTTCTAATATCACTCTACTTTCACAGATATAACTAGAGCAAGCTTGTTTTACATTTCCTTCTATATAAAAGGTTGCACAAGCTATTTCAGGTAAAGTTAGTTATTCAGAATGTACGAATGGTTGACAGTAAGGGAAAGGAACACAGAAGTCAGTTTTAAAAGAGGGAATTATTTATAATTAATGACTCTAACTCCTTGAAGGGTTACACATTATTTTATTTTACTTTTGATAGTGGCAGGTAGGGTACTGAAAGCAAACAAGATTGAGAACTACTAAATTCCACTACCAAAAAAAACCCCAAAACATTTTGGGTTGTTCAAAAATATTTTTAAGTGATAATCAAACTTAAAAATCTGAAAACCATGGGAACATGCCCATTTTTATATTACATAACACATATAGTATGACCTGAATAAAGCTGGGCACACAGTATACTAAAAACACAGCCAGGAAATATACAATCACTTAGGTCCTTCTACCCATAGACAAGGAAATAAATAAAATAAAGGGGAAATGTTAAAAGGGAATGACCATGCTCCCCCCTCATAAGCACTCTGTGTCCAAGGTGCTTCAATGATTAGCTTTTTGTGTACAGAGAAAATTTGGGGGTTAGTGACCTGCCCAAGGTCAGAGAAGTTGGTGGCAGAGACAGGCACAGAATCTAGGTCTGTTTCTTTGGTCAATATATATCTTCTCTCATAGTAAAAGAAAATTCAAATTGAAAATCAGTATCAGGTATTGTGTGCCCTGCAGGGGACTTTGTGAAATTCTTAGAATGATAAACCAAAATTCTAACCAAAAGATATAAATATTTTTATACATTCTTACTTGTTTGAGCACCTGAAGCACCAAAGGCACTTGATGAGGGTACAGCAACCCCTGAGACATCAGTGATAAACATAACTTTGCATCTCTTTTCAGTTCATCATAGCTATTGTCATTTTCCACCGGGGCAATCTGGAAAACAATAAAACAAACCAAAGACATAAATTGAAAAATAACACTCAATAAGTACGAAGGCATCCGTACACAAAAGAAATCACCTTTTCTACTTTTAATAATTTGTCTGGAAAATTTCAAACACATACAAAACCAGAGAATAATACAATGAATCCTCATGCATCAATCACCTCTTCAATAGTGACAAACTCATAATCCTTTCCTTTTTTGCTCCCCATGGCTCCCCTTCCCCAATTAAATTATTTGAAGCAAATATTAGACATATTTCACCCATAAATTTTTTTTTTAAAGATTTTATTTTTTTCCTTTTTCTCCCCAAAGCCCCCCAGTACATAGTTGTATATTCTTCATTGTGGGTCCCTCCAGTCGTGGCATGTGGGATGCCACCTCAGCGTGGTTTGATGAGCAGTGCCATGTCCGCGCCCAGGATTCGAACCAACGAAAACACTGGGCCGCCTGCAGCGGAGTGCGTGAACTTAACCAATCGGCCACGGGGCCGGCCCCTCACCCACAAATATTTTATTATGTATCTCTAAAAGATAAAGTCTTTCATAAAAAAACTTTTCATGACAGCATACATAAAAATTCATCACAGTTAAAATAAAAATATTCAGTAGTGTTCAAATTTCCCCATCATTTCATACATGTGTTATTACAATTGGCTTTTTGGAATCTAGTTCAAGAAAATGATCACACTGCATCTGGTTGGTATATCTCTCAAGTCTAAGAGAGTCTATTAAAAAAACGTTAAAAAAAAAAGCTATAAATTCCCTTCACCCTCTTTTAAATTCTTTTTTCTTTTAACAAGGCGGCGGGGGGGCGGGGGGGGGCCGTCATTAAACTGTGTTAACTTGTAGAAAATGCTGCCCATTTAGTTAGCGAAGGAATATTTTACAGGGTCTTCCTCTCCTCTAATTATTGAGAAAAATAATTTTTCTGAAGAAATGACATCAACAGCATATAATTTTATACCAATTATGACAATATCTGGAAATTTTTCTCTAAGTTTGATGTAGACAAAACCATTATTCTACAGTGCTGAGTTTTGATAAGCATTTAGTGAAGTTTGAAACTCAGGACGAAACATGCCCCCCTCTCTCCCTGACCACTACACCATTACAGCTCTTGATCCGTCCAAATTAAAATTCAGTTCAAGACTCCTAACGTAAAGAATAAGGTGCATAATTTACACTGTGCTCTCTGCTTTACAGGCATTTATCTCATTTGTCCCTTGTTACAACTCTGTGAGGGATGTTGATATTATCCCACACTTTACACCCAAAGAGACAGTCTTTGAAGTTCAGTAGCTTGTGCAAGGTCACAAAAAAAGCAGCATCTGTCACAGACAGAATTTTAAACTCGGTCTCTATTTACTCCAAAAGCAGTGCTGTGTAAACTATTCTTGGTTGGAAAGCCTCTTCCCTCACTCTTGAGCAATGTGGAGACTCTTAGACTAGAATACAAAAATGAATGAAACCTTCACTTTGATACATATTTCAAGGCTTTTTTTGGATTGATATAAAATTGCTTTTTATGGTATAGGATAAATAAATAATACTTCATTTAAAATCTAATAAACATCTCAGATACGTCCAAGACAGAATTTCTGATCTCATCTCCAAGTATTTCCGTGCTCTTCCTACAGTTTAGCAAACAACAACTTTCTTTCAGACACCTCTCTTTATCTTCACTCTGTACATCTGCTCTATCTGCAAAATAACTTTGTTCATCTGTGCTGTGGTGCCTGTCTACTCCAGACCCCATTCACCATTGTGGCCTAAAGCAGACTCTCAACCTCAGTATTTGTATATTTAGGTGAAATGTTAGGCCTGTCACCAGCAACTTGAACAGTAGAAGTTTTTAATGATTTACGTTGTTCATAAATTTCAAGTGAATTCAAATCATCCTTCTACAAATTCCACTCTCATATATTTGCTTTCTGAATTTTTTTTTTTTGAGTGAAAGAAAAGGGGTGGGACTCCAGCTATCCCACCACTCATTGTCCATTATCCATTTATGGACACATGCAATCACGTTCTGTATCTGGGGCACATGTGGCAGTGGACAAAAGTTTGAGCACTACTGCCCTAAAGACAAACCCTATCTACACCAACGACCTACAAAATAACAAGGACCTATACGCAGACAGCTACTGTCTACTTTATATCCTGTAAGATCTCAGAGGTATTCATGGGTATCAGGCCCTACTCAGCACTCTTAAAAGTATTTAGAGGTAAATCCTTTGAAAATTACCAGTAGTTTTTATCTTTGTGAAATTTCCTAAAGACAAGGTATACTGAAGCCAATCAAAAGTTTAGCATGCCATCTGCTAATGAGCAATACAGGCCTTCCTTCTTAAATGATAACGACTGTACTGACCAACAATTGTCACGTAGTGGTGAGGTTTTGCGCCAAGCCTTCCAAATGTGCAATGAGACTACGCTGTTTTTCCAACTACAGACAACCATAGCATGACTGCAAACTATAATTTTGGAAACTAATAGATCACTCTGTGACCTTAGTTTTATTAGCTTCATCCTCTGAGAAGATGAGTAATTAAAACCTCCTCAGGTTACACCTCTCACCAAGTGAAACTTCAGTGTCATTATATGATTACCAGGGACAAGTTACCTCCTGCAGATATTTGTTAGAACCAACTACAGTGCCATTTAACACTGGAAAATAAACATAATACACTCAACATTTTGATCTTCAGATTTATTATACACTGAATAAAAAAGTAAGAAATAGCTAATATTCAAAAATTTCATTGTGGCTTTTCTTTTGGCTACCAGTATTTTCTTAAACTGGGCTATGGAAATTGGCTATCCACGAAACAATGTTCCGTCTGTACACTTTTCATGTATCGGCCAAAATCCTACCCTTACCTAACATAAAAAAGATTATTTCAACAAAAATTAAACCACTATCGCCTCATGATTTTCCTGTGACTCTTGTACCTCTTAGAGAGCCAACCAAATCATACATAGTCTGAAAAGCTATCAACCATCAGATGATAAATACAGATTCCTTTTGAAGGTCAGAAGAGGATGCATTCTTAATTTCAGCCATAAACTTACCTTAAAAAACAAAGGCAGAAGCTGAAGTTGTTCTTTGACTGCTGTAGAGAAGGATCTTCCTGCACTCGCCATCAGCCATTTCAATACTATTCGGAAACAAGCACACAGAATCAATCTTTGCTATCCAGTTAGAAACCATCAAGTAGAATAATGTAATGCTAGTGTCAGAAAGCCACTCTGATTGCTCTTCAATGTTAAGAAAGAGATCGTCTATGTTATTCCATAAACAAATTAGATACCTATCAGCGGCATGACAGGACCCACAATAAAGGCTGTCACCCAATCTAGGGTACTGAAGCCACTCTCAAAGAATGAACTGGCAAATTATTAACAGTCTACCAAACACCTGACACCAAGCACAAGTAAAACTAGCCTTCAGGGGCTGGCTCTGTGGCCTAGAGCCCAGGGTTTCGCTGGCTCAGATCCTGGGCGTGGACCTAGCACCACTCATCAAGCCATGCTGAGGCGGCATCCCACATGCTGCAACTAAAAGGACCCAGGACTAAAATATACAACTATGCACTGGGGGGCTTTGGGGAGATGAAGGAAAAATAAAATCTTTAAAAAAATAAAATCTTAAAAGAACAAACAGGCTTCAATAATCCTGAAGCAGCACAAACGATGACTAAGTTAGTTGTTTATTCTTAGAATCCTTGAAGAATTTTTAGATATAAAAACAGTAGGACACCTCCAATAACCAAACAGTTTTGAAAAAGAACAAAGTTGGAGGACTCACACTTCAAGATCTCAAAACTCACCACAAAGCTACAGTAATCAAAACAGTGTGGTAATGACAGGAATATAGACCAACAGAATAGACTAGAGAGCCCAGAAATAAACACTCACATACATGGCCTATTAATCTTCAACAAGAGTGCCAAGACTATTCAATAAAGAAATGGTAGACTTTTCAACAAGTGCTGCTGGGAAACTGGATATCCACGAGCAAAACAACAAAGCTGGATCCCTACCTTACACCATATACAAAAACTAACTCAGAGTGGATTAAAAACATAAAGTAAGAACCAAAACTATAAAACTCGTGGGAAAAAAACATGGGAAAAATTTACAACACTGGATTTGGCAATGATTTCTTGGATATGACACCAAAAGCAAAGGCAACAAAAGAAAAAACAGATAAATTAGACTTCATCAAAATTAAAAACTTTTGAGTACAGGACACTATCAAGAGAAGAAAAAGACAACCCATGGAATGGGAGAAAATATTTGCAAATCATATATCAAGAGGAGACTGATATCCAGATTATAAGAGAACTACAACTCAACAATAAAACAACCTAATTCAAAAACAGGCAAAGGACTTGAATAGATATTTCTCCAAAGAAGATACAAAAATTGCAAATAAGCAAATGAAAAGATGTTCAACCACTAATCAGCAGGGAAATGCAAATCAAAACCACGAGATACCTTCTTCACACCCATTAGGATAGCTGTAGTCATAAAAACAGAAAACAAGCATGAGCTTGGATGTGGAAAACTGAAAGCCTTTAGCACGGCTGGCTGGAATGTAAAATGGCGCAGCCACTGTGGAAAATAGCCTGGTGGCTCCTCAAAAAGTTAAACACAGAATTACCATATGGTCTAGCAATTCCACTTTCAATTACCAAAAGAACCGAAAGCAGGGACTCAAACAGATACTTCTACACCAATGCTCATAGCCGTATTACTCACAACAGCCAAAACAATGTAAACAACCTAAACGTCCATCAACAGAGGAATAAATAAACATTGAAAACACTACACAAAGTGAAACAGGCCACTCACAAAAGAACAAACAGTATGATACCACTTACACGAGGTACCTAAAATAGGCAAATTCATAGAGACAGAAAGTAGAATGTGGTTGCCAGAGGCTGGCAGAAAGGGAGAACGAGGAGATACTGTGTAATAGGTATAGAGTTTCAGTTTTGTAAGAAGAAAAGAGTAGTGAAGATAGATGATGGCGATGGTTGCCCAACGTGGATGTACTTGATGCCACTGGACTGTAAGTTTTATATTATGTACATTTTACCATACTAAAAAACATAGGAGAAAAAAGCCAGTCAGACTATGTAAATATACGTCTGTTTTGAAGTGAGTTTCTACTAATTTTAGCTACTCACTAGTTTTTAAGAGTTTAATGCCCTGAGTTCGCTCATCTTCTTCACCAATTCCATTTTCTTCCATAACATGGTTCTGAATTTCTTCATCTACATCCATGAGGGGTTTCAATTTCTCTAGAATTCTAGCAGTAAACTCAGGGACACGAGGGGATGCCGTTGGCGCGGTGTTTGGCAAAGAAACATCTATCATGAATATGTAGGTCAGGACACTGTAAAATAAAATACGTACAGTAAGAAGAGATGCCACATTATCAATAAAACTAAAGTTCAAAAGTTACGACCCCACCAAAGTAAATTTTCCCAAGACAATTCCTGGAGAGTCTCTTGCCCCTGTGCCAGTAATTCTGAGGTATTAAAAACCAGGCTGTGTGACTGCTCACCTCTGGCTTGTGAGCACACTGCTGTCCTATTTTACATTCGGAGCCTCTTTTCTAGTGTCTCACAACACAAGATAAAACAAAATTTGAAGAGGAGGGCACCATGAAACTCAACAGTAACACAACCAGTATATATTTAATTTAATAAAAAGAATCCAAGAGGTATACCACGGAGAAAGTTATACCTACCTCCCTATTCTTTCCCTGACATTTTTGTAAACCTGGGTGAGTTTGGGTTCCAAGTACTTCAGTAGTCTGTGCAATAGCTCAGGCACTCTCCACTCTTGCTGGGCAAGGCCACCTTGCAGCACATAGAGTCGACTAAAATTAAAGCACAGCACAGTTGTGTGAGAGCCCCCCTCTGCCTTTACGTATTGACAAGATAGATTAACGATGTCTGTATTCCACTTAAAATTGCTTCATTTTCTCACCTAATAAATAATAAAACTGACAATTCAAAACAGCGTCTTTATGAAGATTTTATTATTTTTCCTATGCCATTTTTCTCTGGATTCTCATTTCATCTCCACTACTATACAATCAAAAGAAATACTAACTTTAGAATACTCATTGAATTAATTTCTAAGCATCAGAAGCTTCTTCATTAATTAAAAAGAATAATGATTTAGGGCCGACCCCATAGCCTAGGGGTTAAGTTTAGTGCATTCTGTTTTGGCAGCCAGCCCAGGTTTAGTTTCTGGGTGGGGATCCACACTACAATGTTAGTGGCCATGCTGTGCTGGCAGTTCACATACTAAAAAATAAAGGAAGACTGGCACAGATGTTAGCTCAGGGCAAATCTTCCTCAACAACAACAACAACAACAATAATTATTATTATTGTTGTTGTTGTTGTTGTTAATAAGATTATCTAGATTTCCTTCTCTCATCCATTAATTTTTTCCAGCTCCTTATGCCCCACGCTCCACCAAGTATACTGTTTCTTAAAAGGATTGCTCTCTTCTTTCCTAATGGGAAAGAGTGAAAATTGAGAAGATCTGATAAAGAAGTTAATAACGTCATGGTGCAAAGAAGCAGTCCTGGTATAAAAGATGTGACAGTGGAGAAAGCTGAATCTAACTTATGTTTGAATTGCTCAGGTTGCCTCCATTTCTCCTACTGTTCCCAATTCAGAAATAATTCTATTTAGTATCGTATGTTGTATTAAAATTGATCATGCCATCTCCCAGAAGAAAGCAGTTACATTATCTAGCCTTTAGGAGTACAGAGAGTTCACTTGCATCTACACATCAAGAATAAAGATGCTATCTTTTGTTAACTTCTTAAGTTTTCTTTTTATTTACCATGCGTCTACAAAGGATCCTCCTTCACCACTCAGTGGTGATTCCAACAGCAACTCAAAAAGCCAATGAAGTTTCCGGGGATCTCTGCTTTCCTGTGTTGAAACAGAGGAAAGTGACAATAAATAAAGTAACAATTAAAATGGGTCCTACAATTCTGTAAATAAATCAGATCTTGTTATTTTAGAAATATTATAAATAAATACAAGTATAGAGGAAGAAATCCAAACTAAAATCATAGGTAAGTCAAATCCAAATGTATTATCATAACATACGTTAGAAAGACTAACAGTTAGAAAATTGTTGTTAGCTAAATGGATTGACTTTAAACCAAAGTATACAAGCTATGGACATAGATAGTGTCAAAAATAACACTATAACCTTGTATCATCTGGCTTTTACTAGATGTAAGTCACATTTACAGCTATATGATTTGACTTGTCATTCAATCTAAAAACGCATTACCATGGCAGAGAAAATATAACAATCACATTAGAGTTATCATTCAAGGCTTATTTGGAAGGCTAAATAGAACCATCTCCATTACTCAAGATGACAAAACTATGAATGAAATTTCAAGATTCAAGACGTACTGAGAGGAGAAGGAAACTGTCTGAATAGAGGAGTTAGACACGAAAGGAAGCGGGAGGACTTACACAGGATGTTGCTATACAAGTCCCCCAGTCGTTGTAAGTTTCTACTGTAATGTTGGACAACGCAGTTCTAAGCAGAGGGCACAGAAGCTCCCAAAGCTTCTCCACCTACTCAAACCACAGAGGAAAAAGTTAATGGTACTCAGAACATTTTTCTTCACCTATCTTTTCCTGGAAACATACACATACAAATACACAAACTGATACCTCATTTAAATTATATTTTAGAACACTCCAATAATCCAGGAAAAGTAACTTCACCGTATCAGTAACATATGCATTACTGTATACGTATATTATATATGTATATGTATATGTATAAAAGTAACATCCATCATCATACATACCCAGGTATAGGTGAATTTTTTTCCAGAAAAATTATTCAGAAAAGAGGAAACACCTTATATTGTTCCTTACAAAATCTCATACTACTGAAAAGTTCTCTTTTAAAAATTTTGAATAACATAGTACACTGGGCTGAAACAGCACTTCAATTATTTCTAAGATTTGCAGTGCTTAACGAGGCCACTCGGTTGAATTCTAAAATAGGAAGCAATGACATTTTAATAAATTTAGTATTAGCCTAACGTACGGTCTTCAAATTCCAAGTTCTGGATTATTACAGCCTTTAAAAAGTGTTCAGTTATACACAGACTGCAAACACATGTGTACAGAGGCTTCTCACAGTTTAATGAGAATACAAATCACCTTGAGATCTTGATAAAAATGCAGATTCTGATTCATTAGAGCAAGGTGGGCTCTGAGATCCTACTTTCCTAACAAGCTCCCAGGTGATGCCCACGCTGCAGGTCCATGGACTGCACTTTAGTCAAAGGACCCACAGAGGACAAATGGGGACAGAGGGCTGGGCATAAAGCTTCCAGTGGTAGCACCAGGCAGTTATTAAAAAGACAATGAAGAAGAAGGAAAAAAAGCTGTATCTTAACTTATAAGGAAAGGAAATGTGTTTTAGAAAAGAGAAACTCAAAAATGACAGACAGGATACCAAGGATATGTGTGACACCTTTAAATAAAATTATTTCATGATATGCAAGCAGGAAAAAGGCCAATATTGCAAATTAACAAGTACTTTCATTTAAGAAGTGATTTGAATATATTTAACAAAATTAATATATTAAAAAGTGTTCATAGTCAAAGTGTTCATAGTCCTCCTAAGAGGATGCGTAGTTAAGCTGGCCAAAAACAATATCTGGGTCTTTTCCTTGATGGTAGTCTACCTTATATTCAGGCATTCTGGACATTGTACCAGTTATTTTCAGTTTAGTGCATTTTGCTAAGAAACTAACCATAGGGCAGGTATATAAAACTAAATCGTACAACTAAAAAGAGGGATACTCAATAAAAAGATGTCAAACTCAAACTGTCTGCAAGACCAAATGAGTAAGGTAGATGAGCGAGGAGGCTCAGAGAAAGGATTTAATGAGAAGCTAGAGAGTGCCTCATCAAGGGAGAAGCCCATGTGCAGCATCGGCCAACTGATGCAGTGCAACAACGTGGGAACAGTGTTCCAGGGTCTTCCTATTTTTCCAGAGAAACTATTATCTTTTTTACACGACATATCCTGATTTTTCCCCTAATGTTGGCAAATAATTCAGATTTTAAAAGCTAATGAATGTCGCTTATAGACCACTAGTTTGTGACTTATACTCAAAAGCAACATGGAATCGAACATTTCATATTTTAAGTATTACTATCTAATGTGTTGGGAACTGCTACATAAGTGGATAATGTAGCTTTAACAGGGAACACGCTGTACAAATACATCACCTTTTCATATGTCCAATGTTTAGAGCCTCTGATTAAACCAGCTATAATTTCTGCAACACATCGCTGGGTGCTTTCATGTGAATCTGCAACCAAACGTTCTAAATGGGGCTTCAGAACCGGCAGAAAGGCATCATCAAAATTTCTGAATATACCCTATCAAATCAAAAAGAAAGTTCTTCAGTATTCAAATGACTATCATCATCTCCATTATAATTATAATATGCTTGTTTCTGTTCGCTACACCACTACGGTGCTTAAAAAACTCCAAGTGTTCGTCCTTTTAAAACCTAACAGCTTTAACAATGTCCATAAGTTAGAATGGTAAGAATACTGTCATTTTGCATGTCACATTAAAACGTAATCAATGAAATTACAATTAATAATGTTTCTGACCTTAAAAATATCACACACATCTCAGAAAAAAATCAAAAAGGACATCAAATGCATATAGTCTTGCGGGGCTTTTTTTGCTTCTACTGCTAATTACAAATATTTAAGATAAATACTAAAGAGCTTTGTTTTTCAAAGAGTCCTAGACCTTACTAAGCCAAGATCAATAGGATCCGTGTAACTTCCGAGACACTTTAGATGAAGATAGCAGATGACACAACTGAAACTTTGATCAAATATTTTTAAATTTATGAACCTACAAATTGACAGGCACTAAGCTTTATGAAGAAGGTATATAAATAACATAGTTACCTTAAAGAGGCAAAAACGTCGAGGATTAAATTTATCTTTTCCTTTTCTGTCTTCTAAAGATAGAAAAGTAATTAGCTGTTCAACAAATTTAGGATCAGAAAAATGATCAAATATAATCTGTTCTGCCTATAAAGTTGAAAAAAAAGAAACAACATTCAGGGTTAAAATTCTATTTAAAAACATGATTCTGAAAACATTAAAATTCAACTGTAAAGTTTTGATATGCAATAGCAGGCTGTTATTTTCGTTCTCAAGAATTTTTAGCTCTCATAGAGGATTTCTAGAACCAAAATAACACTGTTTCCTAAAAATGCTAAATCCATAAGAATAGCTTTAGTTTCCCTTCAGGTATTCAGGTTTGGATTCCAGTGCTCAAACTGTGAATTAAAACCAACAAATATTCTGCTTGGGAAATGAAGACAACGCTACTGTGCCATGTTGTGTGCAGTTTAGGAAAATCCCCCAAACTGTAAACCAAGCCTCAGCAAATTATTTCCATTATTTATAAAACATCAGAAGTTGAAAGGGAAACTGTTCAGAATTAGAAAATAAAAGCTACAACACCATTGACCTAACTGAGGAAGACATAAACTTAAAAGTTCTTAGTTAACTTTCAAAATAATAAAGAAATAAGTTCTATAAAGATTAAGGAGTTTAGACTTAAATCTATAACATCTATTTACTGCGTACTCATTTATATGCAATAGAAAACTCAAAGCCAGTCATTATCTTTGTCTTTAAGAAGCTTGTTAGCAGACGGAACTGATATAAGAAACAAGTATATAAATACATAAAGGAGTACCCAAGTGAGTGCTAAGTGGGGTGGTAACTTGAGAGTAACCTTGGACACAAAAAGACTCATGCCAACTGGCCCTAATAGAATGGGAGGACAAATAAGGGAGTATACATTTATCAGTACTTACCCAGTGCTATACTGAAATATATGAATTGGGATAAAAAACATAAAATGAGTTTGAAACAAACCACTGGCCAAAACTAAGATGCACTTGAACCAGGGTAAGTGTCTACACACAGTGAAAATGGCACGCTTACCTCTGTCAAATCCTCCCTGCTTCTGCCAAGCTTAGGCTGCTCTTCCACATCAGCATAGACAACCATATTCCTACACAGTAAGAGTATATGTGAGATACACATGGAAAAATATATTACAGTGATAGAAAGCATTAGAAGGCACCTTTAATGAACTCTAATTAGATGCTAAATTGGGGATACAAGTACATTACTAACAGTCTCAGTCTTAAAAATCTAACAGATTTTTGTGTCCTAGTGACATAAATTACTGGAATCAACAGTAAGGCACAAATAAGTATTTCTCTGGGCAGGTTTAGGCATGTGTAGTGTTAATAGGTAGAAATTATAACTTAGAGCCACTATTAACAAACTCCTTAGACATATAATGGCGGGACTAAGGAAGTCTAAGGGTTTCAGCAGAAAGACAAGGAAAGAGGCAGGATTGAGGCATAGAACTGGCAGGAGCAAAAAAAAAAAGAGGAAGAAGGAAAAGGAAAAAAGCTAGAGATTATGTATCTTTCGTGGCAGAGTACCTCTAACTGCCTCAAGTGCCTCTGAACCTCCCTGGAAATCCAAAGACAACAAGATAAGACAAATTCTATCAAAAATAAGCTGGGTGCACGGCAAGTTGCAACTTACTGTGGCCAGGTATAGTATCCCCAGTGAGTTTTTTCCACAAAGTAACTTGACTCCCATTCTTTTTTACTTCTTGGTATACTTTTGCTATCATAATGCAACCAGTGATTATCAGGCCTGTCACCAGCAAGAATTTGGGTGGGTTTAGGATATCCACCTAAGGAAAAGACAATCACGTTTGATGAACTTAAAAACATCCATGCAATAATTATTCTCAACTTTCAATCAAAAGTACTAGTGTGACTTTGTTATCATAGCAGACTATTAAAATGTGTTCAAGGCAAGACAACATATATATGAGGCATTTGAAACCAGAGGGGAAAAGATGGAATTATTCACTCAATGGTGTTGGGATAGTTATTCACGGGGAGAAAATCAAGTATGACCCATACTCCATTCCTTTAACCAAAATTAAAAGGATCAATTTTGTCAAAACTTCTCAGGTTTGAATTAATTTCAGACTTACAGAGCTAAAGAATTCCCATATACTCTTTACCCAGATACCCAAAATTTTAACATTTTACCATGTGTACTTTGACATTCTATACACACATACTTGTTTTTTGGAACCATTAAATATTCATTTAATATGGGACCTACAAAACACGTATTTCAAGTGAGGGTAAAACAAGATCAGTGGTAGGCAGTATAAGGAAAGTCCTTCTCACATTTAGTTAACACCATTTTACAGTGTTCCAAAATAAAGATGGTGGTACAAACCATGCTCCCCTCCCAAAGCAGGAGTGGGGGAGAACTGAAGACAGCTGTTTAAATATCATAGGAGTTACCAGAGGTAAAAAAAATTTGGTAGCCAAAGGAATAAAAATGACATTTTTATCCTCCCAAATCAAACTACTTTATTATTTTTTTCTGACTATATGAGATTACTATTCAAAAAGTCTGATAATACAGTAAGGTATAAAGAAGAAAATTAACCTTGCCCCAATCCTACCACCTGGAGAGAAACATTTTACATATTGATATATTAATGGTAATGAAATTTTAAGTCCTTGAAATATAGTTTGACAAATAAGTAGTATAATTGCTTAGTTGGTGAAACAAAAAAGAAGTGGATGACAAGTATACTCAGTGTGTGCAAGAGGTACATGTATTAGGAAGACGCAGAATCAATCCATTTTTTTTTTCCTTTTTCTCCCTAAAGCCCCCCAGGACATAGTTGTATATTCTTAGTTGTGGGTCCTTCTAATTGTGGCATGTGGGACGCCGCCTCAGCGTGGCTCAATGAGTGGTGCCATGTCTGCATCCAGGATTCGAACCGACAAAAACACTGGGCCGCCTGCAGCAGAGAGTGCAAACTTAACCACTCGGCCATGGGGCCAGCCCCTCAATCATTTATAAAAACTTTTTATCAGTTGTTTCTATTAAATCAATTGTTTTCCCCTTATATTATTTCATACTTTGTATTAAAATCTTTCTGTACTTCTATACTTTGTGCAGAAAAATATCTGCGATCAAGAACCATGATTTACATACTTCAAAGAAACTTTCCAGTTTGACTGAGAACCACTATAAATTACATTTGGCAGGACTTACTGATTTCATACGGGTTGATGGTCAGCTTTTTGTGTGTTCTTTTCAGCTGCTTCAAAATACCAGCAACAGCTGAGATAGCCATCTAGAAAAGAAACAGGTAGGGTAGATATATCAAAAATTTTAAATCTCTTAAATGGTTGCCTGCCTTGATCAAAGCAGAAGCTAGATTCTGTTTTTTTCAAGAGCAGAGAAACGCCTCACCCACTGAACATCTGGTGGTACAGCCACATGAGTGCTAAATCTGACTTGGAATGAGTCTGTTCACAGTTCCTACTCTTGAACGTTCATCCATGCTAGTCTCTGCCTAGAAAACTTTGATCCTTTTTCTGTTAAACCAATACCTGCTCATTCTTCAAATCTCAGCCTAAACATTTCTCCCTAAGGGTTTTCTCCAATGTACTAGGTTAGGACAGTCCTTCTTGCACCCTACCTCTAACACTTCATGAGTAAAACCAAAATTATATCCTTAGATATCTTCCCCTTCCTGTAACACTTCATATCTGTAATTAATTTTTCAAAATCAGTCTTTCCCACTAACCTATCAACTTGTTCCCTGCTATATCCCCAGAGTTGAAATGTAGTACCTGAGCATGTCCTTATGTATTTGTTGGATGAGTTATTATCTTTTCTGAACCAAGAGGGGTAGATTTCAAACCAATACAAGATATCTATTAAGTGTGTCTTGTTTGTGAAGAATTTAAAGTCTGAAGAGGTGAGGTAAAAATTCTTAAATCCAAGATTGTAGCTAAAGTAAAGTATCTACCTTTCGAACTACAATTGCATCATGGTTGAGATTCTCAACAAAAAAACGTATGGCACGAAGAGGTAACACTCGGTCATCTCTCAAGAGTAGAGACAGAAGCCCAATGCCTATATGTTCAAATTTCCAGGGCCTGAAAAGGGGAGGAGAAAGAAAAAAAAAATCACAAAACACATCACTCATAAAACCACTTTTAGAAGAAACCCTACATTTGAAACATTAATTTTAAGTTTCCCAAGAATTAAAATAGGTACATTGAAGAACAATGCTCCTATCATTAGCCCCAAACTTCCCCTCTTGGTCTTCTAAATTCATGAATCAGACAACAATTCTTTCTAACAGTCATTCAGGACCTTCAGAGTAGAAACCTCCTATAATATTTAAGATAAAAGCTTGAAGAATTAAAAAAATTTTGCACTTACAGATTTCTCTGCTCCACACCATCTAGCAAAGTGTTTACCAAATTTTCATAGTTCCTTAAAAAAAAAAATTCAGGTGATGTATTGTTTTAATACAATACTAAGATCAACATCAAATAATGTAATATAAACTCAAATTCTGGCCAAATTCACCCTCTTCTTACTTCTCATCAATACACTGTAAAGGACCTGGTGAAAGCAAGCCAGAGTGAAAGCCAATGGGTGAACAGAGACACTGGGAAACAACAGAAAAGCAAAGAGAAAGCAAAAAAAAAGTGTTAGGTACGCTGAGCACCTCAACTATTCCCGAGTGGACAGTCGAAAGTAAATTTGTGAGTAGTAATCAGTCAGGAGTGGTCTATTTATAATACGGCACTCCAGGTATACAGGAAGTAGGCTGTAATTTCAGAGTTTATTATTTATATGGACATGTTAGAAAAAAGTGAATAAGCATATTCATAAGGCAAAGACAAAATCAAGTGAGGGAGGCTCCTGCCTACACTGAAGAGCTTTGGTTCCAAAAATGTAAAAACAGTTTACTAATATCCTGATACCAAATCTGTATAAATTTGATCAAAAAGTAATTACTGTAAGAACTGTGAAGAGATACATGTGTTGAACTTGAATTGGGATGTAATGACTGATATGTGTCCTAAAAAAAAAAATCAAAGAGAATTCACATTGAAAAAAGACACGATACTAAGATAACTTTAAGAGGGTATTTTCCACCTTCATAGCCAAAAGTGACAATCAGAAATCCAAACAATAATTATCTCCTAACATTTCTGTATTTCTTCAGAATCAATGTGTCAATTTCAATAGGTAGCTATGGTGCATCTATATTTTAGAGGTATTTTAAACCTACTATCTATAATGTCAGCCATCTTGATAAGAAGGCATTCATAATTACCTTAGGGCATCAGCATTCTTTTCTTGTTGGCGTTTAAGTCCTTCTTTAATTTCTTCTGAGCTAAGCATTATCTGATTGGTAGAGGGGTTTTTTGACCGTTGAAGTAATTCTGCTATTCCAACACATGACTTTGGAATCTTATTAAAAAGAAAAGCCAGGGAAAAAGTGAAGTGTTGACACACACTACAACATGGATGAATCTTGACAATGTTACGCTTAGTGAAATAAGCCAGATATACAGGACCACATATGGTATGATTTCATTTATATGGCATGTCCATAATAGGTAAATTGACAAAGAAAGTAGATTAGTGGCTTCCAGGGGCTAGGAGCACAGGGGAATGGGTACAGCTACTGGGCACAGAGTTTCTATTTGAGTGATAAAAATGTTCTGGAATTTGAGTGACGGTTGCACAACCCTGTGAATATACTATTGTGAATATACAAGCACAGCATTAAAAGCATGAATTTTTTGGTATATGAATTATACCTCAATTTTTAATTTTTTTTAAAAGAAAGTACAATCCAATGACAATTTCAAATAGCAAGACTACGTTTTATGGAAAAGGACTACACTTAGAGCAGTGGTTTTTAAACCAGAGGGTGGATGTCAAATATAATCACTTTAGAGAAGAGGGGGCTTCAACTGCACCCACCTCTTTTCTCTATCCCCAATTCTGATGGGCATGTAAATACACACTTGAAAATTCTTACATGATCTGCTCCACCTCTCCATTTGAGCACCACTGAAACTCATACTCCTTACTTTTTCATTTGTCAAATCATCCAATTTTAGTTCACTTCATTATAAATTATGAACTCTTTGGTCAATCTTTTCTGATTTTGGCTACTAGGAGTGAACTCCTAAAATGTAATCAACTCTTTGAAAAATGAGGCCACGGACAGAGAGGGAATAATGGTAGATGCAACAATGTAACTCTCTGTGACCCCTTGATAGAAAACAACCTAGCTCTCTCCTGGCCATGCTCCAACTTCCTATTCTACCCTGCTATCCACAGTAATCATCACCAAAGTACAAAAAGGAAACAGAAACAAAAGCTTTTTAAAGAAAACATTAGAATCAAATGCCAAGAGTATTATTACTGAAAAAAGAAAAATAAAAAGTATTTTAACAAGGCAAGAAACCCACAAGGCAGTATCTCCACTACAACTTGAATTAAAAGAATGGTTTTGCTTACTGTGAAGTCCAAGCCAATTGTTTCATATTGTCGATGAATCTTTTCTGCAAGATCATCAAACAGTCTCACTATTGAAGGCTTTTCCAGGGACATTGCTTTGCTAAGCCCAGAAGAAACAATTGCTGGCCAAGTCTGCACAATACAGTCCCAATCATGAAGGTTTGCCAAGCATACACCACTGTGATTTCCAAGGAGACAATACAAGGCACCCTGCAGGGAGAAAATGATTAATATGGGAAATAAGGGGCACCATTTATTATAGCCAACTCCACTACATGTTGTTTTTAAATTTACTAAACATTAATTATTTAAATGTTTGATACTTGTTAGTAAAGTAGGTTCACACATTTATCATGTTACTTTTAGAAACCTGAACTTGACATTTAATTGTCATCTAGTAATATTTTCTCTAAGTACTTTAATAGAGGGTTGGCTCAAGGAATGGCTATTAACAAGATAATATAGAAATGGAAGTATGTTGTTTTTAAGAACACAGCTTCCATTCCAATTCTCTTCTACTACAATTATATCATTAAGCCCATGAAATGTGCCACCCTTGGCATTTTAGGGCATAATGCTTGGAATAATTTCTAAAATAGTAGTTAACATTGAGTTGCCTCATATTTTGGCTTCTGTAATTCCTTATTTTGTGATATCTTTCTAATCTTTCCCTTCTCAGTTAGATTTTCTTGGGCTTCTAATGGAGTTTACTCAGCATTTCCTCCCTCCTCCTCTTCTCTTCTCACTCTTCTCCTAGGCTCTCTTACCCATGCCCAGATTTGAATTATCACGAACGCAAACTGAAATCCTATCTTTAAGCTCCAAACTCAGACGTCTAACTGCCTGCTTGACACTGCCTCTTCATTTACAGGAACCACTCCAAATTAAACTTGTCCAAACAAACCAATTCATCATCTATTCTCCGTGTTCTCTCTCTCTGATATATTGAACAACCAGTTGTACAATCCAGAACCTTAATAATTTTGAAACCTCCTTTTTTCAGTCTCCTCATATTCAACCATCAAGTCTCATCAAGTCTCCCTTCTAGATCTCCTTCAATCAACCCATTTCTATCCGATAGTGTAAGTATTTCACTTATACTCTACTGCATCCCTATGGGATGTAGTATTTTCCTTATCTTGTGTCAATCCCTTCCTTCTCTGCTCTAATCACAGAAGCTTTCACTCATTTGCTTAAACTTACCATCTCAGGCCTTCCTTCCCGCTGATCACACTGCTCTAAACTTTGGGTCTTTCGTCCCCTTCTCCCATAGACCAGCCAGGCTAGTCATTCACCAGCACTCAATTCAAACTGCATCCTACATTTTCTCCATCATAACATCAGTCATAAACATAGGTAAAATAAATAATTAGGGAGAAAAAAAAGACTAAACCTGTTTAAAGGTTAAGTGTACTAATGTCTTCAACTTACCTTGAAATACATTACAAAAATAAGATGGATGGAGAGATGGACAGATATGTGATAAAGCAAATACAGCAAAATGTTAAACACAGAATCTGAATGGTGAACACATAAGTAGTTATTGTAGAATTCTTTCAATTTTTCTGTATGTTTGAAAATTTTCATAGTCAAACAAAAACAAAAACCCATATACCTTAAACTGCTGTTGTGTGACATCTTGTCTGTCTGGCCGTAAGAATTCCAAAACCAAGGGAATGATATCTCTGCAACAGAAGTTATATGCTCCCAAGGCAGCAAAAAACGTTTGCTGAGCCTTATTTCTGACCTGGAGAAAGTATTATTAACAGAGAACTTTTATTAAATGGTACACAACAAACTACAAACATGGTTTTTTTCTTTTTTGGTGAGGAAGATTTGCCCTGAGCTAATATCCGTTGCCAGTCGCCCCTGCCCGTTTTTTCTGCTTGAGGAAGATCTCCCCTGAGCTAACATCTGTGCCAGTCTTCCTCTATTTTTTGCATGTGGGGTGCCTCCACAGCTTGGTCGAGGAGTGGGGTAGGTCCATGCCCCGGATCTGAACCCATGAACCCAGGCCACGGAAGTGGAGCGTGCAGAACTTTTACCACTCAGCCACAGGGCCAGCCCCCAAATTTCTTTACTGAATTATCAAAAACAAAGTGATGCTAGTTTAAACGTTATAATAACAGGAAATATATTAAAGCACACACCTTAACAAAAATGAGTAAATTATCTTTTTATCAAAAGAAAAGCATATTACCAATCACATCCATGGTTTAGGTTACAATTTTTTTTTTTTTTTAAGGAAGATTAGCCCTGAGCTAATATCCGATGACAATCCTCTTTTGCTGAGGAAGATTGGCCCTGAGCTAACATCTGTGCCCATCTTCCTCTACTTTCTATGTGGGACACCTGCCACAGCATGGCTCGCTAAGTGGTGCACAGGTCCACACCCAGGCTCTGAACTGACAAACCCCAAGCCACCAAAGCAGAGCATGCGAAGTTAACCGCTATGCCACAGGGCCAGCCCCTCAAATATTTTCAATAAAGGAGAGACCAATTGGCACTGCATTTGTTCAGTAACATAATTGGCAGACTATTAAACATTTTATTCTGACCTACTTGTGATGAGAAGAGTCAGATTTCCCCCTGTGTCTATACAAGGAAAATGAGACTTTCCACAACACAGAACAACTTAACCACAACTCACACAGGAGCAGTGTCCTGAAACCCAAGCATAATGACTAGGAGGAACTACATGGCTCTCGTAATGTGATTTAATCAAGCAGCAGCAACATCACACTAGCACTATCAGCTTTGATTAAATTATTTTAAAAAATTTGAGAGATAATTACAAACAGCAAAAATAAACATTATTTAAAAAGACTAGTAAAATAGCATGAATGTGTTTGCAATTTGAAAGATGTTTTCTATGCCAATTAATTATTTAAACTCTTCTGTTAAAATGGGGATACTTAGATTGCAAGTAATAAAATGGGAGAGTAGGGGAGGGGAGAGTGATTGGACTACCCTTACCTGACTATACGAACTTGTAGATAAACGAAGAAGATCTCTGATCATATCCTGATGTATCTTTTTGTATTCACAACCCTCAACAGTTAGTGTTCGTAACTGCGAAAATAAAACAATGTGAATTAAATCTCAAAGTTTTGACTAAAAGTTCATTTAATTATGAAGTAACACAAATAATTAAATATTCATCTGGAAAACAGTCATTTAGAAAAGTCATCATGATTTTAAAAAGATGTTTACCTCATGCTGCAACATGACTCTGTCAATCAGTAGTGCTCTGATATGCTGTTTTTTCCCATGGAGCTGGAAAACAAAGCAGCCAACACATCAACAGTTTCCCTAAATGACAACTCAACAACAGCATCGTCTAAATCTCTTAATGAAAAATTGGTTGAAAGGAGGTCCACAGCAGGCTGGCGGGTAGTGGAGATATTTCATTTATTCTAAAGTCATAAGGCTTATATTAAAATATACTATTTCAGTTAATCTTATGGCTTATAGTAGAAACACCCCCTTTAAATGGCTCATTCAACAGCCTGTTTGATAGTTTACTAATGGATCCACACATGGGAGAACAATGAAGTTGGTCCTTATTCAGTCAAATACTAAAAGTACAAAAATAGCCTACCAAGAAAATTGCTTGACTCTGTTACATTTATAAACAGCCTTTCTGGGTAACCGTGTATGTTTACTACAGAATACATCTTTTATTTTTCTAAAAATTATCTTTTAAGCCCTGTTCCACCTCCAATCTTCCATGCTGTCACAAAAGCAGATATCTGGAACTCAAGGATTCTTTCTCTTTCACATCTTTATCTGATTAGTCATCAAATCCCCACAATTGCTTCTTTTTCAAAACACATCTCCATTGCAATGTCAGTGACTTGATTCAGACTGGGTTTTCCCATGAGGACTATCACCATAGTTTAACCACCCTCCCTGCTTCGAGTCTGTCTCCTACTGCTTAGTTTTCACAGCAGAGTTTCCCAAAATTCACTGAATTGAATAGTGATCTTTCCAATATTCAAATCAGATCTACTTAAGAATCTTTAATGACTCCCCCATTGTCGAATATAAAACCGAAGCACTTTCTTGGGTTAAAACTATAAATGACTATCCTACCTCCTGTCACTCTTCCGTCAAGCACGCCGTGTCTGTGTCTCTCCTACCCTTTTACGTGCATTCGCTCTGTCTGAAATATGTAGCACCCCTTGCCTAAATAATGAACTCATACAACCTTTTCAGACTCAATTTCAACAAGTCTCTCAGAGAAGAACACTGCTATGAACAGCAAATGGCTGACTTAGGTATTCTTTCTTCTGTGCTCCCAGAGAAACTTGTACTGACTTCTCCTGGGGCACAAATAAAACATCAGATATATCTTTCTCAGATCTACATAAAGTGCAATGCTTTAAAATCATGCCTGTGGACAATTACTCTTATCTTTACTCCTTCAGGGTCTTATAAGGCAGCCCAAATGCTGTTGCCAGATTATTATACTCCAAATTCCCACTGAGAGTTCAGAGACTATCATGGAAACTGACAGAATTAGTATCAAGAAAATATATTTTTTTCTAGGATCCTTGTGATTATACCATGATGTATAATATTTTAAAATCTACTATTTTCACTTCTAGGGAAACTTCCTCTGCATGCTGAACAACTGCTAAATTAGGTGGTTATATCAATATTATACACCTTTCTAAAAAGTAATTTAGAGTTCTAGGTGAAAATACTGACCCGATTTTCCATTGATTTCTTTACTAGGTTAAAACTTTTCCAACGGGAGTCAAATTCATGTTTGTGAGATCCTTGGAATTGCAAAAGGTCTCCAACAATCTGTGTCAAAGAATTTCAAATTTTATATTTACAAGTCATCATGTCCAACCTGGTCATACTAATAATTATGCAACTATTAAATGACAATTGTACCTTTATGATAAGAAACAAGGACTTGGTATCGTCTTCTGAATTATTAAGTATGTGGTCTATAATAGGAGGAAGAAAGGATTTTTAGTAAAGTATTTTGAATCACCATAGGACTCCTGATATATTAGTTAAGAATCTATTAGTTAAGGGAAAAAACACTACCTAATACGCTCACCATTTAGAATAAAAAATGTTAAGTAAAAGGACATATGCTATAGAATAAAATTCCTAAATATTTATTAGTAAAAATAAATTAAACACATATATGTACTTACTAAGAAGTTTCCTTATAACCCTAGCAATTGCTTCTCGGTGGTTCTCTCTGGATAGATCTATTTTTAAAAAATGAGAGAAGGCATTTTAAACACACTGAATGCTCCCCAGACTGTTAAAGTTTATTAATAGTTTACGTCAAGAAGGATAATATATCCAGGAAAAATACACATGGGTCTGCCTTTACCACAGTCGGACTGGTGGCAAGGCCGGATACAGAGTAACTTCTAAAATTTTCCCATTTATAATGACTTACTTGTAAAACTTTATTGGGCAGGCAAGGAAGAGGGAGAAAAAAACCACCTTTGGGAATATTTCAAAGGCTCTATTCAATAGTTAGAGACCAAAACCGCATAGGATTCTCTAGTTAGTTACAGGTGACAGAAATCAAACAAACATAAATTATACCCTAGCAATTAATGTATGCAACTAACTGCAGTGTTAATCCAGCAATGAGGAATTGTGCTAAAGTCCTATTAATGTTAGATACATAATATTAAATTAACACAATAAAATGTTTAACATAAATATTAACTCACTATAAGAAAAATACAAAGAGAATTAGAATATATAAGGGTTATAATATTCCCATTCACATCAAGTACAACATACCAGTTCTAAAACAATTCTAAAAATACATGAACATTATGATATATCAAAGTCTGCCTCTGCACACATAAAGCACCCAAATTTTTATTTACTGACCCAATTTCTTTTGCTGGCTATTCTTTTATAATAACTTTCCGGTTTCTTCAGAAAAAGCAACAATAACTATCATGTAACTACTGTGCATTTATATATAACAAAGAGACTAGGAAAATTCTAACTATAAAATTATTCCGTTTTAACCCGTGTAGAGTAATTGAAAAAAATAGTCCACAGAGATTTACTCAGATTAGGATTCACATACCATATTCAAGTCCCGTATACAACTTTGTCTCTTCCAAGGACACCATACTTGGTACCCTGCATAAAGACAACAGTGCTTATATTTATTAATAATGCCAATAAGAAGGATTAAAGGGAAAAGTGTCACTGCTAGAATGTTTAAATCAAAACAAAGATGATGCTCTTTTAACAAACACAGATTTCTCATCTTCAATACTTCAACTCTTTACTTATCCTTCTGAAGATTGATACTATCTGTTTCGGAAGGACAGTATTATTCATCTTAAGGAAAATGTTGATTGAATTTAATCACTTTAGGCAGTCAAATTCACCACCCAAATGAACATAATATTCAATATTCAAGGGTAAACAAGCTTAAATCTGATAACATTTATACAAAGAAAAGTCAGCTGCTTTATAGTGGTATAACAAAGCTTAAAACTAGACACAAAACTCACAGTCAAATTTTCCTGTAGAATACATAGCAGACAAGATTCTTTAGATAATCATTACCCTTCCTCTTACAAACAGACAGACTGATCTCTCCTACCATCTGCAGTAAAATCCGACCACGTGTGAAGAAGTTCAGATGTAAAAACACTGCATTTCCTAACTAAACATCTGCCCGCAAGAATTATGTGACCAGAACCAGACCCAGCTAGTTAAACTCATTAAATGGTTAAAAATCACTTTTTAGGTAGGTATTCAAGAATAGATTTTACTGGGTAATATGAACCTTTATATCCGAAATCTAAACTTTCTTCAATGAAAACCATAAGTTAATTTTCAACGTTTTACTTCAAAATATGAGATTCGATTCAATAACTTCTTATAAACAGAGACAATACTTTCTAAGAGGATGAACGTAGGCACAAATGCCAAGGAAATATGGGGTGAGCATGTCCAATACAGGGCTAATTAGTAATAAACATAAGTTTTATAATTCATCACTCATGAATGACAAAGCACTTATAAATCAACACACCCCCATTCATATTGTATTTCTTAAGTAAATTATCTCTACCATCATATTTGGTAGTTATAAATTCTGGGATTTATCTAAAAGGGTAATAAAATTAAGATTACTAAAATGTCAATTATTTAACTATGTTCCTTGCCCTAATCTAGTGCCCTACGATGGCAATAATACATCTCAAGTTTCAAAACCAAGCCTACAGAGTATAAACAAAGAATGGTAATATTTTATAATACAAAACGCCAATTTGCTTTTCAGAGACTTTTAAGTTCAAATTCAAATTCCTAAAATCTGGTTTTCATTCTACAAAGCTTCAACTTTTGGCAACAGCTTGCAAACCCGAGCATACTGTAAAACTATGTATGGTTGAAAAATATATACGTATCCAGAATCTACTCAGTTAAAAATAAAATCAGATTCCTTTATAATGAACTTAAAGGGAAATCCAACATCTTTACTGAAATTAGATTTCATCACCAAAGAGAAAAAAGGGCTGTGCTCATACAGTAACAAGCATCAAGCACAAGCCCGTGACCCTCCCCACTTCCCTGGCAGAGCATGGGGACACGTTTGTCATAAGCGATCACAGAAGAGCACGTCTCCTTGCTGCTGCTACAGACATACGTCGTTTTCCAAAGCAGGAGTACAAATGTCCCTTACCCAGTCCGCCCCAGTACCAGTAACACTGAACCAAGCATGCATCTTAATTGTCACAAAATTACACTTACAAACAACATAAAATGTAATCTCAATAGTAAATTATTCTGAATAATTTTTACTATATCAAAAAAGAAAAACCCCACCAACTATCAAACAAAAATACTATCAGTTGAGCATTTGAAATGTTTTTCTTGTATGCATTTCAGACTCTAGTAGTAACCCCAATTACACTGGGGTCACATTTAAAAATAAGCCTCATCTTAAGAGCCCTGATGCTAATTTTTAAAATCCATGTCACTCTCAGTTGTTTTTCTATCAGAAAATCTGAAGAAATATTATCACTTATTATAACTATTTTAAAATATATCAACTTGTATGAGATTTTAAAACATTAATTAGTACATTTAAATAAAAATGGCTTAGGCTTTTACTTTTAAAACTTGAATTAAAACACAGCTTCCATTATCTCAAGTATATAGAAGGCATCTGTTTAGATAGACATTTCAGCTTTACTTTATTTCTTACCCATCACAAGTTCCTTTTATGCTTATTTATCTAAGTTTAAGCTTTAATTGTTCTCTTCCTATCTAATTAAACTCCAACTGGATTGACATGTTTTACACTAAAAGTTTCTCAGCAAGTATAAATACATATTCATACTAAATATTTCTTCTGATCTTTAGAAGAATAATTTTCTAAAAGAAATCTCTACCTGTTACCGAAGTAAGACTTTATGATTCTATTTCTTTGTGGCCACATTACAAGTCTATGTGTGCTGGGCTGGAGTGATACTTAAAACTGCTCTTGTAACTTTTAGTTATGTACATAATCTTAACTCAGTAGACTTACAGTGCTATCAACACATACAGGTCTACGTTCTGATTAAAAGCTGTAGTAGCAATATACATATTTTAAATCACATACCATCAGCCCCCACCCCAAGTGAAATTCATTCTACTCATTCACTGGTTCATTTTACAAACAGTAATAAAATTTGACCTCAAGAACTACATAGAATCCCGGGAAATAATTTCAACACAACATATTACAAACAATACCATCTATACAATAACAATAAAGTTCAATCAGCCTCACAGCAACTAGACAGTAGCAGGCCACCTAATTTATAACAAAATGTGTTCAATATTTGTGCCACTCAAAAAAAAGACATAAGTTTTCCACAACTTTGTTATTTGTACCACTAGATGGCAATCTTCTTTAGATCTGATTAGAGCAGAACTATGAAAATAATCACTGGTGGGAAAGAAAGGATGGTGAAAAAGAATTGATAACACACACCAAAAATATACACTACAAATTAAATATGCAAACAAAGGCTAGATGAATTGTTATGAAACAAGTGCAAACGACAATTCTTCCTGTCCGTAAGGGAAAGGACAATGTACGCTTCCCAGTGATCCCTCCCCCCGCCAATGATCACAAACCTAAAAGTACAAAACTAAGCCACTCATAGATTTTTCTTCCACTCAAGGTTACAACTGTTTCACAAGGGACAATTGGCCTATTTCTGTGTTCTGTTATCCAATTCAATCCCAGGCATCAATAATAGCTATCAACACAAGGGAAAAGCTGGCTCTTACTCTACCGGGTGAACAAAAGGCTGCTAAGTAAAGAGAAATGTTACACACTGCTGGGTTTAAAATTAACTCTGAGCATAAGAACTATTTCCACGTCTGACACACAAGCTTTTAAAAATCAATGAAAACAGTCAGAAGGTGAAATAAGGAGAAAACAGGGTTACTCACCGTGGAGTAGTAACTGTTTCCTTTTCTGTGTGCAGCTCCCCCAGCAGAGCTGGGTAGTTTCCTGGAGGTGCCAAGAGAGGTTAGCTAGCCCTGCCCCTCATCGCATAACAACACATCCTTTCACATATTAATGAAATGGTCTCAACTCTTAGACCTTAAGTATGAATTTTTTTTGAGTGAAAAGTTAGTAAAAGCTGAGATCCTAAGAATGATTTAACTAAGAATGACTTAACAGATCTATCAGAGGAAAGGGGCACAAAGTAAAGAAGAAATATTTAAGATGAAAAATGATGACTCCTCTACCTTGAGTAACCCTGTTTTTATAGATGTTAGTTTTTTTTGCATCCTGTAATAGCTGGTTAGACCTAAAAGATTATAAAGAGTATACTGCAAAAGGAAAATTAATGACAACTTGAGGATTAAAGGCAAGTGTCCAAAATTCCTGTGTGACCCTGGAAAGACATAATCCAACTTCCACATCTAGTAGAACTGTGAGTATAAACTATACCACAAATATTTCTATTAAATGATTAACTAAAGGTTCCAAGAGCAAAATAGAGAGATTCCATTTTAAGATTAATTCAGCAACCTTGGTATCTGACAAAACTGTTAAAAATTAAAACTGTACTCAATTAAAAAAATTTACCCTAAATTACCCTCAAGGGACCTTATTTTATCCATTGAAACAACAAAATTTATAGTACGTACAAGATATTTAGTAACCCTACGACTGCTAAAGGCCAAAAAGTACAATGCAGACACCATTAGATATATCATTTACTTTATACTTAGGATAATGAACTCATCTAAGTTTCCGGTTTTTTGGTTTTTTGGGGGTCAGTCCCCAATCACATAATCACAGAAAATTGGTTTTCACATTTAGTAGACATTTCCCTAAACAATGGATTTTAAGACTATCTTCCATATACTGTATTAGGAACTAAGTTAGATTTTCTTGCAGGAAAATAAAGCTATACTACATTTTCATTTTTTCATTACTGCAATTTTCCTAGAAGACAACTACTAACACATGCGCAAGGCAAACTTAATGAGTGATTTGACAAAAAAAATTAAAGCAGCTAGACTACTTTACCTAATTGAGATTTATATTATGAGTTTAAATTTAAAAAAAGAATTGTCTGAGTTGCTATGTGCTTCCAAAAACTGGTCTGGTATTTCAGAAAATGCATAATGTCCCATAGTACCACAGCCAAATTGTTATTAACAGGAGTGACTTCCACAGGCATCTTAGGCATTACTCTAAAGCAACTGTCACAATCATATATTTCCTTTTCTCCCCCTCCTGGTACCTTTTACTCTATTTTCTATGGAGTAATTAATGTCCAAAGTAAAGAGTTTGCTTTTCATCTACTAGTATCAAATTGACCTGCTGATAATTCCCAGGAATTATGCTACTGATATTCTTTCTTCACAAGGCAGTGTGATTTAACATCACAGAACAATGGCACCATCAAATTGCAATTATTTGGTTAGTTTTTTCAAATCACTTTACATTTAGAAGATTTTAACAATTATTGACCTATACTAGAATAAGCACTTTAGAAACTTAAAAGGCTAACTTTATTTTAGGATACTTTAGTGAGAACTAATTTACTATCTGCAAAAAGTCTAACTGTTATATAAAGAAAATAAATGTAAAAAAGTCACACATTGCCAACATAAACTAAAATTTCAGGCGAAGGTGATACCAGTTAGAAACTGGTTTTAATGGAGAGGATTCTGTTAAGACCTATTTAAAAGCTCAGGGAAGACTTCATAAACTCCCTCATTTTGGCAATTCAAAAGCAAAGGGCTGCTCATTCATCTTTAACTCTACTTTGTATAATCATTATCCCGCCTACATGCACTAACTATAAAGAACCCTAAAAATGTGTATTGTTCAATGATTAAAACAAGTGAAGCTTTCTGTTTTATATTTTATTTCATTATATATTATTAAATATACAAGAAAACATTTTATATTTTCAAATATGTAAACATTATGTATCTATTAAATATAATTTTGTATCACTTCATTTTGTTTTATATTAAATTTTCAATCTAAAAGTAAAAACTAAAACAAAACTTTTCAGTCTGAATCATCTTTCTCCTTCAACTTTTCTGGGAAAAACCTAGAAAGGATACTCAGGATCAATTTTATAGCTTATAATGTATAGTAATGTAGGCTAACAATCTACTTATTTATATTCCATGGCATTCATAAAATTTTTACAACATGGTATTCTTTTCCTTATTGAAAATGCATTTGATTATAAACAAACCTAAATGGCTTTATAATAACTAAATATATGGAACTTTTGTCCTGACACACATTTATTTCAAAGGATAAAGGCTTTGCTTCAATTCACAGTTAACTATAATATGCACGTGGCATACACATGGCTACATGCTGACATGAACTGCAATGGAAAGCTCTAAGCCTCCTGAGCTGACCCTTCAGGAGTGCGTCCTAATGATCCTTCAATACTGAAAGTCTAATACACACAGAAGACACATGCTTTTCCTCTTAGATAAATTATTGGATTAAATGATCACACTTCTCACTGTCAACACATTCAAGCAGAACTAAACTTACTGATGGAACAAATTTGTCATGTATGAAACAGCTTAGCATGCCATAAAGAAGTTCGTACTGTATTACACACTGTTAAGATCATGAGAAAAATCAAAACCATTTCTGTAGGTATATCATTTTTAAATACTGTAAAATTAATCTCTCTTAAGAAAAAGGAATTTTGGTAAAATTGCTCATATGTCAAACTATAAAAACTGATGAAAAACAAAAGTTCTTTAAAAGAATCCAGCAAATTCCTAGGCAAACTTAATACAGACTTCCTTACCTGAAATGACCCTAACTTCTCCCTCTGAAATCTAATGAGCAATCTAAAGTTCAATGCCTAGAAACAGTTTTTAGAGTGAAATAAGCGGGAATTATAAAAAGTATGACTCCAAACAATTATATAAAATATGGTAAAAACAAGCCACACTTTAAAACCACTCCTTGAAGCTTTTTAAGGTTTTTGTTGCAAAATCAACAAATAATTCTCCCCTTTGTGTTTTATGAGGGGACAGGGGTTACTTACTCGTTTTTATGTGATTTTCATTAACTTGTTCGGCAACAAGACGTTGGTGTTGAGAGAAAATAACCTCAGATGGTATACCAAAACTAGCATCTACATACGCAATAACTGAGCTAAAGTTATATACTGCTGATTTCCTTTCAACTCAATTTTTTCAACTTAAATGGCAGCACTAACACTGGGCTAAATCAAGACATCCATTCAAAACAGTAATGCTCTGAAAAGCACTTAAATTCATAAAAGCAACTTGGGAGATCTAAAGAGTTCAAAATTACAATGAATAACACTGAACAAATTTTTATTAAAAACACTCCCATTTTTTGGCCACAAAATCCCAACTCAACATTGACTGTAGACAAAAAGAGTGCTTTTCGTTCTTTTGTAAAGAGTTTATTTCTCTTAATTAACTCAGTATACTAACAGGTGAACTTAATATCTCCAAGTCGCTATTTTTAAACTGATTAACACTGGTTATTCTATCCTGGTACCATATGAAAATCTGCATAAAACCTTAAAGTTTATAAACCTAAATTATGCCTTGGGTATTTTTGGCCTAACAATGACAAAAAGGTTAAAGTGATACAGAAACAACACCAATAACAAAACCAGTGACTCATTATGTGACTAAGATTTAAAATAAATGCCAAATGGCAAAACAGCAAAATATGTAAAGTGGCTATTTTTACTTACAAGTTAGTAACCGGCTCTCCTTTCAACGGAGGTAGGAGGTTTCCTGAGCCAATTAAACAGTTGTGCACTATAGTCAGACTCTGTAGAACATCATCTCTAGAAAAGATACAAGATGTCTGCATATTTTAGAAGACTCCAAATCCTTATTTAACAGAAAGACTTCTACAGTCTAGGGTGACATACAAAAATTTTATCAAGTGGGGATATACAAAATTAAGGCAAAGAAATGGCAAGCGTCTTCAGTTTACCCACATAATAGTAAAAGGTAATTAAGCATATTTACTGGTAATACTAGACCTGTTAACATTCAAACAGGCTCTAAATAATCACAAGTAACAACTGATTGCCCTTCATGAAGCAATTCTGAATTTAATCGCCTGTTTACTCAAAGATCACTACCACTAAAAGGAAAAACAGCATTAGAGATCTTCCAGCATTTTCCATCTTTTAAAAATGGACCAGCTGAACATTTACTCCCAAGAGCAGTTCAGGGTACCAGCTAGGCGACCTAAGTCACCCATACTTCTCCCTTCTCCAAGCCCATTCATACTGAATTTGCTCATTAAAACTTCCTCACGTTTCACACAGAGTAATTTTCTTACTATTGTTACAGGAACTATCAAAGATTCAAACTATAAAAGTCTAATGGTCTCTAATAATTGTTTCTTGTTAAAGTCCCCTGGGAGAGAAAACAAAATAATCTCATATAAATATTTCTCTAAGCAACATTACTGTCAATAACATGAGTTACTAAAAAGAACAACCCAATAAAATGTAAGCTGAATCTAGAGAAGTAAGCATTTCCTTTCAAGAGTGGCATACCTACACACGCTTCCCCAAAGATGCACAAGTGAAATTGCTAAGTAGAAGGCACTAAAAGCAATCTAGAGTTTTTCTGTTTAAAACGTTTAAATATCATGACAAAATTTCTGTTATATAACACCATATTAAATGATTTTCTAACTATAATTATGGCAGATATTCAAAACACATTAAAAATTAATACGTCATATATGCCACACAGAGAGAGAGAAAGAAAGAAAGACACAGAAAGATTTAGTCTGCAACCATATAACTGACTGTAAAAGAAAACTAACCTAGACATTTCAAGTTCCCCATCCCCACAACGCTGGAGTTTGATGAGCTCAGGCTGAAGGAAAGAGTCCAAGAGAAAGAAGGCAAAAGCCACTTCTTCAGAAGAAGGAACATGCCATTGGATTCCCAGATTCCACAAGTCGCCTGGTTTACCCCAGTCCTAGAAAAGAAGAAGGTTTGTTCAGAAAGTTGAGCAGTAGAAAAAAAGAATATATACATATAATGACATGAAAACACCATATTACCCCTTCATTATCACTCTTGGAAAAGGTCTCCCTGAAGAGCACTCAAATATGAATTTACTAAAAGAGTAACAGTGAGTGTATGTGAGGCTACTGAGCTCCCCAATAAAATGCAACTGTGGAGGTTAGACATGTCATACCAAATCATTTCACATACAAACAGAAAAGAAAACTAGAGTTAGCGCCAGTGCTATGTTGCACTTTGCAGGTTTAAAGCGTTCCAGTAAGTTTTAATAACCTACCTTAAAAATAAAGAAGTGACACCTTTAAGTACAAGAAAAATAAATCCACACTTTCAATCCCTTAGAAAAATAACCCCAATATATCCCTGCATCCTAAATTATTGAAAATGCTTGCCTTGATAGGAAAGTATTCAGAAGGAGGTTTGTCAAAGCCACCTGGCACACTGCAGTACTCCGTAGGGTAGATGAGTGTGGTAGAACGAAGAAGGTGATGCAAAAGGTTACAAGACAGAGTGTAACCCTGCTTACAGGTTAAATGCAGGGTTCTCTGGAGGATCTTTACAAGCTGCTCCCTATAAAGAAGCAACTTCTTCCCATCCACTCGAGTAATCTAAAAAGAGGAAGAAAACAGTTAAAGACATTTTGGTTAAAAGATCAGAATCAACAATTAATGCAAAGGTCAATGTATGACCACGAAAGTAGTGTAACAGTGTTTCTTAAAGTGACTGTAATTCATTTTAGGATTATTTCAGTAATATTCTAACAACTGATTCTTTTTTAAAATTAAGACACATTTTCTGAGTTTAGGCCCTCATGTGCCACAGTAACATTCTTTTCAAAAGCATCTATCTCCTTAAAGAGACAAAACTTACTTAATTGGATGTATCTGTTCTTTGGTTCCTGAACTAACCCATAAAGGAAAGTGAAGTTTCACTGGTGGCCAATTTTGGAATGTAGGGAAAAAAAAATTGCCCAGTCTGATAAAATTTTTCAAGTAATGAGTCATCCATATTAGCATTGATCAGTAAAAAGAATAGTGTTGAACATGAAGTAATCAACAATTACCCACACTCCTTTGCTAACAAGAGAATGAGAGATCTGACTTTTTGCAGCCACATCAAGAAATTTCCAAAACACAGGACTCTTTATCTGTTTTAAAGTCAATTTTTCAGAAAAAGGATAAATCCTAAAATAAGTCAACACTTTCATAGTAATATTTTCTTATTCCAAAGCCTGACAATACCTCAGACAAAAGCTGAAGATTCCATAGCAACTCCTTGTCCAGCTCTTCTTCATTTAATACGTCATCATCTAGAAATGGCAAAACTGTGTCAGGGGAAAAATACGTATCCAACTAAATACATCATTTTTAATATTAACATTTCTAATAGCTGAAAAAACTCTCTTTTTAGGGAAGACTTTCATTTCTTCTTCATAAAGCTAAACTTGCTCCAGAGGAAGTGGAAACAATTTTCAAGAAAATAAACACATCAACCAGGACTTCTGCCCCTCCACGTCTCACAAAATAACTGATTTCTTTATATTTTTTATGTTTTTTGGTGAGAAAGATTGGCCCTGAGCTAACACCTTTGCCACTCTTCCTCTATTTTGTATGTGGGAGGTCACTACGACATGACTTGATAAGCAATGTGCAGGTCTGCACCTGGGATCCAAACCTATGAACCCCGGGCTGCCAAAGCAGAGCATGCGAACTCAACCACTACACTACCGGATCGACCCAAATAAATGATATTTTTGATAGCAACCTCTGGATGGTCCTTGTATGTATGAACATGTTAATTTGATAAAGGAAAATTTCTAAGCTACCTGTCAACCCAATGATACATTGTTTTGAGCAATTTTCCCCAAAACTGCAAAATTAAAATACTGCACAGCTTAAAGAATCTGCTTTCACCAACAGAATTCTAGAAACCAAGAAAAGATTTTATCTACAAATGTAAAGACAGAATAATAATTTTATGACTTACTCATTGTAAGCTGAGTTATAACACTGCAGCAGTGGGGAACAAATAGCTTCAAAGATTCCTCTGGGCAGCACTAAAAACATATTTGTATAAATAACTTTTTTTGAAAGACACAACTATTTAACAGTCACAAAATATGCATCAGCAATATTTTCAGTGGCAACTAAGGGCTGTAAGCAGCTACTGGAAGAAGTATATATTTTAAGTATAACAAGCATGTCTAAAATAGTTAACCACAGAAACTTGTCAGTTACTGATTCCTTAATTCGTCAGTCCAAAAAAAACAAACTCACCTTGACAGCAGCACGGCACACGTCCGCCACCATGCGCCCTGCGACTCTTGTTTCAAATATATGTGAAATAGAAAAATTAAAAACCTTCTGAAGGGCCACCTGTTAAGATATGTAAGAAATGACAACGTCTGATCAACCTTTTTAAGAAAATTAAACATCTTATGAAATATAAAAGAAAATAATATTCAGGCTATATTAAAAATAACCAACTAGGAATTTTTTAACCATCTGAATTTGTAAGGCTTTGCTTAATCATGTTGCATTCATGTCTACGAATAATCTTTACACAAGGCCCTAATATGAACAAAACATTTGAGGCATGAAATTTTATTGCTACAGAAATACTACACAAAATTATAGCTGCTGGAAGCAAAAGCAATTTAATTATCTGGTTGGCAAATTCAATATAACAAAGGGAATTTTTTGGAATACCTTTTACAGTTTGTCATTCTGACAACTACAAACTATAAACCTCTATCTCTACTCTAAAAGACTTAATAGCAGTCTATGATTTTACAATCGGGTCACAGAAATTTAAGTTAATTGCTGAATAAAAGAATGAGTTCTAGACATCGGTTAACAATGCCGAAAATTATAAACTCCTTTCAAAAGAATTTGGTTAAACAAGAGATTATTTATACTAATTTCTTCCTTTTTTTTTTTTTGAGGAAGATAATCCCTGAGCTAACATTTGCCACCAATCTTCCTCTTTTTGCTGAGGAAGACTGGCCCTGAGCTAACACCCATACCCATCTTCCTCTGTTTTATGTGGGACACCTATCACAGCATGGCTTAACAAGCAGTGAGTGCAAAGGTCCAGACCCGGGATCCGAACTGGCAAACCCTGGGCCGCTGAAGCAGAACGTGCACACTTAACTGCTGCGCCACCAAGCCAGCCCCTACACTAATTCCCCCCCCTTTTTTTTTTTTTTAGGAAGATCAGCCCTGAGCCAAGATCCGCTGCCAATCCTCCTCTTTTTGCTGAGGAAGACTGGCCCTGAGCTAACATCTGTGCCCACCTTCCTCTACTTTATACGTGGGATGCCTGCCACAGCATGGTGTGCCAAGTGGTGCCATGTCTGCACTCAGGATCCGAAGCAGCGAGCCCCGGGCCGCCAAAGCAGAACGTAGGTACTTAACCGTTGTGCCACTGGGCCGGCCCCTACTTTCTTTATACTAACATAATCTTAGTAAATATTTCATGCAGTTATAAGGCAGTTTAACTTTTAACTAGGATAAACATATTAACAGTGATAATCTCAGAATAACGAAAACAAACAGAAATGGAAATAAAGTGTGGTCATAAATACCATACTGCACATTGCCGGTATCAACCAATATGGAACATTTACAGAATGCCTTATGAGGACAAACTATTTCTAATCCACTATAGTTTGCCAGATTGTTATACTTAGAATTTAATTTCTATCATGTGATGGCATAAACAATTTCCAAAACTTTTCTCCCAAATAATATTTAGTTGTAAATTTAAAAAGTACAGTAGATTCTTGTTATTTGTAGTAATGTATAAAGTTGCTGTGAGCACTGAATTTGCAAATACTGAACAATACACTGTTCCTAGGGGAAGTACAGGATTAAGTTCTTTCAAGCCTCTGGTTACATTTTCATCAACTGATGAATATATAATCTTGTTTTATGTGTTTCTGTTCAAAGACGCCTTATATAACATATATTGTTGATTCAGTAGCAGTGAACTCATAGCCAATAGCACTGCAACACAGGCCTGCACGAAGCTTACCTAAAATGTGTTATTTTCCTGGTTAGGCACATCACAACTCTCTTACGCTTACAACACTAGATAGTGCTTCAGCACTACTCTTGGGGCCATTTTAAACAGCAAAATCACTAACAAAATGCACAACGATGTGAAAAACCTGGCACTAAATAGATGCAAAAAGGACACGTTTCCAGCATGAGAGCTGAAACAAAAAGGCAAAGCGTCACCATGTTCGACCTAAGCTGGGAACATGCAGAACTCCAGTCTTTAGCCACTTTTACACGTCTGCACAAAAGAGCGGCATGTATTGATTTTGGGGTTACAAATAAATTTTAGCAAGTAGGTGAATTCAAAAATATGGAGTTTTCAAATAATGAGGATCACTTGGCATGATATACACACAAAGTAACCCGAACTTCAATTTTAAAGAATCAAACACAACTATAAGATTGGAATTTATTTTTGCAGCAATGCATTCTTACCATAAATATTTCTTTGGAACATTGAGTGAGGATTGTACTGAATGTAGAAGACAGACCTAATTCGACCAAACTCTCCAGGTGAGTCATTTTCTCAGTTTCTGTCTCTTCTCTTGTTTGCTCCAATGTGCTACTTTCTATAAGTCCAAAGCATCTAAATAATCCAAAGTATAATTTTAGCAACTAAGAACTAGATTAACATTTTTGAAGATGATTACATAAAAGTCTACTGTCATAACTATTCGAGTGATAGCTACTGAATATGTACATGGCTCACAAATCTACTGTCATTTTGTAACTTGAGAAATACTTATATACAGGCTGCTACACAGAGAGAGACTAAAGTTGGTGGGACAGGAGTAATCTTTTTGAATTTCAGATAAAGGGTGGCTCCGGGGTACATGCTCACCTGTCCATAAACTGTAAGACGAAATCCTCAAATTCAGCTGTAGCTGAACAAAGTTCTCGTTCCACCTACAACACGCCAATGTGAAGAAAAATTTAAAACAGCCTTCGACTTTTTTTCTGTGAACTAACAGAACTCAATGATGGCCTACAAAATAGATCTAACACTACATTATTATATTGTGCACTGTGAGAAACAGCACCATAATCGCATATCAATTTAGAACAACGTGATCAAATACTTTCCGGGAACAAAAATAAGAAGTAATAAACATATTTTATACGGGCCAAAAACAGAAGGCAAGTAGCCATTTTTATTATCAATTAGTTTTTAAACTGCTGGTGTGTATGGAAAGGATGATCTCTTACTACTTAAACATACAAACGACACAAGTCAAGTACTAAAAGGCTTGCAATAAAGAAAATAGTTCTAAAAGAACAAGACAGTAATAAAGTAAATTTCTCTTCATTAGGCACTGATCCCCTCAACAGATTCCTATCACAAGAAGATGGAAAAATAAAACTTCACCACCTTTGCTTAACAAAAAGTTGAAAAGTGACAAAAATCTGGAAATACAGCCCTAGATTCAGTTGTTTACAAAAATGGCCTATTACTGACCCAGCCCCCTTTGGTGAGTGCTCCGCAGACTGTCTTACCAATGACGACCCAGCCCCCCATTTACACCATCCTAGTCACAAAACACTAATTTTAGTTTGTTGGCACATATTCAAACTTGCTTTTAAACTATCAAGTATTACTATGCATATACAGTTAAGAATTAGAACTCAGCTAAACTATCTTTTTACAACCACACAGCATCCTTACCTCTGTGAGGTCGTTTCTTTCTTGTAGTACAGATGAACAGTCTACTAAAGGCACCAGAGTGGAAAATGTTGCTATAAACTGGAATGTGATCTGTGGGAAGATGTAAAAGATTTAACATTAATTAAATTAATTCCAGTTTAAAAACATAAGTACACCATAAGCTACAATAAAGTACCCAAATAAATTATCTTGATAGAAATCTCACAACAATCATTCTGGAAATTTTTCACTTAGAATTCAACATTTTAAGGTTCTTCACAACTAACTAGCTTTACTTTAGTAATGAAGTGATACTAAATTTATTTTCATACAGTTATTTACTAGGTTTAAACACAACATTCTCCAACCTTTTGTCACTGAGAAGTTACTTTGCCTCCGAGCTAAAAATGTGGCATTAACTAAGGGTAAATAGTGAATGCAAATGCAGAAGCTAGAGGCCGGGGAAGAGGGCAGACGAACAATGCTCTAAGTCAGGAGAAGATGTGTGTGCAAGTAGGATCTGGCACTTTTATACCCAGTAACCTTTATCATGCCCCATCACCAGTGTAGATGAAGGGAAGTGCAAACACTCACACGCTATTGTTTTTAATAGCTCTGCTTAAGGAAAATAGTAAATATATAATGACCTTTACGACATATGATCATTAAATGCACACAGGTTATAGCAAATTACTTACGAAGGAAGACGTTACATAGATCAACTAACTGTCCACAGAGCTAAACTTGGGCATCTACAGATATAATTCTGTTATAATTAACAAATTTTACATTGAACTATGTTCTAAAGAGTATTTGAAGAAAAATTAACAGGATGTCCATTTACATAATTATAAACTTAGATACAAAACAGAATCATACATATGCTCACCATGCATTTACTAAAGTCATTTGGATCCACCCCAGGCAATGCTCTCATCAACAGAGGTAGCATGTGTGTTGGACCTTCAGGAAACCATTTACCCCCTGATACCAAGCTGCGGGCAACTCCAATTACACAACTTAAAGTAGCTGTGAGCTGGTGAGGTTCTGTTAAAGTCTCTAGTGCAGGATATGTTCTATGGTTTGAAACAGAATTTAAAAAAACTTTCCATCACAGATAAAACATACATAATACATTAAATATACTTAATTCATAAATTGCATTTTGGCTTAAAGGTTTGTAGCTAGCAGAATATTTTGAGCGAATATTTGCTCTCAGAGGTAACAGAATCACACAAATAAAGGAAAGGTACAGAGACAATATTGCACGTTTTCCCAATGCCCTGCTACCTCGCCACCTTACTCCACGCAAATTTCACAATGAAAAAACGAACATAAACTGGTAGATTTTCTATTATTTCAGCCATTTTAATCCACATTCCACATTCCAACAGGACTGCATCCAATCTAATAGCCAGCGATTATCAGAATTCAGAAATAACAAGTTACAGCTACTGTACTCCTCCTCTCATAGGAAAAATAATCTTATTAAAATGTTGAAATTTTTCCTATTTTACACTCTTAAAATTGAAAATCTGCTATCAGAAATATATGAGAATATTCCTGACACTACAGTGACTAAATTGGGGGGGAATAAGACAAATGTAATCTTTAATCACTAAGTAAGTATTTAAGAGCCAAGAACATGCATTCTTTGACCCAGCAATTTCACTTTTGAGAATTTATCCTATAGGGGAAAAAAATCCCCAAAAAGTAGTGAAATTCCTCCTATGCAGAATATGTAAATAATAAGGCAAATAGGAAAAAAGGGAGGATTTATAATTGGATTAAAAAAATAACCAAACCTATGCTTATTTCAAAATATACCAAGCTCTTCAACAAAGGCTATCTTTAGGAGACAAAACTAAGTACCTAAAAATTTTTTCTACAACTTGATTTTTATAAAGACCTTTGCTTTTATAAAATAAAAAAATCTTCCAAAAAAGGTAACCATGTCATTTCTAAATAGGACAAAATTACAACTGAAGGAGTCTCAAAAAATGCCATTGTATCGTCAATTTTGTCAATTAAATCTTTATCTTGGTCAAGTATAGTTCACTCAATATACTGATACTGAATTTGCCCAAAAATTGAAAACCAAAGAAAACCATGATGGACAACTGTATTTGTATTTGTAAGCTTTGTTCCTTCTACTAAACTTATCTCACTATTCATAATTAACAAGCTGGAAAACACTAAAATAAGGCAAAGCAATGAGGAAGTTAAAGAAACACCAAAACACCCCAAACCAAAATTTTACTATGGAAGCAGCTGAAACCCCATGGAGGCAAGTGTCTCTCTTTCCAAGGAGCATCAAGGGACCTGCCACTGACTGTTAGCTTCTGCTACCACATGGAGGTCAAGTAGCAAAGAACACTGGGGGTTGAAGACAGAGAGCAAACTGCCTAACTTCCTCATTCCATTTCCTAATTAAGTTCTATGTATTGGAAGAGTTTCAGTCCCCCAAGGTTGGACACAAGAATAGAAGTTGGGAAAGTGAGGTACAACTTAACTTGAATATTTATGGCAAAAAAGACAGGGCAAGAGAACATAAGCAACTCACATATAAAGATAATGGGGTCTTGTTTTGGTCAAAATCTTAAACAGGGTACCCTTCTCCAAGTAAATGTGATCAACAGTGAGTCAGAAAATAGGCTGCTGTCTGTACTCTGCCACTAAGCACCTTGGACAAATCTGAGTTGTATGGAACTCAAACTATTAGATTCTTCTGGGCTCTAAAACTGATGCTCTTCTACTTTTGATGAAGACATTTAGAGAGAAAATATAAGGCTCAAATTCAGGCAACAGAGGAATAACAGAAAGTTTAATTAATCTGCTCATGAACACTCAAAACAATTGAGAGTAGCTCTCCCTTGGGAAGCACAGCAAGCCTATATTGTGACAGTCACTTAGCAAACGGAGAACTATTTTTGTTACTGTTCCAACATACAAAACAAAATGAATGCAATAAAATCTACACTGTGAAAACAATACACACAACATTATACAATATATGAAAATAATAAATATAGCCAAATTTTCTTCTGTATCACTGATTCTAAGGAATATGAGAAATCCAAAATCACTTTCACTGCCATATTCTCAATATTTAGTGACACTCCCATTTTGACGAAAAAACAGCCAGAGCTCAATTTATGAGCAAAAACCTTGCGGACCCAAAATGTGCAAATAATCCAAAATACTGATCCACTTCATTTCAATTTTCTTTTCTCTCCAATAAACCTTCATCAAGTTACCAATCATTAGGTTAAAATGTCTTCCTTCTCCTCTAGAAACAGGAATAAGCACCAAGGTAGCAAAACAGAAGCCACAGAAAAGAAAAGAGAATCAAGCAGAACAGAGGGGTAGAGGCAACAGACAACCAGAATAGCCTAGCCATGGCTGAGGCTTCAACAAAACAAGTAAAGCTACACTTACCTTTCAAGTACAGGGGGTATTACTAACTCGGGTCTCATGAGAGCAAGATTCTGCAGAGCCTGGGCTGCTTCTAAACTACCAGTTTTGCTAAACATAGCCAAGAGGACAGGCTGAATAATGCATTGTACAAAGTCTGTAACATCCTGATCAGTAAGCTTATGGCTATCAGGCACCGGAGTTAACCAAGAAGGCTTCTTGTATCTTTCGCGATGCAATCTTCTAACAACACTGTTTGGCAATCGCTGAAGTAGTTTCATTAACTTGTTCTGGGGACACAGAAGCAAAAAGTCCTAGGTAGGTTCTATTTTCTATAGATATTCAGGGTTCCTCTCTACCCACCCAGGTAAAGATTTTTAAAATAACAGCTCTTATAATTTTATTACAAAGACTTGCACAGCATAACTAGACAGAATAAAATACTTACTAATTAACTATTGATAATAATTAATAAAAATGTGTTTCAAAGTTCGATTTTAATTTCTAGCACCACAAGAATCTTCTATTACATGAAAAGCCATTTTAACCAGGCAATTTAAACCAAAAAGTCTGACAATAAAACTGAAAGTCAGATTCCATGCTTCTGTGGCATTTTTGCTAACATTTTGTTGCCAAAAGGTGGCATCTGTCACCAGTTACCACACCAGTATAATCTTAATTTATTTCTGTATGTTCTATGAACAGCAACTTAAATCACTTACATACAGCTAAAGCTTATATGAAGGACAGAAAATCAATTACGGGTTATACAACAGCCAATAGTTACAAGTGACCATACACTGAAAAACTCCAAATCCTAGAGTGAAAAACAGACATACTCACCAGCCAGCGCCCATTATTTGAAGGATGATAAAAAGATGTGATGCTATTAAACAAACCAGCCAAGTGTTTTTGTACTAGCTTACTTGGTCCACCCTGTTAAAATAAAAGAGTAAAAATATCAGTACCCACATAATACTGTAAAATTGAAGGCGTTAACAGGCCCAGACCTACATAAAAATCTTTAATGTGGTTCATAGTCATCCTGCTGACAAAACTTAGTTCTACATCTAAATAAGAGTCATAAACAATTTCCCAATGAACTTCATACAAATCAATTTAAAACATTCTACTAAATATAAGGGCAACTTACTGAAAACAAATTAGAAAACTGAAAAGATACCTTTCAATTTAGGATAACACTATTTTTCACTCTTCTGCAGTCGAATAACTTTTGTCACTAAGATTATCATCTTAAAACAACCAAGAGTGGTAACATCAGACATAAAAAGCATCCCTTAAGTGATTCGAGAAGTGAACTTCTCATTGCAAGAAATGAAGAAGTGAGATTTACATAAATGCATTCAAATATTTTATTACTTCTAAATGTTTTAAATGATTAAACCTGCTATATTTGACCACATATTGACTCAGAAGAAAAACATTTTTACTCATCTATCACTAAAACACACAAAGCACCAACCAAACAACAACATAACTTGAGGGAAAAAATGAGGAAAAGCTAGCATTCAACTTGTCGAGTTGAACAGCCCTGGGGATAAAGGACTACAACTTGGCCTTGAAACCTCCTGCCTGTCTCAAAATGATCTGCTTTCAAGAAACGGCACAGACCTAAGGTAGAATGTCACGTTACATTAGAAACATGTCTTCCAGCTGAAAAGAAATCTATGGGCATGTTTCCCAATACAGAATAGAGACCATAAAAATTATGGTTTTAAGACCATAGACTAGAGACCAGTAAGAGACCATAATAATTCCATAGCAAAATATCAACAAAATTTTCAAAATTCTAAAATTCTAATTAGCATTGTTGATTTATTATATTAAATATTCATATTTAACACAAAATGAAGCTGCCAATGAAAACACTGTAGCACTATTAATTAAGATAAGGCTGATACTAATCACTATCTAATTCTGCGGCTCCTAAACAAGTTCCAACTCATGGCTTATGTAAGACAGTAAACATCCAAATGTTTTTGCTCCTATTGAATAGAAGCAAGAAAACGGGGTTTCCCCCTCTGTTTAATAATGAACTAACAAAAACAGGAGGAGCTTGAATTCCTTTTTTCCTTTTAATCTTACAATGAAATTTAAGAGCTAAACTTCTCACAACCGTTCTGCCTTTTCCACAGAAACAACCAACACAAAAAAACCAACCAAACCACATAACTGGGAGAAAATATCAGACACAGAGTAATATCAAATATCAAACACAGAAGGAGACAGCTGTAGAAGCAATATGAATGACAATCCAGAAAATTACAGTATAAAACTGCTCTAATATTCTTATTCGAAAGACCATGCATGTGGATATATTTTTACTTTCCTTCAATGGTGTCAATAAAATAATCCTTCATACTTCTCCTTCACTAAGACTGCTTTGTGAATAAGCTTTGTGCTCAGTGTAATGTGTGGACACTGACACAATCCATTAATACTGAGCATATGCAGAACCCTGAACTCTCACCTTACCTTTATCATTATCAATTTGACCTTGGGAAAGTCCTTTTATCTACGAGCCTAGTTCCTGGTCTGGAAAACTGCTACAGACATTCTGAATCTCTCAAAACTCTAAACTTCTGACTCTATTTGTATGGTCCATTGGTTAAGGAGATTTATAAATGGTACATATGACTATATTCTGGGTCTGATAAACATAAGCTTACTACATCAGAAAATATCCAAGAATCAAGCGACCAACTAAGTCACTAATATAGACTTATGTGATTGTACATGATTTCTGTATGGTTAACACAAAATTTAGATGAACTATATAAAGCAAATATACTATATTACAAACCATCATAGCGGTGATCCATATTACAGCATGTCCTATATCATAAGCATTTGTTAAAAATCTTGGGACTAATACTTGACTACTTCCCACTGGGAGGTTCAAGCTTCTCAGAATTCTCGTAAATATCTTTAAAAGGAAAAAAAGAATTAAAAACAAATATTTACAGGTATCAAATAATTCTTTCCTTAAATAACTTTAGTGCTTTATATTAGTATTATTGGATGTACTCTCATCAGTTTTTAAGCAAAATCACATACTGTTTAGTAATCTGCTTTTATTCTTTAAAAGTTATATAAAAATATCTATATACTTGTTGTTTTTTTTTAAGGAAGATTAGCCCTGAGCTAACATCTGCTGCCAATGCTCCTCTTTCTTTGCTGAGAAAGACTGGCCCTGACCTAACATCCATGCCCATCTTCCTCTACTTTAAATGTGGGACGCCTGCTACAGCATGGCTTGCCAAGCGGTGCCACGTCCGCACCCGGGATCCGAACCTGTGAAACCCGGGCCGCCGAAGCAGAACATGCGCACTTAACCGCTGCACAACCAGGCCAGCCCCTCTACATACTTTTTTTTAAGGACACACTGAGGTCACAGGCATATGGATATGAAGCAGCTGTATCTGTGTACCCAAAAACAGACAAATGAGACATAGCTAAACATAAAAAGGGCAAAACATAGGTAGCTGCAGTTAAACATGAAGTACTTTGACTCCTGTCTCTCTAAATGCACATAAAATTATTTTTCCTATGCTTTCATTCCATGCCAAGGATGCACAAAATGCAAGTCTCTTCTAGAGGATCACTTTCCCTCTCAAAATTTTAACAACAACTTGATTTTTTTCCCCCTAAGAATATGCATTTTGGGGCTGGCCCTGTGGCATAGTGGTTAAAGTTCAGCACACTCCACTTCAGTGGCCCAGGTTCACAGTTTTGGATCCAGAGTATGGACCTACAGCCATGCAGTGGCAGTGACCCACATATAAGGCAGGCACAGATGGCACAGTGGAGGAAGACTGGCACAGATGTTAGCTCAGGGCTAATCTTCTTTAAGAAAAAAAGAAAAAAAGAAAAGAAAGGAATTTGCATTTGAATCTGTCATTTAACAATTGCATTTTAATGCAATTAACTTTTAAGTTTATATTTTAAATCTTGTCATTGAGGCCGGCCTGTGGCCGAGTGGTTAAGGTTGCGCACTCCACTTCGGCGGCCCGGGGTTTCGCCAGTTCGGATTCTAGGTGCAGACATGGCACCACTCATCAGGCCATGCTGAGGTGGTGTCCCACATAGCACAACCAGAGGCACTCACAACTAGAATCTACAACTATGTACTGGGGGGCTTTGTGGAGAAGAAAAAAAATCTTGTCATTACTAAAAGGTAAGGGGCCTGAAGGTGGAAAAAAACTACTACTTCTTCGTTTCTACTGGCCAGCAATAGAGGAAGACAGCACAAGCAAAAGCAAACAGAGCATTTGCCTTCTGCCACTCCCTAGCCTTGCTCTCCTGTGAGTGTATGCATCAGAATCTCCTGCATGCCCCATGCCAGTCCTCTTGAAGCTCCCGGATGACTCTACTGCAGGTGAAATAATATCGAAGATGCAGTGCTAAGAACACTGCACGGAGGGGCTGACCAGTGGTGTAGTGGCTAAGTCTGCACACACTGCTTTGGTGGCGCAGCATTGGCAGGTTCAGATCACAGGCACAGACCTACACACCATTCATCAAGCCATGCTATGGCAGCGTTCCACATACAAAATGGAGGAAGGCTGGCATGGATGTTAGCTCAGGGCCAATCTTCCTCACCAAAAAAGAAAAGAAAGGAATACCACACCTAGAGGCACTCTAGGCAAATATATCATGTGATCTAAAAAGTGGGGAAAACTCTAGAATAGCATTCAAATACAATATACAAAATTTGTTGGAAGGTATGAATGTATGACACCCTGAATAACATACATACTACTTTCTAAATTACTCACTCTGAAACTTATACCTCATGCCCTGAATAGGTAAGACAAAAACCACACATTTATGATAACTTTGATATGATCAAATTACTTTTTGAAAATAAATGATCTGTCTCTGTAAGTTGTATGTTTTTTACTAATAATCAAAAAATATTTTATGTGATATTAGGAATTAGGATACAAAGCATGTCTCCTTAAAGAATAAAGTTGATGTCAGTGCTGTTTTATGTTCAAATGTTCTTAATTACCTTTGGTACATATGGATCCCAATCTATGTACCCTATATTATCTGTAGCCAATCGAGCAAAGAGATTTACTAGTTGCTGAAAGCAAACAAAAGAAAGACTATTAAGTACATACAGTTGTTTTTAAGTGTCACAGTCACACCTCTTTCTCATCCATTTGTTCTATTCAGCAATCATTATTAGTACAACTTAATATATGGTTTATGACTCAGTTTTAAAAAATCTTCCAATGTAAGTTCTGATTCTTGACACCCATTTAAAATCAACTGCAGTTGAAATGCTTGTAAAAAGGAAAACGACAAAGCATTATTCACAATGCAAACAGAAAAAGAAATTTCAATCCAATAAGCATATAGGAAGTATCCACTATGTGTCCAGCCAGTGCCATGCTAGTGAGGGTATAAAAGGAGACAAACGAGGTCCTCCACTGCATGTGTGCACTTCCAGATATTAACAAAACCAAAATAATGAAATGTCTACTTCTGTTAGAATACAGCAGACAAACATTTTAAAAACTGATTATAACATGGCTAATAGCCAATTCCAGGGAACTGAAGCTACTGATCAAATGATCTGATATATTTATTTCCAAACTAAAAAGTATAGCAAAAAAGGGAGATACTCACCCCCTCCCACTGTGGGAGATTTTGCACTGAAACCCAAAGGCCAATTAATTCATCAAACCAAAGTCTGAAGAAGAAAAATTTGTTATAAATAGCAAGTGACTTATAGAAAGTGGTTCAAAGCCAGGTATCCTTTGTATTTTTTTAATCTATTATTCTTAATGATAACTACACAACCTAGAAAAAATAATACTGAAAGTTAAAAAGTTAATGGAACAAAGGACTATTTTTGTCTGAATATTCCCCTTCCTATTTATGCTAAAAAAGAGTAATGTCATCAAATTTCTACTTCACTGTCAAACAATTATCGCCCACTCCTATCTAACAACTGCTCAAGTTTTTCCTTCCTCTCCTTGCCTTTCTCCTTTAATATTTTCCTGTTACTACCTGTTCTTCCAACTCTTCCTTACTTTCTTTTCTTTAGTAAGCCAATTAGTAATTACGCCATTAACTAGCACTATAGTAAATGTTCCACAAAAGAAATGAGCCACAAAGTGTTAGATGCAATTAAATTATAGTGGGGAAAACTATCTCAAATTAAAGAAATAGAAGAGAATACAGAGGCAAGAAAATGTTTGAATATTATTAACCAATCTTTACAAATCTCAAAGAAATTATAAGTTTTTAGAATTTTTAAATTAAAACTAACATTTCATAAATATATGGCTATATACAAAATTTCTGATTTGACAGAAATAAAAGATTTGACATCTCACTGTAGAAAACATGGGGGAAAAACTAAGCATCAACCCACGACAGTGATAATTACTATTATCCTTCCAGTCTTTTTTTATACTGTTTTCTTTTTTCATAAAAGTACAGTCCAAATGTTTTTCATTCTAGGGTTTATTATATACCTACAGTCATCTAGAAAAAAATAGTTCTTAAAAATGGTGCAAAAATTAGAAAAAGTAAAAGAAAAAAAGATTATAAAAAAAACCCAAGCGGGAGGCGGCCCCACGGCCGAGTGGTTAAGTTCAAGCGCTCCGCTTCAGTGACCCAGGGTTTCACCAGTTCAGATCCTAGGCACGGACATGGCACCACTCATCAAGCCATGCTGAGGTGGCGTCCCACATAGTACAATTGGAATATACAACTATGTACGGGGGGCAGTTTGGGGAAAAAGAAGAGAAATAAAAAAAGAAGACTGGCAACAGATGTTAGCTCAGGTGCCAATCTTAAAGAAAAAAAAGATCCAAGAAAAACTATATGTGATGACGGTTAAACCCAAGTTTTAGGAAAATACTTCTCCTTTTCCTAAATTCTATGCAAGTTAACATTTCTATTACTACCTATTTATTGGTATTTTCCACTCCTTTTTGCATTTATCATTTTTTCTCTCTCAATTTCTTAAAGCCCTCATCTTACTTGGTTTGATATACAAGCATTACTCCTTTATTTTCAATCATGTTTAACTGTTTTGGCCTTCACACACTTCAAGTATAATAAACATAATGGTTGAGCTGGTAAAAGGCTTTTTTTACTTATTATTGCTTTAATAGTTTGCTTATATATCTGTATTTCCTGCTGTATTCTAGAATTTGTCAAGATATGTATATACTTACTTAAAACCTTTATGGTGAAGTTCTGGAGGAAGGGAGGTAGGAAGAAATATTTCAAAATAAGTGATGGCCTTTTGCATTGTTACATCAAAAGGGCACATTAAAGGCCGCCATTCTTCTAGCATCTCAGCTGTGGCATCTGCTGGAAAATATCTAATAAAAAGAAAGTTTTCATGTTTCTGAATCAATGTCTAAAAGTTCTACAATATCAATAAATAACTGACAAAAAAAGGGGAGGGGGGAATGGATTTCATAAGATACATCACACACTACAAATGTCAAAGTAGCCTATAAGGAACACATATTTTTATAACTCTAAAATAAATACCTGTCACACTTAGGATAAAGTAAATTTTCTTCTTGTCTATGGGACTTAGAGAAATGCTATAAAGTTGATAAAACTAAGAAAAATACAAAGTCACTCAAATCACCTATAAACTTAAAACATGGTTGCTGTATTTTTAGTTCCTATGTGCTATGTAACAGCACCAGAAAAAAATCTTGTCATAGAGAATCCAGGCTGTATAAGAAATGGATAATCAGTGAAGTGAGAAGAGAACATCAGCCCAGGAATCTCTAGGTACCTGTGAACAAACCATTTGCCCTCAGTGGACCACAGCCCTCCTGTATGTAAGAGAGGACTGGACCACATGATCTGGTCCTACAGGCTCGACCATTCTACAACTCTACGAAATGGGCAAAAGTGTCCCTGGGTAGAGAAGATTTACAAAATTAAAATCTGAAGTGTGCATATACACACAAAAAGGTAAATAGATAAAGTGGACCCAGGTATAATTACCAAATATTCAGTAATGGGTTTAAAATAAGAAAGAGCATTAGAAATTCTGATTTGAGTATGGCCCAAAAAGTCAGGAAACCCTTTCAAATACACTTGTAGGTCTGGCCTACGTATCATATTATCAATCCTATTAGATCTTTATATACCTGTTAACTAGAATCACTTCATTCCTTTACGAGAAAAACAAAACTACATTTCTAGTAATACTTCTGTTGATTTCATCAAGCATTTATACGCCAGGTCACTGTGCAACAGGTTAGAATTGGAGGGAAAAAAAAAAGTAGAATATATTTCACCTTCAAAGATCTTATATATCAATTCCCTTTCCTAATTTTTCAGAGTCAACTGTTAGCCTAGTAATCCAAAATAAAAGCTTGGATGTTCTATGAATTACTTAAGAACCTAAAAACCAGCAAACACTTCCGTGATGATCAAATTACCAGTGAGGAAATAGAGGCCAAGAGGATAACTGCCTAGCAAAAAGTGACACGGCTCATTGGTGGCTTATGACTCAGGTTAGATCTTAAGTCTCTTAAAAGGGAAACATTTTACATCCTGAAAATATATTTGCCCAAGACTGAGAGGCATAGTAGGTCAACAACAAATATTTGATTTATAAAATAACTGTAACTCATATAAGCTTATGATAAATATAGGAATTTCCATTCAAAAGAAATCACTGCATCCATAGCAGGATAAGTTGTCTTAGAACAGCTTGATTAACAAGAACAAAAAAATAGTGCAAGCCCACAGAACTAGACTTCAATTAATTAAAACTAAATTCTACTCATATTCATCTTTAAACATCAGAATATGCGATATTCAAAGTCAAATATTCTACCAAAAGAGAACATACTAGAAAAAAACGTATGGACCACCTTTTTATTATTACTTATATTTTAATGCAATAGCTACAATGCTCATTTTGGAAAATATTTTTGATCTAAGTAACTATACTCTAGGAAATCTTTCAAATAAAGACAATTATACATAAATTATGGCATTCTTACTTTCTAACAACTGACACTCACATCACTCAAAAATTTCTAAATTTATAAACAAAATCTGAAAAGATCAGTTCAAGAATTGGAAATGATATGTTGCGCCCCATGAATAACTTCACAACATCGGAAACTATTTATATCTTTAATTTCCTCTTCAAAGCATACTATAAATGGGGAAAAGCTCACAGAAACAAGAGGCTTTATAAATTGAGAAGCTACTTACGGTCGGCAGCTTTTCACGAGTGTTTTGAGGACATTTTCTACAGAACTGTGGGGGGGTGAAAGCCATTTGATAAATTAGGTTGGTGTATTTTAAGAATACATCTAATTCAATTAATAAATATCTCTAAGACATGCTCATTTAGATATTATATGTGTACACGCAATAACTAATCCTTTTCTTTCACACAGACAGAATTGCAAGAATTACCTAAACTACTTAATCTACTCTTTCCTTTGCCCTCATTTTGCTCTTTCTCTGCTATGAACTAAAGGGAAGAAAACTGGGAAAAGGACAAATCATTTTCAATCTTTACAAGGTAGGCAGCAATGACCATACTTATCAACACATCAAGTATGCTCAGTGGCTTAAAACTTCACATACTAATTTTTAATTTTTATTAAAGTGTTTTTACACCAAAACACAAACAGCTGACATACCTAAATCTGGTATGCTTCTATCAGCAACTGCCAGAAACTAGTTTTCTGTAACCAATTGATGAGAGTTCTATAACCTTCCAAGGCACTTTACTACCAGCAACAATCATCCAAAAGAGCAACAGGAATCTTTTTGATCAGCTAATTAAAAAGTTAGTGGACTAACATTAAAAGCTCCTACTTATTTTCCAACTTGCAGGTGGCTCAAGTGAATACAGGAAAACATAAATATCTGTATATGAATTTATAATAAACATTTCTGTTTTAATGAAAAGGCCAATGTACCCTGGTTTAAACACACAGGACCAGAATGGAATACTTAAAATATTAACTAGACCATCGTCGAAAAGAGGTCAAATGCAAATAAACAAAACAAAGGGGCATTAGGTAATTTTGAACTGAAATTTTAAAATAGATGTGTGACTACTTACAGTATGATGTGTACAAGTAAAAATAAAACAAGTCTCCAAATCTCAAGAAAAAAAAATTATGGGGGAAAGAGGTAACTTTCAGGCAGTGCTTCCACCTGACACTTTCTCATTAAGCTTCCTGAAATTCTTAAGTTCAGAAGTCTATCCAACTTCTCTGAAAACTCAAGAACTAATCTGCAAAGAAATTCCAAGGACTAACACAAACCAAACTCAGCTCAAACAGTCAATATATTATGTAACCAAGAGAGAATACTATAATTTCACTACTTGAAGTCGTAGGAATCCCCTTTAATTTTCAAACTATTCAGAAAAAAATTAACTAAACAGGAAACCGGGCTACAACTCACGAGGTAATTCTAAAATAAAAAAGATGACCGCATGGCCAGAGGGCCATCATGAAGCATTTTCTCTGATTATCAGAGAAAGGTTCCACCTTCTCTCACAAACAAGCTAAGCAATTCAGAAACACAGAATTTAGTTCAGAAAACATATTAGCTTGCCTGGTAAAAATAACCAAAAGGCAAACTTCTCTCTAACTCTGTTTAAAACTCTCTGAAGATCACAACTATGATTTATACTTCTGGGGATTTCCAAAGTGCTTATAACAAGGCTATGTGTTCCTACATATTTATACAGGTTTATATTTATCTATTTATGTATTTACAATGCTCAATAAACATTTTCTATTAGGGCAACAAAGAGTAGAGATCTTCGGATCTTCTTTTAGTTTGGACTAAAGAACTCCATTTAGAAACAAATTATGGAATTAAGAGGCAAGATTTAAAGAGCCATCTAGTTCCAAACTAAATAATAGATCAACTGAAATGCAAGTTTTAAAAACATAATTCTAAAATGGTACACTCTCTGTCCAAAGAAACAAGCAGAAGATCTGTAACGCTACCAGTCCTCAAAGTTTGTGTTCATGGTAACTTCACATTTACTTTCTGTGTTTCTGTTTCTGTGGGAGTACGACACAGAGAACCTGCTCTCTTCACTGAGTAACTTCTCTATTCTACCAACAAACTTCCATATAGTGTCAAAATAATTCCGGAAAGCAGGTCATAAAAGGCAGCACAGCTACATGTTTTCTCCAGTTTCTTTCATTCTTCAGGAAAATAGGAGGTTAACTATAATACTTGATAGCTGCTGCTTCACTCAGTAGAGGAAGAGCCTGTGTGGGAATGTGATTTAATTCCTCTAAATAGTCAATTTCAACCCCTCCTTCTATATAAGGCCTGTGCCATTGGATTTATGCTCTTTAGCCAGAAAAGGGTACAATCTCTCTAACCTGTGATATCTGTATAGTGACCTTTTGGGATTCTTGTAATCGCTCAAGATGAAGGGAACAATGTTTCTGTTTAAAAATAAAATAAAAGGTTAAAGCTAGATGCTACTAGACTCTATTTCACTAATTTTTAGAGGGTGTGAATAATCACCACACACTTTTCCAATTGCTGGAAATTTATAATACTAAAGTGGTAATTCAAAACACTTTTTTAAAAAAAAAATCAAAAGGGATCTACAGAGGGACTAAGCTTTGGATGAGTTTTCTCAGACCCTATTTCCTCGTAGAAAAGGCATGTTAAGTTGAAAAGAAAGCCGTGGTTTATCATGTAATGGTTCACAGCTTGGGCTTAGCAGTCAGACAGATCTGAATTTAAAGACCAGTTTGGCTACTTACTAGTAGTGCAATACTATAGCCTCAGTTTTTCCATCTATGTAAGAGCAACAATACCTATTCTCATAAGGCTGTGACAAAAATAAAATGAGATAACGTAAAGAAAGCAGTTATCTGGCCCAGGATTAAGCACAATAAATGTTAACTATCATTTTCATGTCATACTTATCCAAGATAAATTATATTTTCAATCTCTTTAAGAACTAAACTTTTGTGTTCACTTTGCTTTTACATTTATCCTACTGTAGCTATTAGTTTATATTTAGGAAATCACATCAAAATAGGAATTTCCCCCCCAAACCGCCACCCTATTTATTAGGGCAGAAAGTTAAGTTCCTGTCCCAGTTCTTGAGTTCTTGTCCCAGTTTCAACAAATGACTGTGTGAATTTTCCTCTCTGGGTCACACTTTCCTTATGATGACATTCTTTATGATTCCTTATGATGATATTAATAAAGTGAGTGCCAAATATGTAGCAGAGAAGGCTGAGGAAAGCCAAAAGCTACAGTTACTTTACTAAGATAGTGGACTTATATACATCTGGAGGGTTATGCTTCCTGCCTCCTTGGCCTTACCTAACTATCAGGACAACATTCACTTCTAAACCAGAGAAATGTACAGCAAATGATATATTCAAGGTGAGAGCAGTGTGGACTGCCCATAGCCAGAAGTACTTTCAGCTTCACCTGACAATTCCTGACCTAAAATTTAATTTCAAAATAATCATAGTTGCTTTTTCATAAATGAACTGGGAAACTGTGACACTGGCATACTCTATATACCCCTGCTTTAACCTTATAATTTAATGATAATTGTTTATATAGCATTTTTTTCTTAAGACTGTGCCTCTTCATCTAGAAGAACTCAGTTTTACCTGCTTTCTCTAAATCTAAACAAATCCATCATCAGTTAACCAAACACTACGCATCTCATATCTAATCTTTCAAAATCTAATATTGCTTGGTTAAATTGGCAAGTAGCCATTTTTCACAGTCACTTCACACAATATTAGGGTCAAGATAATTTTACCATGGAAAGGTATAAATGAAGTATAATATCTTCATTACTGATGTTGCAATAACACTGGTTTTTCATTACAATTACTTAAAGAAAAAATATGCCTCTATGGCAATTATTAAGTTGTAATAATCCTGACCAATCATATAAAAAGAGCATGCCTAATCGCTTTAAGTGATGACGAGCCTGATCATTTTGAACTAAGCATTTTTTTAAGTTGCTTTAGAAAGAGAAGTTTCTAAAGAAAGATCACTGTAACACAGACATAACTTTGGAAGAAACACTATCGAAGTCATAATAAAAATAAACCATTTATTCCCTAATTTAAAAACAAAAGTAAAAGTAGAATTTAAAAACAAGCAAACAATGTTCCTCAAATACCACACTAAAAAATCACTGCAAATATCACATTAATAATCATTGTTTATTAATAACTGTAAACTATTTTAAACAGCAACAGGTCCTTAGAGAAATTACTTCCATCGTTTCATTATCATGTTAAATTCTGTAGCTAGATATCATTCTGAGCTGCTGGTAGTAAGTAACTTAAGCTTAGAAATGTGGCCACATGTGCCAAGAAACACCCAAAAGAGGTTAAGAACATGCCACTTCCATGTGTTGAAGGCGGGAAGGAGGGGAACAAAGGAATTAACTGTATCTTAAGGATAAGAGCACCAACCCAAATGGTCCTTTAGTAGATCAACAGAGAAACAAATACCATCAAGAACAAGTACCAGAAAAGGGAAATAACAAATTTCTTCATAGGGAGATTAACAGGAAAAATGAAAAAGTCTAACAATGTACGATCCTCTTAGAACAATACATATAAAAGAAAACTACTTAAATTTTTTTTTTTACAGATTGGCACCTGAGCTAACATCTGTTGCCAATCTTTTTTTTCGTCCTTCTTCTTCTTCTCCCCAAAGCCCAGTACACAGTTGTAGTTGTATGTTCTAGTTGTGAGTGCCTCTGGGTGTGCTATGGGGGACGCCGCCTCAGCATGGCCCTATGAGCGGTGCCATGTCCACGCCCAGGATCCGAACCGGTGAAACCCTGGGCTGCCGAAGCAGAGCACTCGAACTTAATTACTCAGTCACGGGGCCAGCCCTAAAAAATTTTTTTTAAAGTAAATGAGTTATCTAGGGCCAAACTACTCGTGAAGCAAATATGTAAACCTTAAAACCAAACAACCCATAAAAACTAAATTGACAGTGATAACTAAAACAAATTTATACACAAAGCAATTCAAATATGAACTGTCTGCCAATTTGCAAAGGCTGATCTATGCACAAATCCCCACATTTTGTTAACAGCAATACCCTTCATTAGTGTGCTGCCTACAGTGGTAACTTGCATATGCTACTGCAATTAAGTTTACGGGACATCGTTTTATGAATTAAAACCAAGCCCATAAGATTCAAATGCTTCCTTTATGAAGTAAACTATAAGCAATTCTTATGTTGCTAGTATCAAGCTCACAGCCACCTAGCTCCTTTCCAATTTCTATTTTTCTACTGAATAAAAAACCCTACAAATTGTTTCCCCAGTAGAAAATAGAAACAGGTGAGAGTGAAGAGGGTCTTTTGCTCCTGAGGCAAAAAGAAAGGAGAAGGAAGGGAGGAAAGAGAGGAGAGGAGAGGGGGAGGGAGAGAGAGGAAGACAAGGGGAAAGAGAAGCAGCTTAATAATCCTTGCTCCAAGTAACAGAACCAGCCTTTAGAATCGGGCTGAAATGCATGGCACTCTAAGTAGTGGTTTCAACAAGGACAAATAAGGCACATGAGTTTAAGACTTGAAAGACAGTTAACAAATGAAGCAATCCTTCACTTTTGATTATAAAAATAGTACTCTAAAAATAGTATGAACACATGAAGTCGCTGACAAAACTGTTTCAAAATGTGTCAGAATACATCTAAGATGAAAATACTCAAAACAAAACACCATTTCCAAAAGCATGCCACATTAAAGGCCTCTTTAAGGGATTTTCTAAAATAAAATATTTGTTAAAAGTCTTAATTTTATCCCTTGGCTTTAAAAGTTCAAAACACTTGCCATACTAGTGTGCTAAATTGAACCTTAAGTAGAAAAGCAAATTTTAATGTGTCTTAAATGATTCCCTCTTAGAAATTCAGTGGACAGAGAACAGTTGCGAGGACTGAAAAACTAAAAGTACCGTTGTACAGCAAAGATTTCAGCAAAGACACAGTGGCTCTTCAAAAGACCAGGAATAGCCATGGCGTAACTTTTAAGGACAAAGATTTCCACAAGAGCAGGGATAATGTGAAGCTTCAGGAAAAGACATGGTAATAATACCAAGACACAGGGAAAGAACGATAAGCACTGACAAAATTTCCAGGAAAACAGCTGTTATCACTGGCCAGCCCCAGTCTTCCTTTTTTTTTCCCTCTCCCCAAAGGCCCAGGACATAGTTGTATATCTTAGTTGTAGGTCATTCTAGTTCTTCTATGAGGGATGCCACCACAGTATGGCTTGATGAGCAGTGTGCAGGTCTGCACCCAGGATCCAAAACGGCAAACCCTGGGCTGGTGAAGCAGAGTGCACAAACTTGGCCACTTCGGCCATGGAGCCATCACCCCATCACCTCAAAAGGTATCTTTTTTTTTTTTTTTTTTTTTTGAGGAAGATTAGCCCTGAGCTAACTACTGCCAATCCTCCTCTTTTTGCTGAGGAAGACTGGCCCTGAGCTAACATCCATGCCCATCTTCTTCTACTTTATATGTGGGATGCCTACCACAGCATGGCTTTTGCCAAGCGGTGCCATGTCTGTACCCGGGATCCAAACTGGTGAACCCCGGGCCGCCAAGAAGCAGAACGTGTGCACTTAAGTGCTGTGCCACCAGGCCGGCTCTTCAAAAGGTATCTTTACAACAAAGTTTTTATGTTAAATTTTGGGTTTTCATTTCACTATTTACCTATGACTTGAAAATCTTTTAAGTCTGCCATCTGTAATCATTTTCAAACAATTCTACAGTAAGGGTATAACAAAGACAGCATGCTAACTGAATGATGAATGAAGCCTGAGGACTAATCATGCATTAAATGAACTGAACTGGGGAGGCTACAAGAAGTAACGAAATAACATACACATGTCTGGGATCAAAAGAGAAACCACAGAAATAAAGCCTGAAAGACAATTTATAAAAGAGAAAAAGGAAAATAACGTAGGCATATAAAATGGTGCTCTTCAGGAAATGAGTACATATGTACATGACAAACAACTCTAGATAATGAGAGGAAACAGCTATTAAATATGGAAGGAAAAATTTCCTGAAAATAAACCTCAATCACAAATAATTTAAGACAATTTTAAGCCAAACGTACTAAGGTTGAGAACATTAAGAGCTAGATCGCAACTGGACAAACCCTTGTGGGGCAGAAATGATACTCCGGAGTCAAGGCTGAAATCACTATCAACCAAAAAGGAGAGGTGATCATATTATACTCTGTAAATTCAGAACAAAATACAAAACATACCCAAATTAGAGAGCTGGAAGAGGAAGGATGCACATACAAGAAGCCATAATCAGCAAGAGATTTATACTCTCTGCATGTCTAAACATTACTAGGAAATAACATAAACCAAGGAGCGTGCATTTGAATAGTTTATGCTCTAAGAACAGTCAGTCACTGAAATGGATCTTCCTTCACTGGCACCGTGCACTCTCTGGGATGTGGGCACCCCCTGGAATACACAAAGCTCCTCTTCTTGAAGCATTCACTTTACTTGGAGAATTAAAACACGTGGATATATTACAAAGAACGCCAAATGTGTATTACTTTTAATGACAAAATACTAGATTTCAAATAAAAATCCCTTGCTTTCTTGGGCCAGTATGGTGATGTTAGCCATTAAGAGATACCTTGGTGGCAAATTCTCAAGTGCAGCTTTGGATATAGTTTAAAGAGGGCCATAAATTGTTTTAGGAGTCAAGTTACACAGAAATGAACACATTAAAATGTATATTTGCTTGCTTATCTCAAATAACCCCATTTCTCAACTGTGATCAACCTTCTAAAAGCCCCCAAGTGCTCCCAAAGAAGTACTTTAAAAGGAAATGCTTACTTAGGAAACCAATTTAATCCCAGGTGCTCTGTCTTGGAATATAATATCCTTTCCACCATGTCATAAAGAGGTCTCCAAGGTAACTCCAAATCATCTCTTGAAAGAAGTTCCTTTTTCCTAATTAAAAAAAGTAAATACATATGGATGTATGTGTACACAGGTACCTACCACAGAGGGAGGACAGCTGTTAAATGCTGCTGTCATCACACTGGGTTCTGCTTTTCCCAGCCACAGCCCAGTACCAGCAGAACACAGTATCAGGAAGAACAATGCACCAGATTCTTGCTGCTGCTTAAACCTCAAAGAGCACCAGGTGAAAAGAGACATGTAAATTTGTGCCATCATTATTGTACATGAATTTCATTTTTTCCCACACTATCTATGGAGTTCTTAATGTTTCCAGCATTGTGCTGGGTGCCTTGGGATAAGCAAAAGAATAAATGATCCCTTTGAAGGGTCTTACAACCTATATAAGGGAAGAGAATTATATATAAATTATATATAATTATATATAAATATATATTATATATATTATATAATTATATATATATATTATATATAAATGAAACAAGACATAGTTCAGTGCGTGCTAGAGAAGGCTTCATGGAGGAGATGGCTTTTTAAAAGGTTAATTAACACATATGGTTAAACTTATAATAAAGTTTTCTGCAATCTTTTTCCAAACTCACAATTTGGGACTTCGTCTTCTTACCAAAGAACGCTTGGTTTTCATTCTCTAAAACCCTGAAGAAACAAACCAAAAAAATCTTAGCAGAAATCAAAGGAAACTGACTTACTTTAACAAGTTAATCAAGAGACGGGCAAATCCCTGCATCATGCTGATTTCCAGTTTTGGAATCGATACCAGCTCATATAACAACTTGATAAAAAGAACATGATCTTCTTTGCTAAATTTTCTCCCATAAAGTCGAATATATCTGCAAGAGAAAAATTGATATAGCCTTTAAAAATAGGTACGGTGAGATGCCAGTCCAGTGGCGTAGTGGTTAAATTCATGCACTCCACTTGGGCAGCCCAGGGTTTGCAGGTCCAGATCCTGGGTGCGGGCCCACACACCACTCATCAAGCCATGCTGTGGTGGTACCCCACATACAAAAAACAGAGCAAGACTGGCACAGATTTTAGCTCAGTACAATCTTCCTCAAGCAAAAAGAGGAAGATTGACAACATATGTTAGCTCAGGGCGAATCTTCCTCAGCAAAAAAAAAAGAAAGGAAAAAAGGGGGAATTCTGTCATATTCTACAATGCTACAACATGGATGAACCCTGAGGACACTATGCTAAATGAAATAAGCCAATGATAAAAATACAGCATGATTCTACTTGTATGAGGTATCTAAAGTAATCAAACTCATAGAAATAGAATAGAATGTGGTTGCTAGGGGCATGAGGGAAAGAAAACAGGGAGCTGCTGTTCAGTGGGTAGAGTTTCAGTCATGCAAGATGAAAAAGTTCTAGAGATCTGTTGTACAACAATGTACATATAGTTAACAACACTGTACTGCATACAAAAATTATTAAAAGGGGAAATTTATGTTTTTGTCACAAGAAAAAAATATATTGTGACACTCTAATTTCAAATGCCTCTGACATTAAGCATTTTATATCCATACATCATTATGCATGAAAGAATTATTCTGTGTTTTAGTTAAGAGATTACCAAGTAAGTATTATAAACATAAGGCTTATAATGATAACTGAATTCTCATCAACATTTAATGACCAATTAAAACACTGCCGTCTTATTGTTATATGGTCTTAACTGGCCTCTGGTCCTAAGCTGCAAAGAACTCATGTGCCCCAGGGCTGGCCCGGTGGCACAATGGTTAAGTTCGCATGTTCCGCTTTGGTGGCCCCGGGTTTGCCGGTTCAGATCCAGGTTCGGATCCCGGGCGCGGACATGGCACCACTTGGCAAAAAGCCATGCTGTGGTGGGTGTCCCACGTATAAAGTAGAGGAAGATGGGCATGGATGTTAGCTCAGGGCCAGTCTTGCTCAGCAAAAAGAGGAGGATTGGCAGTAGTTAGCTCAGAGCTAATCTTCCTCAAAGAAAAAAAAAAAGAACTGTGCCCCTATTCCTTTATTAAACAAAAGCTCATTCAAGATAATGATACACTTGTAACTCCCGGGAACTACTTTTAAAAAGCATATCACAACATAATTAAAGTTAAACAACAAAATACAGATATATAAGTTTATTGTTTTAACTACAAGAATCATTGAAGAATGCATATGGCTTACTTAGAATCCTGAAACAATACAGCAAGTTGCATAACTTGTACTATTTGTTTCTAAGACGTAATTCATAATTATTACAATAAAATTAAATTACTACCAAAAATAATACATATTTTTATCTCAAAAGCATACATTTTCAATTTTTTAACTTTAGAGAACCAATGTAATCAAAAGCACTAACTGTAAGCAAATTTAAGGCAAATGTGTCCCCAAAAGCAAGAATGACTAATCATAGCATATTTAAGGATTCAGAAGTAACTAAAACTAAGTAACCAAAACTTACTTAGAACAAATTACTAGATACTTAAAACCATAAACTCCTTTGAGGAAGACAATTTTACAGACAATTAAATACATAAATCAACAGAAAAAATAGCATTGACAGGTCCCTTAAATGATGTTTAGCACTTCCCAACAGCAGCCAAGATCAAATTAAACTTACACTTAACTTTTAAAATTAGGGTACATAATTGCTTTTCTTTTTCCAGAAATTCTTCAAAATTCTTGGTCCACTAGGAGCACTCTTTCAGTTTCTCAGGCTGTGTGTATTTACTCAGCTTTTTTCTATAATTTCAAACTATAATCCCCATGATCTCACCTTGGGACTATGCAACTGGCAATATGGGGGACAGAGGAACAAGCCCTGTTATTCTGCCTGTGCCATAATTACTGTGAAAGGTTCTCAACCACTCTGGGCTGGTAAAGCAAACGGATTCAAGACAATATATAGAGACCCTAAGCCCAGGGCTGCCAGAGGTACTGCAAGCTGCTGAATAAACATGGTAGTCTCCTGAAGCCTCCCGCAATTTCACTCTAAATTTAGGAGTAAAAACTAGAATCATTTAAATAGTACTTTCAAATGAAAATAAACTATATCCCTAAAACATGACACATAGTTTTAAGATAAAACAGAGGGGTTCAAAGAAGCATTCCTTGCTTTCAGTGACTACTTCAGGCCTTGCCAGGACTCCAGATGCCCCTGGAGTTATGTACTCACTTAACTCGTGGCTAGGATACTTCCATGGAAAAACTGGAGAAACACTGCTCTAAGCCACTGAAACAACTCAGCTACAGCAGCCCACTGCTTCTACTGCGGTAGAAAGATAACTGTGAACTTAACGTCAGGGACGTAAAACTCAGAGCCCAAAATTTAATAGTACGAAAAGAAGAGACCAACAGGGGGATTCCTAGAGGAGCCAGCACTGCTGACAAAACTAGCGATTTTAGGGGGATGACTCAGAAACTTCCTGTTTTAGCCTGTCAACTAGCAAACAGTTCTCACCAACCAGAAAGTGGTTCTTGTCTCAGCATTTCTCAAAATGCTGTCCAAGAAGATTCCTTCTGAAGAGCACAAAAAGTACTGAAGAACATTAATAACTGGTCTTCATTAAAATTAAGAACTTCTATTCACAATTACACACCATTAAAAGTGAACAGCCCAGTCAGATATTTGAAATATGTGTATCTATCTGACAAAGAACTCATATCCAAATTACATAAGAACGTCTTCAATTCAGTAAGAAAAAGACACTACTGAATAAAAAATGGACAGAAGACTCAGGTAGGCACTTCTCAAAAGACAACAGCCAAATGACTAATAAACATATGAAAACATACTCAACATCATTACTCATCAATAAAAGCAAATTAAAACCAAATTAAGGTACCACTTCACACTTACGAGACTGGCTAAAATTTAAAAGCTTAATAAGACCCAGTTTTGGTGAGAATGTGGAGCAACTGGACCTTTCATTTGTTACTGATGGGTGTATAAAGTGGTACAGTGACTCTGGAAAAACTGCTTGACATTACCTAGTAAAGCTAAACCAAAGGCTGTCTAGACTATGACCAGCAATCTCACTACTAGGTATGTGCAATGAGTGCATATGTCAACCAAAGATACGTGTCAAAATGTAGATAAATCTCACAGTCATCATGTTGAACAAAAGATGCCAAACACAAAAGAATGCCCACTGTATGATTCCATTTTAAAGAATGGACAATACTAATCAACAGTGTCAAAGTGAGCAGTGGTGACCTCTGAAGGAGCACTGATATGGAACACGGAACTTTATAGGGTGCTGGAAATACTGTACATCTGAATCCGTGTGGTGGTTCCATGAGTGCACACATAGAAAAATCTATCACGTTGCATGCACATTTAAGACTAGCGCATTCAACATACTTTACTGAACAATACTATACACCAATTTTTTTTAAAAAAAGATATAGATAAAATGAGACTAGAAACACGAATGGAGTATAGATTTATCTTTAGGGGAAAATGTGGTCAAAAGATCAATAAATCAGAATTATGACGGTAACTCTTGAAATGTATATTCTTGGGTTCCATCTTAGCTCTAGTCCATCAAAAATATTGAGTGTGCTAAACGCAATAAAGCTGTAAAAAGAAAAAAAAATTTTAAAAATACTGAGTGGAGGCTAAGAGTCTTCATGTTTTAAAACTACTCCAGTTGATTTTTCTGTTTGTGTTCAAAAACCCTACTTTAGACCATATTTAGAGACAGCCTATTCCTTTTTTCCAATTTATTTTCACATTAAATTTTAGGACTAGGTGCCAGCCTGGTGGCTCAGTGGTTAAGTGTACACGTTTCACTTCGGCGGCCTGGGGTTCGCCAGTTCAGATGCTGGGTGCGGACATGGCACAGCTCGGCAAGCCATGCTGTGGTAGGCGTCCCACGTATAAAGTAGAGGAAGATGAGCACTGATGTTAGCTCAGGGCCAGTCTTCCTCAGCAAAAAGAGGAGGATTGGTAGAAGTTAGCTCAGGGCTAATCTTCCTCAAAAAAGAAAAAAAAAATTTAGGACTAAAAAATTACCAATGGATGTCTCAAAATACTTGAAAACCTTGGTAACAGTCATGATTGAACTTTTCAATAGAATATTTGTTAAACTATCCAGAATATATAGAAGACAAGTCATTACCCTCCCACAGCAGGGAAAAAACAATAGAAGATAATACAAAACTCTTCCTAAACTGCTTCCTCCTCACAACCTTAGTGTATTTATCAAATGTTTTAATTTTTAATCCCAAGTAAAGAAAGAGTAACATACTAGGAACAGTAATTATTTAATAAAATGTATAATACTGCCGAGGTTTTTTCTACTATACGTCCTAAAGATAGTTTACTATACATTACAAGGAAATTTAACGTAAAACATAAAATTATACAACGCTACTGAAATAAAGAATTAGAGCTTGGCTAAAGACTAAAAATACTGGTTTTCAAAAAGCTTTATAATTTACCAGTTATTTTTCTTCAAGGCAATCACTGGGTTTCTAAGGTTCTAACTATATCCATCAATAAAGTAAAATTAACATTATTTTAGAGCAACATTGAGACTATCTGTAATTATAAAACATGTAAGACATTTAGCAATGATATTTAACTAAACGATTTATTTTGGTTAGTCCTACTCAAAAGACAAAAAATAGAATTTTAGTTTGAAAATTTAAAAACCATAATTGAACTGTTTTCATTGAAAGCACTTAAAAGTATTTATGGATCATTTTTAAAAAATCTGACATCTAGCAATATGTCCTAAGTAAAAATTCAGAATATCAAAGTCAAAATATCAAAAAGTAGGGGTCAGCCTGCTGACGTGGTGCTTACGGACTATGCATCTCCTGCTAATAGTACACAATACCACCTGTTACACAGTCTCAAAAAAGAAAAGGAAATTGTATGTGCTGAAAAACACAACAAAAGCAATTACTGTGCATCTTTAATATTTTAACCTGACCACCTAAAAGTAATTAGAATTCTATAATTAATAAAGCTGACTTTAAAAGACACACATAAAAATTGTGAACTGACAGAAACTATGCCCTCTTTTCAATCTTCTGTGGAACACCTATAAAAACTGGTCATAAACTAGGCCACAAAGAACCTTGACTTAATTCTAACAGGTGGAAATTATTCTGGCCAAACAGTCTAAGTATAATAAAAAGTAAATTAGCAAATATTAACAAAGTATAACAAAAAGAAACTAAATCATTTAAACACACACATATGAGTCTTAATTAAATAGCAAGTACCAGAATTAAGGCATCATCCTTCCAAGAGGCACTTCAGAGCCAGGACAATAACAAGTACGCTTACCATTATTATTTAGCATTATTCTGAATCTAGATTAAATAGCAAACTAGGAAACAAAAATAAGGGTAATTGTTTCAGGCAAGGTAGAATAGTGTGGTGTCAATGCTGTGATTATATCTAAAACATCTGAAACAATCAACCAAAAAAATACTTCTGCAGAATACATTTTTTGAAATCAGTAGCCTTCCTGTATGGTATTCAAATAAAAAACAGTGGTGGTTGAAAGAAAATTGTTCCATTCATAATACCAACAAAAAGATTAATTAGAAATTTCTCTAAAAGAAATGTGTAGCAGTTACATTTTAAAACTTTACCAAAATGCAAAATAGTCGAGTAAATAGGGAGACCTAAGAATTTTTTTAAATGTCTTAATACCCGCCAGCTGGGGCTAAATGACAAGTATTTTACAGCAAGGAAAACTACCATGGCCAATGAAATCCCTGAACAAGTCCGAAATTCAATTTCAGACAGTAACTTCAACTCTTCCCTCTAGCAAACAAACAAACAAAACACACTCTGCTGTAGCTATATCAGTTCCAGTCTTTTCCTTCTGTTCCTAAACTGTCATCAAATAGAAAAAAAAAAATAAGGCAAAATTAGCAGAGAAAACCAGAGGATCAGGAACACATTACTTTGACTTTATTCCAAGACTAAGTCCTTCATCACTACACATAATATTAAAAATGCAGATACAACTTCTCACTGCCAAAAACAGTAAGCGACTAGACAAAAAGTGTGATTCTCATAAACCTACCTCTCTTTTTCTTTTCACTCAATTACCTGTTTATTCAGAAAGCATTTCTCTAGCAAGTGATATGTACTAGATAAGAGTAGGATTCAAATAGTCCCTTTCGGCCAAGAACTCACAATCAGATACGAGGAGACATCAGATGTGTATGGAAAAGTACATAGAAGTAAGGGGGATAAATGTATTTTTAGAGTTTTGTGATTCATTTTTTTTCTAACCAAAGTTTCATCACATATAAGTGATCCATGAACCGAATCTTGAAAGATTAGAAAACTGTTATCACTCTGAATAGGCAACTCAAGTCAAGATAATCTGAGCATTTGGGGAAGAGGCAGGAAGAGGCACAGGAGACAGCTCTAGAGCAACAACAGTCTGCGGTCAGAACACACAACCGAGAACGTTGTTTATTCTCCCATTTCCCCTCCCAAGAGGTCAAGCTGAGGATCAAGAAGAGGATACACTATCGCAAATAAATAAATAACAATAAAGGATATTAATTCCAAGGGACTTGCTGATATGGAATAAAGACAAGTTAGGTGTTATGTAAAGTGGAGAATGTCTTCAGTTTCCACGCTAGCTTGCTTTGCAACTCTCAACATTATACTCAACTCTGGACAGACAGAATATTTGATTTCAACACAGCAGCCAAGCGGGCAGGAACAGCATGGTTCTAACAAGTTTGCCGAGAATTCAAACAGCTTCCATGTCAGTCCCTTGGGCAAGTCATTTAATCTATGTATTTGTAAAACTGGGTTTCCTGACAAGGCCCTGGTGAGGGATAACTGATCAATATACATGAAAGACATTCCGATTTAATTATTCTGGAGTGGGTTTCCCCAGACATTTCACCACATTTGAGAACCACTGCACCTTAGCAGACTGACTGGAGCACAATATATGCTTTTCAAAATCTATTTAAATCGTTAAAAATGTAATACTAGGGGCCGGCCCAGTGGCGCAGCGGTTAAGTGCACAAGGTCTGCTTCAGTGGCCGGGGGTTCGCCGGTTCCGATCCCGGGTGCAGACATGGCACCACTTGGCAAGCCATGCTGTGGTAGGCGTCCCACATATAAACTAGAGGAAGATGGGCACAGATGTCAGCTCAGGGCCAGTCTTCCTCAGCAAAAAGAGGGGGGTTGGCAGCGGATGTTAGCTCAGGGCTAATCTTCCTCAAAAAAAAAAAATCAATCAATAAATAAATAATGTAATACCAATATAATCTGTTTCAATTTGTCTTTCTTTAATTAGTTATGTGGCTAAATATACCTTAAGAGGTTTGCTTACTACATATTATAATTATTTTCTCATGAATTATTTGTTCATATCTTTAGAAGCCTATCTATCCTTTAAGACTCCTCCTCCATGAAGTCTTCCTTCATTCCCAACGAAAAGTCTCTGTTCTCTCTACCGCTTAATAGCTTGTACCAAACGTGAGTATTTTTCAAGTTCTATCTCATACTATAGTTCTGTATGTATACATTACTGTATTTTAGATGATGAAAGCTACTTGGTTGCAGGCACCAAGCCTCTACACCTATTTAACCCTCAGCTCTAACTGGAGATGAAACAAGGTGGACATTCTAAGAAACACTTTTTTCAACTGACAATGTACAAGTATATCTTGAGGAATATACTAGCTTATGTAATTACAAAGAGCTCAACAGGGCTAACTGTACTTTTAAAGAGGGGGGGAAAAACCTTCAAACTAACAATAAATATTTGACCAAATTAAGCAAATTGGCTTTAAAACATTAAGAGTAGGTTTCCAAAAGACACTAAAAAACAAGTTTACCATCTTTACCCAATTGATGGAAGGCTCTAAATGGACAAGGAGATCTGAGGTAGACACTTTAATCCCCATCCAACACAGGTTGAACACACTCACTGGAGTTTCGGCATATTATATTTCAGAGTTATATTTCTTATGACCTTAAAATTGACAGGACAGTTTCTAGAGTAATAAAGTCATTCACTATTAACATCTAATAATGACCCCTCTATTCTTTTCCCAGTTGTTTCTCTCTTGAGACATGGATAAAGGGCATTCATTTCTTGAAATGCTTTACTGAGTGTCATTTAAGAGCCAGACATGGCAATAGGCAACGGAAACAAAAGTAAGTAATAAATGGTCCTGGAGCATGCAGCCTAGAGAGGGAGACAGGTAACTGATTATTTCAATATGATGCTCTCAGTACTGACCGTTGTATAGTCAATTTGCTCATATCTCTGTTCCCCCACATTAATTTTTTCCAAATTCCTCCTTCCCTGAGCAGTCTTCCTGGGCTCTATAGCTCAGGGAGCTTTCCTTCTTCTGGACACAGACATGGTCAAGAGCAAGCGCTCTGCAGTCATCAGGCATCTCCACTGTAACACAAAGTCACTAAGCCTGACCTCTTCCATAGTGGAATTGGGATAATCAAAGTATCTACGCTTCACGGGGTTGTTTGTGAAAATCAAATGAAATAATGAATGTAAAGTACTCAGCATAGTGCTGGCACGTTCTGAGCTCTCAACAAAGGATAGTAGTATCTATGCCACTCATTTAACAATCTATTAATGCTTTCCTGTATGATCCCTCAGGTTACTGATATTTTTAAACTGTTACAACTTTTCATTTGCATCCCTGGTATCTTTATAGTTCAATAAGTGTTGATTATATGAGCTTAAGTATAGAAACAAACTTGTAAAATCAGTAGCTTTCACACTTTTTGGCCACAACCCACAGTAATATATAACCCAGTACACACAGAAACATATACACAACTTAAACAAAGGTCATGAACATTCACCCTTATTACTTCCAAATTTACTCTAATAATTCTAGTTTAGTTCACCAACCAACCAACAAAAAATCCCAAAAACAAAACTGGTCAAGACCTAATAAATTGATTTCACATCCCTTTGGCCATAACCCACAATTTAGACAATTCTCTGGGGCTGGCCCTGTGGCCGAGTGGTTAAGTTCATGAGCTCTGCTTCAGCGGCCCAGGGTTTTGCCAGTTCGGATCCTGGGCATGGACATGGCACCGCTCATCAAGCCATGCTGAGGTGGCGTCCCACATGCCACAACTGGAAGGACTCACAACTAAAAATACAGAACTATGTACCGGGGGGCTTTGGGAGAAAAAAAGGGAAAAATAAAATCTTTAAAAAAAATAAATTAAAAAAAAATTCTCTGTAAACACTTATAAATGAACATATACCTGAAAAATTGTGAGACCCTCCCCCAAAACAAACACCAAAATCAAAGTGGAAAAACTCTTAAGATATTTGTCTGTTAAATTATAATCTTTCAAAAAAATCATATTTCTAAATCATTCCTGAATTTGTTAAATGGTAACTTTTTCCTGCCACACACAAAATAGGGACCTCTGTTTGGTACAGAAATTTGACAGTTTATTTATTGGGATCTTCGGAAGTAACCTACCTTCCCTTGGAACACAAACCACCCTGACTAAACGCTCCAGTAATCTGCCTAAAATATAAACACTCACATGCAAAAGACTGCATTCAGAGAATTTCTTGCTCTAAGAACTTCTACTTCATCCTTGACTTAAAAAAGAAAATTGTCATAAAATGAAATGAAACACCCACACTTAACAGCTCAAAGATTACTAACACATTCCATTTAAGCTGTCTACCATTAGATTATAAAGATTTTTAATAATTCTTAAGCAACCTCTAATTTACTTGAACTACAATACTATTCTCAAACCCATTTCACAGCTGCAATAGTGTTATTTTCTTAAGAAAGGAAAAAGCCTTTATTATATTGTTAAATTCCACAATTTAGGGTCAATAAATATTCTGTCAACAGGTTTGGAACTCAACGATGAAATACAACATTACACAAAATAGAATTTGACCCTATAAACGATGTAATGTTTACAGCACTCACAAAAGTATACAAAGGCCATTAAACTAAAACCATCTAAGTAAATTAGCTTTATGAGAACATCACAAATTTTAAGTTTCAAGTTAGATTTACAATACTGGGCACTTGAGTGTTATATCACTTCTCTTTGTCTTTTCTTTGTTTTGTTTTTTGGTAGATTATAATTTCCAAAGAAAATACAATGTTGGAGTTGTCCATTTACTTTTCTAGGTAACAGAATAAAGTTTTACATTAAAAAATTAATTAATTAAAAGAAAACTCAGGGTCAAGGTATTATGAAAAAATCCAAGTTAGCATAAAAAGATGACCACCACCAAAATTTTACGGTTCATCTATCAAAAAATTATAATAACTATACTCTAATTTTTTAATACTAAGTATTTAATCATAACAATTATTATAGGTTTATTTTTAAATGAAAGTCTTGGACAAACTCCCTGATGCAACCAATACAACCTACTTTCTTCTCTAACAAAACACACCATTCTCTTCCTTAACCAAAATGCTCCTTCCCTCCACACTTCTTTGGTTAGTATATACTCTTTTGAACCCAGTGTTAAAAATAGACCTCATTTCAGACTCATTTTCTCCATTTTGACTTTAAAAGTAATAATTCCTTAGAACTGCAGAATGCTTTTGTTTACAAAGAATAAATAAGTTAATTCTAATATTATTGAGTACCTATGAATGTATACACCACTGTACTAAATGCTGGGAGTAGAGGGAGGGAGAGGTAAATACGGAAAACACTGACCTCAAGACAGCTCACAGGAGAAGGAAGATATGTACACAAAGAATACAAAACCATGAATAAGGGATCAAGAGAGAATGCACTAAAAGGGAAGAAATGCTGGGCGTAGGCCGAATATGGAAGTAGCCAACCTCAAGATTCCAAATGGGAATATTTATAGTATGTGCTGCTTTTAACATTCCAGTGGCGGTCTCAATGAAAGTAGAAGGGTTTTAGTTGTCGTTTGCTTGCTGTTGCTTCTGTTACCATGCTCTCAGCTTACTGTTCACACAGTATGAATCAGATTTTGATCTCATTTTCTACAAGGGTTGGAGGGAAACAGAGATTTAGATTTTATACTTAAAGGCGGAGGGGGTGGTGGTGGTGGGAGAGATTCACTAGTAATGAGTCTCACTTAATAGAAAAAAGTTAACTTCCAGGTTCCACAAGGAGAAAAGCTGGTTTAGAAGTTGTGTGCTTATTTTCTAATAAATAAGCATCCCTTAAAAACTAAGAATTTGCCTCCATTTCACTTCACTTAAGAATATGTATTTCAAAGACAATTTTATTTCACAACACTGCAGAAAGACTACTGGGGAAAATTGTTTTTAAATGATACACTCAGATCTCAAACAATGAATGGTACTGTTTCACTAATTTTTTTCTAACTGCCTTTCTCAGTGCCTCAATGTAGAGTGTTAAAACACAATGGTAAGAATGGGAATTTTTTAAAGTAATATACTTAGAACTCATATTTTCTTTCCCCAAATTTCTTCATGGAGCTACACCTTGCCTACTCTGTCCTAAATAAACAAAAATATGCACGAAGAGACAGAGCACAATGGAACTTCCAGGAAGGGCAGAAAGCTTTCACTGATATACCTTAAGTGCCAAAAACAGTGCCTGGCCCATACAAGGCACCCAGAAAATAATTTGCTCTAACACCCCTGCCTCTACTACTTTGCATCAAACTATGTACTAACCTATGAACCTCAGTGTCTTTGTTTTTAAAATGGAAATAATTCAAAGGAGTCCTAGTTACCCCATGATCGATTCTATGTCCCCAAAGTGAAGAGGGAAAAGATGTCATAATATGAAAATGTTCTTTAATGAGCTATTTTTTAATCTCTGTCCATGAAGTCTGTTTATAGTAAACCTTAAACAAAACAATGCAAATGAAATGGAAACTCAAAAGTAAAATCACAAATTTTGCAAAGAAGAATTTCACAAGGTTGATCAAAGTGATAATGGACTATTGTTCATTTTTTTAGGTTTGAGAATGGTATTGGTACTGATTTTTTGTTTAATTCCTTTTCCCTTAGAGATACATACCGGAAAGACTTACGAATGAAGTAATATGCTTCAAATATAATGAGGGTGATGGTAGTAGACGGAACATGATTAGCCATGAGTTGATAACTGCTGAAGACGGGTGATGGGTACATTGAGTTCATTATATTGTTTTACTTTGTATATGTTTGATATTTTCCATAATAAAAAAATATTTAGGGGCTGGCCCAGTGGCTCAGCGGTTAAGTGCGCACATTCCACTTTGGTGGCCCGGGGTTTGCTGGTTCGGATCCCGGCTGCGCACTTACACGCTGCTTGTCAAGCCATGCTGTGGTAGGCATCCCACATATAAAATAGAGGAAGATGGGCATGGATGTTAGATCAGGGCCAGTCTTCCTCAGCAAAAAGAGGAGGACTGGTGATAGATGTTAGCTCAGGGCTAATCTTCCTCCAAAAAAAAAAATTTTAAGAAAACCAAATAAAAAATACTAGAAAACTGTTCAAATCACATATATTGACAAACGAAATTTAGGCAGAAACTGTGAGTTAACTAGCAAGGAGAAAACTGAAAAGCCGTTTTTGTTTGTTTTTTCTTCTTCTCCCCAAAGGACCCCCAGTACATGGCTGTATATTCTAGTTGTAGGTCTGTTATGTGGGACGTCGCCTCAGCATGGCTTGATGAGCAGTGCTAGGTCCGTGACCAGGATCCGAACCTGCAAACCCTAGGCCACCAAAGCTGAGTGTGTGAACTTAACCTCTCAGCCATGGGGCCAGCCCCCTGACAAGGTGTTTTAAAAGAATGATTAAGAGAGGTCCCTGGAAAATGGGAAAGGCCTCAAATATTTTTCTTAAAAAATGTTTGACATTGCTATGAAAATTTAAATGTGTACACGTGTGGGGACAAGAGGTATATGGGAACTCTCTGTACTTTCTGCTCAATTTTACTCTGAACCTAAAACTGCTCTAAAAAAAATTAAGTTTGTTAATTAAAAAAAAAAAATCAAATGTGAAGGATAGCTTATTATGCTATTATACAACTTTGTCAGAAAAGTTCATGTCCCCCAAATCACTTAGTTCATTTATTTTGTTTTTTCTATGGAAAATCAACTTTCTCACCACAAAGAAATTATGATTCCATTTTGATTGTGGTCACTTAATAACAAAGACAAACCTTTTCTACTACTTTCTCTAAATGGTTCACACTGATGAACGTAGTAATTTTGTCAACATTTCGAGATTCTTTTACAAATGAAAAGCACTTGTATCTATTGTGAACTTCACAATTTCAATACTCAAACATTAGGTATTCTGTTAAGTATATCATGTTAATAGACAACTGAGATTCAGTGGTCAGCATTTTCTACTTTCTTCCTCAACACAGAGATGCTACGAATTTGGGTACTCCTATAGCCACATTACTACTTTCCACGAGAGGTCAGTGTATTCAACTCATATCTTGACCAAACTTACATTTCCAGGGGTTATATAATCTAATTAAATACATTATGTGGTTTCAACTGGGATAATCCAATTCCTATCCAAGAAGGACACATAATGTTCTTAATAATAATTAAACAAGGGAGCTACAGTTCAATTAGCAAATGAAATGATGCCTCAGTATAATACACAGTCATTTCATTACAAAACAGCACAGAATAGAACACTTCATTGTAACAAACAAGGCATCTAAATTTGCTTCATAATACACCAAGCCCACATACTTCACTAAAATCAAAATTCTGTTAAAAAAAAAAGAAACACTAAAGAAATGATCAGGGATAGGGTAAGCTTGTAGGAAACTGTAACCTATACACTTGTTCTCCCTCCTTTTCCCCCTCCTCCAGAGCTAGGAATTTAATGGAACACAGAGCTAGAAAGGCTCGTAGGGACTAGACCAGTGCTTTTTCAAACCATATGTTTTGGTGCCCTGAGCAGGTTTCAAGGGGTTCTAATATCAATGAATTGTTAAGGAAAAAAATTAGCGTGGTTTTAGCTGGTCTGAGGAGTCCAATTTTGTGTTTAAGATTTTGCTTTTATAAAATAGTCCGCTGCTAAATTTTAAGTTTGAAAAACCATTAACAGTCTACATTCCCGCTTTCCAAAAGTGGACTCTAGGGCTAAGAGAAGTTAAGCAAGACCAAGATGATAACGCTGGTGGCAAAGCCAGGTACAGATAAACCCAGGTCTTCGGATTACACCTCACTGCCTCTTATGAAAGTTCCAGAACGGCAAGGGAGAAAAAGCCAGTTTCAAGATTATCTTTCTTCAACTCCTTTCCTTCTCTACATAGGCCATCCGGTTATGGACCAATACCTTCCATTTAGTGGCCATGAGCTGTCTTTACTGCTGCTTTCCAAAGACCACCAGTCTGTGCCTCTCTAGTTCGTTTCCTTGCTTCTTAAAAACTGGCCCTGGGATGTATTACATCACACAATCTCTCTGCAACAGGCAGTTCTAATAGTTTAAACTGTCTGTACAAGAGAGCTGGTATTATAACCACAGGGCCAATTTTTAAAATACACAAGAATAACCTTTCTTCACAGACATGCTAAACAGACCCGCAAGTCTTGAAGTGGATTGAAACAGAATTACAATAACTACTAAAATTAGGTTCAAGTCAAAAAAGGGGAGCCTGAGTACCTCCCAAACCAGAACTCTACCCTACACAGACCTGGGACACCCACATTAGGGGTGTACACTTCTGGTCGGGGATCCGTCCCAGTGCCTCTGAACAACGTTTACACTCTGGTCTTCAGGAATGTACTAGATCTACGCAACTATTTCCAGTATTTTACAAACTGCTCAAACAGTCCTTGTAGAAAGACACACACTGGCTTATTCGAGGCTCTACAAGATAAAAAATAAAGTCATAAAATACCAGAGCAGGAATGTTTCTCAGGAATTACTTAGTCCAACCCCGCTGTTTCCCTCACAAGAATACTGAAATACATGGACTACTGAAATACATGATTAAAGCAACTTTCCCACAGTCACAGAGATAATGGTAGAAATTAGATTTTAATTTCATTACCACTTTCCATTCTTCTACAAAGTACCAAATATGATCACTACTGAGGTAAATGAAAGCTACCGTCACATGTTTTGGCATAATTTAGACATAAACTTGTGCAACACACACATGGCTTAAAAAACAAGCACAACTATAAACAGGTCACCTTAACATGACTTAGGAGAAAAAAATACACCCAAGATCACAACATGTCCCACCAAGTTCAAAATGTCTCACAGCGCAATCCCAAGAATCAGTTTGCAGCATTCAACCGCCGTTCCAAAATAAAATTCTACCTCATAGCATTTCTTGCTGGTTATTTAGATATCAACGGGTTGCAGTTCCTAGGTTAAGCCATATAGCTGCAATCTTGCCCTAAACACCAAGGACTGTCTCCCCTGTATTTTTAGCCCTTTCTAGGTAAAAACTACTTATACCTAATAAGCCAAAAATAATAGAACTCTAGGTGCTACTTTGCCAAACTTAGTAACAATGTCAGAAAACAATACTTAACTATGCCTGTGCAGACTCTAGATTCACAAATCTGATCCAGCTCTGCAGTCATACATTGGTATATTCATATACTGTGCACCTAAGAGCTGTTTCTGTTCCCCCTACATGGTTCTTCTCTAGCAAATCTAATCCAAGTGACAAAAATGGGGAATTATTGAAACTGACAAAGTAACTTTATTTTTCCTGGCCTGAATAACACAAACAGCTAGGAGGCTCACTTGAAAAACCATCTGAAGTTTACTCATTTATAAAACATTCTTCTCACTAAAAGTGCTTCTTCTCCCTGTTGCATTTCTTTTTTCCCCAAGTCTCCTATGGATTTCAACACCACAAACTTCTTTACCCTCAATCAAGAGGAGAGCTGTTAACCTTGACATTTTATGGTCACTCTTTGAAAAGAGCAAAGTAAGTGTTTTAGTTTTGCTTATTAATTGAAAAGCAATTATTATTCCCACCACCACCACAAGTGGAGATGAGAAATTTGTCAGAGGATCCCTAATAAATGGCAGATAAGAATCATCCTGTGAGGAAACACAGAGAAGACTATTGCATTATAAAACCCTGAGTCATCAGCCAGTTCACTCAGCAGATTTCGGTAAACACTGGCTAAGTGACTTATGTCTTGTGTGTTCAATCCTCCGTACCCACATGCATGAACATACTATGTTACCAGATTTCATGTACAGTTAACCACACAAGACAGAGCAAAACCTTTTTTTAAAAAAATTCTTCTAACACTTGAAGATGCCCATCTAGCAAATAAAGTCTCTAAGATGCCCCCCTCAGCTATATTTTTACTCACTTTTCCCCCCTAATTTCAGCGGCACTACACTTTGCAGCTAGTTTATACAAAAAAGCCAAACAAAAAAAAAGTAATAAAAGAAGAATGAACTCCTGAAACTGAGTTATGTAATCTATATTTATCCTAGTGACTCAAAAATTAACAGGAGCCCGATACAAATAATGCCCAGGACAACCCGACAGCTCTCCTATATTCCTTGATATACATTTCCAAAGGAATTGCCACAGCAGGAGCAACATACACTTTGCCGAGGTTCTAAGACTCAACATTCTCAACATTAACGTCTAGTATACAGCCCAACAATGCGCTGAAGGCTGAGCTTAAATCAATCTTTTCAATCAAATTCACAAAGACTGAGCAGGCCCCCAAAAAGCAGAACCTAGAAGTTCCCTACGGCCTCTTTCCCATTCAGAAAGTTACGAGACGTGAATTCAGGGATAGGAAGAGGCGGGGACCGTAGGGGAAGAAAGAACCGGAGGAAGCACCAGAAGTCGAGAGCTGCTCCCTCAAAAACGAACCCTCTCTGCCTCCCCTCCCCCACAGGCAAAGGTCCAAGGAGGACCCTTGGAGGACCGCTCATCTCTTTCCCTGGGGGCCTCGCAGGTCGGAAAACCACCTGACTCCTTGGGGAGAAGCAGTAGGGAGGATATTGAGGGCTGGTGAGGTCCCGTAGAGAGTGGCAGGGAGGTCTGAGTGCTTCCCAGGCTCCTGTCGTGACCCTGAGACTACTGCACGGGGACCACTGGCTCGAGCCGGGGCAGAGTTGAGGGTCCAGCGGTCCGGTGGGACGAGGAGCCGACCCCACCCCCGACGTCCTCCTCTGAGCCTCTGCTCCTGGCCCATCCTGCGGGCCCGGACACACTTACGTGGAGAGTTTCCTGGTCCAGAAGAGGCCCCCGGGCCACAGCTCTTGGAGCTGCACGGCCCGGCCCAGGTTGCTTTTGATCTGGGCCAGCTGCAAGTCGGACTCGGCGTCCAGCCGCTCGGCGTAGGGCAGCAGCTTGTTGTAGACGATCTCCTTCTGCGGGACGAAGCCCCGCGGGTCCGCGGGACACCCGCCCGGCTCCGGGGGATCCCCGCCGCCCACCCGCTCGGCCGGCTCCATGAGCCCAGGGACACCCCCCAACCCTCCCACCCTAGCCCTCCCCGGCCCCCACCCCTCTCCGGGCTCCGCCTCCTCCGCGTCGTCGTCGCCCCGCGGCCGCCGGCGGCCTGTCGTCCTCGGCCCGACCGCTGGGCCCCCTCCCCTGGCCGGCGCGCTGCTGGCGCCCGCGCGGTCTGTGGTTCGTTGGCGGCGGCAGCGGCCGCTCCGCCCGCCCCGCACCGGCTCGGGTGGTGACGCTGCAGCCGCCGGGCCCAGCGGTTCCGGACGGGCCTCAAGTCACTTCCGGGGCGGGGCGACTGCGTCGGAGGAGGTGGCACCGGAGGCGGCGGCGGCGGCGGCGGCGGCGGGAGCCGCGGGGGCCCCCTTCCTCGCGGTGGGCCAGGCTCGGACCCCCGACCCGGGGCCTCAGCCGCCGAGCGCGAGGCTCCCCACCGGAAGCCCGAGGCCGAATTCCACGCTATTGTCCTTCTTTGCCTGGGGTCGCGTGCTCCCTGCGGCTGCCCTCGAGAGCCCGCAGTCTCCGTGGCCTTGGGCAAGGCAGTCGGCCTAGTCCGCCAGGCCGAGTTTGTGGAAAAACCTAGGTATTTTGTGTCCGTCCCGCTTGTTACTTAGAGATTTTTTTTACTCTGTCCCCTGTAAGCCGTAATCTTTCTGGTATTGTCCTGTCCACCCTCATTCCAAAGAGGGGAATTGTTACTCATTCAACAAGTGTTTATTGAACTACTATTTTATGTGTCAGGTGCTGCTTTTAGGCCCTTGAGATGGAAAGTAAGAACACCTAGTTTCTGCCCTTCAGGGACTTACAGGCAAGCCGAGCTATAGACTAGAGAATAGGCAATTACAAGACAATACTCTTAATTGCTAGATAAATACAGGCTGCCTTGGGAACACCTAAAGTATTAAAAACTGGAGGGGTGTCAGGTAGTTTCCTAGAAGTGATACATAAAGTTGAGCTTAAGGTTGAGTGCAGATTTGATTAGAAAAAGAAGGGAGGAGAACGTATATTTTAGCTGAGGGAACAGCTCAGAGGCTGCAAGCAAGCACTCTAAGCAATTCGGAGAAGTTCAGGATGGCTGAAGATTGCTTGCAAGAGAGGGCAGTGGAAAATCAAGACTAAGAAGGAAATGCTAGGGAGTTATTAGACCTTTATCCTAAAGGCAACAAGAAACTGAAAGATTTTGAGCATAGGAGTGATATGATGCAATTTACATTTTTGAAAAATCACACTGGCTTTGTATGGAGAATGGGTTAGAACAGACAAGATTGGAAACCGGGGGACCCCTCAATAAGAAATATGACATAATGATGACCTGGATGTCAGTTGAAATGATTTGAGAGCTGTTTCAGCAAGTATATTGGCCTGGGCTTAGTGGTTGATTACATATGAAGTGAAAGAGAGGGAAGAGACAGGATGATGTCAGATTTCTGGCTTGGGAAGCTGGGTAGATAGTGAAACCCTTCACTGAGAGAACACAGCAGAAACAGCTTTGGAGGTGTCTGAGAGATGGGTAAGTATTTTAATGTGCAGATCAGGAGGCTGAGCTAAACTCGGATATGGGTTAGCATATTGGTGGATTGGAGGGAATGAGATATATAGAGTATTGCTAAAAGATAAAGTGAGGCATATTGAAAATTTTGAGAGTGTATTTGAGCGAAAATCCATTGGAATTGGGCAGCGCCAAACCAGGTGTGGTTAGTACTGCCAAGAGGAGCCAGGGGTAAGGCATATACTAGAGAAGATATGGCAGCAAAGATAAGAAATTACAGTCATGTGTTGCTTAATGATGGGGATATGTTCTGAGAAAGGCATCGTTAGATGATTTCATCATTGTGGGAACATCATTGAATGTACATACACAAACCTAGTAGTATAGTCTACTACACACCTAGGCTCTATGGTACTAATTGTGGAAGATGACACCCGTGGAGCCATGTTAAAATAGAGCCAGAGCAGCCATTTCAGAGGAATTGCCTTGCACATCTTGTTTTCTTTATCTTGCAAACTGGACCAAACTGCCAACAATCCAAGATGTGAGTAAAGATAAGAATATCCTGTTTGTAAGGACTGATAAAACTGAACTTTGCTGATGACTGAATGGCTAACCAATCAATGAAGTACATACAAGTTTTAGCCTTTTGCCTGATGGCTGAATCTTAAGCCAATCAATGATGTACAAACCTAGCCTTACCTCATCCAGCGCCAATGAATTCTTATTTAATACTGCTTGCTTCATCCTCCCCTTTTCCCATAAATACCCTAAGCCCAGCCCCTCTCCTGTAATCAGAACACGTTTTGGGTTTCTTCCTGAATTTATGTCTCCCAAGTTGCAATTCTAATTGCTCAAATAAATGCTGTTTAAAATGTAGTGATCTTCCCTCTGTCAACATAATCTTATGGGACCAGTGTTATATATGTGGTCCCTGCTTGAGTCTAAGTTCATTTCACTGCACATGATTGTATTTCGTTGGCTATAGTTTAAAGCCTAGTTAGTTTTTGTGATTGGTCATTCCTAGTGTTTAGATTTGGTAATCTTGAGCCATTTAAAGGTTTAGATTTTGGTTTGTTTACATTGGTTTGTTACTAAGGCATTAGAACCATCTCAGCCTAATGGCCTCCTTGTTTAATTAACTTCACAGTATGAAAAGAATAGGGCCCTTAACCACACTCTGAGAAACCCTATATTTAAGGATGGACAGAGAAAGAGGAGAGAGACCACAAAGAATACTCAAAAGAAGAGAGGTAGGAGGAGTTCTAGGCAAATGGGCATTCCTGAAAACAGTGTTTGAGATGGAGGAAGTGATCAACTACCAAAGGTGGTGAAACCCTAGAAGGGTTTATTGGAGTTATTGATAAAGAAGATAAGAACCGTTTCAGTGGAGTGTAGTAATGGAAACCAGATTACAATGACAAAGGACAAATGGGGAGTAAATAAATAGAGGCAGCTAATATGGACAACCTTTTTCAAAAGTCTGAGTGGGAAGAACAAGAGAGAGATAAGGAGGTAGCTAGAATAAAAAGAGGAATCTTTGAAGGTGGGATATATTTAAATATGTTTAAATATTGATGAGAAGGAGCCAATGAAGAGAGAAGTTGAAGATGCTGTGGGTGAGGATGACAGTGAGTGGGAGAGAATGTGGAGTCATTGGCCCTTGGCAGTAAACCAGACTGTGCTTCCACTGTCAGAGGAGGAAAGCAGGGGAAGATAGGTGCAAATGAAGAAAGCTTTGCAGATTTAGTGGCTGGAAGTTGGAGAAGTTCTTTCTGGTGGTTTCTTTTTTACTCTGTGAAGCAAGAGAATGAGAATGATGGAAGGAAGAGGTGGGTAGGAGATTTAAGGAGATTGGAGAAGTTTTAGAGTAAGCTCAAAATTCAGAAAACTGTTGAGAGAAACAGGAGAAATTGCTTGGCAGTTAAGGTTGGAAGCACGAATTTACTATCATCTGTCTGCACGATTTAGTGATTTCTTCAATAATTAGCAGCTGAGGATTGTATGAGACGCAGGCTGGTATGATAGAATGACAAAGGAGCAAGAGAATGTTACGTATGTTGATTGTGGTGATAGTGGTGGTCTATGTTGATTGTGGTGATAGTGGTGGTCTTGGCTACCATTTGGTGAGCACTTCTCTCTGCCAGTGCTTTACCTACATTATCTCATTGAATTCTCTTCTCTCAATAGAGATTATTGTGTTGAAAATATTTGACAGAGAGTGGTTAACAACTAAGTTGGTTGAAGTCTAAGTGAAGAGAGAAGAGGGCTGATAGGCAGAGTAGAAGGGTCAAGGGACTGAGATCCTGGTAAGGTACGAGGACAGTATGAAAGGATTAGCCTGAGCAAGGCACCTGGAAGAACAGGAGTGTTTCTATAAGATTTCAAAGAAGCAGTTCCAGGTGATGTCAGGTTCCCTGGGAGTTTATGTCTGAAGTGGAAAAGTCGAAAGAATTATTGAACCAGAAGAGATGAAGTCTGTTTCTGTTATTCATGTGAAATTTAATAGAAAACACTATTGAAACCCCTTCAGGTGAGACAGTTGGGAGACCTTAAGTGTCTCTGAGGGACATAGTCTACTCATCATTGAAGACAGTAACCCAAAGACTGGGGTCAGTTTTCTCCTCAGACCAACTGGCAAGCATTTTTTATCTCTTAGAGCTCCGGACACTCTGCCCAACGATAACAGCCTGCTTTCCTCAGTCCTGTCCTGAGGGAGACACTGGCTTATCAGACTCCTCTAGAAAGCAGACTGTAATTGCCCTTCTTGGAAGAAAGTGCAGTAGCTCTTGGAAAAATATTCTGAAGAAAGAGGTTTCTCCTCAAACTGGAGGAATTGGCAGGGATAATTATCGATCAAATATTTATGTCTTTGATATACTTATTGGTTCACTACTGGATAATCCACTTATTATTAACAGTGAACAAAAGTGGCAGTTAGTTTCACGCCTTCCCCTGCCTTAGTTTGTTTCTGTATATGATATGTTTGGGGCTGGAGCTATATTGTAACTGGAAGAATCTCTGTTGCCAGAGCGTAATCTTTAAAAGTTTTTAAATTATATTAGAATGACTCATTCTAATATAATCAAATATCCAGACACCCTCTGTTACAGTTATTAAACCCACAAGAATATTGGATCTGAGAAATGAGGATTTTTTTCTAGTTCTTATATGATTTTTTTTTTCCTCCCCAAAGCCCCAGTACGTAGTTGTGTATCCTAGTTATAAGTCATTCTAGTCCTTCTATGAGGGATGCCACTGCAGCATGGCTTGATGAGCAGTGCCATGTCCATGCCCAGGATCCAAACTGGTGAAACCCTGGGCTGCTGAAGGAGAGTGTGTGAACTTAACCACTGGGCCATGAGGCCAACCCTGTTTTGGGGGGGTTTGGGGGGAGAGTAGTCTTGAGCTAACATCTGCTGCCAATCCTCCTCTTTTTGCTGAGGAAGAGTGGCCTTGAGCTAACATCTGTACCCATCTTCCTCTACTTTATATGTGGAATGCCTGCCACAGCATGGCTTGATAAGTGGTGCATAGGTCTGTGCCTGGGATCCAAACTGGTGAATGCCAGGCCACCAAAGTGGAGCACACAAATTTAATTGCTATGCCACCAGGCCAGACCCCCATATGATTAGTTAGTTTTGAATTTTTTCATCCAGAAACACTTCTCTTCTCATCCAGCCATAAGATCCATTCTCTTCATTTGAACTAGAGCATATTTGGACAGCGGAGCACGCGAACTTAACCACTCGGCCACGGGGCCAACCCCTGGACTTCACTTTTTTTTTTTTAAAAGATTTTATTTTATTTTTTATTTCTTCCTTTTTCTCCCCAAAGCCCCCCGGTACATAGTTGTATATTCTTTGTTGTGGGTCCTTCTAGTTGTGGCATGTGGGACGCTGCCTCAGCGTGGTTTGATGAGCAGTGTCATGTCCGTGCCCAGGATTCGAACCAACGAAACTCTGGGCCGCCTGCAGCGGAGCGCGCGAACTTAACCCCTCGGCCACGGGGCCAGCCCCTGGACTTCACTTTTTAATAAGAAGGAAATCACAGCTAAAGGAATGAATTTTGCTTTGATTATTTTACCATTTTTCTCTCTGGGCTTCTTTCTGTTTATCTTGCAGGAGATTTGTGGGTTTTTTTTTTTTAGGAAGATTAGCCTTGAGCTAACTACTGCCAGTCCTCCTCTTTTTGCTGAGGAAGCCTGGCCCTGAGCTAACATCCGTGCCCATCTTCCTCTACTTTATATGTGGGACGTCTACCACAGCATGGCGTGCCAAGCGGTGCCACGTCCGCACCCTGGATCCGAACCAGTGAACCCTGGGCCGCCGAGAAGTGGAACGTGCGTGCTTAACCGCTGCACCACCGGGCCGGCACCAGATTTGTGTTTCTTGAATCAAAAGATTCATGTTTGGGGCCGGCCGGTGGCGCAGCAGTTAAGCACGCACGTTCCACTTCTCGGCGGCCCAGGGTTCACTGGTTCGGATCCAGGGTGCGGATGTGGCACCGCTTAGCAAAAGCCATGCTGTGGTAGGCGTCCCACATATAAAGTAGAGGAAGATGGGCACGGATGTTAGCTCAGGGCCAGTCTTCCTCAGCAAAAAGAGGAGGACTGGCAGTAGTTAGCTCAGGGCTAATCTTCCTAAAAAAAAAAAAAAAGATTCATGTCATTATCAGTCATGCAAAATTTTCAACTATTATCTTTTCGCAGTTTTTTTTGTCCCCTTCTCTCCTTGTAGAATTCCTGTTAGAAATATGCTGTACCTTCTCATTCTTGTCTCCATATTTCTTACTTATATTTTGCAAGTCTTTGTCTCTCTAACTCATTCTGAATAACTTTATCAGATCTACTTCTAGTACTTAGGATTCTTCATTCTGTATCTGATCTGCTATTTAATTTTTCCATTGATCTAATTCAAATGATTATATTTTTAATTTTAGAAGCTCTATTTAGTGTTTTTTTAAATTTTTGAGGAAGATTAGCCCTGAGCTAGCATCTGCTGCCAACCCTCCTCTTTTTGCTGAGAAAGACTGGCCCCGAGCTAGCGTCTGTGCCCATCTTCCTCTACTTTATATGTGAGACGCCTACCACAGCATGGCTTGCCAAGCAGTGCCATGTCCGCACCCGGGATCTGAACCCACTGACCCCGGGCCGCCGAAGTAGAATGTGTGCACTTAACCACTGCCACCAGGATGGCCCTCTATTTAGTTTTTTTCCAAATCTGCCTATTCTGTTTTTCATTGAGTTTTGTCCTTTATGGTTCCAATGACTTCTTTAATCATTTTAGAAACATGTATTTAATTATTTTAGACAGTCAAATTTAGGCATACTTTCTATTATCTCAAATTCTTAGCAGTGCTATATGTTTGTTGACTTTTGTTCATGATGGATCATTTACTTGTGTTTTATAATTTTTCTATATTTTGGGATCATCTTCAGATAGCTTTATTTCTCTGTGGGAATCCCACGTGACCCAGAGCAGTATTTTGTTTGCTTGCACCAGATGCATGAAGTATCACAGGCCCAGTACTGATCAATATTTATGTTCATTTTGCATCTAGTGTAAATTTGGATTTCTATCCTATGCAAGTTACAGGCCTGGGAATTCAACGCTTGGAGAGTTCTGTTTTTATGCAGTATTTTACTTCCAGTTGCCTTAGGTCCAAGGCTTCAATTTCTGTCCCTGAGCAGATGTTAAAAGCCAACTGCTGGGGCTGGGCCATGGCCGAGTGGTTGGGTTTGTGCACTCCGCTTCAGCGGCCGAGGGTTTCACTGGTTCAGATCCTGGTCGAGGACCTGACACCACTCGTCAAGCCATGCTGAGGCAGCGTTCCACATAGCAGAACTGGAAGGACCTACAACTAGAATATACAACTATGTACTCAGGGGTTTGGGGGGAAAAAAAAAAGATTGGCAGCAGATGTTAACTCAGGGACAATCATTAAAAAAAAAGGAAAAGAAAGCCACCTCACTTGCTGTTTTCAGATCCAATAACTCTGCCTCAAAGCTGGTGGAGAGTTAACGCTTATCACTGTGGCTTTCCTTTCCTCTTTGTTTCTGACATCTGGAGATTTTCCTTTTCTCTATGTGAGCTCATGTATGGTTATCATTTATTGTTCTGTCTAATGAAGCATTCCTATAGAAGAGAGTTTCTGCATTAGCTCAGCCTGCCATGCCAGTGGAACTGGAAGACCCATAAGGAATGAACTTCTAACTCTAAAATATTAGATATCGTTGGCAACAAAAGGGAGTAATTGTGGATGATTAGGAGCTTTTTTTAGAATCCACATATCACATAGGTGGTCACTGATGATGCCTATCCACCAAGTTATATTTATTTAATGACTAAAAAATAATTTATTATTTTTAAAATACCTATTTGATATTTTAATGCAAAAAGAGTTTTTCCTCACCACTGAAGCTCTTTGTGTTTCTTCTTTTTTGATAAGCTTTGAATAATGTAAGAGGTCACAGCTTCCCTCATAATCAAATATAGTAAAGACATGTATTGTATTTTTTAATGGTAGTTGAAGAAATTAACAATAGAGTCAGTGGAGAGATAATAACTGATGCACAAAGAGGATGTACACTCTTTCCACCTACCGCCAGTTTTTATATGTATAAATAGAACAGGCCTTGCTCATAGGCAGAGAATGGAATTGTCTGCATGAATAGTTTGAGTAGCCAGCAAGACACTCATACTTTATCTGTTGCTTGAAATGCTACCCTTTGCAATCTGTTTCTTTTTACTAAGCAGAATCTCTTTTAAAATTTATAGACTCATACAAGGGGTAATATATCAAATTCCTAATTCTCCAGAATGTATTATATGTCCATTAATTCAATAAGCATGTATTGAGTGCCTTCTGAGTGCCAAGTTCGAGATGATAAAATGAATCACACAGTGCTTGTCCTCAAGGAGTTCACTGTCTAATGGATTGACACAAATAAACAAATAAGTTAAAATTGAAACCAGATGTTGGTTAGGATCTTCCTACCTCTTAAGATCGCTAGATAAAACTAATGCAAACTCTCTTCCATAGACTGTGAAGAATTCAATGCCTCATCCAATAGTTCTTTCTGTTTTATTTTTATCTTTCTATTTTATTTCCTCAGTTTTAGAGGACGGGGGCTTATGTTTTTATAGTCACTCCCTACTTTTTTTTTTTTTTTTGAGGAAGATTAGCCCTGAGCTGACATCTGCCACCAATCCTCCTCTTTTTGTTGAGGAAGACTGGCCCTGAGCTAACATCTGTGCCCATCTTCCTCTATTTTATATGTGGCATGCCTACCACAGCGTGGCTTGCCAAGCAGTGCCATGTCCACACCCAGGATCCGAACCAGCGAACCCCGGGCTGCCAAAGCGAAACATGCACGCTTAACCACTGTGCCACTGGGCCGGCCCCTGTAATTATAATTTTGTTAAATGGTTTAATAGGAGAAAGGGTGCTCTGATTGTGTAGAATAGGGGGACCTGGCCTAGACTGGGAGGCCTAGAAAGATTTCTCTGAGGAGGTAGCATTTGGTGAATAAGGAATAAGGAATTGGGAAGAATGGTAATTAGAAATAATCCAGCTAGGAAAACAGTATGAGTGGAGGCTTAAGGTAGGGGAAGAACTTGGCTTGTCCAAGAAGCTCAGAAAAGACCAGCGTGCTCAGAGAGAGAGGGTAAGAGTAGCAGATAAGGCTGATAAGGTAAGCAGAGTTAGATCATGTAGGACCTTGTAAACTGAGTTGAGAATTTTGGATTTTATCCAAAAACTATTTCAGATATATGAGTATAGTGCTGTTGGCAGTAACCAAATACTTGGGGGAAGCTGAAGGGGTAACATTAGGGTCTTGAAGTCTTAAAGTCAAGTGGGTAGGTATATCCCAGGTAGAGGCATCAGTATGTAGAAAGGCCTGGAGTTTTCAGTGAGCCTACTTTGGCCAGGGAGCAGAGTATGGTATGGTAAAGCATAGAAAGTGTGGATAATGGCAAGAGAAGAGATGAGAAGGTAAGCTGAAACCAGATTACAAATAGTCATGTATGCCTTCCAATGGTTTTTTTGTTTGTTTGTTTGTTTTTTGTTTTATATATATATTTTTTTTTTTGGAGGAAGCTTAGCCCTGAGCTCACTACTGCCAATCCTCCTCTTTTTGCTGAGGAAGACTGGCCCTGAGCTAACATCCATGCTCTACTTTATATGTGGGATGCCTACCACAGCATGGCTTGCCAAGCGGTGCCATGTCCACGCCCGGGATCCGAACCCGCTAACCCCGGGCTGCTGAAGCGGAAGGTGTGCACTTAACCGCTGCGCCACTGGGCCGGCCCTACCAATGGTTTTTGAGGTTTATCCTATGATCTTTGAGTCAGGGGCATGACATGAGGAGGCCTTGTAGATTAGAAAGATAACTCTGGACATTATCATCATCATTATCATAATAAAAATAACCAGTACATTGAAGGGGCAACTGGTGGTGAACAATGAGATGCTTTATGAAGGCCAAAAAATGCCTTGGTAGTTGGCAGTTAGGAACTAGAACTAATTTAACCCCAAAACTGAGTGAGGAAATTATAGACCAATCTGATTTGAACATAGATGGAAAAACTCCTAACAAAAATACTAACAAATTGAGGGGCCAGCCCAGTGGCACAGCAGTTAAGTGTACATGTTCCCCTTCAGCAGCCTGGGGTTCACTGATGGAGGTCCCGGGTGTGGACCTGTGCACTGCTTATCAAGCCATACTGTGGCAGGTATCCCACGTATAAAATAAAGGAAGATGGGCACGGATGTCAGCTCAGGGCCAATCTTCCTCAGCAAAAAAGAGAAGGATTGGCAGCAGATGTTAGCTCAGGGATAATTGTCCTCAAAAAAACAAAAAACAAAAAACAAAACTAACAAATTGAATCCAGAAGTGTATATTAAAAAATAATCCTTTGAGGGGCCAGCCTGGTGGCACAGCGGTTAAGTGCACGTGTTCCGTTTTGGCGGCCCAGGATTTGCCAGTTCAGATCCTGGGTGCAGACATGGCACCGTTTGGCAAGCCATGCTGTGGTAGGCATCCCACCTATAAAGTAGAGGAAGATGGGCATGGATGTTAGCTCAGGGCCAGTCTTCCTCAGCGAAAAGAGGAGGATTGGCAGTAGTTAGCTCAGGGCTAATCTTCCTCAAAAAAAAAAATAAAATAAATAATAATACTTTGAGAGCTTGTAGGGTTTATCTCAGAGACACAGAGCTAGTTCAGTGTTACAAAATCTACCAATAAAATTCGACACATTAATGCAGAAAAACCAACATCTTGACAAATGTTGCAGAATGGATGCAGAAAAATCATTAAGTGCAATTCACTTGTTCACGATAAAAATGCTTATCAAATTAGAAAATAAAAGGGAACTTCGTTAAACGATAAAATTTCTGTCAATCTCTATTCTTAAAATGAAACTTTAGAAGACCCATTAAAATCAGGAACAAGATAAGGACAATAGCTGTATCAATAAATTGCGTCAGGTTATCCTGCACTAATAAACAATCCCAAAATCTCAGTGGCTTAAGATTTACTATATTTCCATCGCAGTCCAAGAAGGAGCCTTTCTCCATGTTGTCCTCACTCCAAGATCCAGGCTGATAGAGCAGCCACTATCTGGAAAATGGAACAGAAATGTGTACATATATTCACCAAAGGACATTCATTTAAGAATTCACAGCAGCAGTATCCAAGAGTCCAAAACAGGGAACTATCCAAATCCGTATCAACAGTAGAATGGATAAATTGTGATTTATTCCCACAATAAAATACTAGAAAGCAATAAGGATGAAAAATCTGCAAATACGTGCAACACTATGGGTGAATCTCAAAAACACAATGTTGGAGCAAAAGAAGACACAAAAGATCATGTTCTGTATGATTCTGTTTATGTAAGTTATGACAGGCCAAACTAATCTGTGGTGTTAGAAGTCAGAATAATGGTTACCCTTGAGCATCAAGTACGGAAAGGGGCTATGAGAGGGGCTTCCAGAGTGCTGGTTATGTTCTGTCGCTTCATCTGGGAGCCGTTGACATGAGTGTGTTTAGTATGTTAAAATTCATTGAGCTGTACAGTTATGATAAGTGCCCTTTTATATATGTGTATGAGGCTTTTATATATATATATCTATATATATATACAAAATTAAAACAAAAAGCTGCAGTTCCAGGCTTCTTTACAAAGTGTAGGCTCCTAATTCCCATTTAGCTTAGAGAACAAGGTAAGTCCTGCCTTTCTCTGTCTAAGCCCTCTTCATTTTGGACCTGTGGATAGTCCGTGGTGGACACAGCATTTGCTGTGGGAAAACGCTCATCCCCACCCATAGAGAGTGAACTGCCTTTCTGGACTTAGAACCTGAGTAATTCAGTTTTCCAGATGTTGCTTTGTTTTTTAAATTGATCTTTTTATTTTGAGATAATTGTAGATTCACATGTAGAAATAGAAATGTAGTTGTACAACTAATGCAGAGACGTCCCTTGTACCCTTTACCCAGTTTCCCAAAATTGGTATCATCTTGCAAAACTGGTATCATCTGTAGTCCAATATCACAATCAGGATATTTACGATGACACAGTCAAGATAAGAACATTTTCATCACCACAAGGATCCCTCCTGTTGCCCTTTATAGCCAGATTCACTTCTCTGAACCCTCCCATGTCTCTAACCACTGGAAATTACTAATCTGTTCTCTATTTCTACAATTTTATTATTTCGAGACTATTATATAAATGGAATCATACAGGATGTAGCCTCTTGGGATTAGCTCTTTTCTCTCAGCATAATTTCCTAGAGATTCATCTAAGTTCTTGCATGTACCAATAGTTCGCTCCATTTTATTGCTGAATAGCATTCCATGGTATGGTTGTACCATAGTTTGTTTAACCATTCACCCACTGAAGGACATCTGGGTTGCTTTTGGCTACTCCAAATAAAGCCACTATGAACATTTGTCTACAGGTTTTTGTGTGAACGTAAGTTTTCATTTCTCTGGGATAAATGCCCAAGAGAGCAATTGCTGGGTCGTGCTGAGTTGCATGTTTAGTTTTTTTTTTTTTCAAAGATTGGCCCTAAGCTAACATCTATGGCCAATCTTTTTTTTTTTCCTTCTTCTTCTCCCCAAAGCCCCTCAATACATAGTTGTATATTCTAGTTGTATGTCCTTCTAGTTGTGCTATTTGGGACGCTGCCTCAGCATGGCTTGATGAATGGTGCTAGGTGTGTGCCCAGGATCGGAACCAGCAAAACCCTGGGCCACCAAAGCGGAGCGCGTGACCTTAACCACTCAGCTACAGGGCCGGCGCTGCATGTTTAGTTTTGTAAATAAAAAACCACCAAACTGTTATCCAGAGTGGCTGTGCCACTTTACATTCTCACCAGCAATGTATGAGTAATCCAGTTTCTCTGCATCCTTGCCAACATTTGTTATTGTCACTACTGTTTATTTTAACCATTCTGATAAATGTGTAGTGATATTTCATTATGGATTTAATTTGCATTTTCCTAGTGGCTAGTGATGTTGACCATGTTTCATGTGCTTATTTACAATCTGCATGTCCTCTTTGATGAAATGTGTGCTCATGTTTTTGCTTGCTTTCTAATCAGATTGCTTTGGTTTTTACTGTTGAATTTTGAGAGTTCTTAGTATATTCCAGATACTATTCCTTTGTCAGATATGTGGCTTGAAAATATTTTCTCCTTTGTAGCTTGTCTTTTCATCCTCTTAATAGAGTCTTCTGCAGAGTAAAAGTTTTTAATTTTCATGAGGTCCAGTTTATCAATTTTTCCTTTTTTTAAAAAAACCTTTTCTTTCTTTATTTTTTCTTCTTCTTCTCCCCAAAGCCCCGCCAGTACATAGTTGTGCATTCTAGTTGTGGTGGTCCTACTGGTTGTGCTATGTGTGACGCCACCTCAGCGTGGCCTGATGAGCAGTACCATGTCCTCGCCCAGGATTTGAACTGGCGAAACCCTGGGCTGCTGAAGCCGAGCTTGTGAACTTAACCACTCAGCTGTGGCACTGACCCCTTCAGTTTTTCCTTTTGTGGGTCAAACTTTTGGTGTCAAATCTAAGAATTCTGCCTAGTCCTAGATTCAAAGATTTTTTTTTAATCGTTATAGTTTTATGTTTTGCATTTAAGTCAGTGAAAATTGAGTTAATTTTTATATGAGGTGTGACATTTAGGTCAAGGGTCTTATTTTTGCCTATGAATGTCCAATTAATTCAGACATAAATAATACCACTCGAAGACCACCAACAGTTCAGCCAAAGTAGCACTGTTCCAAATCCAGTCATTTCATTTCACAGTCTTTACTCAAATATGCAGAAAGGCACATGCTGGCACCATCCACTCTTAGGATCCAATGTGAGCCAAAACTTAAATGAAAAGACAAATCTCTCAAGAACAAAGAGTAAGTTTTATGTACAGTTCTTAAGTCCATACTTAGTAATACAAAGAATAAATTTGACTAATTCTTCTGGAACATGGTCCTGCTAAAAATACACCTAATTTACTTTATTCAGAACACTTACAATAGTCGGCATCTGTAATTGTTTTTGACTACTCAGCGTCTGAACCTACCCTCTAGATTTGGGAAATCCCCCATTATCCAGGTCTTGGTGAGAAGCGAGCTCCTACCTGTAACTTTAGAAGCCTAAGGGGTGAGATTCACCCTCTATTCACTCCCCTGACAGCCTTGTGACCAGATTTGGACAGGATGTACTTTAAATCTTGAGCAAGTGATGCCAAGGTTAAGAGATGATGGATGATATTGGATCTGTGGTAACTATGGCATAGGCAATCTGGCATCTGTGGCTGTGTTATCAGGAGCAGTGGCTACCTACAGTGACCACTGTGTCAAATAGAAGAGATGACATACATGGGTGGTGGCAGCAGTAGATTATTTCTGCTATCTTGAATCCCTTAATTCCAGCCTATTATCTGAGAATGTTTCTTATCATTTTTCATCAGTTCTGTGAGTTACCTGATAGTTTCCAATAAATTCGTCTTCAATTTAAGTTAACCAAAGTTGGTTACTGACAATGAAGATAACTGACATATCAAGAACATTCGCTGATACTTTTAGCAGATCAGCAGATCAGTCAGCAACCAGGTCAGTGGTTGAGAGAGCTCCCGCCCCTAGAGTTTGTGATTCAGCAGGTCTGGTGTGGAGTCTGAGAATAGAATTTGCATTTCTAACAAATTCCCAGATGATGCTGATGCTGCTGGTCAGGTGACCACCCTTGAACTTCATCAGGGTTGGTGTGATTTTAGAGTTTTCTCTCAAACAACTGCTGATTAGAGTTCCCTGTTCGAATATACCACAATTTGCTTATCCATTCATTTGTTGAGTTTCGATTGTTTCCATTTTCTGGCTGTTACATAAAGCTGCTATGAATATTAATGTATGAGTCTTTGTATGCAGATACATTTCCTTTTCTCTTGAGTAAATACCTTGGAGAAGAATGGCTGGAACACATCATAGGTGTAAGTATAACTTTTTAAGAATCTGCAAGCCATTTTCCAATGTGGTTATGCCATTTTACATTTTTACCAACAGTGTATGAGAGTTCCAGTTGCTCCACATCCTTGCCTGCTTGGCATGATTGGTCTTTTTAACTTTAGCCTTTCTATTAGGAGTGTAGTAGTAGCTCATTGTGGTTCCAATTTGCATTTTCCTAATGACTAATAATGATGAGCATCTTTTTGCATGCTAATTTAGTATCTTTCTTGGTGAAGTGTCTATTAAAATCTTTTGTCCTCTTTTTGGGGCCTTATTTGTTATCTTATTATTGAGTTTTGAGAGTTCTTTATATATTCTGAGGATACGTCCTGTATTGTGCATGTGATTTGCAAATATTTTCTCCCAGCCTGTGGCTTTTTTTTTCATTCTCTTAATATGCATAGAGTGATTTTTGTAAAAATTATCAAGAGCCTCATCAGTTTTCCTAGTGATCTCCCTTAATTGCTTGATATTCAAACTTTTTCTTTTTTTTTTTGAGGAAGATTACCTCTGAGCTAACATCTGCTCCCAAACCTCCTCCTTTTGCTGAGGAAGCTTGGCCCTGAGCTAACATCCGTGCCCATCTTCCTCTACTTTATATGTGGGATGCCTACCAAAGCATGGCTTGATAAGTGGTGCTAGGTCTGTGCCCGAGATCTGAATTGGTGAACCCCAGGCCACGAAAACAGAGTGCGTGAACACAACTGCTATGCCACTGGGCTGGCCGCTCAAATTATTTCTTTTTGAAGCACACTCCTTTTCTATTTTCTCTGCTTCTATTGTTAACTGGTATAACTATGGAAGCTCACTTGCCAACAGCATCGTGTGTGATTTGAAGAGCTCTCTAATATCACTTTCATCAACTTCATGAAATCTTGTACCTGTTGCAAAATCTACAGTTCAATTATTTTTTATTTATTTGGTTTGCATTTGATTAATATTTTTGGGTGTTTACCACAATCTCAAACTTCAAACCAATGAAGATGTCAACTGAGGGGCAACTGAATGAGATAGGGTGGGGAAAATAAGTACCAGTGTTTTGTATGGAAAAATATTTGATAGGGATTCATTTTATAAATGATCATTATAGTTCATTAGAGAACATTTTTGCATTATTATGGCTTTTGCTTCCATATGCGAGCACGTATTTTTGTAATAAATACTCAAAAACAAGGCTCTGCAAGAAAAGATGCCTTCCTCTCTTAATATTTCATCTCATATCTTGATTCCCCATTCACTCATTCTATTCAAGGTACTCTGACCTTCTATCAGTTTCTTCATCAAGTCAAGCTTTTTCACAATGCACCTACTCTTTCTTCTAACCTAATAAGTGAACCAAGATTTAAGATTTACCCTAAGAGCGATGGAAACTGAAAGATAAGTTTTTAATCAGAAGAATTACATCATTTGTTTTAAACTTTCAAAGGATCTCCCTGACTCTCAATGGAGAGTAGATTATACAGGGGTGAAAATGGAGTAGGGAGAATAATTAGGAGGCTATTTCAGCAATCCAGTGAGAGAGGATGATAGCGATGATGATGGCTTGTATCAGGAGGAGATGATAGAATATAGTGTGACAGATAGGGAAGAGTCACAGATGACTCCCACATTTCTGCCTTTGGTAATAGTGTGTATGGTAGAATCATTCATTGAGATGAGGAAAACAGAGGATAGGACCAGATTTGAGAAAAAGCAATCATGAGTTCCATACTGGCCATATTAAATTTGCCTAGAACATCATAAGTAAAGATTCAAGTAGTTTTTTGGATTTCTGGTTTCTATAGTTAATGGAGGAACTAGACTGGAGATATAAATTTAGAAGTTATCAGCATATAGATGATATTATATTTAATGTTAAGGGACCAAAAAAGATCACCCAGAAAGCAGTATAGAGAAGAGAAGAGAGTAAAACCTTGAGGCTCCAAGTGGGACAGTGGAGGAGAAATCAACAAAGGAATCTGAGAAAAGGAAAACCAGGACAGAGTAGTGTTAGGAGTCCTCAAGACCAGCTCCACGTTCAGATATTCACTAAGAGGCTCACTGGAATCGGCATAGCTGTACTCACAGCTAAGATTTATCACAGTGGTATAGTAAATAAACAGCCCTGGATTGTAAGGGGAAAAAAACACAGGTCCAGTCTGGAGAAATCCATGGGCAGCCTTCCTTATGCCTTCTCTCCCATGAGGGGTCATGCAGAGCACACTCTCCCCCAGCAATGAAAATACAGCAACATATGTGTGATGTTTCTGCCTAGGGAAGCCCACTAGAGACTCAGTGCCCAAGATTTTTATTGGGGTCTGGTAATATAGGCACTCAGCCTACAAATTTCCAGATTCCCAGAAGGAAAGCAGGTATTCAGCATAAACCACATTGTTTACACAGTGTAGGCACAGTGAGCCATCATTATCAGTTAGGGAACAAAGGGAACACTTCCGAAAATCGAGTTTCCAAATGTTAGCCAAGGGCTAACCTTGCAAGCCCCTTCAAAGGATAGCAATCTCAAACCTGCTATGTTAACTCTTTTCTGCAGAGAGTGACATCACAGAAGCTACAGGAGGAGAATGTTTCCAGGGAGAGAGATGCTGCTGAAGAATCAAGTAAGATAAGGACCAAAGTGACCAAGTGATTTGTCAATACAGAGGTCATTGTTGACCTTGACAGGCACAATTTCAGAGACATGGTGGGACAGGGAAGCTGGATTAGGGAGGATTCAAGAGTGACTGGTTGGTGAGGAAGTGGAGACAGCATGTAGAGAAAGAATATTTCAAATTTTCTATGAGAGGAAACGAAAGAAAGGTAGCTTGAAGAGTATAAAAGTCAGGAAAAAGTTTTTAACAGGTGAGAGACACTAGCACATGTTTGTTTGGGATCAGAATGTTTCATCAGAAAGGGAGAGATGATGATGTAGAGAGAGAGGGATTGGATCCAGAACAGGAGTGAAATGATGGGAGGAGAGACACTTCTTCCATTGAAACGTGAGGGAAGAAGGAGAAAATATAGGTAGAATCGTAGATTTGGGATGCAGAAGATGAGCAACTTCTGACGGCTTCTGTTTTCTCAGAGAAGTATGAAGCAATGTCCTCAGTTGGGAGTAGAGAGTTGTGGAAATGATGTAGAAGGTATGAGGAAAAAGTAGAAAATTGGGAATTTGTAGAGTAAGGAGGAAAATAATCTGGGAAAGAGAATATCTAAGATGGGAAGCTGGAAATAGAGAGGTCATGCTGGTGGTTAAGGTGGACTGTGGAATTATTTTCTAAATGTTTTATTAATGAGAGGCAATAATTTTAATTTATACCATTGAAATGTTTCAACCTTTACCAAGATCTACTTCAAAAGGAAACTATTGTGTTGGGTAGCAATTAGAAATAAGAATGAAATGATTAGGGCTTCAACCAAATAGTTTTGTATTAGCTCAAAACTACTTCTAGTGTAACAATTTCATTCCTAAATTACTCTACGACTGAACAACTGAAACTCAATGACCAAGTAATCTCCCCCAGCCTAACACACTCAGCAAAATATACTTCTAACGTTACGCTAAAACGTCCCCCATCAAACCAAACAGGAAGAGTGGTTATGTTTAGCTGATAGTGTTAGATGGTCTGTCATGTAGAGTTTCCGTTACATTCTGCATGTGAAGTTGGTGTGACAGTTCTTTACATGCATATGTATTTTTTCAACACTGCCATGAAAGGCGCATCTTTCCTTTTTCACAGAAATGTCTCATGAGCACAAGACAGAAAGAATATTCAAAAGAAACTTCAAGAATCTTAGCTTCTGAAGGACATATTTTTAGTGCATATACTGACTCTCACATTTACCGAACCCCAGCTGCAGCATTTGTCTCAGAGAACTGCTCTGCTCCTCCCATTTATCCCATTATTACTTTCAGTTGTGAGATGAAAATGTTCTCTTTGAAATAAATTGGCTCCTCTAAATAAAGAAATGTCCAAATAGCTACTTCAGTCTCTTATTTAATCTCAAGTTAAATCAAAGAAAAGATTTCAGCATATAGAAACTCATTCAAACCTGAAGTGACCTTGGTGTTTTTCTCAATACATCAATCATTGTTATCACATTTCTTAGTTTTCTTTTTTTTCAATTTCTTTTTTTTTTAAAGATTTTATTTTTTTCCTTTTTCTCCCCAAAGCCCCCCAGTACGTAGTTGTACATCCTCCATTGTGGGTCCTTCTAGTTGTGGCATGTGGGACGCTGCCTCAGCGTGGTTTGATGAGCAGTGGCATGTCCGTGCCCAGGATTCGAACCAATGAAACACTGGGCCGCCTGCAGCGGAGCGTGTGAACTTAACCACTCGGCCATGAGGCCAGCCCTGTATTTCTTAGTTTTCTAGCGCGTGAAATAATTAAACTTAGAATATGCCTTTCCTAGACACAATTAATTCACTGCTATCAATTTAACTTTTTATTTGTATGAATTTTGTAATGTGTCACTTTTCATGTATTTCCAAAGTATGTTTATGTTAGTTGGAAAGTGGAGTATAACACCTGTGAGAGAGAAAGAGAGAGAGAGGAGGATTGAGTGGAGAAAGCCTTCCTATTTGGATGCTGACCTGACACCTGTGGGGAAAAAATGGGGAGGAGATAGGATTGGACATGCTCAAACTTTGATGTAGATCTAGCAAAGTCTCAGCCAATCCAGTGAGGAGCTCCAGAGCAAAGATTTCCTGTTAAAGAAGCCTTGCGTTGGGTAGAAATGGCTAGGCCCTAGTAACCTTGCCCTGCACAGTTATTGGTGGGGGCCGCATGAGAAGATGATGACCTCAGCTCGAATGTTGTTGCGCTAGGTCCCAAAGATACTGCAGCTGGAGGCTGTCAGCTAACTGCATCCTTCTAGCTGAAGGGAGATCCAAGCAGCGAGTCTTCATGACTACTGTATCAACTGTGCCCCTTTTGCTAATGTTACTCTTCTCAAACTGTTCAGTTCTATAGTTCACAAGTTCGGATTATGGATTGTTTCACAGTCTCCTAACTCTCCTCCTTTTGGTGTTCCTCATCTCTTTATTAAACAGTTAGCAGGTTAATCTTCTAAAAACTGATTTTTTATCCTGTTAGTCCTTTGCTCAAAAATGTTCAGTGTCTCCCTATTATCCGCAAAATAATAGCCCAGACTCTTTAATCTGGTACTCAAGGCTAACACAAAATTGGGCCCAACCTACCATTCTGTTTTTATCTAACTTTGTGTCCTCTCTGGTCAATCTAAGTGGGGCCTACTTGTGATCTCTCCAACATGTCATTTATATTTACCTATTTCTTCTTGCTCATGTAATACCTTCTATTCTGTTTGACGCATTGGCCCTTCTATCTGCCTATCAAAACCGAGCCCAAATTTCAAAGCCCACTATACATTTCCACTCCTACAGAAAGCAGTGTCTGACTCTTCCTCACAAATATTTCAATATATCTCCCACTTATTCATATTTTTCCTTATTTTATTACTCAAGTTTTAATGTGAGCATGTCTCTTTCCCAGCTATACTGTCATTTCCTCTGGCATAAGAGGAACACAATGTTGTTTTTTACTGTACAAGTACTCCGTGATTGAATGAGGAGAGAGGTGAATGGGGGAATAGATGGTAAGAAGCCACTACAGAAATGCAAGAAATAGAAAGGAGACAAAACTTCAGGGTGATATAGAAAAATACATCAGGAAGTGAAAGAATACTCCATGTGACTGTTTTGTGGGAATGGATGACGCTCTTCACTTCTGTTTATTTCTTAGGTACAGACCAGGAGATGTTTAGACTATTTATGGATAGGCTTTGGGGAAGTGTGCTGATCCAAACCTTTTGAAATTTATGAAAATTTTTATGTACGTGCATGTGATTTTTCTGGGAGTAATATCCATAGCTTTTACCTGATTTTCAAAGGGGTCTGTGATCATAAGATTTAAACCACTTGATCAGAGTTGGGGGCCTTGGTAGAAGAGAGGTTGAGCAGGATTGAGTGTGATTTGGCAAGTAGGAGATCATTGATAATCTTAAAGAAAATAGTTTCTGAAGAGTAAAGAAAGCAGAAGCCGGATCTCCAGGAATGAAGGAGTGAGTGGGTGGTGAGGAAGTAGAGGCAGCAAATATAGATTTTCCTTGCAGAAATGTATCAGTGAATGAGGAGGGAGGTATATGATAATTTGAGAAACAGTAGGATCAGGAGAAGAGTTTTTTTGGATAGGAGATACTTGAGCATATTTACAGAGGAAGAGGTGAAAAGGGGATAATTAATAGAGGAAGTAGGTGGGAAAGTGTCTGGGTAGTCTCAGTTTATGCTGTAGCAGCAACCCAAAAAGAATCATGACTTAACACATAAAAGTTTATTTCTTGCTAATGCAAACTCTTCTATAGATTGCTGTCCTCAACACTAAGACCCATTGATCCAGCTGCTTCAATCTTTGGGCTGAATGCTCATGACTGGAGGGGAAGATTGTGCCTAGGGAGTGATGCAGAGGGATCTCACTGCTACAGCTGTGACGTGACACCTATTATTTCCACTGGTGTTTCACTAGCCAGAACTAGTCTCATGGTCATGCTTAATGGCGGGGGGTGTGTGTGTGTGTGCACTCAGGGAATGTAGAATAAACATGAAAAGGGATTTGGTGAGCATATAATTATCTTTGCTACATGAAGGGATCAAGAAAAAAGCAAAGGGAATTCTAGGAAGTTGCAAGTGGCATAGTTGTTTAATATCCCCATATCTTCCTACAAAGACAGAGCGAGTTGGCTAGGAAAACCTATAACCCACAAACATCAATAACAAGTTTTGGTAGCAAAGTATGAGCTCCTAAATATACACAGGTGGGGACACATCATGATAGCAACAAAATTCACATGTGGGAGGAGGAAGAGGGAACCAAAACAAAACACCCAAAGATGCCCCCAAAGGAAGCAGTCCCATCTGGTGTATAAAGCTTAGAGAGTTCATCTGAGGGTAGCAGTCAAAACTGGGGAGAAGCTTTGTTGGCTCCATTTCGCAGGTGAATACAAGGTAACTATGGGAAGATTGGGTGGTGCGAGAGTGGCCTAGGCGCCATGCATTCTCAAAACCGACCTGAGCTCCCTTCCAGAACCAAGCCCTGCATGAGAGAGAAACTGCTAGGACAGGACATAAAACAGACACATTTCATAGTCACCATAAATAGTATATTAATTATAGAAGCTCCAAATATGAAAATTCATCCCTTCATCGATTTTCCATACCAATTATATTCAGAAACATTGTCTGATCTCACATATAAAAGGGCTTGCAATGAGACTACATGGCACCATTAAGACGCTTCAATAATAAAATGCAGTCAACACAGAGACCCTCCAAATTTGACCATAAACTCTCTTCCATTATCAAATTCTCAGGGAAAATTGTTGTATAAAGATTAAAACCCCTTACAAATTAAGGTCCAAAGAAATTGTCTGAAGTAAAATTCTCTTGAATTTGAAGCCCTTGAGATTTAAACTTCAAAGAAATTAATATCCAGATTTATCCTTTCCACTTCATATTTCAGTCGATCTTAATTAGAGGGGTTCTTATGGCTTAAATAGGGTTGGAATGTTTTTAAGCAGTTGTAGCTTGGACAAAAATTGTATTAGTTTAATATCAGGTCTCTCTTTGAGTTTCTAGAGAGTCCAAAAAGTCAATAAGATGCAAAATTATTATAGCACTCTCTCTATACCCGTTACATTTAGAAAAAGCTATTCCCCAGTCTCTAGTATAGTTATTCCAGGCAAAATTATGTTTCCAAAGCCCATTAATTTGTGGGGTCAAATACCAGGTTAGACACTCTGGAGTCAGGGGTAAGAGGGAGAGAAATTCTGAGTTTTAGCTTTACCAAGATGGTTGATCTGATATAAGGTTCTGGAACCCATGTCCTGTGAAGATAAACTTAATTAGGAAATGTTAAATTTGGCACTTTAAATTTTCCATTTCTAGGGGAAAAATTTACTTATCCGTATTAACTCCTCTCTCAGAGAGTGACATTTGAGATATTATTGTCTTCTTGTAAAGCTTAGACGTTTGTAGAGTTTGAAGATTGTATCAGTCAGGGTAGGCTGGGTCATGCTGCAATAGCAAAAAACCTCAACATCTTAGTGGTTTGAAACAACAACAGTTTATTTTTCACTCATACTACACATCCATCTTGGATTGTAAGGGAGTTCTGTTCACACTGTATTCACTTATGGAACTAGGATGACACACTCTCCACAGATTTTTCCATGATCACCACAACAGGGACTAGAGAAAGTGACAAGTTATGCCCTGGCTTTTCAGATGTCTGCCCAGAAGTAACACATCTCTTCCACTGGCATCACTTCCATTGGCCAAAGCATGTTATATGGCCTTCTAACTTGGAAGGGAACACGCAAGGATAAGTTCTTGTCCTTTCAGTGCTACATTTAGAGTGAGCTCTACTAATCCTGGTTGAGTAATATCATGTGAGCTGAAAATTTTAGTTCTTGGCCATCAGTTGCTGTGATTGCTTTCAGCTATAGAATAGCTTAAACCAATGTTTTCCAGACTTGTCTGATCAAAATAGTCACCTGGGTGCTTATTTTAAAGTGTTGATTCTTAGAGGGCCAGCCCTATGGCATAGTGGCTAAGCTTGGTGTGCTCTGCTTTGGCAGCCCAGGTTCGCAGGTTCAGATCCCAGGCATGGACCTACACCAATCATCAGCCATGCTGTAGTGGCGACCCATGTACAAAATAGAGGAACGTTGGCACAGATGTTAGCTCAGGGCTAGTCTTCCTCAAGCTAAAAAGGAGGAAGATTGGCAACAGATGTTAGCTCAGGGCGAATCTTCTTCAGCAAAAATAAATAAATAAATAGAAATAAAAATAAATAAATTTAAAAAAATATTGATTCTTATGTCATTTTCCTGAAGAATCTGTATTTTTAAAAATACCATGTGTTAGACCAAGGAAACCTCCCTCCTTGCATAGGTGGGGTTTTTTTTTTTAAAATATACTTATTTTTCAGAGCAAAGTTCACAGCAAAATTAAATGGAAAGTACAGAAATTTCCTGTATACTCCCAGACCCCATGCATGCACAACCTGCCCCACTATCAACATCCTGCACCAGAATGGTACATTTGTTACAACAGATGAATTTACATTGACACATCATTATCACCCAAAGTCCATAGTGTACCTTAGGGTTTATTCTTGGTGTACGTTCTATGGGTTTGTACAAATATATAATGACATGTATCCACTATTATAGTATCATATGGAATTGATTCACTGCTCTAAAAATCCTTTGTGCTCTGTCTATTCATCTTTCTCTTCCCCCTACCCTCTGGCAACCATTGATCTTTTAACTGTCTTCATAGTTTTGCTTCTTCCAGAATGTCATATACTTGGAATCACAAAAAATGTAGCCTTTTCAGGGCCCAGCCTGGTGGCGCAGAGGTTAAGTTCACACGTTCCGCATCGGTGGCCCAGGGTTCGCCGGTTCAGATCCCAGGTGCAGACACGGCACCACTTGGCAAGCCATGCTGTGGCAGGCGTCCCACATGTAAAATAGAGGAAGATGGACACGGATGTTAGCTCAGGGCCAGTCTTCCTCAGCAAAAAGAGGAGGGTTGGCGGCAGATGTTAGCTCAGGGCTAATCTTCCTCAAAAAAACCCAAAACTGTAGCCTTTTCAGATGGGCTTCTTTCACTTAGTATTATGCATTTAAGATTCCCCCATGGAGGGGCCGGCCCCGTGGCCAAGTGGTTAAGTTCATGTGCTCTGCTTTGGTGGCCCAGGCTTTCACCAGTTTGAATCCTGGGTGCGGACATGGCACCACTCATTAAGGCATGGTGAGGCGACATCCCACATGCCACATCTAGAAGGACTCACAACTAAAAATACACGACTATGTACCAGGGGGCTTTGGGGAGAAAACGGAAAAATAAAATCTTAAAAAAAAAAAAAAAAGATCCCCCCCATGGCTTTTCATGGCTTGATAGCTTATTCCTTTTTAGGACCGAATAATATTCCACTGACTGGATGTACTAGTTTGTTTATCCATTCACCTATTGAGGACATTTTGCTTGCTTCCAAGTTTTGGTAATTATAAATAAATCTGCTATAAATATCTGTGTGCAAGTTGTTGTGTAATTTCCCTTTGGGTAAATACCAATACCAAGCACAATTGCTGGATTGCATGGTAGAGTATGTTTAGTTTTGTAAGAAACCGCCAAGCTGTCTTCCAAAAGCTGTCTTCTGTACCATTTTGCATTCCCACTATCAGTGAATAAGCGTTCTTATTGCTTCACATTGTTGCCAACATTTGGTGTTGTCAGTGTTCTGGATTTTGGCCATTCTAATAGGTATATAGTGAAATGTCATTTTTTTGTTTTTTGAGAAAGATTAGCCCTGAGCTAACAACTGCTGCTAATCCTCCTCTTTTTGCTGAGGAAGACTGGCCATGAGCTAACATCTGTGCCCATCTTCCTCTACTTTATATGTGGGATGCCTACCACGGCATGGCTTGCCACGTGGTGCCATGTCCACACTCAGGATCCAAATCGGTGAACCCTGGGCCGCCGAAGTGGAACATGCACACTTAACCACTGTGCCACTGGGCCAGCCCCTCCACTTGTTCATTTTCTCATTGTTGAGTTTTAAGTATTCTTTGTATATTTTGGTTTTTATTTTTATTTTTATTTTTTTTGAGGAAGATTAGCCCTGAGCTAACATCTGCTGCCAATCCTCCTCTTTTCACTGAGGAAGACTGGCCCTGAGCTGACATCTGTGCCCATCTTCCTCTACTTTATATGTGGGACGCCTGCCACAGCATGGCTTGCCAAGTGGCAGCACCATTTTTTGAAAACACTGTCTTTTCTCCATTGTATTATTTTTGCTCCTTTGTCAAAGATCAGTTGACTATATTGTTGTGGGTCTATTTCTGGTTTCTCTATTCTGTTAGATAGTGTCAGTCCTCTGACTTGGCTCTTCTCCTTCATAATTGTGTTGGCATTTTTGGATCTTTTTCCTCTCCATATGAACTTTAGAATTGGTTTGTCAACATCCACAAAATAACATGCTGGGATTTCAATTTGGATTGTGTTGAATCTATAGGTTAAGTTGGGAAGAACTGGTATCTTGATAATATTACATCTTCCTACATATGAACATAGTATACTCTCCATTCATTTAATTCTTCTTTGATTTCTTTCGTCAGAGTTTCGTAGTTTTCCTTGTATAGATCTTGTACATATTTTGTTAGGTTTATACCTAAGTATTTAAAGTTTGGGGGGATGTTAATGTAAATGACAGTGTTTTTTTATTTCAAATTTCACTTTTTCATTGCTAGTAAATAGGAAAATAATTGACTTTTGTATATTAACCTTGTATCCTGAAACTTTGTTGTAATCACTTATTAGTTCCGGGACATTTTTTTCTCAATTCTTTCAGATTTTCTACATGGACAACCATGTCATCTGTGAACAAAGGCAGTTTTATTTCTTCCTTCTCAATCTATATATCTTTTATTTATTTACTTTTTCATCTTGTTGCATTAGCTAGTACAATTTTAAAAAGGAATGGTGTGAGGGACATCCTTTCCTTGTTCCTGATCTTAGTGGGAAAGCTTCTAGCTTCTTGCCGTGAAGTATGATGTTGCCTATAGGTTTTTTGTAGATGTTCTTTATCAAGCTGAGGAAATTCTCTTCTATTCATAGTGAGCTGAGACTGGCATAGGTTTTTCATCTTATTCTTGCATTTATTTCAGCTGGAAAATCAACAATGGAAGATTCTAAAACTGCCATTCATGTTTCTAAAGCCTGTACCCCTAAGACTCTAAACTCCAGAGAGGATTGATACCTTTGCCAGTTGCTCCATGAGACACTGTTTCCTCTGTTTTTGAGTTTCATAAACTTCTCAGGCATGTTCTCACAAGGCACAGAAACTCCTACATGCCCATCTACAGCCACCAAGTTGCCAGTAATTCTTAGGGTATTTTCTATGTCTTGGTCTGTGGACAAGCCTAGTGCATTGAATTTTAATCCCTTAAATTTTGTCCTTTGCCCTGAGTGCTACTAACAACTGAAAGTTAGAACTTGTTTTGTTCTCTGAAGAGCATCCAGAACTCGGCTTGCAGCTTTAAAGCAACAAATGCCTAAAAGGATCTAATCTTGCCTCTGTCTAGCCTTTGCAAGTGCAAAGTATTTGCCTGTTTGGCCTCACTTTCCAGAGGATGCGGAGACCACTCAAAGGTCAATGTGCCTAGGCTAAGGATCTTGTGGCTCCTGAGCATTTCCTGAGGCCTGCTGTTACAAAGATACCCACTCACTTGTGGACCAAGCCACCACAAACTGCAGTCTGTCCCTATGGTTAGCGCGCCGCATGCTCTGAGGCTTACAGCCTCTTTCTCAGACTGCAGCTGTTAAAAACCCATACAACTGCCAACATCAAAACATTCTGCCCACACACTGAAGTCCATTCACACCTCTAAATTTATATAGCTCCTCTAAATTCCCAGTTTAGGCTTTGATTTGTCAACATTCCTCAACATCTGTCTGACTAGAGACCTTCAGATTTCAGAGTTACACTCCCTTCTCAAACTGCAGATTCCTTCATGCCCTGCAAGGGCAGAGCTGGCCTTCTGTGCACCTTATGGCCGGGGAGAGAGCAACTGGTCCAGGCTGTTCAGGCTGGTCAGCTGCTGAGAGATCTAAAGGCTGGTCAGAGAATGCTGGCTTATTCTGCACAAATTTACCGATCAGGTGAGTCACTTCACTTCCCCTAAGGTAGAGTGAGTACGGAGGCAGAGATGCCAAGAGTTACATTCACTGGGTTCCCTCTGCGTGGGAAAAAACAAGAGTACAGGAGAAGCATTCTCTGCTAACAGGGTGACCTCTGTCTTCCCAGTGAAGTAGGAGACAAACTTATGTCATAAAAATGTTTCATGGAGGGGATGATTTGGGGACTTGAAGAAAGTAGAGGTGGCTTAGAATAGCTATTGTGGGGAAAAGAATGAGGACTCAAAGAGAGATTAATTATAAAAAAAGTTCCTGGGGCCGGCCCGGTGGCACAGTGGTTAAGTGTGCGCGTTCTGCTTCAAGGGCCCAAGGTTTGACGGTTTGGATCCCGGGTGCGGACATGGCACCGCGTGGCAAGTAATGCTGTGGTAGGCGTCCCATATATAAAGTAGAGGAAGATGGGTACGGATGTTAGCTCATGGCCAATCTTCCTCAGCAAAAAGAGGAGGATTGGCAGCAGTTGTTAGCTCAGGGCTAATCTTCCTCAAAAAAAAAAAAAAAAAAAATCCTGAGTATCCTTGATGGTCTAGAGTTAGGGTCCAAGCAGATCCAGGAAGTAATCAAAGTATGAAGCAACCTAGGAGCTGAGATGGAAAAAGTGAACAATAGAAGGGACTAGTACCAACTGGAGTGGGAGAAAGCCAGGATGCCTATGGTGACCAGGCTCCACAGAGGACATTGAAGCAGTACTTACACTAGAGGCTGACGTTCATCACATTTTTCATATGTGCCAGGTTTGAGTGGATTATCTCATTTAACCTTCACAGGAAGCCTGTGAGAAATTTAGGGCATAGAGAGATTAAGTAACTTGGCCCTGGTCACTCAGCTCGTAAAGGGCAAGGTCAGGATTTAAACCCAGGCGGTTTTACTCTCAAATCTGCAGCCCTAACCACAACACTACTGGTTGAGGGTTGATGGAATTTATGTTACCCTGAGGACAAATTCCAGCTTCAAAGGGAGAAATGAAAAGACAAGAGGTGACGGCTGCCAATGGGCATTTCAGTTTAAAATCTTGGAGGTCGAGCACATTCAGTATCTGAGGAAGGCAGGTGGCAGGAAGCCAATAAGGCCGAGAAAACAGGAGGTCAGGTTGTTGGAAAGTCTCAGACAGGGATGTTGAAGTGGTCAAGGATGATGTAATTAGAGAGAAAGCAGGAAGCTCCTGAAGCTGTCAAGGAAGATATGGGATATCCCCAAGGCTGGTAGATATAAATTCGACAGGGGAGAGAAGAGGGGGGTGGAAACATTTGGCCTAAATATCAAAGGAGAGTAGGTAATCTACTTTAACAGTGAGTGCTCTGTCTGTCTGGAGAGGACAACCTCCCTTTATTTTACTTAGAAAAGTGAGGAACAAGGGCTGAAAGATGTTGCACTGCTAATAATCAAGGCTAGTTGGTGGCTAAGTTGGATGAAAGGTATCAACAAATTGCCAAATCTCTGTTGTTTCGCTTGTCTCAATCCTCAGCTATTAAAGACCTAAGTAATCACTTATTATGAGAATATACGTAGTATAACACTTTTATTCCTAGAATAAAAGTATAGCACTTTTATTCCCAGAAGGTGATTTTCTGTTTTTCATTTAAAAATTTTGATGTAGCTGACACATGTCCCATTTAAATGTAATTTTATTTCCTTGGATATACTTGAATAAAACATTCTTTCTCATTCTGTTCCCTGTCAGAGACAATCTTCATTGGCACTGTTTGATGACATTTCAGAAATGTCACCTGCTTCCTCCTTTCTCACATTTGTATTATGTTATCCTTCATGAATACATAGCATTTTTTGTAGTTCTCTCTCTTTCATAATAACAGGGGAAGACCTCTGCTATGCCGTTCTTAATCTCTTTTAAAGTCACATATATTTAATACTATATTTTGCTTTTTTGAGCCCTTTTTATTTCTTCTGTTTGTCTTCGCCTCTTTGGGAAATTGTATCATTCAGCCATGAGCCTTGTTACTTTTGACACTAGATTTTTTCAGAAATATCAGATGATAATCTGGCACATTGTAACATCTAGGTGTATTTTTAGCTATTTTCCATTTGTATTTCCTTTGGTGTATTTAAAAAAAATCTAATCTCTGTTTTTTCCTTCTAGGGCTTTTTCTCCTTGAATAAGATTCTTTGTCAAATTCATAAATACTTTCAGGGATTCTGATCTGAGTTAAACGGTTTCAAGGCTCTTCTAGTTTTCAGAATATCTATATCTGAACGTTTTTATTCTTGAAAAGTACCAAGTGGTTAAGTTTGCGCGCTCTGCTGCGGCGGCCCAGGGTTTGGATCCTGGGCGCAGACATGGCACCGCTCGTCAGGCCATGTTGAGGCGGTGTCCCACATCCCACAACTAGAAGGACCTGCAACTAAGATATACAACTGCGTACAGGGGGGCTTTGGGGAGATAAAGCGGAAAAAAATAAATAAATAAAAATAAATAAATAAAATACTCCTGAAATAAGTAGTCAAATTCCCCTTGCTATGTTCGTTGTTAAATTTACATTTGGTTTTGACAAATAAAAATGGCAAGCAATAGGATATATTGGAAGCCATTTGGTATAAACCTAATTCGGTCTGACCTTGTCTTTCCAAAAGGGCCTGACCATGGCTGTTGAGCATGCATTGTATATCTGCTTTAGAGATTCCCTATGGCAAGAGCAAAGGCCCTTGAGATAAAGGTGCAACCTCCCTCCCCCTCCCAACTTTGGCATCTCCTTAAGGATTAAGCATCTTTCCTTAGGCTAGAAACTGATTGCTGCGCTCACCTGTGACCACCCAGCTTGAGACAATAGACGCCTCCTGCTGCGCCCACCAAGACGGCAGACCCACTACCTGCTGTGTCCATCAAGCGCTGTGCCGACAGGGCAATCTTGTGACTATTGTGGGAGGGACATTTCAATCATATGTAAAGCACCCTCTTTGGGGGTATATAACCACTCTGTACACCTCATTTCTTTGGTGCCCTTTCTTCCTTCAGGAAGAAAGGCCCCGGGCCATGGTCCTCAGATTTCAGCTCAGAATAAACTCACCCAAATTTTCATTTACAGATTGGTTATGGATTATTTTCGTTGATAGTTTGCATTAGCCTTTCTATCTTCCCTGTGCCAAATAAAAGCACAACACTGTACTGCTTAGTATGTCATTTGGGGAGTTATTCATCAGAATCTGGTTACTCCTCCCATCCTTGTTCCTCTGCTGCCACCCTCACCTACAGTCCTTGCCCCCATCATCTCTGGCCTGGACTGTTTCAAGAGCCTTCCAGCTGTTTGGCCACCCCTGGCACTCCATCATCTATCATCTTTCTCAGCCAGCAGCCGGCATGATCCTATTGAAAGATAAGTCAGGTCATGTCACTCCTTGGCCCTTGAATGGCTTCCCATCTCATTCAGAGTATAAACTGTGGGGACCTGGAAATGGCCACCCCAAGATATGTCTCTTTGGCATGAGGATTGTTTGAGGCTGGTTTCTTTGCAGACAGGAACGCAACTGAAAAGTAGAATTTACTTACCCTTTGTAAGACACATTTACATTGTAAAGGAACTCCCCATCTGTAAAGATATCTCTAGAAACTCTTAATCAATGGGGAAGGCAAGGACTTAAATCTGCATTTGTTTATTGTGCTTGTCTGGTAACCTCCTGTAACTGACTTCCCTCCCCCTCCCAACGTTTGTATTTCTTTAAGGATTAAGCATCTTTCCTTAGGCTAGGAACTGATTGCTGTGCTCACCTGTGACCACCCAGCTTGAGACAATAGACTGCCTCCTGCTACGCCCTCCGAGATTGTGTCCATCGATCGCTGTGCCAACAGGGCAATCTTGTGACTATTGTGGGAGGGACATTTCAATCATATGTGAAACACCCTGTTTAGGGGTATATAACCACTCTGTGCACCCCACTTCTTTGGTGCCCTTTCTTCCTTCGGGAAGAAAGGCCCTGGGCCATGGTTCCTCATAAAGCTTTGTTTAATTTTCTCTTGCTATTCTGTCTCATGTGAATTTAATTCGTTCTCCGGCCAGACGAACCCACATTTGGGAAGAGGAAAAGTCTTCCTCCCCTACAAAACCAAAGCCCTCACAGTAGCCTACAAGGCCTGAAGTGATCTGGCCTTTCTTCCCTCTCTGACCTCACCTCTCCCTCTACTCCAGCTACACTAATTCCTTGCTACATAATATTCCTTGAATATGCCAAGATGCTCCTACCTCAAGACTTGTGCTGTCTTTGTCTGGAATGCTTTCCCCAGCTATGTCTGCATGGCACGGGCCCTCACCTCTTTCAAGTTTTTGCTCAAAATGTCACCTTCTCAAGAAGCCCTTCTCTGACCCCCTATTTTAAATCCCGCTCCCCCAAGCAATCTCTATGCCTTTTCTCTGCCACTTTTTTGTTAATATAACGTTTGCCATCATCTGATATATTTTAATGGATGTATTGTCTATTACCTGCACTGGCACACACTCAAATATGAGTTCCATGAGGGGCTTATTGAACAGTGCCAGACACAGAGAAGTCTCCGCCAGAAAAAAAAAAAATTGAATGAATTAACTTAGCAGTTAGCATGAGAAATGAGAAATATTTACTAAACAAAGTAAGACAGCTGGGACTCCAGATAAGCATCTGTGGTTACAGTGGAGTCTTTGAGAAGCTTGGTGAAATCCGGGAGGGCTGGGCACAGCTGAGGAATGCAAACCTTTTGTGGTTGACCTGCCTCTTTGGCTTCTGGGCTCCTGTGGGTAAGATTAGGGTGGGGCTGGGGTCATGCTTATTCACTTAGTTTAGCTACTGAATTGAGGCTGTAGGACTGCATTTTACCTGATGAGCTCAAAGTTTGTGATACTATTCAGCTAGCTTCTCCATTCTCCAATCTATCATAGATTTTCACTAGGAAATCTCATGTGGCTTTTACAGAATTAAGAATATTTATCTCCCTCTGCTTTGTCTCCTGTCATTCTTCTTGATTCATAAATCCCTTTCCTAAGGATCTATTTCATTGGAGGTTCTAGAGATCTTTTTATTGGGTTCTAAATCCCAAACAGAGCACAGTTTTATCTCAAGAAACAAGTAGAAGTAGAAAAACGAACAACTTTTAACTCCAAGTTCTATTTTCAGGCTGTTAGACTATTCTCCAATTAGTCAGCGCCAGGAATCTGCCACCGCCATTGGGATGATGTAATTTTGCATATGTAGCCAGTTTAAAGAACAAGTTATGTTATCACAGGAAATTGGGGTTCTCTTGCCCGATGTGCATAAAAAAAGCCAATTATGGCATCAGCCTTTGTGAAAAAAAAAAGCAGCTTTATTTGCAAGAAAAATCTGCAAGGAGACAGGAGGCATATGCTCTCAGATCTGTCTCCCCGATCTAGGACTCTGGGCAAAATTTATGGGATAAAGGGCAGGGCGATCTGAAATGTGGCAATAGATAATTGGAGGTAAGGAGAAGTGAGGTAATGATGATCTGTGCAAACGTGGTCAAGCTTCCTGCCTCCTGATAGTACACGTGTTCCCAAAATGGTGGTGTTAGTATGATCTGAGGGTGGAGTTTTCAGCCCTTTGAGGTCAGAAAGTTCGCTTATTGGACATTTGTGTAAGCTCAGTTAATGGGTTGATGGTCTCAATTGGATAAAGGGTCTCAGTTCCTGGAGAACTACTCTTAATTACTCTGTTGATAAGATAGGGTCAGTTGAATTGGTCCTGGAGGGACTGTGGGTACAGTTGGACTTAGGAGTGCACAGGCGGGACCCCCCTCTCCCCATTCTCCATTACCAGCTCCGAAGATTAACCCTTCCCCACACTTTTGATAAAATCTTGGACAGGTCTCATACCTATCAGGTAATTCTTAGATAGTAAAACGTCTAGTCCACATAACAGCTCCACATTTGAGATGGTGTTGCTCTTGAAAGGGGCAGGGACCCTTTTAATGCATGCCAGTTTCCTCCTGCAGGATCCCTCTTTGTCCAAGTCCCACCCCCGCCTCCACATCAGTGTGAGTGCAGCTTACTCCTGGGACTGCATCTCTCTCCTTCTGCCCTTCCCTTTGCTCTGCCATCTCCGGCTGATGCAGCCACAGCCTTTCACTTTTAGACTTTTCAAAGTGAGACAACAATTCCCGTGTATCGCCAAATTCCAGGGGACACAAGTCAAACTCTCCAAGTGATTCTCTAGAAAACTCCCTCATTTGGGGGATAAGAACTCACCTCTCCAGTCTCATGCACGTGACCTGGGGGGAGGGAATGCCCAGCAACATTCACCTCACCACCTGCTTCTTCAACCTAAATGAATTTTTCACCAACACATATAGTCTGGAGGAGGATGATAGCTTAAGGCTGACAGAACTGGTTTCTCAATGTTTTAACATGTTCAGAAAAGCACTTGCTTTTAGAACATGGGAAGTGCTTGACAACTATTGTGCAAGCAATAGAGGTCTCAGCTGCACCCGAGAGTCTCTTGCACCGGTCTTTTTAGCAGATCTGTTGGTCAGTTTGTCTGCCATGCCCAGGTCTCCCTCTTCATTTCACTCACAGTTCCTGAAATATTGTATAAATGACTCTGTCTAGGTAACAGATCATTGAACCAGAGATGGACTCCTGACCCTGGGGACCGATCCAAAGACTAGTCCAATCTGGTTCTTTCCTGAAATGAGATTTAACAGCCTGCAATAAAGAAGCTGGTGGATGCTTGAATTGAAAGTTATTTAGAGTCAAGACTGAGAGTCCCTGTGGGCAAACTGATGAGTAAGCAAGCAAAGGGATACAGGAAACCATATAGTTAGAGAGATGGAGAGAGCAGCGTCTGGTGCCTTTCCATTTCCCAGACACATTCTACCATACTCTGTATTTGCTTCTATACGATTCTCCTATGTTCTTTTTTCACAGCCTCCCGTTTTACTTCAGATAGTTGAGTAAGAAATGTCTGTTCCTTGCAAATAAATGAACAGACTAGAATAATAAATTTTTTCCTTTATGGCATGCTTTCTTTTCCTATTTCAATATAATGCCTCAATGGATATCTTGAATTTAGAACCAAACCCTAATCCCCTTCTACTCAAAGTACTGAGGACCAGCAGTCTGGGCATCACTGGGAGCGTGTTAGAAATGCAGAATCTCAGCCTGTACCCCAGACCTACTGAATCAGAATCTGCATTTTCACAGGATTCCAGGTGATTTCATATACATATGACAGCCTGAGAAACCCCACTGTAATCTACTGTATGCATTTAGTCAAATCAGTCTTCCTAAAATACTGCTTTCATTGTGTCCCTAGAATTTTATTTATTTGTGAGGAAGATTGGCCCTGAGCTAACATCTGTGCCAATCTTCCTCTCTTTTGTATGTGGGATGCTGCCACAGCATGGCTTGATGAGCATTGTGTAGGTCCGCACCTGGGATCCGAACCTGAAAACCCTGGCTGCTGAAGTGGAACTCACCAACTTCGCTACCACACCACCAGGCCGGCCCTGAGGTCCCTAGAATTTTAAGTGGTTCCCCACTGATCTCAGAACAAGTCAAGATGAACCCCAGCCTGACATTTAAGGCCACAGTAAAATGGAACGAATTTACCTCTCTAAATTTTCCTATATGGATGTCCTACTTCAGCGAAATTTGTCTGCTCAATTATTCTCCAAATGTGCCAAGTGAATTCAGGGCGTTTGCTCATGGTATTTGCCTGTCTGGTATTTTCATTCCCATCTCCCTACACAGCCCCATATGTCTCAACTAATATCAATAGTATAATGGTTAAGAGCCCAGACTCTGGTTAAGAGATTTGAATCCTCACTCTGATGTTTAATAGCCCCAACCTTGAGCAAACTGGTTAATTTCTCTATGCCTCAGTTTCTTCATCAGCAAAATGGGGATATTAATTATACCTACCATGTTGTAATTCCATGAGCATAGATAATCACCTTACCTAACTTGTTAGACCAGCCCTGACTGTAGCTAAAAAGAATTTCAAAAGCAACTTGAACAGTTATCTTTCAAGTAGTGGTTTTGGATTTATACTCAACAATCTACATAATCATGTTTTGCTCCATTTGGGACAAATTTCAGGCAATTCTAAAATCGGAATGGCTGGTTATGATTAGAGGCCCTAGAAGAGAGTGAAACTTATCTGTTGGTACCGAGCTTTAACCCAAAGGCAGATGTTTCGCGTTTCTAATTTGTTATCATCCTTTAGGGCCATGGAGAAGTATCTTCCAAGGACTTGTGAATGAGGAAATAAGATTGCCCTCTAAGAATTACTGTAGAATCGTGGTAGAAAAACATTTAACTACCTGAAAGAGACAGATTAACTCAGGCCAGCTAAAATGTCAATAACCTGATTGAAGATATATTAATATATCTAAAGATATTAGTCAAAAAAGGATTGATTAGGGGGCTGGCCCCGTGGCCGAGTGGTTAAGTTCGCGCGCTCCGCTGCAGGCGGCCCAGTGTTTCGTTAGTTCGAATCCTGGGCGCAGACATGGCACTGCTCATCAGACCACGTTGAGGCAGCGTCCCACATGCCACAACTAGAAGACCCACAACGAAGAATACACAACTATGTACCGGGGGGCTTTGGGGAGAAAAAGGAAAAAATAAAATCTTTTAAAAAAAAAAAAAAAAAGGATTGATTAGCCTTCAAGTCTTAGATAAAGAAACACATAGGCAAAACCCATCCAAGCTTAGAATAAAGGAAAGGAAGTCTTAGCTTGCGTGTTTCTGGTTGTGATGGAGATGGATGCAGGGCTGACAGCTAATGGATTATTGAAGACTTGATTCTTTTTGTAATATGATCTCAACTGAGACTGATGCTGTGGCAGGTATTATAAATAGTCCTTATTATTTTTTCTCTTCTTTTTCCTTGGGAATAGGATCCTTTATTTTTCACTGGTGCAGTCACCCAGAATAAGGACTATACTTCCCAGCTTCCTTTGAAACTAGGTGTGGCTACATGACCAAGTGTTTGTTTATGGGATGCAAGCTGACATTGTGTGTGCAACTTTCAGTAAATTTCCTTATAAGGAAAGAGCATGCTTTCCTTTACCTTTTCCTTCTTCCTGCTTGTTAGAATGTGTTTGTGATGGCTGGAGATTAAGCAGCTATCTTGAACCATAGTGTTGAAACCGTGTGTTGAGGATGGCAGAGTGACAAGGTGGAGGGGGCCTGAGTATCTGGTAATGGTGGATCTGGTTTATCAGCCTTGGATTGTTTAATCTAGACTTTTTTTTTTTTTTTGAGCAAGATTAGCCCTGAGCTAACTGCTGCCAATCCTCCTCTTTTGGCTGAGGAGGACCAGCCCTGAGCTAACATCCATGCCCATCTTCCTCCCTTCCTCCACTTTACATGTGGGATGCCTACCACAGAATGGCTTGCCAAGCGGTGCCATCTCTGCACCTGGGATCTGAACCAGCGAACCCCTGGCTGCCGAAGCAGAACGTGCGCACTTAACTGCTGCGCCACCAGGCCAGCCCAAGCTACTGATGCTTGGGGAATTCTACCACTCACAGCTGAATCTATTCCCAGCTAATACAGATACCTCAAAGTCAGTATTCATTTCCCTTTGATGCTGTGATGAATTACCACAAACTAATGGCTTAAAATAATACAAATTTATTTGATTACAGTTTTGGGGGTCAGGAGTCTTACTGAGCTAAAAACAAGGTGTCAGCAGTGCTGCATTCCTTCTGGAGACTCCAGAGGGAAATACATTTCTTTGCTTTTTTTCAGCTTCTAGAGGCTGCCTGCATTCTTTGGCTCATAGCCCCCTTCTAGTATCACTCCAATCTCTTGCTTCTCCCATCACACCCCCTCCTCCCGCCTTTGACCTTCTTGTCTTCCTCTTATAGGGATGCTTGTGATTATGTTGGGCCCACCTTGATAATCCTCCCATCTCAAGATCTTTAATGTAATCACACTTGCAAAGGTAACATATTCACAGGTTCTGAGTATTAGGACATGGATATCTTTGGGGGCCGTTATTCTGTCTGCCACAGGGTCTTTTAGTCCATATGTATGATTATCTATCTTTATTCCTGTTACTGAGCAATATTCTGATTCTGATTTGCTTCCCATTTAGGCTGTCTCTAGGGAGAAAATGCAGGGATCATAGAGAAATGTGTTCCCATGACAGAGATTCCTCATGGTAAATTAGAAAATGCCTTCTGAGTATAAATTTGACTTTCTCCTTGACGTTGAGGAGAAAATACAGTAATTATGCCAATAAGAGCACTCTGGTCCATATGAGAGTTTAGTTTCTCATTGTTAATGAATAAAGTGGCGTTTGGGTGTCTACTGCTGTCTCTCATGCATGAGTCAATCTCTCGAGGCTTGCACCCAGGACACTGGCAGGAGTGAATTTCTAAGCCAGATACTGAAAACTGGCCAGAACTAATTGTGGTGCTCTGATGTATCCTGTCCAGCTCCTGCTGCCTTCCCTGGATGACCCCTTGACTACTTCCCTGTGAGGTCCCTCTTCACTGATTTCTAGATCATTCACTTAAAAGGACTTAGTCAAAGGTGTGTGAAGTAATGTTGTCCCTATAAAATACATATATATACACATTTTGTGTGTGTGTGAGAAAGATTGACCCTGAGCTAACATCTGTTGCCGATCTCCCTCTTTTTTTTTTCTCTCTAAAGCCCCAATACATAGTTGTATAGCCTAGTTGCAAGTCATTCTAGTTCTACTGTGTGGGATGCTGCCACAGCATGGCCTGATGAGCAGTGCGTAGGTCCACCCTCAGGATCCAAACCAGTGAACCCCAGGCTGCTGAAGTGGAGCCCATGAACTTAACCACTTGGCCACGGGGCTGGCCCCTATAATATTTTTTAATGTAGAAGAAAAAGCCTCTTGGACAGCTAATCTTCGACGAAGGAGCTGTGGGCATACCATGGAGAAAAGAAAGTCTCTTCAACAAATGGTCCTGGGAAAATTGGACAGCCACATGTAACAGAATGAAAATTCACCATTCACAAAAATAAACTCAAAATGGATGAAAGACCTAAAGATTAGACCTGAAACCATAAGGCTTCTAGAAGAAAATATAGGCAGTACACTCTGACATCAGTATCAAACGGATCTTTTCAGACACCATGTCTTCTCAGACAAGGGAACCAATAGAAAGAATAAACAAATGGGACTTCATCAGACTAAGGAGCTTCTTCAAAGCAAGGAATAAGAGGATTGAAACAGAAAAACAACACACTAATTGGGAAAAAATATTTACAAGTTATACATCTGACAAAGGGTTAACCTCTATAATATATAAAGAACTCACACAGCTCAACAACAAAAAGTCAAACAACCCAATCAAAAAATGGGCAGGGGATATGAACAGACATTTCTCCAAAGAAGATATATGGATGGCCAATAGGCACATGAAAAGATGCTCATCATCACTAATCATCAGGAAAATGCAAATCAAAACTACACTAAGATATCACTTTACACCTGTTAGAATGACAAAAATAACCAAAACAAAAAGTGACAAATGTTGGAGAGGTTGTGGAGAAAAAGGAACCCTCATACACTGTTGGTGGGAATGCAAACTGGTGCAGCCACTATGGAAAACAGTATGAAGATTTCTCAAAAAATTAAAAATAGAAATAGCTTATGACCCAGCCATCCCATTACTGGGTATCTATCCAAAGAACTTGAAATCAGCAATTCCAAAAGTGCCATGCACCCCTATGTTCATTGCAGAATTATTTACAATAGCCAAAACATGGAAGCAACCTAAGAGCCCATCAACAGATGATTGGATAAAGAAGATACAGTATATATATATATGTATATACAATGGAATACTACTCAGTCATAAAAAAGGATAAAATCGTCCCATTCACAACAACATGGATGGACCTTGAGGGTATTATGTTAAGTGAAATAAGCCAGATAAAGACAAACTCTGTATGATTCCACTCATAGGTGGAAGTTAAACATGTAGACAAAGAGAATAGATTAGTGGCTACTGGGGGAAAGGGAAAGTGGGGGGTGGGCACAAAGGGTGAAGTGGTGCACCTACAACACGACTGACAATAATGTACAACTGAAATTTCACAAGGTTGTAAACTATCATAATCTTAATAAAAGGTAAAAAAAAAAAGCCTCTTGGAAAATATTTAAAGGGACATTAGGGTTGTTTTATTTTTAAAATAATTACTGATAATATTTCTGACAATGTAACAATAAATAAAAATATTTTATTTTTTTACTATTAATGAAATAAATAGTAATTTATTTCACTATTTAATTAGTTTTTAGTTTAGTTATAGTTCATTAGTATTTAATCACTAATGAAATAAATGATTAAAGCATGTGGTAAAATTGAAATCAGAGTGCTTTTTAAACAAATGAATGCTAATGTAACACTTTTAAGCAAAATGGTTATCAATGATCATATCAGCAGATATTGGAAACATCAATTAAGTATAGAAAATTTGAAGATTCTTTCAAGAACATTAAGGTGACTTAGAGCTGGCATATTCTTTTCACCAAGGGCGTCAAACAGATGGGGATAAACATCTCCCTGGGGTGTAACAATCTCCGAAACTTTCTCTCCTACACAATGAAATGACTACAATTTAACATTCAGTGTTACCAGCGCCTTCCCTTACATAATAAAGAAATTAAAGTGTAAAGTGGGAAAAACAAGCTGGATTTATTGAGACAACTCTGGATCATCACTTCCTGGAAGGTGGGAGGACAGATTTATTCTTACCTCGGAGCCTCCTGATTCAAATATTTGTTCTTTGTCCTCAGCCTGGAATGCCCGTCTTTTTTTTTTTTTTTTAAAGATTTTCTTTTTTTCTTTTTTTTCTCCCCAAAGCCCCCCAGTACATAGTTGTATATTCTTAGTTGTAGGTCCTTCTAATTGTGGCATATGGGACTCCACTTCAGCATGGCTTGATGAGTGGTGCCATGTCCACGCCCAGAATCCGAACCGGCAAAACCCTGGGCCTCTGCAGCAGAGCTCTCAAACTTAACCACTCGGTCATGGGGTCAGACCCTGGAATGCCCTTCTTTTTGGCCTAGTAAACACCACTTCATTCTCCAAGATTCACATTAAATATCACCTTCTCTGTGAAGGCTTCCTTGACCCTACGGAGAAATTAACCCTTCCCATCTTCTGTGCTCCCACTGCAAACTCTGTACTTTTTGCGGACACATTTTCCTCTCCACCATATGTGAGCTTCTTTTTTTGTTTGTTTTTTTTTTTGAGTAAGATTAGCCCTGAGCTAACTACTGCCAAGCCTCCTCTTTTTGCTGAGGAAGACTGACCCTGACCTAACATCCATGCCCATCTTCCTCTACTTGATATGTGGGACACCTGCCACAGCATGGCTTTTGCCAATCGGTGCCATGTCCACACCCAGGATCCGAACTGGAGAACCCCGGGCCACTGAAGCGGGAATATGTGCACTTAACCGCTGTGCCACTGGGATGGCCCCATATGTGAGCTTCTTGAGGGCAGAGATATATATTTAGTTTACTTACTATAGCACTTATTATAGCACTATACTAGGCATTATTCTAAGCACTGTGTAAATGTTCATTTAATCCACATAACAGTGCCATTACCCCCATTTTATAGATGAGGAACCTGAAGTACAGAGTGTTAAATAACTTAGCTTTATTCATCTCTGTTTCACTAGCACCTAAAGCTGATGCTTTTGTACACAGTTGGCATTCATTCACTCAATAACTATTTATGTAATACTTCACACAAGTGAGGTACTCTTCTAGGTGCTAGGATACAGCAATGAATAAAGCTGACAAAAAGCTTTCCCTTGTGGAGTTCACATTTTGGTTGTGGAGGGGAGGAAGACATTTCCTCTACCCACTCTGGGTCCTTCTGGCTGGACAATGAATTAAATTCACACGAGACAGAATAACAGGAGAAAATTAAACAAAGCTTTATAACATGTATACATGGGAGAGCCTCGGGCAAACTGAGCAACTCGCCAAAACAGTGGAAGCCCTCACCTTTTTTTTGAGGAAGATTAGCTTTGAGCTAACATTTGCTGCCAATCCTCCTCTTTTTGCTGAGGAAGACTGGCCCTTAGCTGACATCCATGCCCATCTTCCTCTACTTTATACGTGGGATGCCTGCCACAGCATGGTGTGCCAAGTAGTGTCATGTCTGCACCCAGGATCCAAACTGGTAAACCCCAGGCCACCAAAGTGGAACATGGGCACTTAACCGCTGCACCACCGGGCCAGCCCTGGAAGCTCTCCCCTTAAATACCACCCTCAGCTAAAGACAAAGGAGGATGTTCAGGGTGGGTAGAGTCAGTTATGGGAGATTACCGGAAAAGCACAGTAAACAAGGGTAAGGTTATTGTGCAGATTTAAGTCCTTGCTTTCCACATTGATAAGAGCTTCTAGAGATAAGGTCATCCACCCTTCTTCCCAGTACAGAGAGGGAGACACCTTTACAGATGGAGATTTCCTTTACAAATGTAAGTGTCTCTTAACAAAAGGTAAGCAAATTCTACTTTTCAGAGTTTCTTTCCTGTCTGCAATTTTTAAAAGTAACCAGCCCAAAACAATCCTCATGCCAAAGAGACATATCTTGGGGTGGTCAATTCCAGTCCCCCACAGTTGGCAAATATAGGCAAAAAAAAAAAAAAAAAAGATAAGTAAAATAAATCCCTGTTCTGATAGATAGCAATAAATCCCATAGAAAAAATAAAGCAGGGAAGGGAAAGTGAGGCTACGTGGGAGTTGCAATTTTGGTGTATTAGTAAGAGTTTTCCAGAGAAATAGAACCAACAGGCCATATATATATATATATATTATATTTATATATATATATAAAATCATAAGGAATTTGGTCATGTGGTTATGGAGGCTGAGAAGTCCTGAGATCTGTGGCTGGCTAAGTGGAGATCCAGCAGAGCCAGTAGTGTAGTTCCAGTCTGAGCCTGAAGGCCTGAGAGCCAAGAGAGCTGATGATGTAAATTCCAGTCTGAGTGCAGGAGAAGACAGATGCTCCATCTCCGAGGCAGGTGGGCAAAATTTCCTCTAACTCCAGCCTTTTTGTTCTGTTCAAGTCTTTCATGGCTAGGATGAGGCCCGCCCACATTTGGGAGGCCAATCTGCTTTACTCAGTCCACTGATTCAGATGTTCATCTCACCCAGAAACACCCTCACAGACACACCCAGAATAATGTTTGACCAAATGTCTGGGCCCCCCCATGGCCCAGTCAAGTTGATACATAAAATGAGCAATCGCAGGTGGGTAAACAGGGAAGGGCTCACTGAGAAGGTGGCATCTGAGGGAAGGAGGTGAATGAGTCATGTCTGGGGGAAGAACATCCCAGAAGCAGTGACTACTAAGGCCTGGAGGCGCCGGGAAGTTTCAAGGTATAGCAAGAGTGGGGAGAGTGTTGCTTGAATGGCACGGACAAGGTGGAAAGAAGCAAGGGATGAAGTTGGGGAGGGAATGGGCAGGGAGCAGAGCAAGTAGGGCTTTATAGGAATTCTAGGAGTTGGACTTTTACTAAAAATATGCTTGGAGGGTTTTCGAGCAGAGGAGCGACCCTCTCTGATTTGTGCTTTGTCAGTATCAATCTGGCTTCTGTGCTGAGAAGAGTCTGAATGGTGTCAAAGATGGACGCTGGAAGACTAGCTGAGAGGCTCGTGCACTAATTGAGGTGAGAGATCGCAGTAGTAGTAGTGGAAGGAGTGAGCAGTGGTTACATTCCAAACATACGTTGAAGGTCAAGCTGACATCAGATCTGGGATGTGAGAAAAAGAGAGGCGTCAAGGATGACTTCAAGGTTTTGGCCTGAGCAGCTGGGGAAGAGCAGAAGATAAACAGGGTTTGGTGGTAGAGTGGCGGCAAGAGGAGATTAGGAGTTCAGTTTTGGACTTGTTAAATTTGAGCTGTGCATTAAGTTATCCAAGTGGAGATATTAAGGAGGCGGCTGGATATATGAGTCTGGAGTTCAGCAGAGAAATGCAGGCTGGACACAGCCTAGATTAGACGGTATTTAAAGCCAGGAGACTAGATGAGCTCACCCAATAAATGAGTGAAGATAAAAAAGAGAAGAGGTCCAAGGACTGAATCTTGGAATACGCCAAGTTTTGGAGGTTGGAGAGATGAGGAGAAGTCAACAAAGAAGATTCAGAAGGAGCAGCCACAGAGGTAGGAGGAAGACCGGGTAAGTCTGCTTCTAAAAGCCAGGTGGAAAAGTGATTCAATGAGGAGAGAGTGATCATATTCTACTAACTGACCAAGTCAGGTGAAGATTGAGACTTGGTCACTGGGTCGTTGGATATAGCAACAGGGAAGTCAAGGTGACTTTGATAAGGGCAATTTAATTGGAGTGGATTGGATAAATATCTGATTCTATTAGGTTTAAGACAGAATGGGAAGGGACATATTGGAGATGGTGAATATACACAACCTGTAGAAAAGAAAGAAATGGGAGAGGAAGTGGGGTCAAGGGCTTTTCAAAGGTGGGAAAAATAATGTCTGTAGATTGATGGAAAGAATGTAATGGAAGACCAGGGGCCGGCCCCAGGACCGAGTGGTTAAATTCGCACGCTCTGCTTTGGGGACCCAGGGTTTTGCTGGTTAGGGTCCTGGGCACGGACATGGCACCGCTTATCAGGCCACGCTGAGGTGGCATCCCTCATGCCACAACTGGAAAGACCCACAACTAAAAATACACAACTCTGTACTGGGGGGCTCTGGGAAGAAAAAGGAAGTATAAAATCTTTACAAAAAAAAAAAAAAAGAATGGGGGCTGGCCTGGTGGTGCAGTGATTAAGTTCTCATGTTTCACTTTGGCGGCCCAGGGTTCGCTGGTTCAGATCCCGGGTGCGGACATGGAACCACTTGGCAAACGCCATGCTGTGGGAGGCGTCCCACGTATAAAGTAGAGGAAGATGAGCATGGATGTTAGCTCAGGGCCAGTCTTCCTCAGCAAAAAGAGGAGGATTGGCAGTAGTTAGCTCAGGGCTAATCTTCCTAAAAAAAAAAAAATAGAATGTAACGGAAGAATTGAGAGGAGAATTACTGGAGTGGTGTCCCTGAGTAGGTGAGAGTCAGTGGTGTCTGGTCTACAAGAAGAGCAAGTGGCCTTTTCTGGGGGAACAGAGTATTCATCTACAGCTGTGGGAAAGAAGCTCAGGACGTGAGCACTGATGCAGGTAGTAGGTGTTTATATGAACTCTCTTCTGATTCACTCGATTTCATCAGTGAAATAGAAAGCAAGGCTGTCAACAGAGAATGAAAATGGGTGTTGAGTAGGTGTTTGAGGTTTGTGGACAGAGAAGGTATGAAATATCACCTGGGAGAGTGGGACAATGAAAGAGCTGGGGAAATATAGTAGGATTGCTGGCAGCACTAAGGGCCCATTCGAAGTTTATGATCGTGATTTAAAGTGGAGTCTCTCAGCGTGGTTTTGTTCTCTGCCAGCCACATTTAGCTGCACAAGTGTAGGCATGGACTATGGGGAACGTTTCCTTTAAAAAAGATCATTTTTAATCAAGTGAGTATCTCCATGTGTCAGAGGAGTCAATGGAGCTGAGGGCACAGGCAATGTAATCTAAGTGAATTTAAGCTGAGCAAGGAAGCGAATGAATGCATACATAAATGAATGAATGGTTTCCCCATTGAGAATACATTTTTTTCTTTCCCATCCATTGGTTCAAACCCACTTGATTCGCAATGGCCCTCATAGGAACTGTACTGCCCAGGAACCGAGCTTGGGGTTAAGCTGGTAAACGTGCTCTTGGATGAGGATAATTTAAGAGAGGCAAACGTCATATCATATGTCATGGTGTAGAGCGATTTTGCTGTTTAAGTTTTCCCTTAGATTGTTTAGAACTCACCTTCCATTCAAATATAAGCTTATTCTGGCAGCAAATCACTGACCTCTGGTAGGTGCTAGAGGATGACCCACAGAAGTTTCCACACACATACAACTTTGTTTTTTCCTTTTTCTTTTTGGCCAGAATTCAATATGTTAATTAGTATCTGGTAAATATTTGGATTGATCCTAATTAGGGCCTGTGTCAAGGGGCATGATAGTGAGGGGACTCTTATCCTCTTTGGGTGCCTATTTGGCTTCAATTTTGTATTCAGCAGATAGAAACAAAGGCAAATATTAATACCTGTGCCTGGCCAGGGAGAAGATGTTTACAATGCAGAGTGTCCTTTAATTCAAGCTGAAGATCAGAGAGGACCAAGAAACAAAGTGCAAAGGCAACCAGCCTTTCTTAGCAACCCACCACATTGACACACCCATCATTTCCACCTCCCTAAATTTTAAATATGGCACAAAATAAATGCTCTTTCTGCTTCACCCTACATAACCATCAGTCCACGCAGAGCATGGCCACTCCCTGACTGAAGCCTCTCTCTCTATGTGGTCACGGACCTTTGGTGAATATAGGGTGTGTGTGTGTGCGCGTGTGTGTACTATTTTAAAACTAGTGTCCTAAAAATAGTTGTGTACAAATAGAAAATGCCTGCTTGTTGAGTTCAGGCTTGCCAGGCCCTGGAACTCTTAGGCGGGGAGTCTGGCAAGTGTATCTTGTCCTGTTACCTGGAAATCCTAACCAACAAAAATCAAAAGGAATCTAACACACAGACACTCTTACCTAGACCAGTGGCTCTCAACAGGGGCTATACCAACTTTTAGGGTGTGTTCTGGGAATTGTGGGTGCCTTTTTGGTTACCACAATAATTGAAGGCATGCTAACTGGTATGTGGTGGCTGGGGGCCAGGATTGACAGATGTGTGGAATAGTTCCCTAGAACAAAGACGTTGTCCTGCCCAACTTTCAAATGTCCTTCAGGGCACGAATGGGGGTGAAAAATCTATAATTACTTGAAAATAAACCATAACTCTAATTTTATTTCTCCTTTATATTGCACTTAGAGCAGTATGTCAATTAAAAAATTTTTGTGTGTATGTGGGTAGGTAATATATATGAATTTCATTTCAGGGCAGTGAAGGGAATGTTTCATTATAGAAAGGAGATAGTGGGTCTGATACGTTTGAGAACTACTGTGCTAGATACTTGCTCGTGCCTTATCCTTTTCACGGTAAGTTTACAGATTGTCTACAATCCCATCCAACCATATCCATACGAGGTAAGGAGTTATTGATTCCAGGAGTCCACACCGAAGTCCTAAAGCATGAAGAGTCTCAGCTGAGGGGCTGCCTGCAATTCTTCCCTCCTTACCTCATGTTAGGAAGAAATTAAAGACAGGAACAGCCAAAATTTCTTGTGGAAAAGGAAATCACAGTAAAAAGATACATGAGCGGGGCCGGCCCGGTGGCGCAGCGGTTGTGTGCATGTTCCGCTTCAGCGGCCTGGGATTCGCCAGTATGGATCCCGGGTGCAGACATGGCACTGCTTGACAAAAAACCATGCTGTGGCAGGCGTTCCACGTATAAAGTAGAGGAAGATGGGCACGGCTGTTAGCTCAGGGCCAGTCTTCCTCAGCAAAAAAAGGAGGATTGGCAGAAGATGTTAGCTCAGTGCTAATCTTCCTCAAAAAAAAAAAAAAAAAAGATACATGAGAATGGGAGAGTCTGGGGTTAGGCATCAAATTAGGTGAGAATCCCCACCAGGGGCAGAGATCATGCCTCCTCTGTCTTCTAGTCCTCCACCTCCAAACTCGTCCCCATCACAGATATATACACACAACCCCTTCCCGTCTCTAGAAATGTAAACTGCATGTCCCAATGACTCTGTACACACTGCAAACAGACTTCCTTTGTGCGCAGGATATGTGTTGGACGGTAAAGGGCTTATACTGAAACATGCTGTCCACCAAGCTCCAGACATCCCAGTTGAGTGAAGGTGCCAAGTGAAGGGTTTGGAAAGATCTTCAAAAGAAGATCCAGTGAGGCAAGGAGTTCTTTACTCAGGACCCTACAATTACAAGGCTCTGAGGCGTTTTCCCATCTTTGGGGTGAAGCAGCTGCAAATGATGACAGCAGGAAGGAGCAGTTCAAGACACCATGATGTTGCATGCTTAAAATGCAGCGGAAGATGGTTAAAGTTATTTTATTTTTTTTAAGAGATAAATAGACTAATTAAAAGAGAGGTCTCAGGGACCAACCAAAGAGAAAGCTTGATATTCAAACTCATAAAATTATGGGATAGTTTCTGCTGTTGAGCATAATGCGAAATCTTGGCAAGTGAAAGGATTAATAAAAATAAATGTCGTTTGTCTCCAGACTGAACGTGTGTCTCTCATGAATCCATGCTGGACCTTGTACAGTGGAGTTGTGGCTTGGACGAAATATTTGAATTAGGTTGAGGCACGGGGATGAAGGACACAATGGAGGGAAGTGATATGGTTAAGAGCGGGGCCAGCTTCATGGGTGTACAACCTGTGCAACTGCATAGGGCACTGTCCTTAGAAGAGCCCTGCCTTGGTTTAATGCCCTGCTGTCACTGTCTTGAAATTATTAATCATTTTTGAACACAGGCCCCCACATTTTCCTTTTACACTGGGCTCTTCAAATTATGTAGCCAGTCCTAGTCAAAAGAGCGAACATCTGAGTCTTAGAGACCTGGGTTCAAATCCAAGCTCTACCACTGGCCAGCCATATGATCTTAGGCAATGTGTTTACCTCTCTTCATCTGTAAAATAGGAACCATAACAGTACTTATCTCATAGGACTATTGTGAAGACTAAAAGAAACAATATAGCGGTTGTTAGTAGATATTATTAGTGTCATCATCAATGACAAAGATCTAGATGACATGGCAAAGGCAACAAGGCACCAGCCAGTGCTGGAGTAGAACTGTTTTCTAAATTCATTTTTGCTAACACATTTCTGCTCTGGATATGTATATTGACGTCACCATCCTTGTGGCAAGACAGGCCAAGATAATTTTCTTAATTGCAGGCTTCACTGACACATTTTGTGCCAGAACCGAAGGAGAGTAGGTGTTATTTCAGATCTGTGAATCATCACACACACTCATGCATCACATATTTCTTATAGATTTCAAAGATTTGAACACTAACCAAGATAATGGAGACATTATTTTAGAATGTAGAAATATGCCCATATAAAGGCAACTTGCTATTGAAAATACTTCCTTTGCTGCGTGGGCCTGCCGAGTCATTTTATCTGCCATACGGTTCTTTAATGCAATATTCCCAACCAAAGAAGGTACAAGTCAAAAAAAATCACCAGACCCCTTTTGCTAGGACTACATCCTAATTATCACCTTGTCCTGAATAAATTGATTGTATTGTATTAGAGTATGGTTTGGGTGAAGTGGGAATGAAATGTGGAAGTAAGGCCGAGTTGGAAGCATTTTCTTCCATTTTGACTGAATACCCCCTATTAATTCCTTGCTTATTACTATAATTAAAAGTAGTCTTTGGAAGTACTTGTACTTTTAAAATTATTGCTGAAGTTGAGAACAACTTTTTAGAACGTGAAATGGATTTTTTTCTTAAAGTTCTAATATATTAAATGTGTTATGACCATTCTACTTAGTGGAAATACCTCAGCTACCATACTGTGATAAGGAACTCCCCCCCAAAAAATGGAGTCACAGTTCTGGAAGAAAAGTCTTCAATTGCTAGGAAGACAAAATTGCCCCTGAGATGTGGGAAGTGAGTTCTTTCTCTCAACCAAGCCTAGTTCCACAGTCCCATGTGAAGGGAAAGTTGATCTTCTACCTCTTTCTAAACTTTTTTTTTTTTTTGAGGAAGATTAACCCTGAGCTAACTACTGCCAATCCTCCTCTTTTTGCTGAGGAAGACTGGCCCTGAGCTAACATCTATGCCCATCTTCTTCTACTTTATATGTGGAACGCCTACCACAGCATGGCTTTTGCCAAGCAGTGCCATGTCCGCGCCTGGGATCTGAATCCGCAAACCCCGGCCGCGCGGAACATGGGAACTTAACTGCTGCGCCACCCACCGGGCCAACCCCCTTTCTAAACATTTTAACCTTGAGCTTCACTCCATCACTTAGGTAGTTAAAGATAATCTGATAAATGTGATGTTACGGATTTAGGAATGACTCTAATTTCATATCTTCTTTTAAAAAACCTCTTTTTTTTTTATTGTGGTAAAATCTACATAATATAAAATTTACCATTACAACCATTTTTAAGTGTACGGTTCAGTGGCATTAAGTACATTCACATATCTTGCCTTTTTTAAGAGGCCTTCAGTGCCTAAATCTGCAGTTTTTGCCAAATCTTTATAGATAATTAGTTTCGACGCTGACAAAAGGAAGTGACAGACTTGCCTCTAAAATCCCCAGGGAGTGCAGCTTTGCGCTTTGTGAGAGAGCACCGCGCACCAGGCAAGGGTGGCTGCACCTCAGGGCTCAGCGGGAAGCGAGAGGGGACTAGAACTGAGGTTTTCTGAGATTCTGCGTGTGTTGATCTCTGTCCTGGTATAGGTTAGAGATAGTGAACTGACTAGGGCCTTCGTAAATCCTCCCAACAAACTATAAGATTGCCTAACCACCTCAGACACTTGCTGCTATCAATTGTTTCTTTTTCTTCCCTGAGTTTTATCCTTTCCCTCTATTGACATCCTGTCTACATGTAAACCGTTTTAATAAGACAAAGAAACCAACCAAACAAAACCCTCTCTCCTCAAAAAGTCCTCCCTTGTTAGCCCCACATTCTTCTTTTTTTTGTTTCTTCTTTTTAATGTTTTTTTTTTCTTTCAAACCTAGGTAAGCCAACACGGGAATGGTTTAAGGTGTCAAATTATTTTCCAAGGCATTTCACAGCAAACGACAGTCTCTGCCCCCCTGCTGCTTCTTCTCCCCAGAAACAACCACTTTCCACTCTTTTAATGTTATATCCTTAAAAAATAAGGGGCTGGCGCCGTGGCCGAGAGGTTAAGTTCGCGCGCTCCGCTGCAGGCGGCCCAGTGTTTCGTTGGTTCGAATCCTGGGCGCGGACATGGCACTGCTCATCAAACCACGCTGAGGCAGTGTCCCACATGCCACAACTAGAAGGACCCACAACCAAGAATATACAAGTATGAACCGGGGGGTTTTGCGGAGAAAAAGGAAAAAAATAAAATCTTTAAAAAATTAATCTCCACATCTCAGAATAACATTCTGGTTCAAATTTTCCCACCTTTGGCCATTGGGAGCTCTTTCAGATTGGCTCACGTCCCTTTTGTTGTCTGAGCACTTCCTTACTTTCTGTCACAGTACACTTACTTTTCTCCAGGCTCTTCTTGCATTTTCCCTACAAGGAGCCATTCCTCCAAGGAGCTCTGCTTCCTTCTATTGGAGAATGGTTTTTAGAAACCAAGATCTGAGGACAGGTGTGCTCGTTGCCATGGGGGCTGGGGCAAGGGGGCACTGCTTCCGGACTCTCTCAGTGGACAGAGCTAGGAAATAGAAGCACATATTCCCATGTGTACGTATGTATCTCATCATCTATCTACCTATTCCATGTATATTAAATTAAACATGAGTTCATCCTGATGTCCCCAACTCTAACTTAGTATCACAGGGTTTATTCTAGCCTCTCCCCTTGTTTATTTGTAACTTCTTCCCCTGTGAGGAACCTGGCTCCTGTTATCTATTACTTATCACTTGTTCAACCCTAGTATAGCTATAAAGTACTTTTAGAATTCTTAACCTGTATTCCTATAAGAGATTAATTTACAGACTAGAGTACAGTGCTTATGGGTACTTTTTTTCATCTTTAGCTGTATGGTTTCCAGCCAAGGTATCATTTTCCAGATCTACTTTAGATCAGCTCCTTCCCCACCCCTTTCAAAAAGGTTATGCCATGCATTTGTAATACAGTTAGATTCATCTCTCCCAGTCTGCATTCTATTCTGGGATCCTCTATCATTCTAGTTGATTTTTTTTAATCCTTTATTTTTTTGGGGGGGGCGGGAAGATTAGCTCCAAGCTAACATCTGTTACCAATCCTCTTTTTGCTGAGGAAGACTGGACCTGAGCTAACATCCTTGCCCATCTTTCTCTAGTTTACATGTGGGACGCCTGCCACAGTATAGCTTGACAAGCAGTACGTAGGTCCACACACAGAATGCAAACCGGCAAAGCCCCGACCGCAAAAGTGGAATATGCGAACTTAACTGCTGTGACTTTTAAAAAATTTGCATACATCAAAGTTCACTATTTATAATGGACAGTTCTATGAGCTTTGAAAAGCGCATGGGAGCCATGTATACACCACTCCAGTGCCATACAGAACAATCCCATCACTCTAAAAATTCCGTAATCTCTAATTCAACTTCGCGCTATCAAATTCTTTTAAACAGCTGTGCACTACTGTGTCTCCCACCAGAGGGCTCCACTGGCTCACAGTTATGAGCCTCCCTCAAAAGAGGCAGTACAGAGATTTCTGAGACAGCCAACTGTAAATGGCTAGAGGGGCTGGTGGATCACAGTTATTGGGGAGTTGATGGAAGCTGGTGGCACATGGGGACAAGATAAATTCTAGGGGACAGCAGAGAGAGCAATTAATCGGGGAGGTCTGATTGTGTGGAGGACTTCAGCCAGAGAGAGGCTGTGCTGGTTAATTTATTGCTTCTCAGCTCCCTTCGTTGACTAATCTTTTAAAATGGGTCTGGGCCCTTTAAGTATTTTTCCTTTGGCAGTTGACACAATGTTTTGTCAGTAGAAGACACTGGAGAGAGACACTGAAGGAGAAAGGGATTTTCCTTCTTGGTTCTGATGGCTTGTTAGCCAGACCCCCTAGAACATGCTTTCTTTTCCATTGCTCAGCCCAGTGCTAAGTGACTGTAGGCTGTAGTTTTGCTGTGTGCTTTCTTCAGCTGGGAGCCCCAGACAGCACAGCCTTCGCCCTAGCCCAGGTTGCTGCTCTGCATGGGCATGCAAGGGCCCCCCATTGGGCTGACTGTCTAGTGAGCTGGATGCTCAAGCTTTGTCTTATTCAGTGGCCCAGAGCTGCTCTGGTGCAAGCCATATGCAGAGGTGCACTAGGTTCCCACAGAGGGAGGCCTCTCCAGGCCCCAGTCCCAGCAGTGCCCACAGCCACAGCCCAGCTTCTTCTGTGTACTCACCCATTAGCTTCATCTCACCTGTGTCCCATAGAATTGTTTCCCATGGCTGTCCTGACATGGACACCGTGCATTCCAGGCCTCATGCCTGCAGTGGCCCTCTAACTCCATCTGCCCCCTGACTCTCTGCACCTGTTTCCCTCTGCACGCCCAACCTGCCCATCAGCTCTGGCTGGTCTGTGCCCAGAGGGTTGTTTCTGCTTTCCTGGCAACTCTGGGCCATGTCTGACCTAGGCAACTTCTCTACCATCAAGTAGCCTGTGACAACATCTTCTTCAATGAGCTTTGAAGCTTGACCTCCTCCACCTTTGTCTTTTTTTGTTTTTTCCCCTCAGTTCTTCAGCAACTTTTAGAGCTCTCATTCCATCTTTATAGTTATCCTCCTCTCATTGCTCAATACTTCTTTTTATTAAGCTTCCCCAGTTTAAATTACTCTGTGGTTTCTGCTCTTGATTCAACTGTGGCTAATTAAAGTCTACTCTCACTGGGAGAATGCACAGGTGTTCTTGCTCTTCTGTTAAATCTCATTTCAAAACAGAGAAGAGTGTGATTTCTTGTCAGGAAACTTGATCATGATACTGGCCCGGGCTCTCTGGGTAGAGGATTGAGTCAACATAGAAACCCTAATGAGTAACTCAGGCCCCCGACCCCAGATCCTGGCTTGTAGACAAGGTAGAGTTCTGAGACAGGGAGCATCCTGCATGACGAAGGGACAGCGGCTGAGCACACCTCATACCCTGGAGCTGGCACGGGTTCAAAGCGTTTGGTAGACTTCTGCCTAGAGTGGAATAAAATGAGTTGCTCCTTGAACAGTATTACTGATACTGAGAAGTAAAATTCAGCTTCTTTTCATTGAGCTGGACACCTGAAAATGGCATAATAGCCAGATAGTTTCCAGATTAGGCACGTTTTAATGATAATAAAAAAAAACTTCCTTTCCTTCTTTCTAATTCCTGCCAACAATGCATTTCTGTTTCTCTTTTAAAGAATATTTCCTGGGTCAGAAAAGGAAGTTTGAAGTTCTTATGAGATTCTGCTGACAGACTGGTTTTACTGTAAATTTCTTGAATGTTTTGTTTCTCTTATTCTGTAGAGAATGGAACATTTTAGTTTCTGGGTTTTACCTGGTTGTGGTTTGAATAGTTTTCTTAACAGTACTGCTTGTTAACCATGCTCTAACTAACGAGTAAAGTGAATAAAGCTGAGGTCCTCCAATGTTCCTTAAAGATTTCTTTGGTTAACTCTGCCACATCTGTAAATCTCGGATGATTGTATCTGTAGCAGTCTTGTGATAACACAAGGTGTATAAACAAGGTGAGATGATTGCTCACTACCACATACCTAAAGAAGGATGGAAGAAACAACTCATGTGAATACAGAAGCCTTTTGTTTAAAGGATTTGATATCTCTCCCATTGTTTTTCTACATCTGTCCTCTTAGTAATCAAGTGAGGTAGGAATTACTTTAGAGACAAGAAAACCAAGCTAAATAATTTAGGGAGATTTTTTGTCCAAGAAATTGTTAGTGTTAGCACTCAGACTAGAAGTTGTATTTTAATTTTCTGGCTAGTAATCTTTTTTTTTCTTCTTCTCCCCAAAGCCCCCCGGTATATATTTGTACATTCTAGTTGTGAGTGCCTCTGGTTGTGCTATGTGGGATGCCACCTCAGCATGGCCTGATGAGTGGTGCCATGTCCGCACCCAGGATCCAAACCAGCAAACCCTCGGCTGCCGAAGTGGAGCTGGCAAACTTAACCACTTGGCCATGGGGCCAGCCCCTGGCTAGTAATCTTTACTTAAATATTTATTGAGTTTATCGTTTCTTCAGTGTAAGAAAGAGTTGGCTATGCAATAAATAGCCTTTCTTTTTTTTTTTTTTTGAGGAAGATTAGCCCTGAGCTAACATCTGTAGCCAATCCTCCTCTTTTTGAGGCTTACCACAGCATGGTGTGCCAAGCGGTACCATGTCTGCACCTGGGATCTGAACTGGCGAACCCTGGGCTGCTGAAGCAGAACGTGTGCACTTAACCGTTGCACCACAGGGCCGGCCCCAGTTTTTCTTGAATGAGATAATTTCTTTTTTTTCCTAAATCATCTGTCAGGAAAAATAAAAATTAAGTATTTTTTATAATAATCATAATGATAACAAAGCAATATTTGCATAGCATTCTATTGTTTATAAAGCATTCTTATGTATATTATCCAATCTCAACCCCACAAAAATCCTTGCTAGGTAGGTGGGAAAAGGACTATTCTATTTACAAATGAAAAATAGAGGCTCAGAGAGGTTAACTGACTTTCCCAAGGACATACAGTTAGAATGTGATTAATATGCGGTAGAGGTTGAATGTGAGCTCAGATCTATCTGACTCCAAAACCTGTTCTCCTAACCATTCTCTCCTCCACATATTACATAATAACCAAAGCCATATTAAGCACATCTGTTGTTCAACAAATTATATGCACCCAGACGTCTAATCTGGTAGACAGAACAAAGCTTCCAAGTGTTCCAGATATGAGTCTGATTCTGAAGTCAAGTCAGGAAAGAGTGGACACAAACTGACATTAAATATGTATTCTATAATGTGTATTCTGATAAACACACCGGCTTATAATGTAGACATAGCACCCTCGGATATAGTACCTCCATATATCTAGCATAGATATTATTACTTCCTTCACTTCATAGACATAGAAACTGAAGTTCAGGGAAGTTAAGTAAATTATCTAAATCTAAATCCCTCTGATCCCAAAGTATGTGCTCTTTCTGGATTAATGTAATTGACTTCAAGAGAGATTCCACTTGGGAAGTTTCTTCAGGAAACAGGGAAAAAGAGCTGGCCCTCTTCTACCAGCTTGACCGTAGATTGGAGGCCCTGCTTTGAAAAGGATTAGAGTGCTATTAGAGAGGGGAACCAGGCAAGGCACTGGTGGAACTAGTCATTTGTTGATCTGATAGGCAGCAAAGAAGACATCACCATTCATGGCCTGGTGACATGAGCAATGATCTGACTTCTTTGCCCATGGTCAAGGATACAATTCAAATAAAATCATATATTCTTTCCACAAATTTGTCAACATCAATAGACTAATTTAAGTTTGATCATATCCATTATCAAGGGCACTTGTTCATTGGGTTTAACAGAAGCATAATTGCCTACTCTACTTCCATTTCTATTTCTCTCTTTTTTTTTTTTTTTTTTTGAGGAAGATTAGCCCTTAGCTAACTACTGCCAGTCCTCTTCTTTTTGCTGAGGGAGCCTGGCCCTGAGCTAACATCCGTGCCCATCTTCCTCTACTTTATATGTGGGACGCCTACCATAGCATGGCGTGCCAAGTGGTGCCATGTCCACACCCGGGATCCTATCCGGCAAACCCCGGGCCGTGGAGAAGCGGAATGTGCGAACTTAGCTGCTTCGCCACCAGGCCGGCCCCTATTTCTCTTAAAAAATGTTTTTTGCTGAGAATATGTAGTTGAATGCTAGCTGGTTAAATAAGCATAAAATGGAACCTCATCTTATTCCTTGACTGAGTACTGTTTCTCCCTGTGTTTATAATGATGTATATTTTCGATGAAGCATCCTGAATTTTCTGGGACAGGTCTGATTTCAAGTTAGTGATTATTTTCCCCAAAAAGCATTTCTGCTTATCTGGGTCTAAATTTTTTTTTTTTTGAGGAAGATTAGCCCTGAGCTAACATCTGTGCCCATCTTCCTCTGCTTTCTATGTGGGACGCCTGTCACAACACAGCTTGACAAGCAGTGGGTAGGTCTGCACCCAGGATCCAAACTGGTGAACTCCGGGCCATGGAAGTGGAACATTCGAACTTAACCACTGTGCCACCGGGCTGGCCCCTGGGTCTAAATTTTTTATTCAGAAAATAGTAAGTGTATTTCATGTTGTGTCTAAAGGCATGTTAGTTACCATCTGTCACCTATACTTTAACAATTTTCTACTGTATTACCTGTTGATTCCTACATTAAGAATACAAGGGAACAGTGTAGGACAAATAATTTAACAAAACCTTCCTTATACTGAAAAATTAATCCCATTTGCAAAATTGAATGGAAATTATAGCTATTATCCAAATTATTCATGTTAAATAGTTTTCTAGTGTGTTTTTCACCCCCAAGTATATGGGTTGGCAGGGGAGGCATATGAATTTTGACTTGAACCATAAACTACACTGTCTCCATTAATTGATTTCGTGAGATAACTGTGTAACCTGCCTCTTGCAGTTTCCCAGTGATTTTTCTTACTGTTGTCACATTTTGTTTTCCAGCCATAAATCTATACAAGTACTGGTTTGTTTTTGACCAAGTCATAATCTTGAGTGAAGAACCATGGATGGAGAACATTTTATTTGCTCTTCAACTGCTTCCTTAAAATGAGCAATTTGTGAAAGTGGGTCTTCAACATAAATACCGAATTGTAATGAATATGTCCCCTTTACAGTTCCTCAGAAGGCTTTGGTATATAAAATTATCCTCAGTATGGTAGAATTTATCAGTTAGAGACATTTTGAAGAGAAAATGCCCATGGAAAGAAATGAACATAAAAAAAAGAAATGAATATTGAGTCAGTTTGATTAATTCACTTCTAAGACAGTTGTTTACTGTCACATAGTCACTGACAGACTTTGTTCCGTCTATCAGAAAAGTACATTTTATTATGCTAAAAGTGTATTTACTCTAGATTCTTAATAAATTCTAAATTTATAAACTTCTTCACTATAAAATATATATTTGTTGTTAGCAAAAATATGTACAATACTGTTGTTTATAGAATACTGAGTATTTGGCAATTTATAAGGTGAAACATGGGGATTACTCACATAAAGAGGAGTTAGAGCAGAAAAGGCCCCGAATGATGTAATGAGTCGTGACCTTATAAGGGACCTTATAAGGGACTGAGGGAGAACCACACCACAGAGCAGAGCAAGGCGAGCTTCTTGTTTGGTTATCAAATGCCAAACAGAGGTGGTGTAGTAAATGTGGAGTGTAAACGAACATTCAGAAAACAAATATTTTAAAATGGTATTTCAAGCTTTGGGATATTCACTAATCACACACAGGAAATAGGAGACAATGTTTTTCCCATTGTGAGTAATTCTTTGAAAATTCAAATATTGGTCGCTGAGGTAGACAGGGCATATGAAGAGGTGAGGATCAAGGCTGCCCCAGAGAGAAAAGCCCCAGGCGTCCTGGCCTACATACTGATCTATATCATCCTCCTCGAAGCACAGGACGTCCTGACCTGATCCGATCTGATTCTAATCTAAAGTTATGGGACCACCCAATAACCAGACCCCACCTACACTGAGACCATTTCAACGAATTTTTTACATAATCTTTCCTTTGTCTTGTAAAGAGATAACTCGCATACCTATGCCTTATAAATTTAGCCCTACACTCAACCCATGTTTGCAGCTCTTCTCTGCCCATGGGTCCTGTCCCCATGCTATTCTCTGAATAAAGGAGCACTCCTACCAGACCTTGAAAGTCCAAGAAATCTTTCTTTCGAGTCCTCGGCTGGCCAAGCCCGCATCATGGAGCAATGAGGTTTTCCTAACTTCAGCAAATGTTGGATCTCTGAAGAGAATTTGAACTAAATAGAGTGTTGGCATTAATACATGATACAAGCTAAAACGTGAATAATCTCTGGATTTATTCTCATTGTTTTTTTTCTTGGGAGGAACGGTATAAATTTTTTAAATCAAAATTACACAGGGGTCAGCCCCTTGGCCAAGTGGTTAAGTTTGCGCACTCTGCTTCTGCGGCCCGGGGTTTCACTGGCTTGGATCCTGGGCGAGGACATGGCACTGCTCATCAGGCCATGCTGAGGTGGCATCCCACATGCCACAACTGGAAGTATCCACAACTAAAAATATACAACTATGTACCGGGGGCTTTGGGGAGAAGAAGAAAAATAAAAAAATCTTAAAAAAAAAAAAGTTATACAAAATATTAAATAATACTACAAAGTGTATATTTAAAAAAAAAAAAAAAAAAAGCAGTGCTTTCTCCCTCCCCTCAGCTGAGACTTTTAAATCTTTGGTAGTTTTTCCTGATATATTATGCCTGTAGCTATATGCTATTTCTTGATTTATAAATTTTAGACTTTGTCTATTAACTCCACACACATATACTTCCCTTCCCCATCCTTGTAATATAATTCTAACTAATTTCTAGTTAATTCAATATTTAGCATTTACATTATGTAAGTGTTGGTCATTGGTAAGCCAAGTAAGTTTCGTTTGACTACTTTTCCTTCCTTGTACAACTTTTTGTTTTCTTTGGAGTTAAGAATTGCCTAGCTTTTCATCTTATCAGTTTTCTGTCAATCTAACCGAATGTTTCATTAGATTTTCAGATGCTTATCAATACCACATTTAACATTTCAGATAGTCCATTGATTACCTCTGTCCTCCTGCTCCTGTCTGGACTGGTTGCTGCCTGGATTGTCATCCTGAGACTGCCTGTCTCTTTATTAGGTCTATGCGTGACAGTCCCTGTTTTCCAGCTCCCACGTTTTCTTCTTTTTGGTTAGATCCCTCATTTTGGTGGGACCCGTCCTTCAGTAGCTTCCTGAGAAAGAACACCTGTGCATCTTTGCATATTTACCTTCGTAGTTGATTGTTACTTAAGGATAGAAATAGAATTCTAGGATGAAAATAGCTTCCCCTCAGAACTGGAAAGGCATTGCTTCCTTGTTTTCTGAATTCCATTGCTGTCGAGAAATTTGATACCTATTCTGATTCCTGATCATTTTTATGTGATTACCCCCTCCCCTAGTCCCCTAGACATTTTAAGTTTATTCTCAGTATCCTGAAATTTCATTCTGCGACTTGGTGTAAATCTTTTTATTCATCAGGCTGGGCATTTAGTGGGCCCTTTTGATCTGAAATTGCATGTTTAAATTGCATGTTTTTCAGCTCTGGGATATTTTCCTGTTTGATTTATTTCATGATTTCTTCCTATCAATTTTTTTTTTTCTTCTTGTTTTCTCCTTCTGGAAATCCTTTCAGTCAGATATTAGACATTCTGGAATGATCCTTTGAGTATCTTATTTTTCCCCTCTTATTGTCCATCTGTTTTTATCTTTTCATTTTACTTTCTGGAAGATTTCCCTGCTTTTATCTTCTAGCCCTTTTATTGAATGTTTTTGTTTGTTTCAAGACCATATTTTTAATTTCCATGAACTTTTTCCTGTTCTGATTATTCCTTTTTTATTTTATTTTATTCTTAAAGATCGGCACCTGAGCTAACAGCTGTTGCCAATCTTTTTTTTTTTCCTGCTTTTTCTCCCCAAGTCCCCCCAGTACATAGTTGTATATTTTAGTTGTGGGTCCTGCTAGTTGTGGCATGTGGGACGCTGCCTCAGCATGGCCTGAGAAGCAGCGCCATGTCCGTGCCCAGGATCTGAACCAGCAAAATCCTGGGCCACTGAAGAGGAGCACGCGAACTTTACCACTTGGCCATGAGGCCAGCCCCTGATTATTTGTTTTTTTAAAACAACCATCCTCCTCTTGTTTCGTGACTATAATAGTTTTATCTCTCTGATATCAATTACAGTTTTTAATAAAGTTTTGTTCTGTTTCTTTCATGATCTTTGTTTCCTCTGGGATTCATTGTTGATGTTGGAGGTTTTCCTCAAATATCTTGTAGTCATTGGTTATCTATTTAGATTTTTAATAATCTAACAATTTTCTCCAGAGGTGAGTAAGGTGTAGTAATTTATTTGTTTAAATATATTTTATATTTACAAGACAGAATTTTATCAAATTCTTTATCCACTCACATTTAATAATGAGACACGAAATGCTTCTTTTTCTGCGCCGGAAGTACTCATGCTTCTAAGTCCTCAAGCTTTTTGAAATGTCTGCAGGGTAGGTCGGCTGCCTGCTTCTTGGTATCCACCTCTTTGGATTACTTAGGTTTCAGCTTCTTTTGCTCAGCAATATCTGTTACCATTCTTCCATCTGTTTCTGAGCTTTCAAAAATGTGTTGTTTTTTGTCTGATGATGTTTGTTTCCTATCTGCCCTTAAGGTTTTTACTAAAAAAAGAGGAGACAAACACATCTAGCTTATCTGCCATCTTTAACTGGAAGTCCCTTATTGGTTTTTGATTTTGGCAATCTGGCTCACGGGTATGAAGATGTCTTCTATGTCTCTAAAATATTAAATTAATAAAAATATGTTGGTTTTGGCTGGCCAGCCTTATCTTCCTCCTTCCTCTTGTAAAAGCACTTGCCTCATTACTTTGAACGAACTGCCCCTTCCTCAATCCATGTGGGGCTGCCGATCACAAGACCTCAACGTCCTGACCACAGGGGTGGGCAGGTGATCTAATCTGGAAAACTAGTCTTGCTCTCATCGGAATATGACTCCTGAGCAGAGACAAATGGAGACCAAGGGTGCTGATAGTGCTGAATTTTCTTTCTTTCTTTTTTTTTTTTGAGGAGGATTAGCCCCGAGCTAACTGCTTCCAATCCTCCTTTTTTTGCTGAGGAAGACTGGCCCCCAGCTAACATCCATGCCCATCTTCCTCTACTTTATATGTGGGACACCTGCCACAGCATGGTGTGCCAATCAGTGCCATGTCCGCACCCGGGATCCAAACCGGCGAATCCCAGGCCGCCGAAGGGAAACGTGCGAACTTAAACACTGTGCCACCGGGCAGGCCCCTGAGTTTTCATATGGGTAACTCCTAGAGGGATGGTCTATGCTTGTACTAGCCTGGGTCCTTTGTTGGACACGACAGAAACCAGCTCTGGTTAGCTTCAGCAGGAAAGGGATTTCATGGGATCATATTGGGTAGTTCATGAAATTTAGGAGAAGGTTTTAAGGTTTTAGAATCAGGCTCAGAAAATAATCAGTTACCAAGTCCATTAGTTTCCTACTGATGCTGTAATAAATTACCACAAATGTAGTGGTCCAAAACAACACATTTCTTTTCTCATAGTTCTGGATGTCAGAAGTGTAAAATCAAGGTCTGTTCCTTGTGGAGGCTTCAGGGAAGAATCTGTTTCTTTGATTTTTTCAGCTTTCAGAGGCTGACCCTTCCTCAGATCCCTCCAACGTCCTGCTTTCATCGACACATCTCTTTTTCTGATCTCACACCTCTCTTTTGTGAGGGCTCTTGTGATTACATTAGGCCCATCTGGATAATCCTTGGTAATCTTCCCATCTCAAGGGCCTTAATTTGATCCATCTTCAAATTCCTTTTACCATGTAAGGTGACATATTCACAGGTTCCAGGGACTAGGTCATAGACATCTTTGGGGAGCCATTCTTCAGCCCACCACACCAAGAAACACAGCTGGATTATAGCACAGTGTAGTCATAAACCCCCACTGCTACCAACATTGAATATGCACAAACAATGCGGTCAGTTGACACCCCAGAGCTGCCTTGATTACTCCTCTCCCCAAGTGGGGCACTCATTATTCGTTTGTCATCCAATTCGTTCTCTTTAGTAATAGAATTATTGTCTGTCACATGACCACCCAAAATAAACACTTTCCCAGCCTTCCTGCAGCTACGCATGGCCATCTGACTAAGTTTTGGACAATGAGATTTAATTGGAATTGTCTGGTGACAGCTTCTGAGAACCTTCCTTAGAAGATAGCTGGGATTTGCCTGGTTCTTCATCCTTTCTTGCATTCTGCTGCCATCTTAGACTATGAGGACCAGGGCCACACCTAAGGACAGTGGAGAGTGAGTAGAATGAACCTGGGTCCCAGGGAACTTCAAGGAGCAGAACTGCTATGCCAACTCTGGACTTTTTGCCTTCTGGCTCAGTTTATGTGAGAGAGAATTAAAATTCTGTCTTGTTTAACCCACTGTTATTTTGGATTTTCTATCATGTTTACTGGAACTTAATCCTAAATGATACAGTAAGGCTTTCTTTCTTTCTTTTTTTTTTTTTTGTGGAAGATTAGCCCTGAGCTAACATCTGCTGCCAATCCTCCTCTTTTTGCTCAGGAAGATTGGCCCTGAGCTGACGTCTGTGCCCATCTTCCTCTGCTTTATATGTGGAATGCCTGCCACAGCATGGCTTGCCAAGTGGTGCCATGTCTGCACCCGGGATCCGAACTGGTGAACTCCGGGCCGCCGAAGCAGAAGGTGCGAACTTAACTGCTGTGCCACTGGGCCAGCCCTTCAGTAAGGCTTTCTTGTTCAGCTCTTCCTTCAATTGGATGAGCTGCTCCAGTATTATCCTCCTAAACTTTTCTCCCCCTAAGTTAGAAGGATTTTGTTTCTGGGCCTGTTGAAAAGAATTGTACCAGCTAAACGAAAGTTTAGAATGTCACATACTGATAGCATCACAGCAGTTCTCAACAGAGGAGATACTATATACACTTGGGACATTTTGGAAACCTGTAGACCCATTTTGCCTTGTTAAAATGATTGGAGGATGCACTGCCATTCAGTGGGCTGTGGCCACTCATGTTCTGCAATGTACAAGACAAACCCATACATCAAAAAATTGTTCTGCAAGTTGAATGAGACTTTTGAACATGCTATAGGACTTTCATGTAGGTATAAAACTTATTTGCAATGATCTGTGCCTAGAACCCAACTCCATTATGTATCAAGTTCTAAGCAGTTTTTATGTATTTTTAAGATCACTCAACTTTCCAGGGATATAACTACTCTGTAAGCCAAGAGAAGATTATACGTTGTTTGCTGGGGAAATTTGGGAAGAGGCATTCACTATTTTGAAAATGCATGTCCCTGACAACAATGCTAGCAGTGGTGTTTGAGTCTCCAGTGAAACATGATATGCATTCCTGGTTGTTGCATTCACAATGATTCTACCTGTAGGTGTAAGCTGTGAGTGCCTAAGAGTTTACCTTCTGAGATATATATTACCTTATTATAAGTGTATTTTACTTATCCTTTATTATTTATTTATTTGTGCTGAGGAAGATTCACCGTGAGCTAACATCCCTCGTCAATCTTCCTCTTTTTTTCTTTTTTATGTGAGCCGCCGCCACAGCATGGCTGCTAGCAGACCAGTGGTATAGATCAGTACCTGGGATCCAAACCCAGGCCACTGGAGCAGAGCATGTGAAACTCAGACACTAGGCCACCAGAGATGGCCCTATCCTTTATTTTATAGTTAGATCATTACACTGGTTTAAAAAATGTTTTGTGTAAATTATATTGTCTATGAATTCCATTTTAGGATAGCAGAAGGAGGCATTATAAAATGTTTGTTATAAAAAGTGGGCACTGGGTCTGATAGAGCTCTAACCAATAAAAATAAGTACAATCCACTAGTGGAAGTGTGTGGGGGATGCTGGGCCTGTTTCCTGCAAGAAGCTATGAGTTCTTTGGGCCTGGGGGAGAGCCGAGCCTTGAAGGACTCTCTTGATAATGCTCAGGGGTTTCTTTAAACATCTCTTGTTAGCCCTCAACATTACCTTGACCTTGACCAGCCAGATCATAGATTCTCCTGTCTTTCTCCAGTGGATTATTTTGTAACTGACCTTGCCCACCAGCCATCTCTGTTCAGCCTCCGGATCGTTCCCTCCATGACATTGGAAATCAGTATTTTTAGATACTGAATCCAGATAAACCTATATAGAAAAAATAAATCTGGTTCCACTTTTACTTCCTGTACAGGATCTCATTAGCATATTTTCCATCTGAAATAGGGGCTGTCATGTACCATATGTTATCACCATATGGCATTATGCCCGTTTCAAAGCATATTTTAATATAGCACAAAGGCAAAAAAGTTTAAACCAGAGTGTTTGCTCTGTATTGTGGTTTAAACTCTCTGTTTATCATGAAGTCTGAGTAAGTTAGCTGTCTACACATATGCCGTAGAATGAGCTCTTAATAAATTACCCAGGAAAAATAACTGAGCAGGAGAAACTTTGGGCAAAATAAAAATGTTAGAATTTTAGCTCAGTCTAGGCAGGACCTCAGAGATTTTGAGATTACATGCCATTTTGCTACGTGGACAAAGAAGAAACTGGGAGAGAGTCTGGCTGACAGGAAGAAGGAAAGCATGATTTCCCTACTCTATTATTAAAGGCTCAAGAATTAGACTATTTACAGTACAATATCCTGTATTGAAGATGCTTTCATTAACTCAAGAAAGACTTATTGAGGCCCTTCTGTGTGTCGGGTACTATGCTAGTTCCTGGGGGAACAATGGTGAGCAAAGACCAGCACAATCTCTGACCTCAAGGAATTTAAAATTATTATTAATGTTTATTCATAATAATTTTTTAAAACTTATGATTATATAGCTACAAATAGAGATAAGTACTGTTAAGGAAAGGAACCTAAAACAAAGGACACTGACTACTCTGGATTTTTTCCATTAGCCTTTCCAGATCCATCCTCCATCTTTCTGACCCTGCTTTGTGCTCCAGGAGGTGACTACTTGGTGGCCTCCATCAACTGGCAACTTGTCCCTCTGGCCTCAGGTTAGGTTTGGTCAATACGAGGCATCAGCAGGAGGTTAGAGGGTGGAAGCAGGGTGAAATCCGGCTGTTTGCTCTCCTTCCCTGCTAGTATGGATTGACTTATTTTCTTTGCTGAAGACCAGAGCTATTTTCCCTGAGTTCCAACCCCCCATCCCTTACCCCTTTAGGTGAGGGGTGATAAGGGCTTCCTGCTGTTGCTAGCTCAGGATGCTTCAGTACAGCTGGTTGGCTTCCTTTAATGGGGCCCATATCTTTGTAAATGGCCTCCTCATTGAACTCACCTATGAGCGCGCCATTCTTTTCATAACAGTACCTGGACTTAGACACTAGCATAAACCAGAGCCGAGTGGGGCTGCTGGTGGAGAAGGGAGCATTCTAGGCAGAAGGAAGAGCCCTACAGCAGAAATGTTTGAAGGAAGGACAGTATAGCTGGAACATAAACATAAAAAGATGATGCTGGAGGGGGAGACAAGGGCCAAATTATGGATCATAGATGTAGTGGATGTTTTTCTTTATTTTGGCCACTCAGCATTTGAAACTCCTACTTGTGCTTGGAGAATTCCCCACTTTAGGAGTGTTGGTGGAAGGTCACCAGCCTCCCATTATAGAAGCTCAGCTCCAGGTGGCTAGGTGTGGTCACATGAACCAGCCTCAGCCAGTCAAGTGCACCCACCCAGTATTTGGATCTGGAGCCAAAAGCCGAACAGTGAAGAATTTTCTTCCTGTCTCGGCAGGTGAGGCAGTGGCTCCAGCGGTGGTTTCCAAGGTGTTGGCAGTGCAAGCTGTGGCATCCATTTCCTCAGCTTGGCTTCCAGTCTTCTGGGTGGCTCACATCTTTTATAAATTTCTTTCTTGTCTGAATGGGCCAGAGTCAATTTCTTCGTAGTGGCAATATCCTTTTAATAAGTTTCTTAGCTATTTAAATCAGCCAGAGTCAGTTTCTGTTGTTGGTAACTAAGAACTCTGATAACTAAATACACTGTGGTAACCAAGAACATTGTGCCTTAATGACCATACCAAGTGTTTTGACCTTTATCATAGGAACAAAAGGAAGCCATTTAAGGCTCTTAAGCAGGAGGAGTAGAGGGGTGGCAGTGACAGGATCAAGTTTGCATTTGGAGAAATCTCTCAGACTGCATCAAAAAGGGTCAAGATTAAATGTAGGGAGACCCAGAAATAGGTGATGCTGGCTTAGACTAAGGGGGTTCAGTGGAGACAGGGAGAGGGCATGGGTGTAAGGGTTGTTTAGCAGGTGAACTTGCTAGGATTGGATGTGGAGGGTGTTAAAGAAAAGAGAGGCATCAAGGTTAGTGCTCAGTTTTCTGCTTCCTGAGCTGGTGTTGACTACATGAATTTAACTACTTTGTTTAAAGCCTTGATTGCTACTGAGGACTTAACGGCTGATCAAAATGATTTTTCCATCCTTCTATACTTTATATACATGCATACAATTGTTGGAGTTGGATGACAAATTGGACACAAATTGTCTTCAGATCCAGACTCTGAATTCAGATCATGTTTTAATGCCTGGCTATCACAGATGAGGAGAAACGCAGTTGGTCTGAGTCACTCTGCGAAGTAGTATTCAGTGCTGAGGAATCATCTGCAATTCTTGCATCAACACATCCTTGGGCTCTTTAGAGTGTGAGGAAAACCATTTTAGAAAAACCAGAATTGGGCCGCCATCTGTGGTGCATGGCTCTGCTTCTTACACATAACTGGTGAATAAAACATTTAACAGGCGGTGGCTAGAAAGTGATATGCAGCATCTCCATTCAGGAGAAAACTCTCAATGTTGTTTTCTGTTTGAGGACTTTGTTTCAATGTCCTTCTGGGCTTGTTTATGCATCCTCAGTTGAATGAGTTCTTGCCCGAAGTCCACTGTCACCAGCACTTACAGCATGACCTAACATATGGAAATCGTGAAACTAATTGTGAATCAAGCCATGTTTAATACCTCTTCCAAACTTGGATTTATTTACAACTTTCTCAACCAAAGACATAAATTTCTATGTATTGGGCACTTATTTTGCACCGATTATTCTGCCAACCACTAATAAATATATATTTATACACCTTCATGCACACCATATGTTTATTTAATTCACACTCTGACCATGTGAAATAGATATTGTTGACCCTACTTTACACATAAGAGAATTGAGCCCCACATTTAGAAATCCTAATCTGAAGCCAGATATGTGTTACTGGGCGCATACCAAACCACCATGCCACAAAATCATCTGACTTATCATTTCTTCCTCTCCTTTATTCTGCGTTCCCTCAAATGGGATCAATCCGGAATATATTATATTGTTTTGAAATTGAAGACATCATGTTGTACATTCTTACAGAGATAAAAGCATAGACAAATTAATGAATAAGTAAGGTAGGAGTTAAAGAAGTAGGTAAAGGAATTGAAAATTTAAGAGGTTAAAAGAGATCATTAGGATCTCTGATCAATCCAGGAAGGGTGGTTGAACACTTTTCAATGGATTCCTCCACATGACTCCTATAAGTTAGGATGAGAAATAGGATCAGACGCTTTTTTAAACATTAGACAAGTTTTACTACAATAAAGGGAAAACACTGGCCCTGGAGTCAAAAGACACAGTTCAAACCCCAGCTTTGAGTCCTAGATTTACTACCAGTTGTGTGAACTTGGGCAAACTGCTCAACATGTCGAAGCCTCTGTCTCATTGGGTGGTAACACCTTTGTTATGTAACATTTGTGAGGCTTAAGTGAGTAACATTTACAGAAATTATTTATAAACTATAGAGCGTTATACAAATGCAGACCTTAATGCTAACATCCTTGAGGACCTAACTTTTGAATATCTGGAAGTCAAGTCTAGAGCAAATGATGTCTGTGTTCCTGTAAGCAGGGCAAACTTACTAACAGCAATACCAACCAAGCAGGCAATTTTTTTTTTAAAGATTTTATTTTTTCCTTTTTCTTCCCAAAACTCCCCAGGTACATAGTTGTATATTCTTCGTTGTGGGTCCTTCTAGTTGTGGCATGTGGGACGCTGCCTCAGCGCATCAGGCAATTTTTATATTTACTCAATTTTCACATTTTATTTTCTTCTTACAACGACACTGTGAGGCACTGCTGTTGTATAAAATTTACAGAAGAAGAAGCTGAAATAAGATGTTCTCCAGGGCTGCAGAGAGCATCAGAAAAAAAATCAGGATTTAATTCTACCTTGTACTGTGCTCCTCCTCTCTTTACAATACCTTTGTTTAATACCATTTATGGGGAAAAAATGTAACAAGCATCTCTGGTTAAATTTAGCAGATAATGTTGAAAGATGAGACTAGGAGAATATATTTAGAGAGAGTGCCTACTTAACATGAATTGTTATCTGCTAGGAAAAAAATTGGGCTTCAGGTATTCCTAGAGCTCAGGCTAGCAAATCTTTCATCCCTAAGGGGGAAAGTCTGCGATAACTGTACCTAAAATTCGTTTTTAAACATCTCAACTTTGAATTTATATCTGAAAGTGATTTTTTTCCTAAGCACCATGTCCCATACTTACTGATATGTCCATACAGTGGGCTAGCAAACCCTCATGGGAAAGTAAAATTTAACAAAACAGTAGATTATTATCAGTTCAGTAACTCTTTAACATTTAAATTGTTGGCCTTTTCCAAATAGAGGCTGTAAGCACAGAGTGTTTTATTATCAGCCTAAATGCTTTGGTTATCTTAAGCATGAAATATTTTTAGCTCTGTTTATATAATTCATAAGATTTAAGTAAAACATTGCGGAGAGTGAACGTACATTGTTTAGTGCGACATTTCATTTTACAGGTGTATTTTGGCACAGAGGTTGTCAGTTGAACGTGTCACTGATAAGCTGGCTTAGCTTGTTCTTACACTGTAACTGATGTTTCTGTGTGGAGGGACATTAATTTCTTTAACACTCTTGGGCTTTTCTCTGGCCCTTTAGTCAGTTCATTCCAGGAGAGGCGGGATGACTTATTGTTTTGTTGAATTGGAGAGAGGAGCTGGGGTTGCATAGGCCTATCCATTTGCAGTAGACACTATTTGGTATGTCTTCCTAGTTTACAAAGAACCCCTTGAATACTTCCTTGCTCCCAAGGATGAGTTGCAGGCAGCAGGAAGTGACCTCCAGTCGCAGGTGGAGATGGGCCATTTTGGGCCAATGAGATTTTCTCTCTAGTGATTTGAATAGAGTTGGTCTGGCCATGATACATATGTAAACTTGGGAGTTTGGGCATGGCCATTGCTTCCCTCCTACGTGAATCAAGAAGAGAAAGCTATCCTGCAGAAAGAGAAAGCGAAACAAGGTCCAAAGAAGAGAAGTCCCTGGGTTCTGATTGCCTTTTAGTTCTTACTTCCAGTTCTTTTCTGAGATCTGGTTGAATTCCTGACATTGGGTTCTATGGGATACCTATGTCCTTATAGTAAATACTCTTTTTGCCTTTGCTAGAGATATCACTAGTTGTTTTCTGTTACATGTGTCCAGAGTATCTTAACTAACACATTATTTAGTTATGGTTAATAAAATAAATAATCTTACACAGGCTGTTTGAGAAGAAGACTGCTGGTACATGTGTTTATTGGTATTGCCATTTTAAATGGTGTAATGAAATTTTGTTTTAAATATCTTTGTTTGCTTTAATTTACAAAAAATTAAAATGTGTAAAGAGAGCATAAAATATGGCCATGTGGATGGGGCATCTTTAAGCAACCTTGGCCAGTTTTAGTAAGTAGGAATATATTTCTAATGAGAGAGGTTTTTGTTATTGATTTGTGGAAGGAAATAATTGAATTAGTGAAAACAGTTCACCAACTATTGATAGATGGTACTCTGATCAGGAGTAATCTATTCAACTGTGTCAGAAACATCTATGAGATTCTTAAAATAAGGAAATAAATGTGGTATTTAATAGTCCTTTTTCTTATTAGCTATGGAATTATGCAAACTGGCAATTCTTATTGAGTTGATAACTTATTTTGCGCTATAAACAAATAGGTGCCCATTGTCTCTTCATTCGTTAACATGAGTTATATTTGTCCAGAGAGTGTAGGGATCTCTAGGATGTGGTCTCTGCCTCAGAGTCACGTGGAACTCATGAAATTGGAAATCAGCTAAATTCTGATTTGGGATTGCATTCAGCTGTATTTGCCATTGCCGGCCTACAGAATCCATGATGCTAAACGGTCAGCATGAAAATATGCCTGATGACGGAAATCAGAGGGATGAGGTATTTATATAATGAAACCAAGAGATAATGTGAGTCAGTTTTGTTACATACGGGGATAATTTGCCTGACATTCTCTACCTCCTCTTCTTTTCCCAAGAACTTGCATAAACATCTCGCACTGCCCAAACCAAGCAAAATATGGGATGAATGGAAAGACATACGTTTCCATCGTATTTAGAGGCACCATAAGGGTGCCCAGGTGATGAATATGCTAGTGGGCCAGAAAGTTTTTGAATCTAACTATGTGACTGACATAATTGTAGTTAGTAAGTTTTTTGTGTTTAAAAACATCAGTCTCTAAAATATGCAGATTTTAAAAGAGAAGGAGCAGATTGTGCTGGGAATAATTAATTTAGAATACTTCTATAGGGTAAGTTAAAGCTCAAGATATTTTACTTCTTAGGACAAAAACACATTGGGAATCTGCTCTGCAAGTGTTCAGTCTTAATTGACAAAATGTCTTGTAACGAGGATTCTGAAATCCTAATTAGAGTTAAATCATTGCAGTGATTTAAATTGGAGTTGAACATGAGTTGAGTGGTTTCATGAGAATGAATCTTAGACTGAATCAGAGCACTAGCTGCCTCTCCTCTGCATTACATATTGTGCTTCTAGAAGTCAGGATCTTTCTCCACTTACTTAGCTCTTTTATGTAAGATCTCAGCATGGCGGCCTGCTGGTGGCACAGTGGTTAAGTGCACACGTTCCGCTTCAGTGGCCAGGGGATTTGCTGGTTCAGATCCCGGGTTTGGACATGGCACCCCTTGGCAAACCATGCTGTGGCAGGCCCCCCACATAGAAAGTGGAGCAAGATGGACACGGATGTTAGCTCAGGGTCAATCTTCCTCAAAAAAAAAAAAAAAGATCTCAGCATGATTTAGCATATACTGTTCCAGCATTGGTGAAGATTACACTGGCTAAGCCCTCTGAGTCCCAGAGAAACCCTTCTTTATAACTCTAGTTTACTTTACAAACTATACTTTAATTTTAAGTGATATCTAAGTGAAAATAAAATATAATTCAAGTTACCTTCAAAAATTATCCTTTACTTGACAATCCAACACCCTTTCATGATAAAAACACTCAACAAACTAGAACTGGAAGAGAATTTCCTCAACCTAATAAAAGACATCTACAAAAAACCCACAGCTAATGTCATACTTAATGGTGAAAGCATGAAAGCTTTACCCTAAGATTCGGAACAAAACAAGGATGTCTGCTCTCAATACTTTGATTCAATGTTGTATGGGAGGTTCTAACCAGGATGATTAGGCAAGAGAAAGAAACAAGAGACATCCAGACTGGAAAGAAAGAAGTAAAACTACCTCCAATTACAGATGACATAATCTTGTATGTAGAAAATTCAAAAGAATCTACATGGGGCTGGCCCCGTGGCCAAGTGGTTAAGTTCGTGTGCCCTGCTGCAGGCGGCCCAGTGTTTCGTTGGTTCGAATCCTGGGTGAGGACATGGCACTGCTCATCAAACCATGCTGAGGCAGCGTCCCACATGCCACAACTAGAAGGACCCACAGCATACATAGAATATACAACTATGTACCAGGGGCTTTGGGAAGAAAAAGGAAAAAAAAAAAGAATCTACAAAAAAACTCTTAGAGCTAATAAACAAGTTCAGCAAGTTTGTAGGATACAAGATCAATATGTGAAAATCACTTGTATTTCTATACACTAGCAATAAACAATCGAAAAATGTTATTAAGAAAATAATTCCATTTACAATAGAATTAAAAAGAATAAAATACTTAGGAATAAATTTAACAAAAAAATTGCAAAATGTACACTTTGAAAACTACAAAACATTGTTGAAAGAAATTCAAGAAGATTTAAATAGAGGGAAAGACATCCCATGTTCATGGATCAGAAGACTTAATATTGTTAAGATGGCAATAATTTCCTAATTGATTTACAGATTCAATGCAATCTGTAAATTAAAATATCAAAATCTCAGCTGTCTTGTTTTAAAATGAAAATTGAAGGGCCTGCTTGGTTGCTGAATGGTTAAGTTTGCACGTTCCACTTCGGCAGCCCAGGGTTTCACCAGTTCGGATCCTGGGTGCGGACACGGCACCACTCATCAGGCCACGCTGAGGCGGCATCCCACATACAACAACTAGAAGGACCCACAAGTAAAAATACACAAACCATGTACCGGGGGGCTTTGGGGAGAAAAAGGAAAAATAAAAAAATCTTTAAATAAAAAAAGAAAATTGAAGCTGAACCTAAAATTCATAATGAAATAAAAGATACCCAAACAATCTTGAAAAAGAACATAGTTGAAGGATTCACAGTTCTTGATTTCAAGGCTTACTACAAAGCTACCGTAATCAAGACAGTGTGGTACGGGCAAAAGCCTAGATATATAGATCAATGAAGTAGAATTGAGATTTCATAAATAAACTCTTACATATATAGTCAATTGATTACTGACAAGGGTCCCAAGACAATTCAATGTGGAAAGAATAGTCCTTTCAACAAATGGTGCTGGGACAACTGAATATTCACATGCAAAAGGATGAGGTTGGAGGCTTATCTCACACCCATATACAAAAATTAATTCAGGGGCCAGCTCCGTGGCCGAGTGGTTAAGTTTGCACGCTCTGCTGCGGCAGCCCAGGGTTTGGATCCTGGGCGCGGACATGGCACCACTCGTCAGGCCACGTTGAGGCAGCGTCCCACATCCCACAACTAGAAGGACCTGCAACTAAGATATACAACTATGTACTGGGGGGTTTGGGAAATAAAGCAGAAAAAAAAATTAATTCAAAATGAATCAAAGACATAACTATCACAGCTAAAAATATAAAACTCTTAGACAAAAACATAGGTGTAACTCTTCATGACCTTGGAATAAGCAGTGGTTTCTTAGATATGAGACCAGAAGCACAAGCAAAAAAAGAAAAAAATAAATACATTGGATTTCATGAAAATTAAAAATGTTTGGGGCTGGTCTGGTGACACAGCAGTTAAGTTCGCACATTCCACTTCAGTGGCCCGGGGTTGACCAGTTTGGATCCCCGGTGTGGACCTAAGCACTACTCATCAAGCCATGCTGTGGTAGGCGTCCCACACTTAAAGTAGAGGAAGATGGGCACGGATGTTAGTTCAGGGCCAGTCTTCCTCAGCAAGAGAGAGGAGGATTGGTGGCAGATGTTAGCTCGGGGCTAAGCTTCCTCAAAAAGATAAAAATAAAAAAATTTAAAATAAAAATAAAAATATTTGTGCTTCAAAGGACACCACCAAAAAAGTGAAAAGAATTTATGGAATGGGAGAAAAGTTTTGCAAATCTTATATCTAGTAAGGAATTTGTATCTAGAATATGTAAAGAACTACAACTCCATAGTAAAAAGACAACCCCATTAAAAAGTGGCCAAAAGATCTGAATAGACATTTCTTCAAAGAAGATATACAGATAGCCAATAAACGCATGGAAATATGCTCCATGTCATTAGTCATCAGGAAAATGAAAATCAAAACTATAGGGATACCACTTCACACTCGCTAGGAGGGCTATAATCAAAATGATGGACAATAACAAGTGTTGGTGTGGATGTGGAGAAATCAGAACCGTCATATATTGTTGGTGCTGATGTAAATGGTTTATATATCTGTATTAGTCAAGGTTCTCCAAAGAAGTGGCTCATGTGATTATGGAGGCTGGCAAGTCCAAAGTCTGCAGGGTGGGCCAGCAGGCTGGAGACCCAGGGATGAGGAAACATTGCAGTTAAAGTCCGAAGGCATTCTACTGCATAATTCCCTCTTTCTTACTCAGAGAGGTCGGTCTTTTGTTCTATACAGGCCTTCAACTGATTGGATGAGGCCCACCACATTATGGAGGGTAATCTACTTTATTCAAAGTCTACCAATTTAAATCTTAATCTCATCCAAAAACACCCTCACAGAAATATCCAGAATAAAGTTTGACTGCATATCTGGGCACTATGACCCAGTTAAGTTGATGCATAAAGGCCTCGCAAAGGCTTATTCTTCCCAATTTCTCATTGGTCCCAGAGATTGCATAATGCTAGGAAACGGCATTGTTAATTTGCCTAAAAAGCAATTCTAGATATAGCATGCTGTGCACAATAAAAGTTCAATGGACAGTGTGTGCCTGACAGACTAATTAGGCTATTAATAGAGTTAATAATGGGAGCGATAAAAATAATTCCTAAGAATAAAATGACATAGTATCCACCTCCAGAAGTTTCCTTTTGCATAAACTTTTTCCACAACTAAAGGTTTTAAAATATGTCATTCGTGTAGACATTTCTCCTTTTTATTAACAGCTATATTCTGTGAGTTTCTTGTAGCAGATATTGTGGGCTTTGCATTTTAACAAGTGTTTTCGTTTTAGATTTAACATTGCTGCTTAAACATTCACTATGAAAATGTTCCCATCTGGAAAATCATACATTTGAACACAAGTTAAACTCTTATTTCTTTGCACAAAGGCTGCTTACTCTTTTATATGCAAAATATTAAATCTGGTAGGGAGCTTATGTAAATGCAAGGAAAGAGTTCTGAAGGAAGATACACCAAAGTGATAATAATGGGGAGCTGAAAAGCCGACTGGGATTGAGAGGATGGTAGGAGAAGTCTGAAGTGGACTTCAAACTTAGCCATATTATATTAAAAATTGATATGGAGAATAAATGCATAATATCAGTTGTATAATTAACAATGAAAAAAATAACATATCTGCTATGATTCTCTTATTTTGCAAATTGCAGAATGGTGGTTTAGAGAGGTTGAGAGGCTCAAGGAAGGTCACACTGCTAGTTAGTAGTAGAGACAGGACTAGAAGCCAAGTCTCCTGTTACCCTGTCTGATGCTCGATCAAAATAATCTACCCAGCCAGTAATGTACCAAAAAGATTAAAAAATGGCTTTTTTGCGTATATCGAATAAGAAGATATTAACTAGTCTAGAAGTTTAGTAGATTTTTTTTTTTTTGAGGAAGATTAGCCCTGAGCTAACATCTGCTGGCGATCCTCCTCTTTTTGCTGAGGAAGGTTGTCTGTGAGCTAACATCCATGCCCATCTTCCTCTACTTTATATGTGGGATGCCGACCACAGCAGAGCGTGCCAAGCGGTGCCGTGTCCGCACCCGGGATCCCAACTGGGGAACCCCAGGCCGCCAAAGCAGAACGTGTGAACTTAACTGCTGCGCCACCGGGCCAGCCCCTGAGTTACTTTTCAATACACTTACATTCTGTATCTTCGTTTTCTTTCCTGTCAAAATTTAAGGTACGTTTTCACAAAATAGAACAGTCAAAGCAGAATTAGAGATTTTTAGAGTTAGAGGAAGCCCTAGATTTACTTAAGCTAACTTAGCTCACCTAAAGAATTTAAAGCACAAAAGACCTGAGTTTATGACTCCTCTCTACCTCTATAAGCTCCTTGATATATCCATCCACTGTTTGCTCCATGAGGGCAAACATCTTTTTTGTTCAACATCTTATTCCCTACTCCATGCCTGGCACATAACAGGTGCTCAATAAATATTTGGGCAGTGAATAAATCTGAACGCTAAAGGCAAAGCTTCTAATGCAGGGGCCGGCCCCGTGGCTGAGTGGTTAAGTTCACGCGCTCTGCTGCGGCGGGGGCAGCCCAGGGTTTCACCGGTTCGAATCCTGGGCACAGACATGGCACCACTCATCAGACCATGCTGAAGTGGCGTCCCATATACCACAACTAGAAGGACCCACAACTAAGAATATACAACTGTGTACCGGGGGGCTTTGGGGAGAAAAAGGAAAAAAATAAAATCTTAAAAAAAAATGCTAATAATGGAGGTTAAAACATTCTCAGTGCATGAGATGTTGCAGCATGGCTACTGGAGGTGGGCAAATAGCTCTGGACAAGGGCACAACCAGCCGGTACAAGGAAGAGAGGCTCTGAGCAGAGGAAGTGGTAACGACACAGAGAAATGGCTTGTGAAGCTAGAAGGACTGTCAGAGTGTCCAGCAAAATGGCCCTGCAACGTAAGCAACCCTTCAAGGAGCCTAGCAGGTATAGAACAGGGGAGTGATCTGAATAGAGGATTGGTCTATGCCCTGAGAAAATTAAGGCTCGGAAAGGTTGTGACTTTCCCAAAGTGCCAGGTAAATTAGCAGGGTTGGGAGTAGAAACCAAGTCTTCTGGCCCCCAGATAAATATTCTTTCCATGTACCCCTTTGCCTTCTTTAGAAACTAAGAGACAAAGTCATGAGATGCTAAAAGTAGGACAGTTCTACTCAAACCCCCTCAGCTTACTGAGGTAGTAACTACTGTGCTTTCTGTCTCATCTCTGACGCAGGGAAGTCTGTCGTTCAACAGAACTGAGTACTGAGAGTAATACTGCAGGTCAAAGTGCGTACTGGTATCTGCTTCCTATTCATCACCCAGATTGGAAGTAATCAGTGATAACAAACCCTGGTTGAAAGTGAAAGTTCACTTATATACTTTAGGCCAATGCCAGTCATCTACTTTCTCAGTAAGAAGTAATACATGTATATATGATTTTTTATAAAATTCTTATAGCTTTACTATCTGTACAACTCATCAGAAGCTATTCTTGTACTATCTTGACTCATCTCTTCTCTTGCCATATTGAACAGATGTTTATTTATTTTAGCTATTTACACATTTTGGCATTTTAAAATTTTCACTTGTTTAATTCATTTCAACAAGCTTTTTAACTCAAAATGTCATAAACTGCATTTTGCATCCCACTCTGTGATGAGCATGCAGTAGGCATGTGTTACTTGTTTGTTTATTGAATAAATGGAGACTTACAAGTGGAATTTATTGTAATTTCTAAATTCATTTTGTAGTAGTATTAGAATCAAATATCCCAGACCCCAAATGGTCTTTTAAAATGAAGAGCCTGCCCCAACTAGGAAGAGCTGGGAAGCATCTAGATCTGATTCATCTCAGAATAAGAACTCCCTGACACGACATAGAATTGAGTCCACGGGGGTTGTAGGGAGATAGTTATTGAACACTGTCGTCGTCTCCCAGCATCCTTTTCACCTTCACCAAGTACCAGCCGGAGGTTTGGGGAGGGGATTGACTCCCCTCCAGTAATTCCATCCACTTTGATCCAATGAGTTGTTCAGGTAATCCGGAAATCCAATTCAGGCTAATAAGTAGGGTCTTCTGTTTAAGAAGGTTTCTCATTCTTGTGAGAGAACAATGCAAAGCCAGCTGTCACTCTCCTTCTGGGTGGAGTAGAATACCAGATAAAAGGTTGGAACTACTGCAGTCATTTTGTCACCATGAAGGAAGCTGGCATTAGGATGATGCTGACACCGTAGATGTCAAAGCAGAGAGATGAAAAGAAAAGAAATCTTTGATGACATTTCTGAGTCTATGTCAAGTGATTCCCATTGAACTGACCTTGAAATCTGACCAGCGGCAGATCCAAGTCTGGAGTGGTTTGAAGCTTATACATTTTTGAGAGTTCTCTTTAAGAAAAAGACTACAAGATTACATATGCAAAATTAAGTACAAATGTTAATATTTAATTAGAATGAGAAAAGAAATCGCACTAAACCATGAATCTTGAAAATCTGGTAAATGTCATGAATACCTCCAAATCAACATTATTTTTGTTTTATTACCTGCCTGACACATTTTTATGGTACTTTTCCTCCTACTTTCCGGGATGCGTTTTCTTTGATGTTCTTTTCATAAGATAATGTGCTCTTTATAAGACAATAGCATTAGAGAAATTTTGAATCTTGGAGAAAATTTGATGCTTCTTCTTCCATTTGATCAAAATTTATGTTTTGTTTCAATAACTTAAAAAAATTTATTTCAGTTTTACAGCATTTTCGTATTGCTGTGCAACTTGTCTAGGTTTGTCAAATTTGCAAAACTCTCTATCACATTTTATCCGTGATTTATAAGATTTCGGGACATTTCAAATTTTCTTGAGCAATGATACTATGAAATCTTAAATCTCAAAGTGTAAAACTTAACACAGTTTGAGTTGATAACATGTACAGTCATGTGTTGCCTAACAATGTTCCCGTTGATGACGGCCCACACATGCAACGGTGGTCCCATAAGATTGTAATGGGGCTGAAAAATTCCTGTCGCCAAGTGCATCTGGAGTAAGACACTCAAGAGGTTCATCCATGACTGCAAAGCGTTATCCAAGGATGAGGAGGTTGCAAAATCAACAAGGCTGTGGCTGAGACGGCAAACACCCTTAACCTGAGTGTGGATGATGGTGACATCGAGGAGCGCCTAGTGGTGGTTCCTGAGGAATTGACTGGGAAGGAGCTGTTGGAACTGGAACAGGACTGCATAGCCGAAGAACAGAAAAGAGAAAAGGAAACTGCAGAAGAAGAAAAAGAAGAACCTCCAAGAAAATTCACAGTGAAGGGGTTAGCAGAAGCTTTTGCAGACCTCAACAAGCTCCTTAAAAAGTTTGGAAACATGGACCCCAACGCTGAAAGCTTTCATTAATAGACAGAAATGTTCATGGTGCATTATCTGTTTACGAGCAAATCTATGATGAAAAAAAGAATCAAACCAAGCAAACTACCATGAAAATATTTCTGAAAAGAGTAACACCTCTTTAAGAGCCTCAGGCAGGTCCTGCAGGAGGTGTTCGAGAAGAATGCAGTGTTGTCATAGGAGATGGTGGGTCCATGCATGTTACTGTCCCCAAAGACCTTCCAGTGGGACAAGACGTGGAGGTGCAAGACAGTGATATTGATGATCCTGACCCTGTGTTGGCCTAGGCTAATGTGTGTGTGTCTTGGTTTTTAACAAAAAACTTTAAAAAAATTAAAAATTTTAAAAACAGAGAAACGCTTATGGAATAAGGATATAAAGAAAAAATATTTTGTACAGCTGTACAATGTGTTTGTGTTTTAAGCTAAGTTATTACAAAAGGGTCAAAAAGTTTAAAAAAATGAAAAAGTTTATAAAGTAAAAAAGTTACAGTAAGCTCAGGTTAATTCATTACTGAAGAAAGGAAAACATGTTTTATAAATTTAGTGTAGCCTAAGTGTACGGTGCCCATAAAGTCTACAGTAGCATACAGGGATGTCCTAGGCCTGCACGTTCACTCACCACTCACTCACTGACTCACCCAGAGCAACCCAGTCGTGCAAGCTCCATTTACGGTAAGTGCTCCATAGAGATGTGCCATTTTTAATCTGTTATATTATATTTTTACTGCAGGTATTTTACTGTATGTATTTTTCTATGTTTATATTTGTTTAGATACACAAATACCATTGTGTTACCACTGCCTATGGTATTCAGTGCAGTAATATGCTGCACAGGTTTGTAGCTTCAGAGCAATAGGCTATGCCATATAGCCTCAGTGTGTGGTAGGCTATTCCGTCTAGGTTTGGGTAAGTACGCTCTATGGTGTTTGCACAACAATGAAATCACCTATTGATACGTTTCTCAGAACGTATCCTTATCATTAAGTGATGCATGACTGTAGTTATAAATGTCCACTTTGTAGTGGCAGATTATGAATTTTATGTTATCCTCATTGATATCAGTATCTTGGGGGGACTGCATGCATGTGGCTTCCCTCACTTCCGTTCCTTGTACTGCTATAGTTTGTGCCTGTAAGCACAGGAATTCTGATAAATTTTATCTCAAATGATTTCTATCAAAAAAGAAAAAAAAGCCTGGTGCATTTTGAGTTCTATATGCTGCATCACTGAGTATATACCTGACAGGAGAGAATTTCTGTTTTGACCAGGTATCTGCTTACACTGTCACACATCTGGTGATCTGATGAGGGACGTGGTTCCTCTGTCGTGAGTCAGCTCAGCTGATTTCGCTCACTCATGTGCAGTCAACTGGCAGGTCGACTGGCCACTGGATGATCTGGGATGGCCTTATTGGGACGACTGGTGCTTGCCTGGCCGTCAGCTGAGGCAATAGGGAAGATTAGGCCACATGTCCCTCATCTTCCAGGAAGCTCGCTTGGGCTTCTTCATGGGGAATCACAGTTCCAACAACCGTAAGAGAGAGCAAGCCCTAATGCACAAACACCTTTCAAGTTTCTGCTCACTTCACAGATGGGACCACGAGAGCCTCACTAACCCTTCACAGCACTCAAACCCGGCCCTGCCCCGGCCCGAAGCTGTTCTCCCTGAGTCCTGACCTGATCCAATGGGTGCATCACAGTAGCGAGGTGCAGGCATCTCACCTTAAAAGATCTCTGATGATGGAGTTGAATTTAAAAACATAGATCAGTTTTCATTATTCTTGTTTTACATCAGAATACATAATTTGTACACATTTACAATTCTTTTATAGTGGAAGTACTTTCTTACTAAAATAGGATGCTTTTCCCCCAATAATGAAGTTTTAAACCTAACGTTCTACATGATCATTGCCTTTCATATCTTTAAGCTTGTTTTATACTGTTTGCAACCTGAATCTAGACAAGATTTTCTGGTACTGACAAACTTTCAGTAATTGAGTTATGGGTTAAAATTCTCATATTGTAGACAAAACCCAAGTTCATAGGTAGGACTGATAAGTAATCACCATCTTTTCAGGGAAACGACGAGGGAACTAGAGACTTGCATGCTGTGTTGTCAAGGCAACAGCTGCCCATGTCTTCCCAGCAACAGGATCTGTTAATACGGTTATTGAAGCTACCACAAACGTTAGTCTACCACCACAAGCCAGGGGTCAGTTTGAGAAGATGTCTCGCTTTTGGATGAATCAATAAGTACATTAGCTTCCCAGACAAAGACCACAGCAATGGCAAGGCGTGTGAAGCTGATGCAGTGTCATAATTTCCCATTATATTTGAATCTCTGATGGCAACACATGTGCTTTTTTTTGTTCAGTTACGTTTATTTGTCAGCCATAAAGATTTTAAATCCCACAGCTGACCCAGAACGTTCGAGTGGGACAAGTTTCAGTGGGTTCAAGAGAAATCAAAGTGCTAAGTTTACAAAGAACAGCCATTGGTGGAGTGGTCAGCAGTAAACAGAGTGGTAGGAAAGAATCATGAATCTGGGAGGATGAAAAGAACCAAAGACCATCCTGGAGAATGACTTTCTACACAAGCATGGTAGGAAAGTCTGGCCTGCTGTGAAGAAGCTGACACAAAGCTCCAGGGTTCTGCTGATAATTGTAGGCTCCCGCACTCCCAGCCACACACACACCCACAACAGGGCACAATCTGGATAGAACATGCTCGCACACCCTCCTAGATCCTGGGAGAAAACGTCTTTAAAAAAACAAAAACAAAAGCCAAATTCTACATTCTAGGTCAAAGGTGGACCTGATGAATAAGGCTCCTCTACTGCAGAAATATAAGAATGATTTCTGTGCCAGCATCCTTAAGAGCCTGGAGAGCATGTCCATTTAAGGACAGACCGTCCAAGGATTAGATCCAAATCTTAATATTTGGTTTATATCTTAATTTATAAATAATGCAGATTTGATTTTCTTTGCATGGGTTTGCTGAAAGTACAAGTAGCACTCAAACTCATTTGAGCAAGAAGGTTGATTACTCTTAACCATTTCACAGTCTTACTTATTAGGGAAAGAATAGTGTAAGAGTCAACAAAGATGGGCTCCAGCTTCCAGGGGCTTCATCACAGTCAGTTGCTTGCCTGGCACTGCCCTCTTCCTGCCATCCGTGTCCAGCCTGAACAAGAAAGAACCCTGGAGGCTAGCGCTCAGAGAATCTCTCATTGGGAAAATTGAAATATGGGCTGTATATTAGATGACACTACTAAATTTATTAAATTTATGTCAGCTTTCTTAGATGTGATAATGGTATTGTGACTATGTAGGTGAATGTTCTTTTTTTTTTTTTTAAGGAAGATTAGCCCTGAGCTAACTGCTGCCAATCCTCCTCTTTTTTGCTGAGGAAGACTGGCCCTGAGCTAACATCCATGCCCATCTTCCTCTACTTTATATGTGGGACACCTACCACAGCACGGTGTGCCAAGCGGTGCCATGTCCGCATCCGGGACCCGAATCTGCGAACTTGGGGCCACCGAAGTGGAGCGTGCGCACTTAACAGCTGTGCCACCGGTCCGGCCCGAGGTGAATGTTCTTATTCTTAGATGAGATATGTGGAATATTTAGGGGTGGAATTTTCTGAAATCTGCAACTTACTTTAAAAAAAACGTATATGGAGGAAAAAAAGAGAGAGGTGGGTGGTGGTGGGAGACAAGCAACTGTAGCAAAAGTTAATTATTTGATCTCAGTGAAGAAAGTATGGGCGTTAACTGTACCATTCTTTCCCCTTTTGAGGAGGTTTGAAAATTTTCAAAAGAAAATGTTGATAAAAAGTATGCAAAAGGGATATGTAGTATCTGACGTCTAGCGACTCTAGTAGTTTCTTTGAATCACTTTTATATTTTCTGCAGAACTGGAAGGCTGACTATCATCAAGCCCTCCACACCAGGCATCTGATGGTCCAGGCACTCATTAGTTAGACATAGTTCCTCTAAAAACTAGACAGTAAGGAGGCAGGAGAGTCAGCTATGGGCAGGACTTCAGGCAGCAGAGGGAGAGCCTGGGGTGGCTGTCTCACTGGCTCACTGGTCTCGCAAGCGGATGTGGGAGCAGGGTGGTTAGGCACAAAGCGCTATCCAAAGAGCATAAGGTGTTTAGGAGATTGACATAGTTCTCTTTTCCAGATTTTTATTTTTTATTTTATTTTTTTTTAAAGTTCGGCACCTGAGCTAACAACTGTTGCCAATCTTTTTTTTTTTTTCTCCTTTTTTTCTCCCCCTAATCCCCCCAGTACATAGTTGTATATTTTAGTTGTGGGTCCTTCTAGTTGTGGCGTGTGGGACGCCGCCTCACCGTGGCTTGATGAGTGGTGCCATGTCCGCACCCTGGATCTGAACCAGCAAAACCCTGGGCCGCCGAAGCAGAGCGCGAGAACTTAACCACTGGGCCATGGGGCCGGCCCCTCTTTTCTGTATCTTGCTACAACATTTGTTATCACTTTAATCTATGAACCAGATCTGTTTCCTTGGTTTCAATGAGCAACCTGTTACATCAAAGAACAGGAAGTGCCATCACAGGAGTTTCTGATGGGAGAGACAAGCTGTGCGTGTGTGTGTATGTGTGTGCACACAGGCACGTTTGCACAGACATCTGAAGCAAGTGCAGACTGCCACAGGGGAATGGATAAAATCAGTGTTTCCTAAACTGCGTTCCCATTTTTTAAAAAAAACTATTTTGCAGTCAGGTAAGTTTGGAAACACTGCATATTATATTATCTTCTTCACATTCAAAGCACATTAGTTTATTAAAACTTCTGAGAAGTCCCTCAAAAAAGAAGCACATCTAAACAATTTAACACAGGATTTTCCAAACTTACTAGGATACCTATAGAAATTATGCCATAGGACACCAGGTCCAAATGCAACCAAAAGAGCTATTTAAAACAATCATACAGTAATGTTTTCTACCAAATTCTATTGCTATTAAATGACAATCTAGAAATAATTATTTTCTCAAAAGCAGGCTCTGTACACACTATGATATGTAAGGTACAAGCAGGAATGGCCAATTAGAGTTCTGGGAGGCAACGTGGCATGAATATAAATCTTCAATGAAAAGGAGGCATTTAAAAATTATAGTATTAATTCATGGGAAAGTCCAACTGAAGAAAACACATTGGTACTTGTTTTAAGACACACAAATTTTAGAAATCAAAGTATACTTCTGTTATTTTCTGATGTGAAATATTCCTAATTTTATTGGTGTTCACATGCTAATTTCATTCTTTAATACTTTCTTTCTACTATTTTCTCCCACTTCCTTATTGCCCCCAACTCTTCCTTAAAAGTGTTGCCTAACACAAATGGATGAGTGAATAGGTGGATAAATGGGTGGACAGATGGATGGAGAGGTAGCAGGACACTGAAACTGAAGTTTCAACTAGGACACCAGGATAAAAGATGTGAAATGCCAGAGAGGTTCCCATATGTAGAATTTACAAAGGAAATTTTTTCAAGACTCCTAGACAAATCAAGGATAAAACAAGTGGTGGGAAAAAAAGTGGTCAGAATGTGGAAATATAGGGGCCAGCCCGGTGGTGCTGTGGTTAAGTGAACACGTTCAGCTTTGGTGGCCTGGGATTTGCCGGTTCAGATCCCGGGTGCCGACATGGCACTGCTTGGCAAGCCATGCTGTGGTAGGCATCCCACATATAAAGTAAAGGAAGATGGGCATGGATGTTAGCTCAGGGCCAGTCTTCCTCAGCAAAAAGAGGAGGATTGGCAGTAGTTAGCTCAGGGCTAATCTTCCTCAAAAAAAAAAACCAAAAATGAATGTAGAAATGTGGGAGAACTTTTTGGAGCAGGCGGTCTTTGGAGAAGGCTGTATTGTGAGACAGATCCACAGTAAGGAGTGCTTCCATTAAATTCCTTGGAGAGCTTAATATGTGACTCCTACAGTTGGGAGTCATTGTGGACTGGGGTCTAACTTCTCTCTGGGAATGCAAGAAGAGACTAGCTAACTGTTTTGGTGGAACCAGAAGAGTACTGCTAGCTTAGAACCAGACTCTACTTCAGAAATTGTCAGGGCAAAGGGTGCATGTATTTCACCATGGATCAGAGGAGCTCAAAAAGGAGAGAAAGCCAACATGGAGTCATCTTGGGTCATGTCCAATAGGATTATATAGAGGAGTGGAGGGCCCTCACCTTCAAAAAGCAGGAGGCAAAGTGGATTACTGTGGAATGAGTCAGAAGCCACTGTCTGCCCCTGTCATGATGGGAGGGAACCTTCAGGGGCTCTCTGAGGAGCCCAAGAAAGTGGCCCACTAGGGAGTCAACTTAGATGTCTGCCAGGGCCTGAGAGCACGTGGCCTCCCCTCTTCCTCTACCTTCCCTACTCCTTTGGAGAGGTCACAGACTGGCCAGCAAACTGAGGTTGGGGTGAAGGGGGAGGGAGAGAAGTCAACCACAGCCCCTTTTCTCACTGCTGGCTTCCAGTCTGTAACAGGGCCAAGCTGGGCAGAGAGAAGTGTCAGCCTACAAAAACAGAAACTTGATTAACAGGTGAAGTGTCTATCTGGGATCAAAGAATTGCAATTTGGGGAGTACAGACTCAGGTAGAAACCTAAAGTGTCCTGATTACAGGAGAGGAGCTCAGGGTTTTTACAGGAAAAAGGGAGGGAAATGAGGAAAGTTGTGTTAAAGAAGAGTTCATTGGTGCTACATGAGGTAAGGCTAGGTTTGTACTTCATAGGTTGGCTTGAGATTCAGTCATCAGGCAAAAGGCTAGACTTGTACTTCACTGATTGGTTAGCCATTCGGTCATCAGCAAAGTCCAATTTCATCAGTCCTTATGAACAGGATATTCATGTCCTTACTGACTTCTTGGAAAGTTGGCAGTTTGGTTCAGTTTGGAACATAAAGAAAGCAAGACGTGCAAGGCAATTCCTTTGAAATAGCTGTTCTGGCTCTATTTTATTATGGCTCCACTCATGTCGTCTTTCACAGAAGAACTGCCTTTAAATCAAGGCCAGAATTCTGTTTAACATCTTCAGCTGGACATTCTAATTATTGAGTTGAAACTGTGACCTAAAGTGACCAAGAATGGTCTGTTAATTAAGATTGAGCTGAAAAATTATGGAGTCTGCCAGTGTTTTCATTTCGGATCAGGGGAAAGGTTGTCCCCACTTAATACATCATAAATAGTACATGGAGGGCAAAAATATAGTTATGTTTGATCACACACATCCCTATTGCTCAGCTTCAATGGTCTCAATTCAACATTCCATTCTGCCTGGAGTGGCTTTATTCTGAGGCCCTGCATCCCACAAGTTGTACATGCAAGTAACTTAGAGTGTTAGATAAGATTGATAGATAAGAAAGTAAGAAAGATAAGATGGTAAGAAAGATTGATTGATAAAGGGAATTAGAACTTCTACTCTAACTTAGATATCTATTCTAACTTCTACTCAGTTTAGATATTTCTTGAAAAAACTAGAGATACCCTGGAATGATGCAAAATGGAATTGAAAATGTTTGTAATATCATTAGACTATGAACTCCTTGCAGCAAAGGACTAGTTCTTATTCATCTGTACTTCCCAGTATTTAGTTCAGTGGCCAAAATACAGATAGGCTAATAAACTACTCTAAATCATTAATGTACCTTGAATAACAGTTACTAGTCAAATCAGTATTGTTGGTTTATTAATTATATATTTAGGTTGTTGATGCAAATAATCCATAATGAACCTATAAATCAAAATTGGGGTGAGTTTATTATGAGCCAGAGTGAGGATTATAACCTGGGAAGGACTTAGAAGGCGTTCTGGAGAGGCATGGTTTTCAGTACAGCTTTATATCTTTTTAGAACAAAGAACATACATTAAACACACCCAGGATACATTTTCATCAAAATTTCAAAGAAGTATTCAGATGCAAATTAGCAGCTCAACATGACCCTGACATCAGGAAAGGGACTAATCCTGGCATTACCAATAGGGTGCTACCAATAGGGTGTTACCAATAGTGTAGGAGGTGAAGTATGCATTTTTATCTTGAGAGTGCATCCTGGGGCTGGCTTGGTGGTGTGGCGCAGCGGTTAAGTGCGCACATTCAGCTTCAACGGCAGGTTCAGATCCTGGGTGAGGACATGGCACCGCTTATCAAGCCATGCTGTGGTAGGCGTCCTGCATATAAAATAGAGGAAGATGGGCACGGACGTTAGCTCAGGGCCAGTCTTCCTCAGCAAAAAGAGGAGGATTGGCAGCAGATGTTAGCTCAGGGATGATCTTTCTCAAAAAAAAAAAAAAAAAGAGAGTGCATCCTTGGGGGCCAGCCCCATGGAGTAGTGGTTAAGTTCATGTGCTCTGCTTTGGTGGTCCAAGCTTTGCAGGTTTGGATCCCAGGTGTGGACCTTGCTCCACTCGTCAAGCCATGCTGTGGAGGCATCCCACATAAAATAGAGGCAGACTGGCACAGCTGTTAGCTCAAGGACAATCTTCCTCAAGTGAAAAGAAGATTGGCAACAGATGTTAGCTCAGGGCAAAATCTTCCTCAAAAAAAAAGGGAGCACATTGTTTACTTTGATGGTTAAGCAGATGTACAAGGTATGTTTGGTAGGCCATAAGTCAGGCTTTTTAGTTCAAGCCAGAGAATCAGTTTTGAACTTGAATAGTTACCTTATATACCTCAATATGTGAAAATGTCTTGTCAAGGTAATACTAACACTATTGAGTTTATTACTGTTTTTCAAAGTAAGAATTTAATTTTACTAGTAGTATCACTTTAATATGTTCATCAAATCACCTAATAATTCAGGGTTTTTTTCCCCACTGAATTGTAACTATAAAAAGTTTGTACATTCCTGCATCATTGCTTGATAACCTTGAATAGAACCACATGATGGGAAAATGTCAGGAATTCTCTTCTTGGCATTCAAGTCTGTTTATACTCTGCTCTCACCCTGCCTTGCCCCTGATCTCCTGCTGTTCTTCTCAAGGAACCTCTTTTGCAGTCAACCTGGGTTACTCGGCATTCCTACAAACAGTGTTTCCTCCTTTCATGCCTTTGCTAATGCGATTTCCTCCTGCCTGGAGCATCCTTCCTCTTCTTTGCCCTTTGCCCCACCTACCATTGCATCTTAATGGATCCCTCACAACCCTGTCTCACCTCCTCTACAATGATGTCCTGGGCCAGCCCTATATACAGGTACTCTTTCCTCTGACTCTTGTGGAATCTACCAGGCTACACCACTCAGGAGGCATTATCTTGTTAACTCTTTGTGTGTATTTGCATGATTTCATCGTCGAGATTTTGGTGTTTTGAGGGTAAACATTCTGTTCTAGACATCTTGATTTTCCTTACCTTGCCTTGGACGTAATGAGCACTGACATAATTTGTTGATTGATTTAAAATTGACATTTGTATTTTAACATAAGCAGAGAAATTGCGCTAATGTTTCTCAAAAGATGACACTCAGAAGAGGCAGCCTGGAATGATTGAAAGTATGTGTTATTATATACCCTGACTGAAATATTCAAAGAAATTCAAAGGAGTATTTATTGGGTGAATAAACGAATAAAGCAAACACTGAATATTGATTTAGTACATTTTTAATAAAACTATATTGGAGAATGGGGGAAAGAATGTGTATATTATCATGGGGGGAACAGAAAGAAAGCTAAATCTTCATCTTCCATAGTAGAAGGAAGTGAATATACAATTTCTTTTTTTTTTCAAAGATTTTATTTTTCCTTTTTCTTCCTAAAGCCCGCTGGTACATAGCTGCATTTTTTTTTTTTTAGTTGTAAGTCCTTCTAGTTGTGGCATGTGGGATGCTGCCTCAGCATGGCCTGATGAGCGGCGCTATGTCCTGCCCAGGATTCCAATTGGAGAAACCCTGGGATGCAGAAGCGGAGCATGCGAACTTAACCACTTGGCCATGGGGCCGGTCCCTGAATATATAATTTCTAAAATTGAAAGAAGTCAACAGTGTTACTGCACAAAATTGGGGTTCTCTGCTTGATGTGCAATTAATTATGGCATTAGCCTTTGGGGGCAGAAATCAGCTTTTATTCTGTGAGATCCATCTGCAGGAAGACAGGAGGTGTGTGCCCTCAGTGCCCCCCACGTTACATCTAATGACTGGTTGATTGTGGGGGGTCAAAGGCCCAGCCCCCTTGTCTCAATTCAGGACAGGTGTGAAGCGCTATCTCAGCCCAGAGCTCCCGGGATGGGCTGTGGCTTCTGTCGCGACTGCACTGCAGGTCAACTCGTCCCGCTGCTCAGTCCTGCTGCCTTCACTCCTCCAGGGTTGTTCCCAAAGCCTCCTGCAGGCAAATCTCTGCCTCAGAGGCAGTGTCCTGGGAGACCTGACCTAAGACAGTAGGGCAATTCAAGTAAGCTAAATCCTCCCCTTTTATGGGAGGAAGTCCGCAGATAATATCTAAAAGTGAATAAGATCGATATATAAAGGTGTAAGCATGTCATCTGGAGTTACACAGACAGCCATGTGAAGAACTAAAAATAGAAATGGTGAAAAAACGTCGTCTTTGTTGAGTGACTAGGGATTGGTTAGGTGAGACTTGCGTTTCCTCTCAAGATTTTCTCAACCACCTGATATAATATACGCAAATAGTACTTTAATTCAAATCCAATTTGAACATAAAAAAAGACCCTTCGAAACAATTAATTATGGAGAAGTAGTGGAGGGAGGTAGCGAAATAATAATGTTCGTGTTCAGAGGATATGATCTAGCATTCAGACTCGGTCTCTGTGTCTGGTTAATCCCATGTGGGTCAGGCCCTTAGTTTTCTCATCTGACAGGAGGGAATAATAATGATGTTAAAATAAAAACCACTCAAAATTATTGTGAGATATAAATAAAATAATGATAGTGAAAACGCTGATTGAAGCTATAAAGAGCCGCATTATGTGGGGGAATGAAGTACCTGTTAGAGACACCAGCGGTGTACAAGAGAACACAAAAGAGCAGTTACTTCTGGCTGTGGATGAAAAGACCTCGTGAAAGCTGATCTCTTGAAGTTTGCCTGAACAAAGGAAGATTTCGGTGAGCAGAGAAGGAGGAGTGAGGAGGAGGGAGACTTCATTTTATTTTTTAAAGTAATCTTTTTCAGTTCTTTTTATTCAAAGTAAAAGGTGGACATAGTTTGTTTTTTGAGGAAGATTAGCCCTGAGCTAACATCTGCTGCCAATCGTCCTCTTTCGCTGAGGAAGACTGGCCCTGAGCTGTCATCTGTGCCCATCTGCCTCTGCTTTATACGTGGTACGCCTGCCACAGCATGGCTTTTTGCCAAGTGGTGCCATGTCTGCACCCGGGATCGGAACCAGCGAACCCCGGGACCCCGAAACGGAAGGTGCGCACTTAACTGCTGGCCACAGGCCAGCCCCAGTGGACATAGTTAAAAAGCAACAATTCACCTCCTTCAAGTCTTTGTTCAAATGTCAAATTTTTCAATGAGCCCTTCCCTGACCGCGTTATTTAGAACTGCAACCTTGGCCCCGCTCCTGATCCCTGCTTTGTTCTTTCCTCGTACCACTTATCCACTTCTAACGTATTAAAACTTATTTATTGTATCTGTGGATTATTGTCTCTTTCCCCTGACTGGAATACGAATTCCACTAGAACAGGATTTTAGATCTGTTCTGTTCCTATCCCAAAAGTGACTAAACAGTGCCTCACACATTGTAGGGACTCAATAAATATTCACCAAGTAAATGAAAAATATAAAGCAGTCTTGCCAGCACTATTGCTCCCCAAACCCCATCCACTCCTCAGAGGCGCCTGCTTTTTAAAAAATAAATAAAACCAAAACAAAACAGTACATTATTCTGGAAATTTCCAAACATACGTAAAAGCAGAGAGAATGATACAGTGAACCCCATGAACCCAGCTTCCACAATGATTGGCATCTGGCCAGTCTTGTTTCTCTCGTCCCCTATATTTTGGGGGTAGGAAGGGTTGGCACTGGAGTATTTTAAAAGTAAATCCCAAACATCATGTTATTCTACCTAGAAATATTTCACTATGCCTCTACAAAAAATATTTTAAAATCTAACTTCCATGCCATTATTATACCTAACAAAATTAACAATTGCTTATATCGTCACCTTATAGCCAGTTCAGAATCAAATTTTCCTGATTGTTTCAAAATTGTTCTAATAAGGATCCCAAATGAGCTCTCCATATTGCATTTGATTGTTTTGTCTCCTAAGTGTCGTTTATTCTGTAACTCAATTTTTCCCCCATGCCATTGATTTGTTAGAGAAACTAGGTCAGTTGTCTGGTGGATTGTCCCATATTCTGGGTTTGACTGATTGCTTCCTCATGGTGTCCTTTTAACGTGTTCTCCAGAGGTAACTACTTTCACCAGTTTCTGTCTTTAGTTCTTTTTGTGATTACCTTGATATCTCTAAATGCATTTTCTTGATTGGATATCATGATGGGTAAGAGTTTAGCTCACTAGCCCTGCCTCCCTCCTCCCAACACAATTTTGTCGCTAATCTCTGCTTCCTCCTTCAGTCACCTCTGATTTCAGACAATATGCTTGAACCTCTGTCTGCCGTGCCATCAACCAAGAGAGCGTGTCTTGTCGAGGACACGAGTGCTCCGATGGCCCCCTTCACCTGCTCTTCTTCCCTTTGACTCCCCAACCTCTGTCAGCTGAAAATTTAGTTCTAAGTTTTCCACACGGATAATGTATTCTTTTCTGTAATCAGAATTTAGTCTTCCGTGGTTTATCTATGAGTTTATTCTAAAATTGTAAGAAATAAAAATGAACATTTATGTTATTATGGCTTTTCAGATTTAGTTCACTAGAGAGCCAAAAAATACCCTTTGGTCTCCTCTTTATGGGGTCAATGTTAGAACCCCTGTGCTAGTCAGAGAAGAATGTCTCTAGTGTTACATTAAAATGGATTCTCTCAGGGCTGGCCCAGTGGCGCAGCGGTTAAGTTCACATGTTCTGCTTCTGCGGCCTGAGACTTGCTGCTTTGGATCCCGGGTGTGGACGTGGCACCACTTGGCACACTGTGCTGTGGTAGGCGTCCTACATATGAAATAGAGGAAGATGGGCATGGATGTTAGCTCGGGGCCAGTCTTCCTCAAAAAAAGAAAGTAGATTCTCATTTTTTATGCTCCACCAATTGTACAAAATCATGCCACATTTTAACCTGATTTATATTTGGTCTATGCCAGGAATGATATTTGAAACTATGGTTTGAATTGACCATTCTATCATCAGCCTATTCATAAGGGACTATTTTTTGAACAACGAGAGAGGAAAGTACCTAGTATTTAAAAAAAATAAAAAATAGCCCCCTATGAATGGGAAATAAGGCTGAAACAGTCAGCTCAAACCACACAATGTAAAGTCTTGAATACCAGGCCAAAAAGTCTGGAATCTGGGTCCTAGGAGGCTCTTTAGGGTTTTTAAAAAGCACAAGGTACTTGGGTTAAGACTTCTTGGAGTAAATCTTCCAAAGAGGGTGACATACCTGGGCAAGAAACTCCACAATTTAGTGCTTGTGGGGAGTACCACTGGTTGCCCCAACACTGCTTACCACGTCAGAGAGCTATGCAGTCAGATGGCCCCACAGGGGCCCGAAGGAACCCACAAATGGCTCCAAGAGAGAGCCAGCATTTGAACCCCTGGAGCTCATCCCTTGACCTTGGTAAGAAGCTCTGATCAACATCACCGTTCTCTAAGAATGCATATGAATCATCATTTATTTAACTTTATTTATTTATTTATTTTTGAGGAAGATTAGCCCTGCGCTAACATCTGCCAATCCTCCTCTTTTTGCTGAGGAAGCCTGGCCCTGAGCTAACATCTGTGCTCATCTTCTTCTATTTTATATGTGGGATGCCTACCACAGCATGGCGTGCCAAGCGGTGCCATGTCTGCACCTGGGATCTGAACCATAGAACCCTGGGCCACGGAAGCGGAATGTGTGCACTTAACCAGTGTGCCACCAGGCCAGCCCCTATTTAACTTTTTTTAAACTGATGGATGTGTGAGTAGATTCCAATTCCAATTTTTACTATGACAAACAACTTCACAGTGACTATTGTTTTATTTTTATCTCTGTATCCTTGTCCAATTTTTTTTGTTTGGGAGAAATTTATCACAGCAGAACTCCTATGTAAAGCACACGTAAACTTTTTTTCTTTCTTTCTTTTTGTATTAATAGATTTTCCTTTTTTTTTTAAAGATTGGCACCTGAACTAACAACTGTTGCCAAATTTCTTATTTTATTTTTTCTGCTTTTTCTCCCCAAATCCCCCCAGTACATAGTTGTATATTTCAGTTATGGGTCCTTCTAGTTGTGGCATGTGGGATGCCGCTTCAGTATGGCCTGCTGAGTGGTGCCAGGTCTGTGCCCAGGATCCGAACCAGCAAAACCCTGGGCCACAGAAGCGGAGTGCGTGAACTTAACCACTCAGCCACGGGGCCAGCCCCAATACACTTTCTTTCTTTTTTTTTTTTTTAAAGATTTTATTTTTTTCCTTTTTCTCCCCAAATCCCCCGGGTACACAGTTGTATATTCTTCGTTGTGGGTCCTTCTAGTTGTGGCATGTGGGATGCTGCCTCAGCTGGTTTGATGAGCAGTGCCATGTCCGCGACCAGGATTCGAACCAACGAAACACTGGGCCACCTGCAGCGGAGCATGTGATCTTAACCACTTGGCCACGGGGCCAGCCCCCACTTTATTTCTTAGAGCAGTTTTAGGTCAACAAAAAAACTGAGCAAAAAGTATAAAGAGCTCCCATATAAACCCCCACTCCCACACAGTTGCCCCTATTATTAACATCTTACATTAGTGTGGTACATTTGTGCTTATAATAGATGAATGAATATTGATACATTACTATTAACTAAAGTCCATAGTTTACATCAGGTTTCACTCTTTGTATTGTACAGATCTATGGGTTTCGACAAACTTACGTCATGTATTCACCGTACAGTATCATACAGAATAGTTCCACTGACCTAAAAATCCCTTGTGTTCTATCTATTCATCCCTTTCTCCCTCCTTCAAGTATGTGTAATTTTTAAGGCTTTTGGGGTCTGTAGTTAAATTACTCTAAAAATGTTTGTGCCCATTGAGCAGTATGTGAGTCCCTATTTTGGCACATCATCAATAATACTGGGTATCATTATTTTTGATTTTAGAGAAATTGATATCTCATTTATACTAGAACAAATACAAATAAGATATCATTGTGTTAGGACTCTTTGTTACAATGACAGAGATTTACACAAGCCAGCTTAAGCAAAATATGGGATTTATTGCCTCGTTCATCTGGATCCTGGCCTCAGGGTTTACTTGATTCAGGAACCCAACTGATGTTAGAGAGTGTGCTGTCCTCATTCCTCTTCTATTGCAGACAGGCTTTTGCAAAGGAGGGAGATATAGTTACAGGTGGCTGTAAGCTTATATCATTTCAGCCCAGGAGGTCTAGGGGAAAGAGAAATCTTTGCTCTCTTTGATTTAATCCTACATTACTCAGGGCTCATTTGCTTGCCTTGAAGGAAACCCAATTTAAGTTGATTTAAGCAAAACATTCGAATATATTGGCTCATATAATTGAAAAGTCTAGGAAAGAGTGGTGCTTTTAGGAACAGCTAGATCCAGGAGCTCAAACATTGTCATCAGGACTTCTTATCCTCTTTGTTTCTCTTTTTCTTTCTTTTTTTTTTTGAGGAAGATTAGCCCTGAGCTAACTACTGCCAATCTTCCTCTTTTTGCTGAGGAAGATTGGCCCTGAGCTAACATCCATGCCCATCTTCCTTTACTTTATACGTAGGATGCCTACCACAGCATGGCTTTTGCCAAGTGGTGCCATGTCTGTACCCAGATCCGAACCAGTGAACCCCGGGCTGCTGAGAAGCAGAATGTGCGAACTTAACTGCTGCGCCACCGGGCGGGTCTCTATCTTCTTTGTTGTCTTCATCCTTAGGCAAGCTTTCTCTGCCTGTTGGCAAATTGGTTCCTGGCAACTCCAGACTAAAATGACTCAGAAATCTCATGAGTCTCAAAGGGAGTACCTAATTTCTGATGACGGTTCCAGCAAAGATTCGAAGGAAGACTTTGGTTGGCCTAGTTTGGATATGAGGCAGGGGGATTAGATAATCTGATTAGTTAGGATTAGGTCATGTGCCACCCAGCACAAGGGTTGGGGAAGGTATTAGATCCACCAAACCACAAGGTGTGATAGGGGAGGAAGAGGGTTTGTGAAAGAGAAAAAGGGAGAGTGCATACTGTGCCAAAAAAACCCAAAACACATCTATTACAAGTATCATCAGCCCTCCCAGAACCATATAGTTGGAATTTGGGAGAAAGATGTTTCATATCAAAAGAAGGGGAAAGGAATAGTGCATGGATAAAAGCAGCAAATGCCCACCAAATCATTGTTTTAATCTACCTTCACTAATAAACATTAATTCATATATTTCTTGGCCATTTGTTTTTCTATGAGTTACCTGTCCATTTTGCTATTAGGGCAATACTTTCATCTTATTGATTTGCAAGATATTGATGTTAACCCTTTTCAATTATATATGCTGTGAATATTTTTTTCCAGTTCATCATTAGTTTCTTAATTCTGTTATGTACCTACTTACACAAGAATACAAATTTAAATTGCATATAGATTTATGCAGTGGTTATTTTGCTTTTATTCATCCTAATTCTGGCACTAAAGAGTTCTATGACCTACTCTGATTTAGCTTCTGTGGCCTAGTTTCCTTATCTGCAATGGGCAATAACTCTTCTTTATATACCTATAACATTGTTATGACTATCAAATAACATTAATTTATTTCAAAGAGTAGACCTCAAGATAGTAGATACGAAATGTTGGAGAGTAATACTCTGAGTCAATGCTGCCAGAGGATATTTAACGGTATTCCATAGGAAGTACCACAGTGATCCATTTACAGCTTGAAGTTACTCTTCTTGCCAAATAGAGCAGAATAAACCCCTCCTCCCTTGCCCTAACCATGCAGGGCATGCAGCAGGCAGAGGAAATGCTTGCAGCTACAGAGAACACAGATGCCAGAGCTTGCAGGTTAAAGAGAGCGCTTCAAGGCTCCAGGGCTAAATGGACCAAAGCCAGCCCGGGTTGATCGAGAAAGCAGGCAGCCAGTATTTTCCTGGGTGTAACTGCAGGCACATTGGTAATAAAGACTTGGTACTTAAAATGAACTTTAAGCAGTTCCAAACGTATAGATTGAGAACTCTCTGCAAGTAGAATTAGGATTCTGATACGAGATGTATCCTCATGCAGTCCGCTGTGGGACAAGATCAGAAGAGTCTCAGAGAACAGAATCAAGATGCGATGAGGAAAGACACTATTCCTTTGATTACAATGACCAAGAGTTTTCATAAATTCCTTCACAAGAAAGAACTGGAAATTATTACCAGAGCCCCCCACTATGTTCCTTTGATAGTTTATCACATATATTTATTTTTAAATTAATGTGTAGTAAAATGTATATACCACAAAAGGGTGAGCTTAGTCATGCTCCACAAGTCCTTTTGTCATCTTTGTAAAGAACTTTTCCATATATTGTCTGAAGTGGTTAGGTTCTGCCAGATTATTAGATGCAAGATTCTGGGACCTGAATGGCAAATCAGATAAATAGTTCAGTTCTCCTTGCAGACCACTGTTTAGGCTTATTTTAGTTTGGGTATGCTGCACTTTATAAAAACCATTTTGAAAAGGAGAAAGCATTATATAAAATTCATCACAATCCCTTATATCAGTGGCTCACAGCCCTGGCTAAACATTAGAACCACCTGAGGGGTTTTTAAGAAAATGCTGATGTCTGGCCCAACTCCATATTAATTAAATTAAAATCTCTGGAGGTAGGAAAAATGTTCCCCAAGTGATTATAAGGTGCAGCTAGATAAAAAGGGCTGCCAGGGCATTGTATAAAAAGGGAGATCTAAAGTCAGGTCTTAGAGAATATTGGCAAACACGACGTAATGTGCCAAGCTCAGGCATGGTGCATCATTCAAGGATTCCCTTCCAAATCCACAAAATTTGGGGCATATTAACTAGTTGTTTCTGGAATAATTTTGTTATTATTCAGATTTTTAAAATGTTATTTAAAAAAACTATTCAGATATTTTGCAAGTGTTGAAGTGATCTAAACTGGTAATGAGGGTGAAGAGAGGGCATTTTGTAAACGGGGGGAATTCATATGGAATTGGATATCTCCAATGAAGATTTTAAACGTTTTTTTTTTTTCTTTCCCCCCAAAGTTTGGCTGTGTTAAATTTATAACAACGCTCCTTTGCCGCTCCCTCTCTCTTGTACTTAATTGGCAAAACCCCAACTCTGGACATATTTCTCCATGCCTGCAGCTGTATGCCTAAGTGTCTAAGTTTTGATTTCCCCTAGAAGCAGACATTGAAACAAGGATTTGTGTAAGGAGTCTACATGGGAAGTATAAATACACTGTAGAGAAACGGAGAGGTAATAAAGGACGGGACACGTCCAGTAGAGAATGTACTGTTAAGCCACTCCACAAGTAGTTTCTATGAGGAGACTCTGGGAAACAGCACAAAACACATACCTCAGAATTGTCCTACGTTGGCTTTTATACATCATTTCCTGGGAACCATTATTTGAAGTGCTTTGGGCCTGTTGTGAGTCCAAGCAGTCTGGCTTTTGACAATTCTGGAATAAAGAATTCTTAAGCACAGGGCTGGAGGTTCTGACTTAGAAGTGGGTTAAAGCACATTGAAAGTCCAGGGGAGAGGACAGCGTTGCTGGGGGAAAAAAAATCACACAACTTTGCAGATTGGTGTCCATATAGACTCATGATTTTCAACCTCAACACTGAATGTAGCTGGTGTGTTTTCCCACAATGTTTTTCTTGTAAACTCATGCTCCCAATGTTTAAAAAATCCATGTCTGATACCTGCAATACCTGCATTACTTGTGGGTCTGTTTCTATTGCGTGTTTTTCTTCTGCTCTTCTGCCTTTCAGTCCTATTTCCTGGCATGCCTGATGTTATTTTTAACTCCAGAAAAATGAAATGGCTGATGTTATTTTCCTCTAAAAATTGAACTTTCTTTTTGTCAGCAGTTAGAGTGGGGCCAGATCACATAGATGCTACCAGGGATTGAGATCATCTTAGGCTGTTACGGGCTGTGTGAAAGTTGATCTATTTCCATTTGCCCTTATTCCTAGAGTGTCTTGAGGAGAGCCAATAGAAGGCTGGGGAGTTTATCAGTGCCCTTCGTCCTTGGTGGGCCCTGAACTAGAACTTTGCTCTACCCAGTAGCATGAAATTGCCCAAAGCTCTGCTTATCATTTTACCAGATGATTTCTGCCTGGTTTCTTGCCTTCTCATCATTGCACAGCTTAAGATCTGGTAAATGTCAGGGCAAAAGCCACATCAAATGTGGGGCTCACTTCTCAAGTCCTGGCTGCGTATGTTTTCCTGAGCTTCAATTTTTGTTCGCCTGAATCCAGGGACTGCTGAGAGCTCTGCTCTGCCACGTCTCCTACAAGTTAGCAGTAGGTTTTGTGGATTTTATTTTCTCCTTGAGGGGTTAGGCAAGGTCATCAGTTGAGAGAATAAACGACAAAAAAGGAGGTGAGTTGAGGTGATTGAAGAGTAATGAAGTAATCTTCAGAGAGGTGAAAGAAGACTTCCGCTTCAGATTGGCTTGTATCGGATCAATCACCAGCTGAGGACAACTTTCAAAACTGATTAAAAAAATGAAACAGAATAAAACTCCAGATATTTGAAGGCATTGGAAAGGAACTAAAGCATCCAGGACAGTTTATGCTGTTTTTCTGCACCTCAGAGAGTCTTCTGACTTGTGACATGGGGCTTAGAGCCTGAGCACCCCTCACTGGCTTCCCACTAGTCTTGGAATAGAGACCAGACTCCTTACGATGGCCTACGTAAGCTGGCATGTGTAGTTTCTCCTTGCCTAGACTGACAGCCGTATTTAATTCCACCTTCTCCCTTTTAATAGTGCTTCAGCCACACTGGCCTTCTGTCAATGCCTCCTACTTAGGAAGCTCAGGTTTTCTCCATGCTGTCTCCTCTGCCTGGATTAAGTTCTCCCACCCTTCTTCCTGGCTCATTCCTATACTTCCTTCAGAAGCTTCAGAGACCTTCCATGACAATCTATGCCCTACCCCAGCCCTGTCTCTAAATTAGACACTACTTCTCTCCAGCACCTACACATAGCACACAGTAAGCACTCAGTACATATTCACGGAACAAGTGAATGGAAGACTGCTTAAAGCTGGCATGGCATAGTTGAAAGAACCCTGAGTTTTACCTCAGAAGGCCAGATTCTAGGTGGAGTTCTATTCCTGGGTGATCTTAGGCAATCCGTTAGATGTTCTGAGGCTATTTCCTTGTCTCTACAATAAAAATAGTACCTGCCCTACTTAGTTCACAGGGTTGGTGTAAATATCAAACGGGAGCTGGAATGTATATAAAAGTATCTTAATAATTGTAAAATGCTACTGGAAATGTAAGTTGGTGCACCATTCACTAACTCAAAAGGAAATCACGTATATTCAATTAGCAAAATATGTTTTAAGTGCTGAATTATTATTTTACTGCATCCATTATCAACTTTTTAAAGCAAGAGTTTATAAATGGTAGTGAAAAGTATATAATTCTAGAGGAAATGTTTCCATTTTGCAAAAAGATAATCACCTTTTTGCCCAGATAATCACCATCTTATTTACATAACAAGATATCTCTGAAACACCTGATCTTTACAGAAGGCTAATTTTTTTTTTTTTCGCAGGGAAAGATTCGCCCTGAGCTAACATCTGTTGTGAATCTTCCTCTTTTTTTCTTTTCATCTCCCCAAAGCCCCAGTGCATGGTTGTATATCCTAGTTGTAAGTCCTTCTAGCTCTTCTGTGTGAGCTGCTGGCACAGCATGGCAACTGACAGACGGGTGGTTTAGTTCCAAGACCAGGAAGTGGAACTGGGCTGCCAAAGCAGTGAATGTTGAACTTCAACCACTAGGCCATCAGGGCTGGCTCTACAGAAGGCTAATTTTAAAGGATGCAGTAGATGAGTATACTGGAAACCATAACACCTAGTATATTGTAGAAGTTCAACCAACATGTGCTGAAGGAATTTTCTTGTACGTTTTGCTTTTCCTATGACATCCATATCTCATAGTAATTCATGGTCAAGATACTTTCACATTTGAGTGAACTGTTGAGTGAAGAGCCTTAACAACGCTTAAACTGCTTATCATTTAAGGGTTAGCATGCACCTAATCTAAAAGTGTTTTAGAATGTGGCACTGAAATGAGAGAGAACTCGGGTGGTACTGACATTCCTGAAAGACTGGACTAGCAATCATATCTACCCGAACTGCTTCGCCTTGGATGGTTGGTAGGTGGCAGCAACAGACCAGAAATGATAGTTCGTTTAAACAATCAGGGCATTAGAAGGGTTCTTTTTAATGTTATAATGTCTTTATTTTTATTTTTTCAAAATAAAACAGTACAGTTGCAAAGCAAGTAGACAATAAAAATAAATAAGCAGGATGTAATTAATTTGCAGAGTATAAATTACCTAATCCTTTATGCTATACTCTAATCTCTCAACAGCAATTTATTTTTCAAAACTCTAGGCTTAGTTTTGTTACCATTCTTGGCTTATTTTTTCTTACAATCTTTATTTCTTCTCTTTGTGAGCTCTGGCAATTCTAATGCTTCTTTATTGAGAGGAGGGGGATGGCATATTTGAACTTTCATTCTGCTTAAACTTTGATCTATTCCTATGGTGAAGATTCTGCCTCCGGGCATTGCATTGGTCAAGGTTCAGTTACAGAAAAAATAATCCATTCTAGACAATTTAAACAGAAACGGATTTAACCTTGGGTATTAAATGGCTTATGGAGTTGTTGGGAGGGCTAATGAAAGAGTCTCTAGGTCAGTGGTTCTCAACCTTAGCTTTGTATCCCAAGCATCTGGGTTGCTTTTAAGAACATGGATTCTGGAATCCATTGGAGACTATTGAATCAAAACCTTTGGGCATGCATATGTGGATAACGAATAGTCTCATGTGCAGCCAGGCTTGAGAGCCACTTCGAGGCTGAGGTTTCAGGATCGACTCTCATTGCAGAACTGGGCCACCAAGGGAGTTACTGATTCTTTTAAAATCAGGAAACTATGTGCTGAACTGGGAAGCTGGGGCTTTATAACCTTGTCTCCTCTGCCACCATCAGGAAGTTGCCATGTTCTGGGAACTGCCACATCCAGGAAGCTGCCATTCCAGAACCCGCCATACTTGCTAGGATCTTAACTAGTAATATTGATGTCCTGCACTCTGCCTCTTGATGCTCCAGAAGCTACAGTCACGGAGACCTCAGTTAACAATGCTACAGAAAAACGAGCTCCTCCATGATTGTGCTTATCTCAGAACCAGCAGCAGATGGCCTCCACCTCACTCGTGCCCTCGCTCCACATCTAGCCTGGTACGTCTGATGGTGGATCCTCTCTTACATAAGGAACCCTAAAGGCAAGAATGGCTGCGGTATGTAGCTTTAAATTTCCAGCTCTACAGAACAGGAAAGTAAGTGAGAAAGAGATTGGAATGGATGTTGTACACCAATCCAGTGATCCACCCAAGCCATCACGAACAGATTTGTTTTAGAGACAGAACCTTTGATGTCACACTAGCTCAGATCTGAGGGTTAAATGTGATTCATACCTTTCAGGGAATAAGCATGAGTGTGTGTGTGTGTGTGTGTGTGCACTAAGGAGGAATCAGAAGACTTTTCCTCAGATAGGCTCTGTGCTTCCATAGGAAAAGCAGACCCGAGACTAGCTGAAGTCTGTGCTTGGAGGTATTAGGAAGGGAAGGGTCTGTGTTGCCTACTTTGTTCTGAGTGTCTGTCCCTTCCTCCCCCTCCCTATCTTGGTGCTATAGCTCAGAGCCTGGCGTGCTTTGTTCAAAGCCTGGCTTTGCCATTTGTTGCCTCTGTGATATGTCCAAGCAGGATTATCTGTGATTAGTCCCCTCTTCATCTAATCTTAACTTGATCCGTCCCTTTCTCAAGACCTACAGATGCATATTTCATGTTTTATAAAGCACTCAGTGCTAAGCATAATGATATTTTTCCATCCTGTTTCCTCACTTCTAGACATATTCTTATGCATTTTATGTTCTTTCTTCTAGAAATGAACTGTTTCTGTAACACATTCTTTTCACTAATTGAGGTATTATTACATTTTATCTCTTTGTGCTTCTTTAAACCAGTTGAGATCTGCTTTAGTGCTTTGAAAGTCAACCGTTCAGTCCTATCTTAGCCTGAGCTAAAGTTTACTAAAAATTTAAATCATGTGCCCATATACTGAAAGAGTTTAACAAGATTTTTTAAACTAATAATGGTGTTCATGCACTACAGTGAGAAATTATTTTGAAATGTTATTATGAAAATATATAATAGGATATTAAAATGCTTTTGAAAAATAAACTTATTTTAGAACAGTTTTAGATTTATAAAATTATAATGAAGACAGTACAAAGAGTTCTCCTATACCCTACACCCAGTTTCCCTTATTGTTAATGTCCTACATTAGTGTGGTACATGTGTCACAGTTAATGAATTAACATTGATACCTTACTATCAACTGAAGTCCGTACTTTACTCAGATTTCCTCAGTTTTCACCTAAAGTCCTTTTTCTGTTCCAGAATCCCATCCAGAATACACATTACATTTAGTCATTGTGTCTCCTTCAGCTCCTCTTGGTGGTTTCTCAGGCTTTCTTTGTTTTTCATGACCTTGATGGTTTTGAGGATTATTGGTCACATATTTGTAGAATGAAAATGGATTCTTTTAAATTTTATTTTAAACCTTTACATAAAAATTTTAAACATACACAAAATTAGAGAATAGTATAATGAATCCCCATGTACCCAGGACACAGCTTCAATAACTATCACTAATTTACTAAGTTTATTCTATCTAAACTGTCTGACTCCCAACCCCCAAAGATTTTAAAGCAAATCCCAAATATTTCATCTATATATGCTTCAGTTTATACCTCTAACAGGTAAGTCATTAAAAAAAAACACACTCACAATGTCATGATCACGCGTAACAAAGTTAAAGATAATTCTGTAATATTTAATAGTTGACCTGTGTTCAAATTTCCCCAAGGGTCCCAGAAATGTCTTGTTGAATTTATGTATTCAAATCAGGATCCAAACGAGGTTTATATATTGAAATTTTGTTTATTTGAAAAATGGGACTTTTGTCTCAGTATTAGCTGGGACCGGAGACTGAAAAGAAAACAACAGTTACACCTACACTTCAAGGTGAGGCGCTATACTACCTATGTGGTGCAAAAGGGCTGTTAAAACCGGTTTTAAGATCCTTAGCCCCACACTCATCTCAGGCTTGAGAGGATTTCTTTGAGGAAAGATTTGGGAGAGCAGTGGCTTCTCCCTCTTCTGCCCTCTCCTGCCATGGGAGAGAGAAATGGGGGTGGGGAGGCTGGGGGTGGTTTGCCCTTCACCACATGCCCAGAGAGGGTCTTTAAAAGAGCCACTTTGAGAGCTTGGCATTTAGTCCCTGGAGCTAGAAGGGACTGGTATTTGACCCATACCTGAGGAAAGTAAAGGGGAAAGGCTGAATAAAACACCTGCCAAGCAGAGCAAAAGCAGGTGGTTGAATTTAGAGCAAACTGCACTTCTATCAGTGGGAGGGCACAGATATGAGTCCCCACAATCAGATCTGCTCCAGTGGTCATTTTAAAAGGGATCCCACCCACGCAGTCTTCTTGCTGGGGGCTAGTCTCTCTCAGCAGAAAGAGGTTGGAGGTGTAGCATTCAGTATGGAAGCTGTGATGGGGGTGTGAGTGCACAGCCAAAGTACAGGCATTGGCTATAAAGGGAGCAAAAGCCGGGAATTCCTGGTGGGGAAAAGCTCTGAGTCCCCCCAGAAAGGATCCTGAAAAACAACTAATCAGCTGTGAATGTCTACCAATCCTGACAGCCCAACCTGGACTCCAAAAGTACCTATTCCTTCCAATTCTCACCTGCGAAGGGGGAAACTAAGGCAAGGGGAGGGATCAACCATGCCCCCTCCCCGCCAGCCTACGTAGTACCAAGCTGGGACAGGAAGCAGCTGTAATTTAAGTGCACTTCTGAATTTTGAATATCAAATTGAACTGAGATAAAGAAAAATGATTTCAAACCTGGCACAGAATTTCCTTCTGGGGAGAAATATGCTTTCCTGATAAAATGCTTAAGCAATTTTCAGATAAATTGTAATGAGATGAAAGCCTCTTCTGGGAAGCCAGCTACTTCCTCAGCTAACAGACTGGTGTCTAACGATTGTGAATCAAGTTTAGCAACAATTATCTAACCATTGCTTTACCTATAAAGTATTCCTTCCACGAAGGAATCATTAAATTGGTTTGTTTAGGCCTCTTCAATTGTGGCAGTTGACAATCTGTATTCTGTTAAGTCCTGCTCTTTCAACACAATGATTACAAAAATATTTCAGGGGTAGAGATATGTTGACGGATAAGGTAATTTTGGTTGTCCCTGAAATCAATTATACCTGATATCAAATTTCTGAGAAATCACTCTCAATTGATCTTTTGTGGTGATAAATTAGAGATTTATAGGTGGTACTTTGTCAATTCCAATGTCATTTGGACACAGAGACTGTATTGTCTGCCCCTCTTTCACAGGTTCTGGGGCCTGGTCATTTTTTATGCCCGTATCATATAGGCAGGGTTTTCCTTTTCCATGTATTACCTTAAACATGATCCTACGTCACACACAAATTGTTTTAAAGGGTTCAAGGCATGATTTGACTAGGTTTTAATTTCAACCAGCAGTAACAGAAAGCCTAGTCATTCCAAAGCTATTGCTTAGGTTACAAAATGAAAAATGTTCATCTAATCTAATCATGTATTGTATGTGAAGAGCCTGCTTGCATTTGTTTGCATCAGAAGCCAAATAATCATACACTCATACAGTGGTGGCAGTGCTATATTTAAACTGGTACAGCCCTTTGAAAAACGATTTGGCGGCATGTATCAATGACAATGCACGCTTACACCCTTTGATTTGGTATTCTAACTTCTATCCTAAGTAATTTAAAAATATGGGATGGAAGCCACACATATGAATATTTCCTTCACAATATTTTTTATGATAGAGAAAAATTAGAACCCGAGTTTGTAATAACAGGGAATTAGGAGGTAAATTTAGTTATATCCACTTCAAAGAACATCATGACATTACTAAACTATTCATTGGAAAGACTATCACGTGGAAAAAGAGAATAAAAGTTGAATTTATACCATGATTTTTACTTACAAAATGTATACATATAAGTGAATACACAAAAATGATAAAGTTTATGTTAAGGTTACAAATGATTTTTTTCATTCTACTTTCAAAAATTTCTCTAATTATGCATAGATCTTTCTGTTATTTAAAATTAGTTTAATATTAGCAACATCTGCTTAAAATTTCTAAAGTCTTAGAATCACATATTATTGGCAATCCATGCTGAAACGGTACATAAAAATTTCCGTTTGCTAATGTTCTTCTGCAGACAGTAAAGTTTTTAGCTAAGCAACTGTCAATTGTTGCTGTAGCACCTCTAAAATTACAATAAAGCTACATAATAATTGGCAAAGGCACTCTTGGGTAAATGTAGAGAAAAGTCAAAGATTGATTAAGAATAGGATGGGGCTGGCCTGGTGGCGCAGTGGTTAAGAGCACACGTTCTGCTTTGGTGGCCCGGGGTCCACTGGTTCAGATCCCAGGTGTGGACATGGCACCACTTGGCAAGCCATGCTATGGTAGGTGTCCAACATATAAAGTGGAGGAAGATAGGCATGGATGTTAGCTCAGGGCCAGTCTTCCTCAGCAAAAAGAGGAGGATTGGTGGCAGATGTCAGCTCAGGGCTAATCTTCCTCAAAAATAAATAAATAAATTAATTAATTTAAAAATTAAAAAAAAGAAAAGGAAAATAGCTTTCCCAGTCAGCAACAGGCCCTCAACCCAGTTCGAGACTTTACTTTTTGGAAGGCACAGTACTACTCAGGAAGACACTAAATAATTAGGATGAAATTATTTACTTGCACAGGCAGCTGAACAGGATAAGGGAAGATTTGGGAATAGGAAGAGGTAGTCCGGATAAAGTAGATCCAAGAGCAAAGATTTTTTTAAAAAAACGTCAGGGTATGTTCAGAGAGCACAATGATCCAAAGTGTCCTAAGTTACCTATAAACTATAGTATGGGAATAGCAGTGGAGGCTGAAGACCTTTGGTTTTACTCCGAATGCAGTGTAGAGACTCTGAAGATATGCCGTGAAAAGAATGACATAAGATCTATGTTGTTTCCAGAGTCTTCATGGAATGAACTGGAAGGGAAATGAAGATATAAGTTGTGAGGTCTCTGCTATCAACCAAGATCTTCATTACATAAAATTATCTGGATTAGCATTTCCAGAATACAGTTTACTTTAAATGACTTAACCACACTCTAACCAAGTTTTAGATGATTTTTGGTGTTCCCTAATAGAATTGGCACACAATATTGAATCAGATTGGAGAGGATTATTTTAACTCTGTGGCCAGATGCAGAGAAAGATGTAAAGGTACTGAAGCCAACAAACATGTTGAGAAATGCAAATTCTCACAAGTAAAAAGATTTGGAATTCTAGAAGGCAGCAGATTATCAATAGCTGTATCCAGATTCTTGTGGGTTGCTTTAAATTAAGATTTCATAATAGCTCCCCAGGAAGTAAAATCCTCTAAGTATAACCTTTCGGCAACTGGGATGTTGCTGAACAATGATCAAGACTCTAAGAAAGCTGTATGATTGACCAGCAGCCAAGATGACTATGGTTTGTTTCCACTAGCATAAGAGGTTAGACTTTTAAAGTTTCTTGCCCCCCAAAATATCACAATCCATTTAGAATATGGATTTAGACCCAAAGCCTTTCTTACTCAGTAGAAGAGATGAAGAGGATGCGGGCATCACCTTCAGAATTAGCACAAAATCCCCAGATAGGTTGGCAGTCGCCTAAACATTTAATAGAAACTAACTCACCAACCAAATACCCTCAACCAGCAAGCTGGCAGGTCTTTCATTTCAAAGACAATCATTTTGGGGTACCAAACTACTGACATCTGGGCACAGCATCCGGCTTTTATTTATAGACACTGAGAAACGACCACCAGGGTTCATCAATCGCAAGAAGCGCTGGCGGCGCCTCCCTCGCAAGGAAGCCGGTCGGGTTCGCCCAGAAGGAGGCGGAGGGGACGGAGGCCTCGGGCACCGGGCCGCGCGGCCTCTTCCCGCCAGGCGTCCCCAGCTGCCCTAGCTCCCGGGCCCCGCCATCTCATTTGCCGCCTTCCGACGCGTGACTCCGGCGCGCTCGCGTCCCGGGCCGGTGACAGGCGCGGGGTGCGCCCAGCGGCTCCATGTGCCCCCTCCCTCTCGCGGCCGCCGCAGTCGCCGGGCCCCGAAGCCAGCTCCGGCTCCTCGGCAGAGGGCTCGCCGCCGCCATGTCTACAGCCAGGCCCCTCAAATCCGTGGACTACGAGGTGTTCGGGAGAGTGCAGGGTAGGGGACGCCCCCCTACAGTGGGTGCTCAAAGAGCTCTTAGGGGAGGAAGGGAGAGGCTGCGAGAAGCGCTCCCCATCTTGGGAGGCCACTTCCCCGTGTTGGCCGGGACTTCCGCTGGGCCATGACTCAGCAGCCGCGGGGGAAGGGGGCGCAGCGCGCCTGCGCCGGAGAGCTGGGGTTGGCGGGGGAGGAGAGCGGAGGACGCAGGGGACAAGGGCAGAGGGGAGGGAGGCGGGAGGAGAGGCCGAGGAGAGGGAGACAGGAGGGACGGAGATGGAGAGAACGAAGCTGGCTAGGAAAGAAGAGAGGCCCTTGAGCTAGTGGTCCACGTCACATGCCACTCAAACTGCTGGGCTTGACTCGAGTTCCAGGAAGGACGCCTAGATGATATCTGAGGCTGCACTTTGTCGGAGATTATACTTTTTTTTTTTTCTGTGTAGCACTTAAGAGAATTACTAAATTGTTATGTAATTTTTATTTCACCGTAAGTTTAAATAGTTCTAAAGGATGTAATGTCTGGCTTATTGTAACTATCCTTATTTCTAAATTAAAATGTTGAGTCACTCTGAAATTTATCCAGTGGACTATAAATAGGGTAGTGATTTAATATTGACCATCATTCACTTAAAATGAAGCCTTTTAACAGTGGGAAATTTTACCTCGTACATTTTCCTTTTTTGAATTTGATTTCTATTCCCCTTCTCAGAATTCTGTGTGTGTGAGAGGAAGATTGGCCCTGAGCTAACATCTGTGCCAATCTTTCTCTATTTTATGTGGGACGCTGCCACAGAGTGGCTTGACAGAGAGATGCTAGGTCTGCACCCAGGATGCGAACCTGCAAACCATGGGCTGCGGAAGTGAGCAAACTTAACCGCTAGCCAGCAGGCTGCCCCTCTCCTCAGAATTTTATCCCATACTTGAGAGTTTTATTGATCACCCTCTCAAACTTTTCTGCAATATGTATTTATAATATGTGTATATACATACACATATAAATATATTTTCTTAATTTCCTTTGGCTAAAAGCTCTATTAATTTTTTTTTCTTCTGGCTTGAGTTACTATTGTGATTATTAGAGCACAGTTGATGAAAATAATACAAATACATTTAAAAGTATGATAAATATTATTAAATATAAAAAGTGAATTTGTATTGGAAGTTTATTTCTTAAGGAGAAAGCTGGGGGTATTTATGGAACCTTGATTAAAGGAAAGGTTGAATTATCCTGTTGTTTTGGTACTCTAGAGGTTTTTACACTGTGGGGAGATGTACCAGGGTAAGGTTAGGGGTGAGTGAGAGTATGCCTTTTGTAAAGAGATGGGCCTTTTTTTCAAAGGGTGATTGTGAAAAGGGGTGTAGGAAGGAGAACCTCAGCAGACCACAGGTGCCTTCTCAGACAGGTCAGTTTTAGGGAAGAATACATATGGAAGTTGAAGGTCTGGAAACTGATTCCCTTAAAGTTATCCGAGGCTTTGTACCCTTTAGAAAGTCTTGGGTATACCCAAGGCATGGTACTCTGGATTGAAAACTGCCACAATAAGTCATTGAAACACATTACCTAAAGTATGAAAATGATGGCAAAGATCACCTAGCAAAATATTTGGTCTATTGGACAGAGATGGCAGTAGTTAAGGAATGTGTGTGTGTGTACGCACATGTGTGACGTTTACTGAGGGTGTCCTGTATGCTTAGCATCTTACTATTATTTGCCTAATTCTCATCACAATTTTGTGAGATATATGTCTTATTCTTATTTTAGTAGTGAGAAAACAAGGTAGAGAGAGGTTCAGTGACTTGGACAAGCCCTTATCGACATATAGGATTTGACCCTGCATCTCTCTAACTCTGAAACCTGCACTTTTCTATTATACAATGTTTTTTGTTAATTCATAATGTATTTCTATTGATTTTAACTATATAATTGCACTTTTGTGCATATGATGGTCAAATGGTATATGAAGATTGATTTTGGACAACAGTGCAATTATAGAAAAGAGAAATGTACTATACATAAACAGTGGGGTTTAAAAACATCAGCTTTAGGGCAATAACTCCTATAGTTTGCATTTTGTTAAATGGCAAAGAGTACATGCATACTATTGACTTATTAAGATAGAGTATGTGGGACAAATTCACAGTCACATATTTGCACATATATACACTGACATTTGCTGAGAACTCAGGATGTGCCAAGCTCGGTACTCAATATTTTACACGCGTTGTCTTATTTAATCCTCAACCCTGTGACCTCAGCCATTTTCCTCCCTTAACAGATGGAGAAACAGGCATAGAGAAGTAACTTTCCCAGGTTACACAGAGAGTTAAGTGGTGGCACTGGGATTTGAACCTTGACAGTCTGATACGAGAGCCTATGCTCTTAATCACAATAACCTATTGATTCTCCTCTCAGTACTCTTTCCACCTTTATTTTTCTTTCCTTCTAACCTGTGCACTGAACACATATACAGTGATGCAGAACATTTGGACCCAGCCGTTTGGACCATTCCAGATGACCCTGAGGATGTTTTTGTGATCCTTTTCACTCCAAGGAAGTTTGATCTGGTCAATAAGCAGTTGGCACACTCACAAACTACAGCCTCTGACTCTCTGTCTGTTGCTTGATGTGCCATATTTCTGTATATATAGTGTATATGCCATATACAGTGCCATATTTCTGTATATCAGTATGTGCCTCACAAAACTGCTCACAATTTTCTTGTGGATTACCTAAGGCTAATAAACCATTAGCCTTTTATTGGAGTCATAATGATTATGGAGAAATTGACAATAATAAAAAATAAAAATTCTAATTTTAGGGGCCGGCCCTGTGGCCAAGTGGTTAAGCTCGTGCACTCCACTTCGGCAGTCCAGGGTTTCGCCAGTTCTGATCCTGGGTACAGACATGGTGCCATTCATCAGGCCATGCTGAGGTGGCATCCCACATGCCACAACCAGAAAGACCCACAACTAAAAATATACAACTATGTACTGGGGTGCTTTGGGGAGAAAAAGGAAAAATAAAATCTTAAGAAAAAGAACATTTTTAATTTTAATATAAAATGAGCAATAATGTTTCTATAAATGTTTAATTACAGTTACATCTGGAATAATATAATCTGAAAATTTGAAAGGGAAATGGACTGAGCCGTGTAGAGGTTCTCTACCAGTTCTCAGGTGAATACTAACGACACTCGTAGAAATGGATTGTGGCAGTCTGTTGGTTTACCTATGCTTTAGAAATTTAACAGTTTGTTTTGACAGTATTAGCTCAGATTTGGAATAGGAATAGCTTATTGGACTACAGCAATAAATAGCAATTGTCTTTAAGATTGCTTAAAATGAAAATTGGGATGAATTATTAAATAGCTTTGTCAGACACCACGTGATTTAGGTGGACACATTTTTCCTTATGTAGACAGGTAATGGAAAAGCTATATTTTAGAGGGTGAAAATTTTAGTGTGTTGAAGGCAAGAAACGTAAATACGGTTAACTCTGATTCCCTCTCTCATCTTTGTTCCTGTAGCATTTCATTTACAGTTCTGTTCTACTTGTTTTTGCTTCTCTTTAATCCATTCTGCTGTCAACTACAGTTATTTATGTACACTTATGTGTGTCTCTCACTAAACAATAAGGATAGCATTTTGAAGGTCAAGCTGGTGGCTTGTTTCTATATCCTCTACAGATTATGCTTCTGGTGGGGACTTCAAAAGTGTCTTGAATTAAATTGAAGTGCTTAGGGATAGTTGGCTTGGAGAAGAAACAGTAGTGTGATGGCTGTTTTGACTCTTTGAAAGATGCCATGGTGTGTGGCTCCAGGGGACAGACCCTGGACTAATGGTGAAAGATTAAAGTGAGGCAGAATTTTATTGCATATAAAGAAACCCTTTCTAACAATTAAAGATGTTGAAAATCATTAAGGCTTGTAAGGTAGTGACTGGGTGACTTCTTGCATTCAAAATTGACACATGCTGTCAGATCCCAGGATGAATAGGTACATTATGATATGAAAATGTGGTTCTGCATGAAAGGATGCTGACATTTAAAATTCATCATATGGTTTCTTTAAATATCAGTGTTTCTTTGTAGATTTTAAAGTACGACTTGCTTTGCAAATATTCACCGCAGAGTTTCTCACTGACACGTCTTTCCACAAAATGAGGTGCAGTGGCCGCTGATGGAGCCTTGACTGAGAAGCATATTGTGCTTGAGTCTTTCGTAACTGAAGGCGCTGCTGTCTGTCCCAGTTTCCAGAGCAGTGTGTCTCTAAAAAACCTGCATGTGTCATATCAGCTTCCCTTCTCTTTAGCAAGTGAGGTGGAAGCAGTGTGGGGAGGCCATGAAAGCCCGTAGAAGCACTTCTCCAATACAAGCCCTGTCCTGGGAGTGCTCTGTTTCAGCCAGTGCTGATAAACTGCAGGAGATGTCTCCACATTCACTTTTTCTTTCTCTATGGCCCTCCCTCTGTTGCACAGTATGCTTCAAACTAGGGATCAGGACTCAGAAAGAGTCTGAGAAAATTCTAAGTGGATTATGGGGCTTTCAGCGGTTAATTCCTGCATGGTTTACTGCTTCCCAAAATTAATGGGCTGGAGGTCCTGACACCTCTTGATGCACCTTCCTTCTAAGGCTTTAAAATAAGGATTTTGGTTGAGGGGCCCAATAAATAGCACCCTTCCTCATTATGTGAGTTATTGACAAGTAAGACAAAATAAAGCAGCGTTTTGGGGATGTGGTGTATATCTTCAAGCAAGTGGACTTTATAATAATCTGTACTGCAGAATTAAACACACCCACCCGGGCACAGGCAGGGCTGTACTAGGGCAGGCTCCCTGATGGGCAGAGCAGAAGGTATGATCCCTGTGGGTAACTCGCTCCCAGGAGAAGGATGGAGAGGAAGCACCTGGGCTATGCGCTTTCTCCTTCCCATCTTACCTGTTAGATAAGTCAGCATGTCCCTGAGGGGGAGTCAGGGACAGGGTAGAGAGTGGCCAGGAGTGTCACCCTGATGAATATTCCTCCTCACTGAAGGGAACTAGCATGAGGGTGAAGAAGCCTTCTTCTCCGGAAATAAGTTGTACTATCTAGAGGGAGCTCAGCTATCTAGCTCTGGTGGCAGTATTTCAAGATGCTCTTCCCTGCCGAGTTTTCTGGTATGGAGTGATAGGAAAAGTCAGGGAGGTTGTATGGTGAGCAAAATTGAAGAATGACTGCCCTTCTTCTACAGAGAAGGAAGTAGGAAGAACTACATCACGGTCCTGTTTTATGCTCTCCTTTTTTTGGGTGACATTTAAAAAAATTGAGATATAATTAACATGACATTAAATCTACCCTTTTAAAGCATTCAAAGCATACGAAATATACAGTGGTTTTTAGTATGTTCACAATATTTTGCAACCATCACTGCTGTCTACAGGCATACCTCAGACATGTGGCAGGGTCGGTTCCAGACCACTGCAATAAAGTAACTCACGTGAATTTTTTGGTTGTCCAGTGCATATTAAAGTTATGTTTACACTGTACTGTAGTCTGCTAAGTGTGCAGTAGCATTATGTCTAAAAGGATAGTGTACATACCTTAATTAAAAATACTTTATTGCTAAAAAATGCTAACTATCATCTGAGTCTTCAGTGAGTCATAATCAAAGGAGGGTCTTGCCTTGATGTTGAGGCTGCTGGCTGATCAGGGTTCCTGAAGGTCAGAGTGGCTGTGGCAATTTCTTAAAATAAGGCAACAATGAAGTTTGCTGCATTGATTGACTTAGTTTCATGAACAATTTCTCTGTAGCATGTGATGCTATTTGATGATATTTTACCCACAGTAGAAATTCTTTCCAAATTGGAGTCAGTCCTCTCAAGCTCTGCTTCTGCTTTATCAACTAAGTTTATGTAATGTTCTAAATCCTTTGTTGTAATTTCAACAATCTTTACAGCATCTTCTCTGGGAGTTGATTCCATCTCAACAAACCACTTTCTTTGCTCGTCTATGAGAAGTAACTCCTCATTCGTTAAAGTTGTATTATGCGATTGCATCAAATCAGTCACATCTTCAGGCTCCACTTCTAATTCTAGTTCTCTTGCTGTTTCTACCACATCTATAGCCACTTCCTCCACTGAAGCCTTGAACCCCTTAAAGTCATCCATGAGGGTTGGAATCAGCTTCTTCCAAACGCCTGTTAAGGTTGATATTTTGACCTCTTCCCATGAATCACAAGTGTTTTTAATGGTGTATAGAATGGTGAATCCTTTCCAGAAGGTTTTCAATTGGCATTGCCCAGATCCATCAGAGGAATCATGATCTATGGCAGCTATAGCCTTATGACATGTATTTCTTTCTGTCTTTTATTTTTTTTTAAAGATTGGCACCTGAGCTAACAACTGTTGCCAATGTTCTTTTTTTTTTCTTCTGCTTTTTCTCCCCAGATCCCCTCAGTACATGGTTGTATATCTTAGTTGTGGGTCCCTCTAGTTGTGGCATGTGGGATGCCACCTCAGCATGGCCTGATGAGCGGTGCCACGTTCATGCCCAGGATCCGAACTGGCGAAACCCTGGGCCGCCGAAGTGGAGCGCGTGCATGTAACCACTCAGCCATGGGGCCAGCCCATGACATGTATTTCTTAAATAATAAGATTTGAAAGTTGAGGGGCTGGCCCCGTGGCCGAGTGGTTATGTTCATGCGCTCTGCTTCGGGGGCCCAGGGTTTCACTGGTTCAGATCCTGGGTGTGGACTGGCACCACTCATCAGGCCATGCTGAGGTGGCGTTCCATATGCCGCAACTAGAGGGACCCACAACTAAGATATACAACTATGTGGGGGGGGACGGGGGCGGGGTTTTGGGAAAAAAAGGAAAAATAAAATCTTTAAAAAAAAAAGATTTGAAAGTTGAAATTACTCGTTGATTCATGGGCTGCAGAATGGATGTTGTGTTAGCAGGCATGAAAACAACAACATTCATCTCATTGTACATCTTCATCAGAGCTCTTGGGTGACCAGGTGCATTGTCAATATCAATGAACATTAATATTTTGAAAGGAATCTTTTTCTAAGCAGTAGGTCACAACAGTGGGATTAAAATATTCAATAAACCATGTTGCAGACAGATGTGCTGTCTTCCAGGTTGTGTTGTTCCATTTATGGAGCACAGGCAGAGTAGATTTAGCATCGTTCTTAAGGGCCCTAGGATTTTCAGAATATTACATAAGCATTGGTGTCAGCTTAAAGTTACCAGCTGCATTAGGCCCTAACTAGCATCAGCCTGTCCCTTGAAGCTTTGAAGCCAGGCACTGACTTTACCTCTCTACCTATGAAAGTCCTAGATGGCATCTTCTTCCAATATAAGGCTGTTTTGCCTACATTGTAAATCTGTTGTTTAGTGTAGCCACTTTCATTAATTATCTTAGCTATATCTTCTGGATAACTTGCTGTAGCTTCTATATTAGCACTTGCTTCTTCACCTTGCACCTTTATATTGTGGAGATGGCATCTTTCCTTAAACTTCATGAACCAACCTCTGCTAGATTGAAATTTTTCTTCTGCTGCTTCTTTACTTTTCTCAGCCTTCATAGAATTGAGAAAAGTTAGGGCATTGTTCTAGATTAGGCTTTGGCTTAAGGGAATTTTGTGGCTGGCTTGATCTTCTATCCAAACCACTACATCTTTTTCCATATCAGCAATAAGGCTGTTTTACTTTCTTATCATTTGTGTGTTCACTGGAGTAGCACTTTTAATTTCTGTGAAGAACTTTTCTTTTGCATTCACAACTTGGCTACCTGTATGGCACAAGAGGCCTAGCTTTTGGCCTATCTCAGCTTTCGACGTGCCTTCCTCACTAAGTTTAATCATTTCTAGCTTTTTTTTTTTTAAAGATTGGCACCTGAGCTAACATCTTTTGCCAATCTTTTTTTTTCCCTTCTTCTCCCAAAGCCCCCAGTACATAGTTGTATATTCTAGTTGTAGGTCCTTCTGGTTGTGCCATGCGGGAGGCTGCCTCAGCATGGCTTGATGAGTGGTGCCCTGTCCATGCCTAGAACCTGAACCGGTGAAATCCTGGGCTGCTGAAGCAGAGGGTGTGAACACAACCACTTGGCCACAGGGCTGGCCCCTAATCATTTCTAGTTTTTGATTTAAAGTGAGAGACATGCAACTCTTCCTTTCACTTGAACATTTAAGAGGCCATTGTAGGATTTATTGGTCTAGTTTCACTATTGTTATGTCTCAGGGAATAGAGAGGCCTGAGGAGAGGGAGAGAGATGGGGTAATGGCCGGTTGGTGGAGTAGTCAGAACACACACAACATTTGTCAGGTAAGTTTCTTGTCTTATTTGGGCGCGGTTTGTGGCGACCCAAAACAATAACAGTAGTAACATCAAAGATCACTGATCACAGATCACCATAACAAATATAATAACAATGAAAAAGTTTTAAATATTGTGAGAATTACCAAAATGTGACACAGAGACATGAAAGGAACAAATGTGGGAAAAATGGCACTTGCTTGACGCAGGATTGCCACAAACTTTCATTTGTATAAAAAATGCAATATCTGCGAAGTGCAATAAAATGAGGTATGCCTGTAATTCCAGAACATTTCCATCACCCCTAAAAGAATCTCCTCCACCACAGTTCCCTTTAGCAGTCATTCCCCATTCCCCACTTCTCCAGTCCCTCAGAGAAGTCACAGCCAAGGCCTCCCTGACTTCCTAGGCCTTTCAGTCATGGTTTCAAGATGGCTGCGGTCATTGTATTCACTCTACAATCAGGAAGAGGGAGAGGCAAGGGCAGAACCCCTGGCTGAGTCAGCCCTGTCAAAGAGCTCTCTTGAAAGCCTCAACCAAAGGCTTGGCTTACATCTCTTGGGTCACTCCTCTCGGAAATGTCGAAGGGCATGTTGCTGCCTCAAGTAAAGTCAGAGTTCTATTGGAAAGGAAGAAGGGAAAACTGGATTTTGTGTAGGCAGCTAGCAGTGTCTGCTACAGACATTCATATATTAAATAAATTTAACAACATAATTTTTATATTCAGTATTCTTTCCCAAGTAGTGACATAAATGGACACATTACAGAAAGACTTTGATCTCCATGGTCTCAACCTCAAAACATTAGGTCTACGACCAAGACAACCTAAATTTCTGTTAAGTACATATTGAATCTTTCATGTATGATTTGTCTCAGTCTTATTTTTTTTTCCATCTATCACTGTCTGAAGTAATGGGTACTGTTCGTGTTATCTACCCAATTTGTCAAGCAGTATGAACTTGGAGTAAAATTGTCTCTTAAACTTAAATGACAATCCTTTAGTTCTATTGTTTTAAGATTTGTTTAAGGTGATGGGCTTTGAGGAGTTTTTAAAAGAGGTATCCCACACAGATATTCCATATGTTTCAGAGTTAAGAAAATTATCTACTCCAGTCTACTGATGAAATATTCTTTTCACACAGGCATAACCTAAGAATTAGGTAACTCAGATATATTTAATAAGCACACAATTCAACATTCTGATCAGTCACTTAACAAATATTTATGCGTTGTCTAAATTAGATAACGCATAAATATTTGTAAAGTCCATCACCTTAAGCAAGTGGCCTTTTTGTCATCAGTAAATAGAAGGTGGGAGGACTGCTTGGGATTCATAAATGTTTAAAGGACCTTGCTCTTCACTAGCACACATGTTGTCAACCTCCCTCTCTGGGCAGCTCCATTATTTCTGGCCATCAGTAGTAAGGGTGGACAGAGCAATCTAAGGGACAGGCTACCTGGGCTGCTCCAGCTGCAGGTCCAATTAGGGCGCAGGAGAAGGGGCTTTTGCCTTTTTATTGTCCATAGGTTCTTTCATGTAATGCTGCTGACTTGTAAAATAGATGAGGCAGCATTGATATGCAAGTACCTGATTTATTACCAACTCGAACTTGAACAGCATCAGTGGGAAATGCATCAGATCTGCAGTACCCTGCAAGATTTGGGTTTTCCCCTTTGTGATGCAATTCTTGACTTGAAATAGAAATTCTTTTCAAATCTTTCCCAGACTTTTCTTTAAGGTGAACCCATCCATTGGTTCTAAACTTTGGTGGGCATAAGAATTGCCTGGAGAGCATGATAAAAACAGATTCCTCAACTCCACCTGCAGAGTTTCCATTTTTGTAGGTCTGGGGAAGGGGCCGAGGATTTGATTTTCTACAAAACTCTCAGGTGCTGCTGGTGCTGCTGGTTCTTGGACCACTCTTTGACTAGGGAAGAGCTGGGCCATATGTTTCCAATTTCTGTTTACTTCAGTTGCATGTGCTTTCTTTTCATAATGCTAACATCAGAGGGGCTGTTCATGGTTGACGAACTCAGAGGAGAATAAGCACAATACAGGCTTGACCGAAACCTTCAACTCCGCTTGTTCAGCATCTTCTGGGACTCCCTCACTCTCAGGATAAAACGGCTGCACACTTTTCAATAGTTCTACCTATTTTCTCTCCTGTTTTGTCTCTTCTGCAAGATCTGGTTGACCTGAAGTTTCTCTTGAATATTTTGCTAATACCTTTTGTATCTACCAGCTAATATCTTTCCCTCCATCTGTATAACAGATTGCCTTTCTGATTCCCTTTCAGGTCAATACTTCCCACTCAGCATTCCTCCACATTTTATATGTATCTCTTAAGATATTTTTATAGCCCTACTAAAATTCCATTTGTGATATTATCCTGTCTTTATTGCTGTACTACTCTTTTTCTTCATTTTCCTTTGGTACTACAGTACACTATCAACAGGAAATAAATGGTACCCCTTAGTATTATAAATCCACTTAGAAAATTACATAAAATTTCCTAAGCCACTGATCCCTTCTGTATCTTCTTAACCAGCTCGAATGCCGTATGTAGAAGCAGTATCTTTTGACTTCTCTAGAGATTGGTTTAATCTATCCCCTGCGATTTCCCAGTGCATTTTTTCCTAAATTTTTTTTCAATTGAGGTATAATTTAAATTCGGTAACATTCACCCTCTTTAGTGTAGAGTTCAATGAGTTTTGGCAACTGCATACAGTCTCGTAACTACCACCATGAAGGAAACAGAACTGTCCCATCACCCCGGAAGTTCCCTCGTGCCCCTTTGCAACAGTCCTCTCCCCCGACTCTCAGCCTTTGGCAACCACTGATCAGTTTCCTGTTCCTGTAGTTTTGGCTTTTCCAGAATGTGGAGTTAAAATAAAAGTGGAAATGTTTTATTACGTTTAAACTTGAACTTAGTCCTTGTATTTAAAGAAGTAATGGTGTAGGGGTAAGATTTGGCACTCTTGCCGTGGTGGCCCGGCTTCATTTTCTGGTCAGGGAAGCATACCACCCATCTGGCAGTTGTCATACTCTAGTGGCTGCATGTTGCTGTGATGCTGAAAGCTATGCCACCAGTATTTCACATACCAGCTGGGTCACACAAAGTGGACAAGTTTCAGTGGAACTTCCAGCCTCGACAGCCTAGGAAAAAGGACTTGGTTACCCACTTCGGAAAAAATTGGCTATGAAAACCCTATAAATAGCAGTGGAGCATTGTCTAATATAGCAGTGGAAGGCGAGAGGATGATGCAAAAAGACCAGGCAGGGTTCCACTCTGCTGTACACGGGGTGCTAGGGGTTAGAATCAACTCCATGGCACTAACAAATACAAAGAAGAAATTCTAAAAGCTGAGAATAGGTAAATTTTATGCCAAATATACTCAACTGTCCTTGTAATAAGTATTTTGTTTTATTTAGCATTTTAAAATAGAATGAATGCACAGTTCAGAGTTTCATTATACTTTAGTTTTAGAATATTACTATTTTTCTCCAAAAATAATCTTCCCTTTCTCTTAAAAACACTTTTGAATACATTCAGATGTTAAAAGTTTGTTCATTTTGCTTGCTTGCTAAGTAATAAAATATATGAAAGTTAAGTTAGGACATATACAATTTTTTTAAAGGTAGACAAGCTGACATTTCTTTTTGTCTTTCTTTTATACAGGTGTCTGCTTCAGAATGGTAAGTCAATACAATCTGTTTATTTATTTATTTTTGTCATTTTTTTCACTGTTATTTCTAATCACAGAGAGTGAGCAGTTTTCTACTTAGTGCTAGTGTATTGCATATTCTGTCCTTGACAGCAAATGAAGAAGAAATATTTGCATTTCTTCAAAATTACTGATTAAGATTTTTATTAAAGCCATCTTTAGAAAGTAGTTAATATTCAAAATATATAAAGAACTCATGCAACTTAATATCAAAAAAAAAACAACCTTATTAAAAAATGGGCAGAGGACTTGAATAGACCTTTTCCCAAAGAAGACACACAGACAACCAACAGACACATGAAAAGATGCTCAACATCACTAATCATCAGGGAAATGCAAATCAAAACCACAATGAGTGCCACCTCACACCTGTCAGCATAGCTATCATCAAAAAGACTGAAAATAACAAGTGTTGGAGAGGACGTGGAGAAAAGGGAACCCTCATACACTATTGATGGGAATGTAAATTGGTGCAGCTACTATGGAAAACAGTATGGAACCTCCTCAAAAAATTAAAAATAGGACTACCATACGATCCAGCAATTCCAATTCTGAGTATCTGAAGAAAATGAAAGTGCTAGTTCAAAGAGATAAATGCACCCCATGTTCATTGCATTATTTATAATAGCCAAGATATGGAAGCAATCTAAGTATTCGGCAATAGATGAATGGGTAAAGAAGAAGTGGTATATATATACATATACCACATACATATATATATATATGTATATGCACACACACACTCTGGAATATTACTCAGCCATAAAAAAGAATGAAATCTTGCCATTTGTGACAACATGGATGGACCTAGAAGGTAATATGCTAAGTGAAATAAATCAGACAGAGAAAGACAAATACCATGTAATTTCACTTATATGTGGAATCTAAAAAACAAAACAAATGAACAAACAAAACAAAACAGAAACAGACTCATAGGTACAGGAAACAAACTGTTGGTTACCAGAGGGGAGGGGTTGAGGGTGGGCGGAATAGGTGAAAGGGATTAAGAGGTACAGACTTCCAGTTATAAAATAAAGTCACAGGTATGTAATGTACAGCAGAGGGAATATAGTCAATAATATAGTAATAACTTTGTATGGTGAAAAAAAGGTAGCCTATTAAAAACTTTACAGCCTCCCAGTTTTTAGTTAATGTTTTCTATGAATTTCAAAAGTACTTCTCTTAGGATGATTGAATTAAACATTTAATTAGGCATATTGAATATAAAGTATGAGATCTTCCACTTGTTATGAATGAAACAATCCTTCCAGGCAAGGGAATACAGAAATTGCAAGATGAAAAATGCTCATGTTGCATAGGGAAGCGATTCCCAGATTTTTAGAAGTTTAAACTCCTTGTTGCCTTTTAAATTTTTATTTAAAAAAATTTTTTTTGTGAGGAAACTTAGCCCTGGGCTAACATCTGTGCCAGTCTTCCTCCATTTGATGTGGGGTGCCGCCACAGCGTGGCTTGACCAGTAGTGCCAGGTCTGCGCCCAGATCCGAACCTGCAAACCCCAGGCTGCTGAAGTGGAGTACCTGAACTTAACCACTATGCCACCAGGCCAGCCCCTAAACTTTTAGTTTTTGGTATATATACCTTTCCTAAAAGTTAAATGTGGCATTTATTTTCACCTGTTATCTGAGTTGGCAGTCACTAGGTCTCTGTTCTTAACCTCTGAGAGTTTTAACATATTCCCACCAGTAAAGTCTCCGCATTTTGAGGTAGTTCCATCCCCTACAGTTCAAATTATCTTCCTTTTCATTATTACCTGTGAGAGCTTGACTTATTTTCAGAACCAGCTTCTACATCACTCCTAGCTGTAACCAACTCGGTTTGTGTTGCTTCATTTTTGTTGAGCATGTGCAGGGTAGAGATCTTGGTCACCCTGGACTCCAAACAGGGAAGAGCATGTTTTTAAAAAGTTCTAGTAGATTGAATCCACAAGAACTTTAGTATGATATAGTTGAAATAATTCAAAATTAAAATGTTGCTAGTTTTTCGTTTGTCAGTAGCATAACTGAATTTGGAACCAGGAAAAGGAATTAAAAAAAATTAAGAATAATAGGAGACATAAATTTACCCAAAGACAATTATATAACATGCGGCAAGTCCAGAGCCAACAGAAAACATCAGAATCTTTTAATCGAATACTTTATATTGACCATAACTGGTTATCTTTCCTCAGTGATTGCGATTCTTGGAGTGACCATCATTTGGAATGCAGATTAACAATGTAATTTAGTGTTAGCAGACAGGGGAGCAATGCAGCTGAATCTTATGGATCCCAAAACACATCATAGAAACTGTTTCTGAAGTAATTCCCACTATCAGTTTATTGTGTCATAATGTGCTGTCTTTACTGAAAGTGGAATTTAACAAAAAATAGCATTGAAGTGAAGGTTCTTGTAAATAAAGGTATTAACCATAGGTCAGCTGCACAATTTTTGGTGTAGACTATATTTTGGAAAAAAAAGTTACTGTCAGCTTTGCATTTTTTGAGTGTTAGGATAAAGTATGTTGTGAATTCAGACTTTTGATGCTGGACTTCGTCTCTCTTGTTTTCCCCTGAAACCAGTACGCAGAAGATGAGGCTAGGAAAATAGGAGTGGTTGGCTGGGTGAAGAATACCAGCAAAGGCACTGTGACAGGCCAAGTGCAAGGCCCTGAAGAGAAAGTCAATTCCATGTAAGTAATAAGACTAAGAGCACACTCATGCAATTTATGAAATTACCTTAATGTTTCACTGGACAATAAGAATCGTATTGATGAGCCAAATTTAGTTTGTAGATTACAACTAAACTAACAGGCTTTAGGCAGACCAGCAAAGAAATAGAGTTGAGAGTAGGATTTCTACATTTAAGAATGGATTTCCCACTTGGGCAGGCCCCTAAAGAGAGCAACAGCATCTCTCTCCAGTCTACGTGAAATGTGCTCTGTGAAGTCTCCACTAATATGGGGGCAACATCCAGGGCCCAAGTGTTTCTCATCTGAAGTGGTTGTGAAGAAGCACAGTGCCTTAGGATGGTTCTTAAAGTTCTTAAAGTAGTCTTCAAGGCAAAAAGATTGCCATCTCCTTTTCATTGTTTAAGTATCTTATTTATCTATTTGTAATTTTATTTTTACTGTCAATGAAAGTGTGTTTAATGAGGTGTATGGTTACCATAATCTGAGTCCTTGCAGTCCAAAGGAGAGCAGATTCAGTAATATAGACAAAAGTGCCCTGTGTGCACAGTGTGATTTCCAAAGGCTTTTCAGCTTCACAATTTCCACTGTTCTCTCTTTTTTTATTATTATTATTGAGTTCATAATAGTTTACATCATTGTGAAATTTCAGTTGTACATTATTTCTTGTCTCTCACCACGTAAGTGCTCCCCTTCACCCCCCACCCCCGTCCCTATGGTAACCACTGAACTGTTTTCTTTGTCCATGTGTTTGTTTATATTCCACATATGAGTGAAATCATATGGTGTTTGTCTTTTTCACTCTGGCTTATTTTGCTTAGCATAATACCCTCCAGGTCCATACGTGTTGTTGCAAATGGGATGATTTTTTCTTTTTTTATGCCAGAGTAGTATTCCATTGTATATATGTACACCACATCTTCTTTATCCAATCATCAGTCAGTGGGCACTTGGATTGTTTCCATGTCTTAGCTATTGTGAATAGTGCTGTGATGAACATAGGGGTGCATATGTTACTTTGGATTGTTGATTTCAAATTGTTTGGGTCGATACCCAGTAGTGGGATAGCTGGGTCATATGGTATTTCTATTTTTAGTTTTTTGAGGAATCTCTCTACTGTTTTCCAAGGTGGCTGCACCAGTTTGCATTCCCACCAGCAGGGTATGAGGGTTCCCTTTTCTCCGCACCTTCTCCAACATTTGTTAGTTTTAGTCTTAGTGATTATAGCCATTTTAAGAGGTGTAAAGTGGTATCTTAGTGTAGTTTTGGTTTGCATTTACCTGATGATTAGCGATGTTGAACATCTTTTCATGTGTTTATTGGCCATCTGTATATCTTCTTTGGAAAAATGTCTGTTCATATCCTCTGCCCATTTTTTGATTGGACTGTTTGTTTTTTGGTTGTTCAGTTGTGTGAGTTCCTTATATACTACAGAGATTAACCCCTTGTTGGATATATGATTTGCAAATATTTTCTCCCAATTTGTGGGTTGTCTTTTTGTTTTGATCCTAGCTTCTTTTGCCTTGCAGAAGCTCTTTAGTCTGATGAAGTCCCACTTGTTTATTTTTCATTTGTTTCCCTTGTCTGAGAAGACGTGGTATTTGAAAAGATCCTTTTAAGTTCGATGTCAAAGACTGTACACCTATATTATCTTCCAGGAGTTTTATGATTTCAGGACTTATCTTCAAGTCTTTGATCCATTTTGAGTTTATTTTTGTGGTGGTGTGAGACAATGATCTGCTTTCATTCTTTTTGCGGTCCGTTTTTCCCAACACCATTTATTGAAGAGACTATTTTTTCTTCATTCTATGTTCTTGGCACCTTTGTCAAAGATAAGCTGTCCGTAGATGTGCGGTTTTATTTCTCGGCTTTCAGTTCTGCTCCATTGATCAGCGTGCCCGTTTTTGTACCAGTACCATGCTGTTTTGATAATGGCTTTGTAGTACATTTTGAAGTCAGGGATTGTGATGCCTCCCACTTTGTTCTTTTTTCTCAGGATTGCTTTAGCAATTCAGGGTCTTTGGTTGCCCCATATGAATTTTAGGATTCTTTGTTCTATTTCCGTGAAGAATGTCAATGGGATTCTGATTGGGATTGCATTGAATCTGGAGATAGCTTTCAGTAGTATGGACATTTTAACTATGTTTATTCTTCTAATCCATGTGCATGGAATCTCTTTCCATCTCTTTATGTCATCATCTATTTCCTTCAATAATGTCTTATAGTTTTCATTGTATAAGTCCTTCACCTCCTTGGTCAAATTTATTCGTAGATATTTTATTCTTTTTGTTGGGATTGTAAATGGAATTGTATTCTTTAGTTCTCTTTCTGTAAGTTCGTTATTAGAGTATAGAAATGCATGTGATTTTTGTTAGTTGATTTTGTACCCTGCAACTCTAGTGTAGTTGTTGATTATTTCTAATAGTTTTCTGATGGACTCTTCAGGGTTTTCTATATATAAGATCATGTTGTCTGCAAATGGCAAGAGTTTCACTTCTTCACTCCCTATTTGGATTCCTTTTATTCCTTTCTCTTGCCTAATTGCTCCAGCCAAAACCTCCAGTACTCACCTACAACATGACTAACAATAATGTACAACTGAAATTTCGCAAGATTGTAAACTATCATAATCTTAATAAAAAGTTAAAAAAAACAACCTCCAGTACTATGTTGAATAAGAGTGGTGATAGTGGGCATGCTTGTCTTGTTCCTGTTCTCAGAGGGATGGCATTCAGTTTTTTCCCCATTGAGTATGATGTTGGCTATGGGTTTGTCATATATGACCTTTATTATGTTGAGGTAATTACCTTCTATCCCCATTTTATTAAGAGTTTTTATCATAAATGGATGTTGGGTCCTGTCAAATGCTTTTTCTGCATCTATTGAGATGATCATGCAGTTTTTATTCTTCATTTTGTTAATGTGCAGTATCACATTGATTGATTTGTGGATGTTGAACCATCCCTGTGTCCCTGGTATAAATCCCATTTGATCATAATGTATGATCTTTTTGATGTATTGCTGTATTCAGGTTGCCAATATATTGTTGAGGATTTTTGCATCTATGTTCATCAGCGATACTGGCCTGTAGTTTTCCTTTTTTGTGTTGTCCTTGTCAGGCTTTGGTATCAGAGTGATGTTGGTCTCGTAGAATTTGTTAGGAAGCCTTCCATCTTCCCTAATTTTTTGGAATAGCTTGAAAAGGATAGGTATTAAATCCTCTTTGAAAGTTTGGTGGAATTTTCCGGGGAAGGCGTCTGGTCCTGGGCTTTTATTTTTTGGGATGTTTTTGATTACTGTTTCAATCTTCTTACTTGGATTGGCCTACTCAGATTATCTATTTCTTCTTGATTCAGCTTTAGGAGGTTGTGAGAGTCTAAGAATTTATCCATTTCTTCTACACTATCCATTTTGTTGGCATACAGCTTTTTGTAGTATTCTCTTATAATCTTTTGTATTTCTGTGGTATCCATTGTTATTTTTTTTCTTTCATTTCTAATTTTATTTATCTGAGCTTTCTCTCTCTTTTTCTTTGTAGGTCTGACTAGGGGTTTGTCAATTTTACTTATCTTCCCAAAGAACAGCTCTTTGTTTCATTGATCCTTTCTGCTGCATTTTTTGTTTCAGTTGCATTTATTTCTGCACTGATTTTTATTATTTCTCTCCTTCTGCTGACTTTGGGCTTTGTTTATTCTTCTTTTTCAAATTCAGTTAGGTTAGCTTATTTGGCATTTTTCTTGTTTGCTAAGGTGAGCCTGTATTGCGATGAGTTTCCCTCTTAGTACTGCTTTTGCTGCATCTTGTATGAGTTGATATGGTATGTTTTCATTTTCATTTGTCTCTAGATTTTTTTTATTTTTCCTTTAATTTCTTCAATGATCCATTGGTTGTTCAATAACCTGTTGCTTAGTCTCCACATCTTTGTCCCTTTCTCAGCTTTTTTCTTTTAATTAACTTTTAGCTTCATAGCATTGTGATTGGAAAAGATGCTTGTTATTATTTCAATCTTCTTAAATTTGTTGAGGCTTGCCTTGTTTCCCAGCATATGGTGTATCTTTGAGAACGTTCCATGCACACTTGAGAAGAATGTGCATTCTGCTGTTTTTGGATGGAGTGTTCTATATATGTCTATTAAGTCCAACTGATCTAGTTTTTCCTTAATTCCACTGTTTCCTTGTTGATTTTCTTTCTAGAGGATCTATCCATTGATATGAGTGGAGTGTTGAGGTCCCCTACTATTATTGTGTTGTTATTAATATCTCCTTTTAGGTTTGTTAATAGTTGCTAGTATTTTGGTGCTCCTGTGTTGGGTGCATAGATATTTATGTGTTATGTCATCTTGGTGGAGTGTCCCTTTGATCATTATATACTGCCCCTCTTTGTCTCTCTTTACCTGTCTTGTCTTAAAGTCTACTTTGTCTGAGATAAGTATTGCGACATCTGCTTTCTTTTGTTTGCCATTAGCTTGGAGTATCGTCTTCCATCCCTTCACTCTGAGCCTGTGTTTGTCATTGGAGCTGAGGTGTGTTTCCTGGAGGCAGCATATTGTTGGGTCTTGTTCTTTAATCCATCTCGCCACTCTATGTTTTTTTATTGGAGAATTCAATCCATTTACATTTAGGGTGATTATTGATATATGAGGGCTTAATGCAGCCATTTTATCACTCATTTTCCAGTTCTCCTGCATTGCCTTTGTTTCTCATCCCATGTGTTTCGGTCTACCAATTGAGTTGTGTAGTTTTTTATGTTGTGTTTCTTTGTTTTCTCCTTATGTATTATTTGTGTCTCTGTTCTGCTTTTTTGTTTAGTGGTTACCATGAGGTTTGTATTCAAAATCTTGTAGATAAGGTAGTCCATTTTCTGATGGCCTCTTACTTCCTTAGACTAAACCGATTCAGTCCCTTTCCTCTTCCTCTCCTAAGTTGTTTTTCTCAAGTCTTATTCCATCTTGTGTTGTGAGTTTGTGGTTAAAATGACAAGATTACCTTTCTTTTTGGTGTTTTCCTTCCCTGTATCTTTAATGTTATACTTGAGTATTTGCTAATCTGTTCTGATGTATAGCTACAATTTTCTGCTTTTGTCTACCTATTTATCTCCTTATTCCATGGTTTGTAACCCCTTTCTCCCCCCCTTTTATTTTTCAGGTAGGAGGGTCTTCTTGAGAATTTCTTGTAAGTGTGTGTGTGGGGGTCTTGTGGCTATGAACTCCCTTAGCTTTTGTTTGTCTGGGAAAGTTTTTATTTCTCCATCATATCTGAAGGATATTTTCACTGGATAGAGTATTTTCGCTGGAAGTTTTTGTCCTTCAAAGATTTAAATATGTCATTTCAGTTCTCTCCTAGCCTGTAAGGTTTCTGCAGAGAAATCCACTGAAAACCTGATAGTAGTTCCTTTGTAGGTTATTTTCTTCTGCCTTGCTGCCCTTAGTATTTTTCATTTCTCATTTACTTTTGCCAGTTTCACTACTATATGCCTTGCTGTATGTCTTTTTACATTGACACATTTAGGAGATCTGATAGCCTTTCCACATGGATTTCCATCTCCTTCCCCAGGTTTAGGACGTTCTCTGCCATTATTTCTTTGAACAAGCTTTCTGCTCCATTCTCCTTCTCTCCTCCCTCTTGAATACCTGTAATTGTTATGTTGCATTTCCTAATTGAGTCAGATATTTCTTGGAGACTTTCTTCATTTGTTTTTAGTCTTAGTTTTCTCTCCTCCTCTATCTGGAATTTTTCAATATGTCTATCCTCCATTATGCTGGTTTGCTCCTCTATGGTGTCCGATCGAGCATTCAGGGAATCCATATTGTGTTTTGTCCCATTGATTGTGTCTTTCATCTCCATTATTTCTGATTGACTCTTCTTTATAGTTTCAATCTCTTTTGTGAAGTAGCTTCTGAACTTGTTGAATTGTTTCTCTACATTCTCTTTTAACTCATTGAGTTTTTTGATAATAGCTATTTTGAATTCTCTGTCATTTCGATTATATATTTCTGTGTCTTCAGGACTGATTTCTGGATACTTGTCATTTTCTCTCTGGTCTGAGGATTTAACACAATTTTTTTTTTAATTTTTTTTTTTTTAAGAATTTATTTTTTCCTCTTTCTCCCCAAAGCCCCCCGGTACATAGTTGTATATTCTTCATTGTGGGTCCTTCTAGTTGTGGCATGTGGGACGCTGCCTCAGCGTGGTTTGATGAGCAGTGCCATGTCCGCGCCCAGGATTCAAACCAACGAAACACTGGGCCACCTGCAGCGGAGTGTGCGAGCTTAACCACTCGGCCACGGGGCCAGCCCCAACACAATTTTTGATACTGCTAGATGGTCTGCCTTGGTTCTTTTGCATCCTGGTATTATTTGGTTGCAGTTACCACCTATTGCCACTGGATGGGGGTCAAGAGCCACGTATTCTGAGCCATCTGCAATCAGCTGGGATCTTAGGCACTGGAGCTGGTTCTGGGCAGGTGGGAGGGAGGGGCTCTTTTTCTGTGTGCTCTCAGGGGTTTTATCACTCTGCTGTTGCTATCTGCTCTCCTGGGGTTTGGCTTGATGAGGTCACCCCTGCATTAGCTTTCACCTCAGTATGGGCTTTCCACTAGGCTGGGAAGGACCTCTGGGATCTTTGATGGTCCTGCGAATGAACATCCCCTCCTCCCTTCCTTCCCTCGCTGAAGCCATGCGCAGTCCTGGATGGCAGTCTTTTGGGGAGGGAGTGAAGTTTTCTATTAACCTCATTCCATTTCCTCCGAGGGGGGCTCCAGCTTCTCCACTGTCCGACATATGGCTGCATGGGTCTCTCAGATGTCTTTTGTGTTGTGTGGATGTCCTCTGTTGGAGTATCAATGTCTTTTTCATTGTATGGTGGATGGAAGAGATCACCAGAGATCTCACTCGGCCATGATGCTGATGTCGCTCTACCATCTTTTTTTTTTTAATAAAATATCACTAACATTTATTGAGCATTTGCAACATGTTAGGCAGTGTGCTAAACACTTTACACAGATTATTTCATTTAATCTTCATAACAGATCCTATGAGGTAGGTAGTATTAATTATACCCAATTTATTTTATTTTATGGTTTGTAGTTTATCTTTGTTTTCATTACTTAATGTTTTCAGATTTAAAAGGCAATACTTTTTTGCTTATTGTACTAAGTGAAGGAACAAAATGCAGGGAGGCATAAGAACAAGGCTAGTAATCTGCACCTTCCCCTCAGCTTCCCTCCCCTTTACGTAACCTGTGCCAGTGGCCTCATGACTACTTTCCAGAGCTTTGTCTTTCACTTAAAAATATTCAAGCATACATTAATAATTAGAATTTTGCTTGTTTTTACTGAAATAGTATACTTTATGCATATTTTTCTGTAACTAGCTTTTTCATTTCATGGACATTCAACATCCGTAAATATATAACTACCAACTTCTTATTTTTTCTAATTTCTTTATGTATAGGTACATACTTTTATTTGTGTGTAAAACCACATCTCACTTGAAAAGTAAGGTCTAAAAATGTAATTTCATAAAATGTGGGGTAACAGTTATTGGAAAACAGTATTTTTCAGTAGGATTGTCACAGAATGCACAAAAGACAAGGTTGTGAGTCTTATGCGGTACACAACTAATAGTTCAATGGATGAGAGAATGCTGAATGTCTATGAGGTAGTTTGAGAATGGGGACTATGTGGAGGATGGATGCTCATGCCAATCATGCTGTATTGTAATCCATTTTGTAGCAGGTTTTTGATTAATTTCCTCAACATCACTGTAATCATATTATATGTTCTGCCCATTTTTTCTTTCCAGCTACTGCATACCTCTCCTCCCCTGCACACCACCAGTAATCTATGTCAGCAACCTGTGTGTTTCCTTCTGTGTTTGTCTCCATGTTCAACTTCTCATATACACACACTGGGGTCCACATGTATTTTTGGGTGGTGATCAGTGTTTGCTTTTCAAATATGGGATCATGGTGTATGCACTTCTCTGCATCTCACTGTTGCCATTCAATTCAAAATCCCTCCAAGTCAGATGTTATAGCTCTAATCCATTCTTTTGAATAGCTGCTTCATATTCTACAGTATAAATGTCCCATTATTTATTACCTTATTGGTGGGAACTCATTTTGTTTCTCATTTACTTTTTCAATGAGAGCAATGCTATAATAAACATTTCATGGGGATTTTATTTTTATGGGGGAGAGTCCCAAGAGTGTGATTTGTTGGTTGGAGTGTCTGTGTATTTTTTTTTTTTTTTTTTAAAGATTTTATTTTTTCCTTTTTCTCCCCAAAGCCCCCCGGTACATAGTTGTATATTCTTCGTTGTGGGTCCTTCTAGTTGTGGCATGTGGGACGCTGCCTCAGCGTGGTTTGATGAGCAGTGCCATGTCCGCGCCCAGGATTCGAACCAACGAAACACTGGCTGCTTGCAGCGGAGCGCGCGAACTTAACCACTCGGCCACGGGGCCAGCCCCGTCTGTGTATTTTTAATTTAAAAATATTTGTCAGACCACTTTTCAAAACAGCTGTTAACTATTTACATTTTTTTCTCTTCATCCTGTGTGCAATTTGTTTTATTGCTCTCTAATTTTTCTTTTATCTGATTGGGTGTAGAGTGACATTATTTTTTACTATAATTTGCATTTCTCTAATTACTAGTTACTTTGAGCTTTTTCATGCTCAGGACCATGTAGTGTTTTCTTGTGAACTCCCTTTTCACATCCTTTACCCATTTTGCATTGAATTCCTGTCTCTAGCCAGTTTTTAAGAGCTCTTTGTATATTGGTGATGATTACTAACTCATTATCTGTTATCTCTTTTGCAAGTATTTTCCCAAATCTCTCATTTGCTTGTTAGTTTTGTTTATGATAGCTTTTTAAACAAAAATTGTTTTTAATTTTTATAAACTCAACTATGGTTATCTTTTCTTTCTGGTTAAGAAACAGATTGTGTTGTTTCCTTGGTTTCCTTCTAATGTTTGATGCTTTATTTATTACATTAAATTAAGTAAATTAAGCATTTACTCCATCTGGAATTTGTTTTTTATTTATAATATGAGATTGGGGACTATTTTCTACCAGATGGATAGCCAGTTGTGCCGTAACCATTTATTAAATAATCACTCTTTTCCCTTGAATTGAAATACATTTTTTGTCATGTACTAAAATCTCATATAAACTGGATTTTATTTCTGGATTCCTATACAATACTCCATATTGATTTAATTACAGTGGCTTTATAGTATATTTCCTTTCACCATTCTTCTTCATTCATTCATTTGCTTTCTTGGGCTTTTATTTTCTCTCTAAACTTTGAGATACTTTTATCCATTTAATTGGAATTATATTTGTTTTCTAAAAAAAATTTCTCTGATTATCTTACAGATATGCCATCTAAAATAAACTTTATTTTTTAGAACAGTTTTAGATTTACAGAAAAGTTCTGAAGATAGTACATACGTTATAATTAATGAATCAATATTAATACATTAAAGTCTATATTTTATTCAGGTTTTCTCAGTTTTTGCCTAATGTCCTTTTTCTCTTCTAGGAACCCATTGTTTTACTTGCTTTTTAATGGTACATTTTTATATTTTCAAGAGAATTGATGTTAAGTCTTGTCATCTAAGAATAGGGATATCTTTTCATTTGCTCAGATTTTAAAATTTATCCTTCAATATGATTTTATGATTATCATCATATAGGTTATATGCTTTTCTTGCTAAGTTTATTCCTAAGTATTTGTCTTCATCAGTTTGAGCTGCTCTAACAAAGTACCACAGACTGGTGGCTTATAAACAGCAGAAATTTATTTCTTAAAGTGCAAGAGGCTGGAAGTCCCAGATCAGAGTGCCGGCAAGGCCGGGTTCTGGTGACAGCCCTCTTCTGGGTTGCAGACTACTGACTTCTCACTGTATCCTCACGTGGTGGAAAGAGCTAGCTAGAATTCTGGCCTCAGCTTATAAGGACACTAATCCCATTCATGAGAGTTTCACCTTCATGACCTAATTACCTCCCAGAGGCCCCAACGCTAAATACCAAGACATTGGGGGTTAGACATCAACATGTGAATTTTGACTGGGGCATATTCAGTCCATAACAATATTTTATTGCCTTTTTCACTGTTGTGTATGGAATATTTTTCTTATTTCCGTTTCTGGGTACTAATGCTAGAATAGGGAAAACCTAATAACTTTTATATATTTATTTTATATCATAGAGTTATCTTATCAAATATTCTCATTAGATCTACTAGGTTTTTTTTTTTTTTTTTGTAAATAGTCATTGGAGTTTCTAAATATACAATTATGTAATCAGCAAAAATAGTGTATCATTTTTTCAGTGTTTATGTCATTTGCTAGATGCATCAAACCAATGTTGAATGATAGTAGCAATAGTGGACATCCCTGTCTGGTTTCTGGTTTTATTTGAAATAGTTTTATTGTTTCACCAAGTAGAATGATGTTTGCTGTTGATTTTTGGTAAATATACCTCATCACATTGAATTTCACTCTTGCATTCCTTGATTTAAGCTCTGATTGGTCATAGTGTATTATTGTTTTGAATCATTGCTTAATATTGCTACCAATATTTTATATAGAGTTTTTGCATCTATATACATAAGTAAGATTATGGTTTCCCTTTTTTTGGTACTATATCAGGTTTTGATGTTAAGGTGTTGCTGGCTTCATAAAATGTATTAGGAAGTTTTCCATCCTTTCCTTCATTCTGGAATAATTTAAATAATGTTGGAACTACTGTTCTTAGGTTTGCCTGAAACAAGTTATGAAATCACTTGGTCCTGGTCCCTTCTCAATGGTTGGCCTTTAACCACCTTTGCCATCTGGTCTATTGTAATTGGTGTATTTGAGTTTGCTACTTGTTCCCAGATTCATTTATATTTTGCTAGGAAATTATCCAATTGTTCTAGGGTTTCAAATTTGTTGATGTCGATTTTATAATTTAAAAACTCTCTTTGTATCTGTGTTTATATCTCCTTTGAAAATTCCTAATCTTGTATAATTTTATTCTCTCCTCCTTCTTCCGTAATCAGGTTCAGAAGGAATTTATTTATTTTATTGATATATTTTAAAAAACAGCTTTTGGATTTATCGATCATTTCTACTATTTTTTGCTTTTTCGTTTCATTAATTTCAGCTTTCATCTTTATTAATTCCTCTTTATTTTCTTGTTGCTCTTTCTTTAAGTGTTCAACATGTAGTTGCCTTTAGTTTTAAGTCTTTTTAAGTTAATGATTAGACATTTCCCCTGAATATAGCTTTTGCTTTGTTCCAAAGGTTTGGTAAAAGTGTTCTTTTCATTGCTTTTCTGGATAGTTTGTAATTTCATTTTTTATTTCCTCTTTGAGCTAATAACCAGTGGTATTCTGGGTATGTATTTTTTAAATTTCCAGTGCTTATGATATTTTTGGTCACCTTTCATTATTTATTTCTATTTTTATTTGATTATGATCTGAGAATGGGGCCTAGAAGATCTCTACTTTTAAAAATTTGTTAGGTCCTTCTGGTGACATGATTTATTTGGATAGATTAATTAGGATGCCGTAGGCTGTAAGTAACAGAATATCCGATTAAAAGTGACTTAATGAAAGGACTGATTTTTCTCACTTTCCAAAAAGATTGAGGCAGGTGGTTCCAGGTTGGTTCGGTGGCTCCTTATGTTAGGGTTCTGGGGTCAGTTTCTCTGGAACCATCTTGGCTTTTTTCCCTTCTGCTCACCTGCAAGTCCTGCATAGCCTCACAGAATTGGTTCAAAGGCAGGAAGAAGGCGAGGCTTTTTCATCACACGACTCTTTCTTCTCAGAGAGGAAATTCTTAAAAGACCCCAGCAGATTTTCTACAGGTTCTGCTGGGCAGAACTCAGTCTCAGGCCTGTGCTCTGGCTTCAAGTGATATTTGGGGGTTCTGGCATTTTTAGATTTCCTCTTAGCAGATGGCATTTGGCATCAAGAAAGAAGAGAGGGGAGAATGGCTGTTGGGGGGATACCCAACAATGTTGACTGTAAAAGAGAGCTGAAAAGAAGGTATATTCTCTTTCTGAGGCATATGAGATTTCATGTATACATGTTTGAATGTGTTGATTATATTATTCAATTCCACTATTTTTTGACAACTGAATCCACTTACTTGTGAAAGAGGTGCATTAAAGCCTTTCTGTATATTTTTATCAAGTTATCCTTGCAATTTAATTTTTCTTTACATTTCTTGCTGTTGTGTTGTTTGATGCATACAGGTTTATGATGTGTCGTCTTCATAAACAGTGCCTTTTTTTATTATGTAGTCTGTCTTCATACATTTTAATTTAATGCTTTTAAATTCACTTTCTATGCTGCTACTCCTTTCTTTCTCCTCCATAAGGGCTGGCATGTGGTAGACAAGTTGTTCCAACTTACTCTTCATCAAGATTGTGTTGGTTATACCTTTGCATTACCATTTAAGTTTTAGATCAAGTTGTCAAGTTTCACAAAACAACCTGTTGAATTTTGACTGGAATTGCATTGAGTGTATAGATAAATTTAGGGAGAATTTATGTCTCAAATGTGATAAATCTCTCATGTATTTTGTTCTTCTCTAATTCTCTCAATAATATATTATAATTTTCTGCATAAAGGTCTTGGATATTTTTCCCCAGGTATTTGAAGTTTTGATGCTGTTATAAGTGCTTTTTAAGCATTTTTTTCTGTTTATTGCTAATATGTAGAAATCCAATTCAATTCAGTTTTGTAAATTGCCTTATATCCAGTGATTTTGCTAAACTTATTTGTTGACTCTAATAATTTGCATATAGATTCTTTTGAATTTTCTGTGTACATGATTCTATATATCATCCAAGAATAATGAAAGTTTTAGTTTTTTCTTATTCTTTACCTTCTTATTTCTTTTTCTTGCCTCATTATACTGGTTAGGACTTCAAGTACAATACTGAATAAAAGTAGCAGTGATAATAGGCATCCATGTCTTGTTACTGATCTCAAACTTTCAACATTTTACTATTAAATAGTATACTTGATTATAAGTTTTTTTGTAGATACTATTTATCAGATTAAAATTCCCTTCTATTTTTAAAATCATTAATTGGTGCTGAATCCTATCAAATACTTTTTCTATGTCTATTGAGATGATGATATGATTTTCCTCCTTTATTCTGTTATTGAGACAAATTATATTGATCGATATTGTAATGATAACATTACAATAAACTCGTTAGTTATAGTTGATTTTTCTTTTTATATATTGCTAGATATTGTTGCTCCTGGTTTGTTTAATATTTTTGCACTTATATTCACGTGAGAGAGTGGTCTGTAATCTTCCTTTCTTATAATGTCAAAGTTATGCAGGTCTCAAATTTATATACTATTGGCGTTATTCTTTAAATAGTAGAATTCATCAGCTAGTCCTTCTGGGCTGAGAGTTTTCTTTGTGAAAATGTTTTTAATTACAGATTCAATGCCTTTTTATAGTTTTAGGACTATTCAAATTTTCTTCTCCTTTTGTCAATTTTTGTAAGTTGTATTTTAAAAAATTCGTTCATGTTTTTAAAAATTTTCAATTTATTGGCATAAAACATTATTATCTTTTTAATATTGTAGTATATATAGCATTTTTTCCCCTTTAATTCCATCAGTTGTCTGTACTGTTTTTTACTCTTTTTCTCTCTAAGCTTTGATTGGTATTATTAGTCTTCTCAAAGAACTAACTTCTGCCTTTGTTGATTCTTTCTATATATGATTATTTCTTATTTCATTAATTTTGCTGTTACAATTTTGCTGCAATTATTTTCTTCTGTTTTCTTTGTATTTAGTTTGCTGCTCTTTTTATAACTTCTTGAGAGGGATGCTTAGTACATTGATTTTTATGCTTTTCTTTTTTCTAATATATATTTGAAAAGTCTATAATTTTATCTCTATGCACTGTTTTAGCTGTTTTTATATACCATTAGGGTAATTTTAGGGTAATTTTCTCTTTGATCCATGAATTATTTAGCAATATATTTATTAGTTTCTAAGTATATCCAGATTCTCTAGGTATTCTTTTGTTATTGATTTTGCCCTATAGTCAGAGAATATTCTATATATGATTTCAGTCTTTTGAAGTTTGTCAAGACTGTTTTTGTGGCCCAGTATACAATCATTTTTATAAAAGTCGTCTATGTGTTGCAAAGAATGTATGTCCTGTAATCATTGGATATAGTGTTTTGTATGTCCATTAGATCAAATTTGCTGAACCGTATTGTTCAAAACCTTTATTGATTTATTTTGACTGCTTGTCCAATTATCATTGTGGACTTGCTTCTTTCTTCTGGCAGATTTGTCAATTTTTACTTTATATATTTTGAGTCCATGTTATCTGGTGCATGCAAATTTAGACCTATTGTAGTCTCCTGGTGACTTAAGCCTTTTATCATTATGAAGTGTCCCTCTCTATCTTTAATAATGCTTTTTGCCTTAAACTTACTTTGTCTGATATTAATAGGTCATACAAGTTTTATTTCTGTATGTGTTTTCATAGAATATCTTTTATTTTCAATGTTTCTTTCTCATCGTGTTTTATATGTGTCCCTTGTAAACAGCATATAGTTGAGTTTTGTTTCTTTATGCAACCATATAAGCTTTGTTTTTAAATTAGATTATTTAGTCCATTTGAGCTTAATGGAATTACTGATATATTTGGAATGAATTTTACATTTTGCTATGTTCTTTCCACTTATTAGTTCCATGTTACTTTTATTCTCCTTTCTAGCCTTCATTTGGATTGACTATTTTTTATTATTACACTTTCCCCTCTATTAGTTTAGAAGTTGTGTCTTCTTTTATTTCTTTTACTAGTGTTTTCCCTAGAGATGCAACATACAATCATAACTGTAAGTTTCTTATTAATTTATGGCTTTACTCTCTTTTCTAACAATGCATGATCTATAGCACCCTTCATGTCTCTTCATCTCCCTATTTATTTAGATGCTATTGTGTATTTTATTTATCTATTTTAAACCTCACAAGACATATTATTTTTTTAAGTCAAATTTGGGTTTTTTTTTCCCATATATTTACCATTTTTGTTGCTTCCCCCCCCTTCCCAATTCTCTGGGCTTCTGTATAGGAATATTTCTATTCTGCCAGACGAATGTTCTTTAGTGTCTTCTTTAATTTGGGCCTGCTGGTGATTTACTTCAGTTTTTGTTTATCTCTATGTATTTTTATTTTACCTTTATTCTTGAAAAATATCTTTGCTGTGTGTAGAATTCTAACATGGCAGTTATGTTCTTCCAGCAGCCTGTGGATGCCATTGCAATGTTCTGGCTCCTGTTGTTGTGTTATGAAGTCAGCTGTCAGTTTTACACATTGCTTCTTTAAAGTAATTTAGCTGCATATAAGATGACAATAAGAGTAAAATTGCCAGTTTACAATCTGCAATGATAAATTTAACATTTAGCCAGTCAGTTGGTTTAGGTGCTTTTCTCCAGTAATATTTAGTTCTCTGGATACAGATGCAGAGAAGAGTTGAAGGAGGGTTCATCCAGGGCTGCTTGTTGCCAGCTACACTGAGAAGTGAGAGAGCAGGGACTAGAGGGTATTCACAAGGGTGTGAATAGAATGATGGATCCTGGAATCTAGTTTGGACAAGAAAAGAAATGAGCTGGGAGGAGTTGATAGGCAGTGAGAAACGGTTGTTTTATTGGATTTTGGATCTAAAGAATCGTAACAGCTTCTAAGAGGACTGTTTTGTTGCACAACGCAGTCCTAGGATCAGTGGAGTCAACGCAGAAAGGAAGGGATGGGATGGGGGCTGTGGGAGATCCTCGTGTTTCTGCCCCTTTGTGAGTGTAGGTCTAGTATAGGTGGGCTCTTTCACTGACTTTTTTTTTTTTTTCCTGTTTCTGGTGGCTCTATAACTGGACTTCATCTGAGCGTTGCTAAGGGGAAATTCTTCCTGGTGTCTGAAAGATTATTGAAATTTTCTACATTTTGGTGTTGTCATGATTGTCTCTTTTTACATTTTTTTATTGTGGGATTTTCAAACATACACATGAATAGAAAGAATGCGACAATGACCCCCATGTGTCTATTATCCAGTTTCAGTAACAATTTCTGGCATTCTTGTTTCACATATTCCTCCAGCTTTTCTTTTGTTTTTGTTATTGTTTGAGTATTTAAAGTGAATTTCTCGCATTATATTATTCACCTGTAAGCTAGCTTGAACAATATGAAACTGCCTATATTCGACAAAATTTTGACATACAAAACAGCAATTTCATATTGTTTAATCTAATACTACTATTTTTCTCTAACAGAAACTCTATAGACCTAACAATATCTTTTTCAAAACCCCACAGCAGATCTACCTCTAAATGTCGAGTGCATCCCATAACCTGTCAGTTGCGCTCTCCCTGGAAGCTTGTCTTCCTCCCAGTCTGGCTCTAGGCTTGCTGCACAGCTGTCATTCCAGTGCTTTTGTTTGCTCCTTTTCCTGGAGCAGTTCCTCTTTCCTCAATCACATGTTTTCATTTCCTTGATTTATTCCCTTGCTTTGTTGAAACAAAATTTTCCATAAGCTTCCCAAGGAAAGGTACGAGAGAGACAGTTTGTATCCTTGCCTGCCTTCATTTGCCCTCAGACTTGATTGATTGTTTGAGTTATAAAATTCGACACCAAAAATCATCTCCCACTCAGGATTTTTTTTTTTTTTTTTTGAGGAAGATTAGCCCTGAGCTAACATCTGCTGCCAATCCTCCTCTTTTTGCTGAGGAAGGTTGGCTGTGAGCTAACAGCCATGCCCATCTTCCTCTACTTTATATGTGGGACGTCTGCCACAGCATGGCTTGATGAGTGGTGTGTAGGTCTGCACCCAGGATCCGAACTGGCAAACCTCAGGCCCCTGAAGTGGAGCCTGCGAACTTAACCACTAGCCACCAGGCTGGCCCCTCCCACTCAAAATTTTGAAGGCATAGTTCCATGACTTCTTGTGTTGCCCTTGAGAGACTTGATGTCATTCTCATACAAAGGATTGTTTATTCCTCTCAGAAAGCTTTTTAGATGTTCAATTTATCCCTGTTTGTCTGCATTTTCAGAATTATCTGCCTTCGTGCATGTTTTAATTTCTTTTTAAATGCTGGTCTCTTGGAGGAGGAGAATTCTTTCTTTGACAATTTCTTTCCCTCTCTCCTCTTGGTTCTCCTCTTTCGAAACCTCTATGTGGACCTGATCCTCTAATTTCCAACTTTTCTTGCCTAGTTTCTAAACTTTATCTGGGAAATTGTCTCAAATTTGTCTTCCAGCCTTCCTTTTATTTTTTAAATTTTTTTCTGCCACTACCTTTTAATTGTTTCTACTTTGTAGCACCTTGTTCTTGTTTTTTTCATGTCTTTCTGAGGATATTGTTTTTCTTTTTGTTTTCTTCTGCTTTTTGCATTGTTTCTGTTTCTTCTAAGTCGCTTTTCTTTCACACCTCCTTGCCCTTCTTTTTTTGTTTCTGTTTGTTTTGCTTTGCTCTTTCATACCACAGGCTTTCCTTACAATCATATTTTCAGTAGCTTACTCATAAATATGAACAGACAGCCAAGAATAAACAGACTTTTAAGGGAATTTTCCAACATGTAATTATAGACTTGTTGGCTTGAGGAATGGTGGTGACTGGTGGAGAGCTGGCCTTTTTGTTGGGGAACCTCCAAATGTGAAATCTGTAGGTCTTGTCTTCTGCAGTCCCGGGTGCCTCCAAACCCTGAGTCTTCTGTGGGTTCTGCAAGGTGAGCTGACCTGTTTCTCATTGTTTTTGCTTCTGCAGGCACTTGGGCTGTAGCATCCTTTGTTTTCTGTGTGGTTGCTCCTCCATCTGCGTCTCTTCTAATTTGTTGAAATCTCTTGTTCAGGTTTATAGTTTTGTATCAGCTAGGAATAATATCAGCTGCAAGCTAATAGGAAACCAGACTTAAAGTTGATAAAATAAATAGGGGTTCATTTTTCTCAGTAACAAGAAGTCTGGAGAGAGATAGTTATTGGCCTTGGTTCAGTAGCTCAGTGATATCAGGGCCAATGTCTCTGTGATTCTCTCAGCCTTTCCCTCATGATCAGAAAAGGAAAAGTGTAGCTGCGTATAATATCCATCATTAAGACAGGAAGAAGGTAGGAAAGGATAAGGATTGTGTTGCTTTTTCTGAACTTCCCAAAACAGACATCTACATGTGTTTCATTGGCTTGTATAGGGTCATATGGTTTTTCTTTGCTACAAAGAAGACTGGGAAACTGCTTTGGCATATTCATGCCCTGAACAAAATTGATGTTCTCTTGGCCAGGAAGAAAGGGAGGGGAATGGGTACTAGGTGGGCAATGAACAATGTCTGTTACATCTTTCATATTTTGATGCTATCATTTTAATAAGAGGCTAGGTAAAAGTAGATAAACATTCCATGTTTAATTGCATTGCAAAGATTAAGTGAGAAAATCCACATAAAGCACTTAGCACAATGCTGGGCACATAATAAATAATCAATAAATATTTGCTCTCATTATGTGACCCATGGTGCTTCGTCTTTGCGCATGTTGTTTCAGTGGCAGCTGGATGGCCCAGGCGGAAATGCCACTAGGCTCTGAGATATATGGGTTTTCGCTGCGGAGAAACTGCGCTAGAGAAATGAATTTGGTTGTCATCAGTGTGTGGATAGTGTTTGAAGCCACGTACATGGATGGGATTATTCAGAGAGAATTTGTGTGATGACAAGCAAGCAGGAAGCAGACCCAGAGAATGTAAATTAAGCTTAACAAACATTATAAATTGTGATGTCATTACAAATAAAAATATTTAGATTTTAAAGAATGAATTTATTCCTCTAGCATTTACTCTCTAGCAAAATATTGTTTAAGGTACTGAATTATCAAAAAATTAAACAGTTACAGAAGTAAGTTGTAAATTTGGGCTAAATGTGGTGCATTTGTAGCTGTATGAATATTGCCTTATTTTCTTCTAGTTATTGGAAAAAACCTTTTTTTTAAAGAGTGTTATGACAGTAAGCCATGGAAACCAGAGTTATACTGTCTTTAAAAACATGGGTGTGGTTTCTTCGCAAGTTATTGAAATGTGGAATGCACCAGGGACCATCATTTAGAGGTGGCCTGGCGGCGATTGTGGCAGCCCTGCTCTGTTCTTGCTAAGGAGCCAGCAGGATCCAGGGACATGCTGCAGATGTGTGTGTGTGTTTTCTTCCCCTTCTGTCTTTCATTTCCTCAAAAAGAATGACTGATGGCTTTCTTTCGCAAATTGCACTATATGATTCCAATTGTAGAGGTAAGTTCTGCCAACATTTTTTGATGTATAGAAACCAGTTGGAATCTATTGTTTTATTAAACCTACTTTTTTTTTTCAAAATTAAAAAGTGTTTTCTATTTTCTTGGTAATCATTTTAAATTAATGTATAGAGTTATGACACGGGGCATAAACCTTTGACCAAATCTACACAAAATAGATTTTTCTTAAAGACTAAATGGTAATTTTGTTTTAAAAAAAACCCCAAAACTAAAAACATTTGTATTTGAAGACAGTGAGCCAATTTCTAAAATTAAAATTGCATCTTGATTGCTACATATTTTTAAAACCATATGTCATGTATCTGTACTCTGCACTTCAAAGGATTGTTAATGGACTGGCATGTGTATACAAGAGGATGATCAAATGGTTACGTGGTCTGGAAAACTATGTCATAATACAAGGGATGCTTGAAGGCATTGGGGATATTTAGACTAGAGAAAAGAATTCTTGAGGGAATCACGATAGTTTATTTCAAGAGTTTGAAGGGCTATTACACGGGAAAGGATAGATGTCCTCCATTGTTCCAGAAGCAATAATATTGGTTATAGCAATGGGTGAATTTGCTTTTTTCAGTTCGCTCTGACAAAGAATTTTCCTATAAAGACATCTAATGTATATAATGGGATTTTATTAATAACTAAGAGTAATCTATATCAAGGGTTGGCACCCTAAGGCCTTCAGGCCAGATCTGGCCTACTGCCTGTTTTGTAAATAAAGGCTTATTGGAGCACAGCCATGCCCATTCATTCGTGTTTTGTCTGTTGTTGCTTTTGTACTACAATGGCAGAGTTGAGTAGTTGCAACAGAGACTAGATGGCCACAAAGCCTAAAATATGTACTATCTGGCCCCATACAGAAAAAGTTTTCTGACTCCTGGGGTACATATCAGACAGTTGAGGGTCGTAAAAGATCTAACTTATTGGACGGTAAGAGGTGACCTCTAAGGTCCTGTCCAACTAAGACCCTGTGGTCTATACAGAGTTGACAATAGGTACTTAAAATGTGCTCACAGTTTAAGAGTTAGAAGTAGAATAGACATATTCACCAATATAGTTGTATTTATTTCTTCCACAGATATTTAGCATTTGTATGAAATGTGACATTTTAATAGCATTCTGCTTTATGAAATGCCTTTATTTTGAATTTCTAGCTGTTACAGTAGTGGATTGGAATGAAGCAATGGATTTTGTGAACAATTAGTAGTGCCAGATTCCAAGTTATTTAATATTTTCAAAAGTAACTTTTCTCTGGCAGACCGTTAGTGGCATGAATTTCTATGTAACCAGAGTTGCTAGTTTTTCCTAACTTTTTGGTCTGAGAATCTCGAAGCACTTTGCTAATGTTTTTATACCTTATTCATCAAGGTCCTTCTTACTTGAATAGATGGGGTTATTAAGAAGGTTTCATTGGATGTTCTATTTGTGTGTATATATGTGTTTTCTGTTGGATGTTCTACTGAAATATACAAGACTTAGACATTTTTCAGGAGAATGAAAATTCATTGAGAAGTTGTAATTTTGAAGAAAAAGTTTAGTATAACCTAATTGATATAAGTTATTCTAATGGGAAACTAGCAATATGAAAAATATCTACAGTAGAGTTGGAGTTCTAACATCAAGTTTTAGACCTCCAACACTAAGTGCTAACAGTCATTTATTTTCCTTGGGAACATAACATCTTTATTAAAATTACTTAAGTGCATGGTTATTGCTTTAAAGTTTATATTTTAAATATGTGAATTTAGTAAGATAATCATATTTAATAAAAGAAATGCATAAAGCAGCACTAGTTAATTTTTAAAAATTTAATAGACTTTATTTTTTAGAGCAGTTTTAGGTTTATAGAAAAATTCAGTCCAGAGTACAAAGAGTTCCCATATATCCCCTGCTTCCCACCCGTTTTCTCTATTGTTAAAATCTTGCATTAGTGTGGTACATTTGTTACAATTGATGAACCAATAATGATGCACTATTATTAACTAAAGCCCATAGTTCACATTAGGGTTCATTCTTTGTGTTGTATATTCTGTGGGTTTTGACAAATGTATAATGACGTGTATCCACCAGCAGTATCACGCAGAGTAGTTCCATTGCCCTAAAAATCTCCTGTGCTCCACCTGTTCATCCCTGCCTCCTTCTCTGCGAACTCCCGGCAACCACTGATGTTTTTACTGTCTCCATAGTCTTGCCTTTTCCACAATGTCATATAGTTGGAATCACACAGTATGTAGCCTTTCGTATGGGCTTCTTTCACTTAGAAATATGCCTTTAAGATTTCTCTATGCCTTTTGATGACTTGATATTTGGTTTCTTTTTGTATGTGTATGTGGTGGGTTGGGAATTTATTTTAGAAAACAGATTTCAGTTAAATGATAATTGTAAAGCCGAGTTTTAAAAAGTTACAGGAACATTTTTTTAAACATATTTTTAAGACTTTGCTTTGTTAGAGCAGTTTTAGGTTTACAGTAAAATTCAGAAGAAGGTTTAGATTTCCCATATACCCCCTGCCCCTACCTATGCAGAGCCTCCCCTGTTACCAACATCACTCATCAGAATGGTACAGTTTTTACCAAGGATGAACCTGTATTGACACGTTATAATCACCCAAAGGCTGTAATTTACCTTAGGGTTCACTCTTGGTGTCGTACATTCTATAGATTTGTCTTATTTCTTTTTATTGCTGAATAATATTCTACTGTATCAATGTACTGCAGTTAGTCAGTTCACCTATTGAAAGACATTTGGCTGTTTCCAAGTTTTGGCAGTTATGAGACTAATTACTTTTGAAAAAATTGATACTGTAAACAAAATATACTTTTTAGTATTTACTTTTATAAATTTTAAAGTTAACCTACATATAAAAATGTGAGCATAAAATATTTTTTAAAGAGATATCTCAATTTTCCAAAAGCTTGAAATCTGTTTCAGTCTACCCACTAAAGTGGTAACTTTTTTTAATTTGCAAAAGTTTTACATGATTGTTCTAAAAATTCAAATCATATAGAAGTATATAGAGTAAAAGATAGAAGCCCTGCCTGTCCTCCTAATACCATAGTCCTACATATTTTTTCCTATCTGTGTAAAAACATGTATATATGTTAAAAATGCTTAAAGTATAACTTGTCATTTTTTTTAAAAAACTATAAATACCCATATAGTTACATTTCTCTCTTTATTATTTACAAAGATAAGATCATGCTACACATATTGTTCTGCAACTTTAAAAAATTTCACAGTCCTGTATACTGTGGATATCTTTTTTTTCTTTTTTAAATCAAACAGAGATAAATCCCACTCTTTTTTTTTTTATGTATGCTTTCTTTGGTGAGGAAGATGGAAGATTGGCCCTGAGCTAACGTCTGTTCCCAATCTTCCTCTTTTTCTTTCTTCTCCCCAAAGCCTCAGTATATAGTTGTAAGCCCTTCTAGTTCTTGTATGTGGGATGCCACCACAGCGTGGCTTGATGAGCAGTGTGTAGGCCCACGCCCAGGATCTGAACTGCCGAACCATGGGCCACTGAAGGAGAGCACGTGAACTGAACCACTCTGCTACCGGGCCGGCCCCATGTTGTAGATATCTTTTCGTGGTACTAAATGTTATTTTAAATCACTGCTGAGTATTCCATTGTATGGATAAACCATAGTTTATTTAATCATTCATTCTATTACTGGATATTCAGGTTGTTACAGTTCTTTGCTATTATGAATCTTGTTTCAATGAGCATCCTTTGTGTGTGTGTGTGTGTGTATCTTTTTCATTTATTCCACAATTATTTATTTGATACCTATTATGCGTGCCAGGCATAGTTCCAGGTGCTGGGATTCAGCAAAGAGCCGAGATAAGCTTCAGTTTCTCGTGTGGGGAGACCCACAACAAACAATAAATAAACTGGATATTTCAGATAGGTAAGTTCTGTAAAGGGAGTGGTGGTTTTCCTGCTTTAGACAGGATGGTCAGGGAAGGGCTTTCCAGGGAGGTGACATCTGAGCTGAGAGCTGCGTGGTGAAGAGGAGTCTGCCAGTGCTTTGAGTCTGGGTGGTGGGAGCATCTGCCCAGTGCAGGCAATAAGGGTGCATGTGTGCAGGAACCTGCAAACAACAAGAAAACCAGCTAAAATTGGTCTACTCTTTATTACTGCTGTGTGCCAGCAATTCTAACCCACAAAATGCTGCTCCCTGCTGCCCTCCCCTGTCACAACGTTCACAGTAATTGTGTGCTTTTCCTAATATTTTTGAAGGTTGATTCTTGCACATGAGTCAAAGGCTGTGTGCATTTTAAATTTAAACTTGGTGATTCACTTTTAATTATAAAAATTATGAAGTATTTTTCAAATAAATACTGAATAAGCTGAGGACTCCTGGATGAGGAAGTTTTGTTCTCCTATGTACTCTTTTTTTTTTTTTTTTGAGGAAGATTAGCCCTCAGCTAACTATTGCCAATCCTCCTCTTTTTGCTGAGGAAGACTGGCCCTGATCTAACATCCACGCCCATCTTCCTCTACTTCATATGTGGGACGTCTACCACAGCATGACTTGCCAAGTGGTGCCAGGTCTGCACCCAGGATCAGAACTGGTGAACCCCAGGCTGCCACTGAAGCGGAGCGTGCACACTTAACTGCTGCGCCACTGGGCCAACCCCTCTCCTATGTACTTTTGTAAGTAAACAATTGTAGGGATTTAGGAAATTTAAGTGAATCAAGCCAATTATAAAAAATTAAGAAATGAAAATTAAGTAAAATCACCCCAGATCTGCTGTTTAAAAACTAATACATATGATAGTTTTTTTTTTTTACAATTACATAATATTTTGATGCATAATAGAACTTTCTATTTCTCTTTCTCTCTCTTTTGCTGGGGTGCTAAAGTCAAGCTCCTTGTGATTTTAAAAAGTATTCAAATGAGGAAATTGTAGAGCTGACAGGCTCATCAAAGGTTAGCTAGTATTTTAACCCTAATAAGGTTTTATTGGAACGGGAACCTCATTCAATCAGGTAAAGATGGCATACCTGGGTGGTGGCGGGAACCAGTTGCAGAACTGGATGTCAAAAGTAGTCATAAATCAGCCCTCTTACTGGATTATGACTTTGGGGATAATTTTTACTGGTTAAAATATTCTATCTTGATAATTTTTTCATTCAGCAAGTATTTAGTATGTATCTTTCCATGTCCTTCTGCTAGGCACAGGGGTAAAAAGATGATTAAAGGTATTGTGAAAAGTCCACACAGTCTAACTGGAGGAAAGAAGTAAACAGGTGAATTCAGTGCCGGATGGAAAGTACAGGATGGAAGCTGGGATGGAGCGCCGGGGATGCATGGTGGAAGGGTGCTCCCTCCTACCCTGGGGAGCAGGGCCTCTTTCGGGCCTCTTCTGCCACTTTCCCTCTCTTTCAGGGCCTTTCAGTCCCTCTGCTACAACATGCTCTTCCTCCCTTAGCTCCTCCCTCTGCCTGGAAGGGGTGCCTGTCATCTCCAAGCCTCGCTGATTATCCCCCACTCTTTCAGTTCCCCACTCACCCTGCTGCACCCTCTCACCACGTGCTCTGCTTCTTCACATCACTTAGCACAGCTGTAATGAAGAATTATTTGCTTAATACCCCTAACTCCATCCCAAGAGATGCTATAAGTAATAGTATAAAGCAAGTGGCTCAATCAAACGGGGCTTTAGTCTTCTCAGACATAAAGGGGCCGGAGATCAGTGGACATTGTGCTTGGTCAGCTGATCATCAACCTCAGGATGTTAGTCTGTAGGATTCTCTTGTCCTTTCCCTCATGTTATAAAATGACTACCCTGGCTTCCAGCATCATGCCTGTACTCAAGGCCGGAGGAAGGAATGGCTCCAGGTCTTTTCCCTCTTATCTGGAAAGCAAACTTTCCCAGAAACCTCCAGCACACCGCCATGTATGTGCCATGGGCCGTCTCTAGCTGTAATCATCTTTTCCAGCCACTGGTAAGGAAGGTGAGTGTTTTGTGTTCATTTATGAGATGGTCAGTCAGGTGCAGTCACAAGAAGAGATAGAGAGGCTCAGGAAAAACGAGTTTAGGGCACAATGATGCCATGCAGAGTCACAGGGGAAAACATCAGGGTAGTTAGGAGGGAGGGAGGGCAGGGTTTAGGCCAGAGCCTTTGTTGGAGTGCTCATGGGAAAGGCGAGGCAGGGCAGGGTGAACAGTTTAGGACTGGCTAGTTTGAATAATTCTGGAGGGCTTTGGGCTTAAGGGGTGCTCCCTTGTTGCCTGCTATCTGACCCTGGGATGTTTAAGGGAGTGGTATATTGCCTCCTGGGATGCACGGTCTGGCCCCATCGAGGAAGTAGGGCTCTGGATTGGTTAGTTTGCATATTAAAGGCAGGCTCAGGGCTGAGCTCTTTGCTATCTCTAAGAATTGGCTAGCCCCCAGGAGGGGCAGTCTCTCCCCACCCAGAAAGATTCTTTAAGATATCAAAACATCATAATATGGGGCTGGCCCGTGGCCATGGTTGAGTGGTTAAGTTCCTGCTCTCCGCTTCAGGCCCAGGGTTTCTCCGGTTCGCATCCTGGACGGGGACATGGCACTGCTCATTAGGCCATGCTGAGGCAGCGTTCCACATGCCACAACTAGAAGGACCTATAACTAGAATATACAACTATGTTTTGGGGGGCTTTGGGGGGAAAGAGGAAAAAAAAAAGACTGGCAACAGATGTTAGCTCAGGTGCCATTCTTTAAAAAAAAATCCATGATAATAATAATACAATCATATATCACTTAACAAGGGGGATATGTTCTGAGAAATGCATTGTTAGGCGATTTCATTCTTGTGGAATCATCATAGAGTGTACTTAGGCAAACCTAGTTGGCATAGCCTACTACACACCTAGGTTATATGGTACTAATCTTATGGGATCACTGTCACATATGTGATCCATTGTTGATCAAGACATCATTATGCAGTGCATGACTATATACAGAAAATGAAAAATATATACAATAAAGTGAAGGAGAAGGAGATAATTAAGACTGATGTTGGGTGCATTGCTCAACAATGTCTACCACACCTCTGAAGACACCTTAAGGGAGGGGATTGTCTGTCCTGTTCTTCCTTGAAGTCCCAAAGCCTAGCACTGAACCTGACAAACAGAATGAATGGTGAATGTATGTCAGAAAGAGAAGACAGGATAAGGATGTTCCAGGAGAAGACAATATCAGGTACAAAGGCACTGAGCTGAAAGAGCCTCTGTTATGTGTTTGGGGACAAGTGACTGGAGCATAGGCAAATGACAGGGGCTATTGGAAATTGAGGCTGGAAAGGTAGTTTGGGGTCAAATTTGAAAGCCTTGCACGTTATGTTAGTTTGTCTCTTATTCTGTCAGCACTGGGGAGTCATTGAAAAGTTTCAGGCCAGGGAGTGACACAGGATTTGTGGGTTAGGATATTAACTGTGTTGGTAGTATGGGCTAAGAACTGGAGGAAGAGAGATTAGAATCAGGGAGGCTAATTAACAATATCATACTGTGGCCTGATAAAGTAGAGTACGAATAATTTGGGGAATTTGGAAACTGTCATTTTGAGGTCATCATGTAGAACAGTGATTCTCAAAGTCTGACCCTGGACCAGTAACATCAGCATTATCTGGTAACTTGTTGGAAATGCAAATTCTTGAGCCCCAACTGAATCTGAAGCCCTGGCGATGGGTCCAGCAATCTGTTTTAACAAGCCTTCCAGGTGACTCTGAAGTACTTAAAGCTTGAGAACCGCTAATTAGAGCAATGGACATGAGGGTGGAAGCGAGCTTGGAGATCATCTGATCCGAGGCAGCCAATCTGCATATTAGACTCACTAGGGGAGCTTTTTCATGGCAACTAGGTTGGGGCCCACAGCGGAACAAGTAAATCAGAACCTCTGGGGGATGGCATCCAGGCATCAATTTATTTCTGTTACTCCTCGTGGTTCCACTGTGCAGCCAGGGCTGAGAACCACTGATCTTGTCCAGCCCCTATTGATGAGAAAACTCAGGGCTGGAAGATGAGTTGCTCAAGGTCTTACAGCAAGTTCAGGAAATAATCAGTTTTTAACCTCTTTTCTCCAAGATGCTTTAAACATTATCCCAACTTTTTAATAATTTTAGTAATTAAAATAATGGTTTCTAAATCCTTCAGTGACAAATATAATTGCCAAATTTTTAGAAGCAAAATAGGTTACAAACAGCATTATGAAAACAGCTCTCCTTTAATTAACGGTATTTCGCACTTTAGAAAGTTATCCTTTTTATGAAGATTTTGTAAAAATATGTATTTTCAACATCAACAGGAGTATAGGTAAGGTATGGGTAAATAGTGCTTTGTTATTTGTATTTATGTGTGTGTGTAGAACCCTTTTTTCAAACTCTAGGTGGAGCTCTTTGGTTTATATATATATTTTATTTATAATTTTGAGAGTCTTTATTTTAAAAAAGGAGCTTTTCGGGATTTTTAAAAAATTTAAAAATTTATAATAAGTATTCTCAACATTTCTCATCTCTCCTTTTCTTCTTGTTATAGAGCCATATAGATAAAAACTCTTATTTTTGTTGCAATGCTTGACCAAATAATCCAGATCTAGGCTTCAGAGACTCTTTTCAAATCCATCTTAAATCTGTGTTGTTATCTCATAGTGTCTAATGAATGGGATGTGTTTCCCGTGGTTTTTGTTTCTGCTGAGTCTCAATGTGGAAATAGAATTTCTGTAAGATGGGTTTCCTTTTGTGAAGAATGTAAGTAGAGAAAGACCTTGAGGATAACATAGCTGTTGCTATAGTAATTTCTTCAGCTATTTTTATCCCATCATGTACAAAGGAGTGTTAACAGCTATCTTCCTGTAACACAAATGAAACATTTTCATGCCAGTTCTTTTTGTCTTCCCTCTTTACTAGCTCAGTATTCTCCTTTCTGCTGGGGGTGCACTTGAACAAAATTCCCAGAATATGCAGCATGTGTAATGGTATAAGCCAGTGGTTGTGGTTCCTGGACCAGCAGCATCACCATTGGCATCACCATTGGCATCACCTGGAAGTTTGTCAGAAATGCACATTCTCAGGTCCCACCCCAGACCTATTGAATCAGAAACCCTGGGGATGGGGGCCAGCAAGTGTTGAACTATTTTTAAGTGTAGGCTATTTTGAAAGGGTAAAAATCCTATACTCACTGGCACCTACATTAAAAAAACTCCTGTGCAATCAGCTATGCGCATTTTGAGGTTGTCCAGTGCTCTTTAGGTCACTTAGGGATTTTGTTAAAGGGCAGAATCCTCGTTCAGTAAGTTTGAGGTGGAGCCCAATACTTTACTTTTTTTTTTTTTTGAAGAAAATTAGCCCTGAGCTACCATCTGCTGCCAATCCCCCTCTTTTTGCTGAGGAAGACTGGCCCTGAGCTAACATCTGTGCCCATCTTCCTCTACTTTATATGTGGGACGCCTGCCACAGCATGGCTTGCCAAGAAGTGCTGTGTCCGCACCAGGGATCCGAACCATCGAACCCCAGGCCGCTAAATCAGGACTTGCACACTTAACCACTGCGCCACCAGGCTGACCCCTAGATTTCTAACAAGCTAACAAGCAATGTGGATTTGCTTGTCCATGGATCACATTTTGAGTAGGGATGATATTGACCAGCCAAATAACATGTTGAGACTAGTCATGCCCATATATGAGAATTACCTATGATTTATGAGTATGTGCTTTTGGTTTACTATGTCTAAAGTCAATGAGTGTTTCCTTTTCAGTCACAGTGGGAGGAGACAATTTTTGAGATGTAATGCTTTCTTGTCTAGTTTAAAGTGTCTCACCCTTATTAAATGCTACAGGAGGGTATTGTTTACCAGGTTCTGTCTCTGAGACCCTCTATTGATCAGCAGCGGGCACACTTGAGGATTGCATTATTTTTTTTAATTGAGAAACTAACATTCATGGCATGATGAAGCTAGAGGGAAAATCCTGAAGTTTGATGGTGTTTTCAGACAAAATAATTACAGACAAAAAGCAGTGGTTCACATATGTTTGGAATCATTTATTGAGTGTTCCATATTTGTTGAGCATCTGCCACGTGATGCGCTGTTCTAGAGACTTTGGGAAATTAAAAAAAAAAAAAATAGAATAAAGCCCTTGACCTTGAGGAGACTGCAATCTACCTGAGGCGGTAAAACCTATGCCTGTGAAAGTTAATTACCAGTATAGGGAGTATTCTGTCAAATGGTAAAGAAGTGTGGTGGAACCTCAAAAGACCACAGGATAGCTATTGGCTGAAGAAGTTAAAACCATAGAGCCTGGCTTGGGTTTTAGGGGTGGAGAGAATTTGGATATTCAGAGGAGAGTGAAGGAGGGGGCTCCATAAAAGACATGGTGGCGTAGGCCAAGGTGCAGCTGCCAGAAGTGGACCACAGAGCACGTGGGAACAGGGGAATAGTTCGGACTGTGTAGCATTGAGACTTCTCATGTAGGAGGGATTATGAAAATGAGCCACAGCGAGATTGGTAAGGATTTAACTGCCAGGCTTTTGTTTTGACTTAATTCCTTGTGTACCAAGGAATTCAAGGAGCTGTTGAAGAAGGCTTTGAGCTGGGGGGCTAAGGACCCAATCATAATGATGATTTAGGGAGAGTCATTAATAGAATGTGCAGGGTTAATTGAAATGACAAAGACCGGAGGCAGAAACACTTGTTGGAAGGCCTTTGCAATGGGTGGCATTGGCAGTAGGCACTCGTGAAGACTGCAGAAAATATAATAAAAAAGAGATTTGGCAAAGGGATAATATAAACTGAAAATATAAATGGATTAAAGAGAAGTTAAGATAAATTAATCAATATAAATGGAAACTAGGGGCATTTGGGACCCTATGTCTGTCCTTTTGAGATTCCCCCTCCTGGCAAACAGCTTCACTTTCCAACTAGCTGTCTTGGAGACACTTTATAGACTAGGCAGGTTAAATAATATTGCCTTTAGTGGTTTGAAATTTATATATTTATTTCACTCACATTTATCTTTTTGGTTTTGCATCTCCCTTTACAGTCCTCTGCCTTATTTTCTGCAATTGCGAATATGTTTGGAATACTGCTAGTCACAAATTCCAAAGCTGGAAATCCATTGTTAGTTAGTACTTTCAAAACAATCGTCTTAAAATTTTAGATCTAGGAAGGACTTGAGAAGTCATCACACACACACACTCTTAAACTTTAGAGACAGCAAAAGTCCTCTAGGACTTGAGGCAGAAGGAAACTATGCTTGAAGGCAATGCCAGGTATCACCATGCCCCGTCCATGATAAGATGGTTCACAGAGCTGTGTCAGATCTGATCACTGGTGCCTCAGGCTGGAAAGGAGGCTTAAGACCAGGAGAGCTCTCTGAACCAGTCTTCCAAAGAGTCTTCTTCCCTCCCCGACCGCAAGGGAAAGCTAATGCACCTTGACCCCTGGATGAAGGAATCTTCTGGCCGGAAACCCAGGTTGCTCTTTATTGACAATTACTGGCCATTTTGCGGATTATCTCTCCAAAAATCCTTGGAACCCACATAAGGATATTGAGTTAGAACCACCCAGCCTAAGTTGTAGCAGAAAACACAATGCCTTACTACACCAAAAGAGGCTCATATGACCCTCTGTTCTGAGAAGTTTTCAGCTTTATATTCCAGTTTAGACAGTTGTCCAGAAAAATTAGAACTTGATCCGTTGGTCCAGTGGTGCCTCATTGTTATTGTTCTTATCTGGATGCAGCTTTAGTTATTGACATCATGCTGTCTGATTGGCCAGCCAAGGAGATCAAGATGTGTATACTCCATGTGGCCACGTTATTGCCTTAGAGCATCCAAAGGGCTGTGTAAAGTCTTTGATACATGAGCTGATGCATTGATTATTGCCTGTATCCTGTAGGCAAACATTCATTCATTCCATTGTGAAATATCTACTGTGTGTCTGGCAGAGTATTGGGAACTGTAGATACAAAGATGAGTAATATCGTCTCTGTGTTCCATAACATTGGAAACTTAAATCAAGATTTTACAGCAATTTGCCTTTTGTACCCCTAACTTCTATACCACCCCCTCTCTTTTCCTAGTTTCACATTTACCATCCCAGTGCCCATGATAATGCACGTCTGCCAAAGCTGACAGATGCAGCTCACAGGCAGGGAAGGCAGCAACCCCTCTTATTAAGGAACCCTATTTTTTTTTTAATGCTTCTGACAATTCCATTCATTCTAGTCATCACAAAAGCTGGATAGTAATTCCTTAGGTCCCTTCTTCGTTACTACGTATATTGACCTGTGACCTTCTGCTTCCAGTTCTTGTTGAACACAAAAATACATCCAATGTACCACTACTCATTTCTTTACCAGGTCTTATTCTATTTGGTTTGTCAAACATTTTTGGATCTTGATTCACTTATCTAACATATTCATTATTTCTCCCAGCTCATCAATTGAGAAATGTGATAAACATCTTTTATATATTATTGTCCAAATAATTGATGACAACATTGAACAGGACAGAGCTCAGTAGCTTGATTTGGGAACTTCCCTCTTCTTTCGCATACATAGACATATTTACAAAGATAGAATGATGTAATTCTTTTGGACATTGTATTATACCAATTTTCAAGTGTATAGAAAAGTGAGGGAATAGCATAATGAACACCTACATCTAGATTTCACAGTTGTAATATTTTTTATAGTTCTGTCATAAATATAGACCCTGACTGATTTTTTTTACCTGATTTGGACAAACCAGATGTAAAAGACATTTGGGGGACTGTTGGCCTGGGTATTAAAGAACATTAAGGAATTAGTGCTAAATTTGTTAGGTGTGATAGTAGCATCATGGTTATGTAAGAAAATGTATTTATTTTCTGGAGTATTTTGGTAAAATATCGTGATGTCCATAATTTTATTTACAATACTTCAGATTGTCATGAAGAATACAGTGGGAAGAGAGTTGGACAGGAGATACCTAAAGAAAGTCAGAGTAATGGCTAACTGGCCTTTTATCAGTATTTTCTGATGTAATTGTTTTGAGTCTGGAATATTTTGATAAGATCTACATAGCAAGCCAACTTTAAAAAATTACTATAAAATGTGCAAAAAAGAAATCTTCATCCTGTTCCTGGGCCCCATGCCATCCCAGAGCCTCACTCTATTCCATTTCTTCACCCATAGTATTACTGTAATTTATAATAAAAATTGTTTCTATTTGATGTAGAATTCTCAAAACTCTTCTGTCAAAATGTCTACTTTGCCATTGGCTCCATTACAAAATGCCCCAGACAAAACCACTGTCAAATCTGCTACATCAGAATAAAGGAATAAATAAAGGAAAAATAAAGCAATATCCAATAAAGGAAATAAAATTGTCCAATAAAGGAAGAAAGCAACATGAATGTTGAATTAGGGACCATAAAAAGTAATTGGATATTACCAAGGGAAGCATTATTAATATAATTTTAGACATTACTAGGGTAATATTTAGACAAGTGTAGTAGAGTCAATTATATTTATATATGTGCTGAGTTATTTTAAAATACATATATGGTAATCATTGAATTAAACTAAGAAACTCAGTGAGTTTAATAAAGAGGAGGATCTGTGAAAATGAATATAAAGTATCTCTTGGGAAAATGTAAAATGGATAAGACACTAGTAATGTGGAGGATGATTATTATAGATATTACATTAATTGTAGTCTGGCTGTGTCTATAACTATTAGAAATAAAATTTTAAGTATTGCCATTTTCTTGATAGCTCAGGATGACAAAGGCAAAATTTGTGTTGCATGCACTCATTTAAATGGCATATAAAATGGGCAACCAAGGTGAAACACTGGTCAGAAGAGCCAAAGCCTTGTTTTTGGCACCAATTTCTTTTCCTTTAAACTTATTGGGATTTGTAAAACTTGATTTTCCTGCCTCAAGAACCAACTAGGAATGTTACAGAAGAATATTTTTTACCTAAATCATTTTATTTTTTATTTATTTATTTTTTTTGTTGAAGAAGATTAGCTCTGAGCTAACATATGTGCCAATCTCCCTCCACTTTATATGTGGGTCGCCACCACAGCATGGCTGACGAACCTGTGAACCCAGGCCACTGAAGTGCAGCATGCCAAACTTAACCACCACACCATGGGATTGGTCCCTAAAAATCATTTTAGATGATATTCTTTCTAAAGTATATTACACTCATCCCTTACTTTTTCCCCCACATTGGAAGCTATTTAGCAGAGGTTACCCTTTTCTTGACAACTCTAGTCTATAATTTCAGCAATGAATCTTTCAGGGCCAATTAACATGTGTAACACCATTTGTGCCAACAACACATGGCCACTGTGTTCTTGAGTTCTTGTGTCCCTGTATGTTATTCTTCTCTACTTTGTTGGATCTGCCTGGTTTTTATTTGTTTCGGTAACTTTTGGGGCATGCCCATGAGAGCCTTCCCCTCCCCCCACCCACTTCAATTTCCAATCTATGGACATTTCTGACCTACGTACGCATATACTCACCTTTATTTGGTTTCCATATCAGAATCCTCAAGAAACAATCTTCAACATGTAGGAATTTGGTTTTAGACTAGCTATGATCTACTAGCTATGTTCATGTTACTGTAGACACTTTTGACAAATAGCACACAGGAAAGGTCCACAAAAATTATTAGTTTTTTTTTCCTAAAGAAAAACATCGCCTTCTATTTTTATAAGTTGATTTTGTTTTCTAAGAAAATAATACCTGTATGTGTTTAAAAAGTCAAATGCTGCTAAAAAGTCAAACAGCAGCCTCCCCTCTCCAGCCCATCAAACAATTGTTTTAGCGATTTCTTTGTGCATTCCTCCCAATTTCAAAATAATATACTTAAACAAGTATTTTATATATCATTATTTTTAGATATTCTCTATTGACTTTCTATTATGATAGATGAATTTATTGACTTTACGTGTGACAGATAAAGATGGAACTCTCTTATACTACTTGTACCACACTCTCCTTCCCTCTTTTCCCCAGTATAGTTATATCTGACTTCTGAATCAGCAATCGGTTTTTATATTCTTAGAAGTGTTTGTTCATTGCTAAGCAAGGTAGTCTATATTCCCCAAGAACACGGCACTTATGAGGCTGCCCTTGCAGTGGCCTATGACTTGCCTCCCCTTCTCATATTCTTTTAAAGCTGGGGTGGGGTGGGGTGGGGGTGCCACTGCTCATCCTCCTCCTAAGAAGCCCCAAGGAGGAATCTGGCTCCAATTGTTCATTCCTCCTTTTAGAATTTGATGATACTTAATGATATTTGGTTGTCAATTCTAGGTAATAGGACAACTTTTACACCCAAATCCTGTTATGCTTTATTGAAACTTTTTTTTTTAATCACAGAGTAGACATAATCTTTTAGATGGTTGGAAGCATGTTCACATCTCTGGCTAGACTGTGAAAAGTCTTGAGGGCAGGGATTATGAATATGGCTTCATAAAGAATACAGAACTTGAGGAGGACAGGCTATGATTTGGTTAGGCAAAAGGAAGGAGGATACGCTTTATACTCTTGGTCTCTTGACCTTTTTCTCTGAAGCCCTGGGTCTCCTGGAATGGAACGTATTTACGCAGTCAAAGATGGGAGGAGGGTTCTCTCTCATGGCTAACCTTTTACTGCACTTCCTATAACCTATCAGTGGGGGGAATGGTGGGAGTATGCGAGGCTGCACATGCTGGCTTTTGAGTTGATTGCATATTCCCAAAGTTTCCTGCTGGACTTCCTTCACTTCTGCTCAGTTCAGTTCCAAATATGGACCCTTTCAACCTCATAAAACTACTTAGAAGGGCTTTAAAAATAAATGCATGAGCTCAGTTTTCAGTCTCAGATTTCCTCACATACTGAAGATATCGAGTGGAATAAGGGAAGGTTATAGAGGAATGAGTTAACTGTTGTTTTTCTACTAAGAGTTTTAATTCCTGACGACTGAATGACTACATATTTTTTATTAAATAAATTCAGTTGCCAGAAAGTTATGATTTGCACAAATTTAGCAGACTATCTTGTTCTCATTTGTGGTTATATAAGAATTACAATGTGGTGTTTGTTGCTGAACACATTATTAACCTGGCTGAGAGCAACCTTGGCAGTTTCTTTGTTCACGAAGGCCGGTTTTCACTAGTAGAAGAATTACAAACAAAATTAATTGGGGAACTTCATTTTATTTCTTGTAAGAGCTTTTTTCACCCCTTAAATTAGTGATTCTAAAAATTTTGAACTGGAAAATTTAATAATAGAGTAAGTAGATCTAAGCTTCTTTGGAAGTTGTACTTGTCAGTTCTATTTTTGGTTTCTTAGGAAACAAGTTAAAAACAGCTTTTTAGACCTTAATACATTTCTAATTACATGTCTTTCTCCTCTTCTAAGAGGCTTGTTTTTCTTTCAAAGGTGCTGAGTTCTTTGCCTGCACTAATTGAAATATTGGTTTTAAAAATTCATGTTCCCTCTAACAGTAGTCATTAAAAATATATATAAATACTTGCAATGGGTAACACAAAGTCAGGTGCTTTGGGCAAAGCTTTTGAAATTGAAGTTGTTTAACAGTGTGATCACGTGCCTTTATGTGAACACATTTGTAGCGACTGGTGTGATGGCCTGGGTTGAATTTCCTTCGTCTCCCTAAATCATCAACCACACAACGGGACGTAGAACGCATGACAGTGAATGGACGTGGAGACAAAGTTAGCTTCCACACTTGGAGTAGGAGCAGTATGAGGATGAGTGGAGAGGGGAGGGGAGGTGGGGGAAATTGAACTGAGGTCATCTCTCAAGGTCCTATGTCTACAGTTTGTAGCTTGTGGACCTTGCATATTGCGAGGTTTACATGTTACCTTGACTGATTTCTATTCAGTTACTCACATCTTTTCTCAGATACTTTAGAGATGAAAAGTAGGAGGAGAGAGGGAATTTTGTAGATTAGTTGCTGCCTCTTCTGGGGATGTGAACCAAGGGAAATGGTGCAGTCTCTCAGCCTGTCTGTCCTTTGACGCTGTTTCTTTTACATTAACCAAGTGGTTATTAATGACTCTTCAGCTGCTGTCACGAAGTTCCAGGGAGAGTCTTGTTGTCCCTGACAATCTGTAGGGGCATGAGGAGTATATATATTTTTCTATCATTCTTCTTCTATTGGCCATGTGCCTGCTCTATCTTTTTACTCCCCTAATACTCCAAGCTTGGGGAGTCCCCATCTTCACACAGCTGTCTCCTTGTCATTCAGTTCTCCACTCAAATCTCACTTCCTCAGTGAAGACTTTGTGGAGCCTCCATCTAAGTAGGCCTGGTGTGACTCCCTATCACATCCCCCTTGCTTTCACCCTAGCACTTATTGCCATTGGATATTTTTGTGTTTATTTGTTTATTCTCAATCTTTCTCCAGAGTCTAAGCTCCATGAGAATCGAACCTATATCCTGACTTGTTCAGTGGTATCCCCGTCATCAAGAGAAGGGGTTCAGCGAATTTCTTTTCTGTAAAGGACCATATAGCAAATACTTTAGAGTTCATAGGCCAAATAGTCTCTGTCACAACTATTCAACTCTGCTGTCGTAGCACAAATGCAACCATAGACAATGTGTAAGCAAATGAACAAAGCTTTGTTCCAATAAAACTTATTTACAGACACTGAAATCTAAATTTCCTATAATTTTCATGTATCATGAACATTATTCTTTTCATTTTTCCTAACCATTTTAATACGTAGAGACCATTCTTAGCTCATGGGCTGTACAAAAACAGATGGCAGGCCAGATTTTTGCCTGTGGGCTATAGTTTGCTGACACTTGATGAAGAACATTGATTGGCTGACACTACAAGTTTATTATAATGAATGAATTAATAAAGTAGAGTGAAAGGGAGGAATTTTTCCATGAAAAAATTGATATATTTACTCCTAGAAATAGAATGAGAAAATATTCCTGTAAATCAATTCTGAATAAACTGATTGTCCTGGAAGGATAAGAATAATATCCTCTCTTTTGATGCAGGTTGCAAATTGAACCTACGCCAATTTAGATGTGCATGATTCATAGGTTCTTTTTGGTGAGTAATAATAGCTATCAAAGATGAGGTATCGTTAGCTGCTCTCTCACAAAACTGCTACCAGGTAATAATAAAAGAGATTTCAGGCAAAATTTAGGCACACATATAGGCATTTATTAATCAAGCACTCATTTGTAAGTGGCCCAAAGCAGTTGGCTCAAACTTTCTGTAAGCCCAGTGGAATCCCACTGCTGTGATCTTTTAAGTGCTTCGACTTCATCTTGTATGCAAAATTCATTGCAGACACTCATGACATTTTTGGGGCGAGAAAAATCACACAGTCAGAACACTTCTGAAACCTGTATCTAGATGTGGAACCAACTAGAAAATCAAACCCCTAATGTCATCCCTGAGATTACATGTTACAATTTGCTGGATCCTTATACTATGTTTGCACAAGGATTGAGGAATGTTTCTAAATTATTTGAGCCAATCCACATATTTTGAATACTGTTAATTTCAACAGTGGTAGTCTAATTTGAATATTTACCATGCCAATTAATAAGTCACTAATTTGCCACTGAAAACCTATTTTTGATAAAGTAGCATACTAGTTAGCAAAGTGTCATTTATTGATCCGAATGTCAGAAGGATTTGTAGAAGCTGCCTCCGGAATGTTGCCTTTTTTAGGTAATGCCAACTGACTGCTCTGGACTGTGATTCTTTTTTTTTTTTTAAAGATTGGTACCTGAGCTAACAACTGTTGCCAGTCTTCTCTCTCTCTTTTTTTTCCTTTCTGCTTTTTCCTCCCTAAATCCCCCCAGTACATAGTTGTATATTTTAGTTGTGGGTCCTTCTAGTTGTGGCATGTGGGACACCGCCTCAACATGGCCTGGTGAGTGATGCCATGTCTGCACCCAGGATCCAAACCAGCGAAACCCTGGGCTGCCGAAGCGGAGTGCATGAACTTAACTATTTGGTGACGGGGCTGGCCCCTGGACTGTGATTCTTGACAGCAAGTTACCTGACCACTTCCAGCATTAAAAGTTAAACTAACTGGCACCTTTAATATCACACTGACTGTACTGAAGTATTAACAGATGTTGTAACAGTAGCCTATGAATTCAGTCCTTATACCATCCTATAGAATGTATAGCCAGGGGTGCCGATCTTCTCTCACATGTATCTGCATCCCAGTGGGAATTACAAGGGAAGAAAAATATTTGTGCTAATTCTTCTAGGAGTATGCAAATTACCAAACAACTATTATTTTTTTTATTGTAAATTTACTGTTTATCAAACAAATACATATTGTGATAGAGACTCCCAGTTGTCTCCTAATATCCAGCTGTTTCCTTCTTTCTTTAGTAATAGAAGTCCTGAATTTAAACTGTACACATGGCCCCCTAGCATAAAGACCATATTTCTCAGCCTGTTTGAAGTTAATGTGGCCATAGAAATAAATCTGGCCAAAGGGATGTGAATGAAAGTGCACAATGTCTGGGTTGTGCTCCTAAAGGGAAGGAGCGTGCCCTCCACTGCCTTCTTTCCCTCTCCCTGCTGGAATGTGAATGTGAAGATAGGAGCTGGAGCAGCCATCTTGGACCATGAGATGGAAGCCATATATTGAGGGTAGCAGAGCAACCAGTTAGAAGGACCAAGTGTTTCTGATGGTTGTTGAGTGGTCATACCAGCTGAGCATTGCTTGTCTAGACTTTGCAGGACAGACAAATAAACTGTAACTCTTTTAAGCCACTATTTAAGTCTCTCTGTCACAGCATCCAAATTGCTCTGTATCCTAATTAATATAATACTCATTTTAGACATTTGGAACAACAGAAAAGTCTATAAAAAAAACAAAGCAGGAAAAAATCATAATTCTATTGCCTAGAGTCAGACATTGTTAACTGACATCTTGGTGGACGTTGTGGTGTGCCCCCCGTCCTGAAACCTCTTCATGATAATTCACTCAGTCACTCAGTGCCAGGAGTATTAGCTATTGGCTCTATCTAGTCATTGCCCTTGGCCTCATGGTGCAGCCTACATCCAATAATTGGTTGTTGAGGGGATACCAAAGCCTGGCCTTCTTGCCCCAATTGAGACAGCTCTGAAGGGCCATCCCAACTCCAGAGCTCCATGTAGGAATGGCCAAGTCTTCTGTTGTAACTGTATCATAGTTCAGCCTCTCCTACTTCCCTCCCTATTCACAGGCCCGGTTCCCAAGAGCACCCCACAACAAACTTCCTGCATGCAAATCTCAGTCTGTTTGCCAGGGAACCTGACCTGTGACATATATGTATATAGTTAACTTTGGAATTATATTGTAATACTGTGTTGCAAGCTGATTCTTCACTAAATATTGTGCTAGATATTCTCCATTCATCCCTCCAGATCCACACTCCACCCTCCTCCACCCAGCTCTGTTCTGCGAGGCTCACCTCTGTGGACTCCATCAATGGGCGCCCTTGCCCTTTGCCTTCCAGTTGGGTTCTGCCAATGGAAGCCACTGATAGGAGATGAGACGGTGGGAGCATAGAAAGCCTTGGGTATTTATTCCCCAGATCCCTCCTTGCCAGGCTGTGGGTTGGAAGAGGCATCATTCTTCTCCCTGAGACCATGGCTCCTGTCCTGAGGCCTTCCTCTACAGCTACAGGTGTTACTGTGATTTGCTCAGGTAATTGCTCTCTCCCTGCTAGCCCTGGGGTGCTTCACCATCTCTCTTGGTTTCCGTTATCCCCGCCCAATCCTTTGTAAATAGTCACTCTTCTCAATTACCCCATTTGAATGTGCCATCTATTTCCTGGCAGGATGACTGATACAAAGATAAACTGAAAACATTTCCCACTTCTTAAGTATTCTTCTAAAACAGGATTTTTATTGGTCATGTAAAACTCCATTATGTTTTTTTTTAAAAAAAAAACTAATTTCCTATTGTTGGAGTGGATATACAGTTATTATATGTCTTTTTATCATGACAAACCAAAGCATTTATTCTGCCATTGAAAACTCCCAATAAACACTTTTTTAAATGATTGCTATATTATGGGTAGAACATGTACCTTGAGTTGTTTATTCAATAGTAACAAGAGGTTTTTTTCTAATCCATCTGATTTATTTCATGTAGTGTTTATAATGACAAAGGAAATGTATTTTCAAGATGGTTGGCTGGCTGTACTCTGTTGCTCCTACAGAATGAAACAAGGCTGTGGCCCAAACCCGCAACTTCAAGGTCCTTAGCTCTGGGCACTTAAAACAGTTGAACTAACTGTTGGAAACAACACTTTTACATGCATCTGAGATGTTTTGTGTTTTCTGGGCCGGGCTTTGCTTGGATGCTGATAATGGACAGGGTGACGGATCCTCTTGTATTCCTTGTGTGCTTGTAATTCTGGAAAAAATAAAAAGCATTTAATGGAAAGGATTTGAAAGAGAATGTAGTTTGATCATGATGTAACTTGCATAAGAATAGCCCCATAATTGAAAACAGTAAGAGTAGGATTTTAATCAAGGAGTATGAGATTGGAACAAAGTAAGCATGAGCTCTTAAATTCTGGGCTGCTAGTTCTCTTCATTACTTGGTGACCCTGTATAAGTTCTCTTTACTTAGGTTAACCTTCCTCTAGCATTACAAAAAGTACTTGAGTCAGTTCATTCATTCACTGTGTTGAATAAATATTTATTGAGCACCTTTTATGTTCTAGGCACCAGGATATGTCTGTGAACAAGTTGGATAAATTACCTACTCTCATAGCACTAACGTCTCTCAAGGGAGTAAGATAATTAACAAGTAAACAAATAAACAAGATAATCGTGAATACTGACAAGTCCTAGAAGGAAATAAATAGGATGATGAAAGAGAGGAAGTGAGGCAGGGCGCTTTAGATTGGGTGGTCAGGGAGAAATACAAGCCTCGTTTTATGTGTTAGGGAAGGTAGCATGTAGCATGCTAGAGTGGAGTGAGGGAGTAGATTTGAAGTGCGGCTTTGTGACCTTGTGCAAGTTCCTTAACCTCTCTGAACACCTGGATAGGCTGAACATAGATGATAATACCTACTACTTACAGCAGTCGCAGATTTAAATCAGAAAATTCCTAGCACTGTAAGCATTACTTTCTGCCAGGCCACAGATAAATATTAATTTTATGTTAACCTCTTAAAATTATATATAATCCGAATTCTGCAATACCTGTTTTCCAAAAACCTAACTTCAGGAAACTGTTCTATACATCTTTGAATCAATTTAATTTATCGGATGTTTACTGAGCTTACTATGTACCAGTCCGTGGTGATGTTACAATGGTGAATGAAATAGACACCGTCCCTGCCTGGTCAGAATTCATTTAATGACCTTATTTGGCTGTGACTCACAAAGCCATTTCTGGCCACCGGTTCTCCTGACTAGTAGTAACAGCTTTTTACCTCGTTGGTAAGCACCATTGTATGTTAAATTTCTTTTGTTGTTATGAAATAAACAAAGAGTGCATAAAACATTGGCCATAAATCTTAAAATCTAATGAGCCCTCTCTCACAAAAGCCTAAATCCTTATTTATGTACCTGCTATAAGTTTCTACTATTCCCCACTAAAAATAACAAAGGAACAGACAAATAGAAGATGAAATTTATGACCAGCATCTGGTGTCTGGACAGCCTCACTCCTGGATTGTCTCGGGCTTGCAGGAGTATAGCAGGGATTCAGTCACGCAAAGTCACACGATTAGCAGTGACTCTGAAGTTCGAGCAATTTGTTTATCCAGTTGTTTTCTTTTCTTGGCTTATTTGTGTACAGTGGCATTGGCCGCGATGGTGCAGACCCATGTTCCCCAAAACTTGCCAGGGAGAACTGGCCATATCGTTCTGGAAAGACCTCACATGGAAAGGGCAAAGAATATCTATATTAAGCCAACATCAAAAAGACATTTAAGGATGAAATGCTAAAGGCAAATCCGGGTCAAGCTAGGAACAAGATAAGGATATCTGCCATCACCACCACTGAACTCTGCTTTGAGAGTTTGAGTCAATACAATAAGAAAAGCAAAAGGAATAATAATAAATAAATTTGTAAAGCAGGAGACAGGATTATCATTATTTGCATTTTATAGCATTGTCTACTTAGAAAACCCACAAAAAACAGCTAGCATTAATAAGAGAGTTCAATAAGAGGGAAGATGTAAAATGAATTTGCAAAATTAAGTACCTATTATAGGTTCCAATGTAATGGACTTAATTTTGTTAACTGCCAGCATCTTTTCTTTTTTTTTTTTTTAAAGATTTTATTTTTTCCTTTTTCTCCCCAAAGCCCCCCGGTACATAGTTGTCTGTTCTTCGTTGTGGGTTCCTCTAGTTGTGGCATGTGGGACGCTGCCTCAGCGTGGTCTGACAGTGCCATGTCCGCGCCCAGGATTCGAACCGACGAAACACTGGGCCGCCTGTAGCGGAGCACGCGAACTCAACCACTCGGCCACGGGGCCAGCCCCGCCAGCATCTTTTCTTTAAGGAACCACCCCTTCTCCACTCCATGTACCCCTACCAGCTCCCAGATACAGGGGAGGGCATGAGATGCTGCTGGTCTGGTCATGGCCCCACACTCCCTGGGTACCATGATTCATCTGGGAGATGAGCATGTGATCCAAGCAGGACTAGTAAGAAACACTGAGAGATAGAAGTCCACTTTCTACTAGGGTTGCTGGGCTGGGATATGACTGGACTGTCAGCAGCCTCCTACCATAACAACATCCTTTGATCCCTGGATCTGGCTGTGAAGGCCACGTAAGACTCAAGACCAGGTAATTCCCCTAATCGTTGCAGGGTTGGGAAAGAGTAAGAATGGAGGCCCACAAACCATATGTTTTCATGTCGAGTTTTAAATTAACCTATTAAATAAAGTCTGTTCTATCCCCCACATTGATAAATAAACCTTCCAGTACAACAAAATAAAAAATGTAAATCAAAATTGTAAGGCTATGGTGTCTATGTGACTATAAGTTGGCAAAACATAAAAATGATTTCATTAAATAATTATCATGCAAACCTGGATGTTCTGATGATGGACCAGAATTTTAGGATGGGCAGTAATATAAAATAATACATGAATTATAATTTATTCTATAAAACTTATTTTCCTTGCTTTAGTTTCACCAAAATCACTATTATTATAAAGATATTCACTTAATTTTTGTTCTATTCACAGTAATGATCTAAAATATTTAAAAATATATCTAATTTGAATATACTTAATCAGAAATGTAAATTCACACAATTGCAAAAATTGAGAGATTAAATGTTCTAATATATTTTCTAAAAATGTTATTTACCCTTTAAAATATTGAAAATTGGGGCCGGCCCCGTGGCACAGCGGTTAAGTTCTCATGCTCTGCTTTGGTGGCCCAGTGGGGTTCGTTAGTTCAGATCCCGGGTGTGGATCTATGCACCCCTTGTCAAGCTATGCTGTGGCAGGTGTCCCCAAATATAAAGTAGAGGAAGATGGGCATGCAGGTCAGCTCAGGGCCAGTCTTCCTTAGCAAAAAGAGGAGGATTGGCAGCAGATGTCAGGTCAGGGCTAATCTTCCTCAAAAATAAAATAAAAATTATATATTAATGTTCAAAGATGAACTAAAAATTATAATTAATGAATATCAAAAGTTTTAATAAAATTATTTAAATAAATTCGAAGATTTAAAATTTTCTGAAAATTTAATCTTATTATAATTGAAAATAAAGTTATTCTTAATTTTAACCCTAAATGATCTAGTTGTCAATGTAAAGAACTTTGAGTATGTGACATTTATACCTACATATTGACAAATTTAAGAGTAATATGAGTTATTTCTCTAGAACCACAAAGTGGAAATCAAAGAGAGGCAAGATGTTAGATGCTCAACACCTTCAGAAAGATGCTTAATTATGCAAGAATTTATTGCATCATTCTACCTAGGAGGAAGGATTTGACAAGGTAATTAATTTGTCATTTCTTCTACCTAAGCGTTTCCACCACTTAGACACTCCCAGCAGCTGGAAGCAGAGTATGTCTCCAAGGTCACAGTAGTACAACATTTATAAGCAGTAGTTTTTTGGGTGTTTTTTGGTGAGGAAGATTGTCCCTGAGCTAACATCTGTGCCAATCTTCCTCTTTTTTGTATGTGGGATGCTGCCACAGCATGGCTAGATGAGTGGTATGTATGTCTGTGCCCAGAATCCGAACCTGTGAACTTCAGGCCACCAAAGCATAGCACACGAACTTACCTGCTGTGCCACCGGGCTGGCCCTAGTAGTTTTTATTTTGATGACACAGGGCAAGAAATGTGGAGAAACATTTTCCAGAGGCCTGAACAGCTTTAGTTGGGAGAGTGGATGTTCAGCATTACAGGTTACATTTGTCAGTTCTAAGTGCCACATCCTGAGTAACAGAGGTGCTCATGCATTCTTTAATAAATTTATTTATTTGTGTCTTTTTATATGGAGACCCTATAGAGTGTGGGCCCAGGACAGGGGGCCTCCTGCTAGGTCTGAGGGAGGTACTGCCTCTGACTTCCAGTTATGTAAATCAATAAACTTTCTTGCTTGCTTAAGTTAGTTTAAACTTAAAAAAAAAAAATCCTGAATCATACAACTGGGTAGAGAATACAAAAGAAAATAAGATCCCATTTATTATAGAACCCTAAATAAAAATTAGCTAGAATTAAACAGACTTATGGAATAAATAGATGCATGTGCAGAATATATGTGAAGAAAACTATAAGTCCTTACTAAAATACGTGTTAGAAAAGCAGAAAACTTGAATAAATGGGGAGAGGTGCTATGCCTTTGGATAAAAAGACTCAATATTATAAAGATAATCAATTCGTTTCAAATTAATGCATTTAAAGCAATTCTAATTGTAGTGAAAATTGTGATTGTCTCCCAGCATCCATTCCATGCCAGGTCTGTGGGTACCCCTGGTTAATCCAAGCAAATAATTTTGATCCTATCCTTTTTAGTTGTGATTGATAAAAGAATGGGTAGGTGATAGGATTCAGGCTAATGACACACAAAAAACAATTTGCTCGTGGCTTCTAGTCTTCTGCTAGATGTGAGTGAGGATATAATGGTCCAGGTTGCTTCTGGCAGCCATCCTACACCCGTGAGGAGACCTGCCTTTAGGGTGAACTTGACATAATGGATAGCAGAGCTGGAAGATGGGAGATGGAAATACATGGGTTATTAATGACATCGATGGGCCATTGTTTCAAGCAACCCTGAAATTTTATCTACCTTTGGACTCAGTTATGAGAACCAATTAGTTCCTTTATTGTTTAAGCCTCTTTGAATTGGGCTTTCCATTTTTTGCAACCTGGAGCATCTTAACTAATACGGTAATCGTTATCTCCCAGGGATTTTTTTTAAAAGAAAGAACAAAATGATTTAAAAACTTCTCTAGAAAAATGGAAATTTAAACTGCTACAGTAATTTTAGCAGTGTAATACTAATACAAATATAGGCCAGTTAGGTCAATGAAACAGAATAGAAATTTCAGAAGCAGACCCGAATACTTGCCCTTACTATTTGATAGGGACCATTTAATAAACAATGCTGAGACCGTTGGTAACTATTTGGAAAAATAATGAGGTAGTTTCCTCTCTCCTACCAAATAAATCTATCTAGGTTGAGAGTTAAATGTAAAAGATTAAACCATTAGAGAACTGGAAAAATATATAGATATCAAATCTTGGAGTTAGTGGGTGTCTTATAAGCTGAAAGTCAAATAAAATGTGAAGGAAATGTAGGAGAGTCTTGAAGTATTTAAAACTTTATACATCAAGGGATACCATAAACAGAATTTATGGTCAAAAGGTAAATTGTCAGAATACATAGTTGAATTATATGTGTTGTCAGTATAAAATAATATTAAATATTTGAATAAAACACTGCCAAAAGAATCCAAATAGAAAAACATGGCCAAGTAGTTCACAAAAGAAAAACCTTTGATCAGCAAGTATATGAAAAATGTTTACTATCCCCAGTAGTTAAGGAAATTCAATTTTAATGAGAGAAATTTTTTCAACCATCAAATGGCAGAGATTAAAAAAAAACCAGCACGACATTGTGAATGTACTAAACAACACAGAATTGTTCACTTTAAAGTGGTTGATTTTACGTTATGTGAAATTCATCTCAATTTTTTAAAAAGAGGGGAAAAAAAGAATAATACCCGGTGTGGGAAGTGTATGGAGAAATAGCCACTCTCAGTCACTCAGTTTGTATTGAAACTGGTATGAAATTTTCTGGAAGACAAACTAGCAGCATGTAGCCCAAACCTTGAAAATGTCTATGCCCTTTCCTTTCGCTCTGTAATTCCACTTACAGGAATATAGACCTAGGAAGTAATTAGATGTGCATAGATTTATGTACAAGTACAGTTATTTATAATGGAGAAAATTGCAATTACAGTGTTCAATCATAGAGAATTGTTTAAATAAATTGTAATATATCCACATAATGAAATATTGTTCATTCACTAAAAATCACATAGCCAAGTAATATTTTTGAGATACTGCACCATGGGAGGAGGACAAAGGGACATTGTCCTGCTTTAAATTTCAAATTAGATTTTTTCTTTTTAATCCATGGGGAAACAATAGTCTTAAAAGCCAGGCTTTGTTTCTAAATTCCAAAAGCTCCTCTTTCCATGTTAGGAGGAAAATTTGGCAGTCTGAGTGTATGCTTTCGCTGTAAGCCAGAAGGTGGGGGACATGTGCTCTGATGGAGGACCCCTCCCCTTCCAAAGGAAGGAAGGAAGGCTTGTAGCTTTCTCTGGGTACAGAGAGCATCAGAAGTTCAGATTGGACTGCGTCCCTATTGCCCCCTGGGGTTAAAAACCTCAAAGTCCTGGGGAATTGGAGAACATAGGACTAGTACTCTACTTTCCTGGCACAGTCCTCAGGGCTTGGGAGTGGCAGGGCAGATGTCTAGGTGTTCAGCCTGAGACAGTGCCTCCAGGGGCCCACAGCCTGGCGACATACCACCAAGGGCTGCGTATAAAGAGCTGAGAGAACAAGCAACAGAAAGAGACCTGGGGAAGGATGGGGAGATGAGAAGCAAATAGCAAAGTCCAAGGACATATATCAGGGCTGGCATGTGCCCACCGAGACCTGGAATCAGCTGCTTCACAGCAGGCAGCACTGCATGGTGCCTGGTGAGCAGGAGGGACACCGCCTCTCAATGGAGGCCAGCGAGGACCCAGAGGCTGGACTGGGAGAAGAGGCCTTCCACTCCTGTCACCAGGCCAAGCTCTCCCTTGCACCCAGATGCCATCTTGGGGGCAAAAGGTGTGGGAAGGGAGATTTTTGGAAGGAAAAAAATACAGTCCTGATAGAGGGTAGCATGTAAGTCATTTTAAAAAGAAACATCTTCCCCTGCCATCACTGGGGATGGGAGCTGTAGAGCAAGATGTGGTTTGGTAGAGAAACTCAATAAAGTTATATATTTTTTTCCATATTGGTTTGTGTATTATGATCTCATTGAAATTATCTTTAAAATGTTTAAGGAAATTCAAAGATGCTCATTATATTGTTAAAAAAGCGAGCAGTAGATGCAATGGGATTCTAATTTTCTAAAATAATAGTAATTATTATTAAACACATAAAATGTAAACACATTAAAAAGTCTGTAAAGATATACATCTAAATATTAACAGTGAATGTTTCTGGAGAATTTTTTTGTGTGGTCTTTTTCATATTAATAAAATGAACATATATTTCTTTTTATAATCAGAAAAAAATTGAAAAACGAAGTCTAGGGCCTTGCCACTCCCAGGTGTGGTCTGGGGACCAGCAGCGTCATCATTACCTGGGAACATGTTAGAAATGCAGATTCTCAGGCCCCTCACAGACTCCTGAATCAGCATCTTCATTTTAACAAGATCCCCAGGTGCTATGTGCACACCAGCAGCACCAGTGTAGACTTCATACTCCCGCTGCGAGCCCACCGGTGTCCATACCTCAACACTCTTCGTTCTCCTGTTCTGGTGGACAGCCTGTGCTCATCTCAAGAGCAGCCCCACTACCTGTGCTCTGGATCCTAATCCATCTGCCTCCTCAAGGACTGTCCTCCTGCAGTTATCTCCTCTCTCTCCTCCTGGATCATTCTCATCAGCAAACAAGCATGCTGTGATAGCTCTCATGTTTTAAAAAACCAAACAAAAAACCCCCAAACACTTTGTAGACCTGGTATCTCCGTATAGATGTTGCCTCATTTTTTCTGCTTTTTTTATAACATCTGCAGGAAAATCAGAAGGACTTGTCTATTGCTCACCATCTCCACGTTCTCTCTTCCCTCTCTCTCCACTCACCCACTGAAACTGCTCTTGCTGAGGTCACTGCTGACCTCCAGGTGTTAGGTCCAATGGCCAGTTCTCTGTCCTCACCCCTCACTCTACCACTCAGCAACATTTGCACCATTGATGCCTGACTTCTTGAAACACTCTTCGTTCCTTGGCTTCTAGGACACCTACTCTCGTGGTTTTCCTCTTGCCTTACCAACGGCCTTTTCAGTCTCCTTTCTTGCTTCGTTTCTCCTCATTTCTTCTATCTTGACAGGTTGGAGCACCCTCTTCTTCATCTGCAGTCCCATGGCTTTAGTCTCATCTATAAACGATACATTCCAAGTGTGTGGATCTAGACCTGAACTCCAGACACACGTGCCCAGCTGCTTCACCTGGGTGTCTAACAGGCATATTAAACTTAGTGTGTCCAAAACTGAACTCCTAATTTCCTCCCCCAACCTGTTCCTTACCCAGTTTTCCCTATGCGAGCCATGCCAGCTCCTTTCTTACAGTTGCCCAGATTCCAACCTTGAGGTCATCCATGACTCCTTTGTTTCTCTCACTTCCCATCTCCCATTCATCACAAAATTCTCCTCTACTTTAAAGATATACCCAGAATCTGAGCACTTCTCATCCCCCCACCTCAGTGATCACCTCAGTGCAAACCATCGTCATCTCTCTTCTGGGGCTATTGCATTATATGTTAGACTCGGCTCCTGCTTTCATCCGTGCCCCAAGTAGTCTATTCTCTGCATAGCAGCCAGAGTGATTCTATTAAGACATAAATTGGATCTTGACTCTCTTCTGCTCAAAATAGTTCAGTGGCTGCCCATCTCACTCAGAATAAAACCTAAAGTCCTTACCATGTTGTTCCAGGCCCCGTGGTAAACTGCCCTCTGCTCTCCACTGCATCATCATCTCTCTGAGCTAATCTTCTGTCCCATCCCCCTCACTCCTTCCTCTCCAGCCACGCTGGCTCCTCCTTGCTATTTCTTGAGCAAGCCAAGCAAGCACATGACCATCTTAGGGTCTTTGTACTTGCTGTTCCCCCGATTGGCAATGGAGCCTAGTGATAGTGGTTAAGAGCAAGACTCTTTGGAGCCAAATTCTCTGGGTTCTCAATTCAGCTCTGCTATTTACTAGCTGTGTGTCTTGCACAAGTTACTTAACCTCTCTGAGCCTCAGTTTCTTCATCTGTAAAATGGGGCTAATAATAGTACCTACATACAGTTGTTAAGAAAATTAGACAAATTTACCTGTGTGAAGCAGTTGGAATAGTGACTGGCGCAGGAGTAAATGCTTTGTAACTATTAACCATTGTTATTCCCAATGGTATCCAAATGACTCCCTCCCTCATTTTATTCAGATCTCTGGCAAATGTCCCCTGGTTGAAGACTCTGAGCACCCTCCCTCCCACTCCATCACTCTCTGTCTTCTTAACCTGCTTCATTTTTCTTAGCACTGATGAATACCTGAACACGTTTGTTAATTTGTTTACCAGTCTTTAACCACTGGAATATGGGTTCCGATGAGACAGGGTCTTGTTTGTGTTGCTAGTGTCTGGTATATATAATTAATCATATAAAATCTGAAATCTGTCATATCTTGTTTGTACTTGAAGATTCCCCAATTTAAATCCAAGAACTAATTCATGGAGAAATGAGAAAAATTAGGATACACACACAGAGCATATATACATCAGTATAGGGAGGCCAGCTATTCTTCCTTGGGAAGGAACTTTTTTTCCTTAATCTGAAAATATGTCCTTCCTCTTTTACTGTCAAAATATCCTTTCTTTAATTAAATGCTTTTAAAATGTGTAGGTATAGATACACATACATTCATACAATGGAATATTATTCAGCCATAAAAAAGAAGGAAATTTTTCCATTTGTGACAACATGGATGGACTCTGAGGGCATTATGCTAAGTGAAATAAATCAGACATAGAAAGAAAAATACTGTATGATCTCACTTATATGTGGAATCTTAAAAAAAAAATCCAAGTTCATAGGTATAGAGAACAAATTGGTGGTTGCCAGAGGTAGGGGGAGAGGGGTGGGCAAAATTTGTGAAGGGAGTCAAGAACAACAAACGTCCAGTTATAAAATAAATAAGTCGTGGATATATACGGTACAGTGTGGTGACAATAGTTAATAATACTGGATTGTATATTTGAAAGTTGCTAAGAGAGTAGATCTTAAAAGTTCTCATCACAAGAAAAAAAGTTTGTAACTATGTGTTGTGATGGTTGTTAACCAGACTTATTGTGGTACTCATTTTGCAATATATACAAACATCGAATCAGTGTGTTGTACACCTGACACTAATACAATGTTATATGTCAATTATATCTCAATAAAAAAATAATTATATGCCTTAGATAGTAGATGATAGTTTAAAACATTTTCCTAGTATCTCTATTTTTATTACTCTATTTAAAAATATCCTTATAATCTATATTTTTGATTGTTTAAAAGATTGAAATATAAAACGTTGTCAAGCTTATGATGTTTTTCAAAATAATAAAAAAAAATTACTGGTCTGTGAAATCCAAAAGTTTGAACTCTGCTCAAACTACACATGTAGGTAAGATATCCAGTTTTATTGATGTAAGTTTCTGACTCTGGCAAAAACCTGGGAAGTTGGGTTATAAGTCAAGAAACCTTGGTGCCACTTTATTCGCTGTATTTTGCCTCTTATAAAAATAATGGAGGATTGGAATATTTTTAAAATAGAAGAAGAAATCTGGGTGTCAATTAGTAATCCTTACTTTGAAAAATATTACAAATGTGATTTAAATGTGAAAACAGAACTGATCAAAGCCTTTCCCAAAATCTACACTTGGTTTCAAGTCGAAGGACTTGGTTTAGATTGTTTTAAGACCTATTGAGGTCTTAGCTGTCCTTTAAAAAGGAAAAGAGGTTTATAGTCCCTGTTTATCAAATGATGTACTCTTAAGCTTTATTATAACAGCGTAGAGGATAATGGCAATGTAGAAATGACAATAGGTAGCATTTGCTGAATGCTTATGTATCTGTCATCAGATTAATACATTTATTATCTCATTTAATTTTAAGAGTAGCTCTACAGAATGGTAATTGATTTTAAACTTTTTTAACGGTTGATGAAAGGGAAGTTTAGGGAGGGTAAAGGAACTCATTCAACCAGACACCATTTACAGATGACAGGGCTGGGATGAGCCCCCAGGACTGACTCCATCATGGGTCTGAATCATGTACATAATTCCTGAACTGCCATACACTTAATCATGATAAAAGCTCAAAGATAAAATGTATCAAAAACCTGAAACTTTGTTTTCTTTCAAGTGTGTTCTTGTTTTGTTCAAAAGGCCAAATTTTCGTTTAATAAGAATGATGTGAATTTACACTAATGATAAAAATCAGCCTCATATTTTTTAGCCTATAATATAGGCTGAAATGTAGCCTAGAATGGTTGACAACTATTATACAAATAGCACACTCCAGTGGAATAATGGTAGCAATTTGTGTGTTTTGTAATTAGGATGTTATTGTTGTCTTTATATCTGCAAGTGATAAGTAGTAATATATTAGAAAGTAGTTGACATTATGAATTGGGAGAAAACAGAAACATTCCCATTTATGATTCATTTAAATTTTGCTTTAAAATTATATTATAGAGTAAAATATTCCATTTATTTGATTTTATTTGTACTATGTTCAAAAAGATTAGAAACCAGAGTTTTAAATAGGCATGATATGTGAAACCTCAAGACTGATCATCTTTCACCTCATCAGCATTTTCTTTTGGGAACACTGTGTAATGAGTTTTAGTCAATTCAACAGGAAGACATCAATAATTGACATGAAAAATTAACTACACACTTTTATTGAGTTACAGTTTTTGTTCAGCCCAGTTTTTCATCTGTGAGGCATGTTATTAAAATCTTAAATGTACTTATTGACTGATTTTTTTCTTTTGTGAGGAATTCCATATTATTATAATATAATATTATATGAACATATAGTACAAATCATATCTATAGAGTGGTAAGTACCATCAACTTCAAACTCTTACTTTCTCAACGTTAATTTTGTTATTTCTTTTCTTTCTGTATTTAATCTATTTACAATTTCTGCTAACAGTTTTTCTTCTTTTCCTGTTGCTTTGTAATGTTATAATCAATTTCTTTGTAAGCATAATGTGTAGTATCTCACCTAGATATGAAAACTGTTTAGATTAGGAATGAATTATCTTCTTTCATTAACATTTACCCCTTATTAAAATGCTCTCTACATGGTGGATGGCCCCTTGACTGTGGTATTACTTCAAGTGTACATATTCAGAGTTAGCATGACTGGTGAAAACTCTAAGAGCTATTTTAAGATGTTTGGTTTTCTGATGATGAATATTCAAGTGGAAGTAGGAAAAGAGAACCATATGCATTTGCTTGTTTTGAGACCTCCCCAAACTAAGTCAGAATGGAGACCTAAAAACGCAGTAGCTCAACTGCATCACTCTTTTTTTGGTTAAATTTTCAGTGGCAGATTTTGATCTTCACAGAACATTGTGGGCATCTGCCTACAGGTTGGTGTTTCTCTTCGATTAGCCTTATTAGCTCCTTCGGGGACGTTGCTGTTGTCAGAGGTGGAGTGTTAGATTTCTGTAGTGCTTCCATCATGGAGGGCAGTGCCAGCCACAGGCCAATTCAGTCAGCCTCATGTACCTCAGCAGACCTCAGATTCTTAGACTTCTTTGTCTGACATAATTAACTGAGAGATGATATTTTAGATATGTCTTTGACATTCAGCCATCTTTTGTGACTTTGATTTATGAATTTAATCTCTTGAGTAGGTGTTAGGAATAGGTTTAGCTGCATGTCGGAGGAAACCCAAGTAATATTGGCTGAGACAAAATGGAGTTTGTTTTTCAACTGGAGATATGCAGTTCAAGGCTTGCATGGTAGTTCCCTGGTCACAAGGATCCCAGACTCCATCCTCAATTTCTCCTCACAGTTGCAAGATGGCCTCCACAGCTCCAGCTATAACATCCACAGCCCAGGCAGCAAGAAGGGCAAAGGGGCAAAGGCAAAAGGGCATGCTTCCTGGCTGGGTCAACTGCCTTTAAAGCATTTTCTTAGGAGCCCCATTCTGTGACTTGTGCTTCGTTAGTCACAATAAATGATGGTAAATAAATTCTGTTAGCAGGGCACATTGCCATGTCAGTTAAAATTCGGGGTCTATTACTAAGGAAATTGCGCTAAATGTGTTTTATATGGGCATCTAGAAAATTCTACCACATCTTGATATTTAACCCACTTTATTTTTGGGATTTGTCCTTTTTTTCCAAGTGAGCCATGGAGATATGTTTTATATAGTTCTATTTCTACGGTCAACATAAAGACATTTTGTCAAGACTTAATTTTCTTCTTCTGATGTGCTTATTTCAAAAGTTTTTTTTTTAAGATTTGACAAATTACATTAAACATTTATTAAGCTCCTATTGTAATCAGGATGTTGTGCTAGAGAGGGTTTCTCAGCCAGGTGCTATTGGCATTTGGGGCTGGTCATTCTTCATTGTGGGGGGCTGTCCTGTGCACTGTAGGATGTGTAGCAGGATCCTGGCCTCTATCCACTAGATGCCAGTAGCAACTCCCAGTTGTGACAGCCAGAATTGTTTCCACACATTGCCACATGTCATCTGGGGAGCAAAATCACCCCCATCGGGAACCACTATGCAGGAAGATAACCCCACATTTATTTGAATTGCCTGTTTGGTTTCCTGTAAAAGTATATCACTGAAGATTGTGTTACTTTAAGTGTCACTCAGTGTTGGTGTTATGAACAAAGCAGTATTTGCTGAATTTCTTACTGTGTGCCAGGCACCATGAGGAGACCTTTATGTATATTACGTGATTTAATCCTCATGGCAGCACTGTGTTAGTAGAAGGCACTAATGGTGTTAGGTGGTGTTATCACCCCCATGTTGCAGATGAGGAAAATGAGACTTAGAGGTTATTTTAGCTTGGATACTCCTGAGAGCAGAGCCTGAGACTCAGGCTTGGGTGTGGGTGGTTTATTTGGGAGGTGATCCCAGGAGGCAGGGTGATGGAGAACAGAGAGTGAAACAGGGAAGGAAGAAGAGCCAATGAAGGGGTTGATGTTAAGTTGGGATCCGGCTACCACAGGGCCACCCAGGCAGTGTACCTCTGAGGGCCCTCTGAAGAGCCATGAAAAATGCATCTCAGAATTATTTCCCTCTCCCCACTCCCTAGGTTGGTAAGAAGCTGGGAAACCTCTCCACTTAGAGCCCTTAATCTGCACAGATTTACCAAAGTGTCTCTCATAATTGGATCAAGAATACTTGTCTGCAGCTCATTTTGCACTTTTCATGTGATACAGGCTTTGCTTTAGGGTTAAATATATATCAATAATTATGAGTAATGTATTTATCCCACAAACTTTTTAGAGTATATATATTTTCTAGATATTTATGGCTATATTCTCTTTTACCAATTCATATATTCACTGTTCTAATTTACTTCTGTGCTCTAGTTCAAAAATCACAAACTGGCAGTTGTTTGTCGAATTCTACCTGGGGCTGATGCAGTCTGCTGGGATGGAATCAAGTTGCTGTTGTGTCGTTTTCATGGGAGCTTACCTTTGATGGGGCATGCATGACCTGCCTCGCCGCCCCTCTCTTATACCTGACACTTCCCAATTTTTATTAACTTTTCTATACTTGAAGGCATTGGATTTTAAGTTTGGGATCTTGAGCTCAAGATGTCATTGTCATTTATTTGCTTGAAAATAGTTTTCTTAAATAATTATAATGAGTGATATTGTGAATTAGAGGCACATGCCATGAATTGCAATTTAGAGCTGTTATTTACTGTCATTGCTGGCTGTGTGTAAGAGAACAACTTTGAATTGTTTTCCTATCCAATTAAAAAGTTTTTTTCAAGCCCTGTGATGCTTCTAAAATGTTTCTATCCAAAACATGTTATTATATGTTTTCATTTAATTAGATTGCCTCTCACTTTCCACAGGTATAATTAGTAGGTGGGATCTCTATTGTGTTTGATTCAAAACGAATGTACTAAAAGGCACTTTGAAAATGAGATAATCTGTCCTCTATGCTTTGACAGACCTAAGACTCTTATAGTTTTCACAAACGACATCCTTTATTTATACCAGGTGCTTATTAGCATTATATAAATTCTCTGTGATATTGGTGTCTCTTCTTTGTTTCCCTGAAACAGGTGTACCAACCACTTCACTTTAGTTCAATCAAATCCTCTGTGGAATCTTTTCCATAATTGTAGAGTAAATGAAATTCACTTACTTGCTCCAAAATATAATTTAGAAATGCAAACTCAATGTTCCCCTGTAGGGGGTGCAATCTGTTTTAAACTCTTAATATGCATAATAAGACCTATAAGCCATAGACTGAACATTCGTAGTCTGTCTCTGTATTAACACAGGTTCTTTCAGTGATTTGAAAACCTTGTAAACTTGATAGCCAATATTTTCCTCAAGTTAAAAAATTTGAATAATGTTAGAATAAATGCATTGTTTATTTATTTATTTTTGAGGAAGATTAGCCCTGAGCTAACATCTGCTGCTAATCCTCCTCTTTTTTGCTGGGGAAGACTGGCCCTGAGCTAACATCTGTGACCATCTTCCTTTACTTTATATGTGGGATGCCTGCCAGAGCATGCTTGGCAAGTGGTGTGTTGGTCCACACCCAGGATCCAAACCGGTGAACCCCAGGCCACCAAAGTGGAACATGTGAGCTTAACCACTGTGCCACTGGGCCGGCCCCCAATAAATTTATTTTTTGTTATAGTTTTGGGCATTGTATTAATCCGGGTTCTCCAGAGAAGCAGAACCAACGGTATGTAAATATAGTATACAAATATATATACATATACACACAATGTATGTATATACACAAACTATCTTTATATAGATACTGTATATACACAGAGGGAGAAAGAGATTTGTTGTTGTGGGAGCTGGCAAGTCTGAAATCCTGGGCAGCCTAGGCCGGGCTGGCAGGCTGGAAATTTAGGTAAGAGTTGATGTCGCAGTCTTGAGTCAGAAGGCTGAAAACTCAGGCAGAATTTCTAAGTTGCAGTCTAGAAAGAGAATTCGTTCTTTTCTTGGAAACCTCAGTCTTTGCTCTTAAGGTCTTCAACTGATTGGATGAGCCCCACGCATATTATGGAGGGTAATCTGCTTTACTTAAGGTTAAGTAAATGTTAATCTTAAAAATACCGTTACAGCAACATCTAGACTAGCGTTTAACTGAACAACTGAGCACCATAGTCTAGCCAAGTTGACACATAAAATTAATCATCACTGGCATCTTGCGTACGTTTTTGTCAACGTAGGCATGAACCAAAATTAAAGATAGCGGTAACTAGATTTTTTGGTAACTTGGATTCAATATTTAGTACAACTCTTCAGTAATAAAGATACCAATTTATGCCTTAGTACTCTAAAATCAAGTGGGTGGGACATGAAACACAAGCCATAAACCATACTTCTTATCAGTTTGCTTTATCCATAATATTTCTTTGGTCAACCTTCTATAATAGTATTATTCCAGTTTGTTCTTTGGAACTTAGCTTTCACATTCTTTGTGTGCTTTCAATATTGGGCAATCTTGAACAGATAATTAGAATAGAGGCCAAAATGTGGATTAGGGAGAGAAGCTAATCAACTTGCTATCCTGTGGAATTTCTGAAATCCTAAAATTGTTACAACACAGAATTTTCCAGGACCTCACACAGATCCATAAAATGCGTCTTCTGGGGTATGTTCCTCATGTGGTTTGTGTATCCCTCCAGCTCAAGGAGATGTCAAACTTGCTTTTCCTTGACCTCACATGATGCAGTTGGAGGTCTTCTAGCTACACTCACTCTCAATTTTTTTTTTTTGTCTCTGAGCTTTTATTTGCCTTCTGCAGTTCAATTTACGTTAAAAAAAACTTTGTTATCTTTCTGCCTACAGTCCTAAAGAGGTTCTCCCTCTCTCTTTCTTTCCTCTCTTCTCTGTTTCTCTAGTTTAGTTCTGATCCTGGCGTTAATAATATACTGTCCTTAACCTTGGATTTCTTATATTCAACTTACATGAAAGTCTTCGTCTATATTTTTACCTAATAAAGAATATAGAGAGCTTACTTGTTAAATCCTAGAATGGTGAATGGAAGTTTAGAGTGTGTACATGTGTATGTGTGGTGTGTGTGTCTTTTTAATTATTGGAGCTTGATCTCTGCGTGACTTTCCATTAGCTTTGCATCATGTGACCCCAGGGTTAGGCAGGAAATTAGTTTTTTTCCAGACTAGCAGGATATAACAGAAATGATTTTCTTAGCTTCAAAACCTCTTTGCTGCAGAAGGACAAATTCAAATAGCGGCTCGGTGATTGACCTAACTCGTTAGACAGCCTGGTGATAGGAAATTATGTTTAGATTCATAAGGAAAAGGAGTTTTTTTTCAGGGCTTGGTATAGGTCCCAGTCATAGAGAAAAATGAGAAGAAAAACTGTTCCTTGCTTATAGTATTGAGCAATAGTCTGTGTCATAAATCAAATTTTTTAGGCTTAGTCATTTGTCAGATTGTGTCCTCACATCCTGTTATATGATTGTGTGTGTGTGTGGCAGGGGCATATATGTGCACTGAGGCGATCCCTAATAGAAACTTTATTAGCTTTTACTTTGATTTCTTTCTCATTAAAGAAAAGTATTAGGGAAATGACAAAAACAAGTTTTGCTTTTATTATTTGTTTTGGCAAGCTCAGCTTTTCAAGCTGTTTATTTTTCCAGATGTATTTCATCAGTTCTTAAGAATGAAGCTAGGAATGTTTGCTGGCTTCTAGGTTAGCACCACCCAGAAATTTTTTTTAAATCTGTTTTCTTAAAATATGATATCTAGGGGGAGGTAAGGACTCTTTTCATTTTTGTGAACTAGTAGATTTAAAAAATATACTTAATGCATTTTAATACTGCTTTTTAATATAGTGCTTATTTTAATTCCATATTAGCTTTTTGACTTTTGTTTTGGGTTGATGTATTCATTATTTCATAGTTAACGATTTTTAAGGAAAGGAAGTAAACGTTGCTCATGTTTTATTTTTTCTGGAAAATTCTAATATACTGTTCATGTCATCTTAGAATTGTTTATCAACCAGAGAATCTCCTGCTGAGGTTAGTCTATCAAGGATATTGATACTGACTAATCTATGTGGTCAGTATTTGATCAGTCAACAGCAAGTACACTTCTTGTAGAGTCTTTCTTACATGGTTAAAATAACTGTATTAAGACATAGTTCTGACACATTTCTTTGGGCCAGACTGGAGTAAGATGAGTTGAGAAAATGACCTGGAACGGTTCCTTCCTTCATCTGGTAAACATTTATTAACCCTTCCAGTTGTGACAGGCAAGGACGCAGTCCTGTCTCTTCAGAAACTGAGACTTCAGTGCGAGACAAAAATGGAAGCAATTGCAACTCGGTGTAGTGACCGTTACAAAAGGAGTTCCTTTTCCTGATTGTGTCCTGCCATTTCTGGCTGTGTCCAGATGGCCTGCTACTTTAAGCTTTGAAGTCAGGGAGTAAAGCAGAAGCAAGGATGTAGAGAAACTTACTTTGAAATCAAGAAGTAAAATTTAAGCTGCCAGTGGAGAACCATGGTACTGTTCTCCTTTTCTCTTGAATCCTAGATAAAACTAACATATGCCTTGTAGCGGAGTTCCTCAGGCTGAGGGATGTATCCCAACCTCTTGAAGAAAAATAAGATCCTTCTGGACTTCCAGTGTTGACTGAAATTGTTATATTACTTGAATTACTTATTTTTCGTATATTGCTTTTTATGTTACTTAATATGCACAAACATAAAACTACATATACTATTTTATGCTTATAACTCTTGCACTAAGTAAAACCAAAACAAATTAACAAATTAAATATAAATAGGACTGCAAAACCATTACAGTTCAATTTAAATCAACATGGATTTAATAGGGTGAGTGACACTGCTTTGCTGCAATAGCTGTTGATTTGGGGAATTATAGTAGAAAGATGTCACCACAAGTCTAGTTCTGTGGCTCATCTGTTTCTGTATTTGGATTTTGATAATACTTACTGAAGAAATGCCTATTTACATAAGTATGTTATTCAAAACATTATTAATACCTTCAAGCCTCTAACTGGAAGCTAGGCTAATCAAGCCTCGTCTTTAATAAAACTCTGCCAGCGAGTAGTCTTGGAACAGTGCATCAGAGATGTATCACTTGACAACTCTGTTAAGCTTCATCACTCGAAGATAAAGTTAGCCCAGCTGACATCTTCATTAAGTAGGTATCTGATGCAATTATTGCTAAGATCAGGAATAGAAAAATTCTTTTTTGCATACTTATGACCATACTTATTTCCAATAAATTGATGCAAGTTGGCACAATGATACTAGGCTCTCCCACCACTCTGCTTATTTGGACCACAAGGCCTTCCAAACATGCAGCCTTTCCTGATGTCAATTGACATAAGCTCAGTTGTACATACTGCATGAAAGTCTTGTGGTGGTACCCGGTTGCGTGGGGTCATCCAAAAGATGCAGACCATCTTTAAATTCCTTTTTAAAGGGTTATCATAAAAATTAAAACAAAAATATTTTTTAAAACATCACCAAGAATTTGAAGACCTTTAATAATATATCTGTAGATCTTAGTTTGAGAAATGCTACGATAAAGTACTCAACCGGTTCCTGATGGTGAAAAAAAAGACTTTGGGCTCCCAATCCAAATTTCTATTTAAATAAATTTGTAAATAGTTTCTCAATTCTAGATCCACTGTTAAAGTATAACATTACAATGATATTTAAATCTGATGTCCAGGACCTGACTTGAAATTTGTATTATAAAGAATTTAGATAACGTCGTAAGTTTTCAGAATGAACCTGGTTGCTGTTGGCCCTGGCTCTGCAGGCTATGAGCATCCTCATCTGCTTAGCTGGGCTGAATGACTGACCATGAAGTCCAGCTTTGGTGTCTTCTATATCCAGTCCCAGCTATGGGCAGTGTTGTTAGTTCTATTTTTTTTTTTTTTTTTTGAGGAAGATTAGCCCTGAGCTTACATCTGCCGCCAATCCTTCTCTTTTTGCTGAGGAAGACTGGCCCTGAGCTAACATCTGTGCCCATCTTCATCTACCTTATATGTGGGACACCTGCCACAGCATGGCTTGACAAGTGGTGCCATGTCCACACCCGGGAGCCGAACCGGCGAACCCTGGGCCGCTGAAGCAGAACGTGTGAACTTAACCACTAAGCCACCAGCCTGGCCCCTGCTTCTATGTTTGAGTATATATTTTTTATTTTACTTTAAGAATTATGATGTCCAAATTTTCATGTATTACTGGTTACATTTAATTTCTAAGTATTAGAAGTGATTTGTTTACCAAAGAATAAATTTAACTCTAGTCTTAGCAATTTTTCCCCTCCCCTTTCTGTGTTTCAGATATCTAAATGAATGTACCATTTCTCTATGTATTGCATTACAGTGCCTTCTTTCTTCTACACTTTTAAGACTCATTATTTCTATCTCTTAATTGACCAGAAGGCTAGGACATAATCAGTGCTTGAAAATTCAAACACAACAAACCTATATCCTTCGTGAGGCCAGGAACTCTGCTTTATTCCTTTTTTTTTTTTCTAATTTATTTTTAGCCGTTTTATGTCTGGCAGGATTTCAATCAGGGGCATAACATGTTTACGTTTGATAAGGGGCTGATTGTAAGCTCCACCCACCACCTGCCATAGTGGTTCGCACATAGTAGGTATTCATTGTAGGTGAATGAAGGAATAAATGAGCGAATGAATTTGGTGCAGCGGCCATGTTAGTTTTCTAGCAGAAGCACATTTTACATTGTTTTCTACTTGAGGCTGGAGACTGTCTTACTGATCTTCGTACTGCCTGAGCTTTTATTTTTTTTTGGAGATGCAGGAGTCTTTTGGAAAATTTGTTAATTCCTCTGGCTGATACACTTAGGACGAGCATGGTCTTTGGATAGCCAAGCGGGTAGCTTGCCTTTCACACTGCAGGAAACAGTTGTCACAGATCATACATCAAATTGCACACAGAATTTCTACTTTGCTTTGCTTTTTACTTTTAGTTTGAGCTCACCTTTCACCTGTCATCGTGGAACCTCATGTGTAGTCAGCTTTCCCTGCACTGCTGGGTGGGAATGCGTTTCCCTGTGCTTTACTGGGGCTGGAATAACAACCCAGTTAGGATCATAGCAGTAGTGGTCTGTCCTACTGTAGGCCTTTATCATCTGCTTCCATGCTCCCAGCATCAAAATAGGAGTGAAAACACTAAAAGAATACAAAGAAAATGGCTTTATTCCTGACATTGCACGTGTAGCTTGTTACATGTGACTCAGACAATAAGAGCGTGAAACAGAGGAGCCCATGAGCGTTCCTCAGCAGTCAGTTCACCCTTTTGTAAAGTAGTTGTGTACTTTGTAGCTGCACAGTAGCCAGATGCTCTTGATAAATCAAGTTTATTGCATTTTGACTAAAAGAGTAAATATATTCCTATATAAAAATATTCAAAAAGTTTATGTAAAGAAGAAAATTTAAATCTCCTGTAAACCTACCACTTGGAAATAACCACATTTTAATAGAAGCTAGCTTTCACTTTTTTATTTTAAAGTCAACTGTTTTTACCACAAGAACTTAAATATACTTCTTGTTTATTAACCAGGTAATATATTTACTTCTAGAAAAATTAGAAGATAGACATTAAATAAAAAGAAAAATACCCATTACAATACCTTCTAGAGATAGCTGATATTAAGATTTTGGTATACATTTTTCCAGGCCTTTAATTGCACAATAAATTATGTAAAGTTATGACTAGGTATGTAATTTTTTATAAGACTTGAAGCGCTTTATATATACTTAGGTATAATACATAGGTATACATACTTAGGTATAATCTTTTTTATGAGTATCTTTCCATGTCAGTAACTATGTATCCCCATGGTGATTACTAATAACTATGTGACATTCCATTGTATTGATGTATAAAGTAAATAAATTTATTTAAGAAAGCTTGTGATGATGAAAATTAGGTTATTTAAAAAATTCTTTTATAATTGTTTATTATGGGGTTTGTACCATACATAAGTTTTACATTATTATGAGTCCAATCTGTCAGTCTTGTTATGGTTTCTGCCTTTGGGATCATGTTTAGGAATTCCTCCCCAACACTAATATTTTAAAATTATTCAGCTCTGTTTTCTTCTAGTACTTTGGTGGTTTCTATTTTACCACTGAAAACTTTAACCAATACAGAATTTATCTTACATATTATGAGACAGGAATCTAACTTTATTTTTTCCTAAAACCCTTTGTTAAATAATTCATCTGTCCACTAATTTGAAATGCCAGTTTTGTCATAAACAGTAATCCATATAAATAATTGGATCCATTCCTAGACTTTTGCATTTTGTTTCATTGATTTATTCTTGTGCAAGATTCATACTGTTTTAATTATTGAGTGTTTATAATATGCTTCAATTGATGTCTGGTTGAGCAAAACCTCTTAAAGTTTTTTGGCTAGTCTTAACAGCTGGTCATTTTCCAAATAAATTTGAGAATAATGTGTCAAGTTGCAAAAATTTTTTACAGCTTAAATTTTTTATTGGAATTATGTTAAATGTAAAGATTAGTTTGGGGAGATTAACATGTTTATAAAATATTTCCATCAAATAATATAAAATATAGTGACTATAGTTAACAATACTGTATTGTATACTTGAAAGTTGCTAAGAGAGTAGATCTTGAATGTTCTCATGACACACAAGGTAACTATGTGAGGTAATGGATGTGTTAACCTAATTGTGGTAATCATTTCACAATGTATACATATATCAAATCATTGCTTTGTACACCTTAAACTTACACAATATTATATGTTATTTGTTTCTCAATAAATACGGGCAAAAGCATAATATAAAATATATCTCTCAGGGCTGGTCCAGTGGCAAAGTGGTTAAGTGTGTGTGCTCTGCTTTGGCAGCCCAGGGTTCGCAGGTTCAGATCCCAGGTGTGAACCTACACACCACTCATCAAGCCATGCTGTGGTAGCGTCCCACGTAGAAAATAGAAGAAGATGGGCACGGATGTTAGCTCAGGGCCAGTCTTCCTCACCAAAAAAATTACGCATGTATATATCTTCAAAGCTTTATATATATCTTTGTCTTTTTTTTACCTCTTACTGACATTTTTTAGTTTTATTCATATGGCTATTGCACATTCTTAAGTTGATTTCAAAATATTTGATCCTTTGTTGCTAATGTGAATTGGGGCTTTTTCTCATATTTTCTCATTATTGCTAGTGTAAATATATATGAATTTGATTATATTTGTTTTGCATCTTAATTTTTAATCATGTTTTTGTTCTAATAGATTTTTTTTTGAGTTTTCTGTAGAGACAATCCTTTCTTTACTTTATTTAGATCTCATTTCTCTTTCTTGACCCATTGTATAGGTTCAAACCTAGTCTAGGAAAGTGTTGAAAATTGTGATGATAACAGGGCTTCTTTGCCTCATCCCTGACCTTCAAAGAGAAAGACTCTAGGTCATCACTGTCCAATAGAACTTTCTTCAGTTATGGGAGTATTCTCTCATTGTCCAATGCATATAGCCACTGAGCTCTTAAAATGTGGCTAATGAGATTGAAAAATTGAATTTAATTTTATTTGATTTTAACTAATTTAAATTCAAACAGCCTTCAGGTTAGAGGCTGCTCTATTAGACTGCACAACTCTAGGTTTTTATTGTTTGTTATGTTGAGTATTTACTTCAGATCGATCTTTAACATGTTACAGCCAGCTTAGAGTAAAGATGATGGGGGAAAAGTGAGATTATCATGTAGATAATTGTCAAGTACAGGATGTGAAAGGAAATATAGAATAGAATAACTGGAGTGAGATGAGGGTTGAAAGATAGCTTATTTTCATGTGTTTGTTTTGTTGTTAAGACTAAATATGGTCCCAAATCCAACCTTTTATTTAGCCTCCCAGATATATGCTTTCTTCTATCTTCCTTATTTCTGTTAAATAGCTACCATTATCCTAGCCCAAAACTATCACTTATTTTAGTTTTCTCTTTTCCATGTCCCCTAATACCCAAACATTTCTTCACTCACCCCCATTTCCACAACCCTATATTTTACCCATTCTTCAAGGTCCTTTACAAGTGTACCTTCTGTATGAAAGAACCCTTTTTCCCCAAGTTTCTTTTTTTTTAAGATTGGCACCTGAGCTAACATCTGTTGCCAATCTTCTTTTTTTTTCCTCCTTCTTCTTCTCCCCAAAACCCCACAGTACATAGTTGTATATTCTAGTTGTAGGTCCTTCTGGTTGTGCTGTGTGGGATGCTGCCTCAGCATGGCCTGATGAGTAGTGCCATGTCCGTGACCAGGATCTGAACCAGCGAAACCCTGGGCCGTGGAAGTGGAGTGTGCGAACTTAACCACTCTGCCACGGGCTGGCCCCGAAAGAATTCTTTTTTGATCTCATCAATTAAAATTAATTTTGTCTTTGTTGAAACTAGTTTTTAATTTATGCTTTCCTTTTATAACACTTAGTCCTGTACATTGTCCTAGAGCTATTTATAAACGTCTCTATCAGATACATATCTATATCTATTGTGTAGATAGGTTTTACAATAGATTTGTAAATATTACAACAGATATACATATCTTTTGTAAGCTCTTTGAGGAAATAATCCTTGACTGATTTACCTTTCTATCCTGCAGGGTGTCTCTGCTGGTGTGCTGCATATATATACATGTGCTCAGTAAATATTTATTAAATATATTAAATTCATTAAATATAAATATTTATTAAATATATTAAATTTATATATTTATTAAATATTAAATATATAAATTAAGTATTAAATATATTATTAAATATATAAATGTTAAATTTATTAAATATATCACAATCCAACTTGTATTAATAGTTTATATTTTGTATATCTTTTATTCAATTGACAAATTTGGAAATCAGGGATCACATGTATTTATTTTTGTATTTTTTGCATACTAGCACAATGCTAAGCATTCAACAATTGGTAATTATTTTTAAAATTTTATTCATAAAAATAGTGTTAAGACATATCAGTTATGATTGCCATTTTGCTGTATGTAATGGAAATCCAATTAAAATAGCTTAACCAAACAGGAGTTATTTTTATCAAATGACAAAAAGTCTGGAGGAAGATAGTCCAGGGCTGGTACAGTGGTGTCATAATGTCATTAATGTCTCAGGTTTTTTCTATCCTTAATGTATAGCTTTTGTCCTTGTAATCGTATGAGGCTTTTCTGCCTCCAAGCATCATATTCATGTTTCTGTCCCTTTCCATCAGGAAAACAGTAGGTTTTCTGGAGATATCTGCAAATAGACTTCTGATCTTATCTCTTTAGTCAGAACTAGGGTCACATGGGCATTTCTGTCAGCCAGGGAATTTTTGAAGGTGAATATTTTTAACTGCGCACATTGCCCTCCAAGCAAAATTTGAATTCTCTTCATAAGGAAGAAAAGGAGAATGAATCTTGGGTGGGCAACCTGGGGTATGTATCTTGGATATGGATTTTTTTTTTTTTTTGGTTTTTCTCCCCCAATTCCCCCCCATACATAGTTGTATATCTTAGTTGCAGATCCTTCTACTTGTGGCATGTGGGACGCTGCCTCAACGTGGCCTGACGAGCAGTGCCATGTCCGCGCCCAAGATCCGAACTGGCGAAACGCTGGGCTGCAGCAGCGGAGCACGCAAACTTAACCGCTCTGCCACGGGGCCGGCCCCTGGATGTGGAATTTACACTTAAAGCTGTTAGAATCTACAAGGGGATGATAAGGTACAAGTGAAAAGTTCAACAATCCAAGACAGTTATGTAATAAATTCCATATACACAGATAATAAATGCTGTGAAAGATTAGAGGTAGAAGAGCTCTCTGGAAGATGGAATAGATTCCGACATGTTCAATATGAGAGGTGGGACTTGAGCAGAGCCGTAAAAGATGGATCAAATATTATACAGAGGCACTAGATACCTGTTTTGCAAGTGAGGAACAACACACTTAAGACATGTTTTTGAATCTCTGGAGCAGCTTCGCAAGAGTAATGCACTCATATTATGGGGCAATAGAAGGTAAGTTGGGACAACACAATGGAGGGTTTTGAATGCTACCACAAGGATTTTGGATCTGAGACTTATTCAGAGGAGCAGATCTATTGGAGGTTTCTGAAAAGAGGAATACTATGAGGAAGTAGAATAGAAATGATAACATGTTAGAGTTTAAAAGAATATTTCACAGATTAGTTCATTAGAATTAATTAATATCTAATCCTGTACACCCTACCCAGTAGTTAAGATAGTTCATAACACTTTTGACCAAAGCAGTTGGTCCTAAGGGGTCTCCAATACCTAATAAATATTTGATATTGTTGTATTTGAAGCCCTGAGTAATAGAACAATGGAGCTCCAGAAATCAAATTTTCTGTTAAACTTATTTTTTTATATTGCCAAGGAATTCTTTGTTTCTGTTATCATCACCACATAGATTTTAAATATTATGTCAGCATATTTTATCATATTAATACCCAAGTGTAATCTTTCTTAATTAAAATCATGTCTCAAAGCTTGCACTGAATAATTTATAAAATGGTGATTGAAAACAGATTGGTGTTCTTTTGACTAAATGTACTTTTGTCGTCTGTTATTTTCTCAACCTAGAATTTAAATGTTGTTGAAAATGCTTAAACTTCAAAGCACTTACCTTGACCTAATGTTTTATTTTATTTTCCTTTTTAAATCAATCTTAATACATTTTGCAAAGTTTCTTTTAAATAAGTAAGGTGTGTTAGAGCTTTATCCAGATATTCTTATGAATTCTTTTAAATGACAGATATTTATTTAACTGTAAATCTCACAAAATAGTAAGATATGTTATTTTCTATTTTAGTAATCGTATCAATTACTTTTGATGGGTTGACGTAGCAATTTGAGTAAAGAGACAGTCTTACTCAACTGAAACACATAAAAAACATGCTTGAAATTGTTTCCTTTGTAATTATAAGTGAACATCTGAAGGCTGAGTTACCTCATTTATTTAGTAATTGGAATATCAGAAATCTTCATCTCCAATAGTGCCTCACCTCTCCAGAATCTCCTCTTTAATTACCATAAGATTTTTTCTTTCAGAGTCTCATCAATATGAATTTAACTCCATGTAGAAATAACTAACATATAATGCAATTACGCCCAACTAGTTAAAATTTTAGTATTCACTGTTGGATACTTTTTGGTTATTGTTTAACTCCCATCCCACTGATGTTGGGTTTGGCCATGAGATTGCTGTGGGCAGTGGAATGTTAGTGGATGTGACATTAAGCCTTAAATATGCTTGCGTGGTTTGCCTTTAGTTTTGCATACGGGTGATTTGCCATGAGAAGAGCTTTCCCTGGGCAGCTGCTGCCCCTTCAGCTTGGGACCTAGCATGAACACAGGTGGAGTGAACCTGAGCCCAAACCACAGTGTGAAGCAGAGCCACTCAATCAAGCCCTATCTAGACCAGCCAAGTTTCCGTTAACATACAGACCCATGAGCATGAGAACAAATGCTTGTTATAAATCAATAAGTTGGGATGCTTCGTTCTGTAGGATTATTGTGGCAATAGCTGACTAATGCAGTCTAAAAAACAGGTGTCTATGTTTTCATTAAGAAAAACCATAATTATACGTGGCTAAACTATCAGCTCCCTGCCTTATTAGATGAAAAGTAATAGCATGTAACACTAATTGAGAGTTTCTTTTGGCTAGTGGCCATTGCAAGTTTTATTGAGTAAAATGCCTGATGTGGAACTTGAGGAATAAGTTGTTGAAGTGCTTTTCAAAAATAAATCTGGCTGGTTCTTTAAGTAATCACAAAATGGAATGACATAGGAGCCATGGGTAATATTTGTTGAGGACCTGGCCACACATGTGCTTGGCATTCATATCACATTTTCTTCTCATGGCAAACCTGTCAGTCAGTCAACACATATTTATTGAACATTTACTGTATGCCAGGTATTGCAAGGTGTGTATTATCCCATTTTTGTTGAATGAAGAAACTGAGGCTCAGAAAAGTTAAGTGACTAGTTCGAGTCTCACAACTTGGAAAGGGCAGAGCTAGGATTTGACTTGAGGTCTGTCTGGCTCCAAAGATCATACTGTTATCGTTGTATGGTGTTTTCATGTTTGGAAGGGTGGAAGTAGGAGAAAAGATAGAATTTACAAACTGATTTACCTAATATTTGTTGGTGTGCTATCCCTAATAATCATTTGCTATGTAATCCAGATTTTACCTGGAATTGCCTCAGCATTCAGAAATCTACATATAATTAGCTTGGACCCCAGTGGTTTTATAGCTTGTTGAAAGTTTGAAGCTCTCCCCACAATTTCTGATTCCAAGGTCTTCCACTCTTGTGGCCTTCCTCCTGTGTCTCTGGAGGCCATCTGGATTTGCCACATCAATCTGGGTGTAAAGCTCCACCCTTTCCGGTTTCTACAGCGCACACCTTCACCAAGGATTTTATGAATTTTTGTGAGGATCCCCTGGTAAAATACAAGGTCTTCACCATTCTTTCTCTCTCAGCCTTGACTATTGCAATGCCCTGCCCCTCCCCAATTTCTCCTCCTGTTTTTCAGAATAGCTTTTGAAGCCTTGATAGCCCAGACACCACAACTTTGGGAGTTACATCTCATTCCCAAGCTGGAGTATCAGTGTGCGGCCTCCTGTTTCTATCTCATTAAAAGCAGAAATAATAAGATTCTCTTGGGAAAACAGCAAAAATTGGACTTAGTCCCATCAGTCTGATAGCCCCCACTTAGCTCAGTTTTAATTTTTTAAATTGAATTTCATTGAACGTCAACAATTTTGTTCAGCTAACCTTAAATGGTGAGAACTGAAAACATCTAATAAAAGAAAGAGCTACTCTTTTCTTCTTAGAGTAGAAATAACATACTTAACTTTACATAACTAAGAAAAATCCTATCTTTAGAATTTTACTTACTTCCTACCTCTTTCTAAAAATGCAATTTACAAAAATTGCAGAATAAATCTGGGTGTAAGTTTTTTTGTCCTTTTTTCCAGACCACTTTCCTATTAGCTATTCAGAGAAAATTTCGGGAGTTTGAGAGCTTGGTTGGTTTATGAGCCCAGAATTTAGAAACTGGTATAAATTTAAAGAGTCTGAAGCAGTTGCTTCTACAACTCTGTGTTAGAACTGGTTGAAAAACTGCTTTCGGCTTCTGGATAAGCCCAGACTACTGTATTCTTTTGCAGAATTTGCCACTAAAATTTTAATTCCTGTCAGAAATATTTTTAATGGCAGAAAACTGAAAACCAGTTGACCAAAAGAACTTTAGTTCTCATTCAATTCTAATATAATTTTAATTGGTTCATCTTTAATTTAGGAAGCAATTTTCTAGTAATTTGTCAGACATGAGTTCCTTTCAAGAAAACCTTACCAAAGATATTGCCTTAATAGTTTTTGAGGAATTCATGTTTTCTTATATTCCATGATTATAGTGGTACTATTTTTTTTGGGGGGGGGTGCAGTTAGTGAGGAGGATTGGCTCTGAATTAACATCTGTTGCCAGACTTCCTCTTTCTGCTTGAGGAAGATTGTCACTGAGCTAACATCTATGCCAATCTTCCTCTATTTTGTGTGTGGGACACCACCACAGCATGACTTGATGAGTGGTATGTAGGTCTGTGCCTGGGATCTGAAACCCCGAACCCCAGGCCACCGAAGCAGAGCACACAAATTTAACCACCATATCACCGGGCTGGCCCCATAGTGATGTTGTTTTTTATTTAAGAAACTTTGTTTTCTTTATTAAACAAACCATTGCATTGGAGCGTATTTCAAACATGTAAGCAATAACAAAGGAGAGTGAGGGAAAGACGGGGCAGACCCTGAATGTGAGATGCTTTTGGAAGTGGGATATCTCAAGATTCCATGTTGCAACATTCATGTTAAGATTCTGTTACTGTCAGTCTTGTCTTAATGCTAAGCTTGCAAAAAGAGCATCTTGTCTTTGAGTGACCTTGACCAAATTCTTTAACCTTCCTAAACCTCTCACTCCACATGTGTTAAATGGGGATTATGTCTGCCTTACCTACCTCAAAATGTTGTTATAAGGGTCAGAGAAAAACAATAAATGTGAAAGTACTTTGTATTGTACAGTACTGACAGACATTAGTGATTATGTTTGTGGGGTGAAAAACAGGAAGGATGGAGGAGGAGAAGAAAGATTACTCTTAAATTGATTCCTGCAGTGTGATTGAAAATGGTTAGTCCTCAAATCCTAAACAGTTGAAAGATGGCGAGGGAAGGGACTACCAGCCTGGGGGTACAGCAATGGCAGGGCCCTTTAACTGGCCCTAGTCAATGTCGATTCTGATCATTTCAGGTAATTTTGAATGTCTACAGTGTGCTGGGGATACACACGATGACAAGGTACAGTCCTTGCCCTCCAGCAGCTCCCAGTCCAGCTGTGGACAATACAGCTGTGCATCTCTAGCACAAAAGAGTCAGGAGGAGTGCTGAGCAGAGTGTGATTGGGGCAGAAAAGAAGCTGGTTATTGTGACCAGGTCCTGCATGTTTTTTCCGTCATTAAATAGAGTGATTTAAAAATAATCCACCATGTTTTTCACTATTTAAATCACACAGAAAAGAAAACTATTAAGGGTATTTTAGAAGGTTGCTGAAAACAAAATTCTGTAATAACACTTTTTTTTCTTTGAATGGATGAGGAATGACAGGACTAGCATCTTCTTTACAGTTTTGTCATGTTTCAGTTTTTCTATATGCTCTTTTTAGGTTTCAGGGACATTACTATCACAATGAGGTCCTACTTTTGCTTGTTTGCGTTCTTGTTATGGGACACTAACTCTTCTGGCATCATTTTTGGCTTCATCTTTTGCATTCAAAGTTAAATTACTAATGATCTTTATCTTTGAGAGTTTTTAAAAGAATAAGTGAATAATACATTATTCATACTAATGGGCGGACTCAATGACAAAGATTACCCCTAATTAGTGGTAATCATTTTTGGCTCTGGAATGCCTTAAGGATTTCTTTCCTCCTTATTTCTTTCTCAGACCAATAATAAAGTAAGCATTCACTTTCTGAGTATACAACAGGGAGAGGAGACATTCCAGAAGATGGCAAGTTATATAAGGAAGCTTACCTAAGATTAAAAACTCACTGCAGAAAATCCACGGGGTGAGGGTCTATCTGGTGTTGAATTAAATTCTCTACTGTATCCAACTAATGTTTTATTCCAGGAGAATTGCTAGTTTGGTGCCTACTTTAACTTAAATATTTAGAGGAAATGTGGAAGAGTTTGTGAGAAAATGAAGTCTTGTATAAACATGTTGGTCTTAGTGGTTTGTATTTACTGCAGAAATGGCCCCAGTGCAGCCTTAGCATGCTCCTTACCATAAATCCACATGATGTCCTGGGTGCTTGGGGAGCTGGTAGCCAACCCCACATTCAAAATTCAAGGCAAAAAATATTTAAATACCCAAGTCAGTAAAAACTGATTCTCCTGGATAAGCTGGACTCATCTTTTAAAGATGTTGAGCTTCTGGAATTTTTATGTGCATTCGTGAGGCCACAGTTTCCTCTGACAGACAATCCGTTGTTATTACTGGCTGTAGGCAGTCATAAAGGGCAGGGTCAAGAAGGACAAAGAATTTACAGAACTTTCAATAATGTGTTGATGTCAGGAAAAGAGTTGAGCCATTTCTGATAAGAAAGAAATGTTAATTTTAAACAGCTGCGAATGTACTATCCGTGATCTGCTCCTGGAAAGTCACAGCAGGGTAATTCATCGGCCGTGGGTCACAAGATGAGTTTGAATAATCAATCCCTGAGTGAAACCAATGAGAGAAGTAAATACTGCAAGAGGTGACAGAGTTCAGCCTCAGAGTGGAACACAGAGTCTTTCACCATTTGAGGTTCTTGCCCTGGGTTTAGGTTTGGCAGCTGCCGCTTTAAGCCTCACCACTCCCTTCCAGTGAATCAACACTTAACAGTAACTGTGAAAGCACAGTATAAAAATTACTGCTCAATTAGAGTTTCAGAAATGACATTGAAAACTATGCAGCATTCCTACTGCCCAGGCTAACTGTTAGTAGCACACTCATTTTGATGCTTAAAGAACCATAATTTTTCTAAACTAATTTAGAATTTTTATCAATGCATTTGACTGGAATAATGAAAAGTTGCCCAAGTCTGCGAAATTGGGTAAGTGCTTCTTACTTTGGTGAAGGTACGTGTATTCTGAAGTTGTCTGGTGCAAATACTGAATGTGAGTTGAATTAGGAAATTGACTTTAGGGTTCCAAATTGGACCATAGTGTTAGGATATGTTCAGTTTTAAATCCAGCCTTAATAACTGTGTGTGTTTAGAGTATCTTTTTTCAAAGAATGAGTAACAAATTTTTCTTTTCCTAAAGGCAGTTTAGCTAAGTATTAGAGGTTTAGGGATTGGTGTTCTTGTTCAACTCTTCTTTTTTTTTTAATGTTGATTAATTAATTAATTAATTAAGTTTAGGAAGATTAGCCCTGAGCTAACTTCTGCCAATCCTCCCCTTTTGGCTGAGAAAGACTGGCCCTGAGCTAACATCCATGTCCATCTTCCTCTACTTTATATGTGGGACGCCTACCACAGCATGGCTTTTGCCAAGTAGTGCCGTGTCCACACCCGGGATCCGAACCAGCGAACCCGGGCCGCCAAGAAGCGGAACATGCGAACTTAACTGCTGCGCCACCGGGCCGGCCCCTCAACTCTTCTTTATAAGTGTTTGGAGCAAATCACTTACTTTTCTTCTCTCTCATCTCTTTTACTTGACTTATAAAATATGCACACTAATCCTGGCTCCCCTATTTCTGAAGGTCATGCATGTAATACTCTTTGTGATAAAACCTTAAAATATCAGAAGTAAGTGGTGATATTTTAAGACTTTATCAACCCAAGGTATTATTACTTGTATGTATAGTAGTACTAACATTGCATAGAATGAGAACAAACTCATGTAAGTGAATGCTACATCATTTTATCTTTGTTCTTATTCATATTTAATAAATATTTTATTCATATTTTATAAAAATTCCACAAGTATTTGGATCTATGAAATGAGATGCAAAGGTCCATAAATGTCTATTTTCGGATTTCACTTCTCAGGTCACAGATTAAAAATTCCAGGGTTGAGAATCTAAATGGCCTTGTAGGAATGGACCAGGCCAGTACTCAAAGCCACCATCATTTTGGCTTGATTTTGCAAAACTTCCAAATCATCTGCTCAGAAAGCTAAACCCCAGCTGCAGTTCCAGATAAGCCATGATGGCAGAGTGGCTATAAAAGTAGCATCTCATAGATGTAGAGAAGTATGGACAGGTTCAGGCTGGTTGAACAATAGCCCCTTCCTCTTTGAAAGGAAAGGAAGATAGATGTAAGTAATGAATTTTAATCCCTTATTACTTTCTTTTGGGAAATTGATCACATTTACTATAAATCTAAAAGGAGGAATTTACATACAAGTATGGAAGGAGATCAGAAATGAGTAGACATACGGTATCAGGCAGATCTTTAGCAGTCAGCAAGGTCTAAAGATAGTAATGCAGCCTATAATTCTATAGATGGGTAGATAGGAACCATAATAGTAACAGCAACAGCTAACATTTATGGAGTTCTCATTATTTATTAGACACGATAGTATATATTATCTATAGATTATTCGTGTGTGAAGCAGTTGCTATCTTTATCTCATTTTGGAGATGAAGAAATATAGATATGCAAAGATTAAGAATCTTACTCAAAGTCATACACAGCTGTGCTAGATTTTGGACCCAGGGAACCTGGGTGCGGAAACTGCACTCTAAATGAGTGTGCTATACTACTTTCCATGAATCTGAAGAGTAGATTCATAGTCCACCAATTCATGTTAATGGGGGAGGGGATAGTGTGAACTGGTGGAATATAATTCTAACAGAGGTCATGTTCTGAATTATTTAGAAAATGGCGCAAATACCAAGTTAATCCTGAAAAAAAAGAAAGGTCCATTCAACAGGCATTGGGTATTGGGTATTGTGGGAGTATCCCATTAAGTATTAGGGACTCACAACAAAGAAATTGAGACTTCATAATAAGAAACCCAGCCGTGGGAAACTGGGGTAGAAGGCAAGGAACCCAGTCACAGTGGACTGGAGTAAAATCAGAGCAAAATCAGATTAACAATAATTCAGGGCAGAGGCAGGAAGATCTTGACAGATGATTTCATATGTTATCTCCCCTGCTGAGGGCTGGAGTTGGCTCCAGAGTCAGATGCATAGCTTAAGTCAGGCTAATTTAATAGATTCAGCTCAGAGGGAAAGAGAAGCAAGGGCACATAGCCAGGTAGGCCATTACAAATTAACCCAGCTAGGTTAGAGTTCCAGGCAAAAGGCTCATCTTACTAACATTATTTCTCCACCATGGCCGCCCCTGCTTCTACGGGAGGTGGTGGGAGATCATGTAGCAGTGACATTAAATATCCAAAAACTGTGGAGCAGAGAGATGAATCTTCATACCATAATTATAAAATTTAATAACTTCCTTTCACATATAACTTACAGCTCAATCGAAGTTGTTATTCTCATTATTTTTCTAAAAGAACATAGTATGTTATGTAATACATTGATTGTAGAGTTCACTAAGCCATTTGGGAGGTGATTAGGAAGAATAATTAGACATGAAATTGTTATTTAATTATTCATATCACTTGTTTATTCTGTCTTATAATAACTTTTGCAGAATATATATGATTTGGGGAGCTCTTGTTTTGTGTCCTTAAAAGGTAGAGTAAACATTCAAGATAGCAGTACTTAGGAGAGTCATTTAAATACTTTTCCTTTGCTAGTCCTGTCCTTGATTTTGTGCAAGAAAAAAAAGTTTATTTTTTCTTTTATGTAGTGTTTATCCAATTGCTTCTATAGTTTATCTTACAACAGCTCTAAAGACTACACAATTATCTGTTCTTTCTAAAGCTCATGGTTTCCTAAAGCTAGTTGTAAGTACTATTAAAAATCTCCCAAAAATGTGCTCAAAAACCCAGTTTAGTTTCATTTGTGCTAGGAAGATGTTTTCCAGATGACTGACGTAATATACAATTGTTTCTATCCAAAAATATTTCTCTTGCTTAATCTGTGCATTTGTTATATTTTGTCCAGTAAATAGCTTTGTTATTATGAAATGGTTCTGAGATGTACAAAAGAAAAAATACTAAGATATAGAATGCATCCAGGAAATGCAATTACTTTCTGTTACATAAATTCTCTAAACAAATGTAATTCATGTGCGTCTTCAGTCTTATCTCACATTAGGGAGTTGGCCTGAGAAGGAGAATGAGCATGATCTTGAGGTGGGACCTGTGGTAAGAGCAGGAATTACCACCGAACAAACTGCTAAGTCTGTTCACCTCTCTGAGTTTGCTTCCTGATGTGTCAGTTGGGAATAATACCTATCTTGCAGGGTCCTTATGAAAAAACAAATCTATATAAAATTTTGTAGATTTTCAGTAAAAGCTAACTGTTATCACTTGCTGGTACCTAAACTTTAAGACTATCCACTCAAGAGAGTTGTATCCTTTCAAATGATGAGAAACTGCTTTTGATATTAAAAAAAGCCTGTTTCCTGCCTCCCTGGGCATGCCACACAGCCCGCCGCGCCGTTAGCTGTTGCTGTCTGCAGTTGATGACGGCTTGGTGGGCATCTAGCACTGTGCTAAGTGATGTACATACATTATTCTGTTTGATCGTAACAGCAGTCCTGTCGAGATTTTCTCTCTGACTTTCTACCGTAACTTTGAACTGTGTGTACCGTCTTTTAGAATATGTATTCTTTGGGCTTTTGTCTGCTTTTATTCTGTCTACTGCTTTGAACTAATTATGGTACTTTATGCACCAAACTATATTAGTTAGAAGGCTTTGGGATGCAAATAACAGAGAACCAGAACTGATCTGGCTCAAAAAATAAAGAGAATTTTTTTCACACATACAATTGAATAATTCTTCACTGGGATTTATTTCTCAGTGATTCTTGTCACTCTGTCTTCCTCCATGGCTGCCCTCATTGATTAGAAATGGCTGTAGCAGTTCCTGAGATGACATCTTTACATTACACTCTCCATAGGAATAGAGAGCTTCTATTCTTCCAGACAAAACCCTTGGCTTGTTTTGACTAGTCTAACTTAGATCTTTTGTGTTGCCTTTGACACAATCACTGGGAACAGGGGGCCGGAGTGCATTGACTAGCTTATCCCTGCCCTTCCATTAACCAATCACTGGACAAGAGGAATGGTGTTAAACTGCTTAGTTCAAACCAAGACCTGAGCTTTGGTCAATGTCACCCAAATCATAGAGAGGCATAGTGGAGCAGGAGGTGAAGTGGTACTGGGAAGACATCTTTGTCTTGTTCCCAGTCTCACATGGAAAGCTTTCAACGTTTTACCTTGAATTATGATGTTTTGCTATAGGTTTTTTTTTTTAAACATATTCTTTATCAGTTTAAGGAAATTACCTTCATAGTTGGCTAAGATATTTAAAATCGTGAATGGAAGTTGACTTTTATCAAGAGTCTTTTCTAAATCTGTTGAGATGATCATGTGGATTCTTTCTTTATTAATGTGATAAATTATACTAATCAATTTTTAAAACAACTTTAATGAGGTATAATAGCATACAATAAACTGCACATATTTGTAGTATATAGTTTGATCATTTTTCATGTATTTATATACCTGTGAAACCATTACTGAAATCAAAATAATGAACATATTTACCACTGTCCTTCAAAAGTTTCCGCCTGCTCCTCTCTGTCCCTTCCCTCACACCCACCCCTCCACACAGGCCCCCAGGCAATCACTGATCTGTTTTCTGTCACTATAGATTAGTTGCATTACTGATTGAATTTTTGAATGTTAAAATAACTGTCCATTTCTGAAATAAACCCAACTTAGTCATAACGTATTAGCTCTCTTTCTTACATATTTCTGTATTCATTTAATCTAAGATTCTGCTTAGGATTTTTGCATCTATATTTGTAAATGCAGTTGGGCTATAATTTTTCTTTCTACTAATGCCCTTGTCATACTTTGGTATCAAGGTTATGCTGGCCTCATCAATGATCTGCAGGGTGTTTTCTATTCTCTTCTTTTCTATCCTCTGGGAGAATTTGTGTAAGATAGATGTTATATTTTCCTTAAGTATTCGGTTTGAATCAACCAGTGAAACCAAATGGACCTAGAGTTTTCTTTGTGGGAAAATTTTTAATTATTGATTTGATTTTAAAATAGATACAGAATTGTTCACATTTTGTTTCTTCTTGTGCTGTCAGTTTTTGTAAGATGTATGTTTTCTTGACTTTTTTTAATTGACTATAACAGCCACCCAGTAATGTGCATAATAGGCATGAAGCTTGGTGATTTTTTTTATAAATGCACAATGTATCGATGTAAAGTTGTTCATAATATTCTCTTAGTTTTAAATATCTGTGGGATCTGTAAGGATATCTCCTCTTTTATTTCTGATATTGGTTATGTAAGTTTGCTCTCTGTATTTCTTCATTATTCTCCACTGGGGGAGGAGGAGTTAAAACTTATTTGTCTTTTTAAAGAATCAACTTTTATCTTTGCTGATCTTCTGTTGTATGTTTTCCTATTTTGCTTGTTGCGGTTCTTACTTTTTATTTCCATCTTTTTATTTTTAGATTTAAGTTGTTCTTTATATGACTTGTTTGTTATGGATGTTTAGCTCATTGCCTTTCAGCTTTTCTTCTTCTCTTATACATGTGTTTGGGGACATAAATTTTCCTCTTAAAATAGATTTAATGCATCATAAATTTTCATGAACATTCACTTCAAAATACGTTTTACTTTCTATTGCAATTTCTTCTTTGACCCATGGCTTATTGGGAATTATATTTCTTAGTTTACAAGCTGTATGGATTTTCTAAGCTTATTTTTGTTATTGATTTTTTTTATTTTTGAAGATTGGCAACTGAGCTAACATCTGTTGCCAATCTTTGTTTTTCTTTCCTTCCTCTTCTCCCCAAAGCCCCTTAGCACTTAGTTGTATGTCCTAGCTGTGTGTGGCTCTGCTTGTCCTATGTGGGGCACCGCCTCAGTGTGGCCTGATGTGCGGTGCCATGTCAGTGCCCAGGACCCAAACCGGCAAAACCCTGGGCTGCTGCAGCGGAGTACGTGAACTTAACCACTCGGCCACTGGGCTGGCCCCTGTCATTGATTTCTAGTCTAACTCCTTTGTGGTCAAAAAATTTACTTTGTACGAATTCACTTTGTTGGAATTTGCTTTCACATGTGGTTGATTTTTATAATGATCCATGCAAATTTGAAAGCAATGTGTATTCTACAGTTTGGGGGTACAGTGTGGTATGTGTAACTATTAGGTCAAATATGTAAATTGTGTTGTTTAAATGTTGTATATCCTTATAAATTAATTTGTCTGCTGTACCTGAGAGAGGTATGTTAAAATCTATGATTTTTTGATTTCTCTATTTTGTCAATATTTCTTATAATATATAATCTCGTGCTAAGTTATTAGGTGCATAACATGTAGAATTGTTATCTTTTACTAAAGAACTTAAACTTTTATCATTTTGAAGTATGCCTATTTGTAGTAATGGTTGTTGCCTTAAAGTCTCCTTTGTCTGAAACAAATATAGTTGATATGCTATTGTTGCCATGTATTTTCATTTTATATATACTTAAAATCCCCTAATATATTATTATATCTGTTGCTATATTCAGTTAAAATTCATTTGGATTTATCCACGTTTCTCCTTTTCATTGTTCTTTATTTTTCCTGCCTCTTTGAGCTTGCATTTGGGAGCTGAATACACCCTTTATTATTTTCTTTAAACTGTTAGTGAAAAATTCTCTACATTTACCCCCTGAAAAATCTATGTTTTTCTCTTCATTACTGAGGGCTAATTTCACTGGTACGGAATTCTAGGTTTACCATTATATTGTCAGCATTTTGAAGGTACCATTCCATTTTCTTCTGTTTTTTCTTGATTGTTTTGAGAAGTCAGCTGGCTTCTGTCTTCTAACAAATATTTGTTCCTTTAAAGTTCATCTTTTTTTCAGTTTTCTTTTCATATCTTCTCTTTAACTGTGATTTTCAACATTTCTACTATGACGTGCCAGGGTGTGCTTTCCTTTATCTTCTTTTAGGTGGCTTTTGTTGATTTGTGGGGAAAGTCTCAGCTGTTATCTTCTCCAATATTGCTCCTTTGTCATTCTCTCTTGCCTCCCTTCTGGGTACCTTCTCACTGTTTCTGGGTATACGTGAATTGACTTCTGGCAAGTTATTTGACCCCATCCCCTGCCACACTCTGTCTTGTTCACTTACTTGTGTCTAACTACCTTGCTGGTTTTCTAACAAGCCAAGCATGCTCCTGCCTCAGGGCTTTTGAAAATATCGTTTCATTAACCTGGAACACAGTTTTCCACATATGTCCAAGATTCGTTCCCTTGCACGATTCAGGTCTCTGCTCAAATGTGGTTTAATCATAGAGGCTTCCCATGATCAAAATGATCACCCAGGCCCCTCCTCCCCACAGTGTACTTTGACTCCTTACCTGGTTTATGTTTCTTCATAACACTTATTACAATATGACACATTATATATTTAATATTTATTTACTTATTCTCTGTCTCCCTCCATTAGAGTATAAGCTCCATGAGAGAAGAGACTTTTTTTTGCTGACAACTATATCCCAACCCCTGGAATAATGCCCGAAGCAGAGTAGGTGCTCAATAAATATTTATGGGGAGAATGATTAATAGATAATGCATCTAAGAAGATAGAGTTCTCTATAGAAAGTGAAGAAAGCAGACAGAGAGAAATAAGCTAAGCAAGGCTTTTAATTTTTATTTATATTTTGTCTTTTGTATGTAAAGATAGCATCATTGATCATAGTTCTATCCATCATTGTTACTGAAATAGCTAAATGAAATGTTAATATGTTCAAAAATACTGCTTTTATTAAATTAACTGGCATTTCATCATTTAGTTTAGACATGAGCTCCACAAATTTTTTAAGACATTTAATTTTAATTTTTAAAACATTAAACCTAGAAATAAGCCAGACAGAGAAAGATGAACTCTGTATGACTCCACTCATAGGTGGTAGTTAACATATGGACAAAGAGAACTGATCGGTGGTTGCCAGGGGAAAGGGGGGTGGGGGGAGGGCACTAGGGGTGAAGTGGTGTACCTACAACATGACTAATAATGATGTACAACTGCAATTTCACAAGGATGTTAACTTTCATAACCTTAATAAAAAAAAAAAAGATAAAAAATTAAACCTACTGTGTTAGTCAGCTTGGACTGCCATAACAAAATACCATTGACTGGGTGGCTTAAACAACAAAGATTTCTTTTCTTTTCTTTTCTTCTTTTTTGCTGAGGAAGATTAGCCCTGAGCTAACATCTGTTGTCAATCTTCCTCTTTTTTTTTTTGTGCTTGAGGTAGATTATTGCTGAGCTAACATCTGTACCAATCTTCCTCTGATTTGTATGTTGGTCACTGTCACAGCATGGCTGACAAGTGGTGTAGGTCTGCACCTGGGATCCGAACCTAGGAACTTGGGCCGTTGAAGAGGAGCATGCTGAGCTTAACCACCCTGCCATGGAGCCAGCCTGAGATTTATTTTCTTACAGGTCTGGAGGCTAGAAATCTGAGATCTGGATGCCAGCATGGTGAGGTTCCAGTGAGGGCCCTCCTCCTGGCTTGCAGATGGCTGCCTTCTTGCTGCATCTGCTCATGACAGAGAGAGAGCTCTGGTGTCTCTTTCCTCTTCTGATAAGGGCACTAATCCCATCATGAGGGCTCCATGCTCATGACCTCAACTAAACTCAGTTATCTCCTAAAGGCCCCATCTCCAAATACCATCACACTGGAGTTAGGGCTTTACCATATGAATTTTGGGGGTACACAATTCAGCTCTACCAAATAAGCACCTATGAAATAAGGTGCATTATTTTCCAGTAAATTAATGAATATGTACATTCACGATGCAAGTGTTTTTCATAGTGTGAAAATATTGTGATTGCACATAAAAATTTATTAAATTACTTTTTAAAAAAATTGTGAATCCTTATAAGTACAAAGGCTAAATTGGCCCATGCCTGGGTACCACTTGCCCTATTTCTTTCACAGTTTGTAGGGATATCTATTTATTGTGTAGTTATTTGGGGACTCAGATGAATACATCATTTTTTGTGGGCAAGAAAACCTAATTCTGACCTTCTAAATGTCTTTTGTAAATTTCTTTCCCTAAATAAATCATAAATCCACCTATAATGCCTAGACCTACGTACAATTGGCTGTCATTATAGCTACTCAGAAAGAATCTATGGTGTAGGTCAAAGCTACTTGGCTGGAGAGACTTGGCCTCCCTAATAGTAAGGTTTTTACCTCACTGGCACCCACAGTATTTTGCTAGTTTGCCTGAGGTCAGCATGCTTTCCTGATCTTCATGGACTGGGTTGCTTTTCTAGGAATGTCTCGAAGGAATCCTGAAAGAAAGATGCCATACTGTGACATTCACTGCTTATAAGGAGAGCAAGAATGGCCTCTGTCTTGCCCTTTTAGTCAGCTTAAAACAAACTGAGCTAGCTTCAAAACAAAACTGGAAGTCACAAAGTCAGCAACTCAAAGCCTCCCTTCATTGCCCATATACATTCTTAGACTGGAATGAAGCTAACAGTGTTGAGAAATGCTTCCTGGAAAGGTGAAGGAGGAAAGCATCCAGTGCCCCATTCCTCACCCCTGAGATGGGGTTGTTCGCATCTGATATGAATTAGGGGAGTATTTGAGGCTGTGCCATATGTCCCTGTTAGAAGTACTGAGCTCATAATGACTAAGAAACTCCAGGGGTTGTCTAAGCCACCAAGGTTATAAAGGACACAGCATTATTGCAGCTGAACTAAAATTTAATCTAAATCTACTTTACCACGCATGGTGACCTAGGAAGGCAGTATGGCAGACAAACTCTAAATAGAGAGGCTCAGTCATGGTTCACCAAAAAGCCAAGCTTGCTATTTTCATGGTGGAAAAGGGAAGAAGAAATCGATAAATATTTCTAAATGTCATATATTTACATATGAATTTCTTTATTTATAGAATTATAGAATTCTTCTCTTGCGAAACCTAAGTTCTTTAAAAATAATCCTTAAATTTAAAGTATTTATGAAAAAAATCATACATATAGTCACCAATTAAAAATTAAGAGTGTTCCCTAGAAGGAGGTGTAACTCCTGTGGTCCAGAGGCTGAGAGTTCCGTAATTTGAGGTGGGAATTTCTTCTCAGAATGAAATGAAAGGCATGTTCCTCCCACTGGACCAAGTATGTGATTGAGAGGGATCTGGGTTACTGTAATGAAGGTGGGTAGAACTGACAGTGCCCCCAGGGTGCTGGGGATAGAGGAGGGAACGTCACCACGATCTCAGTGTTGCATTTTAGGAACTAGATTTTAGGTGAGGAATGAAGTCAGAATCCCTTAACTCAGAAGAGAATGATGAATAAACTAGATGTCAGCTTATTAATTTATAGCGGAAAACACACCTCATTCAGGAATCAGTCTGCATGTGTACTGAAACCTTCTTGGCAAGCAGAGAATCAAATAAGAAAATTGCCTTTTTCCAAATGAAACACTCCAAACTTATGTGACTAGAGAACTCATTCTTCTTCTCCACTCTAGAGATGTTTCTTTTTCTGACTAATAACTTGAAAAGGTTATTTCTAATCAGCGCTCCTGAATCATACGTAAAGACGTGAATGACGCTCTCATTCTCCAACTTTTAGTTTTCCCATTTTTATTGGTCCTCAGAACTGTGTCATTGCAGCATCCCTTGCCGATTATCATACCTGTGACAAGTTAAAATTTCCAAGACTGAGGCTTATGTCACAAAGGGTCCAAGTGAGACCAGCAACTCTCTGATGAGATGAGCAGCTCTTCACCAGATGGGGTGAGGAACACAGTGATGTGGGAGTCAGAAGACCTGGGGCTGGACCTAGGGCTTCTGTTATCTAACAGCCTGACCTGGAGTATGTTTTTCTGGCTTCAGTGGCTTAAGCTGCAAAACGAGGTCCATTTCACCTTTGACATGTAACTCAGATCTTTATTTTATTTTAGTAATTCTAGCAAGAAAGTGTTTAGGCTAAAGGGATGAATCTCTGTTCTCATTGAGGTAAAGAGGTTTTGTACCATTTTTTTCTTGGGAAAGTCTTCATTTTTAATCTGGCAGCCTTTATTTGTGTTCTTTTCTATTCCTCTGGCTAGCTGGAGAGAAATGTCATTGACATGGTCCAAAGAGTATATTATTTTCACCTTTACAGCAAGGAGTACCAGGGTGGAGCACCCCATCTCCTCCCCAAATGCCTGTGAATGACAAGTAATGAAAAACATTTTTTAATTAAGTCAATTCAATTATTATAAACTGAATTAATCTCTAATTTAGGCATGTCTTGGGAAACTATAATATATGCCAGCTGACCGTTATCCAAATTTCCATGGAAATAGCAATCTTATTACACAGTATGTTCTTGGACTGTTCTAAAATTTCCAGCTGCTTTGTGTGATATTGAACCTAAAAAAGAAAGCTTCTACTAACAACATGTATTTTGAAGTATGTACTCAGGAGCTCAGGAGGTGGGCTTAACTTGAAAAAATTCACTGAAAAGACTCAAGGTGAAATAACCCTGGGCCTTCCCTCAGACTTCTTTTAATTGAAACCTCTGATATTGTTGTGTTGTTTCTATCTGAAGTAAAGGGTGGAAGAGATTGTAAAGATGTTTTATGGTTTTATTTTCTTTTCCTCTATGAGATAGAGATTTATGTATGTCAGGAGAAGCAGAGGTAATCATATTCTTCTCTTGAATGATCAAATGAAGTTTTTGTTTAAGAGAAAAACCATATTCTAATAGTAACAGATTTATCCATCAAATGTCTTGCTGTTAAGAATATGAAAATATTTCAGATGAAATAATAGTATATGGGAGAAGTTAGCTATGTATTTATAACAGGCCTAATATAAGTGCAGACACCATGACTACATTTCATGCTTCGTAAAAGTAACAGCAAGTTTGCCATATGCTTAACAGTTGAGTTAATCTGTGCAAACCCACGCACACCACTATAGAAATGACTTTCATAGTGTAGTCACTACCGTTTGCAGCAATTACAACACAGCATCAAGCAAGGTAGAAATGATATGGTAAATAGAATATCCTCCCAGAATTTAGTAATCCTGAGGTGACCTTGCCCGTCACTGATGTCCTGTGAGACAATTGCAGGCTTGTCTTACTCATTTTGCCCTAGTGGTGTTGTGGTTATTGATTTCCTCCATTAAAATGGAAAATAGGATTATATTTGACAGAATAAACATATACTTGGCACTTTAGGTAAAGTGAATATATAATCTGAAGTTAGCGTCCTTCTTTGGCAAATCCCTGGATCAATGATTGCAACTCTTTTGGTATACCTCTTTTCTTACCATTCTGAGGATTTGCTTGATATGAATTTATATTTTCCGAGTTTGGCATTTTTCTTTTGATTTTCTTAGGGAATTTTTTTTACCATGTAGATTTTTTAAAAATTTCATGTAGTTGTATTTATCCATCTTTTCCTTTATGCCCCCAGATTTTAAATAACAGAAAGGCCTTCTCACTCCAAGTTAATATTCTCCCTTGTATTCTTGTAGTATTTTTATGATTTCATTTTTTTAATTTAAATCTTTGCTCCTTTGGAATTTTTCTGGGGTACGGCATGAGGCATGAATCCAACTTAATTTTATTAAGAATATCTCTCCAGTTGTGTAAAGACAGTTTTTTGAGTTGTCCATCTTTTCCTCGCTTATTTCAGATGCCGTGTTTATCATACATCAAGTTCTGCATGCATTGGGGGTCTAGATGTAGAATTCCTGTTCCATTCCATTGATTCACCTGTCTATTCTTGTGTCAGGACTACACTTTTAATTATTATAGGTTTAGACTATTCTATAATAAGTGTTAGGAGTGGTCCCCCTCATTTCTTTCTTTCTTTCTTTCTTTCTTTCTTTTTTTTTGGAGGTTTCCTTGTAATTCTTGTTCTGTTTATTCTTTAATATGTAATAGAATTTGCTTGTCTAATTCTCTCCTCCACTCCTCAATTTTTGGACTTGTTATTATAACTACAATAAATTTCTAAATTAGCTTAGGAAGAACTGACAACCTGGAGGTTGAGACTTCTTATCTAAGAACTTGGTATGCCATCCCCTTTCTACAAGTCTTTATTTGTGTCCTTCAGGAATGCTTTGAAATTGTATTCATAAATCTCATACATTTCTAATATTTTTTTCTGTCTTAGATATTTCATCTTTAACTGTTGTAAATGGAGTCTTCTCCCATTTCATCTTCTAACTTGCTATGTTTTTTCATCTGAAATTTATTGATATCTATATAGTAATTCTTACTAGATTTTCTTTTTGCTTACAGTACTTTTTCAGTTGAATATCTCAGGTTTTCCATAACAAATTGTGATAGTTTTATTTCCTTCTCTAAATTTTGGTACCTCTAGTTTCTTTCTCTTATTAATTGTATTGTCTAACATCCAGGACTGTTAAGTACCATTGGTGACAAGTAAGCATCCTCCTTTGTTCCTGACTTTACTGGGAATGCTTCTACTGTTGCCTCAGTAAGCACAATGGTCACTTTGGGACCAAGCTATATTTTATCAAGTTAAGAAGGTATCTATATATTTCTACTTTATTGAGTTTAACCATATTTCTAAATGACAGTAAAGCCCCAAGGGCATATATCTGCAGCCTCCCTAGCATGGTATGATCAAAGCTCTAAAAGGAAACTTAAGACTTTCTAGTCCACTTCTCTCCCATATGAATAATAAATTCCAACCACGGGGAGATTGCAATCCCCTCCAGAAGTCCCAAAATTAGATTAGAAAACAAGCTGGAACTAAAAATCACTATCTCTTAGGTCTCACACCAATGATCTTTTGGGTATATAAAAAAACTCTCATTGAAAATTTCTCTTATGTCTATTTTTCTCTTCCACTGTGCTTTCTCCTTGAGATTTTTCCATTTTATCCTTCTCCTTCCATCACATTTCTGGTACCTCACGTGTGCTGCTTGGCTGTGCATTCTTCCCCCAGCCTGCCACTGCTGAGGAGCCAAGTTTATCAAAGATTTCTAGACAGTGACATAATCTTTTTCCCACCCCAAAAGACCTCTGCTATTTGGTCTTTCTGGATAAAGTGCATTGTCTTCCAAATGCTGCTGGTTACCTCTGGAATTAAAGCAGAAAGCTTGTTGGAACCAGTGAGCACCTGAAAACATGCTTCAGCTGTGATGGTACCTTTAGCAAAGTGACTTGAACCAATAGTAGATGTGTCATAAATACCACTGTATCTTATATTCATTTGTGAGTGGTATTCAGATCTCAAAAGAAATTAGGTTATAATATGTTTACAATCTTTAAAGGAAAAAATAATTGCATATTATTATTACTGATGATTTTACACTTATCTTTTGGGTCATAATGTTCATTAATAAACATCAAAATTAGTAAATGTTTTATATGCCAAGAGAATCTGTATACAAATGGGAAAAATCTAAACCATTTGGCAAATTATTTTAATTAATAATTTTCTACTGCAAAGCAAAAGATAGTGTTTCTGTCCATATATAGTTGTCAGACTCTGGAGTCAGCCTTGGGTTTGAATCTTGGCTTTACCGCTGCCTGACTGAGTGACTGGACATAAGCAACATAATTTCAACTGAGTTTCACTTTCATCTGCAAAATGGGGACAGGAATCCCTTGTAGAGTTGTGTGAGAATTAAAAGAATAATACACATAAAGTGCTTAGCACCAAGTACCATGATGTAGTGCCTTAGTTAATGAGAGCTATTATTAGTACAGCCTATGGTTAAGGGCTATAATAAAGCCTGTTGGTTTTGACTTATATGAATTTAGAGATTAAGAAGCAAATATCACAGTTTTGATTCAATTTGGATCTATAATTGCAAACAGCTCATTTATCCACCTATCCTCCTTCCTGAGAACTAGAACTGAGATACTTATAGGGACTTGACTGAGGTCTCTGCCCTGGTTCTTCTTTCTTAGGAATTATTTGGGCAGCCATGCCAATGAACATTTATCTAAAACCTCAAGCCTAAAAATAAATTAACTTTTTAATTAGGTTTTCATTAGCCAATTATTATTTATTGATCATGTGATAAGTAGAATAAAAAAGTACTACAAAATACTAATATGATTCATACAGTACACAGAGCTATAAAGGACTTGGGCATCTTTTATTTACAAATTCATTAAGTAATTTTGGAGCGCCTGTTTTTGTACTAGACACAATACTATGCCCTTGGGATACAAAGATGAAAAGCTAGACCCCTACTCTGAAGAAACTTACAATCTAGTATGGTGTCTAGAAAGGAGCTTAAAAGCCTCCTCTTATAATAATATAAGCCCTCCCTGATACCCCCAACCCTCAGCTGGGGGAAATGTTCCTCTTATGTGGTCCCGTAGTGCACTGTCCTTGCACTTAGTTCAGCATTTCTCACACTGCCCAGTGTTTCTTACGTTAGACTCTAGGCTACTTGAGGACAGGACCTGTTTCCTATTCATCACAGAACGAAAAGATAACTAAAACTTGATCTCAGCCCTTGAATTACTTAAAATTTAGTGACAAAGGCATATATAAACTACTAATATACATAAAGAACTAACTTCAACGTAAATTTGTATGGAATAAATGCTACAAAGTGTATGCTATAGGAGGTAGGGGGTTTTGGAGGTAACTTAGAGGAGTTGGCATTTGAATTGAATTTAGAAGGAAGGATAGGATTTCCATAGGTAAGGAGATGGAGAAGAGAATCCAAGATGAGGGAACCTCATGAGCAAAGAAAGGCAGAGATGCAGGACAATGAACAGGTTGCTTAAGGAAAGCAAGGAGTCCCATGTGAGTGCACTCCAGCAAGAATGTTAGGCAGGGGCTTGGTTGTAGCTGACCCCAAATGCGCTAGTAGGGTGTTTGGACTTGCTTCTGCAGACAGTGGTGTGTTGACAAGGATAAATATGGCATTTGCAAAAGGGATTTGATCTCTTTGTCAACAATGTGAATTATGGGAAGAGAAAGAGCAGATTCAGGAAGGGCAGTCTGGAGATTTCCCGTAAACAAGAGATGTTGACGTGAAAATAGATATGGAAAGGAAGAGAACAATTCTGGAAATATTGTGCAAATGGACATGTCAGACCCTGATCTGGAGTAAGGGTTGGAGACTCCAGTTTAAGAGACCTTATCTCAAAGATGATGGCAGACGCTCTGGCGGTGGCTAAGCTCTCCTGGGAAGAGTATAGAGAAAGGAAGCCAGGGGGAGGCCACAGAACCTTGTGGAAAGCTTATATTTAAGGGGTAGTGAAATTTCAGATTTAGAAGAAATGTTTCAAATCTATTATTAAAGTTATAAGGCAAACTTTGTCTCTGGAATTAAGTGGTTTGCCCACAGTTTACGGCAGAGTCCCCTGGAACCCAGGGGCCCCAACATGTGACTCAGTGCACTGTTAGTTTAGTGCTCTAGACTCTAGTTTAATGGTGAATTCGAAAATCCCACCTACCACCTTTCCCATCCTCATCTATCCTGGTAAGCCAGACTAAACTTGAATTTTGGATCCCCTTACATAGAGCCAAGTATGCTACATCTCTTATGCTTCTAGCTACCAACAGCAAAGAAAAAATTTTGCCATTGGAAAATACAGGGCAAGCCATCAGCATGGATGTCTTTTAAAATTATAATGTGCAATATGAATTGATAGTAGGAATTGTAAAAGCCTAATTAAATCTACCTTATATTTCAGAGGCGATAAATTAATCTTATACGTTGTTAACTGTTTTTATATCCTTTATGTAAAAAAACAAACCTGCTGCATTTTCAACACTGGATTATCCTTATTATCCCCAAAGACCTTGTTATATACAGAAGTGGAAAGATTTTGCTCAAATAAGCCAAACCAAATTATTTCATTACAGTTTAACAGAAGGTTTTGTTCCTATTAATACTGCAGTCTTCTGTGTGCCAAAGGTGTGGTTTAAAATTCAGTTTTTAACTCTTAATTATCAAGTGAAATATTTACACTTCAAAGAGGGAGGCCTGGAAAAAAAGCATATGAAACTTTGATATAGATCATCATAAAAAGCAAGGATATGATGGAGCCAATCTTCAGAATAGCATCATCCTTGCTGAACAACAGCACTAAGTAATATGTGGATCTTAACATTTATTTGGCTGAAAGAACTGAGCTTTGAAAATGAACCATCACAAGCCATGATTAATGAAATGTTTACGGCTGAAAAACTCTGATAAAGGTCAGTTGATAAAATGAGCAGGAGCACTATAAATACTAAAAGTTGATGGCCCATACCAAGATAATTGAACATTTTTATTCTTAGAGAATGGATTTTATCATTTGAATGCGGCATAGTAAATGATCCTATTAGAATTCTCATGTATGGACTCACAGCCTATTCAAAAAGATCTGAAACATACTTTTAAATTGGCTAATCATTTTCCAGCCTAGAGGTTCAGAAACATAGCAAAGTTTTGTTTACTTTTGTTGCTTTATTTTTCTTTGCTTACTTTGGGTTTCTTTTTAATTTTTTTTCTTAAGCAAGCATATTTTATTAAAGTATAATATACGTATAGAAAAGTGTGTTTTACAAGTGTACGACTCAATGAAGTTTCACAAATACACTCATGTATCCAGCACCCACATCAAGACACAGAACATCACCAGCCCTCCAAAATCCACCCTCAGACTCCCTTCCAGTCAATAGCTCCCCACCCCGCTCCCCACCCTCAACCATTGGGAGACAATTCTCATGGGTCTCTGATGTTTCTGCACATCTTGTGAGCAGAGACACTGTCTTTGTTCAGATTATGTTTTCAAGGATATCTGTGAAAAGGCTTGGAAGACAGAGATAGTACTTCCCTCCAGAGCAAAGGTCAGGTTTGCTTATAGCCTTGAAAAAGTAGAGACTGTGTCTCTTAGGGAGCAAAGAACAGGTTTACTTACTGTTGAGTATAATAATGTCGCCCTTCAAAGCAAAGGGCGGGCATGCTTATTACTTCCCATTATAAAAGACTGAAGTTCCCTAACCTTAGAATTCCTCTCTTGTAATGCAACCCACTATGTGTGCAGCTGTCATCTGGCTTTCTTCATATTGTGGAATTAGAAATTAGGTCTCAAGAAGCTGGTGCAAATACTGACACTGGCTATTGAGTTGTCCTTTGTAAGATCCTTTGTTTCCGACTCAGTACCCATTAACTAGGTAGGCTAACTTGTTAGTTTGTAAGTAGGGTAACATCTCAGACCCTTCACTCTCCTTGGTAGTAATCACCATTCTGACTTCTACCACCATAGATTAGTTTTATCTATTCTTAAACTTCATATATAAATGGAACTATATAGCATATACTCATGTTTGGCTTCTTTTTATCCAACATCAAGTTTGTGCGATTCATTCATATTATTGCTTATAGGCATAGTTCTTTATTTTTCATAGTATTCCATTGTGTGTATATTTAAAAACTTATTTTTTTCTACTAGTGATGGATATTGGGACAGTTCCCAGTGTTAACTATTAGAATTGTGCTGTTATAAAAACTTTTATGCATGTCTTTGTGAATATATGTATGCATTTCTGTTGGGTATATTCCCAGAGATGGATCAGAGGGTATGCATAGATACTGCCAAACAATTTCTAAAGCATTTGTACCAAGCTATTCTCCACCGGTAGTATATGAGCATTCTGGTTTTTCTGTGTACTTTTCTACCCTTGTTATTTTCCATCTTTTTAATTTTGTTTTTTCAGAGTGACATGCTTTTATTTTACCACCATGCATATAAAGAAATATAAATATTACAGTGGTACATTTCCAATTTTACAGAGCAATCTCACAAGTATTTTTGCTGTTTAGGAAAAGAGATATGTCAATTACTAAGTTGTTACCCGGGTAAATTGTCAAGACAATCAGAGCCACAAATTTTTTGTACGTTATTTTTCCATGGAGACAACAATTTCAAAAGCCTTCAGAGTCTAACAAGAACAAGTTAGTCAAATTATATTTCTAAAGATATAGTTTTAACAGAAACAAGTTGAAAACTGTTATGAATATGTGCATAAGTCTCTATATTGTACAGGAATGAGATTGATATTCTTCCAAATGTTCCCAGTTGAAAGCAAAAGAAAATCTATACAGCTGAATCTTCCCAGTCAGCAGAGAGAAATTAGATTTTACTAAATACTAGTAAAACTAAGGGCACAGTGTTAATATTCCACATAAATAAGGTCACATGAAAACAAGAGGGAAAACACCCAAAGTTGCATTCCTTGTGTTTGTTTAAAGAACTTTCTCATAGTTAACACTTCAACCCCCTTCAATTCTCCCACCCCAGTCCTGAGAAAAGTACTTCTCCTCCCTTAACCGCTGGCAGAGTGAGTATCCCTTCCTCGTAAACTCTTGGTCAACCCACTCTTAGTTCTAGGCCCAGTTTTTCCCTGGCTCATTTCCACCTCTGGCCTTTTGTTCAGTTTTCCCTACTCAGGGCACCCACCACAATCTCTTCAGTTCTTCCATCCGTTCTGACCTAAAAAACACCTTTTACTTCATCTATCTCTGTCTTCCTTTAAACCCTCTAGGTGTTGCTAAAGCGGGGTGAGGGGCTGGGAAGAGAGCAGAGGGGGCAATAAGAACTCTGGTAGTCTTCCTTACAGGACAACCTCTCTGCCTCTGGAAGTGATAAAGAAAGCCATGTTAAACTAAAAAGTCTGCTTTTGCAGATGTGTCTGAGCTACCACTTTTTTTAAAAAAAGAAATTTGAGAGAGAGGAGAAATGAGAGATATGAGACAGACAGAGAAGAAGAGAGATAGAGACAGAAGAGAAGAAAAAGTATACCCCACCCTGGCACTCGTGGCCTCATCATGTTCGGGATGAAGAAGGGAGGCAAACAAAAGTACCTAAATTGCATTTGAATCCACTGGTTGAGGCTGAGAAAGCCTGGTACTTGGTAAGGACACCACTATTATCCTTGCCATGCAGACAGGGTCTAATTTGTCACCTCAACCATTTGCCTGACAGTCAGTAGGGTTCCTGAGCGATGGTGGTAGTAACGAATTGAAGTCTTTTAAGGGAGGAAGAGAAAGGTCTTTTATGTGGTGACAGGAAACCTGGGTCCATTTCCAGTTCTGGAGATCCTTTTTTACCAAAATCCAGAGACTGGAGCTGACAGTGGTCTGGAAAATGTTCACCCAGGAGACAACAGCCGAAGCAGATGGGCATAGCCAGTAGCAGGCAGCAACAGGTGACTAGAGGAGCAGGAAGAACAATGGAGTTGCATAAATCACATCGATCAAGTGACCCACTGCTGCTGCCCCTTGACTTCATTAATGCCCAGCAATTGTCCACAGGCCATGTGCAGAGCAGAGTGAGTAAAACAGGCTCCCAAACATAGCTAGAAATCCAGGTGGTAGTTCCCAGACCAGAGGCCCTGGGAACCAATAGGGTCCAAACAGTGCAGATAAAGGCAGTGCAATCTACAGCATCATCTGTTTGGTTTAGAAGAGTGTGAACCATGGCCATGCAGCAGGTGATGTTAATGGCAGAGCAGCATGATGACCATGTGGAAGTGGAGTAGCATGGCCATGAAGGTCTCAATCTTGAAGTTGAGAGAACTGAATGTCCAGAGGAGGGAGGGTGCAGAAATCTCAGCAGAAAAAAAGTGAAAGGCATACCCAATGCTGTTGCCAAAGCAACAGGTCCAGCAGAGGTGGCTGGGGACCTTGTGTGGGAGTATTCCCAAGGGCAAAGGTTAACCAGATTGGAACCCAAAGGGCCTGGGGATCTCCACTGGCTCCCTTATCTGGTGAAGTCTAGCTCTATGGGCCCCTTCACGCAATAGATAGTATTGCAGTGGATTTGACGAGAGGTCCTCTCTGATAATCTCAGCAATCCTGTCAGATTCTGGAAGGCTGTGGTCTGAAAACCAGGTGAAGAAGCTGCAGATGTCATCTTGGTTCCTATGAATAAAGGACCGGGGTTCTTGGCCCGGGTGCCCTATGATTGGAGTGGAAAGAGACACCACCTGGCCGGAGGATCTGACCTCATATTCCTTGACAATCAGCTTGTTTCGGAAGCATGGATTTCTTCGAAAGAAGAAGAACTTGCAGTCCGTGCTAGGGTGTCTGAGCTCCTTCACCTCCAAACTGGTTATGTACTTTAACACCTCCGCACCTCCTTCCTCTAGAAGCTGCGGCGGTAGGAGTGCAGGGATCTCCAAGCTGCCCTCACCTGTCTCTGCCATCACCTGTGTCGCCTGGGTTTCCTCTCAGAGCTGCTGGCACTGGTCTAGGTCCTGGTCTCCCCGCGTATGGGTGGGAGTAGGGAGGTTGTGGTTTTGGGGGAGACGGATCCATTAGACCCCACCCAAGATGCTCATGTTGGTAGCAGCCCGACTAGTGGGCCGTTCAAGTCTGCTTTCCTCATAGAAGATGCACTCATGCAAACCAGCCGCTAGTGCCGCCTCAGTCTCGCAACACCCACCCTTCAGTCTCGCGATACTCACCCTTCAGTATTGACACCCACCCATCAGTTTCACGAGAATCTATTTCTGTGGCCTGTGCTTTTCTATTTTTGCGGTTCTGGCGGATGTGTGGTGTTATCACATGGTGGTTTTAATTTGCATTTTCCTAATGTCTCACGAATTGAGAACCTTTTCACATGTTTTTGGCCATCTGGATATCGTCTTTTTGTGAAGTGTCCGAGTCTTCCCTTTTTTCTATTCGGTATTCTATCTTGTTCATGTTGACTTTTAGGAATCCCTTATACATGCTAGATACAAGTCCTTTTTCATATATGTGAACTGCAAATATCTTCTCCTTCTGTGAGTTGCTTTTTCCCTATCCTAATGATGCCTTTTGATGAACACAAGTTTTTAATCTTAATATATTCCAATTTATCATCTTCCCCTTTAAATTGGTACTTTTGTGCCCCGTTTAAGAAATCTTGCCTCTCTGATATCTTTTACGTTTATATCTGCAGTCCATCTGGAATTGGTTTTTGTGAATGGTGTGATGGAGTCAAGATTGTTTTTTTCCATATGAATATCTAATTGATCAAGCACTGTTTATTGAAAAGATCATCCTCTTCCCATAGATGGGTTTTTGTTTCCATCAAAAGTTACATATGTCATTGGCCAGAACTAGTCAGATGGCCTTGTCTAGCTTCAAGGGGTCAAGGAACTGTCATCCTCTCCTGATCCTGGAAGGAGAAGGAAACTGGAAATAGTGATGAGCGCTGTATCACTGATCACAGAGTATAACTTGAGTAATGTGTAAAAGCCCAGCAGAGTCAGGCCAAGGAAAGTAGAGAAAAAGTAATGATAAATATAAGAGGAGAAATGAATGAAAACAATAGAGAGTATTAACCAAAGACTAATAATAAAAGGAGAGGGAGAATAAGTAAACAATATCTGGAATGAAAAATACCATCACAGTAGTGATTTAAAGAAATATAAGAGAACATGTTGGACAGCTTTATGCCAAAACGTTTTCAAACTTAGATGAAGTGTATGACTTCATGGAAATCTGTAACTTATCAACACTGACTGAAATGCAGTAGAAAACCTAACTAGACATAGAAACAATAAATGAATCAAGAGTGTGAAATAAAAGTCTTTCCACAAAAATAGTATGAGTTTCAATTGGTTTTGAGACAAATACTACCATACCTTCAAGGAACACATAATTTATTCCTTATATTTATTAAACATTCAACAATTATTTATTGTTTACCTGTATTGTGCTTGACACTGTTGTAGGCCCTAGGATATATTGGTGAACAGAACAAAGATTTATCCCCTCTTGGACTTTCTAGCAGAGGAGAAAGACAACAAATAATAACAGTAACAAGTAAACAATAACATGTATTAGAAAGTGATAAGTGCTATGAAAAAAATGATAGGTGGAGTAGAGTATAAGGGGATTGAGAGTTCTAGGGGTAGGGAGTGGAGAGCAGGTTGTATTTTTAAATAGGGTAGTCAGAGGAAGCCTCCTTGAAAAGGTAAAATTTTGGCGAAGATTCCAAGAAGATGAGGGAGTTAGCTAAGTGAATATTTTGGAGAAGAGCGTTCGAGGAATGAAGAGCTAAGCAGAGGCCCTAACACAGGAGCATGTCTAGGGTGTTCAAGGAATGACAAGGAGATCAGTATGACTGGAGAAGAATGAATGAGGGAAGCCAGATCAATATAGAAGGACCTATAGGGTCTTATATGGTACTGTAAGAAATTTGGCTTTTATTCTTTATATTCTTTATGCTTTGTAAGTTTTATTTATTCCCATTTATAAGTGAAATGGGAAACCACTACGGAATTTTGAGCAGAGGACTCAAAATATAACTTGTATTTTGCATAGATCTCTCTGGCTCCTGTGTGAAGAATAGACTGTGTGGGGGCAATGGTAGATATAAGAGAGAGATATAAGGTAGATGTAGGAGGCTGTCAAAGTAATCCAGGTGAAAGATTTTTCTCAGACCAGGTGGTAGGAATGAAGGTGGATGGTTGATATGGTATGATGGTAGAGCCAGCATGATGAACTGGATAGGGGGTATAAGAGAAAGTGAGAAGTCAAGGATGACTCCATGGATTTTGACCTGAGCAACTAGTAGGGTGGAGTTGCCAGAAGCAGAGATGGGGAAGGTTGTGATGGAGCAGAGCTTTGCAGGAAAATCAGAGGTTTGCTTTTGGATATGTTAAGTTTGAGATGACTGTTGGACAACAGAGTTGTGATACCAATTAGGCATTATGAGTTGGAGCTCAGGAGAGGTTTGAGATGGGGATACATGTTTGAGACTAATTGGCATACATGGTATTTAAAGCCAGAGGTCTGGATGAAATCACCATGGGTGTGAGTATCGATAGACTGAGCCCTGGGGCCTCCAAAATTGCGAGGTCAGGGAGAAGAGGAAGAACCTGCAAAGGAAACTGAGGACAGACCAGTGAGGTAGAAAGGAATCTGAGAGAGTACAATGTGCTGGAAGCCAAGTGTTAAAGGAAAGTGTTCCACTGTGTGACACAGTGCTGATAGGTCAAGAAAGATGTGGTCTGAGAATTGACCATTGGATTTTACAACAGAAAAGCGACTAGTGACTCAATTAAGGGCACTCTCAGTGGAGTGGCGGGGGTTGGAATTGATTTTAAAGGGAATTGGAGACAGTGAATACTGACAGTTCTTTTGAGGAATTTGCTCTAAAGAGATATAAGGGAATGGGGCTATCACTTGACAAGAACGGTTTTGGCGGAGTGGTAGGGTCACCCCCTTGGTTGTAATGGGTTTAAGAGAAAACGGGAAGGGAGAAAGTGAGAAGAGTAAGTATACATGACTCTTGAGGAGTTTTGCTCCAAAGAAATGGGATGATTGCTGGTGGAAAAATTAGGTCAAAGAAAATGTTTTTAAAATGGGAGAAAGGGGGCAGCCGAGTAATTGTTCGTGTTCTCCACTTCAGTGGCCCGGGGTTTCGCTGGTTCGGATCCTGGGCACGGGCCTAGCACCACTCATCAAGCCAAGCTGAGGCGGTGTCCCACATAGCAGAACTAGAAGGACCTGCAACTAGAGTATACAACTCTGTACTGGGGGCTTTGCGGAGAAGAAAGTAGTTAAATAAATAAATAAATAAAACGGGAGAAAAAGAAGTATGTCTGCTTGCTGATGTGAATGATTCAGTAGGGAACAAAAATTAATGATGTAGGAGAGAGAAAGGAGAATGATCAGAGGGATGTCCTCGAATAGGTGAGAGAAGATGACATCTAGTGCCTAAGTGGAGGAGGAGGAGTTGGGTTTAGGTAGGAGCATGACAAGTTCACCTATGGGAACCAGCAAGAAGACAAACTATTAGCGTGTATATGCTGGTCAGTGGTAGAAGTGATGGTGGGCTCTCTGAAATTCTCTTCTGATTGCTTCAGTGTTCTCAGTAAAGTAGAAAGCGAGATCATTAAGTGAGAGTGAGGATGAGGCAAGAAGCAGTGGGATTCTGAGGAGAGAGAAGAAGGTATGAAATAGTTGTCTAGAGAGTAGAAGAGTGACTGGACTATGACATATGGTCTGATTGTCAAACAGCATGAAGATCATGAATTTGAAGTGAGGCACATCAGCATGGTTGTGAATTTTTCTTCAGCTACATTCAGTTAACAGGTGCAGCATGAGTAAGCAGAGTAGGATTTAGGCAGAGCTGAAACAAGAAGGGCAAGAGTGATGACAATAATTGATCTTAGAATTTAAGCTGGAGGAATAGAGGATGTATAGGGATGAGGGGCAGTGAATGGGTGGTCTGATCAGTGGGTTGGAAGACCCAGGGACTTGAAGGATCACTGAGGTCAAGTACAAGAGTGAGTGAGAAGGATGAGAGACAGTGGTCTAAGGGTTACCTGCAGGGGTTTAGATAGAATCCTACTTATCCATCCAAGTTGGGCTCTAACGAGGCAGATTGAGAACGAGGTTATCGCAGGGGAAGAGGTCAATGAACCAACAGACCAGGATGGGAAGGATCACCTATGTGTATATTGACATCACTGAAAGATAAGACCAGAGACAAGTGAAAATGAGCTAGGAGCTAAAATCTAGAGCTAAAATCCTTGAGAAACGAGGGGGAATGACATGAGTGTAGCAAGAATGCAGGGCGATAGGTGATCTAAACTCATGACAGAAGTTTCATAATTATGAGTCTGTATTCTAGGGCCAAGCTTAACTATATGGCAACACCACCCCCAGCTAAAATCAGTGGGAAGGCAGACTTCTTAGTAATTTCATATTACTTAATGTCACAGACCCTCTATTATACTATTTTCTCTTTCTCTAAGTGCCTAGAAGAAAGTTACACATATATTAGCCTGATCAAAAATAGGGAATGTATATGTTTTTTAAAATTGGAAAGTGAGTCGTGATAATATTCTTTGGGTTCAGTGTGAAATGTTATTTTCCTTTGAGGTCTTCCATTCTGCTTGTGTCTTAAAGACTGGACTAGAAACTATTGAAAAGAACAAAATACAGTTTCAGCTTGCGGCTTGAAACATTCTGGCCATAATTTTTTTTTTAAAAGGGAGAATAAAGAGAGCTAATACAAAGTCTGAAATTTCTAGTCAACCAGAAGCAGAAACAGAGAAAAGAAAGGAGAGAAAGAGGGAAGAGGGAGGGAGAGAAAGAGAGAGGAAAAAAAAAGGAAAGAGAAAAAAAGAAAAATGAGTAAAGAAAAAAGGATGGCTTACTTGGGGAGGCTAGAATTTAGCCGCAAATCTGCACATCATAGGATTGTGAAGTGTTTAAATACTCTGGGAAACAGAAAAGCCATAATGTTTTAAAACATAAATTTAATATAAGATGGATGAAGAGAGCCTGTGAATTATATTCTCTTATTTTCCTTTGACTCTTCAAATATTGTTGTTAAATTCTTACTTGTTTTGAAAGAGATCCCTCTTAAATTCTTTTTAAAAAATGTTTAACTTTATTTATTTTTGAATAGGAAATATTTACATGGTTCAAAATTTTAAATTTCAAAAATCTCCCTTCCATTCCTGTCCCCCAGTTACCCACTTCCCCTTTCCAGAGGCAACTAATGTTGCCAGTTTTTTTTCTTTCGTTGTCACTTTTCACCTTTATTTTTATAGGTATGCTAATATAAAATCCACTCTGTTCTGAAACTTGCTCTATTCTTTTGTCGATAGATTTTGGTGATTGTTCCACTTTAACACCCAGAATGCTCCTTATTCTCTTTTAAGGCTGCATAGTATTCTAGTGTATGGAAATCAGATTTAATCTAGTTTTCTATTGGTAAAATCTAGATTGTTTGTAATCTTTTGTTAACGACAAGCAACATTGTAATGTTTAACTTGTAATTATGCTGTTTCCCATGTGTGGGAGTATATTTGTATAATAAATTCCCAGAAGTGTTATCAATGACTCAAAAGGTAGATAGATTTGTAATTGTTATAGATATTGTCAAACTGCCCTCCACCTAGGCCAGCCCCGCCTGTCCCCAACATTGTATGAGACTATTTTCGTGAAGCGTTGCCAACAGTGTTGTTACAGTTTTTGATTTTTGTCAATCTGATAGGTGAAAAATGGTATCTCTGTGTATTTTAAATTTGCATCTCTCTCTTATGAGTGAAACTGAGCATCTCTTCATATGTTCAAGTCATTTGTATTTCCTTTGCCCATGTTTGTACTGAGTTGTTAATCTTTCTCTTATTGATTTTATACATTTAGAAAATTAGCTCTTTTTCACTGATGTGATTTGAAAATATCTTTTTCCTCAGTTTTTTGTTCATGTTTTGACTTTACTTATGGTGATTTTTTTCATGAAATAAGGTTGATTTTTACATGATTGAAATGACCAGTCCTTTTACTCATGGCTCTGACTTCTATGTTATACTTAGAAAGGCCAGCTTCACTTTGAAATTACAAGAAAACTAAACCAAATTAAACCATGGTTTCCTCTAGTATTTTGTGGTTTCATTTTTTCCATTTAAATATCTAATATGCCTAGAATTTATTTAGTAAACAGTGTTAGGTATGGATGCACTTTCTACCCCCCAGGTAGCCAGCCAGTTCTCTGAAAATCATTTATTAAACAATCTATTTTTTAATTTCACTGGTTTGAAATGTCATCTTTATCATACAATAAATTGTCATTTTTACTTGGGTCTATCTCTGGACTCTCCGTTCTCTTTCATGCTTTGTCTAGCCATACTCCAATATGATAATATTTGGACTTTTTTTAGCTTTATAAAACACTTTGACAGCTGGTACATCTAGTCCCCCTTTATTATTCTTTTTAAGAGTTTTCCTATATAATCCAACTTATGTAGTTATCTCCATGAATTTTACAATTACAAAAACCCTTTTAATATGGAAACCTTAAAAAGTTTTAAAGAGGCTTATCGAGTAGCATTATTTTAATGCTTTCTTGCATTATTGATGAGAGTGTAATTGGCACTTCTTTCTAGAGGGCAATTTTCCATTTCAGAATTTATAGTGATATGTTTACCCTTTGTCTCAGCAATTTCATTTCTGCAACTTATCCTATAGAATTGTTGGCAAAACTGTGCAACATGTTCAAAGATAAGTTCACTATAGTGTTGTTTATAACTATGAAAATGGAGAAAATACAAATATCTATGATGGGGTATTTAAGAGATGGCTCTATATGTAGTGTAGAAGGATGTCTAATTTTAGAACAGCATATGAAGTGGATTTCATATTTTTTTTGTTAAAAATATCATATACATATAATTATATAGACATGAACACACAAACTCTTATATTTATTGTGCATGAAAAGAACATATACCAAACTGTCAATGATGGTAGGCCTTGAGGGTGATGATGAATAACTTTTACTTTTTACCTTATATATTTCTGTAATTTTGAAATTAAACAACACAAAAAGTTGCTTTTGCGCCTCTTTCCCTCACTCCTCCGTTTGTCTCCCCATCTAACATCCCTCTGCATCACTTTTTTCAGCCTTCCCTAAACTAGCAAACAAGCTCTCCCTGTACTTGGGTGGACTATGGGACCCACAACTTCAGATCAGAATGCCCCATCCTCTTGGCCCCGGGGGTTAATTCAGGCATGCGCAAATGACCCAAGCCCTACCAATCTTGACGTAAATTCTTGAGACAACTGTGTTTGTATAGTGATTTAACATATAGAACTATTTTTCTTTGGACTAGACCACCCAGTGTAGAAAGTTGAGGGCCTTAATACAATACGTTACTTTCTTAAGACTCAAAGGAATGTTGGTAGACAAGAGAAAGAGATGTATACTTTGTTAATTTCCTCTGTTTCCCATAGAAAGTCCATTAAGCTGTGTTTGCAAAAGGAATAGTAAAAAAGAGGCTTTGAGTGATTAACCAAGTAGCTTTACAGCTGCTCTGTAAAATCGTCTCTACTGCCTCTTAGAAATAGCATATAAATGTACAGAAGTGGGGAGAAAATATTTGCGTTACCAGGGCGTGGGTAATGATTTACCCTAGGAAAGTTAATAGTTATGATTTAATCATTTTCTACTCATATGATGCTCATAAAAAGCAAATATACATTATGGTGCCTGATGAAACTACAAGAGGCCAAAGGCTGTGTATGGTACTGACCTGGCAGACTGATCCCAGGGTGGTAGAGCCAGGTGGCAGGGGTGACCCAAATCAGCCAGGGGTGCACAAAACCATCCCAGAAACTTAAAAATATAGTATAAAACATGTAAAATATGTTCATAATATCTAAATGTTAAACATAATAAGCATTCTAGCCTGAGATTAAATTACTGAAAATAATGAAATTGATACTATATCAAATGAATAAAATTTAATCATAAAAAATTGAAATATTATTGGATCTTTTAAAATACAGTGCGATCTTAAACAAAGTGTGTTGATGGTGCCATCATTGCAATAAGAGCATATTTTTTGAGCAAATTTCTTCAGCTGCTTTAAAAGCTCTTTCTGACTCGACACTAGTGGCAAAATAGTGAAGAGTTTTGCTCTAATTCCTCGTATTTTCTTCTCAGCTATCATTTTAAAATCATCTCTCTTCTTGTTTTTTTCTTTAGAAACAGCAATATTTTTTATGTTTTGGTGCATTACATCCTCACTACACCCTATGAACTAGGTACTCTCATTAACCCCATTTTACAGATATGAAAACTGAGGTATAGAAATAATAAGTAATTTGCTCATGGACACATAGTAAATGGCAAAGTCAAGAAGTGAATTCAGGCAATCAGGCCCCAAAGGTCTTCCTCTTAAACACTGTAGGGTACACTCTGAGCTTTTCTCAGCCTCAATTTTCTCATCTATAAAATAGGGTTGATAATTCTTATCTCTTGTGGTGGTTGTGATAATTAAGATATGGAGCTTGGGCAAGGGAGGCATTGATGCTGTCTTTGTCTGTTTCTGTATTGTTTGATTTGTTATAATGAACGTGAAATATTCATTTATTATTTAATCAAGAAAAAAAAATTTTTAAGGCCTATAAGAGTGCCTGGCACAGAGAGGCACCCAATAAAATTGTTGTTCTTGGGTCTGAAAGCAAAGTCAGAGTTTCCATTTGACTTAATAGGGATTTGTCAGCTTCAGAAGCTTGGGTGTGAAGGGAAGAAATAAGATAGGGCAATAGCTAGAGGAGAATTCAGGTTAGAGGTTTTCACTTTCCAATGAGAGGGGCTTGTACATCCTAAAGTGGGGGATGAGAACCAGTGGGAGGCAGAGCGAATTGGTTTAGGCAAGTGAGAATTAGCCGATGGAGCAAAGTCCCAAGGAATTGGGAGAGGGGCGGTCCTAGAACCTTGGATGAATTAACTCATTTTGGAGAAGGTTAATAGTGACTTAATTGTTAGTAGATATGCCCATTTTATAAGCTTGCTGAGGTAACAAAAATATTAAGATCATTCTGGAAGATGAGAATGGAATTAAAAGCACTCTCTGGTTTTCTTTATTTATCTACCTATTTCTGGGGATGTGAGAACAGGTTTTCTGAAGAGGAGGTAACAGTTTATTTTTCCATTTGTGCATTACAATGGTAAAATGATTGTTGGCAGAAGAACATCTTTTCAAGCAGCTTCCCTTGGTGTAGGTCAGAGGAGCAACAAAAGGAGTTATTTCTGCAGCTGGGAAAAAGGTTCAGAGCTGTCTTCCTGGAATCGGCTCTCATTTCAGAGTCTAAAATAGAGTTGAAATACTGTGCTATTTGGGAATTGGGGCCTTTTCATTCTAAGAACATCTGTTGGTAGCTGTTGAAATTCAAATAAATTCAAATAAATTCCAAGTAATGCTCATATTACACTTAACCGATTTCAAGGAGTGTTTAAAAAACACACATACAGAAAGCCTACATGCCAGTCACTGACACTGCCTGAGACACGATAGGGAAAGCCTTGATGATCTGCCAACCAGAGTTACTTTGAGCCTAAGCAACAACATCTAATTCCTTCAAAATACCCCTTCCTTCCTACCTGAACTTTTCAACTGAGATTCAGTTTCATTTTCAAAGTTTAAATATGAACTATATCAAATAGTTGTGTATTTTGATTTTTGATCATTCTGCAGCCTTCAGTAGTTGAAATGAGGTTGTTGGACTATTCAAGTCATAAAGCCAGGATTAAGTAAATGCGTCTTTCTCTCTGTCTTTTCTCCAATTAGTAAATGAAAATATTCATTTAGGTTCTGTGATTAAGGAAACTTAGTATATATATTTATTTATACACAATTCCATTCTATAAAGGAGTCAAGGCATCTTTAAAAAGGCAAACACAGCACAGAAGAATAAGGGAACTTCTCTTTTTCAGTTAAGCAATGACTCTCTTATAAAGAAATTTGATCTATCAAATGTGTTGAAAGAAAGAGAAGAACCATTTTAACATTGTGAGTTTTTCTTTTTTTCTTACTAGTTAAAATTTTGAATAGAGTTTCAAGTACCATATTTGTACGTCATTACCTGGGAGTTTACAACGTTACGAGTAGGCACCACACCAAATGCATTGCGTGAATTATCCCCTCTGGTTTAAACCTCATAATTACCCTATGCTATGAAGCATTATTATTTCCGCCTTATAGATAAAGGTATCTGAGGCTTACAAATAAGTAATTTGTCCGAAGTCACACAACTGAGTCAGGATTTGAACCCATGTCTGTTATTCTGAGTTATTAACTCCTAATCTACACCATACCTTTTGTATGGGAAGTAGTGAAGGAAAAAATAAAGGTCCTTGAAAAGAAATCAAAATATATTAGGAATTACAAGAAAAAATTCACATGTAAAAGATGAAGACATTTGTCTAAATCTAGGCAAACTTTTTTTTTTTTGAGGAAGATTAGCCCTGAGCTAACATCCATGCCATTTTCCTCTACTTTATATGTGGCACGCCTGCAAGAGCATGGCTTGTTAAGGGGTATATAGGTCCGTGCCTGGGATCCAAACCGGCGAACCCCGGCCGCCGAAGAGGAGCATGTGAACTTAACTGCTATGCTACCGGAAAAATCTAGGCAAACTTTTAAAACAAGTATTGTGGTAAAAATAAAGCATCAGGAAGGAGGAAGGTAAACTGATGATACCGACAGCCCAGGACAAGGCCCTATAGATAAATATGTGGCAAAATTGTCATACACTTGATGATTCTGTGTTCGTTGCATTCTCCAGCTCCTTTGAGAAACATGAGTGCTCTCTGTACGGTTCTGGCACAGTGAAAGATCTTTACTCTAGCAGACCTAATAACTTACCATTTGACACTAACATTCCTGGTTTCTTCTAAGTTTTTTCTTTCATCTATAGGTTGAAAAATACAATAGTTGTTAGAATCTGTAATGTTCAACAATTACTACAGCTGTTTCCTTCTTCTGTCCCGATTTTATTTACAGAAAAAAATGTTATCCATGATTCCACTATTCTATATCAGTAGTGATTTTCATTTTTGTCTTTTCTGATGTGCACAATAAGCGGAATTATTATTTGGCTCCCCTCTACCATTAAATAATATTTTTTTCCAGTTTTCATAATTATAATTTTACTTGCTATATAATAGTCTATTGAGTTGATACAGTGTAATTTATATTGGACATTTTGTTTGTTTCCAGTTTTTTGCTATTATAAATATCTTTCCAAGAACTTATTAATGTGTATAATTTACTTGCACTTTTTCAAATGTGAATTGTATGTTTATGTCCTTTGACCATTTGCCTCTTGAGGTTTTAATATTTTTGAAGATTTGAATACATTCTTTCTGTATTACATATACTAACTTTTTTTTATCATAGTCAATACAAATGTTTCCCAGTCGTGTTTCTCTTCTTTGAATTTTGTTAGTTTTTATGTTACAATCATTTTTTTCTTGACGTTTTTGAGCTATTTATTTTTTCCTTTGTGATTTCCATTATTGCCGTAAGATTTTCAAAGGCACTATCCCTCTAAAGATTTCATAAATATTTGATTCTTTTTCTCCTAGCTTTGCAAAGAATTACAGCAAATATTTAACTCTTTAATCCACTAGGGGCTTACTCTGGTATGTGGTATAAGAGCTGATCTAAGGCACTTTTTGTTTGGTTTTGTGTTTAATTGTTAGCCAGTTATCCTGGCAATTATTAAATAATTATTATTCGCCCTAACTTTATGATACTTATACATTAAGTTTATTTCCGTATGTCCCACACTTCTAATTATTTATTTTAATAATTAATAGACTTTATGTTTTAAGATTTCCTTGGAACTAGATCAGCATCATAACTCATGTTTTCTTTGTTAGTGTGGACTTTTAATATTTAACAAATAGTAAATAACTTTACTTGGTGAAATTTGTTTTCCTTTATAATAACATGGTATAGATCTTAATTTGTTCATTTTGTTTTATATATTCCAATACAGTTTTGTAGTTTTCTTTACATATGGCTCATAAGTTCTTTATAATTTTCTTTATAAATGTTACAGACAACTCTGTTAAGTGTATTCCTCCCCCACTTTTTTGTTTTACTTGCTATTTTGAATGGAATTTCTTCCCTTTTTATTACATTATTAAACTAGTGGTTAACATGATAAAGAAAGCCCATAATTATGGTAAATTCCTTATAAACCTGGTCAATTTGATAAACTCATATAGGCTAATACATTTAAACAGATTTCTTAGGATTTCTAGACATGCAATGTTTTCTGCAAGTAATCGCAGTTTTATCTCACCATTTACTATATCATTCCCTTGGCAGAAAGTGAATACCCACTAAATGGCAGTTGCCGTTATTTGTGTATTGATAAGAACATTAGGCTAGGGAGTCAGGAAGCTTGAATCCTTCTTTCAGTTCCTCAAAACTAAGAAAGCCGCCTATGAAACACCTCTGGCACCATGTTAAGCACTTTACGTAGGCCCTCCTGTCTAAGATTTAGAATAAGCCTACAGAGTATATGTATTATTAAATATCACAGGTGAGGAAACTGAAGTGTAGTAGCTATAGTAGTAGGCCAATGCAGGCCCATGCTAGGCCCAAAGAAGCAATAAGAAATGGAACACCGAAGTGCCTAACTGTGGCAATCTGTGTTTCAAAGGCCGTGGGCCTGTGGCTCTGGAGTCCTTGACCTGGCAGGTTTATCACTCCCTGGGGGCTGCATTGACCACTGACTTTGGCCAAGGGTCTGTGAGGAACTAGGGAGGCATTGAGAAGCTGCATCAGCTCTCTTTCATCCTTGTCTTTTACCTATGCTTTGCGCTTCCTGCTTCTGGGTCACGGTAAATCTAAGTGAAAGCAGTGCTGGAGACAGTCTGTTCTCATTCTCACCAGCCTTTCAACCCAGATTAGCCCTGTGAGGTCTGGCTTAGCTCAGTAGGTGAAGTAATTTGTCCAAGATCACGTAACTAGTGAGTGATGAAGTGGCTTGCTTGATAGCCAGTGGTCTTTCCATTCTCCCAGTAACGTTTACACCAGCGATGTGGTTCGGGTAGGTCATCTCACCTCTCTGTGCTGTAATTCCCTCATCTGTACAATGAAAGAGTCAGATAAATAATCCAGCTTTGACAGGCTGACTCTGTTGTTGAATACACATTTCACACTTCTCTTCTTCAAGATTGCAAATTCCTCAGAGACTATACCTTCCACATCCTTGAATCACTCATATTACTTTGCACGTAACAAGTGCTCAATGAATATTTGTTCATGCAGAATGAATGAATTAATGAATGAAACAACATAGTCTTCATGCTTTTCTCACAAGAGATTTTCAATTCTAGAAGACAAGGTCCTGTGGGGGCACCTAACATCTCATTGGTTCAGATTTCAAATGTGGAATCTTTTAAAAAGACTGCATTTGTCATGAGGCTTTTCACAAGAAGATGCTTAACAAGGGTCAGCTTGTTTTCATCTGAAAAGAACAAAGAATTGAGTTTAGAAAAGCAGGAAGCCCAGAAAGGATCAAGGTGTGGGAGCTGTGGCAGGTAGACATTTCTCTAACAAAGCTGTTTGGGCTATTTTTATCTTTGTGCTGCTGTTATAGCAACAAAATGACAAAACTGTGACTATTCAAGTTTAATAAAACTAGAGCCTGTCCAAACCCAATTTTGAATAAATGACAAACTGTGGGGAGCATGCCTTAACATCTCTGTTTGGGCATGCAATAGAGAATTACTGAATCTTACGTTCCTGTCTCTACTTTAAACACATGATGTTTTAAATGCACCCTTAGAAAATATAATACAATTGCTTGTACATTATTTAATAGAATCTTCTCTTTTTGTTCCAAAAAAAAAAAAATCCAAAGGAAGGCACACAGCCCTTGAGAGGCAGAGAATCTGTGGATTTTGTAATTACTGATTTTAAACTTAAAATCTCATTGAAGTCATTAGTTAACATTTCTAAACCTTTACGTGTGAAAGCTTCTGAGCAGATATCCCAACAACCTCCCTGCCCGCCCCACCATCCCCAGCAAAAGTGGGGAGGGAGGGAAGACCTGCGCTGCCAATAGTTACAAAGGTTATTTTTGGAATAAAAACAGGAATTTGCAGCAGGCACAAGTGTCTGGTTTTGTCTCTTGAGCTTCACAAAGACTAGCATCATATTTAGACTTTAAAATGATTGTTCTTTGAAACTAAAGGAAAAATCTGGGGAACTGAAATCTTTTCTGTTGAAAGTTACTTAGAATGTCAATTTTTTTTTTTTTTTACTAAGTTTTTATATAAGAGGAAGCATGGGGGGAAAGTCATAAGGTCAAACTTTTTTCTAACAGCCACAGTATTTGCAGGAAAAGAAAACATTACATAAACCAAGAACAGTTTCTCTAACATGGATACAAAGGAAAATGATGTAACGGCAGCAGGTTTTGCTGCCACAGTAAAGATCATCAGTGGTGTTTTTCATATCCTTTAACTAAACCGAAATAGCTGCACTCAGTTGCAACCTGAAAAACAGGCAATAAAGTCACAAATGTCATTACTTTCAAAAATTTTTTTAACACTTTGTAATAGTGTTTAGCATTATTGTCCTGGAACAGGAAAAGGAAAACATCATGTTAATTAAATTTTGGCAATAACTTATTCATAGTGTGGATAATTTTTACATTCACAATGTTATTTTAGTTTGCAAGAGAAGGGACAGAGCTCAGTTATAGAAAATGCCATGGCAACCTGAACTGAGATGGTCCTGAATTCTCTAGACTGCGTTTCAGGCTTCCTAATATTATTGTAAAGTTCTGTGCAAAGTAAGATATGAAAGAAGACGACGAAAATAACCTCACCTAAATAACCTTGATCTTAATAAATGCTCCAATAGTTTATTTTGACCTTGAGTTAAAATGATCCAGCTGTACTGGATGGCTATAATGGGGCTGTTCTTCTATATTTCTTCTGTATTTATTCAAGTTAAATTTCATATAAGCCCTTAAATTGTATGAGTTCAACTATATTCTCTAAAAGACAGGCAGACCAATGTGATCCCAGAACAGTTTTCCGGTAACATCTGACTACTTGGATCTCAGTATCTGCTGTGTATCTCACTGTGTCCCTCCCAAGCGCGGGAAACTGAGGAATAGCTCTGTGGCACTATTTGACAGGTGAAAATCTCATAAATACATTTTCAACAGTTTTTAATTTTGAAAGGGAACTAGTACTGCTTGACTATTTCTCCCTTCTGGTATTAGATCAGGAAAGAAAATCATGTTTTGACCTTTTCCCCAAAATCTTGGCAAAAGATAGGAATGGGGAAACCTTCTACTACTTTCTTTCAGCAACCCCTGGGGTGTGCTTCCTGCTTCCCGAGAAAAACTGATGGTTCTCAGCGTGTGGATTGGCTTTATATTTAACAGTCCCCTTTCTAAAGAATACCAAGCTCCAAGAAATGATTAAGCAGATTTATAGAATCTAATATGTTAAGTGAATTCTATTTAGGTGAATTTGGAATGTCAGCCTGTATTGTTTTATAATGAACATCCAAGCTCTGCTTGATTTGCCTAATAAAGTATTTGATAAGGACAAAATAAGTCCCAATTTAATATAATTTCATATGTTAATATTTAGTCAAACAATAAAATGCGATATTAAGCACATCCCTAACTATATATAATATAGTAGTTTACATAGCAATTGCTATTGGCTTTGTATTTATATATCATACATCTTTTTCTGGAAAAAACATTTAAGCTGAAACTTAAATAGCTTACATGTTTGCCCTTTCTATCCTTGTTAGGAGAAATTCCTTTAAAGAAATTGCAATTATAAATGCCCCTGGTATATGCTCTGCGTTTAGTTTTTACCCCCTCTAATCTATCCTCTATGGACACCTGGAGTTTTCATTCTGAAATACAACTCTGTTCACGTCTTTACAGAAAAAGTCCAAATCCTTAGCAAGCTGTTGAAGACCCTTCACCATCCAGCCAAGTCCTCAATAACCTATTTTAATCCATAAGAGTCTCCCACTCAAAACATCTGGTGTCTCCATGTTGTTAATTCAGGTATTTCAGCTACCATTCTCCGTTGTTAATTACACATCATGAATATTTAGTCTAACAGTTTTCAATATTATAGAACTTATTTACACATGGGGGAAACAATCACTCCATGATGGAGTTACTAAACCCATTGAAAAGATTTGATACCATTGGTGAAATATTAGATAGTATTTAACTCCAGATGTCACTAGCTCCCAGCAAGAGACATTGTCTATAAAATTTCAGTGTTCATTGTAATAATTTTGACTTTGATCATGAAAACCAAATTTTGTATTACTTTATGTTCAGATTATTCTTGCACACAGGAAAAAAAGAAGAAAATGCTTTTATTCTCTTAGGCATTTTCTCAAACACTTTCACTAATTTAAAATTGATACATATTTATTGGAGAAATTTGAAAATAAGCAAAGAAAAAAGGAAAGAAAGCAACTACTCATATTTCAGGAGATAAGTAGTATTGTCACTTTGACGCACATCTTTCAAATACTTTTCTGTCCATATATATTTTCTTACAAAAGTGGCGTTCATACTATACATTTTGCTTTATAACTTGCCTTAAAAAACTTAATACCATATTACAAACATCTTCACATATTAGTATAAATTCATCTCCATAATTTAAAAGCTACTATTCCTTTATATGCAAATACTATAACTTATTTAATCAATTCCTAATTATTGGACATTTAAATTGCTTGAAACGTTTTCCTGCTACATCAATGAACATCCTTGAGGCAAAATCTTCACCTACATCCTCAACTATTACCTTAGGATAAATTATTAGGAGCAGAATCACTGAATCACGTTATATTTATTTATCTATTTAATTAGGCGATACATGCAAGAGGTACAAAAATCCAAAAGGAACAGTAGGGTATTCAGTGAAAAGTAAGTCTCCCTCCTGTCCTTTCCTCCAAATATCCATTCTCCCTCCTGGGAGGCAGCTACTTTTAGTAGTTTACATTTATTTTTTCAGAAATATTTCATGCTTTCATAAGCGTATACATATAAATCTTTTAGTATGCATATTAAGAAATTAGTAAAATGGTTTCATGAAATTTGCTTTATAGTTTCATATGCTAGATAATCACAGTCACAGAACCTTTTCCAATAAGGGAACATTGAATTTTTTCATTCTATATTTTTACTTAATTTAGATTTTACTTTTATGTAATAGTACATCACTAATTAACTACCATGATATTTTGACTTCATTGGACACTTTAAAAACTTTCAATTAGAGAAAAGTTTGAAACACACCCAAAAGTAGCGAGAATACTGTAGTCCCCCCTTATCCACAGTTTTGCTTTCTGTAGTTTCAGTTACCACCATTCATCTGTGGTCCGAAAATATTAGATGGAAAATTCCAGAAAGAATTCATAAGTTTTAAATTGGGCACCAGTTCTGAGTAGCAGGGCAAAATCTCATGCCTCCTACTCTTCCCACTCGGGTCATGAATCAGCCTTTTGTCTAGCATATCCATGCTGTATACACTACCGCCTGTTAGTCACTTAGTAGCCTTTTCGGTTATCAGATTGACTGCTGCAGTATCACAGTGTCTGTGTTCAATAACCCTCATTTTACTTAGTAATGGCCCCAAAGCGCAAGCATAGTGATGCTGGCAATTCGGATATGCCAAAGAGAAGCCGTAAAGTGCTCCCTTTAAGCGAAAAGGTGAAAGCTGTTGACTTAATAAAGAAAAAATTCATATACTAAGGTTGCTTAGATCTATGGTAAGAATGAATTTTCTATCTGTGAAATTGTGAAGAAAGAAAAAGAAATTTGTACTAGTTTTGCTATCCTACCTCAAATAAGTATGTATAGAAAAAAAAGCATAGTATATATAGAGTTTGGTACTATCCGTGGTTTCAGACAGCCACTGGGAGTCTTGGAATGTATGCCCCATGGATAAGGGGGGACTATTATAGTATAATGAAGCCCTAAGTACCCAACTGATATGCACATTTTAAGGCTTTTTATAAACAATGCCAAATTTTTCTCTATAAAAAGTTTTATTGAGCCAGCCCCGGTGGCCTAGTAGTTAAGTTCAGCACGCTCTGCTTTGGTGGCCCAGGTTTGGTTCCTGGGCACAGAACCACACCACTCATCTGTCAGTAGCCATGCTGTGGCAGCAGCTCACATAGAAACTAGAAGAACTTACAACTAAAAACTACAGCTATGTACCGGGGCTTTGGGGAGAAAAAAAAGAGAGAGAGAGAGAGAGGAAGATTTACAACAGATGCTTTCCTAGAAAAAAAAAAAAGAGTCATTTAAGAAAAGAAAATGTTTTTAATGAGGGGCCAGCTCCATGGCCGAGTGATTAAGTACACACCCTCTGCTTTGGTGGCCCAGGGTTTCACTGGTTTGGATCCTGGCCACAGACATGGCACCACTCATCAAGCCATGCTGAGGCAGCATCCCACACAGCACAACCAGAAGGACCTACAACTAGAATACACAGCTATGTACTGGGGAGCTTTGGGGAGAACAAGAAGAAGAAGGAAAAAAAGATTGGCAACAGCTGTTAGCTGAGGTGCCAATCTTTTAAAAAAAAGAAAATTTTTATTGATTTATACTCCTACCTGCTATGTATGAGTTTTACACTATCTTCATTTTTATATTGTTAAATTTTATAGCTTCTGCATCCCATATTATACATATATTGGTGATAGTAAGGGAAAATGATAGAAAAAATAAGGCGCAGTAACTTTTGTTGCAACATGACAGTAGCTTTAATCTAGCACGGTAATGCCTACCAACTTGGTGTAGCTTCCTGGTTCAGTGTGTTAGGAAAACTATGAGAACACATGCGGACGCTGGGGAAAACTGCTAGGATTGATTAGCAATGTCTACCATAGGAAAAGGAGGGAGGATTGTTGGCATCCATGCCATTTAGTTTGCTGATTCTGCTTTAGCTTATATATATAACAGTATGCTTTTGTACCATTCTTTTGCTTAGTAGCCTTAAAAACCAATTTGGTTTGTTAAAAGGTGATAAGACATTTCTATTTACCTATAGATTCCCAATACCTGCTATTATACTGAACTTTTCTGGAAAATAATTTGCTCTTTTGAAATGAACTAAAAAATGTCAGTACATATGTAAAGAGAATGCTGCCACACCATCATTAGGGGAGCATGTGTGTCAGTTGTGTTCTTAGAAGCAGGAACGGATATCATTTGCCCAGTCACAGAGCCCTACCTCACTCCATGCAGGACCATGAATTTGCTGAAGTCAGTAATGTGGTTTGTGATCACGGAACAGAGAGAAGCTAACTGACTCACAATAAATCAAACCATACATCTTATCATTTTTAATGTCACATTTAAACTTACTGAGGTAACCTGCCATAAGAAAAGGATGTTTAAAAACCGACAGAAAGTACATAAGGTATTTAAGAACTGCTGTTTCATGAACCAATGCAATAGTAAATCCAGAAGGCATCTTGGAGGGCATTTAGACCAGGGGTCGGCAAACTATGATGCATGAGCCGAATCCAACCACTGCCTGTGTTTGTTAGTAAAGTTGTGCTGGAATACAGCCAGGTCCATCTGTTTACGTATTGTCTTACGGCTGCTTTTGCACATCAGCAGAGTTGAGAACTTGTGACAGACTGTATGGACCACAAAGCCTAAAACATTTACTGTCTGGCCCTTTATAGAAATAGGTTGCCAAACCCTGATTTAAACTTTTTTATTTTAGAGATGTGGAGATTGGGAATCACATAAGTCATGTAACTTGAGAAAACAGCTGGTAGAATTCCCCAAATCTCCAATATCAGGACCCAGAGCTACAGTCCCATAAGTTTTCTACAAGATAGAGAGGATTTTCACATCTTCTAGAAGTCCTGTGCTACCTTCTCAGGCAGGGCGTCATTCTCCCCTCCACCACTTTATGTGCTGACTGCAATGAGGACGGAATCAAAACTCTCTCCTGTGCTCACACAATGCTTCATGCATTCCTTCTTCACTCCATTTATCATGCTGAATTGTGATCATTTGCTTTTCCCACTAGACTGTGAGTTCGTTGGGGACAGGGACCATGCCATATTTGTCTTTGTAGCCCAGATGTCTAGCACAGATTATAGAATAGATCTCTAATAACTATTTGTTCAATGGTTTGCATTTGCCACCTCATCTTCTGTGGCTATTTTAAGATAAACTTCAACTATTGTAAAGATAAAATGCAAATGTTGTAGTTTATAATTTTCCACTCCTGACCAAGATCCCCCACTGAGACGCAGCAATAGGAGATGTCCAGAGCCAAACACTGTGATAGAAAGGTAACAAATCTCAAATCTTTTCACTGAATCTGCTAAGTAATGGCGCCAAACCTCAGAGCCAATCTTGACCTGTATTCCTGGCAAACAAACAAGAGCCTAATGTAAGTCAAGAGTAATAAGGATGGAGAAGAGATGAAAGATTGTTAGAATCAACAGGATATCATGGCTAATTAACTGTGCAGGGATGTTGAGAGTCTGTGACTCCCCAGATTCTGTCAAATTTCAGAATGCAGGAGGAAGAGCACATTGGATGAGGGCGGTATGGGTGGACAGAAGGCAGAAGGGGTGGGTGGAGGTGGATATGGTACAATCAAATGGGGAGCCTCAGTAGGCGTTGGAGTATATGAATCTGGAGCTTTTGTGCCAAATCTGGGTTTAGATGAAGTCATTCAAAGATTGATAGAGATTAAGAAAGCAAAGGATTAAGAGAAGAAACCTAGAGATCACCAAAAGTACAGACTGAACAAAATAAGAGGAACTCCCACTGAGAAGGATCATCTGGAGATGTGGGAGAAAGACGAAAGTGTGGTGTCCCAGAAACCTAGGGAAGAAAGGAGAAATGTCAAGTAAGAGGAGGGCAAAAAATGTATGATGCTTTGGATCTAGTGATTTGGAGATCTCTGAAACATTCCTGAGAGCAGTTTTAGTGCAGGAGTGGGATTGGAAGCCTGATACAATGAGTCAAAGAGTTAAGGAGAGGTAGAGAAGAGGCATTGAGAACATTTTACTCTTAAGAAGCTTAAATTGAGAGAAAGAAAGAGAAATGAGATGGTAACTGGAAAGTAGGTTTATATTCCATTGAATGGTTAGCGTCATTGATTATTAATTATCTGAAGGGAATCTACCAGGTGTCAGGATTATAGAGGGAAAGTGTATAAAAGTCAACTGGAAAAGGAGGCAGCAACAAGAGGGAGAGGAATTTCTCTCTGCGAGCCTAGGTCTCTTCATTTGTAGATGGAAATAATAATACCTTCCTCAGGGAGATGTTGGAGGTTTAAATGAAATAACATAATTAAAAATGTTTGGAGGGGCTGGCCCCATGGCTGAGTGGTTAAGTTCGCACGCTCTGCTGCAAGTGGCCCAGTGTTTTGTTGGTTCAAATCCTGGGCGTGGACATGGCACCGCTCATCAAACCACGCTGAGGCAGCGTCCCACATGCCACAACTAGAAGGACCCACAACCAAGAATATACAACTATGCACCGGGGGGTTTTGGGGAGAAAAAGGAAAAAAATAAAATCTTAAAAAAAAAAATGTTTTGAAAGTAGCAAAACACTATTTGAAAGCAGATTACTCTCTGTATTATCACCTCCAGTTTATTACCTTGACTCAATACCTGATTAGTCTGTCTTGGTGACTTAGTATTAGAATCTAGTTAGAATTAACCTTGCCATTGCAGCTCAGAAATCAGGACCCAAGTCCCTTTTCCTGACAGTTGGATATATTTTAATGCTTTGGATGCCAGATAACTTTTTTCTTTATTGTTGTAAGAACACTTAACCTGAGATCTACCCTCTTAAATTTGTAAGTGTACAATACAGTATTGTTGACTCTAGGGACAATGTTGTTCAGCAGATCTTTAGAACGTATTCATCTTGCTTAACTGAAACTTTATGCCAGTTGATTGGTAACTCTCCATTTCCTCCTCCCTCCAGCTTCTGACAACTACCATTCCACTCTTTGAGTCTATGAGTTTGACAATATTTTAGATACCTCAGATAAGTGGAATCATGCAGCATTAGTCTCTCTATGACTGGCATATTTACTTAGCATAATGTCCTCAAGTTTCCTCCATGTTGCTACATATGGCAGAATTTCCTTCTTTGTAAGACCAAATAATATTCCATTGTGTGTATACATCACATTTTCTTTATCCATTTATCCATCAACAGACATTTAGGTTGTTTCCCTATCTTGTCTACCATCAATAGTGCTGTAAGGAACGTAGGAATACTAATATCTCTGAAATCTTAATTTCAGCTGTTTTGGAGAAATACCCAGAAATAGGAGTGCTGGATCATATCCAGATTACTTATTTGATTCAGTTTATCAAATTAACTACCATGTGCAAAGTAAATCAAGAGTGCTACCACAGTACACATGTACAAGGGCACTGTCAACAGATGTTATGTGGATACCAATGTCTCAATCAATAGGCTGAGAGGTGCAAGTTATTAGCCTAATGATGCCCAGGACAGGTAAGGATTGGCTGATATTGGAGGCCAGACCAAACATCTGTTGGTTAAGATTCTCCATCTTCTTGAATCTAGAGTAGCAAAGATGTCCTGTGACAGAAATCACCAGAGCTGGAGTTTGGTGAAGGTCTTGTGCTCAATTTTTTGTGAGGTGGAAGTTAATTCTTAGCTCTGGTGTTATGAAGTAAAATTAAAAAGCCAAAATCAAAACAATATTCTTAAAATGAGAGTGCTGTAACTCCTGGTGAGAGAGCCAGGAAGGAAATCTTGATTGTGGGACCATTTTCTAAGGACTTAAATATAGATTGAAGCAACATAGAACCTAGATGATTATAGAAAATGCTTTACCAAGTTCAATTTTTTTCCCATTACACAAATTCAATTAAATCTGTTTGAACAAGAAAGAGTTATAAAAATAGTAATTATGCCCTACCATAATTATTTTCTTCTTTAGAATGAATAAGTTATAACAGAAGCAAGCAACACAATTAGCAGGCTTCATTACTGTTAATTTTCATTTTTTCATTTATACATTTACTTACTTATATCCTATCTCCTACCACAAAGGAGCTGAAGTGACTGTTGCTATTCATTTTGTGTGGTTTTATTCATAATTCATTACCCAGGAGACCTCAGTTCCTTGGTAATCAAATTTATGTTGAGTATTTTTGCCTCAAAAATTTGACTTAAATAGTAGATCAAAATCTCTTATGAAAGAACAACAGGGGAATATCCAAGTTCTACAAATCCTTCATAGAATACAACTCTAAATCCCAGGATGAGTCACACTCTCATGTCTGTTGGGGGTGGGGATCTGGGGCTTTAAATAAAACAACTAAAACAATAAATGACCAGCAAATCCCACCGTCAGGGACAATGAGAAACTGAAAATCAAAGTGTTTTCAGACAATTCCCACCTCCTCTCTCAATCCTTCTTTGTGTCCTCTGTCTGCTCCAGCCTGTATTTTGCTCTGCTGTAAGCAGATCACCCTGTTTGCGGTCAGCTTTCAAGCTCCTGGAAATTAACTCTGAGCTGGAACACAATTCTGCCTGATCTGATCTTAGTTCAGGTCACGTGTTTCCCCCCATATACACCTACGAATGTTTAAGAAAAAGCACAAAATAAATACTTACTTCCTTATTAACAGTAAAAACATTTGGGGGCCGGCCCGGTGGGGCAGCGGTTAAGTTCGCACATTCTGCTTCTTGGCGGCCCGGGGTTCGCCGGTTCGGATCCTGGGTGCAGACATTGCACCACTTGGCAAGCCATGCTGTGGCAGGTGTCCCACATATAAAGTAGAGGAAGATGGGCATGCATGTTAGCTCAGGGCCAGGCTTCCTCAGCAAAAAAGAGGAAGACTGGCAGTAGTTAGCTCAGGGCTAATCTGCCTCAAAAAAAAAAAGGAAACATTTGATTTGCTTTCAAGTGATTAACCAACTACATAGAGCCAGTCACTCCCAGTGATAGCACTGGAAATGAGCATTTGATGGGTGAGAACACCAGACCGGTGACGATCTTTTCTGATGAAAATCGCTTTAAAGTTGGTTTTGTTTTTAATATGAAAGTAGAGCAGCATTTTGTGACATAATTGGCGGATGATGATCTCTGTGTGGGTATACGCACGCAGTTATCTGTATACTCCCGTTTGCAGTGTGCACAGGAAAGGGGTGGAAGAACACACCTCCAAGGGCGGCACCATCTAAGAGTGGGCTGGAGGGGGTGAAGGGGAGCTTTCACTCTCTGCTTCCTATACTTACATCCTGTAAAAATGCGAATTTCTACAATGGGCAGGTATTACTGTTTTAGTTAATAATTTAAGGAATAAAAATATGATTATTTCTAATAAGCAATAGCACCCCCACTGATTTGAATTCTTTTTTTATATTTTTCACAGTGTTGTTTTCAATGGAATGATTTACGATACGTTTTGGGTTTTGTCCTACTGAATAAGCGATTGAAAATAAACAAAAAGAAAACATTTATCCAAATGATTCTTGTATACAAATCCTCTAAGTTTGTTTATCTTAGCTCAAGATTCTGATTAAACACTTACAATTTAGTCCAGTTTCTGTGACTAGGATGATAACCCTTTAATATTGTTACTGAAGATCTTATACCAATCACTCACTCAACAAGCCTACTGAGCTCCTTCTCCTTGTCAGCCTCGGGCTAGGCGCTAAGGTTAGAGGTGCGCAGACATGAGCCTCCTTCAGGTGCACAAGCTAGTCTTTATTGCCTGCTTTCCATGCCCTAGGCCCTGTGTTTGGTGCTTTATATGTATTATAACTTCTTTCATCTTTGTAACATCCCTATATAGTAGATATATCATTAACCCCATTTTACAAATGAAGACACTGAGACACACAGAGATTAAGTAACTTGCCCAAGGCTGCACAGCTAGGGACTAAGGTAGCAGTCATTTGAATACCAGAGGGCTGGCTCAGGCTCTGATTCAACAGCCCATGCTTTGAAACCATGACTTCATAGTGCCTTCCAGATGATAAGGTCAGTGTAATCTAGTAGGAGGAGTTTTACATGTAAATATTTAACTATATTTTCAATATTGGCACAACCTGAATTTCTAACAATAGGATGTTGATTAAGTGCGATAGATTCTACCCATACAATGCCAGACGTGAGGGACATTTTAGATGATGATGTAGATACAGATCTATTGACATAAAAGCAAATTCTCTTCATATTATTGAGCAGAAAAGATTATAACAGTACTGATAGTGTGATTAAAGTTTGTTTAAAACTATATAATTAAAATCCAAAGCTGGACTCATAAAAAGCATGCAGGTCTAAAGTAGGCTACTAAGCAGTTCGGGTCAGAATATTGGGGAGCAATCACTGATCACTGTGCTCTCCCCCGCTGAGCTGGGTAAGGCCTCCCTGTCTGCTCCACACAGAGCCCCAGGCAGCCACTACCGGTCAATCCCAGGTGGCCCTCGAGTGAATCCTCTTTGTCCTTTGACTATTTGCTATCGTTGATTCCACTGCCTGAATCTATTCATCAAGTATTTTTCCTTGATCGTTCCCATCCTTCTCTCTCAACTCTTTCTCTTGTCTAAACTCTGTGTCTGTCTATCCTTTTTGTACATTCTTCCTGTCCTCCGCTTGTACACTGGATCCTGGTTTTCTACTGCAATTATCACTTTTTTTCTATAAAATAACCTTTTTCTTTTCTGTGAGCTCACTTCCCTAAGCATACAAATCTGTTCTAATATCTACGATCGTTTTTTAAAAGGTTTTCTCTAGACCCCACATTCCTCTCCAGCTCCTGCCCTTTATACACATCTCCTGGATAAAGCTGTCGATACTGAACCCTCCTATTTCCTCTTCGCCCCCTCCCGGCAGGCTCTGCTCTCCACCCTTCCCTATAACCTGGCTCCACCAGGCCTCCTTGCTCTCCCTCTTACCAATCCAGGGATCAGTTCTCAGGCCTCATGTTAGTCAAACCCTCAGCAGCCTGTGAGACTGTTGAGACTCCTGTTTTCTTGAAACGCTTTCTTCACTGGGTTTCTACGACACCATCATCTCCTGGTCTTCTTCCTGCCCCTCTGCTGTCTTCTCTATTCTGCTGGCCGCTTCTCTTTCTGTCCACTTGTCTTCTCTGTCTCCATTCATTCCCCATGTGTTGCCGTCTAGCCCCATAGTATTAACATCATCTATGGGCCAGTGAGTTCCCAATTTATAACCCCAAGTTCAATCTCTTCCTAAATTCCAGACTCATATATCCTGTTGTTCACTTGGGTATCTAAAAGATGCCTCATGCTTAACATGTCCAAAACAGAACACTTATTTCCACCCTGTGGCTGGGACTGCTAACTGCCCTCAGTAACCATTCTCCCCTTCTACTGTAATACGAGGGATTTTTACTGGATGCATAGCCACTCAGAATAGAGCCGATATTGCCTATATTTCTCAACCTTTTTTGTAGCTGACTTCTGGCTAGTGAGATGTAATCAGAAGTATTGTGTGGCAGCTTCTGGAAAACCTTCTTAAAATACTAGACACACATTCTTTTTCCTTCCTTTGCCTTTCCTCCATCCTGCAGCCTAGACTACAGGTGTGATGGGGGGAGCTCTGGTGTCCATTTTGGGTGATGAGGAATAAGATAACATCCCAGATGTAGCGGTGAGCTGGAAAGGTCTCTGAGAGTCATGGAGTAGCCACACCAGTCCTAGACTCCCCTCCTGCAGGCTTCCTTTACATGATAGACAAGTAAACCTCTGCTTTGTTCTGGCCGCTATCACTATGTCCTGCAGCTGAATATAACCCTAACCAATGCGTTTATCTATGTCTTTCATAATTTGTCTTTTATCTATTAGAAAACAATCCTCCTTTCACATGCTCTGCAGTTTGAAATATTTTGGAAGTAAAGGAAAACTTTTCTTGTACATCATTCACTAAATGTATAAAGCTGGTAGAAAACGTGATCCGCTTTTACACAAATTTGTTCAACAAATAAATTTTCTAGAATATATTTGTATCGAATGAAGATTTATGGTTACTTCCATTTTCTCAGGTTTTTAATGAGTTCTAATAAAAACCCATTTATGCTACCAAGATTATACTCCTCTCCAAATGGATGATTTGTCATCATCTGATATTTTGTGCTGGTTTGAGCACTTTCATGTATGACAGGCCTGAAATAAAATACAACCTTCTCAATGCATAAAATCATGTCCAAATGTGAGTTGTCTCAGGCTAGAATATGTGGAATCTAAAATAAAATAAAAAGGTCAAAAAGCAATGTCTACTTAGTTTATGGTAAAAGCTCAATAAGCATTTGCTGAATGAATGAATGAGTAAACAAAGAAATGGCGTATTCCCCTATAATTCTTCAACTATATAAAGTTACTGTGGTGATTTTTAAATGAGTTCACTTGACACTCCTCTCACTAAAAGTGGGCTCTAATTCCCCTCCCCTGAATATGGGCCAGACTTTGTGACTGGCTTCTAAGGATAGAATGCAGTGGAGGTGACACTGAGTGTCTTCCAAGACTAGGTTAGAATAGACAATGCAGCTTCTGCCTGGCTCTCTCCCTCTCCTTCACGTACCTTTGGATCCCTGAGCCGACACACATGTGAGAAGTCCAGCTACTCTGCAGCCGCCATGCTGGACAGGCCAAGATGGCATGGAGAGAGATGCCTGTGAAGCCCCAGCTGTTCCAGACCCCAGCTGACTGAGTTTTCTCAGGATCACCTGCCACACCTGTGACAGAGCCGTCCAGTTGTTCCAGTCCACAGCCTTGGAGCTACCTTCTATGTGGAGTGTGACAGAGATGAGATCTCCCTGCCAAGCTCTGACCAAATTTAGACTTGTAAGCAGGATAAATATTGTTTTAAGCCTCTAGGTTTGAGGGTAGTTTGAACAGCAACCATAGTAATGGGAACATTTTCTATTAGCATGTTGACTCCATATGTTGCCGTGAGAATATTATTGCTTGATTGCTGTGGAGAACATTATGACCCTTCAGCGCATCCCCTTTCTGGATAACTCTCTCTGTGGCAAGGGGGCATTCTCGCAGTCACCTACTATGCTCTGGCCGTTAGTTAGAAAGGGCTTCACTTCCTTCACCTTTCCTGAATCTGGGGGATATATCAGAAATGTTGCCTTCCAAAATCAAAGCAAATAAAATCACCTCTTTCAAAACAAACTGCCTTAAGATATGGTTTGCAAATATACTACAATAAGTGATAGGTTTTTCCTTGTCTCTGATCTAGAAACAAGAAGAGACTGGAATGTGTTTCAGTATAATCCAGGTTATCCTCAGGACAGGAAGAAACTAACTGTAAAGAAAACCATAGCCTCGTTAACCTGTCCTAGGCAATGACGTATAAGTGAAAATCAGTGGGTAGTGTAGAGTTTGTAAAAAGGCCATCCGTATTACCACTTCAATGTTTTCTAGGGAAGAAGGTACTATCGTTGTATAGTCTCTAGGCTGAAATATGCCTAGACTGAAGAAAGAGCAATCTAATTCCATCTCATGAGCACTCTTCCTCAATTGGAAAATTCTTGCTTAAATGGATGATATATTTGACAAATACGGTGCCCAATATAAGTGAATACATGGTGTTCTATTGTATAAATTGATCATTTCAGAGAAAGCTTTTAAGATCAATTTCCTAGACCACTGAAGACCACTGGCGTCCCCACAGATGTAATGATGCCTCATAGGATTCTACAGGAAGCTGCTAGTTTCTTTCTTTGATGCAAGTTTAGCTATAGCAGGAAACAGTGTGTAATTAGAAGAGGCTTCCAAACACTAGTCCTCATCTGGATGATTGACAGGACCAAACAGTGCTTTCTAGACCCGATGTCAGGGAGTCTAGTTTCTTTCACAGTAGGACCCATCTTCTGGCTTTAGCTTCATGGCTGTAACTTCTGAGGCCTCAGACTTTTAATTCTGTTTAAATGCAAACATATCACTCTTGGTGAGTTTCGGTTTATATGCCTCGTTTGAGCAGTCTCATCTAAAAGTCATTTGGAAAACTAAATATGACAGCCATCTAGTATCTAAGTAGCTTTCAATTCAAAAGAGGGATGTGTAATATAATTAATTGCATTTTTATTCTGGTGACTAGACATTCTTTGATCATTTCATTAATAGTGTCAGAGAAGTTGAACATATCTTAGAATGCAATATTAAAATTATGTAGAATTTTACCTTAAAAGGGGGATCATTAAGCATCTCTCAACCTCTTCCATTAAATCTTTTTCTCTCTTCTCCCTTCATGCTCTAATCCTTCTTTCACTTTGTCACCTCCCACTAGATAGGCAACTTGAATATATTGATGATGTCCTTTTATTTGTCTAAGATTCATTAAGCTGTTAATAAATTAGACTTCTTTAGGAAAAATACAACAGTTGTAAGTCATTCAACAAGAGCACATTACTTAAATGTTTTGTTATTAGGATGATAACACTACACTTGATTTTAGTTTTCAAAGCTTAGGCAGAAAAACATTTATTGGGATTTAGAGATGAGGTGTTTTTTTGTTTTTTTGCTGAGGAAGATTTGCCCTGAGCTAACATCTGTGCCAATCTTCTTCCTCCATTTTGTATGTGGGTCACCGCCACAGCATGGCTACTGATGAGTGGTGTAGGTCTGCACCCAGGAACTGAAACTGTCCATTGCAGCAGAGCATGCCAAACTTAACCACTAGGCCATGGGGCTGGCCTCCAGCAATGACTTTTTTTTTACCACCTGCAAAAAATTATTAATGTTACAAAGATACATATTTTTTTCTCTACCTTCTACTTTGTTCTTTATTTTTGTAAAAGAAGGAAGTAAGCTAGCATATATTTTCGTGATTATAGAAAGGAGAATATTTTGATAGGTAATGGCTGTTTTCTGAATCACTATATCACAGACTGAAATTTATGATCGTTTAACACATGAGTGCTGGAAAAATATTCAGAGTATAATATTCAAGTACCATTTGCAGGTGGCCACTTATGAATGGAAACATTACAATGGCATTCTCATCTCCTATCATGAGCCTCCCTATGAACTGAGTCACATACTTGAATTTAAAGATAAAGCATTCTCCTAAGGGAAAATGAGAATCCAAAAAGAATAACAATTTTTTTAAACCCTGGGAAGTTCAAAAGATAAGCCATTTCCCTAACTATGTGATATACTCATAAGGAAGAGATTCACTATTTTGATTTCTCATCAGATATTTAAAGGCATTCTGAAAGCCCCTGTCTGCAGGGTTAACAAAGTAGTGCAATATACTCTGTCACAGACAATCCCTTTAAAACACAGCCCAACAGTCGTCTTTCCACTAAAATTAAATTTTTGTTTCTGGTTTCTCACCTATTGAATCTCTTGCTTTTCCAGTGGTTCTTGTGTCATTAGCTGCCTCTGCATTCTGCCTTCAAACTATTATTTTGATTCAATTCCACACCAATTATTTTAAAGTGATTGTCAGGGAAACACATCATGAATTTGTCTTTCTAGCCTGTGCTTGCACCTCTCTCCCAGGCTTTCCCTAGACTGGCCTGGCCTGGGAGAGCCCATGCGCCTTCTCCACCAGCAGCTGTAGGAAAGCACTGAGCAGGTCGGAGCCTGCCGCCCACCACTCAAACAAGGATCCAACCCTCCAACCTGGAGCTGCCCTTGCCCAGGTGCACATGAGAGCTCTCAGTCCCAAAGTTCAAGAGTTCAAGGTCACTGACAGGATGGTCACAAAGGAGACCGCTGCCCTAAAGATACGTTTCTATGACCTCGGAATGTTGCCTGCCTCCCTTTAGCACAAAAGATATCTAACAAAGTCAGTTGTAAAGCAAAACTCCATAAATAAATCTCTAACTACCCCCAATAATTTCCATTTTAAAATCAAAGAAAATGTATCAGCAAGAAGAAAAAAACCTCACAGCTTTATGTGTTTATATATCACTTTGTTGTCAACATGATTTAAAGTGATTTGTAAGAATATGTAAAGCTATAACAAGAAAGCGTATGTTTAAAAGTAAAAAAGGATGAAAAACAAGGGTGGGGACATAAAATAGAGCCAGGAACAAGGCTTAAAAAAATGTCTGAAATAATGGCCTCTGCTCTTGGGTGGGTCACAGTTTGGCTCTTGTAGCCTTCTATCAGCTAAGGGCATCACCCCAAAAACTCAATTTGCTTATGAGCATTTTGGAGGGAGGTGGAGAGGTCAGGGTGGGGGGTGAAAATACAGGGTGAATATACTGGCCAACTCACTTTTCATTTGGCTTTGTGTAGGAGTAGATTTTAACATATCTGGAATAGCAAATGTCCTAGATTGTGAGTCCTTAAAGCAGCCTTCCTCAAATATTGTTCTTCTGAGACAAGGCGCTCGTAAATATTGGAAGGCATTGACTTCAGAATTGAGGCAGGCTTGGCTTGCCAAGAACAGAACCTTAAAGATGTATAAAACTGCTGTCTCTCTCCTCCCTTTTAGAGTCAGACAGTGCAAAGATTGATCTATTCTTGCTGTCTCCATTTCCTCACTTCCCCCTCACTCCTAAAACCATTCCAATCTGGCTTCCACCCCCACCTCTTCACTGAAGCTGATCCTGCTAAGATCCCCAAAGCACTTTTCAGTTCATATTTTATTTGGGTCTCAGCAGCATTTGGCATTTGACTTTGTCTCCTTGAAACATGCCGTGGCTGTCGTTTTCCTAACACCACACTTCATGGTTATTTCCCTCTTCTCTGGTCATTCCTTCTACCTGTCCTCTGTCTGCTTCTCCCTTTCCAGCTGACCCTTCAATGCTGCTGTTCCTTGGGATTCTGTTCTAGTGCTGAGAAGAACTCTAGATCTGAGAGAGTCCACAAAACTATCGCTATCATACAGACTAGCAAAAAGTATTTATAATCTGTATCCCATATAATCTGTATCCCATCCCATACAAGAATGTCATGAAGTTCTTGTTAACTGAATACCAGCAGTAGTCGGCATGGCGTATTGCCTTGCTCTACCTCTATTCCAAGCTCCTTCTTGTGCCTTTCCTTTACTGCAGACTCTGGAGAGCTAGGAGCTATGTTTCCCTGACTCCCTTGCCACTAGAGTTTCGAGTGTGATTTAGGTTTCATCAATTGGAAGTCCTCATGTGCACTTTGAGGTTGGAACTGAGTTAGGGAGAGAAGCAGCAGTGCCTCAGTCATCCATTTAGCTGCTGTGAGGATCTAGCACACGTCGCGTGGCTCTGGAGCCAACAGTTCTGGCGGGGGCTTCCTGGTGCCCAGACTGCAGTTGGGATAGTGTGTTCATAAGTGCAGTGATTTTGGTGGCAGCTTCCTGATTGCCAGCAGTTCCCCTAATGGGCTTATCAGAAAAAAATTTGTCCAGGGCTCAGAAATGGGGATTAGAGGGTATCTTTCAGGGAAGCTCTGGGTATTGTCTCGTGGAACTTCCAGGAATGTTTTGATTCCATACGGATGTGCGCCTTTGATCAATTGTCTATTGACTAGGCTGTTTTACAGCTCGGTAAGATAGAAATTTACTTATAGCACACTATAGAAATGCAAATACTTCTTGTCCATAGGAAAGCAAATTAATTGTTTTCTGGTAGATATAAAATTGACTTTTGCCCTTAAGAAAAGCTAACCCCAAACATTACTTTTTTATTGCCCTAAAGCTACATTAATATGGGACTACTAGCCACATGTGGTTATTGAGCACACGTAATGTGCCAATTTTGAATTGAGATATGTTGTAAGTATAAAATACACACCAGATTCCAAAGATTCAATATAAAAATGTACATAAAGTATCTCATTAATTTTATTTATTGTTTATGTAGATTATATCTTGAAGTAATATTTTGGATATATTGGACTAAATAAAATATATTATTAAAATTAATTTCACCTATTTAGTTTTACTTTTTTAAATGTGGCTCCTAGAAAACTTTAAGTTACACATAGATTCACATTGCAGTACTGTTGGACACTGCTGCTGTATAGAATTTTAACCAGGTTTGCATCTATTGGCAAGGTGAGTTCAGCATTCCTGATTGTATGTGTGTATTCACACACACACACACACACACGTCTAAATTCCCCTTTGAACCAGACATAACATCTTCCAAGTTCCCTCATTAATTAATGCATTAAGTAGAAATCTTTGACACGTCATTTTACATTTGCATGGGAGTCACACTTTTAACATTTTATACTTTAGCAGCCAATTCTACAGAGTTGCTCAACAGGCCCAATCTAAATCTGTTCTTCCAGCCCTTCCAGCGATTTTGTCAAGACCTAATTCCCTACATGAAATTCCATTCTAAAATAGCTAAGGTGGTTTTCATGCCCTGCTCCTGCACCCTGACTGATACAATAGCTAAAAATTATTGAGTGTTTACTATTTTCTAGATACTGTGTTAAACACTTTACAAAGATTATCCCATTTAATCTTCATAACAGCTCTATGAGGTAGGCAACATACTCTCCATTTTACAGATGAGGCACTGAGAGTTTAAGAAATGTGCCCAAGATGACCGGTTAGGAAGTGGTGGCTGGATTCACATCCAAGCAGAATGATCCCAAAGTCCACTTCTGTGACCACTGTGCCAGCATCTATTTTCTGTCCACTAAATGAAACAGAAAGAAGAGGTATCTGTGACTTTGTTGAGCTGGAAACTGTGGTGTGGCAGAGCAGCTAGAGGTTTCAGTCCTGCCTTCACCTCTTCTGCCTTCTCTGCCCCCAGGCCCTTTGATTCATTTGGCTGGTTCTCAGGATCCTGGGCATAGCTCATGCCTGGGTAGCTCTTCCAGATTCTCTCCCACCTGAGGAGGTTGAATGGCGTGCCATTTCCCACTGCAGCCTGAGAAGCAGTACTCCCAAGACCAAGGGGTTTTACGGGTGGAATTGCACTGGAAGTGTGTGAGCTTGAGGCTCACAGAGCTTGCTAAACAGGCTGTCTACCATCTTTGGCAAAGGCAGAGAAGAATTACGCTGTAATACTGCCATTCAGGGCCTACTGTGTGTCCGATGTTGCATTAGGAAATTTACTTGCATTCACTTTGATCCTTTCAATAACTCCGTGAGGTGAGCATTATTATCCCCATTTTAAAGATGAGGAATCTGGTCTCAGGTTAATTATGGATGTCTGGGGATTCCCTTGATTATCACTGAACTCTTCACTGATCATGGGCTACATATCTGACAGAAATTTTAGACATTATATCAAAATACCATTTAAATACTTGTATTGATAATAAAGTATATCATATTATTTGTCCACGTGTAACTGAATAACGAAACTTGCTAAAGAAAGGAGAATAGCAAAAATATTATGTAGTATCCTTCCATTATTAATGCTACTTTGAAAGCTTGAAATGGGCAGGCAACTCAATATTTTCCAGTGTGCACAACGTTAGCTTTTAATTCATTAGCTGTCTTTCCCTCCTGTCTGCTTTCTCGCTATGGTCTACATTTTATACTGGTACTGCAAAGATATCCGAAAGGATTATGCCGCCCCACTTTAGTCCCAGGAAATAGAACTGATATGAATTATTAATAGTATTGGCTTTCTAGTGCTTTAATTTCATCTCTTTGTTTCAGAGACGGATATTAGTTAAATGGAATTTTTTATCAGCCCAGGCTCGTACTACATTTTGTAGGAAACACTAACTGACTTAAGTTATAGAAAAGACCATCCTGTGTTGATTTCTACTCCTGCATATGATGGATTCTCCATACATTCCACTCCCCTATGTCCTTGCTCACTGATAGGTTAATAGGGGAGTTTTCAAACTGAGTTCTACAGAGCCCTTGAGAGTCCCCAGAGATGCTCAAGGTGCAGCTGTAGGGGAGAAAGGCCTGAGGGGGAGGTTCTGCACCCCGCCCCCCAACCATTCCCTTGCTTCAGAGAAGCACTTCACTTCTGTCATAAGCATTAAACTTTCGTGCAAGATTAATGTTGGAAGAAAGGATTCTTCTCTTTAAAAAGCTTAAAAATCCTGAAATAATTCAACAAATATAGTTGTAGTTGTTTCTACATCTTTGGGATGCTACGAAAAATGTCTAAAGGTTTTTATTCGATAATCACAATATCTCTGAGCATGTACAATCAACCGTGCACTGAACTTCACTGAGACACGGCCTGTCTGGTGACTGGTTTCGCAGGAGGAACTTGGCCCTCCTGTGGTGTAGTAATCGTTACCCTGAACTCTGGATGAAGCAGTTACCATGCTTATTGATATAACGAGTAAACTCACAATCACAAGAAATGCGGTAAAATTTGGGGGCTAGCAAAAATAATTCAATTCCATGAATAAACTTGGTTCACATGCTTATATTCAGGTTATTAGGTCAGATCCATAGGTCTCCAAGTTCCTTTAAAAAGATTACTTGTGTTATTTCATAAGAGACTGCCATGAGTAAAATATTTTATCATTTTCCGTAATAAGAGCAACTATTTCTTTACCTTTCAAAGAGTGTAAAAAAATAAAAGGGTTTTTTTCCCTGTGAGATAAACGCAGAGTTAATAGGTCATGCTCAGAGTTCCTTTCTATGTGTGGACCATGTAGGACCCTAGAAACGCCTGCTCCTGTCATGTGTGGAAGCTGTAGACCTGCAGAAGGCAGGCAGGTGGCAAAGACTATTCATTCAGCGTATATTTATTGAGTGCCTGCTATCTCCGGGCATCATGCTAGATGTTGGGGATACAATAATGAGAAAGGTTCTGACCCTGCCTTCTTAGAATTTGCATTCTAATCTGGAGGAGGCATGTAGTGAATACACAAACAATTACATAAACAGAGCAATTATAGAATGTGATAATTCCCATGATGCACCCATAGGGTGGGGGCGGGGCCCTATTTAGACAGAGGCAGTCGAAGAAGGGTCTCTGGCAGGGCAAAACTCAAGTGCATTTTAGAAGGCCACAGCTGGCCTCTTTGCTGGCTGCCACGGCCATAAATGTGTGGCACTTATTGTATTTGATAGCTAAATGTGTGCCATCTGCACCCAAGAATTAGAGAGAATCCTATGGGAACCCTGAGGGGACCTACAGTTGGTGACTGCCTGAATAGGACTGAAAAACAGCACAGATAATTTATTAAATGAATGTATTTTTCCTTGGTCATTTAACATTTATTGGCACTAGGTTTTATTCATTTTTTAATGCATAGATGACCTGAAGAATACTTAAAAATAAAACATGCAAGATCACTGTCCTTGGCCATTCTCTAAAAAATTATTTTCACAACTGTATATAATCCTCATCAAACACGTAAGAAATGCATCTATAATGTAATTCCTTCTTATATTATTAGTTTATAATTGTTAAAGGCAACATGATTTTGGTAAAAGAATTAAATTTTACAAAAATCAGTTTCATTTTCAAAATCTCTACAATAAGGCATTTAAAATATACTAGAGTGAAGGGAGAACACAGTTATCAAGTAACATGACCTCTATAGATAGAATTTTCCAATTTACATTCTTGCTCTTTCCTTTTTACTAGTTGAACCTTCTTATTTATTTATTTATTTTTGGTGAGGAAGATTGGTCCCGAGCTAACGTCTGTGCCCATCTTCCTCATTTTGTATGTGGGATGCTCCCACAGCATGGCTTGATGAGCGGTGCATAAGTCTGCACCCAGGAACCAAACCTGTGAACCCTGGGCCACCAAAGTGGAGCACATGAACCCAACCAGTATGCCACTGGGCTGGCCCCTTATTTTTTGTTTTTTAAAACCGATCAGTGGATCACGTTTCTTAAATAAAAATATGAGAAAGGTATACACACACAAAGCAGATTCAGATTTACAGCAGGAATATTAGACTTCAGTCTCTTTCAAGAAAATATAATTTACCCATCCATCCAACCATCCCTTCAATATTTACTGAGTCTACTCAACTAATAGGTAAAACATGCTAGAGCTAGAGCCGTGTATTATGATAGTGCTGGCCCCCTGGCTGGGCGAACACTGTTCGTAATTCTTTCTCTGCATAGTGACTGTAGCAATTCTCTGCAAGGCATGTAAGTAGCCAAAATGTGGCTAGATAGCCTAAAGTAAGGAGCAATTTGAAACTATCCAGCCAATGTGATAAAAATTGACCAACAGAATAAATTCTGGAAAAATACATGGGGTGGTTTACTTAGGAACCCAAAAGAAAAGAAAAATAATTATACTGCTGAGGAAGTTCAGTAAGGCATCCGATTACAACATAAGAGATCACTAGGTTCTCTATATGTCAGTTTAGAAACATGAGTATTAAAAGGCTCCTTGTTCAAAATAGCGAGAAAAATAGAACATATCTAAATATAAACTTATCAGGAAATATGCAAGACCTGAATTAAGCAAACTATAAAATTTTAATGAGGAACATAAAGACTCGAACAAAAGTAGGGAAGATTGTTACTCTTGATGACAGGATTAAATGCTGTCAGAATGTCCATTCTCTTTTAATTATTTTAAGATTTAAAACAGGATTCGAAGGGATTGGACGAAATTTTGCTAAAATCTAGTAGACTATTTGAGACAAACAAGCACATTTAGAAATAAAAATAATGAGGTTGGGGGGGAGTAGAGGGACTACTGGACATTGAAATATATTCTAAGGCTATAATAATTAAAATAGTTTGGTACGTGTTAGGGATTAACCAAAGATATCAGTGGAGCCAAAGAGAATGTCTAGAAAAAGATTCAGGCATGTACAGTCATGCGTTGCTTAACAACAGGGATATGTTCTGAGAAATGCATCGTAGGGCGATTTTGTCTTTGTGTGAACATCACAGAGTATACTCACACACACCTAGATGGGATAGCCTACTACCCACCTAGGCCATATGGTACCAATCTTATGGGACCACTGTCATATATGCAGGCCGTTATTGACTGAAATGTCATTATGTGGTGCATGACTGTGCACTGATTTAGTATACGATAATAGTTGTGCTGGGGAAAATGTCTAAGCACTCAAAATTGAGACATATTTTTCATATAATGCAACCACATAATTCCAGATGAATTAAACATTTAAATATAAAGGATAAAGCCATACTTTCAGTTAAAGATGCTACATTTTTAATATATGCATTTAGCTCTGTTCCCTTCTAGACCCCACTTAAGCAGGAATAAAATGGATTTCTTAAAAGGTTTAAATGCCCACAAGAAGAAAGAATGGGAGAGTAAGTCACAGCAACATAACTTGGGAGATTAGAAAGCAGATGAGCTGGTGGTAATGCAGACCTGATCTCTAAGTCTGCAGTGGGGCAGGCAGAGAAATGGCCCAAACACAGTGGAAACCCCCCAAGGCTCAGGCCCGATGGAAGTGGGTAGAAAGGTGGGGATAAAAAATAGGAGGACTGATTCACACTCTGTTTAATGAACAGTTATCCCCCACCCCACACTGGGAAGCAGCTGCCCTGCCCACCCAGCAGAAGCCAGAATCTCATGCTCTGGAGAGGGTCTTATAGGCACAGTTGAAAAAAGATACAGTGCTGAAATCGGAGGGATTGAGTGTAAGTTACACACTGGACATCAAGGGCTTAATCTTCTTCCCAGAGTTTCAGAAGACACACACAGCCAGATTTATACACTCTAGGCAGGATGCTAGATGTGTCTTCCCTGGAGGATCTGACAAGTCCCAGAGAAGCGATATAAAGATCCCCAAATCAGAGGCTCCCCAATGAAATAGTTCATTCAGTTCACTCTAGTAAACCTAAGACCAGCTCTGCAGCTGGCCAAAGAAAAGTCCATTCCAGACGGGGGGATGGGGAATCCCACGTTCTATCACTCACCCCAGGAAACACCTGATTGAATTGTTCCGCCTGCCCCTTGGATGGATTGGTCCCTCTTGAGAAGCCTTTGCACCAGGCATTGATCCCTGGCCCCACTGGTTCTGAGCATGCTTGCAAGACAGATGGCTAAGGAAGCACATTGCAATGCAAGCAGACATGTTTGCAGCCCCTGGCCATCTAGTCTAATCTCAAGGGCCCTCATTGCTCTTTAGCAGTTCTTTCATTTCAGTCAACATTTGTTAACTCCAATAGCAATAATTAGCACACTTTTCACTTTAATCCCTCAACTCTACCTTACCTCTTATTTTATTGAGAAAATGAAGGCTTTCTCATGTGAATGCCTCTTCATATCCAAATTGCTCTCCAATTTTTTTGACCCATTATCTTCTCCTCTGTACAGAGAAGGTGTGTCCTCTTTGTTTTCTAAACCTAATGAGTCTACCTATCTCATGATCTTGTTTCTTCCAACCTGCCCTGGGGCCTTGTCCCACCAATTCTCATTCCTTTGTCTTGCATCTTCAATTCATTCCCTTTGCCCACTTGTGTGAATCTGTCTAGTGGACACTGTGATGTGCCACTCAGAAGCCCTTTCAGGACTGAAGGACTTATTCCCTGGATGCTGGGAGTGCTCCTGGAAGGCTGCCCTCAGCCATCACCCCGCTTCAGGAATCGCCTCAGCAGAAGAAAATGACCTCACTAAAGGTCACACCTCCTTCTCGGGGCAGCTCTTCTCGAATGACTTCATGTGGGGGCTACAAGGACCCAGCCCTCTCACCTCAACTGGGGACAACTCTGAAGGGCCTTCCCAGCGTCAGAGCTCCTCGTGTGTTGGCTGAGGTCTTCCCTGAGACTACATCTCTATCCAACTTCTCCTTCTGTTCAATCTTCTCTCCTTTCCTTGCTTCACGTAGTTGTTAAACCTAAGAGAATCCCTAGGTACTAATCTCCATCTCAGAGTCTGTATCCCAGGGTACCCTCTCTATGACAGTATGTCTGTAAGTTATGGACGTTTAACAATTTGATAGGTAGTACCAAGCTGCCCTTCAAAAAAGCTGTACAAATTTGCATTTCCAACAATAAGGTAGAAAAGTACCTTTTTTCCCCACACCCTAACTGCCAATACTAGATATTATCAAACTTTCAAATCTTTGCCATTTCATAAGTAACAGCTAGTGTCTCATTCTTGCTTTATTTGTGTTTTTAAAATTATGAGTAAGAGTGAGAATATTTTCACATATTTGTTGGCCATTTTTATTTCTTTCCCTTTCATCTGCTTATGTTCTTTGTCTATTTTCCTATTGGATGGCCATCTTTTATATATTGATTTTTAAGTGCTCTTTGTATAGTAAGAAAATTGCAAATAAGTTTTCCAGTTTGCTGTTTGTTTTGGCTTTGCTTAAGACGTTTATTTGACCATTCAAAAGTTTTACGTTTTTTTTTTCAGTTAATGTTATCAATATTTTCCTATGCTTCTTGATTTCCAGTCATACTTAAACTAGCATTCCCCATTCTAAGATTTGAAAAATTCAATAGTATTTTCTGTAAAACTTAGCTCAAATGCCATTGCTCTCACAAAGATGTCGCTGAGTACCTTGACCAGGAGTTATCCCCCTAATTCCTCTCTCTCTTTATATAAATCACATTGCACATCACATTCTGCCTTATATTATAGATATTTTTAATATTCTCTAAACTCTTCTATTAGATTTTAAGTTACTCAAGGAAGGAACCCTATTTTAAGTATCTATATATGCACTCCAGTATCTTAACTGGTACTGTTGGATTTTGTGGTTCTCTTCCACACTAAGGGTGAGTGATAATATATATTTATATCTATCTATCTATCTATCTATCTATCTACTATCTATCCATATCCCATCCCAATCGCATCCTCGCTAATAAGCTATAAATTTGTGATCATTATTTTGTGGCTAAGAGAACTCTTGGTTCTACCATCTCCAGACCTGAGCCACACCTATCAAGGGCTGACTGCAAAAGCAGCACATGAAGAGTGAGGTCTTAGGGCTTGCCAAGTGACAGGTGACCAGAACATCCTAGGTAAGTAGACAGGTCAGGCAATATGGTTCCTAGCAACCAGATGGCGTGTGTGGAGCCATAGCACAAAGTCGCCCTCCCTCTCAGACACACACACACACAGAAACTCTGTAAACAGAGCTGAATCATCTAACAGCATGACCATTCTACCCCTACCAATGGCATAGAGTCCTCCTTTGCCACGGCTGGTGAAGAAGTTCTTGATAATGTTGAAACCAGCTACAGGTAAGTAGTCAGGCTCTCAACTAGTTAAATATACTGAGTTATCGGCTCAGTTGGATTAGTCATTGCAGCTCCTATGCCCACTAGTCCTAGTTCTGGATTCACTGGTTCCAATTCCTCTCTTCTCGTTCTCTCTTGAGCCCATTCAAATATGGCTTTCATTCCACCAAAACTCCTCTTGTCAAGGTCATCGGTGACCTCTGTGTTGCTAAACACAATGGTCATTTCTCAGTTCTCACGTTACTTGACCTGCCAGCAGTAGTGACCAGGCTGATCCCTTCCCGCTCCCAGAGGGCTTCATTTGACTCCCAGGACATAATGTTCTTCCAGTTTTTCTCCTGCCTCACTGGATGCTTTCTTCTCCTCCTTTGCTGGTTCTTCCTCTGCTTCCTGAGCTCTTAATATTGTGGTGCCATAAGGCACCGTCCTTAGACCTCTTTCCTTTTCTATCTATATTCACTTTCTTGGTGATCCCATCTAATCTCATGGCTTTCAATACTGTCTATCTGCAAGCAAATTTCAAATTTTATCTCTTCCAGCCAGATTCATAGATCCAACTGCCTACTCAACACCTCATTTAGATGTCTAATAGACATCTCAAACATAACATTCCAAAATTGAACTTCTGATCTTTCCCCCAAATCTGCTCTTCTCACAGTCTCTCCGTTTCAGTAAATGAAAACCATGTCCAAGTAGTTTTTCAAACGAAAAACCCTGGAGTCATCCTTCAGTCTTCTCTTTTTCTCACACCCACATCCAATCTGTCAGCAAATCTAGTGACTATACCTTCAAAATATATCCAGAATCTGATCACTTGTCACCACCACCACTGCTTCTACACTGGGCAAGTTACCTAACTCTTCTGTTCTCTCCTTCCTCATCAGTGACTTAGGAGTAATAACTGACTATAACTTACAGGGTTAATGTGTGGATTAAAGAAAATAGTCTATGTAAAGAACGAAGCACAGTGCTGAGCAAATAGTTGGTGCTCAATAAATGTTAGTTTTTATTATTTCTGGCCTTTGTTTTCTAGAAGGTTTCAAGGAGATTTGACTAGTAAAATTGAAGCCATCAGCTCCTTTTCATAATAACTGAATTTTGTTCTTCAACACATGCAATTTCCATTTTTAAGATTTCAACTAAATGGGTTGAAGAAAATAAAACATGTTACTGTACTCATGGCTTAGCTTCTGAAAAAGCAGAAAAGTGAAAATTCACCTTACCCAGTAAAACTGTCACAAATATGACAAAGAAAGCTTTGATTAACACAATGACAATTTGAATCATTGGAATTCTTCTCTAGCTTGATTAAGAGTAATTTTCAGCTATTTAGAAGACTGTAGCCTAGAAAATATTTTTAATTCAAGGTTATATGGGATTATTACATGTGATATTGCACAGCTGTCTACAGCACTAGCTTCACAACCTGAAAGAACTTTGAGGCTATGCGGAAACTCTTAGGGTGTTTCTACAGCGACAGCGTGCGGAACAACCATCACTTGTATAAAACGGCCTCATGTTATTAACCTGTAGTTGCACTTAATCTGTCATCTCGACTAATTATTAATAGGTAGAAAGGTGCTGGAAAATCCTTAACAGTATTATATGAGGTGTCAGCAATATTACAATAAACCTGAATTAGACAGGAAGCATCTCAGGTAAGTGCCCAAATGCATAGATTAGCTACATGGATATTGCTAATAGATTAAGAAAAACCGTTGCACCATGTAACCAGAAAAGTGGTTTCAGAACATTTAACTTGTCCCTTTAATGCAGTCACATTGCTAATATATGTGTTAAGAAATGTTTTTTGAATAGATAAGAAAAACTGTTCACTTAATTTCATTTTAATGTTTATGGAAAATCAAATTATTCTTTATTTACTCTCATTCTTTCTCTCTCTCATTCTGCATATATATATATATATATATATGTAAAACATCTACCATGTGCTGGGTAATGAGAAAAAGCAATGGTGAAGTGCTTTTATTACTTAGCTCTTTGTAAAAGTACTTTTAACCTTTTGCATACAAGAGCTAGGTAATAATGACCTTGAATGTTTTAAGGGGGGTGGGGAATAACCCCAATGTGAAATTATTAAGCGTTGACTGTGCTTAATTTGATATTATCTTTTATTTGTCCATATTTAATTATATATTAAATTCTGTGGTATTCTGATATATATGTGATACATACAATGTAAAAATTTATATTTCACATTATATGCAAAAGTTACTTAGTAAAAATAAACTTGCATTGTTACCTATTGTGGGATCATTTTAGCTAGTCCATATATACTTTATATGCTAATTTTTATTTATTTCTTTATTTTTGTAGGAAGTCCTGGCTGAGCAAGGTTGGAAGTCCTAGTTCTCGCATTGACCGCACGAACTTTTCTAATGAAAAAACCATTTCTAAACTTGAATACTCTAATTTTAGTGTTCGATACTAATAAAAGAGAAATAAAAATTGTACTGCTTATAATGCATAATAGACATTATATACTCTTAACTCTAGATACTAGAATAATAGTAGCAGAGTAGGGTGAAAAAAGGAAATTTCTGTTATGAAAGCTACAACATTGTATATGTTACTAAAAATGTCTTACACTGAAATACTTTAGCTCAACTATGTTTCTAACAATCAAAAATTTAGTATTCTAAAATAAAAAATGTCATTACAAAATATTTAATACAAATATTTAAACTTGTCTCATGGAATCTTTAATTGTAATGAATATTATAGCATACATGTTATTTGGCTAGACATAAAATAATAAAGTTAACCATTTAAACATTATTTTTAGGTACTGTTGTCTGAATTGAATTCTAAAGCCTTCTGGGGGCTGGCCCAGTGGCACAGCAGTTAAGTTCTCACATTCCGCTTCGGTGGCCCAGGGTTCACCAGTTTGGATCCCAGGTGCAGACCTACTCACTGCTTGTCAAGCCATGCTGTGGCAGGCGCCCCACATATAAAGTAGAGGAAGATGGGCATGGATGTTAGCTCAGGCCCAGTCTTCTTCAGCAAAAAAGAGGAGGATTGGTGGCAGATGTTAGCTCAGGGCTAATCTTCCTCAATAAATAAATAAATAAATAAATAAAACTTTCTGAATGATAATTTATTAAAGTTGAGTAATTTGTTTAATAACAACAACAAAAAGAACCAGTAGTTAGATATAAATGTATATGATATCAGTATAATCATAAAATAATATCAATAAAGAGTTAATTTTTAAAATTCTGGTTAAATGAGAACATGATTCCATACTTAGATTGGAGCTACTTCATGCTTTCTATGAACTATATTATTCTGCATAGTGAACAGATGAGTGATGGCAACTGATAAGAACCCACAATTTCAGGATAGCAAGCAGCAAGTGTTTGATCAACAACCATGCATGATGGATGTCCTATTAACCAGAAAAGGAATTCAGAGTCTAAATAAATCATCTACCCCCAAACTTCACCTATCATTTGGGAATTTTCACATGTAAATGATAATTAATCAACAGAGTATTTAAGGGGAAGGTTCATTTCTGTATCATAGAATTCTACTTTGAAAAAAGAAGACCTTTAACACAAAATACTGGAGAATTTCAAATGTTGTAGGTATATACTTGCATATATCTTTCAATGATTTTCAAATTTTTATAACGGAATCCTTCATTAAAACAAAATTTTACATAGAATTAATACATAAAGCAAGTGAAAAAGCGCAACTGGTATGACTGACATAGGGATGGGGGTCCCTGGAGTCCTGCACACTTGGTGTCAATTTCCCTCCTGCATCTTGTCCTCCTTGGACAATTTCAAATCCCTTGGGAATAGAGGTTAGAAACCACCGTTCTGTCTATGGAACAAATCTCCATCGCTACCCTCCATGGCATGGAGAAGGAATTCAGGCCCCGCTCCTCTACCTGCTGCAGGATTAGAACTGAGAGAAGGAGATTAGGGTGGACTGACTTTGTTCACTTGAAAGGTTCATTGTATAGATGATGATAATATTGATATCAAATACATATAAGATAATACATTAGGGAATGACAAAGACTTTTTTTTAACTTTCCAAATATACTTAGAATAAAGAACTTCACTATTAATCCCATCATCATGTTAAGTGTTTTATGTGTCAGATATTATACAGGAGAATCTATTGTGATATTCATTTGAGTTTTGCTCTGCTTGTACTTCCCCACTCCTGGTTCAGGAAAAGTAGACAAGTCTTTGTGTTCCCTTACCTCAGGGAGGGTTTTGATGCCAGATCCCCTGAAGACAACTTTTCTTCCAAGGTTTCATTTTAAAGAAGGCGTTATGCTGTGAGTCGAGGAGAAAGACAAACACTAGGCCTTCTAACGAGTAAAAGAAGCAGAAATGGCAAGAGCCAAGAAGACAAGGAGATTATCCAAGACTTTGGAAAGAGACCAAAGGCTGTGGATTTCCCAGGAGATGGAGACTGCACCTTTCTCCCCAGCAGCACCTCTAGGGGATGGCTAAACCTGAGAAGGGAGCAGCTGTGGTGCACCCAGGGAGGTTGGATCCCAGGCCTAGGGCTCCCAGCCTTAGCAAGATTCCTGTCCCCAGAAGTGCTGCAAAGCATCCTGACCATAAGGGGCCGTGCTGGCTTGGATAGTAGTCATGGTAACCCATCTGCACTGGAGACCAGAGAAATTCTCTCTGCATAAGACCCTTTACATGGTCCTTCTGAGAGAGGGTGCAAAGCACCAGGGATGACTAAAATTTAACTTCCATCTCCCAGACCCGATGGGGTGTGAAGCAGGCTCAATTTGATTTAGAGAAAATAAAATAGACATTTCTTGCACACTCAATTTGGAAACAAAATCTGTATCTCTTTACACATAGAAAGGCTAAATGATTTTGGAAAAATATGATCTCATAAGTGACACCAATATGTCACTTTTTATTACCCTGATAGCCTCTGGTAGCTCCCTTCCCAGCTCTCTTGATAAGAAAATCACACTTTTGCTGGCACAGCCTTCTCACAGCACAAAGTGAATCACGTTAGTCAAGGTTGCTTAACAATTAATCCATAACTAAATTCTACTGCTGGATGAAAAATGTAGATAATGATTAAATATAGATGTTCATGAATGGGTAGAAAGCAAGAAAAGAAAAAGGTAAAGCAATTTAAAAAATGTGTTACTGAGCCCAGGTAACACATCTTAACAGTAAACTTAATATGTCAAATTTCATTTGGAACTGACAGAGTGAATTTTTAATTTGCATATCATATTTTAGCTAATAACAAATCTTGATAGGTTTTGTTTTGTCAGAATGAGACATTTTGAAAACCAAGAAAAAAAATTAAAACATGAGTATCTACTTCAGTGACCATCAGTGAGGAGTCCACATGCCCACACTCTCCTCAGGAAGCAACAAATCAGAATTAGGGGATATGATTTGTAAAAACATATGAACTATTATTTTTCATATTTATATAAAGTATGCATATCTTTTCAAAAACCTAACCCAAGAAGTAAAGCTCAATAGAATCTTCTTGGCTGGAGGGAATATGCAAAAGACAGACTCTTTACCAGGTAGGGCACATAGAAACAACAGGGGTGTGGGAGAGACGTGAGATTTTTCTATTAGGTAGGGTATGGGCTTCTAAGCTTGAGCAGAAGCAATCCAAGTTTCATGTGAGACTGGGAATCTCTCAGTACAGGAGAACACCTTGCAGCCTGAAGAATGCTGGTGCTTCAAGAGTAGGTGTTCCCATGAACAAAGGGCAGAGAAGCACTGAGGGAGGGAGCTCACCGGTGGGGGGTTGTGGGGGGCAGGGTTCTGGCAACAACACCCACTAGTTTGACTTTGCTGGAAGCTGGTCACCATTTTTACAACTAAATATTTTCAACCTTGTCTACTGAAGGAATTTTTCAGAACCACATATCTCTAAACTCATAATTAGAGACAACAGGAAAACATAATAATCCACTTCCTAAAATTAGTTTGTATTTGGAACTATGTAGTCCACAGATGTATTTCATACAGGAGGTCTCCCTGGCCTCCGTTAATATAGATGTCAAAGAATGTTCACTACTTGGTTAAAAGGAAAAGATTTTCATGTCTGGAACTAATTTCAGGAACTAAAAACAGGCAGCATGATATGGTAGAGAATAATCTGGTTTAGGAATTGGAAGACCTGCAATCTGGGCCCAGCCCATCCATTAATTAGCTGTGTGCCTAGGTGTCCACAACTGCAAAGTCAAAAAGCTGGGCTAAATCAGGACTTTTCACAGGATTCCAGTAAAGCAGAGGCCTCCCAGGAGCTGGCAGCGGGAGAGCTACAGAAGAACAGCGAGAAGGATGAGCAGCTTGAGCTCAGCCCGGGCCTCCGATCAGAGCAGCCGTGCTCTACCTCTTTCGTGTAGTAGGATTCTCCATAAGATGTCTTCGAGAAGAATTCTGCCTCAAATGAAGAAAAACAAAAAGCAACAACAACCAAGATGATGAGTTTAGTATCTGGGTTCTTCTTTTCTAAATTTCTCTAAATGCTAAACTCAAATGCATTTCCTAGTCTCTTGACGACTTCTGTCAAGCCAGTGTGGTATGTATACTTTACCTTTAATCATTTTCATTGAAATAGGCATAATTTGTGAAAAGTACTCTTGGAAATAAATTCTTATTTTTCATAGTGGTTTCCATAAAGGTCCCTGGTAGCTAAAATATTTCAGAAATTGATTTTCTGTTTTCTTTTGTTTCTATTTTTACGTTACCAAAAAATATATACGCAAGAGGATACAAATATATATAATTACTGGCTTAATTAAAATGTGTTTTATAAGCATGTCTTGGAGATGTTAACCTGACATTTAGAATTAGGCGTAAAAGCTAATTTTCCTTTTCTTAACTGGTTCAAATGGTTTTGAATAAAGCCAAAGTCTGATAAAAATTTTAAATATTAGAATTTAAAAGTCTAGTTACTGCATGATCTCATTAGCAGTCTTTTCTATAAAAAGTGGGGGTTTCCCCCTCTAAAGAGCATGGTTTTTATTTCTCCTCTGCTGGAAGGTCAGTATACATTCTTGGTTGGATGTCCAAGATACTTTCATCTTCAAACTACATTTTTGTTTTATTAGTTTTATTTTTCATGTTGGCACAGTGGACTCTGCAAGTAGCAGTGGATGCAAACCTCTAATGTGGCTTCTTTTTTTTCTTCTAACTTTTTACAAATACTAGAAGACACATAGAGAAAGAGAAGATGCGGGAAATTCATTGTATTGGAAATGGAGTTTCCATTTCAAAACAATTCTACAAAGCAAGGATTACAGTCAGTCATTTGCAAGCATCAAGGCAGAATTTCTATCAAATTCAGTGTAGGTTAATCCGGATTGAGAACACTCTTGCAATGCTTACCCAGGAAATTGGTGTAAAGTTGGTGGACACTATGTATCATTATTTTTGCGACGCACTATCTACAGCAAGATTGAGAACACACTTGCAATGCTTACCCAGGAAATTGGCGTAAAGTTGGTGGACACTATGTACCATTATTTTTGAGACGCACTATCTACAACAACCAGAAAAATGGAGCAGAAATCCTTCTACTCCTCAGGTACTATCTTCTGAGGTAGCAAAGAAGAATCAACCTTCCTCTCTCTGATTCCAGCTACCATTCTTTCTCCACTGATTGGGATAACATAACTCCTCAATCACAGCAGGCCGGGAAGAGAAGGACACAGGGAGTGGCATATTGGGCAGTCCCTTCACTTAAAGCTTGGAAGTCGAGGCAAGGTAGCTTCCTAAGTGTTCGTTTTATAATTATTCTTCATGAATTATTTTATACATCTTTTCATAGGTATGATGTATTTCATAATTTTAAAAAATTTTAAGGTTCCTAGAAATCTCATAGCAAAACAATAATAAAATACTGGATTAGGGCACATCAACCATTCCAAGGCTTTAGATATGATAACGATCCCCTCTGTCTGTTGGCAAATACCAGTATAGAACCAAATTCTCCTCAATAAAAGACGAATACATAGGAAACAAAAATCAGCCTTAAAATTCAAAAAAGCACTACAGCCAAGGTAAGTGGAACATTATCCTTTAGAATCAGGGGAAGTACCTATCTCTAAAAGTTATATATTATAGGAAAAAACAAAATTCCAGGAAACATCTGCTTATGTCCTCAACAGTAGGTAATGGAAGTTGATCTTTGAAAAAAAAGCAGGGAGCTTTTGGGGAGAATATGTGCAGGTTAAAATAAAATATATGGATTAAGGAAAATTAGCTGAGATATAAAAATCATATTCTGAAGAGCAGGCAACACACCCCTATACCTACACACTTAAGCTGGACGGATTATAGGAATCTTCAAAGGGAACAGGAGAATTGCAATCCATTCTGGAATTAGTAATTGGCAAATTTCACTAGTGATGTAGAGCTCTGGTTGCCAAACCCAGCTGATCATCAGAATTACCCAGGGAGCTTGTCTAAAGTAGACTTATTACTGGGCCCCACCCCAGACCTAATGAATCAGGATCTTCCATGGGTTTTGTCCCTGAATTTACATGTTTAAAAATATTCGCAGGTGATTTTGACAATTTGGCAGGTTTAGGAAACACCAGTGTAGAGAATAAATCTGAAAAGTTCATCAGGAAAGTAGAAGAAAGAACAAAGAAAGGAAAATGTGAGAGACAGAGAATGATTAATTTGGAAGAAAGACAGCACATATCTAACCCATCAACAAATCAATGATAGAAGTTTGTGGGGGAACAAGCCAGAATATTGAAACAGAAGGAAAAATCAGTTAGGATAGAAGAAAACTTTCTTGAGTAAAAGTATGTAGCTATAAACAAATATAGCTCTAAGTATGTACAGTGTAAAGTTATACAGCTAGGAAGGACTTACATTTTAAGCAAAAACTTCTGAAAGGAGGCCCATACATTAAGCCTGGCTTGGGGCCGGCCCAGTGGTGCAGCAGTTAAGTGTGCAAGTTCCGCTTCTGCAGCCCAGGGTTCACCGGTTCGAATCCCGGGCGCGGACATGGCACTGCTTGGCAGGCCATGCTGTGGTAGGCATCCCACATATAAAGTAGAGGAAGATGGGCACGGATGTTAGCTCAGGGCCAGTCCTCCTCAGCAAAAAGAGGAGGATTGGCAGCAGTTAGCTCAGGGCTAATCTTCCTCAAAAAAAAAAAAAAAAAAAGCCTGACTAAAAAATTAATTGTTAAGATAAACAAAATCCTCTAGCATTCACCTCAAGAAGAACCTAACTGCTGCCCAGTAACCGCTCTGTTTCTCTAATCCATTTACTGTCCCACCCTCCTAGACAACTATTTCATACTAACTCCTCATTCAGTCATGGCTCTGCTTCCTATTTCCAGCAGAAGAGAACTTCCACAAGCTCCTACCCACCCACCCACATGTGTGCCCAAGTACTTCCTCTCCTGTCCTGCTTGTTACCAGAGATGAACCATACATGCTCCCAAATGAAGCCATGCCTGGATCCCATACCCTCAAGGATACTGCTTCTGCAGTTCTCACTTCTGCATTATCCATTTTTGTTTCCTATTGAATGACTCTCTCCCATCAGTCTGCAAACATGCTATTATTTCTTCCTCTCTTGACCCCTCCAGCTACTGCCACATATCTCTTCCTTTTACAGATAAACTTCTCCAAAAAAGTTGTCTACACTTGCTGTAAACCAATCCCTCCATTCTTCATGAACCTGTTTCCATCATGCTTTCGGTCCCCCACCCTTCTGCCAACACTCCTCATATTATCTCCAATGATTCCATTCCATTGTTGCTAACTCCACTGGTCAATTGGTCAATTCTCTGTCTTTCTCTTACTTAAACTGATAGCACTTTTTCCTCCTGGCTTCCTGCATATCACACTCTTGATTTTCCTCTTACCTCATTATTCACACCTTTGCAGTCTTCTTTGGGGATTCTTTCTCCCCTCTTCATCTCTCCAACTGTGGAAGATTGGAGGGTCCCCCAGCTCAGGCCCTGAACATCTTCTTTTCTTAATCTATACTCATCCTTTTGTCAATATTATTCAGTCTCATAACTTTAAATATCATATACATGTTCACAACTCCAAAATTTACACTTCCCACCCAGGCTTATTCCCTCAAACTGCAGATTCATATAACCAACAGCCTAGTCAACATTTCCAATTGTACTTTTATTAAACCTCTCAAATTTTCATGTCCCAAACTAAGTTTCTGTGCTGCCTGGGTCCAAACTTACCCCTCCCTCAGGCTTCCCGCACCTCAGCTGATGGCTCCTCCTACAGATTTCTCCACCTCCACTGATGGCAACATCACATTTTGAGACACTCAGAACAACAACAAGAAAGTTATCTTTGACTTTTCTCTCACGTTCATGCCCTGTTGTCTCTATCTTCAAATGTCCAGGGTTTGCTTAAAAATAATCCAGTGGGAGGAAGGGAGGGGCACCAAGTGGATGGAGGTATAGATAAAACAAGATTAAGCATGAGTTGACAACTACTAAAGTGGGTACACAGGGGTTCATTAGGCCATTCCCTACCCTTTGGTTATATTTTCCATAATAAAAGTTTTAAAAATATATGCTTGAATCCCACCGCTTCTCACTAACTCTAAGGAGAACCCCTGATCCCAGTCACCACCACGTTTCTATAATAGCCCCCTGACTAAACTCCCTGCTTCCGCCTTTGTCGTTCTTCAGTCTGTCCTCAACACAGCACCGAGCGATACTGTTAAAACAAATCGGATCACGTCACTCCTCAGCTCAAAAGCTTCCTACTGTGATCTATTTTACTCTAAGTAAAAGCCAGAATGACAGTGGCCTCATGGGCCCTATACAATCTGGCCTCCCCTATGTCTTTGACCTCATCTCCTATTACTGTCCCCTTGGTCACCCTGCTCCAGCCACGTGGAATTCCTTGCTGTTCCTTGAATGTCTCAGGCATCCTCTGCACGCTGGCCTTTCCACTTACATCTTCTCTGACTTATGTGCTCTTCTCCCAGATGTCCACGCATCACTCCCTCACTTCCTTCTGGTCTTTGGGCAAATACCACTTTATCAATGAGTCCTTCCCTGATCACCTTATTTATTTATTTGAGGAAGATTAGCCCTGAGCTAACATCTGCTGCCAATCCTCCTATTTTTTGCTGAGGAAGACTGGCCCTGAGCTAACATCTGTGCCCATCTTCCTCTGCTTTCTGTGTGGGACACCTGCCACAGCATGGCTTGCCAAGCGGTACATAGATCCGCACCCAGGATCTGACCTGGCGAACCCCAGGCTGCCAAAGCAGACAGTGCAAACTTAACCACTGTGCTATTGGCCGGCCCCCTAATCACCCTATTTAAACCATCAAACACGCACTTCCCAAACTTCCTATCTACTTCTTTACTTTCCCCATGGTGCTTATCACCATCCAACTACTATTCAATGGGTTACTTTTTTATAGGAAAAAAACTTACACATTAAATTCCTAATACCTAATTTGGAATGATTAAGTGGTGATTTCACCAGAAAATTTTTAGAATTAAACACTAATAGTATAGAAACTGAATTAGCACTTTGTCCTTAAAAGCAGTGTTTATCTCTGGATAGAAATTTCTCTTCCAACAGAGAGTTTAGCAGTGGAAACCTCCTTTTAATTTAAGGAAATCAGTTTTAAGTTTTCACATTAAAGTGAAATCAGTAATTACTTTACAACAATAATATTTTGTCTGCACTGTGATGGAGCTAAACAGGATTATTTGTAAGGAATACAAATACATTCTCCCTAGCACGTCCTTTAGTACTAAAAGTTTTGCTACATTTAAAAAATTAAATCCATTCTGTCTCAGAGACATAACTGATTACTCTGAAAATACAAAAATCTGTTAAATGTTTAAACTTTCATTTATCTAATTGTATACCATAATTTGAAAAGGGAAAGAGCTTTGCACTTATAGTTGCATACAATTTAACAAACATTTTAATAAAGTAGAAGACAAAATTAGTTTAATGGACCTAAATTGAAATGAATAGAAGATTTAATATTAGATTTTCAGAAAATTGAGATGTACTGTAAATTCTTTTAATCTGTCTATGACCTCCTTACCATCTCTCTTTCATACCAATTTGCTTGAATTTAGCAACAAAATCTCTTAATGGGGCCCATTAGTGCCTACAATATGCAATCTGAATAATACATCTGAGACATCAGCATTCTCGTATTTAGGCTGTAGCTTAACTCTGATTTTAAAAAGAATGCCAATGTCCTATTCATTTTATTGTCTCACCCACTGTTTGAAAACAGAGTAGGAAAAAAACACATTAGCTATTGTCAAATGTCAGCAAGTGTGGATAACCCTGAATGGTCAGAGCTGTCAATCCGCAGCCCATCACAGGGCTTTAATTCAGCAGTGTGTGTACACGCGGGCATCGCTGCCAGCCATGAGCTCAGACTCTTTGCTAACATAAGTTTAAACTCTCCCTAGCACATCCTTTAGTACTAAAAGCTTTGCTACATTTAAAAAACTCAACCATGTCCAAAGACAAAACTTGGGTGTATTAAATGGTATCCATATGATTAAATTTGAAAATATCACTTTGAGACATGACAGAACAGATCATTATAATGCAAATCATGTTTTTCCAAATCATAATGTGCATCGTTTTTTAAGTGCTGGCTATCCATGAGTAGCCCACAATTTGACTAGGAAATGAGACATTCACAAACACATCTTTAGAGTAAAATTCCAAGGTAATAGCCAAATGATGTTATGGTACTATACTCATGTGGTATGTCTTAAAATTAAGGCCCGATATTATGCGCTGCCTTGACATCTGTTGAAATAGAGAGGACCTCAAATGTCCTAACTGGAGTTTCTCTTATCTACTCTGCTCCCATGGAAAGGTCCCAGCCAAATGACCCTCCTTACAAGGGACCAGATGCACTTCCTGCTTATCCCTGAGTAGCAAGTTTCAGTTCCCTGCCAGCCTGCAAAATTATTCAAACAGGCCAATCACATCCTCCAGTAGAAACTAGGGGTGACTTCATCTTCTTGACACTCCACAGCCTGCCTCCCACAACCTCTGGGTGTTCAGTCTGTTCTCGAGTGCAAACCCCGTGTGCCTCTGCTTGGCATGGTGTCCTCCTCCCCCGGGCTGTGAGTGGGACTAATATGGGACTAATAAACTGCCACCAATCCCATCTGTCCAGTGTTGGATGTCGTGTGTTCCACCATCTCCATAACCCCAGGGCAGGAATCCCTTCCTCATTGATGGGGTGAATAGGAAGTGATTAGAATGGGCGATTAGAATCTCTTAATACTGTAAAAGGTCCAGTTTTTTAAAAAAGATCCTTCTTGTGGCTGTCTAACAAGGTTTTATGAAGTAGGTTGGTCTGGATGGAGAACGGTGTTAAGGCCTCAGTTTTGCATGTGGCTTTGGTCTTACTTCTGGAATTCTCTGCTTAAGGAATATAGAGAGAGAGAGAGAGAGAGAGAGAGAGAGAGAGAGACAAGAAATGATAGCCAAATGGCAAAGTTCTGATTTCATTGCCTGCACAAGGACCTAATTCTACAATGGAGAATTCAAGTGAAAGCTAGATTACAGAAACTGATTTAGGGTGGAGGCCAATGTGAACTCTCTTATTTCTTATACCCTCTCCCTTGAACGCTGTACCCTCCCCAAATAGCTGCATGATGATGGATGACTGGTCCATCAGTTCCATCCAGCTTCAGGTAGAATAGAGAGCTTTGAGATGGCCAGACCACCGGAGACAGACCCTGTCTGGTTTGTCCAATTCCTGGCGATAGGAAGTACAAGAGAGGGCCAGAGTGTGCACCATCTCTGAGCACTGACCTTTAATACAATGACCCCCCCCCCCATCTAGTGAAATGGCCCCAATCGATGTCCAATTCTGACAGTCTGCTGAGCAAGTTTGTTCTCCAGTGCAATGGAAGCAGGTGGAGAGAAGGATGTCAGAAATGGAGCAATGGTTTTCTTCTAATCCACGAACTAAGGCAAAAATAAGTTCCTTCCCCCAAATAGGAGCGAAAGCAGTCCAGACAAGAATAATTATCTCTGCAAAGAGAATAAAGCAGAAATGAGAATGGTTTGTGGTAAAAGAAGAGACTGTTTAAGCCAGAGGATCCAAATTGTGTTGCTGTGAGACCGAAGGGACCAGTGTTAAGACAGAGATGCAAGCCTTTTGAGAGTGTGGAGTCCAAAATCAAAAAAAGGGCTTAAAAAGAATACCCAAGAAAATCTACACAGTCTGATTAAAAAGATAAAATCCTGGGGCTGGCCCCGTGGCCGAGTGGTTAAGTTCGCGCGCTCCGCTGCAGGTGGCCCAGTGTTTCGTTGGTTCGAATCCTGGGCGCGGACATGGCAGTGCTCATCAAACCACGCTGAGGCAGCATCCCACATGCCACAACTAGAAGGACCCACAACAAAGAATATACAACTATGTACTGGGGGGCTTTGGGGAGAAAAAGGAAAAAATAAAATCTTGAAAAAAAAAAAAAAAAGATAAAATCCTTCTTGCCTAAACAGCGAGGTCTCAGGACACTCCAGGAGCCCAGTCTCTCGTACCCATAACTCTCACTGAAAAATTCGAGAGACAGGGAGAAACTAGAGGCTGGCAGAGAAAGAGCAGGGACTACATAAAACTTACTGGATGTTTTTACCATTTATTCAGGGAACATCTACTGAGAATCTGCCAGATGCCAAGCCCTGTGCCTGGGTCTGGGCACACAGACAGGAGTGCGAGACAATTTCAACTTTTAAGACGTTTAGATTCTGATGGTAATACTGACAGATAACAAGTGACTGAGCACCTACCATATGCCAGACAGTACACTTCGGACCATCTTATTTTAGTCTCACAAAAACACTACGAGGAAGGCAGGTATGATAATTATCACCACTTTACGATGAGGAAATTAAGGTTCAGAAAGATAAAACTTGCTCAAAGTCATGTTGCTAAGAAGTGGTTTCAACTCCAGGGCACAGTTTGTAATCATTATGTGATATTCTTCAAATACTGAATGAGAAGTAAAGAGAATATTAAAAATAGGTAGTAGAATTTCAGTTCTATCTATATTCAGTTCAGAGAAAAAGGCTGCAATGGATCCAAGTAAAAAAAAGTGTAAAAATTTTTCTTAAAGAAGGTAAAAATAAAAAGTTTAAATCATAAGAAAATCTCAGAAGTCTCACATTACTATATATGAATGGAAAATGATAGAAAATAATAAGTTTAGGCTACAACCCCAAGAAGTATGCCCAAGATGAAATTATATAGTTTCTATATATTTTATTTTATGTAAACTCAAGCATTCATAAGGAAAATAACATACTTAAAATCATTACATTTTCCTATTATTGGGGCTTTCTGTTCTCATCCAATCTAATCAAACCATATTCCAATGAAAGCAAAAGTCTAAAGTCAATTATTTGGTCCTATCTTCTGCACCATTCAGGCCCATCTTTAGCAAGAGAAACATGACTTTGGAGCAGCTTATATTGTGGATGAGCTTCTGAGCCTAATATTCTTACATAAATGAAATATGACTTAAAATGAAGACTAATTGCAGGCCCAACAAACATATAAACAAAAGTTAAATAAAAAGCAAAAGGAAATACAGGTTTTGCAGGACAGGCTGTTACACAAGTGCATGCTGACACAAACTGTACTTAACACACAGGGAGTTGCCTTTCCTGTGAAACTAGCCCCAGGAGGGTGAGGTTAGGACACCAGCATAGCCCAGCTGATGCATTTAAGAAAGTTGATGCCTCCTGCTTGTCAAGCAAGGGCTGTTTAACAAAGTTCTTTTGTGTATGATGCTCCTTTAACCTTGCTGAGGCAGGGAGGGTAGATGTCAGTATCCCAGGCTGCAGACAAAGGCACGGAGGCTCAGAGAGGTCAGACTTGCCCAATCTGGGTTTGCAACAGGAGAGCCCAGGCCCTAGTTCATGGTGGTAGCACTTTACCTTCAACAGTAGTGGCTCCCAGGCTCCCCTGCAGCCCCCACGAGGGTGATGAGCCAGATCCAGATAAAGTAAGGGCTGTGACATTTCCCATATCTATTCTCTACATGGCAAAAAACTGCACAAAAGCCAGATTCTTTCTAATGCTGCCTACCTTTTCTTAAAATATAGGAAAATCCTATAATATTTCTTTTTCTGAATCTTACAACCTACTGCTAACAACTTAGAGATTGGCAGAGAAAGAAAAAAAAAAAAGGAAAGTTAAATCAGGTAAATACTTTGCTCCCAGGCTTACTCTAAGAGGATAAAAAAACATGGCTAAGTTTCCAAACTTTTCAAAAGCTTATAAGTACAGAAATAATGAACTATAACTTGAAGCACATAATGCCCTTATAATTACATAATGGAAAAAGGATAGGTTAGAATAATAGTTTAAAAGTGATGACTTGTGAAATGTTCATTTGCCATACCATTTGGAAAAGAACGGCATACGTCCAGGAGGTATTTGAGGTAAACTAAACTAGCCCTTATTAATTAAAAGTGTTGCACTTTTCTGTTTAAAACCTCAACTGTGATTTTTTTTTATGTATATTAACTTTTAGGTCAAAACCCTCATTTTTCTTTAAATGGAATCTTAAGTTGTGTCCTAACTCTTCACTTTTGCTACAGAGGGAAGCATTTTTAAATTTATCGTAGGTCTGCCCATCCATATCACACTAATTACCGTTGTTTACCAGTTCATTGGCATAGTCTCAGATTGTGGCACCACATAGTCATGAGTTGGAGTTGTGTTTGTGTACTTAATTCTTGGATTGTTATCATTTCTGTTGTACCTACCATGGAACCCAAACGTCAGCTCTAACTGCTGCATGTTTGTCAGAACGCATTGTGCATGGTGACATTTTACAAGAAGATGGTGCAGATTTCCACTCTTCATCACCCTCCCCCATCACTGAATGGTTATCATGTTCTCCTGCTCTCTCACAGCCTTCCTGTCTCGAAGGCTTCCACTCACATGGACTCCAGGCACACTTTCTAGTTATTTTTACCCACTCTCCTACCATAGAGACATTAGGAAGACCCTATTTAGAATTTTATGTTCAATTTTTATTGCTATGGTTTAAAGCAAGAGGTAGAGAAATTAGACATAGAGGCAATGAGGTACAGAAAAAGAGAGACTGATCTAAAAATAAATCCTGACTATCACTTTCTGGCTATGTGACCTTTGACAAAGGGTAAGGCTAGGAGAGGGGGTGGAAAAGAATAACAATGGAGTCCCATTTTGTGCCAGGTGCCTTACACATACCTTGTTTAATACAACAAACCTGCAAGATAAGTTCTTTTATCCCTACTCTTTTAGGATCTTTTCTTATTAATTTATTTTTCAAAGATTAATTAGAGACATATTCAAAATCTAAAGCTCAAAGATTTTAAATAAATTGCCCGGAGTCACAGAGCTTTAATAACAGAGCTAGGATTTAAATTCAGGTCTAACTGTGAAGTTCAGTAAGTATTAGTTCTCTGCCTCTAGGGAAAGTACAGAGAATAGCAATGTGTATCGCCAAAAGGGATCAGAAGTAGATTTTATGGGCAGAAGTTCGAGAACTTAAGTTGCTTAGCTTAAAAGGAAGTTTTAATCACCATTTTTAAAATGTGGAGAGTCTCTAAGGAATTTGCTGAACAATTATTATTTGTGTCCATAAAAAGTACTTAAAAATTCAAAGTAATATATATATTGTAGGATATAAGGAAGAATTTTTCTGGGCCAGTCTCATTCACAGGACCTATTGTTTGCAAGGTACTTTTCCAGGGCTGAGAATCTCAAATGAATAAACTAAAAGCTGATGGTCCAGTAAGAATAGGCCAGAACACACAAGGTGCTCGATATATGACGGAGATTGCTCAATAATTAGACAATAAGATGTGGTAATGACCTGCAAGGAAGATAATCACATCTCTGGGATTCTTCAAATAGAAGAAGAAAAATAGCCTAAAAAAGAAGCTAGAAGACATACAAAACCATCCATACTAGACAGTTTAGACTAGTGATTCCTAACTTTTTGAGAATGGTAACACTCCAACCATGTTTAATTTTGCATTGTTCCTTCCTCAAGAAATTATATGTCCATAGCTATTCATTCAACAAATCTTTACCACATGATCACTCTATTTAAGAGACCACTATAGGACTAAAATCACCCTTTACTGTTTTCACCACCTAAGGCCAACTTTCCATTCATCCTTTGGTTATCCAGCTTCTATATGGGTGACCATAGTTGGATTTTTTCATGAAATTACAGAGGTGGCTAGAATCCTTCAAATTCATAACATGCAGGCTTCTTCCTTCAATCAGGTGAATTTCCAAACTAGTGATTTCTAACAATGATTTTGGAGTAATCCAGGCTGTCTGTAATTGTTTTGGTTATTTCAAGAGATTTCATTAAATTTTTAAGGTTTTTACTTGTAATATCTATATGAATAAAGGTAAACATACCTATGCATACATCCAGGATCACTTAGAGTGATCTATACGATTTAAACTAGAGATTTTTACTTTTCAGGAGATGTAATACCGCCTACTTGTTTTGTAATCTCTCTCTCTTAAAAGTTCAATATATGGGGCCAGCCCTGTGGCCAGGTGGTTAAGTTCATGCACTCTGCTTCAGCAGCCCAGGGTTTCACTTGTTCGGATCCCGGGTGCAGCCATGGCACTGCTAAGCAAGCCATGCTGAGGCGGCGTCCCACATAGCACAACAAGAAGGGCCTACAACTAGAATACACACACAACTATGTACTGGGGGGCTTTGGGGAGGAGAAGCAGAAAAAAAGATTGGCAACAGATGTTAGCTCAGGTTCCAATCTTTTTAAAAAAAAGTGTGATATAAATCAATTAGCTTTGAACTTAGAAAAAGGGAAAACTCAGGGTCCCTTTCATATCTGTAATTCATTTGAACCTATCCATTTTCAAAGACAGGCATATCTAACACTGACATTTCTTACTCCCATTGCCCCCAAATCAATGTAAATTTTGGTTTGACAAAATTCTGATAGTCTAAGGTAATGAAATAAAGACAATGCAATGCATGGACTTGAACTTTCCACCATGCTAATTATAATAGGAAGAATACTAACAGACAACTTTTAATGAGTGCTTACTATGTGTCAGGATGAATTTTCCTCAAGTATTTTCTCATTTAACCCTACAACACATGTATATAAGGCAAACTATCTTAAAAAAAAAAAGAATTAAAGATAGCTTTGGTTTATGCCATATTCTTGAGATCCTCACCTGTTTCACAAGTACATCACTGAAGAAAGAACTGAGAGGAAGCTGGATCTTCCTGAGCCGCAGTTTTCTTATCAGGTTATACAACTGTGCTGTTCATTATTTTTGGCATTTTCCTATGGCTAGAAAAAAAGTGTTGACAATTTTCTGCATCTATAACATTTTGGATGAGCAATTTCCATCCTATTGTGTTTCCTCACATATGGTGTTCTAGCTCAAATAGCACTGGTATTTTTAACCTGCACAACGTTAGCACACTACTTTGAATTATTCTTCACCGACAAGTATCCAAACTACCTAACACCAATGAGAAAATTACATGTGTATTATTTAGGCTGGTGTTTTAATTGATTTTCAGACATAAATTTTCCAACAGAATCATTATTTTATGGCTAGAAGTCATCATAAAGATTATCTAATTGGGCTACTGCTTTTAACAAGTGAGAAGCCACAGCAGAGAGGTTTAAATGTCTCTCTTAGGTCAGATTAGCTAGTTAGTAGTAAAAAACACTAATAGCTGTCCAATTCTTTTTCTATATAAAAAAGTCAATAATTATGATATAATTCACATTATTTTGCAGTGTCCTGCAGAGGATGTGTCAATAATAAATAATTGGCACATCTTTATAGTACTGTGTTATCTCGGGACTAAAATTTAACATTTGTTTCTTGTGTCCCTTAATAAATCTACATATATACAAATTGCTTAACAGTTGGAGATTGATTGACATAAATGTGTTTATATTTTAGACTAATACTACATGACTCAAAATAGAACCAAACAACTGTCATCCCATATGGATGCAGGTGAATTTGTTGTTTTGAGAGGAAGAAAGTTGAGCAAATTCCTCATTTCTTCTTATCAAGCCATCGGGATTGTCCCTGAGGGTAAGTGGTTCTAGGAGCTTAGAGATCGGTGAAGGTTGGGATAGAAATGAGAGGGAATGACAAGAGAGTTGACTAAGCCTTAAGACATGTGGTAGCACATGCAGATAAAATTGCTCAATAAAAATAATGGCTGACATGACCAAGGACTTGCTAGTGTCTGGCACTCCTCTTAGTACTCTGCTTGTATTAAATAAATCTACAGCTCACAACAACCCTAGGTATTTTTCTCATTTTGTAGACAAAGAAATTGAGGCTCAGAGAGGTTAGATCATTTGCCCAAGTGAACCAGCTCCTAAGTTGTGCAGCCAGGATTCAAACACTGACAGTCCTCGAGGCCTATGCTCCTAAACACAGTTTAATGGTTAGGATAAAACCAGGAAAGTATGTGCTGTTTAACACAGTGCCTAACGTGCCTGGCTCCCAAGCAGGAGCTCCATCAATGTTAGTTCCCCCGTTTTCAGGTTTCCAATCCACTCTCTCCACATTTATCCATCCACTCCTTACTCCCTAAACACACATACACATAACCACACATTCACACACACTCCAGTTTTTTTTTGTTTTTTGTTTTTTGTTTTTACCAACAAAGTCCACACTCAGGTGTCTAGGTAATTAGGTATCCAACTTCTATTCATATACTCTCCTTCCTCATAGGACTTAAGCTCATGTATGTACAATGAGTCTCAGGACCAGCATCCACTCTCCCACATTTCTCCAGGTAAATGTAAACACGTACTAATACTGACTGGGTTACAAAACATATGGACATGCAGAGCCCATACATAGCAGAATTCAACTCAATAAGGATTTCTCTTTTCCCGTTATCCAGGGAAATGCATGAGTTACCATGACAAGATGCCAGACATCTGGCTCTGGGAGTGGAATTTGGGAGGCAGTGGTGAAATGAGGTAAGTAACATATTCCAGGGCCAGAAGGTGGATGCAAGTCATGAACTGCTTTTCCCAAGAGTTTGCTCTTTTCGGATAAGTGCTACACGTACAAGCCCCAACCCGCTGCCATAGCCTACAGTCCCCTCCGCCCGTTGCTGAACCCCGCTCAGGCTGAAGCAGATGAACACACAGCGGGGAAGCTCATTTGCAGGAGACGAGTGTTCCCTTGCTCTATTTTAATGCTTGCCGCCAGGCCGGGGAAAGAGGATTTGTCAGAAATCAGGGAGAAGAGAGACAGCCAAACTTTCTCTTGCAAAGATTAGGCAGCCCCGGAGCAGCGATCATGACTTGCACAGTATTTAATGGTTCACCAGAAAACAAGTTTCTCTCCAGCCTGCGCGCACTTTTGGAACCAGCTCAGGCAGCTGCGGGCAGCGCCGGGGCGGCGTCCTGCGCGGGTCGGCGGGGACGAGGGCCGAAGGCCGAGGGCCGAGGGCCGCGCGGGAGGCTCCGGGAACCGCCCCTCGCTGATCCCAAGATCCGGCGGGCCTGAAAAATACCCCGCCCGGCCGGAGAGCGGGAAGGCCAAGTTCAAACGCACCGGGTCCAGCCTGAGGCGGGTCTGGGAAAGACGCCGAGACACTCGGCTAGCGCGCCGCGCCCAGCTGCTGAGCCGACCCGAGTTACTGCGCCTGCGCGCTCTGGGTCCCGCCCCCAGGCCGCTTTCCGAGGCTGCGCGCCCGGCGGCCGCCGTTGCTTAGCAACGCGCGAGTCACAGTCGCAGCTCTGCGCATGCCCTTTTCCGGGCCGGGCTCAGTCCCTGATCCTCCCGTGAGGCTCCTTGCTGCCGCGTGTCAGGCCGTAGGAGCCCATGGAGGGAGAGGAGGATAAGCAGCAGTAAGTGCTGGGGTTTGGTTTCCTAATTCCACTTCCGAAAAATATTTTCCTCTTTCAGGGCATGAGTTAAGTGAGACCAAGGGGCGGGTCCTCAGGCCTTCTGGGCATTTTCTCTTCCAGTCTTCTTCCTACCTCTCATTTCTAGTGGTTGAGAGCTTAAAATAATACTTTTTAAAACACGCCGTTTACTGGGCACATGCCGTGTGTCAAGCAATTTACATGCATTGCTTGGCTTAAAATTCTTGAACTCACGTTGAATCATCCATTCCTTCTCACCATCTCCCCCAACATCTAATTTATTAGCAAATTCTGTAGGCTGTACCTTTAAAATATATCCAGCATCGCCCACTATTTATCACTTTCACTATCATCCCCACTCTGGCCCAAGTACCAGCGTCTCTTACTTGGATACTGCAATAGTCTTTGCTGCTCCCTCCGCCCCTCTGCAGCCTCCTCAACACAGCAGTCAGAGGGATGTTTTACAACGTAAGTTAGATCACTGTTCTCCGTTGGCCGTTGCAAAGCAAAAGCTAAGGCTCCTATAATGCCCTGTGGGGCCTACACAACATGCCCCTTTTCGCTTACTTGGCCTTATCTGCTGCTTGCCCTCTGATGCGACTCTGCTCCAGCACACAGGCCTCCTTGCAATCCTCAGCAGTGACCCTCAGACTGTGGTCCCCAGACCAGTGTCAGCATCACCTGGGAACTTAACTTACTGGAAATGCAGATTCTTCTGGGTTCCCACCACAGACATGCTGGATCAGAAGCTCTGGGAGTAGGGCACAATAATTGGGTTTTAACAAGGCGATTCTGATGTCCTCTAAATTTTGAGTACTATTGAATCAAGGTATTACAGCTCGTTATGAGGTGGAGCCAGGGGATATCTGCTTCCAAAGCCTGTATTTTTGTCACAACATGGTTCTCAGACTTTAGCATATATCAGAATCACTTAGAGAACTGGTTAAAACAATTTCTGGAAACCTGCCCCAGAGATTATGATTCAGTATGTTGGGATGAGGCCTGTGAATTTGAATTGCTAACAAGCTGGCGATTGATGCTGATGCTGCTCCTCCAGGGACCACACTTTGAGAAGCACCATGCTAAGGACAGGTACACTTGTGCTGCCGAGCTTTGGCAGTTACAGTTCACTCTGGAATGTTTCTCCCTCAGATGTCCACTTTGCTCTCTCCCCTGGTTCCTGCCTTTTTCCATTGTCATCTTCATAATGCAGCCTCCACTCTATCTAAAAATGCAACCTATCTCCCATATACGTGCACGCCTTTTCCCCATTCCTGCTTTGTTGTTGTCCTTAGCACTTAACACAATCTAACAGACTGTATATTTTACTTATTATTTTATTTCTCATCTGCCTTCCCCACTAGAATGTGAGCTCTATGAGGGCAGGAATTTTTGTTTTTTCACTCCTGTATGTATATCCTGAGTGCCTCCAACAGCACCAGGCACATAACTCAATATTTGTTGAAAGAATGAATTATTCAATGTTATTCTCACATCTCTCACAATAGGTGTTACTGTTCTCATCATGCAACTGAGGAAACCAAGGCTCAGGTAGAAAATGGCAGAGCTGGGATTCCAACCGAGGCCTGACTTCCTTTAGAGCCCATTAGTGTTTTTAACTGTGTTTTCCTTCTAGTAAGAGATTACTATAGAATCACATATTTCACATTTATGTATCAGTCTATAGCCACTCACACCACAAGTACTTAATCGAATGAATGCATCAGTATGTAAGCAAATAGCTGCAGTCTGTTCCTCCATGGACCTGATTCCAGTACAAGTATGTTGCTGGGTTACAACGCTGAAAAGCAGATGGAAGCAGCAGATGTCAGAAGTCTACAGTGATAAATCAATCACGACCTTTAAATAAATACTCAAATCTCTGGAAAGGTAGTAGAAAAAGCCTTTGAAGTTATTTACACTTTACCAGTAATCAGTTTTTCCCAATCCCTTACAGAGGGTAATTTGTGTTAGAATGCAGGGAATGAGCATCCAAAGGTACTGAATGTTGTTTGTATGTGTATTGGAGTGAGGGTTGGGAGTGTACAGCTGAAACAGAGCCAGAGAGAAAAACAATTCCAGCAGATTCACCAGAAACATGTAAACGTTATAACGGCAATCCATTTATCCACAACAAATGGGGCGTTTGTCTGGATAGTGGGTACATAATGAGGAATGAAACACAATCTTCACTTTCATGGAACTTATTGACTAATAAAGAGTATTTGTAGTGCATACCAAAAACAAGTAAAAAGCTAGGTACATAAATTTTAAATTGTGGTAAGTGTTATGAAAGAAATTAACAAAGTATGAAAATAGAGGTGGAGTGAGGAAGGGGAAATCTTGGAAAAGCTTCTGAAGAGATGACTGAGACCTAAATGATAATGAGCCAGCTGTGCATGGAGTTGGGGAAGAGCCAGTCCAGGCAGGGGGAAGGCACGTGCAAATGCAAATGCCCTGAGGGGAAAAAAGACGAGTGTGTTCCAGGAACTGCGGGCTGGAGCCCGTGAGGGGAGAGAGGCTTGAGTGCAGTTGAAGAGATTAGCTGGAGCCGGGTCACACAGGGCCTTCGAGCTACATACAATAAGGAGGCAGTGTTTACTGTAAATGCCGTGGAAAGCCATTTGAGGGTTCTAATTGAAAAATGACATGATGGAGGAGATGGACCTGGCTTTGGTTTGAAGTAAGGTAGGGCTTATATTTTAAAGGCCGTGTATAAGGCCAGACAGAGCTGCTCACTTCCTCTGTAAATCTGGAGTCATATTCACTCACCTTCCATGGGCCAGGGCTTTGATTTTAAAACCTTCTATGTAAAAAAGTATTCAAATTTTTTTATATTTCGTTCTTACCTTCGTTTTTCAAGTATGTGAAATTTTGAAATACTACCTTTTATAATGACTATTACTCCATATTTATTTATTTATTTATTTATGCTGAGGAAGATTAGCCCCGAGCTAACATCTGTGCCAGTCTTCCTCCGCTTTTGTTTTTGGGTTGCCTGCCCAGTGGTATAGGTCCGTGCCTGGGATCTGAACTCGCAAACCTGGGCCGCCGAAGTGGAGCATACTGAACTTAACCACTATGCAACGGGGCTGGCCCCTATTACTCCTTGTTTAAAAGGAGAAAAATTCTGTAAATTCTTTCTTTCTAAACATTTCTTTAACATTTAAAAAAATTCAATAATTTTCATTTTTCTACCAGCATAGTTATTAGAAGTAAAAAGTGATAAGAAATTGAGTTAATTGTTCTGATGCCTGCACACGTCTTTTCTTGAAAAGATAAATAGCAGTAATCATTTAGTAGCTTTTACAAGTTTGCCAGGTGAGCTTTTAAAATTAAATAGTTATCCTTGTCCAGATGGCTGAATTTACTTGGTAACTAACTTTTTAAAAAGATGGGTTAAGTTTAGCATGTAACTTAGCCACGTGAATAAATACTACAAACCTGATTTGTAGGCATGATCAAATCACTACTCTTTCTTGACTTCAAGCAGATGAGAGTCTGTACACTGTACTGGTATATTGTCACGAATAATTGTTATTAACACAAATCTCTTTATCTCTTACATGATTTAGAATGAGAAGATATCCTCTCAAAATTTTAATAGCACAAGCCCCTTATAATTTAATAAAGCCTAAATTGTCTTGACTGATACTTGAAATATTTTTAAGTCTTATTTTATGTAATTATGACTCTCAGTACTATAATGTTCATTGGGATAATGATTTGCTATTTAATTCTATTTTTCAGACAGCATAAAATAGAAGATGCTGGTATAGTGTATGTAACTGAAAAAAAAGAAGAAATCAAACGTGGAAAAAAACCTGGAAAAAGTATACAGCATTCAAATCCATGTGTCAGGAGAGGACGTATATATTATGCGAAATTCATTAACACAAATGCAAGAACGTGCAATGAGCCAGTTCCCTACATAGATCCCAAAAAAGGGCCAGAAGAGCAGGTTGGACAGATGTTTGTTACGTACAAATACAGATTTAGATTCAGAAGCTGTTTTACAGGATACTTTGGTCGCAGACTACTTAGATGATATGACATATCTCAGACTAACACTTTTTTCAATAATCCAGTAGTTAAAAGCATAACCTGGAACTATTCTTGCAGATAACTTTTGCGTACTATATATATATATGGAAGCAATCTATATATAGAAGGAATCCAAATAATTGTTTTTCTAGTTGGGTCAGATTATAACCACTCAGTAGTGCTTGGGGGTTACTGAAGAAATCTCTTCTATAATACTGTATTTGTGACACGTAGTCTAATATAAAAATTTCCCATGATACTCAGTAATTCAGATACTTTCTATAAAATAATAGCTACTGCTTATTGAAAGTGTATGAAGTGCTAGGAATGAGTTGATCCTTTATATAAGTTATATCCATTAATCTGTGCAACAGTTTCTAGGAGATATTATTGGAAATATTTTACAGATGATAACATACTCAAAAGAAGTAAATTAACGTATCTGGGAATTACATAGCAAGCAAATGTCACAGTCAGGTTTCTGACCCAGGACTATTTGTTTAGCCAAACCACACTTTCATTCACTATCATACTAAATATATTCCATTATTTTTTTGTCTTTCAAGTCAGGTTTGTTAAGGTATAATTTATTGTATTAATTTCCTATTGCTGCCATTACAAATTACCACAAACAAACTGTGGTTTAAAGCAACACAAGTTTATTCTCTTACGGTTCTGGAGTTCACCAGTCCAAAATCAGTCTTAATGGGGCCAGCCCAGTGGCACAGCAGTAAGTTCACACGTTCTGCTTCAGTGGCCTGGGGTCTGCCGGTTTGGATCCCGGGTGCTGACCTAGCACTGCTTGTCAAGTCATGCTGTGGCAGGCGTCCCACATATAAAATAGAGGAAGATGGGCACAAATATTAGCTCAGGGCCAGTCTTCCTAAGCAAAAAAGAGGAGAATTGGTGGCAGATGTTAGCTCAGGGCTAATCTTCCTCAAAACAAAACAAAACAAAACAAAACAAAACAAAACAGTCTGATTGGCTGTTGGCAGGGCTGGTTCCTTCTGGAGGCTCTAGGGGAGAATCTGTTTCCTTGCCTTTCCAGCTCTAGAGGCTGCCTGCATTCCTTGGCTCTTGGCCCCTTTCTCTTCAAAGCCAGCAGCATAGCATCTTCAAATGTCTCTCTGACTGATTTTCCTGCCTCTCTCTTCTGATTACATTGTGATTACACTGGGCCCACCCAGATAATCTGGGATAACCTCCCCTTCTCAGGATCCTTAGTCTAATCACAGCTGCTAAACCCGTTTTGCCATGTAAGGTTAGGTGTAGTGGTGAGTTATGTGTAGTTGTGATTTAACTTAACATTTAAGTGAGTGAGCTCTCTATACTGATCACATCAACTGTTCTTGTCGTAAAACAGATAGCACACCATGGTACTGTGTAGGAATGTGAGATCTTCTTGGGGCAGGGATTCTTGTAGTCAAATATGCTTTAATATCATGTAGCAAACCCTTACAAGGGCAGTTTTAAGGTTGTTTTATTTTTAAACAAACAATTATTTGGGATTTAAAATAAATTGATAGACCAGGCCTACACTGGAGAATAAATCTGGTACAGAAACCCAGGTTAGTGAAGTTCTCATATTTCTTACAAAAGTTAATGAACGACTCTCCTGAGCTCTAGTTTGGGAATGAATTTAAATCGGACCGTTAACTGAACCCATCCTTCCCTCGGTGACACGAAGGAAAAGAAGCTCGTTCGAGAATACAAATAAGAAATGTGAAAATTGCAAAATTTAATCCAACTGATTTTCTCTTACTCCTGGTTTGTAGGTGTCTTGAAAAAATAAATGAACAAAGTGTTAAGAGATGTTATCAGCAAAACTGGGTGACAGAGGAGCGGTAGAATCTTTGTTTATTAGTGCTAAAAGCTAAATGAGTCAGGGACCTTTAAGAGATGGTGAAAGTGAGTTTGAGATGAAGTCAGAGGGTAGGTAAGAGAGGGTGACAGTGGATGTGAATGAGGAGTTACAAAGACGAAGAGGCATCAGAAGTTAAAAGCATGCTTGATTTGGGTGTGGACTGAGGGGGGTGTTCATATTTAAAAAACAAAAACAAACAACAAAAAACCTTAAATGTACTCATTTCCAAGTACCCAAGGAGTAATAAAGAATGCTCATTTCACATATTTGTAAACTTTGTTCTTTTGTTTAGGATGACCAGTTTCTTTTTAAAGTTTAGCTTGGTTAAAAAAATTAAGCTGTTTATAGTAATGCTGGCTTTAAAATAAGAGTAAAGAAAATAAATTTGCCTAAATATTTAAATGGACATATCTATTGTCTTATGTATTTCTTTTTTAAAGATTTTATTTTTTTCCTTTTTCTCCCCAAAACCCCCTGGTACATAGTTGTATATTCTTAGTTGTGGGTCCTTCTAGTTGTGGCATGTGGGACACTGCCTCAGCGTGGTTCCATGAGCAGTGCCTTGTCCGCGCCCAGGATTCAAACCAACGAAACACTGGGCTGCCTGCAGCGGAGTGCGCGAACTTAACCACTCAGCCACGGGGCCAGCCCCATGTCTTATGTATTTTGTCAAGATAATCTCTTTAGACCTAATACCAGATTGGTTAATTTTAGTTATTTACAAGATATTTAAATGAAATAATCACTTATACAGTTCTTCCTAGGGACATAAAATTGGGAGTGCTAAAAAAAGTGAAAAAGGAGCTTTAAGCTCAGTCGTTTCCAATGAAAACTAGTTTGGTTGCCTTATATTTTTAAATATTTGTATTTTAAAAGAAATTATACTAGGTCAATATTTTCCAAAATATATTTGTTAGAGCACTAGCCCTTGCCTGTGTGCTCAATGAAGTAAAGTTCCAGAGTCAAATATATTTTGGAAAAGCTGTATTTTTATCTAGTACCCTTCTCAGAGCTTCACAATTCATGTTCGTATATAAAGGTTCTGAGAAATCCTGTAATAACCTTGTTTAACTTGCTTATCTCAATATTTCCCAAATTTACCTAACTATGGAAACCTCTTTTATGTAACACCTATTAATATGCTGCAGAACTAGTGTTCCACAGAACACAGTTTAGGAATAACTGTTATTGGGGACATTATGAATTGCTTAAAAAGAGGTATATTTTCAGTACTCCTGGTATTCACAGCAAAAGAGAGAATTGAAATACAATGTAACTGTAGTTAGCACTTCAGTTTTTTAAAGTCTCCAACCTCTGCTAATAAAATGTGATTGTCCGTGTGTAAGGTGATGGTCAAAGTCCATATTGCCCTAGGAGTCCCTAAAGTATGATTTTATGTGGCACAGATCACCACCACCACCAGCCATCATGGCCAGGCTGCTGCTGTGGAGCTCGGCTCACCACCGCTTGCATTCTCCTAACTGGTTTCTCCAGGATGCCCTGATTGCTTTTACTACGTCCCCAGAGGATTCTCCCTTGATTTCCCAAAGAATGAAAGATAAGTAATGTTTGCTAACACATTTCTGAAGGCTTAGGGATAACAGAGTGTAACATAAACTGCCTCACAGAGGTTTCCACATGTGGCTGAGGGGCTCCTAGTGCAAGTCCGTCAGGCCTTCCAGGGGCCGGGGGTTTGTGGGAGCCCCGTCAGCAGGAATTTCCAAGCATCTCCTACCACGGAGCCCCAGGGAATGTTATCCTGGGGCAGGAGAGGAGACAGGACTTGGGCTGGAAGGGAAGACTTCCTCTACTTTATGGGTCCAAACTTTTGTACTGGGAACAACTATCTCCTTTGTCAAAATCCCCTCCATAATCTGCAAGATGCAGTCTGACCCCCAAAGCCTAGACAAAGCAATCACACTAGAGGACTTTTCCCAGTGTGACCTGTTTCATCATAAATAACTCCATGTCAGCCCCTCACAATCCAATGTAAGTGATGGCACACAGAGCAGTAGGTTTTTATTCTCAGTCTTTCTCTTCAGCGTGAGATAAAGGAAAGAACGAGTCTCCATCTATATCTTTAATCTTATAATCTCTGATGAGTAAATGCTTGGACCAAAAAGTCATGCACGTGTGCATGGGCCTGCGCACACTCTCTCTTCCAGGAATAAACAAGACTTTCCAGGCATAGGGCAAATTATCTAGAAATGGAAAAGATAAAAACATTTTTTGAACTGTAGGATTTTATTCTACGGAAGTGAAGAATCATGCAATTTACAACACTAATCAGAACACTTTGACCAACTCTGGGGTCTTAAAGTCATCAATCACACTTTAGGAAAAAATGTTCATTATTTCCTTTATACTTGTGAACCAAACAGACCATTTTGGTAAAATTCTAAATTCAAAAGAAGTCTTCTTGGGGCTGGCCCCGTGGCCGAGTGTTTAAGTTTGTGCGCTCTGCTGCAGCGGCCCAGGGTTTCGCTGATTCAGATCCTGGGCAGGGATGTGGCACTCCTCGTCAGGCCACGTTGAGGCGGCGTCTCACATGCCACAACTAGAAGGACCTGCAACTAAGATATACAACTATGTACCAGGGGGGATTTGGGGAGATATAGCAGGGGGAAAAAAAAAAGTCGTCTTCTTGAAAGGTGAATTGATAACTCTGCTTTAAGGATAGCTTTTGCATTAAACTGTCATTTAAGAAAAAATCAAAGCCTGCCAGGCTTTTCCTAGTAGTTCGCTTATTCCAGAGGCACTTTTCCAGTAATTTAGGTGTTAGCAAGGTAAGTTTCTGATCAACAAAAGGAGATAAAATGAAGTGCAATCCTTAAAACTTTATCAGAGAAGATCTTTCTCAGGATATTTTCTCAGAGCCTCTTTATTTTTACTTTTGAAATAATTCAAATAAGTTTGTGCTTATCTGGCTTTGCATTCCACAGCAGATTTGATGTTGCAATGCAGCCTAGAAATCAGAGGCGTGCACAGATAGGTGGGGGTTTGAATTGTGGCAGCTCTGCTGCCTCTGGTGATATCCCTTGGGGAAGTTACTTAATCTCCCAGCAGTTTTCTCATCTGTAAAGCGGATCTACCTACCTCGTAGAATTGTGGTGAGAATGTCAGACAAGGTCTACAAATCCTAGACTTTGGGCCATAATACACACTGTCATAATTGTGGAGTAGAGGAGAGCTGCAAGAAGCAGGCACTGTGACAACAGTAAGATGTGACTATTTTGAGCCAAATAGTGAGAAGACACCATCTGTTTAGTAATCTGTTCCAGAATTCCTAGGATCTACATCAAGTAGTCTTAATTTTTGTGGTTCACCTTTTACTCCATTCTGAAAAATGAGGCATTAATGGATCTCTCCTATTCTCCAGAATTCCCTAATTTCTTTGATCTCTGCAAACATTCATTACCCATGGTTATAATTTGTCATTGGCCTAAAAGCTCACACTCATTTAAAGTTGCAAAGTGAAGTCTCTTTTTTCAACTGTTCAGTTTAGTTCCCTTTCCTTTTTCATCCTATCTTTTTCAGTTTGAAGATAATTTCCTTTAAGAAATAACCTAAAGTTGAGTAGTTCTGACTTTCAGCTCTGAACAGTGGACTCTCCTCCAAATTCTTAGCCTTTACTTGATTTCTTGCTGCAAAAAAAATTTTCCCCCAGAAAACCTTATTTTTGCTGCCTTTGGCAATATTTCATGAATTTGTCCTATCTAAGATTCTTGACAATCTCCTGACAAGTTGATTCTATTAAATTTTCTTTTGAATTTGATATTGTGCACCTCTCTTTTGTATGTACCTGCCTGTCTTTTTAGAAACTTTCTTTTTTTTTTTGAGGAAGATTAGCCCTGAGCTAATATCTGCTGCCAATCCTCCTCTTTTTGCTGAGGAAGACTGGCCCTGAGCTAACACATCCATGCCCATCTTCCTCTACTTTGTATGTGGGATGCCTACCACAGCATAGCTTGCCAAGCAGTGCCATGTCTGCACCCGGGATCCAAACTGGCGAACCCCGGGCCACTGAAGCAGAACACGCGAACTTAACCACTGTGCCACCAGGCTGGCCCCAGAAATTGATTTTGTTTGAGAGCTGACTCCCTATGCAGCCACATAGGGTTCTTTAGATGCCTCTAACTTTTTATATCAATGTAGGTTTAATTGCATTGTCAGAATTTTACTTATTAGAATCTCATACTCATCCCCCATGAATCATATTTTTAAAGTCTCTGACTATGGAATCATAGTTGATTTTTTAAAAGACTAATCTTTTTCTTTAAAGCCCAAGGTAGGTAACGTTCATTCTCTAATAATGTCCAAGAGCTCCTAGGTGGCACAGTTGTCTTCTCCCAAGATTCTCTTACTTCTACCTATAAACCAGATTTTTAAAAAATTTTGGTTAAAATTACATCAAGTAATAATTCTCCGCACTGTTTTCTCAATTTCTAAGACATCAAATTGTCATATATTCTAATGAAGAATTTATCAGTTCTCCCTTTTATGCATACCTAGGTGAGGTTTTACAATCGAAAATTCAATAACTTTGGAGATATTTCCTCTTAGAACAAAAAAGTTTTGCAAACTCAGTCATTAGTGAGTTATAAATCAATGTGGGTTGCAGCCAGCATTGTGAAATGAAATTGAAGAGAAAAGCAAAAAAAAAAAAAAGAAAAAATAGCTGAGTGCACTGCTTGTAGTAAGAATAGGTATTGTTTTGTGAAATTTTTAGTTTCATGTATGTGCATGCATTGTGTGCTCTTGCATGACATAAAATGTCTTTTATGGTGTGGTTCATGGACTAAAAACTTTCAAAAACCGCCGTCTCATATGATAACACATTATTTGTATTACCACAATGAAAAGTGTAGAAGATTTTTAAAAATTAAATCATATTTAATATATACATATACATGTGTACGTATATAAAATTATAGTACAAAACATAGAAATATAACTATTTTGTTTATTTTTACCACTCCATCTGTTGATAGAAGGTAGTTTAAGAACTTAGCAGCAATATTTTAGCTAAAAATACATGATAATTCATTTTTAGGTGCCTTTTAAGAAATTCAGTCTTTGTGAAAGTATATTTATTCCTAGATCTCAGAACTCTGTTTTAGTACTAGAATATCCAATAATTTGTTGAATCAAATTACCGAACATTCATAGATATCAAACAGCACGTGAAAATGTCCTACAGCATCCAATTTCAAGTTTCCAATTTTTTTCCATAAAGGGTGACTGGTGGTCACATGGTAAAGGACTGGAACATCCCTTGCAACCACCTTATGACACTAAGAGCACCCAGAGGAGTGACTTTCAAAAACCATCATGTCCACCGGTTTTGCCAGTGAAACACAGCAAGTTGCAAAAACCTTCTTGTGGAATAGGTAAGGTTAGCAGTGGTAAAACCTCTTCTCCATTTTCTCAGGTTACTGCTGTCAAGTTAAGATGTATTAGATGTGCTGGCACTACTTTACAAGAGTTGAAAATAGACATACAGCAAGTGCAGCCCTTGACAAGTTTGTTCTTTATCCATTCCTGGTGGACAGCTTATCTCCAAATACATTTAATGTAACATAATAAAAATTGTACTGATCATTGATAACACCAGCCTCCAAGTCAGAAACTTAGTAGTGTTCTCCTCGTTATTGTTGCCACCAAATTTTAAAAATTAGAACTATTAAAATAGTAGGCAACACTTGGGGCCAGCCCAGTGGCGTAGTGATTAAGTTCGCATGCTCTGCTTCAGTGGCCTGGGGTTTGCATGTTCAGATCCCAGGCACAGACCTAGCACTGCTCATCAAGCCATGCTGTGGCAGCATCCCACGTAAAATAGAGGAAGATGGGCACAGATGTTAGCTCAGCAACAATCTTCCTCAAGCAAAAAGAGAAAGATTGGCAACAGATGTTAGCTCAGGGCCAATCTTCCTCACACACACACACACACAAATAGTGGGCAACACTACATGGCAGTATTACTCAAAGTGCCCTCTGAGGGACACTAGTTTTTTTGTTGGTTTTTTTTTGAGGAAGATTAGCCCTGAGCTAACATCTGCTGCCAGTCCTCCTCTTTTTGCTGAGGAAGATTGGTCCTGCGCTACCACCTGTGCCCATCTTCCCGTTCTGTATATGTGGGATGCCTGCCACAGCATGGCTTGATAAATGGTGCACAGGTGCACGCCCGGGACCCAAACTGGTGAACCCTGGGCCACCAAAGTGGAATGTGCGAACTCAACTGCTACACCACCAGGCCAGCCCCAACACTAGTTTTTTATGATGTTTATAGATACTGCTCAAAAAAATAGGGGAAGTGGTCAAATAAGTTTTGCAAAAACTGAATTTATAAAGTTAAACAGATTTTTTTTTCCTACAGAACTCTTAAAACCCTTATTCTGAGCATAAGCAAAATGAATTTCCAAGAAGGGGAATAAAGAATGCTGTTTCCCCCACTTACTGACCACCTTACCCTTTTTCAGGAGATCATCTCATATTAGTATCCCACAAAACATAACTTAGGAAACACTGTTACGAAGACTATTAAAATATTTTCAGATCTAAAATTTATTTTACCTGACAATGCCTTTTTAATAAACTAAGACTTTCATGTTTATTCAAGTTGTATCTGTTTCTTCACCGATGTCCTAGTCATCTCTACTTCTGGAGTAGGATTTAGCAAGTCTTAAAGAAGTTCAGGATCAAGTCAAAACAAAAATATATTTCTGGAGTACCCACTCTTGTCCTCACTCCTTAGCTTTAGCTTATGATGCAAAAGATCATAAGCTAAACTTCAAATAATTTTCTGAACACGACAGCAGACAACAAAGATTACTTTTAGAGTTCAACAGTCCTTCACTTCATTTTAACCTTGAAGCCTGACCTTTAGATTGAAGGCCAGCACGTTACAAAGTGGTCATATTCAGCATGATTTCCACCTCAAGGGTGGTAGTTAATGGAGAGGGCTAGCTGTTAGGTAATCTGTAGCAATGGCCCATTTAGAAAGTTTATAAAGTTTCCACTTCTGATTGAGAATGGTAGACTGAGCAGAATCATCTAAATCCCCTGTCTCCCAAGACCCTATTAAATGAGAGACCCTTTATGGGTCGATTGTTTTGCTGTCATTTAAAGGGGAAGAGAATGGAAGGAAGAACTTTTTGGAATGTGGGAAGAAATGGAAGACCCTTACTGGATAAAAAAGAGCAAAGAGGCAAATAGCCTAGAATACCTAGAAGGAGAGGTAGCAAAGAAGAGCCAATCTTCTTGACAAAACCCCAAAGTAGCTGCAGGCTCCATCAGCAGGCACACAAAAGGCAAGAATGGAAAGGGGGGAGCACAGAATCAGCAGGGTACTTGAAAGTTCGTCTCTTAACTGCTCCGGTCATGAGCACTCCACCACATCCCCGCATTAAGACTACTAGAGCCCAGTGTCTTAGCCAGAATTCAGCTACCACACCACGTACTGTAGTAATTCAAGCTGGTCTCCTATCTTAGTCTTAATTTATGAACGAACACCCAAAGATAAGAGTTATGCCAAAATTTTTTTTTAAGGTTTGGAAGATAAAAGTCAAGGAAATATCGCAGAGCATAAAATAACAGAACAAAAACCTAGAGGGGCCAGCCTGTGGCCAAGTGGTTAAGTTCGCGTCCTCTGCTTCAGCGGCCTGGGGTTTCGCTGGTTCGGATCCTGGGCACCGACATGGCACCACTCGTCAGGCCATGCTGAGGTGGGGTCCCACATAGCACAACCAGAGGCACTCACAGCTAGGATATACAGCTATGTACTGGCGGCCCTTGGGGAGAAGAAGATTGGCAAAAATTGTTAGCTCAGGTGCCACTCTTCAAAAAAAAAAAAAAACACACTCTGAAAGTAGCATCCAGAATAATGTCTAAAAGAAAACCTAGAAAATATGAGAGAATAAAAGCAGAATGGAGAATCAGTCTGGGAAGTCCAGCTTTTCTGGAGCTCCAGAAAAGAGAAGAGTAAAAAAGAAGGCAAGATAATTATCAAAACATAACATTTATTGAGCACATACTATCTGCCAGGCTGTTTATGGAACTTTCTAAATATATACTCATTTAATTCTCGCACCAACCCTATGCAATATAATAGTAAAGTAATACTATTAATACTCAGATAAGTGTTTCAGATAAGAAGGCAAGCACAGTTTAAATAGCTTGCTCAAGGCTACACAGCAAATAATTGGTATTTAAACTCAGATAATCTGACTCCAGTACCTCTAATAATAACCAGTACTCTACATAGCCTCTAGAACAATAATGAGAAGAAAGTTTCCCAATATAAAAGAGAGAGATTGAAAGGGTCTACTGAGTGCTTCCAAGTATGAAGGGAAAATAGATGTCTATACATCATTGTGAAATTGCAAAACAACAATTACAAAGAGAAGATTCTAAAAGTTTCCATAAAGAGAAAGAAAAATAAGTTACTGTCTGAGGAATAAGAATCAATATGGAATCAAGCAGCACTGATGCAAGAGCACAGTGGTGTTACTGTCTTCAAAGTTGTCAGGGGAAATAAATTTTTTTGTGTGTGTGGAAGATTAGCCCTGAGTTAACATCTGCTGCCAATCCTCTTTTTGCTAAGGAAGACTGGCCCTGAGCTAACATCTATGCCCTTTTTCCTCTACTTTATGTGTGGGACACCTGCCATAGCATGGCTTGACAAGCGGTGCCTGTCAAGGTCCTTGTCAAGGACCTACAACGTGCTTGTAGGTACACACCTGGGATCCCAACCAGTGAACCCCGGGCCACTGAAGCAGAATGTGTGAACTTAACCCCTGCACCACTGGGCCTGCCCCTCAGGGGAAATAATTTTTAACCCAGAAAACAGGATTTATTTGACATGGACACTAGAATATTTTTTTTTCCAACTCGCACTTGGCATTGGACTCACTGAGAAGGAAATGTAGTCCTAGCATAATATTTGGCCCTTAAGTGAACAAAATTCATTAATTATATTATAAATGCTATTCTAGTAGTTTTCAACTTTCACTATCAATCTATAGACATAATATGGAAAATTTTAGTATTGTTACAGAACAGAATTATGTTGTCAGCCTTAACAAGAAAATTAAATATACAACTGAGAGAAGATGGAAGCAGAAGAGAAGGGTGCTAATATCATTATTTAACATAGAGTACTCAAGAGATACCGCCCAGAGTAGATGAGACAAGGAGTAGAAATTTAAGGCTGAAGTCAAAGGAACTAACATAAGAACCAATTTCTCTCTCCAGCCCTGGCCCTTTCACTGAACTTCAAGCTCATGTATTCAACCACCTACTTAACATCTCTTCTTTTCTTTTTCAAACTTAACATGACTAGAATAGAACATTTCATTTCCCCCATCCAAATCTATCCCACATCAGTCTTCCGCATCTCAATAAATGCCACTTCTTTTCTTCCAGGTGCTCAGGTTTTGATAACCTAGAAGTCATTCCAAAACTCCCTACCCTCTACATCCAATCCATCAGAAAGTCTTGACATCTCTATCTCCAGAATATATCACAAATCTTCATACCAATGTATAGCAGCCACTATTATCCTGCTTCCTTTCTTTCTCCTCCAGAATATGTTTCCACACCATCGTCAGAAGGATCTTTTACAAACACAAATGACATCATCGCTTGCCTCCTTTAGATCCTCCAGTTACTTCTCACTGTTCATAGAATAAATTTCAAGTTCCTCACCATAGCCTGCAAAGCCCTATTTGGTCTACTGAATCTACCTACTTTATCTCCCATTGCTCATGCTATCATGATATAAGGATGTAGAGAAGGAGCATCAAACTCAGACCAAGGAGACAGAGAATGCTCTCTGAAAGTCATGCTTCTTTTCAAACTGATTTATGCCTGTGTGCTTGTTATTGTATTTCCATAACTTAATTATGTATTCCTATTGATGCAAATAATCCATAATCAATCTATAAATCAAAATTGGCGTTTATTATAGGCCAATTTGAAGACTATAGCCCAGGAGAACTTTGCCACCAAGGAAGGAAGCTCTCTCAAGAAGTGGGGTGTACAGAGTGGTTATACACTGTCTTGGAACAAAGAGCAAAACATCACATATGACAGGAGTATCTCTTTTACTACTGTCACGAGATACTTGGCTAGCACAGCAGGTCAGTGGCCACAAGATGAGTTAAAGCAGCTCAGTAATTAATCCTTCGTTTCTGGGAAGACATGACTATCTTTAAAGAAATGCTGACATGGGGGAGGCAACACCTCCATCTTTAAGGGCATCATTCTTGGCTTTGGGACATTGTAATTGTTTAAAGCAGACATACAATGCATACTCAGTAGGCCACATCAGGTCTTTCTGGAAAAACAAGGACAGGCTGATTAGTTTTAAACCAAATGGCTTCCTCATATACTCCAATATATCCTACTGTTTTTCATTTATTCATCATTCTGATCAATTAAAATGAATATGAAAAGAAGACACTTGTTTCCATAAAATATTGAAAGTTGAATGCTTTGGAAAGACTTGCTAAAAGGTCAATCACTAACTTTAAAAAATGCTAATTGGGGTGTGGGCAAAATAACTATAAAAGAGCTGGAGCAAGTTTTTTAACTCTTGAAGGATTCTGCACTCATTTTGCTTCAAATGTGTCTTTAAGTTTTCATTGCGTGTCAAAGAAACAAACTAGAGAGGATGCATTAGAGGTGTGGTTTGTGCAGGAAACAAAGTGGAATTCCAATCATTGGGTACTTCTTCAGAGAAAATGCCTTGGTACTCCAATAAAAATCTGGTGAATGAACTGGTTAAAATAAAATATCTAAGTAAGATAGATATCATTTTCTATGATTCTTTGCTTTAACTGACTTTTTTTGATTAACTAACTAGTCAGGTCCCAGTCCTTTCTCCTAAGGAGCAGCGTTTCTACTCTAGTTCCTTAAGGGAAGCGGTAGAAGATGAAACCAGAGTGATAGGCTTAGTTCTAGGACGATCAGGCGGGGCCCAGCCATTTCATAAGGGACCCCCCTACCCAAATCAGTGTCTGTCAGTCTGTTCTGTTGAGCTAATCAATTTTCCCAGCAAGGAATCCTCCAAACTTCTGCCTGGAGTGGCAGACAGCAAAATCCGAGAATTTCTCAAACAATCCTCTGTTTGCAACTTCACCTTGTACCATGTCCCAAGCTCCCTGCCTCAGAGGCGGCTGACGCCTCCAATTTCTGAGCCTTACTAGAACACCATGCCATGGATTGGCTTGATTTTCGCCCCACCCCATCCCCACAAGCACTTAGCTTCCGGTTTTCCGTGGTCTACTCAAGTCAGTTGGCACTTATCCATCTGCTTCCAGCTTCCAAATTCATTAATATCTTTGCTCCCATCTAGTTCTCTTTTTTCTTAAGGATTTAAGCCCTTTAATTTCTTTACTGTCATTGTACTGGGTTTTGGGGAGGGAAGAGGGGGAAATGCACGTGTTGAATTTGCCATCTTTAACTGGAAATCACGGTAACCTTGTCACTAACAACACTTACGCACTTTGGGATTTAATATTGATGCAGCACTTACAGTTGTTTGATCCCAAGCCCATCACTTAAATTTCACCATTTTGTTTTACTCAATTTATGAATTGGGAATAATAATCCCTACTTTGCAGGATTGTTATGAGAAATAAATGAAATAAAATGTAAAGTGCCTATCACAGCACTTGGTACATAGTAGACAACAAATGGTATCTATTTCTATTATTAATTATTGCATTGTACAAAGTTGGGTGGTAAGCTGGGATCTAGCTTTGGAAACCTGGCATGGAGGTCTCTCTTTCTTCCTCCTGCTCCCCTTCTTCCTCCCTCTCTCCGTCCTTTTATTGGTATTTCTCATTGCCAAACTTGTTATTGTATCCCAGGTCCTAGTACAATGCCCAGACACAACCAATATTTATTAATTAGTTTAATGATAATTATGTATTACTCAACAGATTATTTAAGTTAAAGTCATAATATAATTTAAACCAACATACACACCACAATATAGGCCTGCACTTTATATTTTAGATGGTGTTTGGATATTAGATAAAAATGATTTTAAAAAGAAAATATTTCAGTGTAACATTTTAGAATATGTATATAAATGAGTCTGTATATGCCAGATTTTATATATATAGAGACATAGAAAATGTGTATACAAACATGCATTAATACCAATTAAAAGTCAGCTCATAGTTGTTCTGTTCCATCAGCCCACTTAATTACGCCTGGTATTTGGCATTTCAGCAATGTCATCTTGTGCTGACAATGAAAGTGCCCTTTATGTCTTGTACTACCACACAATTTCCTGGCTGCCATCCATGGTCAGTTTAACAAATGCCCATGCTCCATCATATCCGAGTTCCCATAAGAATAAGTGTTCACTTTTGGTTTTATATAACAAAACTCTATAAATTGGAAAGGCTGATCTAATTTCTGAGGGAGGTATTTCATACTTAAATGAAACTTTGGCTGTTGATCAACTACTTGGTATTTTAACATTCTTTTGAACTGAAACTTCAGATACTGTGGTAAAAATAATTTTCTAAAATAGGTTTTAGTTTGTGCGGCTTGTTTTGCACCAAGGTGTAACATAATTTCTTGCTATAGTTATGTGGAAGTTTCCTTTTTTCATTGTATTTTGAAAATCTGTACAATCGTCTTTTCATTAATAATCTTTTTATATAAGATCAAAATACTATTTAGAAGAATGGGGTTTCTAACAGGAAAATTTACTGACAAATGTTTTTTAAGTAGACACAAACAAAAAATTAAGAAAATTTGTCAAAGTAAAAGCTGCTAAGTTTCCACCAATATGAGGATCAAGTTGTTTGAATAGATCCTGGCTTTGTTGATAAAATATAGATGGCTAGACCCCAACTTGCTTGGCGTATGCTTGTTTAGAAAATTCTCATTTTAATTAGACAAAGTTTCCAAAAAACTGAGAATGGAGTTCAAACACTCTTCATGAACTTTGCCTTATTTTTTGTAAGCCTCATCTAACAAGGCTTCTTTTAAGTAATTACTTTGATTCTAATTTGAATTCTTGAGTAACCACTAAGAACTCGAATATCTTCTTTGATGTTTTCCCACTTAGATGTTCTTCACTATTGTGGGCTTCTTTAAAAGTCTCATATATTTGCATAAATAAACATAGTATTTATATCCAATTTTAATAGGTATAATATCTGGGTAAGAAATTTCTACAATAGTTTAGATTACCTTTCCTCTCCCTTTATTAGTCTCCATGAAGAAATTTTTTTAAGTTATTGTTTTTGAGATTCTGGGAGTTTCTAGATCGCTATATAAAAGATGATTCATTTTAATTGACTTTTTTCTGAAGTATTTTTGTTGATCTGTGTAACAAGCCACTCCAAAATTTAGTTGCTTAAAACAACAATCATTTTATCTGCTTATGCTTCTGCAGTCGGGCTGGGCTCAGCCGGGCAGTTCTTTGGCTGGTCTTGCTGGTGATCACGTGCGTGGCTGCATTCAGTTGGCAGATCAGCTGAGGACTGGACTCAGCTAGGATGCTGGAGTGACCAGGCTTCTCCTTCTTCATGTGGTCTCTCCATGTGGTTTCTCCAGCAGAGTAGCTGGACCTGTTACATGCCAGCTCAGGGCTCCCACGAATGCAAAAGCAGAAGCGGCAAGGTTTTCTTAAGGTTTATGCCCAGAACTGGCACAAAGTTACTCCTGCCACATCCTACTGGTTAACGTTAATCACAAGGCCAGCCCACATTCACAAGGAGGTGATTGTACAGGGATGTGAATACTGGAAGACCTGATTCATTGGGGCCACCAACATAACAGACTACTACAATGTCCCTAAATAGTTCTTTCCGTGCACGTTTAGGAATAGCCAACTCTTTGCCTTTCTTTGAAAATGTCTTTGAATTGCCCTCACACTTTAATGAGTGAAAGTATACCTGGGTATAGAATTCTGAGTTCAGGGACCAGCCCCATGGCTGAGTAGTTAACTTCATGCACTCTGCTTGGGCAGCCCAGGGTTTTGCCATTTCGGATCCTGGGCACAGACATGGCACCACTCATCAAGCCATGCTGAGGTAGCATCCCATATAGCAGAGCCAGAAGGACCTACAACTAGAATATATAACTATGTACTGGGGGGCTTTGGGGAGAAGAAGAAGAAGAAAAAAGAAGATTGGCAACAGATGTTAGCCCAGGTGCCAATTAAAAAAAAAAACTTCTGAGTTCTTAGCTACTTACCTTTTTTACTTGGAAGATACTATTCCATTGTCTTCTAGATGCCATTGTTATGTCAAGTCTGCAGGAAGTCCAATTCTTAGTTCTTTGAGGGTAATAAGTTTCAGTATAAAATTTTTAGTGTTCAAAGGAGCCTTTTTATATAGAAAGTTATTTATAGTTACTGATGATTTAAATTAATATTCCAATTTAACATTACAAATTTTAAAATATTTCTTTCTTTAAGCCTTTGATTTTTAAATATTATATAAGAATAGTAACTTTCACTTGTTCTTTGATGTTTAACTCAATTTGAACAAATGAAATATCCCTTAACAATGACTCATTTACAAACATAATCAAATTCCATTAACATTTTAAACTGCAAGTTTGTTGATTTAATTATATTCTATTTTCCTCTTAAACACTTTAAATACCCAAGAAGGAAAATTTAAATCCATAACTATCAAAACCTTCCCAAACACTTTTAAAAATCTTGTAAATCTAACAAATTAAACCTATAAATATAGTAAATCCAGATATGTCAAACATTTTAACACTGTTTATATACTTAATTATATTTCCCTAAAACTGTCAGCACAACACTAGCAAACTATTAGATCAAGTTTCCTTCTGATATATTAAATAACAATTTATAGATTTAATTTCATTTGCTTTTTCATCTCTATATTTAATCCCAAATCTTCTCAGAATTGAAAAGACTTACCAAACATTTATTTTGGAAGTAGTGTGTTGGTTAGTAGACTGTTAGTTTTGAATTTTAGTAAAGTATTAAAATATTTATTTTTAAAACAGCTATCCTGTGACCAATCTTTATTTGTTACCCTTCAAGAAAAATTATGCAATATGCTATTTGTATTAAATCTGGTTCATGGCAAAGTATCATTGTGAACATTCGGAAAGCTTTTAATGATGATAGACATTTTGTTCTATGCATTTCTCTTACTAAAATATCAATGTGGTAACTTAAATTCATCATACTTAAAGTTTTCCTTATAGTAGGTGGATGCAAACTGTGTTATCTGAGTATTTTTCATGTGGAAAATTGCTGGAATTGGATTTTAAGCCAGCTGGGAAGCATCTAAGTTTCCAGTTTGGGGCAGCTGCTTGTTTGCCCCGACTGTTATCACCATCTTAGCCAGCTGAGATGTTAAACAATTGCCTTTGATTGTTTTTGACAAATGCCACTGGGGAAAAGGCTATTGACACTGAGAGAGGTTTGAGTCATGTTGATAAAGATGAACCCTGTGAATGAAGTTTCTAGAGAACTCCCTGCCAGTTTAAATAATGACAGTTCTCTTGAGTTGGTATTTGTGGGAAGCTCTAAACCCAGTGGCTCCTTCCAGTGGCTGCTAGGCTGCTGGTTTTCACCATAATTTGGGGGCTTTTGGTTTTCAAGGCTTCTGCAGAGCTGGGGAGAGGGGCATGAAAACTGGGCAAGTTAAAATGCCACAAACCTTGCTTTAATTACAGGGATTAAGCCATTTTTCTTGAATAAATGATCCTTGGATTGTTGCAAGCCTTTGGCTAATTTCCATAGTTCTGAAAAAGTTGATTTTGATTATTTTCGCCAGTGTTCTCATTGCTTTTTTGGAGGAGCAGTTTTTCAGAGGTTCTTACTCTGCCATTCCCACTGAAGTCCTATCCCTTTTAGTTTTCGTGTTACAAATATTTCTTCCAATCTACCATCTCTCTATTGGCTTTGCCCATGGTGGTGTTCACTGGACAGCAATCCTAAATTTTGATGTAATCAAGTTTACCAAGTTTTTGTCTGTGGCTTGTGCATTGGGTGTTTGAGTTTTCCTACCCTTAGGTCACAAAAATATTCCCCTAGATTTTCTTCTCTTGATTCATAATTTTACCTTCCATAATTATGTCTGTAATTCTAGAGTCCACCTTTATGTGCAGTGTTAAGTGGGGAACCTACTCCATTATTCTCCATGGAGTGAAGTTTTCTGGATTCCATCTGCTAGACAATCCACACTTTCCTTGTTGACTTGTGGGACCTCCTTAATTGTATGTTAGGGTTCCTAAATAAATGCGTCTGTCTCGGAGCTCTCTGTTATGTTCCTTAGGTTAATTTTTAGTTCTTGGATCAGTACTAAAATGTTTTAATTATATGACTTTTTTAGCTTGTCTTAATATCTGACAGAGAAAGTCCCCATTCTTTGTTCTTCTTTTTCAGAGTTGATGTCTCTATTTATGGACTTTTATTTTTCCATTTAAATTTTGGAATTTATGACATTCCTCAAAATATCCAGCTAGAATTTTGATTGAGTTGTGTTGTCATAATAGATTAAATTAGGAAAATTTGTCACCTTTATAGTAACATGCCATTCCATCCTATCTAAGAGTATGGAAAATCTATTCAGCTCTACTTTTGTCTTTAAGAAAATATAAAAGTCTTGTGAATTTTTTGTTAATTTATAGAAGCTTTTTACTATATAGGTTTTGTTCCCACAGAGAATGTATCTTATTTTTCTTTTTTTCTAATAGATTATCGTTATTATAGCAAAGTGCTTTTGATTTTTATACACTTAACTTCTTACCTTGCTACACCTTTATTCTCGTAATTTATTAATTCTAGCAGTTTTTCTATTCAGCTAATTATATTACCTACAAATAATGACAGTTTTTTCTTTGCCTTTGCAATTATTATACTACTTTTTTCTTTCTTTATAATATTCACCAGTGTGGGGGACTGGAATTGGCCACCCCAAGATATGCCTCTTTGGCATGAGGATTATTTTGGGCTGATTATTTTTAAAAACTGCAGACAGGAAAGAAACTCTGAAAAGTAGAATTTACTTACCCTTTGTTAAGAGACATTTACATTTGTAAAGGAAACCTCCATCTATAAAGGTGTCTCCCTCTCTGTACCAGAAAGAAGGGGGGATGACTTTATTTCTAGAAACTCTTATCAATGCGGAAGGCAAGGACTTAAATCTGTATAATAACCTTACCCTTGTTTACTGTACTTTTTGGTAACCTCCCATGATTGATACCCCCATCCCCAACATCCTCCTTTATCTTTACCTGAGGGTGGTATTTAAGGGGAAAAGGTCCACCATTTTGGCGAGTTGCTCAGTTTGCCTGAGCCTCTCCCATGTATACATGTTATAAAGCTTTGTTTAATTTTCTCCTATTATTCTGTCTCATGTGAATTTAATTTGTTCTCCAGCCAGAAGGACCCAGGGTGGGTAGAGGAAATGTCTTCCTCCCCTACATCAGAATCTTCATTAATATGTTAAACAGTAGAATTTTAGTTCTGAGTTGTTATGGGTATAATACTTATTTTGCTGTTCTTTAGTCTTTGTCTTTTTAAGGAAACAAAAAATTTTATTTTCTTCTATATACCTTAGGCACCCTCTTTGAATTTATTCCTATTCTTATTTAAGTTCTTCCTCCAGGAATTTTTCAAAGTAGGCCTGTTTTATGGGGAAATATTTTGAGGCCATCTTTGCCTTCCAGTATTTTTTACTTTGACTTCATAGTTAAATGACAGTTTGGTTAGATATAAAAATTCTAGGCTTAAAGTTCTTTCCCCTTCAATATTTTAAAAATATGAATCAGTTATCGTTGTGTCCAATGATGTGAAATTTGATATAAATCTGCATCTTACTCCTTTTTAGGTAATCTACCTCTCCTCTTTGAAAGTATTTAGAATTTTTTCTTTGTCTCAGATAACCTTAAATTTCTTTATAAAGTGTCTTAGATGTGAGTTTTTCTTTATCTACCCTGCAGGATGGGAGGAGAGTGAGGCAAGTGAGAGGCCTAGGGTGCAAAATTTAAGGAGGCATTTATTCCCAGGACCATGCAAGTGCCTTCTTAAATTTTGCACCCCATGGGACTCACTTGGCTCATCTTACTCCTGCACCTATTACCCATTTGGTAATCTGTGAGCTCTTTCAACCTGAGGTCTTTGATGTTTCTTTAATTCTTGGATTTTTGTCATCATTATTTCTTCAAATATTTCCTTCTATTTCTTCTTCTATGTCTCCTGAATTCTGGTGTTGGTACTGCTACTGTCCATGTCTCTTAGCTTTTCTTTTTTTTTTTCCTTAAAGATTGGCAACTGAGCTAACATCTGTTGCTAATCTCCTCCTCCTCCCCTCTTCCTCCTCCTCCTTCTTCTTCTTCTCCCCAAAGCCCCCCAGGACATAGTTGTGTATTCTAGTTGTAGGTCCTTCTGGTTGTGCTATATGGGGTGCCACCTCAGCATGGCCTGATGAGTGGTGCCATGTCCACGTCCAGGATCCGAACCGGCGAAACTCCAGGCTGCAGAAGCAGAGCGCATGAACTTAACCACTCTGCCACAGGGCCAGCCCGTCTTAGCTTTTCTTTTATATTTTTATTTATTTCTCTTTCCTGCTGCCTTCTGGAGAGCTTCTCAGTCTGATTTTCTAGTTCATGAATATTGTTATTTATCTCATTTTTTCTTTTTTGTTTCAACTATTATATTTTTTCATTTCTAAAATTTTACATGACTCTTTTTTATGACCTCTTATTCTTGCTTCATGTTAATAATATATTATATGTATTTGAGGATATTTGTTATGCTTATTTTAAATTCTTGGTGCATAGGTTCTAATAATTCTGCTTCACATAGTATATGTTTTAAATTTTGCTGTCTTTTTCTTACAGTGTCTGACTAGTTTATCTTAGGTCATGTTCCCTGAGGGGATCAGCAGCCCTGTGTGGGCAAAGGCTAAAGAGTAGGTTCTGGCTTGTGTGCCTCCCGGGGAATTTAAGAAAAGAAAATGAGAGTCAGGCTGGAGAGCGTCAGGCCCTACAAAACCAATTTTAACCATCTCTATTTGTTGTCACTGTTCTAGACCAGTCCTCTATTCAGGACTCCATCCCTTCTCCACTTTAAGCTTTTAAAAAGAGACATTACTGAGAGAAGCCATCTCTTGAAGTTTTTAATCCTCCATCACTGACGGTTGCTGGGGAAATGGTGGAGAAGGAAATGCCCAAGGGGGCAGCATGCAACCATTTTCATCAGCTCCTTACCCTAGAGGGACTTCTGTGCTGTTCTGATGTTACTAAGTTGACAACAGATGGTCAGGCAGTTGCTGCCAGTTTCTGTGACCCTAAGACAAGCATTGATCTTCCCAAGGCAATGTAGGGGCAAGTCAAGAGCAGATCTTAAAAGCTCTCCCCAACCTATTCTCTCTTGGCCACATCTGACATCCCTACCCTTCAGCCCAATCTGCCACCAACCCTTCATACCAGTTTACTAAAGCCTTTGGTTTTCTCACAGTTTTTTGATAGTTCATCAGATTCAAGCTTCTTCTCCTTTCCATGGGTTCTCATTTTGTCATGATACAAAAGAGCTAGTCTCTTGCCTAACTTTCAAGACCCTCTCTAATTTGATCCCAGCATCCTAGAGACTTTATAAACGTTGTCTTTAATCCTCATAACTCTAAAAGCAAATTATTATCATCCCCATTTTAGAGAGAGGATTCTCCATTGAATCTCAATGACGTCAAGTGATTTGTCCAAAGTCACACAGCTCGGAAATGTGGCAGAACTGGAATTTGAAAACAAGCCCACACTTTGGATACTCCATTAACTCAACCTGATTAATGCCCAAATTTAGAGCTGCTTCATTTTATTCAAGAAGTTAATAAATTATGTTTCTGAAAACACTAATCTTCTGTGAGCTGGACTATGGCATTCTTCCCCAAATTAATAGTCTTTTCCCACTTGGTGGGAAAAAATGTAAGTTATAGTTAGAATTTTCTCAATGTGATAGTTGTTGTCCACAAATTTTTATTAAATCTTTGGCATTACTGTTCTTTTGTATGCTATCAAATCCTAAAAGAAAGGTAATAATTAAGTAGAAAATGTTTTGAGTATCTGATCTCAATTAGAAATCAAGAAAATGTTGTCAGTATTTTTTTCCTGCTAACTCAGAAAAGATTGCTATTTCATATCATGTAATATAGAAATATTTGAATACTCATCATTCCTGCTAGTAAAATTAGTTTATATCAATTTCTGAATATTGAATTCATGAATGCTTAATAAATGTGAATTTACTAACATATTTCTCCTTATATATCCTCTCTAATTTTAAAGGCATGATATTTAAAAATTAAATTTTATTTTTTAATAGTTAATACATGCATACAGTACAAAATTCAAATGGTACAAAAGAGTGTACAGTGGAAATGAATCCACCTCTCTCCACCTCCATCCTCCAGTCACCTAATTCTCTCCCCTGCAGCAAGCACTGTTCTCAGTTTCTTGTGTATCATCCCATAGATATTGTAGGTGTACATAACCTCTAATATATGTATTTTTTATTATAAAAGGGAGACATTTTTTATTTTTTCCTTGACAGAATTTTATATCACTAACCTGGGAGTTACTCTGACTCCTTACATAAACTGATGTGCTGCAAGCAAAAATAAAGTGTTTTAAAAATCATTAAAAATATTAAACATAGAGAGACCAATATAATGAACCCTTATTTACCCATCACTCAGATTGAAAGATTATTTAACAGTGACTTTTAGAGGGTTTAATACTCTTGCAAATTTTCAGAACCTCTGCCAATGGGAAATGAAAAGAATTACGTATTCAATGACAACTGCAGCAGCCCCAGAATTTTCTAGTTCATTCTGCTAGAGCTAGTTGGGAGCAACTAATGCATAAATTGCTCATAGACTTTCTAGTAGTAAAAAATAGGTTGAAAAATAAATTGTGCTTATGCTTTTCCTAAAACTTTGGTTGGTATCTGTGCAAGAAGCGTGTCTAACAATAGATTGTTTTTCGTTTCTTTTACATTTTTTTATTGAGGTATAATTGACATAGAACATGTTAGTTTCAAGTGTACAACATAATGATTCAATATTTTTCATATATTTTGCATATAGATTTTGTATGTATTGCAAAATAATCACCACGATAAGTCTAGTTAAGCTTCACCATCATACGTAGTTACAAAATTTTTGTGTGTGTTGAGAACTTTTAAGATCTACTCTCTCAGCAACTTTCAAATATGCAATACACTATTATTAACTATAATTGCCATGCTGTACATTACATCCCTATGACTTACTTGTTTTATAATTGGAAGTATTTACCTTTTGACTCCTTCATCCATTTTGCCCACCTCCCACTCCTGCCTCTGGCAACTACCAGTCAGTTTTCTGTATCTATGACCCTAGTGGGTTTTTTAGTTTCCACATGTAAAAGTGAGATCATATGGTATTAGTCTTTCTCTGTCTGACTTATTTTAGCATAATGCCCTCGGGGTCTATCCATGTTGTTACAAATTCAAGATTTCATTCTTTTTTATGGCTGAATATATTCTATTGTATATATAAATACAACATTTTCTTTATCCATTCATCTGTCAATAGACACAGGCTGTTTACACATCTTGGCTATTGTAAATAATGCTGCAATGAACATGAGGCACGTATATCTTTTTTAATTAATATTTTCATTTTCTTGGGATAAATGCCAAGAAGTGGAATAGCCGGATCATATGGTAGTTCTATTTTTAATTTTTTGAGGAACCTCCATACTGTTTTTCATGGTGGCTGCACTGATTTACATTCCTACCAACAGTACACAAGGGTTCCCTTTTCTCCACATCCTTGCCAACACTTGTTATTTCTTGTCTTTTTGATAATGGCCGTTCTAACAGATGTGAGATGATATCTCATTGTAGTTTCAATTTGCTTTTCCCTGACAATTAGTGATGAGCATCTTTTCATGTACCTGTTGGCCTTCTGTATGTTTTCTTTGGAAAAATGTCTGTTCAGATTCTCTACTCATTTTTTAATTGAATTGTTTGGGGTTTTTGTTTTTGTTTTCTTTGCAATTGAGTTATATGAGCTCTTTATGTATTTTGGATATTAACCCCTTATATGATATATGAGTTGCAAATATTTTCTGCCATGCAGTAGATTGCCTCTTCATTTTGTTGATGTTTTCTTTGCTGTGCAGAAGCTCTTTAGTTTGATGTTGTCTCACTTGTTGATTTTTGCTTTTGTTGCCTCTGCTTTTGGTATCAAACACAAAAAATCATCACCAGGACTGATGTCAGGGAGCTTACTGCCTATGTTTTCTTCCAGGGGTTTTATGGTTTCAGGTCTTACATTCAAGTCTTTAATCCATTTTGAGTTAATATTTGTATGTAGTATAAGAAAGTGGTCCAATTTCATTCTTTTGCATGTGGCTGTCCAGTTTTCCCAACACCATTTGTTGAAGAGACTGTCCCTTCCCCATTCTATATTCTTGGCTCCTTTGTATTGTATATTTCTGGGCTCTATTCTGTTCCTTTGATCTATGTGTCTATTTTTATGCCAATATCATACTGTTTTGACAAGGATAGTTTGGCAATATAGTTTGAAATCAAGGACTGTGGTGCTTCCAGCTTTGTTCTTCTTTCTCAAGATTGCTTTGGCTATTTGGAGTCTTCTGTGGTTCCATATAAATTTTAGGATTATTTGCTCTATCTCTATGAAAAATGTCATTGGAATTTTGTCAGGGATTGCATTGAATCTATAGATTGCTTTGGGTAGCATGGACATTTTAGCAATATTAATTCTTCCAATCCATGAACATGGAATATCTTTTCATTAATTTGTGTATTCTTCAATTTCTTTCATCAATGTCTTATAGTTTTCAGTGTACAGGCCTTTCACCTCCTTGGTTAAGTTTACTCCTAGGTATTTTATTCTTTTTGATGCAATCATAATTGGGATTGTTTTCTTAATATCTCTTTCTGATAGTTCATTATTAGTGTATGGAAATGCAACAGATATCTGTATATTGATTTTGTATCCTGAAACTTTACTGAATTCATTTATTAGTTCTAACAGTTTTTTGGTGGAGTCTTTAGGGTTCTTTATAGATAATATCATGTCGTCTGCAAATAGAGACAGTTTTATTTCTTCCTTTCCAATTTAGATGCTTTTTATTTCTTTTATTTTCTAATTGCTCTGGCTGGGACTTCCAATACTATGTCGAATAAAAGTGGTGAGAGTGGGAATCTTTGTCTTATTCCTGATCTTAGAGGGAAAGCTTTCAGCTTTTCACGATTGAATATGTGGTAACAGTAGATTTTTAAAGCCATTATTACATTAATATTAGTTTTAAAAATTACTAGTAATTCCTCATGTGGGGCTAATTTGATTGTTTTTATTTGGTTCTTTTCATAGACAAAGAATGATGAATCCATTATATTTATTGTTGAGATGTGTGTAAGTAACCTTGAATACTTAAAAGAACTTAGTTTCATTAGCATTTTTGATAAAGTATGAATATTATGAATACTGATTATGCAAATCTTCCATATACAAATCTAATTTTTGTCCTGACTTCACAATGTCTCTTTTTCTCCTTAGTTCCACTTGCCTCTCCTGATGCATCAGCAGAACTTCAAAAGAATTTTATAGAACGCATCTCCTTTATCCATCAATTTGATGCCAGGAAAACTCCCGGTGAGCCCATTCGGGGAAAGGTGAGACTGTGTTTAGAATCAATTGTTTAATACTTTAGGATGGGATCGATTTATGGTGGAACTTTAAGACTTTTCAAGTCATAATCATCTTTCTCAAAATCTATTTAAACAAACTAACATGGCTATTAGGAGGATAAAAGCTCAACTACATGTTATAGTCAAAATAAGGAATGATGACAATTCTGGATCACAGTCTTTGGAATTTGGTTTAAATTATCAAAATCATTCACTTAAGGTAATATCAAAGCAGTTTGATAAACTTTTTGATATGTTTACATGTGGGTGTGGTAGGGGGATGCATATAAGTTTTATAAAGCAAAACAGAAATGTAATAGTCAATTGCTGGGTTTTTTTCCAACTACAGATGCTTGTTTTCATATTTCAGTATAACTAAGTCTTTTGTTGGAACTAATAGACATTTGGGATACAATCATAAATCCTTTTGTCTATGAACATAGTTTCTGTTGTATCCATAGCAACCAATAAAGCAACAAAGGAAATTTGATGTGAATAGTCTTACGCAATCCAAATGATAGAAAAGTTTAAAACAGGAGATACTGAGATGGATGCTGCTTCTTTGGCTTTTTGCTTTTCCCTTCCTGTTCATTTTCTGGTGCACCCTATTTATAATCTGTTTAAAAGTTTCACCAGTAATTATTATGCTGATGTCTTTAGTTTTGGACTAAGGTGACAGCCAACAAAGAGGCAGACAAACAAGTGCCTGTCTCACCAGGACTCCATCTAACACACGAACTCAGTTTACAGCTGCATCTTCTGGCAACTTGTGTTCCCTGGTTAACGTCAACTTTGTTTTCCTTTCCAGCGACATGGAGTTTTTGTACAGACAGAGATAAAACCAGGGAGTAGGCCAATAGTTCCTAAGGGAACAGAGGTATTACTGAATGCTCCACGGCCATGCTCGTCAGAACAGTCCAAAAAAACAGAGAAAGGAAACTCAGCGGAAAGCAAAATGATCTCACCCGGTCTCTGCCGACAAAATTCCCAAGAGCTGTTAGAGACTAAAACTCACTTATCAGAAACAGACGTCAGAGAGGCAGCCAAGGCCTGCCCCAGCAGTCCTGAGAGAAGGGAGAAGACTGCAGACATCCTTCAAATGGCTGCAGCAGATGCTCTGCTCACCAGGCGCAATCCTTTAAATCCACCAGTAAAAAGTCAGGATAAATCAGGATAAATTACCTTCTAGAGATTCAAACAGAATCCTTGGAATGTAGAGAAATTTCAGAATCATACAGGCCCTTGCATTTGCTTTTTCTGTTGTCAAGAACCTCAGAACATACAATTTACACAAATGGAAAAATGAAAAGAAGACAATTAAACTATAGCAAAATTTTAAGAGTGGGCTCCAATGAGTGATGGATTGTGAGACATATTTCTATGTCATATTATTTATAAACAAAACAACTTTGTTTTGCACAGAAGTAAATGTAATTAATGAATGTTGTAAAACTTTTAGAGGAGAGGCCTAATAAATAGTCATTAGTTACGGCTCTGGAATCAAACAAACTGGGACTGGAATTTTGGCTCCACAATATGTGTGAGCTGTGCAACCTTGGGTAAATTACTTAACATCTCTAGACTTCAGTTTCATCTGTAAAATTAGAATAACAGTGACTTCATAAGGTTATTGAGCATGAGATTATGCACATTGATCAATCAGTGATCAATATAATCGTATCAACACTATCACTATAATTAAAATTTCAATTTAAGGATAATGTTCTCCTATAAACTTAAATTTTCCTCCTTATTCTAAAACTTTGAACCCCTCTATATACAATTAAGAGTGTGAAAATCTAAAAATGTTTCTCCTGGTACAAGATACATACACATACACACACACACACTTAATTCAAAGACATACGGATACATAGAATATCAAAATATTTTCTAAATTGTTTTTTATTTTACTTAGATCATTTCTAGCACTAACTCAACCTTTGCTTTTTGGATGGGTGTAGTATGGTTAATTCCACCAGCTATTCCATTTGTACACTCAGTGTGCCAGAATGTGTCCACTAGAAGCTATGTTGTGTTGCATCCTAGCAGAAGCAGGTATGGTATCCCTCTGCTGCCAAAAGAGTAGTTACTTGCCAAAAAAATTTCCATGGGTATGTATCAATTGCAAACTGTTATCTGCAGTACTGATGAGACTAGAGGCGCATCTTTACCGCTTTCTCCTCCACTAAAGAAATTTTAATAGACTGCAAACGAATGAATGCCATTACTACATATATGTGTACTTGGGTCTTCCAGTTCTTACAACATGGCAGATTAAAGCTGATAGTGAACTCCTTTCACTCCAAACACCTTGAAATGCTGAACAAAGTGGAACAACAAAACAACAAATACATAGTCAAGCTCACGGAACAGAGAGACTTTCATTTTCCAAAATAGAGAACTCGTTTATTTGTGTATCAATATGTATCTTGAAGATCTTTCCTTGTCAACACACGTAGACTACCTCATTATTTAAATAGCCACATAATCTTCCATAGTATAGATACACTATATAGTTGGAGCAATAAGGATGCAAGCTTTGGGGTGTGAGGGAGAAGAAGTTGGGGGTTGTTAGCTGACTTGGAGAGAGGACTTAAAGGCTAGGGACTTGAATTTTAATCCACATCGGAACAGAGATGGAACGTTATGGCCTCTAAAGTAGAGAGTTGGAATTGAACCCTGCATAAAGCTAGATCCCTCAAATAGTTGGCCTATTGGTACAAGATGGACTAGAAGAACTCCACTCATGTAACCAGGCAGACAGCAAGAAAATTTGCCTCTTTATAGATATAAATAGTGAATAGCTATAGATAGTGAATAAAATCTTTGTGAGAAACTGAAACCTCAAGCTTCTGCCACATTCCTGTTTGGAATATGAATTTAAATGCAGGACATCTCATAGGACACAAAATTAACATAAAAATTAATGCTGCTCGTTACTACTGAGTTACCTGACAAAAGCAAATGCCAAACTCCCCTGGAAAGACATTTTCATAATCCACAGAAAAAAACAGTTCCTAATAAAGTTAAGGTCACAAACAAAAATTACAAATCACACAAAGAAGAAAAGCAAACTGAGCAAGAGTCTGCAGTACAACAGAGAATAACTAAAACTTCAGAACTGAGATAATAGAATTAAAACACTTTCAATGTCAAGATTCTTGTCTTTTTCGACTCTGGAAAATTCTATTCTGAAGTCTTTTCTGTTATTTCCGTGCCCCTCCACTCTCCCGCTTCTCTCCTTCTGGAACAGCTACTAGCTGAGTGATGGAACACTTGAATTTGTCTTCTGTCTCTTAACTGTTCTCTAATTATTCTTCTCATGGTACTTTTATCACTAAGTAATGCAAGAATCTCTTAACATTAGCTTTCTACTAACTAATTTGCTTTTCAGCCATGTCCATTGTTATGCCAGCCATCTATTGAAATTAAATTTTTTTTAGTATTTTTAATTCCCAAGATCTATTCATGCTTCCTTAATACATGAGACTCTTCCTATATTATGGACATGATAGCCTCTCTTATCCGTCTTAGGATATTGTAATTATGCTTACTGTCTTTTGTTTGCTCTTGTTAATTTTTGTATGTTTAATTCTGTTACTTTTTGTGTGTTTAATTCTGAAAGTGAGTGTGATGCCTCATTTTCTTGGTATCATACTTTTTTCTCAAATGTTCGGTGATTCTTGGTCGTATACTCTTCTTCAATTATGAGTTTCCAGATCCCTATCAATATAAGCTGTTTCTGTCTATTAGAAACTGACTTCAGGACAAGATTGGGCTATGTAGTCAGATGGGATCTGAAGATGAGTTGTCTGATGGGCTCTTTGATCCTCCTGGGGGTCACGAGCTACTCAGGCGCTGCCCTGCGTTTCCAGCCCTGGTGTATGATTCATTCATACCACAGCTGCCCATTGCTTGGCACAAGCAGAGCAGGTAGGAGATGACTGATTTGCTGCTCCACACACAGTTCCCTAGTCTTTCAAACTGACAAATGCCCCAGGGCTCCTTCCACCTCTTAATATCCATTGCTTCTATGCTTGTAGTTCTACCAGACTCACCTCCACAGCAGTCATCTCTATATATGTGCAGCTTTTGTTTCATTTAGTTTTGCTCCTCCAAACATTTGTTTTCTGGATTATCTTTCAGAATTTTTAAAAAATGTATTTCTTGTGCTCGCTTCGGCAGCACATATACTAAAATTGGAACGATACAGAGAAGATTATCATGGCCCCTGCACAAGGATGACACACAAATTCGTGAAGCATTCCATATTTTTCAATGAGTTCAGGAGCTATGTCACAAAAGAGCTTGACACTATAAAGAAGAACCAATTAGAAATACTGGAGATGAAGAACACAATGGAGGAGATTAAGAAAAATCTGGACTGTCTGAACAGTAGGGTCAATAATACGGAGGACAGAATTAGCAATTTGGAGGATAGGAATATAGAAATGCTGCAGACAGAGGAGGAGAGAGAACTAAGACTAAAAAGAAATGAAGAAACTCTCCGAGAATTATCCGACTCAATTAGGAGATGCAACATAAGGATTATAGGTATACCAGAGGAAGAAGAGAAGGAGAAGGGGGCAGATGGCCTGTTCAAAGAAATAATAGCTGAGAACTTTCCAAACTGGGAAGAGAGATGGAACTTCATGTGACAGAAGCCAATAAATCTCCAGACTTTATTAACACAAGAAGACCAACCCCAAGGCATATAGTAGTGAAACTAGCAAAAGTCAATGACAAAGAGAAAATACTAAGGGCAGCCAGGCAGAAGAAAATAACTTACAAAGGAAACCCCATAAGGCTATCAGCAGATTTCTCAGGAGAGACCTTACAGGCTAGAAGAGATTGGAATGAAATATTCAAAACTCTGAAGGACAAAAACCTGCAGCCAAGAATACTCTACCCAGCGAAAATATCCTTCAAATACGATGGAGAAATAAAAACTTTCCCAGATAAACAAAAGTTAAGGGAGTTCATTGCCACAAAACCTCCTCTTCAAGAAATGCTCAGGAAGAACCTCATTCCTGAAAAATCAAAAAAAGGAAAGGGGTTACAAAATCCAGAACAAAAGAGATAAGCAGAAGGACAATAACACAAAGTAACAGCTCTCCATCAGGACAAAATGCAAAAGAACCAGAAAACAAGTGATAAAATGGCAACAGTAGGCCCCCATGTTTCAATAATCACTCTAAATGTGAATGGATTGAACTCTCCAATCAAAAGGCACAGAGTGGCAGGATCGATCAAAGAACAAGATCCAAAAATATGCTGCCTTCAGGAAACACACCTCAGCCCCAAAGACAAACACAGACTCAAAGTGAAGGGATGGAAGACAATACTCCAAGCTAATAATGAACAAAAGAAAGCAGGTGTTGCCATACTTATATCAGACAAAGTAGATTTCAAAGCAAAACAGATAAAGAAAGACAAAGAGGGGCAGTATATAATGATAAAAGGGACGCTCCACCAAGATGACATAACGCTTATAAATATATACGCACCTAACACAGGAGCACCAAAATTCGTAAAGAAACTATTAACAAAACTAAAAGGAGACATCAACAGCAATACAATAATAGTAGGGGACCTCAACACCCCATTAACACCAATGGACAGATCATCCAGACAGAGAATCAACAAGGAAATTATAGAATTAAATGAAAAATTAGATCAGATGGACCTAATAGATATATATAGGACACTTCATCCAAAAACGGCAGGTTACACATTCTTCTCAAGCTCGCATGGAACATTCTCAAGGATAGACCATATCTTGGGAAACAAAGCAAGCATCAATAAGTTCAAGAGGGTTGAAATAATATCAAGCATCTTTTCTGATCATAATGCTATGAAACTAGAAATCAACTACAAGAATAAAGCTTGGAGAGGGCCAAAAATGTGGAGAGTAAACAACATGCTACTGAACAAACAATGGATTATTGAAGAAATTAAAGAAGAAATCAAATATTATCTGGAGACAAATGAAAATGAAAACACACCTTATGAAACAATTTGGGACGCAGCAAAGGCAGTCCTAAGAGGGAAATTCATTGCAATACAGGCAAGAAAAATCTTACATAAACAACCTCAAACGACACCTAACGGAATTAGAAAAAGAAGAACAAACAAAGCCGAAAGTCAGTAGAAGGAGGGAAATAATAAAAATTAGAGCAGAAATAAATGATATTGAAACAAAAAAGACAGTAGAAATGAGCAATGAAACAAAGAGTTGGTTCTTTGAAAAAATTAACAAAATCGACAAACCCTTAGCCAGACTCACTAAAAAAAAAAAGAGAGAAGTCTCAAATAAATAAAATTAGAAACGAGAGAGGAGAAATCACAACAGATACCAAAGAAATACAAAGGATCATAAGAGAATACTATGTAAAACTATATGCCAACAAATTGAACAACCTAGAAGAAATGGATAAATTCCTAGACTCATACAACCTACCCAAACTGAATCAGGAAGAAATAGAGAATCTGAATAGACCAATCACAAGTAAAGAAATAGAAACAGTAATCAAAAACCTCCCCCAAAATAAGAGTCCAGGACCAGATGGCTTCTCTGGAGAATTCTACCAAACATTCAAAGAAGATTTAATACCTATCCTTCTCAAACTATTCCAGAAAATAGAGGAAGATGGAGCACTCCCTAATACATTCTATGAAGCCAACATCACCCTGATCCCCAAACCTGACAAGGACAACACAAAGAAGGAAAACTACAGGGCAATATCACTGATGAACATAGATGCAAAAATCCTCAACAAAATTTTGGCAAACCGAATACAGCAATATATCAAAAGGATTATACACCATGATCAAGTGGGATTTATACCAGGGACACAGGGATGGTTCAACATCTGCAAGTCAATCAACGTGATTCACTACATTAATAAAATGAGAAACAAAAACCACATGATCATCTCAATAGATGCAGAGAAAGCATTCGACAAGATCCAACAGCCATTTATGATAAAAACCCTCAATAAAATAGCTATAGAAGGAAAGTACCTCAACATAATAAAGACCATATATGACAAACCCACAGCCAACATCATACTCAACGGACAAAAACTGAAACCCATCCCTCTCAGAACAGGAACAAGACAAGCGTGCCCACTTTCACCACTCTTATTCAACATAGTACTGGAGGTTTTAGCCAGAGCAATTTGGCAGGAAAAAGAAATAAAAGGAATCCAAATAGGCAATGAAGAAGTAAAACTCTCGCTGTTTGCAGATGACATGATCTTCTATATAGAAACCCCCAAAGAATCCATAGAAAAACTATTAGAAACAATCAACAACTACAGCAAAGTTGCAGGATATAAAATCAACATACATAAATCAGCAGCATTTCTATATGCTAACAATGAACTAACAGAAAAAGATCTCAAGAACTCAATCCCATTCACGATTGCAACAAAAAGAATAAAATACCTTGGGATAAATTTAACCAAGGAAGTGAAAGATCTATACAACAAAAACTACAAGACCTTCTTGAAAGAAATCAATGATGACATAAAGAGGTGGAAAGACATTCCATGCACATGGATTGGAAGAATAAACATAGTTAAAATGTCCGTTCTACCTAAAGCAATTTATAGATTCAACGCTATCCCAATCAGAATTCCAATGTCATTCTTTACAGAAATTGAACAAAGAATCCTAAAATTCATATGGGGCAACAAAAGACCCCGAATTGCTAAAGCAATCCTGAGAAAAAAGAACAAAGCTGGAGGCATCACAATCCCTGACTTCAAAACACACTACAAAGCTACAGTAATCAAAACAGCATGGTATTGGTACAAAAACAGATGCACAGATCAATGGAACAGAATTGAAAGCCCAGAAATAAAACCACACATCTATGGACAGCTAATCTTTGACAAAGGAACTGAGGGCCTACAATGGAGGAAAGAAAGTCTCTTCAACAAATGGTGCTGGGAAAAGTGGAAAGCCACATGTAAAAGAATGAAAATCAACCATTCTTTTTCACCATTTACTAAAATAAACTCAAAATGAATCAAAGACCTAAAGATTAGGCCTGAAACAATAAGTCTTCCAGAAGAGAATATCAGCAGTACACTCTTTGACATCAGCTTCAAAAGAATCTTTTCGGACACCATAACCGCTCACATGAGGGAAACAATGGAAAGAATAAACAAATGGGACTTCATCAGACTAAAGAGCTTCTTCAAGGCAAATGAAAACAGGATTGAAACAAAAAAACAGCCCACCAATTGGGAAAAAATATTCACAAGTTATTTATCCAACAAAGGGTTAATCTCCATAATTTACAAAGAAATCACACAACTCAACAATAAAAAATCAAACAACCCAATTACAAAATGGGCAGGGGACATGAACAGACATTTCTCCAAAGAAGATATACAGATGGCCAATAGACACACGAAAAGATGCTCATCATCACTAATCATCAGGGAAATGCAAATCAAAACTACACTAAGATATCACCTTACACCTGTTAGAACAGCAAAAATATCCAAACCAATAGTGACAAATGTTGGAGAGGCTGTGGAGAAAAGGGAACCCTCATACACTGTTGGTGGGAATGCAAACTGGTGCAGCCACTGTGGAAAACAGTATGGAGATTCCTCAAAAAGTTAAGAATAGAAATACCTTATGACCCAGCCATCCCACTACTGGGTATCTATCCTAAGAACCTGAAATCAGCAATTCCAAAAGTTCCATGCACCCCTATGTTCATCGCAGCATTATTCACAATAGCCAAGTAATGGAACTAACCTAAGTGCCCAGCAACAGATGATTGGATAAAGAAGATGTGGTATATATATACAATGGAATACTACTCAGCCATAAAAAAGGACAAAGTCGTCCTATTCACAACAACATGGATAGACCTTGAGGGTATTATGTTGAGTGAAATAAGCCAGACAGAGAAAGACGAACTCTGTATGACTCCACTCATAGGTGGTAGTTAACATATGGACAAAGAGAACTGATTGGTGGTTGCCAGGGGAAAGAGGGGTGGGGGGAGGGCACTAGGGGTGAAGTGGTGTACCTACAACATGACTAATAATGATGTACAACTGTAATTTCACAAGGATGTTAACTTTCATAACCTTAATAAAAAACTAAAAAAATAAAAATTAAAAAATTTAAAAAAAGAATGTTGAGAAAATAAAAAAAAATGTATTTCTTCTGATAGTAAGTTTTCCTTTTTCCAATGCTAATAAACTGTGTTTTATTATCTATTTCTATTTACACATATTTTTATGAAATTTAGTGATCAATAAGCAGTAGATGTGTATGATCAGTCTGCCATCTTGAGTCAGGCTCTAATTTTCTTTAAAGTAAATCATTTGCAAACTTAATACTTTATTAGTAAATCGCAAATTCTCTTCTATAGACTTCACAGTTGACTGACAAACATCATTAAGGATCGACACAGTCCTTCTGTCTTAGAGAATACGTTTTAGTGAGAGATGGAGGGTTTGGAGCCAAATAGCCCAGTTAATGGACTACTACCACAGGCTGGGTTCGTGCTTCTCAATGTTTTCAACTATGGGGACATCTTTTCTGCACTAATAGAAGTTTATGGTTCCTCAAAAAACAGTAATTGAACTTTCAGAATCCCTTGCTTGAGAAAATGCATAATAACAAAATGCAGTGGTGATTTCCAGGTTTAGTTCTCTGTTTTTTAACTGCTACGGGTGTGTCTCTCCACAACGAATTCCATAGTCTATTGAAGTTATGACTGCCTGTCAGTAAAAATAGTGCTCTTAAATTTCACAAGAATATTTGAATGTTTCCAAGTGGCGGAGTGGTTATCCCCAAATTCCCTTGTTAGGTATTTTTATAGAATGAGAGCCCTTACAAGGATACAAGATTCTTTTTCAGGTTACCAAACCAAACCAAACTAAAAAAACATGATCCTTCATATAATTTAATATTTTAAAAATATCTTAATGAATGTGCTAACAGTTCTCAACCCTTAACATTGCTGTTAATAATACCATAAATTTGTATGATGTGTTTTAAGCTTTAAAGCACTTTCAAATCCGTTATCTCATTTGATCCTTGCAATAATCCTATGAAGCAGGGCAAATAATAATATGCCAATTTTACAGCTAATAATAGGCTCAGAGAACTTATGTAATTTCCCCAAGTTTGCAATTAGCCAGCACAAAGCCAGGAACAGAACCTAAGTTTCTCAATGCTCTGCCCATTAATTCCCAAATGTCCACCCACAAGGCAATGCTCACCCATTACAAATTAAAAACAAGGATCATGTAAGTAGTATCAAAGCAAATAATTTCAACACTTGTTTTTTCTTATCCCCAAATCCCCCCAGTACATAGTTGCATATTGTATTTGTGAGCGCCTCTGGTTGTGCCATGTGGGACGCCACCTCAGCATGGCCTGATGAACAGTGCCACATCCACACCCAGGATCTGAACCAGTGAAAGCCTGGGCTGCCAAAGAGGAGCGCGCAAACTTAACCACTCCGCCACGGGGCTGGCCCCGTAATTTCAACACCTTTATTGAGATTGTAATTTTACTGCTTTTTGGGATTTAAAATGCTCTTTGTTAGACTTCTTATCACTGTGATGGACTAAGTTGATATGGGAAGCACCCATCATTCCTAACACAGATAAATGTTCCATAAAATACAACAAAAACATTTGAAATATACAACTAAGCACTAAAGAAATTGAAATCCTCAGGTGCCAGAAATGAAGAGAACACTAAAACGTGGTGAGCAAGAGGTGAGGCTAAATAGGCAACTGGAGAAGTAGAATCAGAAATTGGACTTAGGCATGGGAGCTGGAATGGGAGCTGAGACCCCATGTGCCTCAGTCGAGTTGGAGCTGAGCATAGAGCCGGGATCCTAGAAGACCTTTGCTGCTGTGAAAATCTAGATTCTAGAATATCTCCTCCCATTAGCCTGAGAATTAGGGGAGAAAGCAGACTGATTACCACCCAGATGACATAGCTCCCAAACTGAGCTGCACATAGGAGAGTGGGCCAAATGGGCATTCATGAATAGTGTGGGAAACCCAAACCAAGGTAGCACAGAAAAACTGGCTTGAACCATGGAAACCTGAAGGACAAATACAAAAGTGTCCCATAGTAACAGTTTACAATCCTGGATACATGAGACACCATGAAAAGAAATACCCAGGATGACATGGGGAAAAAAAAAAAATCTATCTATCTATCTATCTATCTATCTATCTATCTGTCTATCTTCCAGGGGAGGAAGTTAGCAGAATTCATAACCCAAGAATTACAGACAATAGAGCAAAGAGACTATAAAGTAAGTATGCTTAAATGTTTCAAGACATAAAAGAATAAAAGCTATACAGAAAAACCAGAACAGCATAAAAAATAATAAACATATTTTGGGAAAAATCTATAGACATTCTAAAGATAAAAAATAAATCTTTTTTGGGGGCTGGCCCCGTGGCCGAGTGGTTAAGTTCGCGCGCTCCGCTGCAGGCGGCCCAGTGTTTCGTTGGTTCGAATCCTGGGCGCGGACATGGCACTGCTCATCAGACCACGCTGAGGCAGCGTCCCACATGCCACAACTAGAAGGACCCACAACAAAGAATATACAACTATGTACGGGGGGCTTTGGGGAGAAAAAAGAAAAAAATAAAATCTTAAAAAATAAATAAATAAATAAATAAATCTTTTTTGGTGAGGAAGATTATCGCTGAGCTAATGTCTGTGCCAATTTTCCTCTTTTTTGTATGTGGGATGCCACCACAGCATGGCTTGATGAGCAGTGTGCAGGTTGGCCCTCGGGATCCAAACCTGTGAACTCTGGACCACTGAAGCAGAGCGTGTGAACTTCACCACCACACCACCGTGCTGGCCCCAAAATAAATCTTTAAAAAAAAACTTAGTAGACTAAACATAGCTTAAGAGGAAATCAGTAAATTGGAAGATAGAGTTGAAGAAATTTCACAGAATGCAACACAAAAAAGATAAAAAGAAATATTAAAAAGAAAGAAGCACAGAGAATAGAATATTAATGAGCATTACAGAAGGACATAATTGAGGGAACAGGAGAGAAATTTACAATAAAAAAGGGCTATGATAGAGATTACTGCTTGTTCCCAATAGCAAATCCCCCCCTCTGCCTTATTCACAGAATTGTCCATTTTTAGCTGGAAATTTGGCTGCCCAGAATAAAGACAAAATTTCCCAGATTCCCTTGTATATGGACTGACCATATGACTATATTCTGGGATGTAACCAAAACAGCATGTACAACTTCTAGAAACATCCTCAAAAGCAGGAGGTAGGCCCTTCTCTGTGCTTTTTCCTTCCTAGTAACTGGAAAGCAGATGTTATGGTTTAAGTCTGAATAGAGAATCCACTTGCTGAAAATGGTAGAATAATACAATAGAAGGGCCCCTGAGCCCATGACATTATCAGACACCACCTGGATGGCCCAATTTATGTAAGAAAGAAGTAAATGTCTACCTTGTACAAACCACTCTGATGTGGAGTTGTTTTTAATCACTTGCAGCAGAACCTAATCCTAAATTACACAATGATTGAGAATTTTCTAAGATTAAAGGTGTGTCTTCAATTTGAAAGAGCAAATTGAACTTTGAGCTAGAAAAATGAAATTAAATCCACACATGAACACATAATAGTGAAACCACACAACATCAAATGTAAAGAGAAAAACCTGAAAAGCAAATCGGAGGGAAAAGAGATTCTTATCTGTAAAGGAAAGGCGATCATAATGACGACAGACTTCTCATCCGAAACAACAGATGCAAGAAGTAGTGAAGTGATATCTTGAAAATGCTGAACGCAATAATGGTCAACATAGAGTTCCATGCTTTACCTAAACTATAGTTCAAGGAGGGCAAATAGGCATGTTTTCAGACATACACAGATTAATAATAACAGCAAGTGCTATATAATACAATTTTACAAGGTACTGTTCTAAGTGCATTATATATTTTGATTCAGGAATCCCCACAACAACCCTCTGAGATAGATACTATTAATATTACCATATTAGAGATGCTGAAACTAAGATACAGGGAGGTTAAGTAACTTGCCCAAGGTCACACAGCTAGTAAGCGGCCAAATCAGGATTACAGCATAGGCATTCTGCCCCAGATTCCATGGTTTCAATCACTCATAGTAACAGTTTGTTACTCACAGACCTTCACTGAAATTACTATCAAAAGATTGATACTGAACATGGACAGAAAAAGTAGGACGTAAGCAGAAGAATAAGACACATAAATCAGTAAATTATATTGATTAACTTACATATTAACTACAAAAAGTATTCTTTTGTGAAATGATCTGATATTAGATTCTAGGGGATGTTTTTTCCCATGTAGTGTCTTTATTTGGCAAAGGAAAATGTTTAACAATTCTATGTCAGTTCCCTCCAAAATTTTGGTAATTTTCCTAGTCTGTGAAATCACAAAGTTTGGAAACTATTGGTTCAATCTATTGTGCAACAAATGTGGTTTTTTTTTTGAAAGAGCGGATTTGCAAGGTTAACTACTAACGTGTCATACAAAAAATAAATTTATTGATGGAGCCGGTCCAGTGGTGTAGTGGTTAATTTTGCATGTTTTGCTTCGGCGGCCCAGGGTTCATGGTTTCAGATCCTGGGCATGGACCTACACACCATTCATCAAGCAACACTGTGGTGGCATCCCACATATAAAATAGAGGAAGTTTGGCACAGATGTCAGCTCAGGGACAATCTTCCTCAAGCAAAAAAAGGAAGATTGGCAATGGATGTTAGTTAGCTCAGGGCCAATATTCCTCACCAAAAAAATTTTTAAAAAAATTTATTGGTAATAGGATATTTTGTTGGGTATTTGAATTCATGATGCAAGGAAGACAGGCTGCATGTAACCATTAGTGCAAATCACTGTTCTCTTAGAAACATGGCTCCAGCAAAGGGCATGTTCTAAATCAAAATGTACAAAAGGAGGAAAAAAGCCCTTTTCACCACAGAAATTCATTGGTAACTTGTTAAGGTTCATGGAGAGAATGCTTTTGGTTGATAAATTATATCAAGATGATCTACAATATTTCAGCCAGGAATGCAGAACCCAGAGCTGTTATATGACCACCAAAGACAAAGATGCTCACACTTCTGAAAGAGTGAATTTTGTGAGAAACAGCAAAGACATATTACTTTTAACTCACTTAGATTAATTTCTTTATTATAAAACTTTCTTCAAAGGACTTTGTAAACTCTCTTTTTTAATTCTGTAGATTGAGAGTGCTTAAGGTTTTACTCTTAAATAACCTCATAGGTCACATAATTTCCTCATTCTCTAGTCAACTTTGCACTAGAAGGAGACATCCCAAAAATGGTCTCAAGAGGTCTTAGCTCTTTATTTCACAATCATGAGCCAATGAGTTGAAGAAATGTATGACTAACACAGTTTTCATGGCTAGAATCTTAGTTGTAGCTCTAACAGAAATTGAATTTCCAAATTAAGTTCTTCTGGAAAAACATTTTCATTATTTAGGGTATTTTTGTTTGGTTGGTTTTGTGTTTGTTTCTTTATAGCAATGACTGCTTAAATATTTTGTGGTGGTGGGAGCTGGGGATAGTAAGAAGGTTTCTTGTTTTGTTGTTGTTGTTAGGAAGATTGGCCCTGAGCTAACATCTGTTGCCAATCTTTCTCTTTTTTTTGCTTGAGGAAAATTGTCCCTGAGCTAACACCTGTGTCAATCTTCCTCTGCTTTGTATGTGAGGTGCCACCACAGCATGGCTTGATGAGTGGTGTGTAGATCCACCCCCAAGATCCAATGGACATGTGAACCCCGGGCAGCTGAAGTCGTGCATGTGAACTTAACAGCTGTACCTCTGGGTCGGCCCCAGTGAGAAGGTATTTTTAAAAGAAAAGTTGTAAAAGTCCCTTGAAAGTCCCTTGCATAGCCCATGATGTCCAGTATACAAAATTTGTGTACAGTAATTCTTATATACACTGAAATATCACTGAGCTACAAAGACAAAAGGAAAATCCCTATCAGATGTCTGCCTGCCTGCAGAGTTTCCTCGATTCTGTGTTTACATTAGGATTCTAGAACCCTAGTACACGCTTGTGTAGTACAGGATTCACCTTGCCCAAAGAGAGGTCTGGCCTTCGCCTTTGGCTCTTGTAAGGTAACTTCTAAGACCTTGGCATATCCTGCCTGATAACAGTGTTTTGTTTACCTGGGGACCTTGGGCCACACCAGATGGTCTATACTAACAATGTGATTTATTGTGGGGGATCTTGGGTCACACAGTATTAGTCTGACCTCTGGGGAGACTGGAGACTAAGGTCAGCCATGCAGGCAGTCAAACCTGACCATATGACCAAGCTCAATAAAAACTCTGGACGCCAAAACTCAGATAAGCAACCTAGTTGGCAATATTCCATGTGTATCATCACACGTTACTGAGAGAAGTCAGCACTGTCCACAGCTCCACTGGGAGAGGACAACTGGAAGCTCAGGCTTGGAACTCTCTGGGCCCTGCCCTATGTGCCTCTTTCTCCACTGATTTTAATGTGTACCTTTCATGGTAATAAAATGTAAATGTGAGTATAAGAGCTTTTAAGGAGTTCTGTGAGTGCTTCTAGCAAATTACCAAACCTGAGGGTGATCTTGGGACTCTTGAACTTGCAGTTGGTGTCAGAAGTGAGGATGGCCTTGGGGACTCTCAGAGTTTGCAAGGCAGATTTATTTGTTGTGAGGATTAAGCAAGATGATGAAGTGTATAGTGAAACTCCTCGGTAATGTGGAATCTCTCGTGATATTAGGTGGAGTTGGAATGTTGGATAGAAGAAGTTGATAAATTATGTTTGTTTAGCTCTAAAAATGTTTTCAAGCATTTTCAATCATGAAATTCTGAAATTTTTAAGGACAAAATATTAACTTTAGTATCATTAATCTCAGTTATGGTACTAAAAAATGGCCAAAAGAAGAACTCTATATCAATCACTAAAACTCCCAATTCTTTAGTCAATCCTATTAAAGGTCCTTTAGGCCTCAGAAGACTCATCACCATTTCTGGCCTATGGTACAGCAACTTCCGTTACTGACTTCCTTTAACTCTGCCCGCAGCTTCCAAAATAGTCCCTTTATTAAACTCTCCTCAGTTATGCCATTTGAGTGGCCACTATTTCTTTGCTGAACCTGACGCATACAATGATTAGCACTAAGGCCACAGGTGATTGCAGAATCTTCTCAACCCTGAGCTCTAGGTTATAACTATGAATTGATCAGAGTTGATGCTCGAAATGCATTTGTCACTCCTAGAGTTGAGATTTAATGGTATTCCTCTTGGTTTGAGCCTCTACCAAGAATCATAAAATACACACCTTATTATTGGATACTTCACTGCTCTCTCACTTCCAATTCACTGAGGAACAACTCGTAAGACCTCAGTTATACCACTCTCAGTGGCCTCAGTGATGGGAATTTTGGCCCAGTATATGTGTCTGTTAATATAACCTTGACAGCCACCAAGATGCCCTGTGGTTCAACGAACTTCTGTGTCATACCTCTTTGTGTCACCTGCTTCCATATTCCAAATGTCCTCAGAGACCAGGCAGGTAAGCTAAATAAGGCAGTGGATAAATGATAGGCTGGCATTTCAGAGTAGAGACTTCTGAAAATCCGCTCCTCCATAAAAGAAATGAGAATACTGGCAATATTGTCGAAATCAACTGTTCCAAAACTCTGGAAATTAACCAAGGGCTTAAAACAATTGGAAGAGCATCTATTCAATAAAAATGACTGAATCTCTGTGAGAACAATGACCTTTGTGGTGTTTTAACTTTCCCCATTCCCATCCCACTCTCAAAAAGAGTAAAATACTTAGGAATAAGTGTCACAAAAAAGTGCAAGATTTTTACACTAAACACTACAAAATATTGTTGAAAGAAAATAAAGAAGATCTAAATAAAGGAAAGACAGTGCATGTTCGTGGATCGGAACAATTAGTTTTGTTAAATTGGGCAACTCTCCCCAAACTGGTTTACAGAGTCAACACAATACCTTTCAAAATCCCAGGTGCCTTTTTTGCAGAATTGAAGCTGATCCTAAAATTCATATGGAAATGCAAAGGACCCAGAATATCCAAAAAATCTTGAGAAAGAACTATGTTGGAGGGCTCACACTTCCCAGTTTCAAAACTGACTACAAAGCTACAGTAAATCAAGAAAGTGTGGCACTGGCATAAAGATAGACATATAGATCAATGGAATAGAATTGAGGTTTCAGAAATAAACTCATACATCCACTGTCAACTGATTTTTAACAAGGGTACCAAGACAATTGAATGGGGAAAGAATAGTCTTGCAAAGCAAATGGTGCTAGACAACTGGATAACCACATGCAAAAAAAATAAAGCTGGACCCCTTCTTTACATCTAACAAAAATTACCTCAAAATAGATCACCAACCAAAATGTAAGAGCAAAACCTATAAAACTCCTAAAAATAAAACATAGGTGTAAATCTTTACCACCTTGGATTAGGCAATAGTTTCTTAGCTATGACAACTAAAATCACAAGAAACAAAAGAAAACATAGATAAGTTGGACTTAATCAAAATTTAAAACTTTTGTGCTTTAGAGAACACCACCAAAAGGTGAAAAGTCAACCCACTGGAGAAAATATTTGCAAATCATATAAGAGATTTGTATTGAAAACATACAAACAACTCATAAGCTCAACAATAAAAAAAATGCCCAATTAGAAAATGGACAAAGGATTTGAATAAACATTTCTCCAAGGAAGTTACACAAATGGCCAATAAACATATTAAGATTCTCAACATCATGGGGCATTAGAGAAATGAAAGTTAAAACCACAATGGAAAACCACTTCATATCCCCTAGGATGGCAAAATCAAAAAGAAGTTAAGAAGTATTGTCGAGGATGTAGAGAATTGAAACCCTCATTCATTGCTGGTAAGATTATAAAATGGTGCAGCCACTTTAAAAACAGTGTGGCAGTTCTTCAAAAAGTTAAACACAGAGTTACCACACAACCCAGCAATCCCACTCGTAGGTATATACCCAAGAAAATGGAAAACATATGTCCACACAAAAACTTGTACACAAATGTTCACAGCAGCACTATCTATAAAAGGCAGAAAGAAGAAACAACCCAAATGTCCATCAATTTATAAACAAATAAACAAAATGCAGTATACCCGTACAATGGAAGCTTATTCAGCCATAAAAAGGAATGAAGTACTGATACATGCTACAACATAGACAAATGCTGACAATACCATGCTAAATAAACGAAGCCAGACACAAAAGGCCACAAGCTCTGTGATCCCATTTATAGGAAATGTCTAAAACAGGCAAATTCACAAAGACAAAAATATAGATTAGTGACTGCCAGGGACGGGGGTGGGAGAGGAGGGTATGAGGTTTCTTCTTGAGGTGATGAAAACATTCTGCAATTAGATAATGGTGATCAATGCACAACCTTGTAATAAAAGCCACTGAATTCTACAGTTTAGAATGGTGAGTTTTTATTCCATGTGAATTAGATCTCAGTAAAGTTGTTATTAAAAAAAAAAGACAGTAGGCAGTGCTTGAACCTACAGCAAACTGTGGAGTCCAGGTTCCTTCTAAAGATCCCGTAATTCAGAAATATTTTAAATACAGCGTTCATCAAATAAAATACAGACTCAGACCTTAGGCCCCAAGAAGGTCTTCATCTCTTCACACCAGCCTTCTTATAGGCATTGGCCTCCCGATTTGGAAGGGGACAAGAGGTAGGGCCCTTCCCTCAGAAGGGTGCTATCACCTCTTGGTTATCACCTGCTTTGTCTCCCATATGTAGGACTTGGTCAGGAGAGCACCAAGAGTGAGCCTGGGGGGTTTCTCCAGCCATGGTACACCCTTCTCCGGGCACGCTGCCTGACCTGGGAATACTGATTCCAATTCTACTCCCACAGACCTGCTCAATCGAGTCTAGCCCAAGCGTCCTTCCGACCTTCTTGGAAATCTTGAATCCTCTCAAAACCAAGTCCCAGCTTCCCCAGGAGCTGCCCAATCCCTCTAATGTTCCTTATTCACCTGTGGAGACGTGCACCTTATGCACATGAAGCACACCTGGCCACGGGAAACTTCAGCCATCACACAGGGTTGCAGAATAATACTCCTCTCATAATAAGCACTTAAATCCTCAGTTTACCAAAAAATAAAATTGACATAGACAAAACTTTCAAGAATTTGTGTGTGTGGGGGCGGTATGTGTGCCTGTGTGTGTGTCTGTCCGTCTGAAGTGAAATGATCCTAGATTATAGACATTTTTGACTAATATCATTTAACAGTCATCCCTTTTCAAGAGGCTAAAAGAAAGGCTGAAAATCTCTGGAAAGGCAGCTTGGACCAAACCTGAACCAAATCCTGAAAAATCTGGTTTCTAACCCAGTGTAGGTCTTGGAGCAGGTCATCTCTATATAAACGTCAGTTTTCTAATCCGTGAAGTGAGAACGATTGCATTCAGCTCTGCCGAAGTCACAGGTGATCTTAAGGATCTAATTGGAAACAAAAATTGGTTCAAAAGTACTTTAAAATTTGTAAAGCAACAGACAGATGTGGGGTTTCATTATCTTTGAAATCATGATCCTATGAAAATTTTAACAGGCAAATAAAAATGGTAATAACTAGAATAATTCCTTGGTTATAGTGAAGCACTGTTTTGAAGGGAGGAAGAAGAATACTACTGAATGCGTTATTTATTTTCCTATATATTTTATATATAAATTTCCTTCCTAGGCTACAGGGTAGTTTGTAAATCAGTGGCATACGACACTTCTTATCATACCAATCACACCAAAGTTGCTAGAACTGTTAGAGGCATTCATTGATGCCAATGAAGGGCGTCCCACTACAGGATGGTCGAGGGGTGGGTTCCTTTCTCCACCTCGCTTCTGACATTATTGTCAGGAAATTCACACAGTACAAAAACACGTAACAGTTCTATCGTACTTTATTCCTATATTACCTTTCAGTGCTGCCAGCTATTAAAAAAAAAAAGAGTCAAAACTACATTTTCAGAGAAGGAAGAGGGAAAGGAGGTAAAATTCCCTACCACCTCTACAAGAATGTTATGGAAATGATGAGATGTTAATTCTAAAAGGTATTTTACATCTTCCTGTAAAAGTACATTACAAATATTAGTTGTTATTTTAATGCTTTTTAAAAAAAAAAACCCAGGTAAAGAAGAGTAGCAAGTTTGTTAACTCAGACCCATTGCTGCATAGCTGATGGGATGTTTTTTGGTTTTGCCGTCCAGGATTCCACGCCTCAGAATCTGAACTGGACAGGAACCCAAATAACTTGTTGGAAACACACAAATCTGTGAGTGGTTCTGCCTGCGCCTCTTCCTAAGCTGACCCAGGTCAGCTAAAACTGTGGGAAAAGGTGAAGTAGCCCCACTGGGCTTCAGAAGAAGAAAGCTCTGTTTGGAGCTCCTTCCCTTGTGATGTGGGTGGAGAGGAAGCCTGCGTGGGAGGGTGGGCTGGGACCCACCAAGGCGAGACACGGTTCCTGCTGTTCTTGTGAACTTCCTGGAAGCCTTGAGAGGTGACACACAGTATCTGGAGGGACAGTGCGCCAGTGAGCTTTGGCCCTACCCAAGGCCGCCTGCCAAGTGAACTGTTTTTATTGTTAGCAAATGTCACTCCACCCAAGGCAGGATTTCCAAAGATTCCTTGGATGAATGGGAACTTCTGGTTGCTCCTTGTTTTCTGAAGTGTGTTATGACAGGCATTTGATCTGTTCCTCCTTTGTAATTCAGGAAAAGTTCCTCAGGGCCTAGAGGGTGACCTTTAACAGAGAGCCCCTACACTGTTATTTCTTGACAGGCAGTTTCAGCGTGTCTGATGGGTGGATAGATTCATTTTCTCAATGTGTCAATGTTTTAGGCTGTTCAAGGAGGAAGAGAAAACCCATCACTGTTCTGGATATTTCCTTGTTTAATTACGAGCCCCCACAATAGGAAGATGGGGCAGGTTGAGATTGGGGAAAGCACTGAGCTCGGCCAGAGGGCCCAGGGAGTGAGGCAGGGCCAGCAGGTACCATCACTGGGGGCTGACAGCCTTCACCAGGGTGCTGGCTTGTGTTGGATTTTTAGGGGAAAGGCAAGCCTGTCCTTATTCACTCCCCCTACACTCCCTACAGCCATCTGAACCTCTGCCTCTGGCCAGGAAATGGGGCAGGAACATCTGGGCCTGGCATCTGCTCTGGGGCTGTGTCCTAAGGGAGCCAGGGGTGCATTGGTGCATCCAATCCTGAGTTCCAATTGGCTTTGGGGCAAGGGCTATACCCCACCCCACTCCCATTCCAGAGCAAATGTAGCAGTCTGGAGATTTCAAGCAGGGGGGCCAGCAGGCGTCACACCTGCTGTCACAGTTGCCTGCTTTTTGCTTCCAGTAAATTTTAGACATGCCAGTGGTGGGCGAGGGCCGAGGCAGCCGTGGCGGCATCTCCCGGCAGGACCACATCAGCACCAGAAACACAGCGGCTTTGCCAGGAAGCTAATCCCACAGTGTGGGTGGGTGCGGGAGTGGGCCTGAGCTGAGCCTGCTCCTGCCTGCGGAGCAGCTGCCTGCCGTGGGAAGAGCTGGGTCTGGGGCAGCAGGAAAGCAGGTTTCCGAGTTCCAGCACTGTCACTTTCCAGCTGCATGACCTTGAGAATGTTACCTAACCTCTCAGGGTCACGTTCCTTCATCTGTGAAATGATGATAAAGAGAACAGCTACATCAGACAGTTGGTCATAGTGAGGAATAAATGAGATAGTACATGTGGAATGCTTTGTAAACAATCGTAGCTGCTAACTTGTAGGGCAGGTGCTGTGTGCCTGGTAACGTTCCATGAACTTCACATCTCTTGAGTGGAATCCTTACCAACTCTTTGAAGTAGGTTACTATTATTACGCCCATTAAAATGGGGTAACACATAAGGAAAATTGGGCACAGAGATATTAAGTAACTTGCCTATGGTCAAACTGTCACTAGACAATGGAACTGGCATTTAAACCCAGGTAGTCTGATTCCAAGGCTGACCTCTTATCGCAGCATTCACACGATATGGTGGGAAATTTCAATGTGCAAGTTCATCTTCGAGGCTTCCTTCTTCCTTGACCTAACACTCAATCAGTTGCCGAGATCTATAGAGTCTATTAGTGTCTCATATTTGTCCTCTTGTTTTTATTCTCTCAAACTCATTACAGCGGTTTTAAACCATGGCCTGAAACTTTTTGACACTCCTCTTATTTGAGAGGAGTCTGTATCCCCCTTCCCTTGAATCCAGGTGGGCTTAGACCAACAGACCAAGGCAGAAGAGATGACATCCGACTGCCAAGGCCAGGTCATTAAAGGCCATCATTCTCTGGTACCCTAAGCCACCATGTGAGAGGTTTGACTTGCCCGAGGCTGCCATGCAGGGAAGGCCACAGGTAGGCATTCCAACCAGCAGCCTTCCAGAGGCCAGCCTTCCAGTTTTCTCCCCCAAGGTGCCAGATACGTGAGTAGAAAAGTCATCTTGGAAGTGACTCGCAACTCCAGCTATTCCAGTCCCAGTCATGTGAGTCAGCTCCAGTCTTTCCAGCAGAGGCGCCCGAGTGGCAGCAGAGATGACCATACCTACTGCATAAAAAAATAGTTACTGTTGTCCGCCACTAAGTTTGAGGTCATTTATTGTACTGCAGTAGATAACTGGAACACTCATTACGTCCCAAACCACACTTGACCCTGCCTCCTGTGCCCCCTCCTATATTTCTGCCTTTCAGTTAATGGCATCACAAGTCACCCAATGGGTCCCAGAAACTTTCATGTTCCATTTCCAATTAGTCACCAAGTTCTGTTTCTTCCATCTGTTTCCCCTTTCCACGGCCTCTGCCTGACTTAGTTCAGGACCTTACCACTCCGCTCATCTACAGGCAACCGTCTCCTAACTGACCGTCTGCCTTGAGTTCCCTCCCGCTGTCTGTTCTCCGCAGTGCGGCTGGAACTGGACTCTGCAGATTCACTTAGGTCTGATCAGTCTTGGCCTTACTGAAAACTCTCTAAAGGTTCCCCACTGCTGCCAGAGGATTACGAGACCTTCACGGACAGGCAGCCTCTCTCCAGCCAGCCATGCCCACAGCCCAATGCCCTGTGCTCACACCTGGAGCTACTCACTCTTTCTAGAACATGCCAGGCACCTTCATGCTTCTGTGCCTTTATCCATGCTGTTCCTTCTGCCTGGACTGCCCACACCTTCATACCTCCCCCATGTAACATTTTTTATTCTTCCAAGGCCTAGCTCAGATATCACCCTCTCTGAAGCTGCCCCTCCACCAACCCCAAGCAGAGCAAACCATTCCTTCTTGTACATTGCATTGTTTCCCAGTCTGTGTGTCACTTTCGTAGCACTTATATCTGGTTTGTTTTTACACTCTGCATCTCCAGGGCCTACTGTGGAGCCCACCTGGCATCTGATATGTATTCTATCAATGCTTCCAGGATTTCCACTGCTACTGCTCTAATTTGGAGAATAATCTTCACCCTAATACAATTGGCCTTCTTAAAATACAGCCTCCAGCAGCTCAGCTCCCCCTCCAAAATTTAGGTGGCTGCCCACTGACTGATGACAGAACTCCCTAGCGTGACATCCATGACCTACACCTGTGTCTTTGGGTCAAAGGAGACTTGGAGTAATGATCAAACAGTTGAAGTCATCCAATAAGTTGGGTGGGTTAGTGTGGTGCCCACTTCTATGCTGCTTCTGACCCCATCTCCTCTTATCTGTACCCAGATATTCTCCAGCGTGGCACCGTCTTCAGTTTTGGAATTTCTACTCAAATGTTTATCTTCCTAATAGTCTCTTTCTCTGGACAAAGTCTATTCTTCCATTCCTGTGTTCTGTCATAGAGTCTCTGCATCAAGGCTCAGGAATGTCTGTGAGGTCATCTTTATTTCTGATCATTAGAGAGCACGTTCGCTTTCTTTATTGCCCATCGCCTAGGCAACGGCGTGTAGACACCTGAGACCAGAAGTACTGTTTCTCGCCTCCTTTCCAATGATCTTAACCTGAATTTTACTGTGCAACATGCCTCCTGCAATGCTCCTTTCTCTCTTATACTCAATACTTTCCATAGTCACTGGTTTTACAGTTTTATCTGAGTATTTCTTGCTCTATGCTATAATTCTTACAGATGGAATCCTGAAATGCTGAAATGGAAGTCTTTTTTTCTTTTCCTTTCTCTTGTTCTGTTATGAGCTATTTCAAGCAATTATACTCCCGTGTACTGGGAGTCCTATTTAAAACAAAGCATTTTGAGTAATTAATTTTGAGCTATCCAGTGAGGAATGATATTTAATAATTGTTTGGACATTCACAGTTCCTTTGTCATCAATGGCATTTTAAGTAAAAAGAAAAGTTATTTCAGGGCAAAAGGAGCATATGGATTTTAATATTTTAAGTAAAGGCAAAATAATGCTTAGAGAACCAATAAATATATCCTAACTTTCTCTGAGAATAACTAATTCTTTCCAAAATAACAGCATAGTTTGTTTCCATTTAAAAGAACTTAAACATCGACCAGCTCACATTTTGGTCCCTTTGGAGGAATGTTACACATATCTAAAATGTGTGTTAGAGAGAGAAAACCGGAATAAGCCTGAGCTTGAAAGTGGTGGTCACTTTTCAAACACAGAGCACTTGACAGATTTCTAATTCTCTTTCTTTTCTTTTTATGTGGCAAATAAAGACAGAATAAGCCAGTGCTAGATTTTGGCTCCAGAGCCAATGATGAAATATACATGTCCAGACCCCCTTTCCGTTTCCTGTTCGGCCCTCACTCCAGCCCCTGCACGTCTGCACCGCACAGAGGCTCAGACAGCTTTCCACTCTGGAGATTCTTCCCTGATCTGCAAAATGCATTTATTAACCTTATTGGAAAAACATTTTTTTTGTTTTGCTTCAACACATAATAGCATGTCTAGTAAAGTATTAAAAAAATGCTGGCTATCTTTTATGACATTAATAAGTCAAACGTTCAAGGCTTATTTTTCTCCTTAAGGCTTTCCAGTTACCTTATCAGCATTTCAAAATATCCAAAACAAGACCCAAGACCATAAACCCAGACACCATGAAGGAACAGATCAGATTTATCTACAAAAGAACGTAAAAATCTTAATGTGGCTTAAAATACAACTTTAACAAAGTTAAAAGCTAAATGGAGGTGTTGGTCCAGTGACATAGTGGTTAGGTTCACATACTCTGCTTTGGTGGCCCAGGGTTTGCAGGTTTGGATCCCGGATGTGGACCTACATACCGCTCATCAAGCCAAGCTGTGGCAGCGTCCCAGTTATAAAATAGGGGAAGGCTGGCACAGATGTTAGCTCAGGGACACTCTTCATCACACACACACACAAAAGATAAATGGAAAATTGAGGGAAAATATTTGTAGCACATAAAATATTAATATCCATACTATATGTCAAGATTTAAAAAGCTCTATATAAAGAGCTCATACAAATCGTAAAATAAAGTCAATCAAATTAATAGGAAAATAGCAAAGGGCATGAACAGGAAATTCAAAGAAATAAAAAAAATAGGTCAAATGGTTGCAAAATAAGAACAAGATAGAAGTTTCACCTGAGATGGGCCAAAATTTAAGATTGTTCATACAAAATGTTGGTAAGGATCAGGGGAGAGAATAGGGACTTTACCATAATGTGGTGAGAGTACCAACAGGTACAACTCTTTTGCAGGTGAGTTTGACAAAATCAAAATTGTAAATGCACATACATTTTTACCCCCACAGTTTTATTCCTTGATATCTATCCTACAGAAATAACTATATAACTATATAAAATAGAGTATATTTATAAGGATATTTATTCATTGTATTATTTTAGTTGCAAATAATTGAAGAAAATTTCAATATTCTTCAACAGGGGGCTATTTATTTTTTTTTATTGAGTTAATGATAGGTCACAATCTTGTGAAATTTCAATTGTACATTAGTGTTTGTCAGTCGTGTTGTAGGTGCACCACTTCACCCTTTGTGCCCACCCCCCACCCCACCTTTCTCCTGGTATCCACTAAACTGTTCTTAGTCCATAATTTTAAATTCCTCATATGAGTGGAGTCATACACAGATTATCCTTCTCTAGCTGGCTTATTTCACTTAACATAATTCCCTCAAGGTCCATCCATGTTATTGCAAATGGAATGATTTTGTTCTGTTTTGCAGCTGAGTAGTATTCCATTGTATATATGTACCACATCTTCTTTATCCATTCGTCTGTTGATGGGCACTTGGGTTGCTTCCGTGTCTCGGCTATTGTAAATAATGCTGCAATGAACATTGGGGTGCATAGGACTTTTGGGATTGCTGACTTCAAACTCTTTGGATAAGTACCCAGTAGTGGGATGGCTGGATCGTATGGTAGTTCTATTTTTAACTTTTTGAGGAATCTCCATACTGTTTTCCATAGTGGCTGCACCAGTTTGCATCCCCACCAGCAGTGTATGAGGGTTCCTTTTTCTCCACAACCTCTCCAACATTTGTTACTATTAGTTTTAGATATTTTTGTCATTCTAACAGGTGTAAGGTGATATCTTAGTGTAGTTTTGATTTGCATTTCCCTGATGATCAGCGATGATGAGCATCTTTTCATGTGCCTGTTGGCCATCAGTATATCTTCTTTGGAGAAATGTCTGTTCACATCTCCAGCCCATTTTTTGATTGGTTTGTTTGATGTTTTGTTGTTGAGTTGTGAGAGTTCTTTATATATTATGGATATTAAGCCTTTGTCAGATATATGACTTGCAAATATTTTTTCCCAGTTAGTGGGTTGTTTTTTTGTTTCAATCCTGTTTTCATTTGCCTTGAAGAAGCTCTTTAGTCTGATGAAGTCCCATTTGTTTATTCTTTCTATTGTTTCCCTTCTCTGAGAAGGCATGGTGTCCGAAAAGATCCTTTTAATACTGATATCAAAGAGTGTACTGCCTACGTTTTCTTCCAGAAGCTTTATGGTTTCAAGTCTCACCTTTAGGTCTTTGATCCATTTTGAGTTTATTTTGGTGAATGGTGAAAAAGAATGGTCAATTTTTATTCTTTTACATGTGGCTTTCCACTTTTCCCAGCACCATTTGTTGAAAAGACTTTCTTTTCTCCATTGTAGGCCCTCAGCTCCTTTGTGAAAGATAAGCTGCCCATAGATGTGTGCTTTTATTTCTGGGTTTTCAATTCTGTTCCATTGATCTGTGCACCTGTTTTTGTATCAGTACCATGCTGTTTTGATTACTGTAGCTTTGTAGTATGTTTTGAAGTCAGGGATGGTGATGCCTCTCGTTTTGTTCTTTTTTCTCAGGATTGCTTTAGCAATTCAGCGTCTTTTGTTGCCCCATATGAATTTTAGGATTCTTTGTTCTAATTCTGTAAAGAATGTCGTTGGGATTCTGATTGGGATGGCATTGAATCTGTAGATTGCTTTAGGTAGAACGGACATTTTAACTACATTTAGTCTTCCAATCCATGTACATGGAATGTCTTTCCATCTCCTTATGTCATCATTCAGTTCTCTCAGAAAGGCCTTGTAATTTTCATTATATAGGTCCTTCACTTCCTTAGTTAAATTTACGCCAAGGTATTTTATTCTTTTTGTTGTGATTGTGAATGGTATTGTGTTCTTGAGTTCTTTTTCTGTGAGTTCATTATTGGAGTATAGAAATGCTACTGATTTATGCAAATTGATTTTATACCCTGCAACTTTGCTGTAGTTGTTGATTACTTCTAAGAGTTTTCCAATGGATTCTTTGGGGTTTTCTATATATAAGATCATGTCGTCTGCAAACAGCGAGAGTTTCACTTCTTCCCTCCCTATTTGGATTCCTTTTATTCCTTTTTCTTGCCTGATTGCTCTGGAACAGGGGGCTCTTTAAATACATTATGGTACATTGGCACAATGGAATTCTCTATTGTTCATTCAAAGTATGGGCTGGATCTTCCTCAAGAAATGTTGTGAACAGAGCAGGTCACAAAACTATTTACATAGATAATATGATCCAATTTTTTACCTAAAATTTTCAAATCACTTATGTAAGTGTGAGTGTGTATGTATGAAGTTCTTGAAGGATATATACCGTAGTGTCATTATCCTCAGTATGCAGAGATAAAAAGGGAACTCCCCTTTTAGCTTTATACTCTAAAAAATTGTTTAAAATTTTTACAGTGACATGAATTGCTTTCTAAATTTTTAATGAAAACAATAGAAAAAGAGGAACAATATCCAAAGAAAACTTAACTATATTCCTGTCATGAGTACCAACCCACTAAGATTTGAGGATCCCTAAAAGACCATATTTACCTTAAAATGTCAAGTTTGCTTTATGGCCTTTTCTCTTGGCACTGGAATAGACACGTAGGATTTTACATTTGAGGCTATGAGTTTCTTTTCTGACACTCTTCCCAATTATTCTGTGTTACTCATTTCCAGATACTTTATTCCCACGGAGGTAAATCTGACCCTTAGGGAAGGTCACCCAGAATAAACCAGTGTACACTCACTGGGGCAATGGGCTGTCAGTGCCCAGAATCAGGAGTCATAAAAGGAGTTAAAGAAAGCCAGCCAGATACCATGTCCCACAACCAGCTCTGAACGGGTGTTCACACACCTCACCAGCTAGGGCTGCCACCTCTTGGCCATTAACACTGAGGGCCAGCAAGCAGAGTATTCTGAAAAAGGCATTAGTGACACTCCAGGGCTTCTGTCACTGTAAGCACAAGAAATCAGGCTTGGTTTTCCTTGAGGACAAAGGCACTACCTTCCGGGATCACTATCAAGCTCACACAAGAGTCTGTGTGCCACAATTTTGTGAATGACCGAGTGTTGTTCTGATGTAAGGAATCTTTACTACTCACATTACCAATGTTCCAGCAGACTTTCTATTTTCTTGACTTCCCAGTCAAGTCTCTATTGAGTGGAAAGCACTATTGCGTTTATAGAAGATAGTCATTAGTTCTACGGACTGTTTATTTCCTTATAAAGAGAATTCATGACAATATCTCATGCAGACTGACCATTGGTGTGTTGGTCAATGTTTAACAACCAGCTCTCCTGGAGAAACTACGCCCTGGTTTGTTATATTTACCAATTTCCATAGTGTGGCTACAACTCCCATGGCTCATTTCAAACTACCAACAAAATTACACTGAAAATTGCAACTGAATCACACAATTGGGAAGAGATGCACACAACAGTGTACCATTATATAATATTTCTACCTCAGAAGCAGAGATAATAGTAAAATGTAATAAAATAATTAGAAAGTAGTGAGTTGCATGTAGACATTTGTTTTTATATAATTTATTTAATCATAAGTTTATGTAATTTAATTTCTACTGATGAATGGGTTTAACAACTGGCTTACAAAATTCCTGAAAATTTAACAACTGACTCTTGCAGGCTAATATACACAAGTCGGCTCCAACACAGCCAGCTCCCTGAGACTACCACACTGCTAGATATTTTGGATATTCTCTTTATTGGAAAAATTGCAGTCATTATTTCCTTAACATAAACTCAGACCACTCTATGTTTTGGACAATACAAATGCCTCCTTGTTTGTAGGAACATTGGTGCGTATGTCTGTATTCTTGCCTCGTTGGCCTTGGTGTCGGGGTTGGATGGCATAGTAGAAAAGAAAAGGCACGGATGTTGGAGTCAAATAGATCAGTACTGTTCTGTGTCAACGTGCAATTTAACTAAACTTTGGCTAGATTTAATGATATGTATTACCTATGAGATTGTTGCAAAAAGAAAGAGATAAAGCGGGTAAAGGATATACTTAGACAGAGAGCAAGCGTGAGGTTTAAGGATTGACACAGGTAAAACACATGGCTCATAACAGGAGCTGAATGCGCCTTAGTACCTTTTCTCTTTAACGAGCATCTTGATCACAATCCCCAGGGAACTGATGGGAGCCACTTAGACAGACCTGCAGAGCCGGGCCATGTCAGGACACAGCAGGCTGAACCCGGCTCTCTTTTCATTTTACCTGATTTGGGAATCAGGCTGGGAGAAACCGACTTTATCACTCTGATGCCTGGCAACGGTCTGTAGTTTAATCCTGCCAATTAGAGTTGCTATTGTGGGGCAGAAGATTCTTGAGATAGACCTGTCCCCGGTTTGTGGTGATAATGTTCCTTTGGGTCACCAAGGTTGGCTAACTAATGCTACTGATTCTTAGGAACAGTCTCGGCCTCACGCAGTTTAGCGGCCTCACGAGCTTATCCAAGGGGCTGGGCCTGCACCTAAGTGGGCCTGAGCCAAGTTGAAAAAGTTTTTAAACAGGAAAATGAAGCAGGGCAGCAATTTGAATTCTTCTCTAATTAATGGATCAAATCATATACTTTATACTTGTTAATGGATTTTTTTCAGAAGATCAGAAATTCATTCTAAAATGTATTTCAGAAAATAGGCAGGTGAAATTACCAAAAAATTGTCTAAGAAAAAAAAATACAGGTTTGCTCAGCTGTCCCAGGAAATAGAGCATATTATAATTAACAATAAGGTGCAGAGGTACTGGTTTGAACAACAACAAAACTTAGCAACACATCTAAAAACAGACGAAAGGATATATCACAATTCACAAAATGATAAATAAAAAAGAAGGATTCAATGAAGGAGGACAGCTGGGACGCCTCCCCTCACTCTACACATTCAAACCAAACTCCCTTTTCAAGTCCCGGCCGGGTTCCCATAGGCTCCAGTAAACCTTTTTGGGTCCACATCTCCTGAATCCCCACAGCTATAGAACTTGGTATCTCTACTGCTCAGTTTGCACTTTTGTCATATTCTGTCCTGTCGTCCTTTGTAGAAACTCAAATTGTCATACTTCAACATCTGCTTTTGAGGGCAGAGAGCACGTGCTGTACTTTTGTTTAAGCTTCACGTAGCAGGAATTCAGTTCATGAGTGGACACGTGAACCATTGAAGCAACAAAGGGATGAACAACTCTGGATTCGGGCCACGCACAAGTTCTGCAGTGCTCAGTGCCTCATCTAGACTTCCACAAGGAGAGTACATTGATTCAGCTGAAAAATGGGGCTTTGGGTGAATTGGATGAAGACAGTCAAATGGTGCAAACTTCCAGTTATAAGATACGTAAGTACTGGGGATGTAACGTACAACACGCTGAATATAGTTAACACTGCTGCATGGTATATTGGAAAGGTGCTAGGAGAGTAGATCCCAAAAGTTCTCATCACAAGGGGTAAAAAATTTTGTAACTAAATGAGGTGGATGGATGTCAACTAAGTTCTTGTGGGAATCATTTCACAATACATGCCTGTCAAGTCATTACGCTGTATGCCTTAAACTTATACAGTGCTGTGTGTCAATTATATCTCAATAAAACTGAAGGGAAAAAAACAAGACTTTTGCTATAGGTGTGTTTTATTGGCCTGGGGCCACTGTGACTGGCATCTCTGGAAAGTGATCTGGCTGCTCCTAACAACTCCTCCTTATCCACCTGGATAATAAAATAGCCAAGAAAGGACTCCTGGTACTCATCTGAGATCTTATCCTTTAACTTCTGTTTTTTCTTTAGTTCTTGACTCCTCTAGGACAGTGCTTTTCAATGTGTGGTTGTTGGATCGCCTCATCAGACCGCCTGTGGCCCAAGGTAAATATGCAGATTCCAGGGCCCCATTTGCAAGCTATTGGATCAGATTCTTGGGGATGGGGTGAGGCCTGCATCTCCCAGTTGACTCATATACCTAAAGTTTGAGAATCTCTTATTTAGAAGAGAAGAGAGGGAAGGAAAATAAATGTGTTGCATGCTCCCATATGCCTTGGTACTGTATTTAAGATGCCTCCTTTGATTCTCACAATACCACTAAAGGTAGATTTTATCATTTTCTTTCAGTGCGGAGTCTCAGACACCAATGTATTGATGAGACAAATTGCCACAGGCCCCTCAGTGAGTTAGTACTAAGGCTGGATTCCAAAGCATGTCCATCTGACCCTCCGTCCTCAGTTCTTTCCATGACAACACACTGCCTGCCACACTCTTACCCAGAGCACCTTCCCATTTGCATGCATTCGAAATCCCAGGTTCTGGCTGATATTTTCTATAATGACCCAAAATGACCTCTGAGATGCTACTCCACAGCTCATTTTCCATAAGAGCTAAATGCTCAAAAAGCTCCTGGGAATTCCTCATCTACCTGTGGAGGCTATAGGAGGCTATGTGCTTATACCCTCCCTCCCAACTGCAACACCATGTGAGCTGGGTAGTATTCCTCCACACCTGCCCCTGACACACACACACACACACACACACACACACACGCACACATGATTACATTGTGCCTTAAAGGACAGTCACTCCATACAGACGCATGCTGCCATGGGAACATGGGCATAGCATACGTAGCTGGTTCTCCTCTTTCCTTTATAGATATTTTCAAAACAGTGTTTCTTTGGTGATATCTTTTTTAGGCTCCTTGTTTCCCTGACTACAGGCTGAGAAGGATGAAAAGCCTCTGGTGCTTTTCGTAGATTTTTCTCCACTGAGCTTGGTGGCTGAATGACTGTATTCCTAGTCCTGACTTAAAGTCCATTGTATTAATTATATCATTCATCTGTTTGCAACTGAATCTCAGAATACGTTTGCATAAAACACGTCCCTGCTCAAGAATTTAGGACCCAATCCTCCTCTTTACTGTGTCAAGCTCAAGCTCCTCTCCTGCTCTCAAGGGCCGGTGTTGCCCCACCCATCTCTGCACAAACCTTCCTCTGCCACCTCTGTTCCAGACCCAGGTGATATTTCTGACCTCTCTGCCTTTGTTCATACTGGGTCTCATGTGAGGCTCTAATTCACTTCCTAACTAACTCCCTATGTGATTTTGAGTGAGTTGTTAAAACTCTCCAGGCCTGTTTCTTCATTCACCATAAAGAGGCCCTGTTGATCATTGGAGCTACCATTTACTGCCCTAAGTATTTTACACATATTCTCAAATCCTCCTAAACATCCTTGAAAAGGGATATTATTGTTCCCATGATACAGGTGACAAAACGGAGACAGAGAGGCTAAGTAAATTGCCCAAAGGTACACAGCTAGTGAGGAGCAAGGAAAGAATTAGAATCTACAAAAGGAGAACTCCTTGTTTTCTTCTACCATTCTCCTCACTTCTGTGACCAGATGTGTGGGTTTTTTTCGCCACAGTGACCAATTCTCCAACGCCAGGTTGGCACCCTGTAATTCAATCCAGTTCTGACACTGTCGACCTGGAGTTAGCATTCAGATCCCACAAGTGATGGGCTCTGGTCCACAAGACTGCCCCCCAAATTCAGATCCCAATTGCACATCCCAGGTTGTTACCTGCACTTCTGACTGACTGGTTATAAATCGGAGTTTCGAGGTCCCCTCCTCACGTTCGATAATTTACTAGAATGGCTCATAGAATTCAGGGAAACATTTACTTACATTTACCAGTTTATTATATTACAAAGAAGATGATAAAGGATATAGATGAACAGCCAGATGAAGAGATAAAAGGTCGAGGTGTGGAAGGGTGCCAAGCGTGAGAGCCTCTGTCCCTGCGGATTTGGGGTGTACCGCTGTCCTGGCACGCGGACTCATTCACCAACCAAGAAGCTCTCTGAACCCCATTCTTGAGGGATCTTTATGGAGACGTCATCATGTAGGCATGATTGGTGATTAACTCAATCTCAGTCCCTCTTCCCTCACTGGAGGTTGCAGGGAGTGGGGCTGAGAGTTCCAACCCTTTAATCACATGGTTGGTTCCCCTGGCAACCAGCCTCCCATCCTCAGGGACTTTCCAAAATTCATCTCATTAAAATAAACTCAGGTGTGGTTGAAAAGGGCTTCTTATAAATAATCAAATCCTTTCACCTTTATCTGCTCTTATCACTTAGGAAATTCCAAGGGTCTCAGGAGCTCTGTGTTCAATATACATTTGGTCCACAAATTCTTTGATACTCCTCCTTTCAAGAATTGGAGCTTAATTCCTCTCCCCTTGAGTGTGGGTTAGACTTAGTCATTCTCTTCTAATGAACAAATATAGTGGGAGTGGCTGCATGTGACTTCTGAGACTACAACTTAAAAGGCATTAGAGCTTCCTCCTTGCTCTCCCTCTCTCTTAGATGACTGGTTCTGGGGGATGCTGGCTGCCATGTTGTATGGACACTCAAACATCCCAATGGAGAGGTCCACACGGCAAGGAACCAAGGTCTCCTGCCAACAGCCAGCAAAGAACTGAGAGCTTCTGCCAATAGCCATGTGGGTGAGCCTTCTTGGAAGAGGATCTTCCAACCTCACTCAAGCCTTCAGATGACCGCAGCCCAGCCAAATCTTGATTGCAGGCTCGTGAGAGACCCAAAGCTACAACCACCCAGCTAAGCCACTCTAAGATTCCTGACCCACAGAAACTATGGGCTGTTTTAAGCTGCTAAGTTTGGGGCAATTTGTTACACTACAATAGATAACTAATATACAGGCCTAGCTACAAAACATCCCAAGCAATATTTCACACACATTATCTTTTTTCCCCCTCATGTACGTCGAAGTGAATGATTCTGAAGCTCTAGAAGGCCTCAAGATGGAAGGAGCTAGGATCTCTGAGTTACTTGGAAGAGAGGTACCCAAAAAGCCATACCTGTTGCATTAAACCACAGGCTTGGGGCTTTTTTGTTAGATTAGCTACTGCTACTTCCTCTGTTAATCCACCCTCCTTTTTAATTCTCGTGGCATTTAGTGTTCTTTACCACATATGATATAATTATCTGCATAAATGTCTTGTTTCCATTCTAGACTACAAGTTGCTCTCTTTTTTAAGTGAATATCGAATGAGTGATTAGAAGATGCTTGGCCAGCAAATCTCAATAAATTCTCTCAATAACCCTATAAAGTAGATTCTGATGTTTCAGATGTGGAATCCGAGAGAGGGAGATTAAGTGATTTGCTCAAGATCACCCAGCCCAGAAGAGGCAAAGCCAACAAGTGTTCTGATTCCCAAACTCGAGCTCTCAGCCACTCTGGTCTGCTCCCTCCCAGGTTCCCTGCGTCCCACACAGTGCCCAGCAAAGTCTCTTGCATATAGTTGTGGTTTAATTAATGTCTGTGACTGCATGAATAAGTGGATGAACAAATGGTAATATGTTGAGGGAAAATGTCACGAAAGGTCACCAACAGTCAAAAAACTCTGTGTCCTGAAATCTTCGCTTTCTCGTACAAATGCCCCATTTACTTGTATGCCTCTGAACTTTAGGGTGTTAGAGGCCAGGACACAGAAAGAGATTCATTCACGGGATGAAAAGCATGCTTAGAGAATGCTAAGAAATTCTTCATAATGTCTACATTTTTAGACAAAGAACCACAAGTGCTTCAGGACATCAAACAAATTCAGAACTTTTCTGAAGAGCCGACTCATTAAGGAAAGCTGCCGAAATCCACAGGCGTCTTGAAAGGAGAGGACAGTCACCACGGTGCCCACGGGTGCCCAATTCTCTAGAAACCTGCATCCACTCACGGGGCCTGGCCGGGGATCCTCAGCAGCACAACAAAGACCGAATTGTTCTCTCCAGAACAGCACGATAATGCAGTGGAAGAGTGGGTGCCCTGTGTACTGAGGAAAAAAGGCAATAAATGAGTCCCTGGCACCACCACAACAGGTCAGCCTTAACAAAGATGGGGACAGAACTCTCTGCCAAAAAACCAGTCTCAGCAAGCTTGCTCTATGAGTGAAAACTCTATCAGATTTAAACTAAAAACAGCTAAATTTCCAAAATATGCAGCAAGTGCCCATGGGAAAAAGAAGACTCTCCCTTTCTAAGGAGAGTAGAGAAGTAATGCACACTCTCACACGCTTTCAGTGAAAGCAAAGCCCGGGTCTCCCTTTCTGATTTGTTCAGAATTAGCATTAGCTTCGAGTCACCGGCCCATCTCCCCCTCAAGTTCACACCTGTGTCTATTCGAGTTCTCCCAAAGGAAAGCTTAAACTTTCCTTACTGCACATTTTTTTCTGAAATGAAAAATGTTGGAAGTGGTTAGCTTTGAGGAGAGAAAGGGGGCTTGGAGCAGAAGGAGGGAGACATTTATTTTCCCTTTTTCCCTTCTTGTATCAATGTTTTACCATGCATACTTATTCATTTTACTTTTTTAATGTTAGAGTTCATCAGAGTGAGGATTATGACCATTGGGTCTTCATTTTTCTATTATTCTGTTTCAAAAGTAATAAAATATTATTTTTTGTAAGTTTCATAACTACAAATCTCTGCACTTATTGTTCCCATAAACGAGAGCCTTGCTTCTCAGAGAAAAATCCATTCAGTGCGTGTTCCTTGGAACATATTACAGAACACCTTCACTGAACAGAAAAAAAAAATGGCTCACTGGGTTTTTCTGTAATTTTAATATTGCTTAAGATGGCATAACTGTCTATTATTCTTTTATATAGATTCGTGGTTTCTAACTCAGGGTCACTTTTCCCCCAGAGGACATTTGGCAATGTCTAGAAACATTTTTAGTTGTCATAACTGGGGTGGGGGGTGGTGTCTTTCTGGCATCTAGTGGACAGAGGCCAGGAAGGCTGCTAAATATCCCATAGCACACAGAACAGTCCCCACAACCAAGAATTATCCTGTCCAAAATGCCACTAGTGCCCAAGTTGAGCAGCCCTGATATCGATATGATGACTCCATTGTACAATATGTAGAAATTCACCCTTAAATTGTGCTCACAGAGTAACTGACTACATGAGAGGAGGGGGGAAATCATCTCTCAATTGTTTGGATGACCCACCAAGTGTGAGGCTGAGATTGGCCAGAGTTGTGGCCAGCTCTTTGTATCTGTTCTTCCAGGACATACAAGCTGCTCGATAAATGCTTCTGAATAGAACTGGATCTATTCTTTATTTTTTATTCATTTATTTAACAAGTATTTGTTGAATCTCTGCTATGCCATCAGGTGGACACAACTCGTAAGAGAAATCATTCTCCAACCATGAGCACATCTGCTCTTAATAAACAGAGAACTATCCAGCCCATGTCTAAATATGACAATCAATATTTTGGCCACGATGTGTCTTTGGAGAACTGAAATGAAATGAGACTGAAACTGAAATGTTTAGATATCTTACATATTAAACATGCGTACAATTAATTTCCAGCATGGCTGATTTTGCCCTGCAGTCGTTATAAATAAGCTCCTATCCCTGTGGGAAAGCCAGGTGCTCAAGGGGCACCAATTCAAGGGGCTAAAGGAGGCTAAGCAAGCCAAGTAAGAATGTAGGCCTGGGACATGGACGGCAAGAGTCTCTGGTACTTTCGCTTTATATTTCTGACTGGTCCCCGCTCTAACCAGTTGTCTTAGGACAGGAGGTGCTCTGGGACTTCCCTTGGCAGCTAGAATAGCCGGAAGGACATGAGCGTGTGGTCCCAGAGGATGAACTTGGCTCCTCACTCTGAACGGAGTCATTAGGAATGTTCCAGAACTATCCCTTCCTGCAAAATCATGAATCCACACTCAATTCTCCCTCACCAAAGTAAGCCTCATAAAAATATTCTCCCTTAAACTTAAAGAAACCCCAGCAGGATGGATTCTCTCAGAAGTTATGATAGTTTTAGGATTATTGATCCATGAACAATTGAATTCTTTGAATTGGTGCCTAAGAACAGAAAAAAGCCCCTGTGCTTTTTTACAAGTCCCTGTGGAATTTCCCATTCCAATGAAAGCAAGTTACGCTTTTTTTTTTTTAAATTTAGCGAGAGCACCATTTCCAACCACCAATGTAACCACTTAAGACAGCTTTTTTTGGTTTTGTTTATTTATGATTCAGAAAAATATTTTTTCTAATAACAACAACAAAGAAAAAATGCAGCTACAAAGTACTAAGATTAGAAAGACATATTTGCAAAAAATATATTGCAAATGTAATTCTCTCCTAGTTTTGATTGCCTTCAAGGAAAACTTTAAGTCGGAAGGGCGGCGTTGATACCAACTCAGCTGGGCCAAAACTAAAGCTGACCCCAGTGCTGGCCAAACCCACTAAGCTGAGGTCAAAGCCCATCCAGCCTGACCTCCCTGCTGGACAGGAGTCAGAGTAGGATTCAGTCTATCTCAGACCATTCCAGCTCTGACTGCTCCTGATTGACCCTGCCTCTCCCTCCCCATGGAGCTTAGCTTAGAGCCCAACTCCACTTCTGTACGTGACTAAAGCCCTGGTCAGGGCCCAGAGTCTACTTGTCAGTCTCAAGGTTTGGGGTGCCCTGGTCTGGCCTGAAAATAGCCCAGAGTGTTTGGGGCAGTAGCAGTGAATGCCGGGCCCTGGACCAGCCAAGGAGTCCCAGATCAATCCCATAGCTACTCCAATCCAAGGGCTTTAACTGGAACCAGAAACACTATGGCAACGCAGCAAACCACCTGCCCGGCTGCATTCAGCCCCAGTCAGTCACAATAGGTGTCCAGAACCCCTGGTCCTGTGTAATCAATCAAAGACAGGCAACTTCCACTAGAACTAACGACCTGGGCAGGCTGTCTGGCTTTAAATCATGCCTGTGTCATTTCGGAACTATGGAACGAGTTAAACCTCAGCATGCTCCTTGACTTTAACTCATTCCAGTTTCTCAATGAGAACAAAGAAAACAGCAGAAGTTATCCGTCAGTAATGCAATATGCTTCACACTGGGCTAAGTACTGTATTTTAACCCTTGACTCAGAATTTCCTTTCACTTACAGATTTAATGTAAATCCTTTGTCTTGTTAAATGATGGCACACATATTTGTTTTTGTGTTTTTACTACGTTCTGGGCTTACTATGTGCTGAGCAGTGTCCTAAGTGCTTTATAAACATGAATGTATTTATATGTATGTATTTATATATGTAATATGTACATTTATCAGAAAGTGTGCATTTTATGGGGTTGCATAAATTCCAACAAAGGGTGCACTCTTTAAAAAAAGTTTTATTTGTGACTGAACTTATTTTTTAACATTTTTAATTGCTGAAGTAATGTGTGCCCATTTTAAGAAAGTGTAGATAGATAAAGTTTTATAAAGAAAAAGTGAACAATTTTGTCCCCTTCCATATCCATCCTCTTGAGCTGACACCAATTGGTTACAGAGTTGGGTAAGCCTTCTGAAGGGAGTACTAAAAAATGTTTTTGAAACCCAAGTTTCGAAGCAAACAATTACGTGAGATAAAGAATAACATTCTTATAAGACAAGAAAAAATTAAGAGGTGAAGTGCAAAACAAGATAAACGAAAAGAATCGTGCCCTCAGCATGGAAAGAGGCTATAGCACAGCTGTAGTTGAATTTTTAAATTAATGCTGTTGACATAGGAAGTGGAGAACAAACCTTAAGTCAGCGAAGACCTGGGAGGATGGGTGGAGAAGATAACATGAAATTTTTGGCCTTCCATAATTGATCAGAGAGTTTCTAATCATTAAATAGAGGTAGTGAGCGCCTAGTAGTTCCTTTCAGCAGATATTTCAAGAGTTTAGTCACATGTCCTTTTGAAAATAGTCCAGTTGCCTTCTGCTCACATACCCCAAGGATCTTTGGGATTGCATACGAACAGTCTGCAAACGTAAAAAGGAAATCTTGATTCCCCTGGAGAGAGGAATTGAGCGGCCTAAAAGGGAAATCTGGAAATAGTTTGTCCACGGAGACTCAGCATCTTCTAAGAACCTCCATTCTCCCCCGCGATGTGTGCGGGAGACATTTGGACCGACCTCCAAGAAAGCTTCAAAGCCAAGAGGGACTCACAGGTGCTCTGGAGAGTGGGAGCTGGGCTGGTCAGTGCCCAGGGGGTTCTTTGTGGAATTAAAACGCAGCACAACATAGCACAGAACATTCTGAGTAGAAGGATTAACTGGAAAATAGAGAAGGGAGTAATCAGGACAGAAAAATACTGTAAACTCTGCAGGGTCACCATTGCAACCCCTGGCATAAAGTGAAGGCTTCAGGCTCCAGGGACCACCCTCCCAGCTGCAAAAATGTTACAGACTGAGCATCTTTGTCTTCCGAGGAGACCAAAACAAAGATCAAATAATGGAGGGGGTGAGGAGTGGGAATATGGCACTCCCTGGCTCGTGGACCTCAGCGCTGCACATGATCTGGAAGCTTTGTTGTATCACATACTAATCAGTCTCTTGGCCTTTTAAAAATACACATGTTAATAGTTGTTTCATATCTGCCTAGAGAATTCTTAACCTCTCCCCATAGCTAATTAATAATTCTTAATGAGGGCAGGTGTCTTGACTTGAACTTCAAAATGTTGGAAATAATAATGGGACACAGTTAAGATGGTGTTTGTCCAAGGCAGTGGTGTGGCACCCTGGCTACACATTAGAATCACCCGGAAAGTTTTAAAATATTGATATCCATTGTCATCCATTGTCAGAAATTCTGACTTAATTGTTCTGTGGCAAGGCCAGGTTACCCATGTTATTTTTGGAAGTTCCCCAGGTAATTTGAATGTGCAGCTAGCCATGAGAAACACAGAGGTAGGATCACTGGAATCCTAGCCCTTCCTAAAGAACCACCCCTTCCTATGAGGTACACAGAGAAGAAAACAAAACACATAACCCTTTATCAGGAACTTCAGCCCCAAATCTCCCTGCAGCACTGTAGGGAGCTAGGCTGGGCCTAACGAAGAATGCTTTTGCGCGCACCTTCACAGCCAAAACCACAGCCAACGGAAAAGCTACGTCTTCATCTCCAGCCCCAAGTCCAAACCCAAGCCTCTGTTGTTGCCACGCCAACGAGAGGGACAGCCACAGCCGCCAGAAAGAATCAGGAGAATGAACAGGACACATGTGCAATTCATATTTCAACCAAGAAAGGATTCCTATTCCAAAATAGATGGAAATACAAATCACTAAGAAAAAGGCAACACAATGGAAAAATGAGCAAAGGATATAAACAGCTAATAAAAGAGAATCCTCTGAAGACCAACAAACATATGAAAAGATCCTCAGCTTCGCCAGTAATTAGGGAAAAGTCAATTAGAATGACAAATGAGATAGATGCCATTTCACACTTATCAGAATGACTAAAATTGTAAAGTTGGGTAATGCCAAATGTTAGCAAGGATGTTGAGCAACAGGAACTCTGATATATTACTAATGGGGAGTAAATTTGCACAGCCGCTTAGAAGAGCAGTTTTGCAACATCTGCTAATGCAGAAGATGCTCGTACCCTTCAGGGAATCAGTTCTCTCTTCAGGTGCATGCCGTGCAGACAGGAGCAGAAGGAGATATATACAAGGGTGTCCACTGCAGCAGTGCTTGCAATGTGAATAGGTTGGAGGGTTAATACAAATTGTGGACCAGATAATTGTGGTTGCATCATTTTACGATGAAATAGTGTACTCAGTTAAAATGGATAACATCTATATATTTCAGCACAGATTAATCGAAAACGTTACGTTCAACAAAAAGTGCAAGTTATAAGAAGTGATTTTCAGAATAATACCTTTATGTAAAATATTAAAACACACAATAATATATATACTCCTGAACAAATATGTGGAAAAATCATAAAAACATGAGCAGGAAAAATGCATATGAACAATAAGAAAGTCATTACCTTTGGGGAGAGGTTGGGGAGGCATTTCAACTGCAACTAAAATGTTTTCCTTTGTTTCTTTCTCCTTCCTTCCTTCCTTTCTTTTTTATTGTTATTTTTTAATCTGAAACAAATGTGGCCAAATGTTAACAACTTTAAAACCTGCATATAGGTAAATGTGTGCTGTTATATTTTTATCTGTATTTATTGTACATTTGAAATACTTAACTTTTTAGAAACATTTTAAGGGGAAGAAAAAGAAGCCATAAGTATCTCCTTCAATAGGAGATTTGGTGTATTTCCTCTCTCTTTCTTTAATACTGGGATGGCAAAAGAGCTGCGGTGGAAAAGCCCGCTGCTGGCTGCCAGCATCAAGGGGGTGGAGACTTCAGGGGGCCCAGGTGACCCATCCCACAGCCACCACATCAGGCTCCTGCTGCAGCATCAATGTCTATCCAGTATCTCCACTTTGGGAGAGATTTAGTCTGAATTCCAGAGTAACACACAAACCCTGGAGTGAAAGACTCTCTTTGCTTATGTAACTGGTGTTTTATGTGGGGTAACTATTTGAGTTGTGTTTAACCTACATTTCATGTGTTTCAGATGCTCTGGCCCCTATAAAAGATCAGCTTGTGAATCATTCACGAGCAAATCAAGGGAAAATTGGGAGCAGCTGGGGGGCCAGTACTGTGGGGCATCTGATGGACAAGGAAGCTGAGACTATAGAGGCAGAGGGGCTGATCAGAGCCTGCAGCTTGGGCACTGCTGGTGTCAGGACCCCACATAAAACACCTAGTCTCTATCCATAAAAAGGAACACCCTCTGGGAGAGAACTAGAAAAAGTTGAAGCTTTTTGCCCATTTCTTTTTCTCTCTGTAGTGTTGTTTAGTCTCTACATTTAAAATTTACAGAAACTAAACTACTATACATTTTCAGCAACCAGTTTATTTGAGGAGCCTCAACGTGAAGAAGGAAATATAAGAAAATGGCTTGATATATTTTTTAAGCACTGCTTTCAACCATGTTCTGTCAACTCATCCTTTCCAGCTTAGTATTAGACAGATTTGATATCTCTAAGGTCATTTTAGTTATTAAAATTTGTCCAAACTAATATCAGAAGGGATTCAAAGCTCTTCTCTCCTTCCCTGGGGTAGGCTTGGAATGTCTGTGTGTGGTTTTGGTGTGGGGGATGGGACCTGACTCCGATACTGCCGGCCCCTCCCTTCTCAGAGCTTAGTTCTCTTGCTGTGGTTTGGAAAGGGACCAAGAAGGCTTAAGAAATCTGCTCTGTGGCTGGTGACCCTCTGTTAGGGATGGGGGTCACCAGTACCACACTGTTTTGTTGTGATTCTCTCTGAAACTGGAGGCCTCTGTTAATTTTAGGACCACCAAGAGCCTATATAGTATCTAGGCCAATTAGAAACAGGAACCCCCAGGAACCTTCCGGAGTAGTGGAAATGCTTTACACCTTGTCTTGCTGTCCCCTAAGGCATCCACAGGAATAGTCCAGGTTCTTCAGTCAAGCCCCTCAAGCCCAAAGTACCACAGAGAGCAGACTGTTGGAGAACTTGAGCTGCACATGCATGGATTTTCCAGGCTCCATTACCAACCAAGCATCGAGGCAGCAAGATGCCTTCCCTGAGTCAGTGTAGCTGCCAGAAAGAGGCTGAGTCCCTCACCAACTCAGCTAAGGCCTTGCTTGAGGAACCTGTTCTACTTTAGTAAATGAAGGACTGGCCGGTGCATCCCGATGAATAATCTATCGGTAACTGCATCTGTGTTCTTTCAGTAGGGAGCTAGGGAAAGGAGGCAAAGGAATAAGGGGCCCCACCCACCCAGGTGGTAATGTCTACAGGTGGGAGAAGAAACAGTCCAGGCATTCATTCCAATAGCCATTTTGTTCTGTTTGTTTGTAGGGAGGAAGGAAAGAGTGAAGGGGAAGGAAGACATGACTGCTCTAATCAAAGTACTTTATTTTCAAGAAGGAGGGGGGCCGGCCCCGTGGCCGAGTGGTTAAGTTGGCGCGCTCTGCTTCCATGGTCCAGGGTTTCGTTGGTTCAGATCCTGGGAGTGGACATGGCACTGCTCATTAGGCCATGCTGAGGCAGCGTCCTGCATTACACAGCCAGAAGCACTCACGTCTAGAATATACAACTATGTAAGATGTTAGAAGAAGAAGAAAAAAAGAAGATTGGCAACAGATATTAGCACAAGTGCCAATCTTAAAAAAAATAAAAAGAAAGAGGAGTTACCAGGAAGTTACCTCTGGAGACAGGGTGGTCCCTTCACCTGACCACGTCCACTCCCTGAGGACTTCACTCTCCCCACCTGTCCTCATTTCTATAAAGGCTTGAGACTGACCCGTGTTTTAGGCTCCTCCCTACCGAGGAAGCTGTGAGCAACCTACCCCCAAGGTGAAGCTGGCCTTAAAGAGAGCATCATTTACGCCAAAGGGCAGGTCTGCTTGGCTCCTTGGACCTTTTCAGGGACCTTCCATTTCAGATGAAACTTGACATGTCTTAATCCCTTTCAATTTAGAGACCTTAAGCAGCTAAGCCTCCATTTCTTATGGGCTCTTATTTAAAATGGCTTTTAGCGTCAAAATTTTCAAACCTTAGAAGGGCCACCATATATGTCTCTGAATAGAAATTGATTGCAACTATATAGATTGTGAAATAATCCATGGGATACTTTGGTTGCACACTCTAATCCATGTATTAACAGTGTCTCAGGGCCAGCCTGGTGGTGCGGCAGTTGAGTGCGTTCCATTTCGGTGGCCCCGGGTTCGCCGGTTCGGATCCCGGGTGCAGACATGGCACCACTTGGCAAGCCATGCTGTGGTAGGCGTCCCATATATAAAGTAGAGCAAGAGGGGAACAGATGTTAGGTCAGGGCCAGTCTTCCTCAGCAAAAAGAGGAGGATTGGCAGCAGAGGTTAGCTCAGGGCTAATCTTCCTCAAAAACAAAACAAAACAGTGTCTCAATTTTTTTTTTCCTGAGAAAGATTCGCCCTGAGCTAGCATCCACTGCCAATACTCCGTTTTTTTTTCTTGAGGAAGAGTAGCCCTAAGCTAACATCTGTGCCAATCCTCCTCTGTTTTTTTGTATGTGGGACACCTCCACAGCATGGCTGGTGAATGGAGTAGGTCTGTGCCTTGGATCCCAACCCACGAATCCAGCCACTGAAGTGGAGCACTCAGAACTATAACCACTCGGCCATGGGGTTGGGCCCTCAATATTTTTTTTATGTTGCTGAAATGTTCAGTAGTCAATACGTGATCTGTGCTCTGAAGATGTTTCCAGCTTGCATCAGTCAGAAGTTACAGAACTGAAATACAGTCAATATAAATTGCATTTACACCTTGTAAATGCAGAGGCCCAGCTTCTGTGAAACATTGAAAATAACATCCTGAGGGTAATGCAGGATATCCAAGGAGAGATTTTGTTTCTTTATAGGGTCAATAAGATGCCTAGCTTCTTACCAATTAAATCGTGTATTTATTTTTCCCCCTTAGTTTAAATTTTCATGGCATTAATTTCTCTTTTAAATGTGCAGTCATTATTTACATTTTATGATACTCACGTTAGTTAAAATTCTTCTCCCCTTAAAATATTATCTTAAGAACCAAAATATAATGATCCCTGGCTTTCTGTTCAAGTTGTAAGGAGCAATTCAGAGAGGAAAGGATGAATCACAGTCATCTTCTCAGATGAGAGGCATGTGGATCTGAAACATTTATAACGTGGGCAGGTCAGGGATAAGCGCTCTTGAGAGTAATTGTATGTATGCAATTAGTAGGATGCACAGCCTAATCATATATAGAAAGAGTGACGGTTCCAATAACATAAGCCTCTCTAGCTAAATATACATCTTCCAAATGTCTCTGAAACATTTCAGAATGTCTGTCATTAGCAGTTAGCACAGTGGCTGTTTTAAAAGCTGCCATATCCCTTTGTAGAAGTGAGTGGCTGGTTCATTCTACCCATCTGGTTGTGACTCAGGCTCCAGTTTCCCACTAGAGAAAATGATGGGGGTTGAAAAATGTGAGAGAAAGAGAGGAGAGAGAAAAGGAGAAAGAGAGAGACAGGGAAAGAGAAGAAAAAGAGGGAGAGGGAGGGAGGGAAAGAGAGTTATGAATTCCAGGAACCCAAACAGAAATCCAGCTTTGGGACCCCCAAGCTGCTGCTGAGGTGACGACACCGGCAGATCACAGATGCTGGTGCATCACCTCACCTTAACTCTTCGGATAATTTAGCAGAGGCACCTTCTCTAGAGACATCGCGAAGTGACCAGGCTTGCTGAATCTCTTTTCTTCATAGAAAATTTTAAAGCACAGAAACTCCCCGGTTTTCTCTCCTGCACACCCCTGCTCCTCACTCAAAGGTCAGTGAAGACCTAAATGTCCTTCCAGCTGGAGCTGTTACTGCTGTTGCTGCTAGAAGCCCTTCAAGGAATTCTTCCTTCCCCAGGGCAGTTTGGATGCCTTTAACACTCATTCTACTCCGGGTGTCTATGAATTTTCTCAGTATCTTTTTATATTTTGAATAATTTATGCTGGGCTTTTAAGGTTTTATATGCTCCATCTCAGATTCTTTTTGTAACGTAAAGTGGAAATGCTCACATTTTCCCTACCTTCATTGAATTGATCCAGTTACTTGACGATAAAGCACGTTGTTTTCCAGGTGGAAACGTAAGTGAGATATTACTACCCCTATTCTCTACCTGGCCGCCTTCTTCCTCTCTGTAGTAGATGTGTGTTGTGTCAATTTAGCTAAATTGGGACTACATTTCCCAGAATTCTCCTCCTTGGACAGTTGGCTTGGATCAGAAGAGAAATTTTGTTTGAATTGAAGGCAGCATGGAGCAGCCATATTCTTTTTGTGCTCAGAAGGTTGGTGCAGGCACAGGGTGCTGTTGCTGCTCACACATGTCGTTGCAAATCTGGTGGCTCCACCGGTTGGTGTGGGGCAGTATGTAGGCCCACAGATCCTCCAGCTCCCACCAGATCTCCTGCATCAGCTTCTCTGACTCCAGGGCCAGGAGCACTCTTCTCTGTGGTAGAGGGCACAGCTTATCCTGCAGGTGACCTGTGTCGTAGACCTGGAGGCTCGTAGAGAGTTGAGAGTCCGATTCAAGGTTCAACCATTCATGCAGTTTCTGCCTCATCTGCCCATGTTCCCATTCATCTATGCTTCTCCTCCTTCAGGCCCATCCTTTCCTTTCTGACCGCCTGCCTTCAAACTGCAGTACCAGAAGTAGAAGCAAAGCCTCACAGAAACTGTTTGTCCAGCTCCCACAATCGCATAAAGTCAAATCTCTGAAATAAATCCCTTTTTTATCATGTCACCCCTGGTGATTCTGCTTCTCTGATAAAACCTCGATGGATACACTAGCTTTACTTGATTGGGTGCATTTTGGCAAATAAAGGAAAAAGGATTTAGGCTACAACTGTTAAGGTCGAATTTACCTGTCCCTTAGCCTTGCCTGGATGGGAAATCCCCAATCACACTTGAACATTTCTATTTGAGTCAAACACCTGGAATTTGAACCAACAGTGTTGTCAGCTTCCATCCTAATGCTCAGAGTGGTTTAAGGTTTTTTCAGCAATTTTGCGTCAGGTTCTCTGACATGAACAACCCCAGGATGGGTTAATGGAGCATTGAGCGTCCAGGGTATGACCTTCACCTTTGGGAGTGCCTGCTGCCAGTGTTCCATCAGAGCTGGCCAGTTCAGGGCTCACCGAGGCCTCTGATCTGCCCGCTCAGCCTCCCCATTGCATTACAGGATGTGTTAAGAAGAGGCCTTCTCAGGGAAAATAGAAATCCCGTTGGGCAGTCAAGCAGTGAGAATGAATTTGACTCTTCTACATGGGTGGGTCTGTTGATTTTAAAGGATATGTTTTAAATTATGAGAGTTGCCCAGAAGCCACAAAAATACATTTTGGTTACATGCATGTTTATGCACAGAGAGCTGGTGAGATCTGGAAAACACTTTAGGAAATTCTCACTATTGTTCCCATGGCTGAACTTTCCTGAATATAATGTCTTTTTTTTTTTTTTTAACATGAGCATTTCTTTTGGATCCGACTTAGGTATAAGGGTCATGACTTGTACAAGATCTTAAATAACCCCAAACCTAGATGAATAAGAGCAATTTTCAAACACAGCTGCTTGACAATGGAGATTGCCAATGTTCTTTTTATGAAAGGAAGGAAAGGATATCTTCAGAAATCTGTTTGCTTTCCCCTAGAGTTTGTTTTTCACTCAATCCAAGAATGAAGACTTATTTTTTGTTAACTCCACATAACCATCCTTGAAGTAATTTCGAGGCGGTCTTACTGCCTTAATCATCTTGATAGCTTAGCTAAATTATGCTGGATTTGTTACTGGACACAAACACAGGCTCTTTTATCCACTGCACAGTAGGGCCAATAACTGAAACGTCAGACTTATGGCAAGGAAAGCGTTTTTCTGTTATCCAAGGGCAGCCAGACAAGGAGATGGGTGTTAGAACTTAGATCCACCTCCCCAAAGGGAAAAAGGCAGGGGTTTTTATCTGGGGTTGTAGGTGAAGGAGGGGGAGCATGTGGCCTTGCTGGTTGGCACCTTCTCACCAGTCTACGTCTGGCTTTAAAGGCTGATTCTTGACATCTTGACGTCTGGATCTTGAATTTCTGGGAAAGACAGCCCACTCATATACTAAGGAGGGACAGAAAGACCTAGTTAGTTTTAAACAACAGTTGATTATGTGGAATATGCACAGCTGCAGTTAGCAAAGCTTATCTTAAAGTTTTTTTGCACTAGAGAAGACTTTAACTCCTTAGTTCTCAGTTTCAGATTCTGTGTAAGTTCGTGCAAATAGATTCCAGCTGGGCCTACAAGTGTTCAACTATATGATCCTGTCACAAAAAAGGTCATAGAAATGGAGGCCAAACATTACCCAAATAAAGGAGATTACATCTTTTGATGTTATCTTCCATATTCAGGTTCATCAGTGTGGATCATTACAGCCTTGCCTTTCCCTGGGCAGTATCAATTTGAAGATACACAGGGGCTCATGCATGTAGGAGTATTAGGTTATTCATACATATTACCTATCTTATACCCGCCTGAGTTCAATAATAATTAAGAAGTAGACACAGGTATCAGACAAATGAAAATAAAAATTACCAGCTTTATGACTGAGAAAGGCTAAATTAGAGGACATAGCCTAGTTGTGCAATAATAGGCTTGTTCCAGACTGCCTCTAGTCACAGGCACAGCTGGACAACCTCAGTCCTCACCCATAGGGTCAAGGACTGTTTCTGCATGATCAGGGACAGATGAGTCAGGAGATCGCAAAGGATAAGAGGGAAAAAAGGAATGAGCAGCATGCCCAGTTCCTTCCTTCGAAATTCCCCATCAGAGAAGTCACTACTCCTCTCATGGGGAGAAGAGATTAAAGAATGGGGAGAGAGGCCACAATATTGTTTAAGGGGAGTCCCTCCACAAGGACACTGCTGCCCTTCCTGGGCTCTGCCTATCAGGTCCCATCACGGCTCCTGGAGCCCTCAAGGAACCCAAAGTAGCCCGGTGGTCTTGAGCAAAGCAGGAGAGAATATTTCTATTCTTTCTATTTTAGTGACAGCATCTTGCTAACAGAATCCCACTTTTGCTCAGGCTGGCAATGTAACAAGCTATTTTCTTCCCCAGCTTCTCTTGCATCAAAGGATGGCCATGTGACACAATTTAGACCAATGACACATAAACAGAAGTCTCTTGAATTTTTCCTTGAAATATTTTGCTTTCCAGATTTTAAAAATATATATAGCTAGTAGTGTCCTCCCCTCCCACTCCCTTCTTCCTGCCTTGGATTGGAAATGATGGCATTATAGCCATCTTGACATCATGAGGAATCAAGGATGAAGGTGAAAATTGGCACATTAAGGATGGTGCCCCAGATATATGGAAAGCAATTAGGTGTCTGGTGGTACTATTGACCAGCTGGGCTAAACGAGCATCAGCCTACTTCTGGCTTTCTTCTTATCTGGGAAAACAAAAACAAAAATAAATAGAAAGGCATTTGTATGAGACACTTTGAGATGGGTTTTCTATTACTTTCAGATAATTGCAATCTGAGCTGATAGCAAGTCTGTTTCCCCAAGCAGCTTCAGGAGGGAATTTCGTGAAGCAGTGAAGGATGAAGGAGGCTCCTCACCTTCTCTCTCCCAACCCCCAGCCAGCCAGAGCATCCAAACCAACTCCAGTGACCACAGGGATGAAACATGTTGTGGTCATTTGACCCCGACCCTGTCGTCATTTCATAACACTGTGGGGCAGAGCCTATTTCTTTATTTAAATTCCACTCTCACTGCCTATACCAAGGCAAGGATTTACCACCTCATTGACAATAATCACAGAGTCCACTCTTCTGGTTTTTCTGTTTAACCTAAGGGGCAGCTAACTTGCTACATCATCCACCATTCAAGAAAAAATAGGATATGTGAGAATTGTGTTTCTAATAAAGAATCCATTTATAACAAGCTATTTTGTCACCAACTTCTCCAGCTTTTAGGCAATCAATTCCCTCCTCAGCAAACTCAATAACTTATCATCTTCAAAGCCAGATTTGTATTGAGTAGAGACAAAGACTGAGCTGGAGACTCCCGATACTAGGTCAATAAAGAAATCACATTCTCACCTCCTAGGTAGAGCATCCGCAAATCCCAGGGAGCTCCATTTTACAAAATATGTTAGTATTGTAAGCTAATGAAAGAAGTCAGAGGATGGAGGGAGGGAAAAACAACCACCGTATCACACCCTAATAGGCTGCTTCCTGACACATACAAACTTGAAAAAGATTACAAGCCCAAACGATCTCTGGATTCTTGTTTTATTTTAATCAGAAATATTAAATAATGTTCTTCCTACCAAGAAATATTAACAGATCCAGGGAACCTTGCAACAAATAGGCACTTAATGGGTTATTGGTTTTTCACTTCCTTCTGTGATGTTTTGTAACATTCCTTTGAATTGATCTGTATATTTGTTGTAATGTTTCCCGTCACTTTGCAGTTTCTATACACTTGGATAGCTCTGTGTGCTGGTGAGTCTTATTTTTGTCTGGCTGTATTAATGAGACTGTGTATCAATTACAATGCATTGAGCTGCAAGTAATGGAAAACCTAATAATCATTCAAACCACAGGGACATTTACTGTTTAATTATCCAGAAGTCTTGAGGCAGTCTGTCCTTGAGTTTGTCCAGAGATTTGGTGATGTTGTCGAGTACAAAGAGACTTTCTATCACTCCACCTTGTCCTCCTTGAAGAGTTGGTGATGTTACAAGACGCAGTATGGATCCACAGCTTCCAGAATCAGTCCTCACGAGTAAAAAGGCAGAGCAAAAAGACAAAGGCAAAAAGGATTTTCCTGATGGGACTCACTTCTTTACCAGGGAGAAAACGTTTTGGCAGCAGCACTCCAACAGGCTCCCCCTTGGATTTCATTGCCCAGGAATGGGTCCCATGCAAGCACTGGCTGCTGAGGGGGCTGGGAAATCCAGTCTGGCATTTTCAACCTTTTGTATGGGAGACAAGCAAAGCGGAAAGACATTGGGAACAGCTGCTGAGCAGGCCGTGAACATCTGCCACAGACTAGAAACTTGTAGAGACCAGCAATCACATATTTTTCTTTGCTCTCTGTGTTCTTGTGTAATAAAATAAAAATTATATCAAAACAATAATAACAGTAAATATATTCAAATAGTACTTTGAAAAGAAAATCATCCATCCCCCTGTTACAAAGATTTCTTTTTTGTGTATTGTCTTCCACTCACTGTCCATAGTTCATATTCATAAATATTTTTACCTATTAATCTAATTTTGTATCTTTTTCACTTAATGTTACATAATAATCTTTTCCTGTTTTTCTACATATTATTCATCATTATACTTTTCAATGGAAAAATAATTTTTCATTAAGATTTATATATCATAATTTACTTAACCATTTCTCTATTATTGAACTTATAGAGGACTTTCCATTTTTTAACTAAAATAGATTATACTACAGTAACATCTTAGTACGGGTAAGTTTTTTCTGCTACTAGATTATTTTAAGTGCCCAAAAAAAACTATGAGTATTTTTATAACTTATAAAATATTGTCATACTCTCATACAGCCAGAATGACTGTTGCAGTTTAAAATTCTCCTAGTGATACATATATATGTGTGTGTATATATATATATGTGTGTGTGTGTATTATATATATACATTTGCAAATTTAATCACAAGCTCACCAGCAAGGTGCTATCATTCTTTAGATGCTTTTATTTTTTTGCTGATTCACCAACTATAAAATATTACATATTTTATTTCCATTATTTTCCTTTTACCTGGCAAGGAGATCAGAGGAATTAACCCAACCAGGGTGGATCTTAATACGACCATAGTTGGAGCAAGATAGTTTCTTACCCAGAGCTAAGGTAAACCAAAATGCTAATTGTCATTTCAAGAGTATCTCTGAAGTATGTGAGAGAGAATTTGGCTGATTTTTATTTTCGAGTTTGTTTTTTTCTAGTTATAAATTGAATATGTATTACTTTGATAATGAATATAAAGCAATTACGATACATTATTTTACTTTTGATGAGTTGAACTTTAACAGTACTGGCATTGGTGTGTTTGTAAAGAAAAGGGTCCCAACAGGTCATCGGAACACAGAGAGCCTAAGACAGGAATACAGAGACGGATGTACAGACAAGCTTGAGGAATCCAGGGAGACCACAGCGCGGAGCAGCACTCTGGTGGAGCAGACAGGAAGCTAGAAACAAGGGCTTGGGGGCAGCTGCTTCTAACACGCCCTTAGGCAAGGGAGGAGACAGACCAGAGCTTTAAAAGGCACAAAGAAGAACAGATTGTTTCTTCTACTGCTACAAAGGTGTTTTCTTACTGTTATTGTTTCTTCTTGAGTGAATTATCTCCTCACATCCTAAAACATACCCTTGTAATTATAATATTGATTTACTCATTCATCCCATAAATATTTGTTGGGCAGCTCCTATGTGCCAAGCATTGTTGTACACACTGGGATGCAGCATTAAACACAGTAGACAAAGTCCCTAACCGAGAGGAAGGTTAACTGTTACGAAGAAATGAAAAGAAGGGTAAGAGCATAGAGAATGTCTGGGAGAAAAGAGAACCATTCTCATATAGCAGGTCGGAGAAGACTTCTTTGACGAGGTGACATTTGAACAGGACCTGGATGAAGTGAGGAAATGAGACGTGCACATATCTGGGGGAATGGTTTTCCAAGACTGAGAGAAGAGAAAGTGAAGAGGTCGTAAGACTGAAGCCTACTGAATGTGTTGATAAAAGAACACGCTCAGTGTGGCTGGAATGGGTAAGTGGGGGAGAGAGTGGTAAGAGATGTGATTGGAGAGACACCTGGAAGCCGGATCTCACAGGCTCTCATAGGCCAAGGTAAGAACTTAGGACTGTTATCTCAGGGTGAGGAAAACTAGTTGGGTTTGCAATAACTTCCATTTTAAACGGATCACAAGTTGCTGTTCAGTGAATAGATTGGAGGGCCGGGGATGTTGGAGGCAATAGTGAAAGCTGAGACCAATTGGAGGTTACTGCAATGTCTAGGTGAGAGGTGCTAGGAGTTTGGACTAAGGTGGAGGTGATGGAGCTGATGAAGACCTGTCAGATTCAGATAATTTTTCAGGATAGAGCTGACAGAATTTGCTGATGGATTAGATGTGGCATGTAAGAGAAAAGAAGGAATCCAGGATGATTCCTAAGTTTTTGACTAGGTGAATCCGTACTCGTACTGCATTACACTGCATTTTGGAACACTGGGGGAGGGGCAGGTTTGGAGGAGAAAATCTAAAGTTCAGATTTCTGAAGTTCGAGATTAGGTATCCAAGTAAAGACGGTGAGTTGGTAGTTGAATGTATTCGTTTGGAGTTCAGAGCAGAGTTCATGATTGGAGGTTTAGGTGATATTTAAAGCCACCAGCCTGGATGAGATCACCAAGGGAGTGAGTGCAGGTGGAGAAGAGAAGAGGCTCTTCAACAAGTGAGGACTGGGAAGATGAGGAGGATCCAGGGACGGTCACTAAGGAGGCGTGGCCAGAGAGGTGGGAAAAGAACCAGAGGGGTTCGCAGTCCTGGAAGCCAGATGAGGAAATCGTTTCAAGAACTATTTCAATTAACTATGTCAAATGCTACCAAAAAGTCTAGTAAGATGAAGACTAAGAATTGATCTTCAATTATGTTCTGGAACTTGGTAAACTCCCAATTCTCTAAGGTGGAAAAGAAGCCGCGTAAAGTAATCCCAGCAAGCGTCTCTCCCTGGGCTATTCCAAAGTGACATCGACAGGATTTAGACCTATCTTTGTGTAAGTGAGGACCAGTGGGCTGAGAGCTGGAAGTTCCACAAGTTGTCATAATTCCTTGTTTGAGTTGTATGCTCAGGTATTCCTGAGGTGGTTCCGAGGATTAAATGGAAAATAAATGCAAAGTGTGACGCACAAGGTCTGGCACAGTGTAATCACCCAATTATGTCAGCGTCAGCCATTATCGTAACCCTAGTGAGGCTCATCTAATTTTTAGCTCTCGTTTCAGGCTATTGCTTAGCAGTGTTCCGAAGATAAGCACTAAGTTTTCTGGAAATGATTGAAAAAGTAATCACATCTTTAGAGATGAAAGGACTCCATTCTTTTCACTTGACAGATAAGAAAACAGAGATTCAGCAAGATTAGGTGACTTTTTCAAGGTCACCCACCAAATTAGCGGCAGGATGCAGACTGGAACACAGATCTCCCGATGCTGAATCCTTTAGAATTATTTACAATAGAGCTCATGGTGGGATAATCGAAACTTCCATGTCAGGGAATCTTTTTCAGATAACGGAAGCTTGTTCCTTTTAACCATCAAAACCTAAAAACTATCATTATCCTCATCATTATTACTCTTGGTTAAAATCTTCTATTGCTTTTGATTAAAACACTTCTCCTGCACAATGGAGTTATTTTAGCCTAGACGATCTGAAATCCTTCAAGTCAGCTTTTCTTGTTACCTTATTTCTTTACCAATTGTTAAGCTTTGAGCAGTCCCTTTGACTTGTAAAGCAAGTGACGACTTCATTTGATAGTGCTACAATATTGTCAAATTGATCACAATATTTTCTGAAAAGACAGAACTCTAAGGAGTTGAGAACAGCAGCAAGCACATGATTCTGCATCTGAGAGCACCCACAATTATAAGTGTACATTTATTTATATTATATATACATGTAGAATTGTAAATGTACTATTATGGAGCTTTCAGCGCACAACGCAGATCTGAAACTCATGGAGAAATTAGTCTTAAATGAATCTGTTACCCTTCCTTCAGCTTTTCAGAGTACACATAGCATCCATATATATTTAGTTACTGAAATAATTTGTATCTCTATAGTATTTTTTCACAGAGAAATTCTGAACATCACTTCATTAAACCCCCAAATACTCCTATGAGAGATGAGCAATCAGATATTATTATTCCTATTCTAGAAATTAGAAAAACTAGCATCTCAAAATGTTAATATGCCCAGAAGTGCTATATGAACAGGAGCAAAGTCCCTTTCTCCCTTCTCCTTCTCATCAGACAATCTTTGAGTCTTATCCAGGAGCCTCAATTTAACCCTCAGCATTTTCAGCTGTTTCAGGAATAGACCCTGCCAGAAAATAAAGTCCACTGATTCCTGATGCTCACAAATCTACCCTCGACTTTTCCCGTCACCAGCGACCACAGACTTAGCCCCTGCCAACCTCTAAGGTCATGTGATCTTGTTGCTACAATAACCATGAATCCATCACATTTCACTATTAAATGTAAATTTCCCGTCACTTACATTCTATCCAATCTTGTTAGAGCAATGGAGCTGGCATCTCTAGAGAGTAGGGTAGCAAATAACAGACCAGCAAAGGATTCCTTCTTGCCCTATCTAGATTTTGGTGCCTGTGAATGATGAGAGATATTGATGGATGTTGGGCATGTGGAATGTTCTAGAGGAACAGCTGAAATCTGGATAATTACAGGGTAGTTGGGAGGACTAAAATTAAAGGAGGTAACACATGTCAAGTGCTTACCAAAGGAGCTTGCTCAAAGAAAATGTTCAATAAATGCTAGTGATTGTTATGATTAGTATTTGTAGGCTAGCTGGTAGGATTTGGGAAGAGCTAATAATAATTGTAATTGTGGTTACTATTTATTAAATTAGAATTAAACCTCACGATCAGGTTGCAAAGTGATTATCATTTTCCCCATTCTACCAATAAGAAAGGGGCAGACTAAGATTTGACAAAGGCTTCTCTGATTTTAGCAAGCTTGTTCATTCATTCATTAACAAATACTTACTAAGCTACTGTGTCCTAGGCGCTGAGTTAGGCAAAGAGGTGAACAAGACAGACTTGGCCCCCCTGTCCTCACAGGACCTGGAGTCTAGGGAGGAGTACAGACAGCTGAAACCCCAATGTCAGGATGTCCCAAAGCCGACCCTCATTCCTGCCCTGCCACCTTGAATGCAAACCTCTGCCTTTCTCTTCATCCTCCTAAAATAAATCCACTCTACTAGGCCAAGACAGCTCCTACATACCATTAATTACCAGCTAAATAACATAATGAAAAGAGCCATCTGATTTATAGTCACACACACACACACACACACACACACACACCATGCACTAGTTTCCAAACTTAAAATGATTAAGAACTACATAATGTGACTTTAAAAAGAAATCTTCAAAAACTTGTTAGACCATTTAAAAGATAATAAGATGATTCAAATAAATGGAGAAATAGAGCCAATTCCAAAGTGAAATGACTTAATAACATTAAAATGTCTGTACCAACCAAAAGAATTGAATTTGAGTCTAATTGAATTTACAGATTTAATACTATTGATATAAAGCCCTATAATTATTTTCAATCTAAAAAATTATTCTAAAATATTTGTGTGAAAATAATAAGAATACCATCAGCAGAGAGTATAGAAAAGCAGTGAAAGTTTCTAGCAATATCAGCCATTAAAACCTACTGTATAAAAAAATAAAGATTAAAATAATGTGCTAACTAGATCATAGGTTAATGGGACCAAATAGAGATTTAAAAAGGCCTAACAATTTAGAAAAGCATTTGTGTGGAATAAACTGAAGTATAACTATATAAATCTAAAAAATACACATATATATACATTTAAAATATTCATAGCTATTGCAAAATAGTTCTTTTTAAATATGAGGAGAGAAGGAAGGCATGTGGCAGACACTTCTCATTGGTTAATTCAATAGTCTTTCTCAACCCCCTTCTCCCTTGCTGTCTTCTGCTATAGAAGCAGGAAGAATTAAATACTTTCCTAGCCACCATCACATCTAGATGTGATCACATGATGCAGTTCTGACTAATGAAACATAAGTGAAATTCAGGTAGTAGGTTTCTGAGAAAATTTTTGTTTTCCTCATAAAAGGAACTGATGTGGTTCTCATTGCCTTTCCTTCCTGCTTTGAATGCAACATTCTTCTCATTTTAAATATAGACGTGATTGTCTGAGGTTCAGCAGCCATTTTGGAAGCATGATGTGGTAATCATGAGAGAAAGGCCAAGAGAATTTCAGAGTCCCCAGCCCAAGCATCACTGAGACACTGAAATGATGCCAGAATCTACTATATTAACCGTGTTTTTAAAATTTTCTGTACCTTATGATGTTTTGACACCTTAGAAATCTTGCTGGCTGAGGAGAGACTGCCCTTCCAGGGCTGGCTAATACCTAAAGATGGTAAACACTTGATGTGGGAAACACAGGTCTCATATACCAGCCAACCTCCCCATTTATTTAACTCTCACACACCAAGCCCATATTTCCCTGCCCCAAATCATCCCAGAGCCAGGCACCAGGCAACTAGAGACCACCCCTGCAGACCAAAGCCCATGAGAATCATTCAAACTAGCCAGTCCTCAGTTGTTTACTCTGCCCTGCCTTGCCTTTCCCACAGAAACCCTGGTGAAGGCTCTGGTCTAACCTTTCCCTAGCTCCTGCCTCTGATCAAATCTTGTTGCTCGTCCTGTGAGCCTGCATGGCATGGTGTGCCCTCTTCAGTGAGGACATGTCAGCATTAAAGTATTTCTTCAATGGTGTTGATCCCTCTGTGTCATCACTCAGTCACCTCTGTAAATTAAAATCCCACGGGTACATTTTGGGACAGCTACCAACCTCTGGACTTCTTGTAAGGTGGGAAGAATAAACTCTTATTTGTTTAAGCCACTATTATTTGGATTTCTGTTACTTGCAGTCACATAATCATAACTGATACAAAAAATATTGGATAAGAGGTATTGGAATTAGTGATAGCAACTTTTTTTTCACTGTTATTTCTAATCACAGAGAGTGAGCAGTTTTCTTTCTTTCTTTTTTTTTTTTTTTGAGGAAGATTAGCCCTGAGCTAACTACTGCCAGTGCTCCTCTTTTTGCTGAGGAAGACTGGCCCTGAGCTAACATCGTGCCCATCTTCCTCTACTTTATATGTGGGACGCCTACCACAGCATGGTGTGCCAAGCAGTGCCATGTCTGCACCCGGGATCCAAACCGGTGAACCCCTGGCCGCCGAGAAGCAGGACGTGCAAACTTAACTGCTGCGCCACTGGGCCGGCCCCGTGATAGCAATTTAAAAAACAGCTAAATACTCAATATACTCCAGATGGAGTAATGAGTTAATTTTTTTATTATGAGAAAAGAACAGAACATTGAATAAACGATTTAGCAGATTTGTGAGGAAGAACATTTTTGTCTTGAAACTGTAAGGAATTGTAAAGAAAGAATAATACATATATAAATACATATATAAATTACATATATGAAAAAATACGTATATGAATTTTAAACTTCTGCTCAATGAAAAACAACGAAAACATAATAAAACAAAATACGGAATATGAAAAAATGCATATCATATGTGACAGACAATAGAGTTACAAATACAATATGAAAGGAGCTTATTCAAATTTATTAGCTGTATTTCTTCACTCTGATAGAGAAATGGGTAAAGAATCTGAAGAAGCAATTCCCCTCAAGGAGAAATAGAAACAGTAAATAAACACCTGAGAAAATGTTCAGCCCTGGTAGTAATCCAAGAAATGCAAATTAAAGCAACCTTGAAATGTCATTTGATATCTACTAAATTAGCATTTTTTAAAATGATGAGTTGGCAAAGTGACAGTGATATTGGCACACACACTCATTTCAGGTGGTGCTACAAACCAGTATCACCTTTGAGAAAGCACTATGGCAAGCACGGAGAAACATTCGTGCCTTTTGACCCAGTAATTCCAATTTTTGCAATTAGCACTGAGGAGAATAATGCCACAGAAGCAAAGAGACACACTCAGTCCTGTTCTTTAGAGTCTTAGCAATTCAATGAACACGTATTTTACATCTTTCACCTGCCAAGCAGAGACAACAGGGAATCAGAAATTAGTAAGATACTGTAGATGACCTCAGGGGACTCACAGTCTGGCAGAGGAGTCAGGTAGGTAAAAAAATGCCTTACAAAATGGTGCAATAAGTGCAGCAATAAGAACATAGATGAAGCTAGATTTTTATGATGGGGTGGGTGGGGCAGGTGAGCAGAGAGCAGGCAAGGGTTGAGAGAAGACTTACTAAGGAGACAGGTCAAACTTGAGATGAAAAGGCACAGAAAATTAAAATAAGGCCAATGAGTAGTCCAGTTCTGTGGGAATAGATTCCAGGAGGAAGTCTGTGGAAAGCCAAGATTTGTGGCAGGGTGGAAAGAGAGCTTTATTGCCCTTGTTTGACATCTATAATAGCAAAAACTGGAACATACTTAAATCACCAACATTGGAAATATCTCTATATGAATTATGACACCCAGTGGACCATTATTCCACCATAAAAATAAAAATTATGAAAAGTATATGAAATACTTCAAAACAGTTACAATATGCAGGCAGGATAGCTGAGAGGAGAGCAGCTGGCCTTGACAGCCCTGAGCATTGCTCCAAAATTCACATTTGCTCTGTTTTTCCCTCAAATTTTTTTATTGACACATAACTCACATGCTATAAAATTCACCCATTTAAAGTGTACACGTCAATGCTTTTAATATATTCACAAAGTCATGCAACAATCACCACTAATTCCAAAACATTTTCATTGCCTGAAAAACCCATTAGCAGTCACTTCCCGTTCCTCCCCGTCTTTGGCAACCACTAATCTACCTTCTGTGTCTATAGACTTGCCTGTTTTTCACCCTGCCCTTTGAGAAGCCTCTAGAACTCTGCTGTCATCCCCAGAACTGGGTAAACAGGGGCAACATCTACTCAATGCTCTGGCCCGGTGCAGATAGTGGTCCCGCCTAGAGTGCAGCTAACTGAACACGAGTAAACACCACCTATTAAAGCTTCCGACATAACACAAGAGAATTAAACGTAGACTCATGTACATCTGCAGAGTCTCCCTTACAAAACACATGTAGCTTGCTCTGTGGGGCTTTCAAGACTCATCATCCTAACTTGAACCCCTGCTCCCTGAGGTGAGCACCATCTTAACTTCCACCTCCCAGCTTCCCTCCTTGATATCTAGAGCCAAGAGAACGGGACCAGTGAAAACCAGTGTGAGGAGAGCACAAGGGCAGGGCAGGAAGCACACCTTCCTGGGCTAACACACTCAAAGGAAATTGGCAGCACATTTTCATTTTTCCACTACGGCACTTGCAGGAGGCGCGGTTAGTATGGTGTTGGTCTCTGGCTGCCTTCACCATGCTCATTATCTCTCTTCCTCTCCAGCCTTATCTCCTGCAGGACACTGTTTTCTTCCTTTTCCAGGGACATTGAGTGTAAAAGCTGTGGTGCTCTGTGGAAATGACCACAGATGACTTTCTTTCAATTTGTATTTGCCATGTTTTTCTGACCAGCTAAGGGGGGCATTGCACATTTGATGGTGAAGTTGGACTTTTTTGTTTTACGCACCTTGGCACATTCTCTTTGGTGGTCTTAGGAGTTAGAAGACCTTACCTCACTCTTTACAGACAAACTACAGCAACAAGTCACTGCCCTGTTTCTCCCAGTGCCACATACACCTTGCAGCAAAGAAGGGGATCAATCATAATATCGCATTGAAAGCGCAGACACAAAGTCAGCTTGGTGTTGTGTTAGGAGGATTAATATGTGGGTTTGGTTTAGCTTCTCAGGTTCTCAGTTCCCTCATCAATAAAGTGAGAGATGGAATAAAAAGAGGCCCCAGCAGTTCCCACTAGATTGAAATTCCAAAGTTTCCCTAAATTAGTAAGACAAGGACAAGATCTCATTGTTCAAGACATGTCTGGTCTCAGGGTCCTTATGAGACAGAAAAGAAGAGGAGGGGAGGGAAAGGAGAAGGAATAAACAAGAAGGGAATATAGGGGAAGGGAGGAGAAGGTTCAGGAGATGATGGGAGGGAAGGGGACAAGAGGAGATGAGGGGAGACACAAGGGAAGGAAGGGGAGAGGAGGGAAGGCACAGGAGGGAAGAGGTGGGGACAAAACGAGGGAGAGAAGGAAACAGAAGAGGATGAGAGGAGAAAGGAAAGGAGAGAAGGGAACAGGAGAGGAGGAGATGGATGGACAGGAGGAGAGAAGAAGGGAATGGAGAGGAGAGAACAGAAATGGGGAGCGGACAGGAGGAGAGAAGAATGGCAAATTAATAAGACTTCATTGATAAGAAGACGGGAAGAAGAGAACAAACATTTCCTGTTTCCTACTCGATATCCATTCTCAAAACCACCTTCAAAGGAAGTACCAATGTTGCTCTTTCACCAGTGAGGACCTGAAATTTCAGATTCTTGGGAACTCTCTCCTGCACATTGAATGAGCAACACCCTTCTCACCCAAGAGATTTTGATGCAGTCAGACAGGCTTTGCAACAAGCTGGGCTAAGTAATTTGCCCAAAGTCTTAACCTGAGTTAATCACAATGCTGAAATTCAGGCTCAGGCCTATCCAGTTCTGAGAACTGTGTTCTTTCAAGTTTACTAGACTGAGAAAGAAAACACCAAGAGAAGTGAGGAAAGGTTTCAGAGTGGATACCTCTCCATGCATGTAATAAAAAATGGGCTAAGAAACCCTCTCAATGAAATCCACCCTCAAAAAAAAGGAGGAAGAATGAGGACGTCAGCATCATGGCAGAGTGAGTTGCTCCCTTTGTCTCTCTCCTCTAAGTTACAATCTAGGACATCCATTGGACCAGCAAAGGACTCTCTGCACAGCACATCAGAATGCCTGAGAGACCCATACATCTACACTTCTGAAGGTGGGTAGACTGGACCTCCTGAAGGCAGTGGAATCAGGGGAGAAGTGGGCAGCTCCCCAGACCAGAGGTTCCAGGATCTGCAGCCACACTGGCAACCAGAGGCCCCAGGAACTGAGATAATGCCCACAAATGGAGGCCCCCAGAATCCAGGCAGCCCACGCTCCTGGAGGTGCCAGGAATCACTACAGGCCTGTGACCAGAAACTCTGGGAACCTGTGACCCAGCCACTACCCCTTCCCCCAGCAGCAGCACCTCTGACGCTGGCCTTTCCAGCAGCAGGGGCTGCACCCAAGATGCAGATACCCCAAGAAGTGGTACTTGTGACTGGAGGTTCCAAAAAGCACACCAGCACCAGAGACCAGAGGCTGCAGGAGCAGCAGCAGCAGCACTCATAGCTCAGCCCCTATCTCTGCCCCAGCAGTGGCAGGTGGCACCCTTGACCTGAGGCTTCAGGAAATGCAGCAGTGGCCACGACCCAGCCCTCTCCCACTCCCCCAGCAATGGGCCTCCAACACTAGCCCTTCCAGCAGCAGGTACTGCATTCAAGACCTCCATACCCCAGCAGCGCCAGCAGTGCTGGTGCTCTTTGCAGCAGCAGTCATGGCTCAGCCCCTTTCCCTCCCCCAGCAGTGGCAGGTGGTGCCTGCAACCTGAGGCTTCAGGAGCTGCAGCGATGCCTGCTGCCCAGCCCCCAGCAGCAGCATTTGCAACATCAACCCTACCAGCAATGAGGGCTGTATACAAGATCCCAGACCCCAGGCAGCAGTGGTGACACCCATAAACCCCGCACCCCCAGCAGCAGTGTTGCCAACACCCTCAGATAACCCAGGAGCAGCAGTACAGGCAGTGCATGCAGCAGCACCCAAGCCCATGGAGAGCCCACAGAGACCTAGATAATAGTGACAGTGGAGCCCACAACCCCAGTCCCCCCCCAGCTGCAGAGGTGCCCATGATCCTGTCTCCCACTCTGCTTTTCCCCTCCCCTCTCCTCAGTAGGGGGACAATCAACCCAGGCAACCCCAGAAGCAGCAGAGGTGCTTGCAGCCCAGTGATCCCAGTGGTGACACCCATGACTGCATTGACATCATAAGCAGCAAGGCACCAGCAACCTCGGAGTCACAAGCAGCACAAAGAGGGCGCTGACAATGCCTCTGGCAGAAGCAGTGGAGGGTGGAAAGTGCAAGCTCTCAAATACAACCAGAAGCAGCTCAGAATCAAAGTGAACAAAGCCATACCCAAATAATAAAGGTGTTTACTACCATAAATACACCAGCAGAGGAACAAGTCAAAAAGCACCATGAAGAACTACAGTAACATGGTAGCACAAAGAGAAAACGACAGCTCTCCAGAAACCAAATTTAAAGTCATGGAAGATTGTGATCTAACCGACAAAATTCAAAATAACTGTCATGAAGAAACTCAACATGTTCTGAGAAAACCCAGAAAGACAGTTCAATGAGCTCAGGAATGAAATTAATGAACAGAAGGAATACTTCACCAAAGAAATTGAAATTTAAAAAAAAAAAAACAAAAACAGAAATTCTGGAGCTAAAGAACACAATAAATGAGAGGAAGAATAAAGTAGAAAGCATTGAAAATACAGCAGACCATATGGAAGAGAGAATTAGTGAACCCAAAGAGAGAAATCTAGAAATGATTCAGGTGGCAGAGGAGAAATAACCAAGATTTGTTAAAAAAGGAGAAATTCTATGAGAAATATCCAACTCAATTAGGAAAAGAAATATAAAGATCATGGGTATCCCAGAGCAGAAGAGAGGGACAAAGGACCAGAGAGCTTATTTAAAGAAATAATAGCTGAGAACTTACCAAATCTTGGCAAAGAACTGGATATATTAGTACATAAAGCTAATAGAACACCTAATTATCTCAATGAAAAAGACCTTTTCCAAGGCACATTATATTAAAACTATGAAAGTCAATGACAAAGAAATAATATTAAAGGTGGCCAGAGAGAAGAAAATAACTTTCAAAGGAACCTCCACTAGTCTATCAGCAGATTTATCAGCAGAAACTCTAGAGGGTAGGAGAGAGTGGAATGATATATTCAAAATATTGAAAAACAAAAACTGTTAGCTAAGAATATTCTATCCAACAAAGTTATCTTTCAGATATGAAGGAGAAATAAGGGCTTTCCCAGACAAACAAAAGCTGAGGGAGTTCATTGCCACCAGACCTGCCTTACAAGAAATGTTGAAAGGAGCTCTCCTACCTGAAACAAAAAGGCAAGGTATACAATAGAGCAAGGTGATAAATAGACAGATTCAGAAAATTGCAACTCCATATCAGAATAGGTTAGTAAACACTTAATTCTAACATAAAGACTAAAGAGAAAGAAAGCATAAAAAATAACTACAACCACTTCAATTTGGTAACAGACTTACAATACAAAAAGGGATAACTTGTGACAACAAAAACATAGAGAGGGAAGAAGAAAAGGATGGAACCGGTATGAGCAAAGGGAAATAAGATGCTATCAGCAGAAAAAGGATTATCTCATCTACCAGATCTTTTCTACAAACCTCATGGTAATCACAAAACAAAAACTTAGAACAGAGTCACAAAACATAAAAAAGAGAAAACTGAGAAACACATCACAGAAAACCACCAAACTGAAATGGTAGACAGAAACAGAAGGAAAGGCAACAATGGAAATATAGATAAAAATGGCAATATTAAGTCTTCACATATTGATAATCACCCTAAATGTAAATGGATTGAATTCATCAATCAAAAGATACAGAGTGGTTGGTTGGATTAAAAAACAAGACCCAACAATGTGCTGCCTCCAGAAGAACCATCTCAGTTCTAAAGACAAACATAGGCTCAGAGTGAAAGGATGGAAGATGGTATTCCAAGCAAATGGCAACCAAAAGAAAGTGAGTATAGCCATACTTGTATCAGACAAAATAGACTTTAAGCCATAAAAGATAACAAGAGACAAAGATGGACATTATATAATGATAAAGATGATATTCTGCCAAAAAGACATAACATTTATTAATATGTATGCAACTAACACAAGAGCACCAAAGTATACAAAGCAACAATGAACAGACGTAATGGGAGAAATTGACAGCAACAGAATAATAGTAGAGGGCTTTAACATCCCACTAATATCAATGGATAGGTCATCCAGAGAGCCAAAAAGGAAACATTGGCCTTAAATAAAACACCCGATCGGATGGACTTGATAGATATATATAGAACATTTCATCCAAAGGCAGTAGAATACACATTCTTCTCAAGTGCACAGGGAACCTTCCCAAAGATAGACCATATCTTGGGAAACAAAATGAGTCTTAATAAACTTAAGAAGGTTGAAATCATATCAAGTATCTTTTCCAACCACAATGGTATGAAACTAGAAATCAAATACAAGAAGAAAGCTAGAAAAGTCACAAGTATGTGGAGACTAAACAACATGCAACTGAACAACTATTGGATCAAAAGAGAAATCAAAAACTACCTGGAGACAAGTGAAAATGAAAACACAACATATCAAAACCTATGGGATGCAGCAAAAGTGGTACTAAGGGGATTATATAGCAATATAGGCCTATCTCGAGAAATAAGAAAAATCTCAAATAAACAATCTAACACTACACCTAAAAGAACTAGAAAAAGAAGAACAAATGAAGCCCAAAGTCAATAGAAGGCAGGAAATAATAAAAATCAGAGTGGAAATAAATAGTAGAGGCTAAAAAGACAATAGAAAATATCAATGAAACTAAGAGCTGGTTCTTTGAAAAGATAAACAAAATTGACAAACCCTTAGCTAGACTCACTAAGAAAAAAAGAGAGAAGCCTCAATAAATAAAATCAGAAATGAAAGAGGGATTACAACAGATCCTACAGAAATACAAAGGATTGTAAGAGAACTTGATGAAAAACTACATGCCAACAAATTGGATAACCTAGAAGAAATGGATAAATTCTTAGAATCATACAACCTCTCAAAAGTGAATCAAGAAGAAACAGAAAATCTGAATAGATCAATCACATGTAAGGAGATTGAAATGGTAATCAAAAACCTCCCAAAAAACAAAAGTCCAGGATCAAGTGGCTTCTCTGGTGAATTCCACCAAACATTCAAAGAAGATTTAATACCCATCCTCAAACTCTTCCAAAAAATTGGAGGGGCAGGATGCTACATAACTTATTTTATGAGGCCAACACTACACTGATACCAAAACCAGACAAGGAAAACACAAAAAAGGAAAATTACAGGCCAATATTGCTGATGAACACAGATGCAAAAGTCCTCAACAAAATATTAGAAAATTGAATACAATACATAAAAAATCATACACCATGATCAAGTGGGATTTTTTTCTAGGGGCACAAGGATGGTTCAATATCTGCAAATCAATTAACATGATAGACTACATTAACAAAATGAATAAAAATCACATGATCATTTCTTTAGATGCAGAGAAAGCATTTGAAAAGATCCAACATCCATTTAAGATGAAAACTCTCAATAAAATGGGTATAGAAGGAACATGATAAACATAATAAAGGCCATATATGACAAACCCACAGCCACCATCATACTTAATGGTGACAAACTGAAAGCTATTCCTCTAAGAATAGGAACAAGACAAGGATGCTCACTGTCACCACTCTTAATCAATGTAGTATTGGCAGTCTTAGCCAGTGCAATTAGGCAAGAAAAAGAAATAGATCCAAATTAGAAAGGAAGAAGTAAAACAGTCACTATGCAGATGACATGATTTTATATATATTTATTTATAGAAAACTCTAAAGAATTTGCCAAAAATCTATTAGAAATAATTAATGAATACAGTAAATTTACAGGGTACAAAATTAACATACAAAGATCAGTCACACTTCTATACACTAACAACAAACTAGCAGAAAGAGAAATCAAGAATATTATCCCATTTATGATTGGCACTAAAAGAATAAAATACCTAGGCATAAATTTAACCAAGGAGGTGAGAGACCTGTACACTGGAAACTATGAGACATTGCTGAAAGAAATTGAAGAAGACATAAAGAAATGGAAAGATATTCCATGCTCATGGATTGGAATAATTAACATTGTTAAAATGTCTATACTTCCTAAAGCAGTCTACAGATTCAATGCATTCCCAATTAGAATCCCAATGACATTTTTCATGGAAATAGAACAAAGAACCCTAAAATTACAGGATTTTTTTGGAACAACACAAGACCCTGAATAGAAAGAGAAATGCTGAGAAAAAAAAAGAACAAACCTGGAGGTATCACACTCCTTGAATTCAAAATCTACTACAAAGCTGTAGTCATCAAAGCAGCATGGTACTGGCAGAAAAACAGACACACAGATCAATGCAATAGAACTGAGAGCCCCAAAATAAACCCACACATCTAAGGACAGCTAAAAGGAGCCAAGAACATACAATACAGAAAGGAAAGTCTCTTCAATAAGTGGTGTTGGGCAAATTAGACAGCCAAATGCAAAACAATGAAAGTAGACCATTATCTTACACCATACACAAAAATTAACTCAGAATGTAGTAAAGTCTTGAATGTAAAACATGAAACCATAAAACTCCTAGAAGAAAACACAGGCAGTATGCTCTTTGACGTTGGCATTAGCAGTATCTCTCTGAATAACATGTCTCCTCAGGCAAGGGAAACAAAAGAAAAAATAAACAAATGGGACTACATCAAACTAAAAATCTTCTGCATGATGAAGGAAATTATCAACAAAACCAAAAGGCACCCACCGATTGGGAGAAAATATTTTCAAATCATATATCTGATAAGAGGTTAATATCCAAAATATATAAAGAACTCATACAACCCAACAACAAAAAAAATCCAATCAAAAACAGGGAGAGGACATGAACGACATTTTTCCAAAGAAGATATACAGATGGCCAACAGGCAGTTGAAAAGATGTTCAACATCACTAGTTATGCAAATCAAAACTACAATGGGATATCACTTCATGACTGTGAGAATGGTTATTTTTACAAAGACAAGAAATAACAAGTGTTGGAGGGGATGTGGAGAAAAATGAACCCTTGTACACTGCTGGTGAGAATGCAATTGGTGCATCCACTAGGGGAAACAGTATGGAGATTCTTCAAAAAATTAAAAATAGAACTACCATCTGATCCAACTACTCCACTTCCAGATATTTATCCAAAGAGCACAAAAACACTAATTCAAAAAGACGTATGCACCCCTATGTTCATTGCAACATTATTCACAATAGCCAAGACTTTGAAGCAACCTAAGTGCTGATCAATGGATAAATGGATAAAGAAGATGTGGTATATATATACAATGGAATACTACTCAGCCATAAAAAAGATGAAATCTTGCCTTTACGACAACGTGGATGGACCTTGAGGGTATTGTGTGAAGTGAAATAAGTCAGACAGAGAAAGATAATTACTGTATTACTTCACTCATCTGTGAAAGACAACCAAAAAAACAAACACAGATAAGGAGACCAGATTGGTGATTACCAGATGGGAAGGGGGTGGAGGGAAGGCAAAACGGGTAATGGGGAACATGTGTATGGTGACAGATGGCAGCTAGACTTTTGGTGGTGAGCACATTGCAGTCTATACAGAAGTTGCAATATAATCATGGACACCTAAAGTGTATATAGTTATAAACCAATGTGACCTCAACAACAACAACAAAAGCACGAGATATCACTTCACACCCATTAAGACAGTTATTATTATTTTTTTAAATGGAAGATAACAAATGTTGGCGAGGATGCGGAGATATTGGAACCCTTGTGCATTGCTGGTGGGAATGGAAGGTAGTATAGCCGCTATGGAGAACATTTTGGCATTTCCTGAAAAAGCTAAACATAGAATTACCATATGATCCAGCAGTTTTACTCCCTGGTATATACCCCAAAAAATTGAAAGCAGGGACTCAAGCAGATACTTGTACACCAATGTTCATTATTACACCATTATTCACAATAGCCAAAAGGTGGAAATAACCCGTGTGCATGAACAGATGAATGGATGGTATATATCGTGGTATATGCATACGGTGGAATGTCATTCAGCCATAAAAATGAACGAAGTTCTGATAAATGCTACATTGACGAAACTTTATATATTAAACTAAATAAAATATAAGCAAGACACAAAAGGACAAATATCATATGATTCCACGTATATGACATACACGGAATAGGTAAATTCATAGAGACAGAAAGTAGGCTAGAGGTTACCTGCAGCTGGGTGGGAGAGAAGAATGGGTTGCTTAATGGTTACAGAGTTCCTGTTAGGGATCGTGAAAAAACTTTGTGAGTAGTTAGTGGTGATGGTTGCACAACATTGTGAATGCAATTCATTTCACTGAATTGTACATTTAAAAATTGTTAAAATAATAAATTTTATATATATTTTACCAAAATAAACAATTTTTTTTAAGTTAAAAAAAGAAGAAAGGAAAAAGTAGGCCGAGTTAAGCAAAATCTGTTCAATTCAAGGGAACAGATTTAAGATAAAGTCTCAGAGGCATTCCTGGTACAATAGACCTTTTCCACAATTAACACGTCTCCACTGTACTGGGCTGCCAATAACTCTTGCTACCTTATTCTTCAATAGGGACCTGAATTTAACAATAATGCTTTTCATATGACAGCACATTCACAATCTTTAAAGCACTTTCACATTCATTGTTCCAACTGACCCTTAAAATAATAGTGATAACAATAATAGATAGGAGTCAAACACAGATTTTGGAATAAGACCTCAGTTTGCCACCCCTGCCATTTATGAGCTGTGTGACCTTAGGCTGGTTAATTAACCATTCTTAGCCTCCATCTTTTCTCCTATAAGATGAGGATAATAAAAGTGCCTACCTCATAGGGTTGTGGTGAGCATCCAAAGAGATAATACTTGTCAAGTGTTGCCTAGCACATAGAAGGGCTCAAAAAATGTTAACCAGTGTTATTTTTAAGTATATTTGTCAGAAAAATTATCTAAGATTTGAAAACAAGCAGAAAATATTACTGGACTTTCTTTCAGTGCCGTACTGGGCTTGATTTTCCATTGACTTTACAGCTCTGTAGGTGCAGAGGCTAACTGGAAAATTTTTGTCTGGTGAGGATGCAAATAATTTTTGTCCAATAGAGCAGATAAGCAGAAGGATTACATTTATTGTCCTGTTGGACATTAACCAGTTCTGTATTTAACTTGGCAATCTTATAATATTTCTTTATTAAATTGTACACACATAAACTTTAATGCTCTTCGGACCAGTTTTAACATCTTAATGTTCCCCTCAATAAATAAAATATTTGACATGTACTCATATTACATCTGCCTGAGAGATACGATTTTACCATTCGGAAAATTATGCTTTAACGTATAAGACAGCTAACACATGTGGGCCTGCCCAATTTACTTGAGGGACTCTGAAACTCAGAGATTTTGACTTGCCCACAATTAGTTTTCTCTAATTCCAGTCCAATATTTTTTTGTTTTACCTTATGCCTTTGCCCAAATAATATTTTAAAAATAGGATAATAACAATAAAGAATATAACACGAAAGAATATAAGACAATATTCTTCTGGCAGGCTGCAGCAGTTTCTAGGCTGTCCTCACAACCATCACTCTATCAAAGAGGAATGTGAGAAACACCATGTGGAGCTGCTCTCTGAATGTTCTGCTTCTCTGAATGTTTTTCAAACCCAGAGAGGAGAAAGACACACTCTTCAAAGACAGCAACGATCCACAAAAGGGATAAGGTGGGGAATCTGATCGTTCACTAATCTAGTTAAGGGGAAATCAAACCTTTCTATGCAAAACAAGTTTAATATTCATTGATTAGGTAGAGGGAGACTGGGTTGAACGTATCTTGGAATTCGAGCAGACTCAGCGTTTCTGAAAACTTTATAGTAAAGCCTTCAAAATTAGAAGGGTAATTAGGAAGGAACCATGTGTCAGGGGCTGAACTGGCTGCTATGCTGTGGATGGAGAAAGTAAACAGACCCAGCATGGTGCTCAGAATCCAGTGGCCTGGGCGGTTCTGGAAGAAGGCAGAAGCAGCAAGCAGAGCTGAGCCCTGGGAGGGTGAGTGTGGAACCAGGGTTATTTAAATTAAGCAGTGCCTGAACCAAGTGAAGGGAGCTACCTTTCCGTTTATTACAACTATGAGTTTATTAAAATAACATAAGTGAAAAAGGTTTTTTGTATTAAAAAAAATTACACCAACATTGTATTTTGGCCCATTGGCCCCTCATTTTTGCAATACTTTCATCTCTAAATTTCCCTGCATTTCCTCCTACCTCTCTAGCTGCTCCTTCTTAGTCTCTTTTACAGATTTTGCAGGTTGTTCAACCTTGATTCCTCAATGTCAGGTGACACAGGGGTCATTCATTCCTTAGCTCCATCTTTTCACCCCTACATGGTTTAAACGTCATCTGACTTGTCTCAAATTTTATCTTCAGCTTGAATTTCTTTTTCTGAACTCAGAATTAACATATCTAGCTGCGTGTGTAAAATCTCCACTTGGGTTCCAATGATCAACTTAATATGTTCAGAACAGAGTTTTTGATTCTGTCCCCTCACTCCTCACCGCTGTCCCCCAAAAGAACAAAGTTTATGTCAGGGCTTTTGCACATGCTCTTCCCTGGGCCTGGAACACTCTTCTCCCAATCGTTTCATGGAGAGCTCCTCATTGTCATCAGATCTTAGTTCAAACATCACTTCTTCATGGAGCTGTCCCTGACCCACCCTCTGAAGTAGCTCCCTGCGTCCCCAGCACCACCACTAGTCATTCTGGCAGTCATGAAGATAACCTGGAAACTGCCCCATAACCTCATATTTATCATTATATGGAATTTTGTTACTTAAGTGTTTATTCGTATCTTGTTAATCCCCCCCTTACCCCATAGCTCTGCTTCCCACCCCAATAGAAAATGAGCCTTGAGGGAGCTAGGGCTCATCTGTCTTAGTCACTGCTGTTCCACCAACACCTAGGCCTTCAACAAATTGTTGTTGAATGCATATATGCATGCCCAAATGCATCTCCGGGGGTCTGTTTTCCAATAAAACCCGAGACTAATTATTACAAAAAGCATACATGATAATTGGGAAGGAAGAAGACACCAGTTCAGGCATGACCTTGAATTTCTAAACTGATTCCAGGATATTAAATGCCACTGGGACAATGAGGAATCGGGGATAAGAAAATAGAAGAACACAAGAGAGTAAATTGTTCACTTTCCAGATTGAGATTCCAATAATCCCTAAATGTCCAGAAAAACTTTGAAAGACTAATATAGAGCAATCATTTTATTTTTATTTTGCCAAGTATAGATATTAGGGGGGAAAGTTATCATCTACTATCATCATCATCATGCCATAAAATAAAGGACATTCAACTTCTAAACAGAATAAACTTTTTTAAAAAATTGAATATGTTTTATGAAAACTCCTTATATTGACCTTATTTCTCTCATTGCACCAGGGTCCTTTGGAAATGTCACCACTGACATCGTGGGGAACCATTGACTTAAGTAACTGATTCAAGGTCAACAAGGAATCACTGGCAAGTTTCCCAAGTCTGTACATCTCAACATGTCTACGGCCAATTAAAGCTTTTTGATGAATATTCTCTACTAGGATATTATAATGTGTAGGTGACCTCAGAATCCTGGCATTTGAGAATTTACTTAGAATTTTCCCACACATTATCCAATTATAAGGGCAGGCACACCCAAAAGAAGAGTGAGATATCTGAAATAAATGTGTGTCTGTGTGTGTGTATATGGGTGTGCGTGCGTGTGTAGATGGGTATATGTGTATAATGCATTAAGGAGGAAACTGGTGGATGAATAGACTTGTAATATGTAAAAAAGATTAGTAGTTTCTACTGAAACTAATGACCAAGACATCTAGTATCATGGTTATGTTACATAGAACACAAAGTAGAATTTCCTTTCATTTTACTGTAAATTGTTTTAAAAATAAATATTTTTAAAGACTAAGATAAAAAGGTACAAATAACAGAGACAATTGGAAAAAGTGTTTAGTCTACTGGAGAAACTAAGAAACAAAACCAAGTGAGACAGATGATATGAAGCGTTATTCATATTTACTGCTGAACCAAATTGTTCAGGAATAACACCCACATGAGAAGGAGAATATATTTTGAAAATGGAAAAGTGAATAATTTCCTTAGATGACTTACTTAATATGAGAAGAGGAAAATCTGCTTGAGGAGAATATGCTGAGTGCAAACAACAGTGAGTGGAGAAAAGTTGTAAAGGGAGAAGGAGAGAAATGTTCTGGGCTGAGGGGGCATTAGCTAACCAGTATCTGAAAGAAGTGGGGGTGGCTGGGACATGTGTCACAGCCCATTAGATGCCATTTTAAGAAATTAATAATTTAGGGCCCAGGGGGAGCACTGAGTCACTGTAGTCATACATATAAGCAAATGACAATAAGGACCAAGTGTTCTGGTCCTTTCATTGAACTACTGCCTCCTGGAGGGTGGTAAACAGGGACTCAGGTCTGGCTCACTAGATAAACAACAATAATAAGAGGAATCATAACGGTTCCAATTTAGAACACTAGGTGTGCAGGGACACACACATAATCCACTCAAGTCAAAGAGTAAGAAAACTCATTTAGTGGCTGTCCGCCCACATTGCTCCCACCACCGCCCTTCCCCTTCTGATGAGGGAAAGGAGTAGAATTTTCTCCCACATACTCCCTGAGCCGTGGGGGTGTCTTTTGAGCTTCTGAAAAGCAGTTAGGAAATGAGGCTGTTCAGTAGGTTGATACTGTGAACCACAGTTCCCCTGAAGATCTTAAGTGGAAAATAATACCAGTGGATAGATTAGAATTCCCAATAAAACCAAAGTTATTCTTCCTACTTAGTTCAAGTAGAAATTGTCATATTTTAAATAAACACCTATAATATTTGTGATTTAGAATTGGATTCAAAATCTTATCTTTTGATTCAACAAGCAGTCAAGGCCCAGGACAAGCAAAAGAAGCTGGTACCAAGCTTCCTGGACCAGAGAATGTCCATCCAACACATTCCTCCTGGAAACATCTTGAAAATAAAATAGCTCTCAGACCCTCCTGTTTCCCTTAGTTACAGCTGTCAGAGCCTGTCGTGGGCTTTTAAATCCCTTATTGTTGGAGATATATCCCCATGCAGAAGAAAACAGACCCAGTCACCCTGGTTTATTTGAATTTTAATAAAAAGATTGCGAAGACTCCTGACATTTTGCCTCAAGATTCATCTCAGCTGAACTTATATTGGTCTTTCACTCATGGGGAGAGCCTCTGTGAAGAGGTGGGGACAACAGGAGAAGAAGGACTCAGGTGACCCAGATTTAGCCTACCTGTATCAGCAGGCCCGTGTGTTGATCGTGGTCATGCTGTGTCACTTACCTCCTCTGAGCTTTAATTTCCTTAGCTGGGTAATTAGTGTATCGATGATCTTTAAGGTCTTTTCTAGTTCTAAAATAATATGATTTGATGTTTATAACTGTGTGATTGGATAAAAAGTTTGAATAGGTGTGTTGTCCAAGAATAAACTGGTTACGTCATTCAGTTTTGAAATGACCGAGATAACTAGATTAAAAAACACTTGACTGGTTGTTTCAGCAACCTTAACCACTTAGTAGCTTGACCATGGAGCAGTCCTTTGATTGCTTAAAACAGCTTTTCAAAACAATTAAAATAACTTTAAAAAAATAAGAAGAATCATCTTTGATCAATTGGTCTCCATCACATAATCTGACCTTGTTTACGGATATCTTGAGACACATGTTCTGTGTGCGTGGTTGTTTTGTAAACTCTCCTCCCTGAGTGTCTACAGCACAACTTTTTGCTGCATCCCAGATGCTTCTTCTTGTTCTATTTTACAACTGCACTTTCTCTGTCTACTCCCTAAAGGTTACTTCCTTCGCACTCCTTCTCAGACCTTTTCCTCTCTCACTGTTTGCTCTCCTTGGATGATTTCTCCCTCAGCCCACAATAGTGTGTGGTAAATGTTAACAAACAGCTCTTCCAGGAGGGTAAAAAAGCCCGGATTTATAGTGTTTGCTGATTTCACACTGCTAATCATTGTGGAGTTGGGAATTGACACACAAAATCGGCCATTAGCAGCTGTATGAGCCAACTCCAGCACACCACCACACCCATCACTTCTGCTACCACCTACGTGCTGAAGTCTCTATCTCTCTTTCTCTTTTTTGAGTTTGTTCCAGACTCAAATCCACTTGAATGTCATGTCTTCTCAACATCATTAAGGGAAAAATGGACACATATTCTACCTATAAACCTTTTCCTGTATTCCCACTTTATCAAGGTAACCATGGATAGGAGTGAGTGACCCAGGCTATGGGAAACATGCTAACCTTGAACTATAGTGTGAATGCATCTTTTGAACAATGGAATAAGACCATAGGCTGGTGGCAGGGATGGAGTTTTTCACAGTAGAGAACGGATGTTTCTGCTTGATCATCCTGTGAAGTGGTTTTCTCTTGGGACAACAAGTGGGAGGTAGCTTATGCTTTGAACTGGAGGAGGGAAAGATCTAGGGTCTAAGACCAACTGAGTCTGGATCTGAGATATGGAGAAGTCTAGAGTTGTTCTACTAGCAGAGAAATTGCTGCTGTCACTGCTGGAGGCAGTGAATGACAACACCAAGTTTCTGATCTAGCAGCAATGTGGAGGTTGAAAAGGCAAGGCAAAAAGCGGCCAGTTTCTGGAGATGCCAGACCAAGGCATAAATAGTGGACCTGGTCAGTCTCCAGAGGCCAGATCCCATTTCCAAGGCTGGAATGGGGTTCCGTAGGCAGCAGTCACCCATAAGTCAGCTGGTCCTGCAGAGTGAGGATCTCAGAAGGGCATTAACAGTAGCAGCAGCAGCAGTCAAGCAGCCAAGCAGCATGATTAAAAGGTCAGAAGGGAGGAACCCAAGGGACTTGTTCTGTAGCTCAACTGAAAGGCACTCTAAGACTCAGAAATAACAGATAGGACATTGACAGGAGCTGGTTTCCAGCAAGTAGTTCCAGTGCAGGATCTATGCTATGAGAATTTGGGTATATTAAGAAACAATAACTTTATGTTGTAGCCACAGGCTAGTGGGGCCAGGGTGTTCTCCTGGGTTACATTTATTTCCACCTAATCAGATCATTTACTGCAACACCTAAGTCTGAAAACTGAGAGTCATTCTGTATTATCTGACCTACTATGTATAACCAGTCACAAATTCCCGTCAGTTCTATTGCTCAGCATTTTCTTGAATCCATCTTTTCTTTTCACGCTCAGTCATTCCTTCACTTCAGGCTTTCATCCTTTCTTATGCATATTTCTCTGAGAGCCTCCCAACTAGCCCCCTAACTTCTGTCTTGCTCCCCGCTCAATCCATCTACCACATTGCTGCACAGTGATCTGCAAACAAAAACCTGTTCAAGTCACCCCGTTGCTAAGAATCTTTCAGGATCAAATCCAGATCCCTTGGGATGGCATATGAGATCCTTCATCGTCTTTCTAGGGTCATCTCATGCTCCCCTTGTACCTCCAATACACAGAGTCATCTATACGGGAAGATGCTTTGGATCTCTTCCCTGTCTTCTTTTTTTATCTTAATAACGTGGTTTTAAACTCCTGTGTCTTTCTTCCATTACACCACTCTCTTCTCTGGTCATTCCTTCTCACTTTCTTCTTCCTCTATTCACCCCTCAAATGTTGGTTTTCCCCTGGGTTCTTCTCTCTCTTCCTGGAAAATGTAACTCATTCCTGAGGCTTCCACTTTTACCTAATGAATTCTCTTAAATCTTTGCCTCCAGACCAGACTGCACTTCTTAACACCACCACAGAATGTCTTTTAGCTATCTTAAACTCCACATGACTGAAACAGAACTCTCCTACCTTCAGATGGGTTCTCCTTCAGATGTTCTCTTCCTCAGTTTCTCTCTCTGTTTGGAAGTTGTATCAGTAATTTACTGCTGCCTAACAAATCACCTCAAAACAGTGGCTTGATACAACAATCATTTATTATTGCTCACAAGTCCTTGGGTCAGCTGGGTACTTCTGCTAACCTGAGCCAGACTCAGCTGGTCCTGGCTGGGCTCTCTCACATGTCTGAAGCCTCAGCTGGGACAACTGGGCTAACTAGGCCCATATGGTCTTTCACCCGCCATCACGTTAGCTTAGGTTTATTCACATGGCAGATGAGCAGAGTTCCAGGAACTATTCAAAGCTTCTGGAAGCCTAAGATCAAAACTAACTCACTGTCACTTTCATTGTATTCTATTGGCCAGAAGTCACAAAGCCAGCCCAGGTTTAAGGGATTGAGAAATACACATCACCTCCTGATGGATGAAGCTAAAAGTCAAGTTGTAGGTGGTGTGGATACAGAGTGGTGGAGAAGTGCACTGGTTTTTGGTCTACCACAGAAGTATCCTAGATCACCCCATGATGATAACGTGGTGGTGCTGGCGATGATGATGGCAGCTAATGTTTACTAAGTGCCCAGCGCATACTCTGCTCTGAGCTAATATCAAGGAAAAGATAAATCCTGCATTGTGTTCAAAGTTAGTCATTAAAATCACATTTTATTTTATTTATGAGAGTCTCAACTTTATGATGAGATGATATAGGATATGTACAAATTTAACCTAAATTTTATGGTAACAAATACGTAAATATTCACTACTTTTTCTTTATTTATTTGTAAAACAAGGATTGTAACTAATCTAATGCTTTGTATTCTCAATAGCACTTGGATCGATAACTTCTCATTCCTACAAACAGCTAAATTGGTCTCAAAATTCCTCACTCATTACTGTGTCCTTGTTCTGTAATGAGAAGGCTGCTTTGAGCAAGAATGGTCTGAAAATACTGTTTCATAGTTTAGGCAACTTGTTCCATAAGGATTAAATCAAAACAAAACATTTGTTACTTAAAGGCGCCTTTGATTTATTAATCCCTTGCCCTGGACTGGACTAACTATGGGTTTAAGGACTTTGTGGATATTTTTTCCCTTAGTTTTCATCAGCTAAATATGGGCAAAGAAAATTGAAAGATGTAATCTTGTCATCATCCTCAATAAAGTACATTTTCATATTCTCTAAGATATGGCATTTAGAATAGGATACAAAATTTATATGTATTCCACAATTGTATGTATTCACACACAAAAATAATAGAAAACAAGTGCATATTAGATTTAAAAAATTTTTCTCATTCTTACAAGTTTAATAATAAAAAATCTATTTTAATAATAAACAAATTGTAGCTTTTGGTTTTAACTTTAGTTTTAATCAAGGCTGAATCAAATATATTTGGAGTTTATATTAATTTTTTTCCAAATAGGTACTTCACATTATCTCATTTAGCCCTCATAGTATCTCTAGAAGGAAGGCACTATGTTTTATTAATTCCTTAATTTATAGTTGAGGTAATACAAGGTTAGTATGGTAAAATATGTAGCTCCAGTTCACATAGCTAGTAAGTGATGGGGCCAGGGTTTGAATTCACGTAGTCTGACTCCAGGGCCACTCTTGGACAAAATGCTAAATTGGTTCCTCCTTCTCCTTTACTCCTCATATCTAGTTAATCTGCCAGTTCTACCTTTTTCCCATCTATTGACCCAACCCCTCCTATCCAACCCAACTGGCCCTGAGTTTTTTCAGGCTCTCATAAATTCTTGCCTAGACTATTCCCTTAGCTTTCTGATTAGTCTCCTTGTATCTAGTCCTGTAGCTAAAGTACAAATCTGATAACTTCCCTTTCTTATTTAAAATGCTTTGAGTAGTAAGATACAAATTAAAACTACAATGTGATTCCATTGCTCTATTAGTCAGCTTGGTCTGCTAGAACAAGATACCATAGACTGGGTGGTTTAAACAACAGATATTTATCTTCTCACTGTTCTGGAGGCTGGAAGTTCTAGAACAAGGTGCCAGCAGGGTTTGTTTCTGATGAGGACTTTCTTCCTGGCTTGCAGATGTCTGCCTTCTTACTGTGTCTTCGCTTGGCCTTTCCTCTGTGTGTGCACAGAAAGATCTCTGGTATCTCTTCCTCTTCTTATATGGACACCAGTGCTACCAGATTAGGGTCCCACTCTTATGGCCTCATTTAACCTAATTACCTCTGTAAAGGTTCTAACTCCAAATACAGTCACTTTGGGGGTTAGAGCTTTAACATACGAATTTGAGAGGGGATGGGGCACAATTCAGTCCATAACAACTATACACACACACACACACACACACCAGAATGGCTAAAATGAAAAGGACAAACTATTAATTGTTGGAAATTGGAACAACTAGAAGTCTCATATACGGCTGCTGAGAAGGACTTAAATTAGTCCAATCACTTTGTAAAACTGGCAGAATCCCATGTAGGTGAATACATACTTAGCTTATGTTCCAAAGATTCTACTCCTAGGTATTTTATCCAGTGGAAATGCACAGAGATACTCACCAAAAGCCATGTACAAGAAGGTTCGTAGCAGTGCTGTTCATAATAGCCTCAAACTGGAAAGAATTCAAATGCTGCTATATAATGGAAAGAATAAATAAATGATGACAAATTCATACAATGTAATACTACACAACCATGAGATTGAATGAACTACATCTCCACATGACAGAATGGATGATGCTCAAAACATAATCCTGGCTGATAGAAGCCGGGCACAGAAGAGTATATACTTTAAAATTCCACTTAAACAATATTTAGAAACAGGCAAAACAAATCTCTTGTGTTAGAAGTCAGGCCAGTGGTCCTCCTTGGAGACAGAAGTAGTGACTGGAAGGGAACAAGACGGGGCTTCAGGGATTCTGGTTACATTATGATCTAGTTTCTGGTTGTCCAGCTGTATTCAGTTCATAAAAATTCATCAAGCTGAACACTTATCATATGTGCCCGGTTCTGTACATATTTTATACTTCAATAAAAACTTTTCTTAAAAAAGAAATGTTTTGAAGACTCTGTATCAACCCAGAGTGAAGTCCCAATACTTCAGCCTCGCCTGAAGCCCCTTGTGACCTGGTCCCAGGCCAACCTTCTCAGCCCTATCTGTATGACTCTTGTCCTAAACTTCAACCAAAATAAGCCATCACCAATACCCACAATGCATCATGCTCTTTCACACTCTCCCCCTGCCTGAACTCCCTTCTCACTGGTTAATGCCTTTTTAAGCTTTGAAATTCAGCTCAAGCTTCATTCTCCACCAGGAAGTTTCTCCCCCCGCCCCCTCACAACCAAAGCTGTGTTAGGAGTCTCTGCTCTGTCTCTCTTACCATTTGATGTACTTGTCACCCTTAGTACATTGCATGGTCATTTTTGGTCTATAAATCTGTTTTCACCACTGGACTGTGAGTGTGATGAGGGCAAAGATTCTTTCCTTTATCTCTGCATACGCAGCATCTAGTGCAGTGCCCAGCACAGAGCAAACCCCCAATGAACAGAAAATGAATTAATAAAGGGATTAATAAAATTTAGCTTACATCTTGATTTTGGCACAGAATTTTTCTTTAGTCATTCTAGAAAGAAAAATTTTTAAAAAGAAAAGAGAAAGAAAAGAAACTAATCCGGCAGCACAGACTATACCACACCCAAAATTGAGTTTGCAATGAGTGCTTTGTTCCCTGTCAACGTTAACATCAGGAAAACCAAATACACATTTTAAAAAATATATAACAGTCATATCACCCATTCCCTAAAGACTGTCCAACTATACAAAATGATTGCATTCCTCTGGAATATGGGTGAAGTGTTAATGTTCTTGGTTGGCTTGAAGCTCAAGAAATTCCTCTAACATCTAGATTGGCCATGTTTCTTGGTGGATCTGCCAAAAATTCCTTAGATATCTCGGTCTGGGATTTATGGACTGAGAGGTTTATGATATTTCAGAATGTAGAATAGGCTATTGTTATACATGTTAGACAAGTCAAGTAAATGCAATGAAAGCTGTGATTGGGTTTGGGGCCTAAAAAAGTGAACCAAGTCGATGACAGTCATTTTCTATGCAAGTTCCAAACAGGCTTAAATTAGGCAAAATGCTAAATAGTGATCATATTGGATTCTCAACAATGTTTCTTCCAACTTCTGAGTTTGGGCTTCAGGCATGGCTGCATAGTAGAAAGCCAGAGAAGGTGTTAATGATGATAAGGATGATAAAGATAATAACAATATTGCCATGATGATGATTGCTGATGAATAAAGGTGCACCATGCGCAACAGAACAAGCATTGATGTGAAACCTAACCTCACACTGATTATCATCCCAAAAAGTTAAGGCAAACGTAAAGAGGTAGTAGTCTATTCAAAATATGTGTACAATCTGGGAGGTGAATTTAGGCCTACCTTTAGGGCATTTGCTCACCCTCTCTTCAAGGAGGACTTCTCACCCACTCCACCCCAAGATCCCACCTGCAGGCTTATTTGTAACATTGTCCCTGACTCCACCCATCCTGATGAACCACAATTGATTGGACCACACATAGACACCTGAATCAAGCTGAGCCAATAAGATGCTCTCAATTTGGAACTGAGCCACAGTTAAGCCAGTGCTCCAACTGAGAGGATCTGTAGGCCTGCCTGCCCAGCTATTTGGGGTGCAAAGGAGTGGGGAAGTGGAGAAAAGTGGACTGCAGAGAGAAAGAAGAGATACAATAAGCTATCAGGGTGGAACCGGGGTTGTCAAGAAGAGAGATCAATTCCTCACAGCTTTCCTCTTTGTTTCCAACCCTCTGGAGAGATTGGATAGATTTTCTGCCCAAGTCTGGCTTGCTCTTTATGACAAAACACCACATTTTTGTTCATGCTGGTTTGAGTGGGTTTCTGAGGTCCCAGGACTAGGACAGGAGAGCTCTGGTATTCAGGTAGGGGGTCTATCTTCACTCCCTCAGTGCCTTTGGAAAAGGAGAGAGGTGCGACTGAGCTCAGGCTGGGGCGAGCGGGATTGCACGACAGCAATCTGGATCGACGGCCGCTGCCGGCCAACGTGTAAGCTCTTAACGCCCGGGGGCTTGCGAGCTGTTGGTTAGTGGGGGTGTTAATGTGGTACTTTAAAAAAGGAAGCATGACACCATGAATGATGACATTTGAGCATCAACAATACAAAATTAAGCTTGTGGAAAATTTTAATTATGATAGCTAACACAGGAAATTGCATTTATGTATGGAAACTAAATATAGAAGCCTGGACAGATTGACAGGATCTTTCCTAAATCCATGTAAATAGCCAACGCCAGGTGCCAGGAAGTAACTGCAGGAGCAGGGACGAGCTAGGCAGGCAGGCCCCTTGGCTGTCCTAAAATCTGAAGGAAGAAAAGGGCTTTTCTCTACGTAAGTTATTTTTTTCAAAAGTCTTATCTTCCAGGTTAAGAGAGAAGTAACAGTGTTGGAAAGAATCATTTTCAAGGCAGTTCCTATTCTCTCCTGGCTTTGTGTCCATAAACAAGGAAAGGGTGTGGTGGTGATTTGGATTTGCTCTGGGCGCTGTTTATGTAGCCCCGGCCAGCTGCCAGAGGCAGGACTCAGTGGAAAAGGGGAAGTGTGGGAGTGGGTGAGGGGAAATTTCTCAGGCTCCTTCCCCCTCACCCACTGCGCCCCTCACTTTTAGGGTTCCCTCCTTCCCATGGTGTTCCCCTACCACATCAAGTCCCAGTGACATGAAAACTGGAGTCAGAGGAAGAGGAGTGACACTACTGGTTGTTCAGTAGGGCAAGGACACTGGAGTTGGGCAGACATCTTAAAGGCCCTGGTACTGCCTCAGTGCTGCTCTCAGATCCACGCAAGTGGGAACTCTGCCCCGGGCCATGAGTTCTAGAGGGCTCAACTGTGGCCCTCCTCCAGGCATGCTCCAGCCCGTGGAGTGAAGAGTCCATCAGGTCAAAGGAACATGCCCACCAGAGCTCACATCTCCCCCTCTAGACCGTACTTCAGGCACCAAGACACTACAATTCCCTGTGCCAACGGCCCTGAGCTTGCTTCCAGGACCCGTGCAGTCCTCTTCCCAGGTGTGTTCTCCTAAGAGTGTGTATCCCCTAGATTTCAGGGTGGCTTAGGGGCCCCCATTTGCAGAGAGTATGGACAGCAGTGCATGCTGGAGTGTCTGCATATGAGTTTCAGGGGTGGGGAGAGAACGGCACCAGGCCAGGGACTGGAGCATGACTCTGCACCACCTCTTTCTGGCTCACACCAAGCAGTCTGAAAATTCTAAATTTGAATCTGGCCTTCCAGGTTGTTATAAAGGTTTATTTTTTTAAAGTAAGAGAAGAGAACGTATTTTATTTAACTGTTAGCTTGATGTGTAACTTTTGCCATGGAATATGGGTCTGTATTTGTACTCTTGCTCCAGGCCCCCCAAATGTTAGGGGTGAGCCATGCTACCACTTTAACACTGTGTGAACTTAGATAAGTTACTTTAGGCCTCTGAACGTCATCTGCAAAATGAAGGCAATAGCAGTAGCAGTTATTTTGAGGACTTAAAATGTTGTTGCCTCTATTATTGTTATGTGCCTTTTGGCAAGTTACTTAATCTCTCTGTGCCTCAGTTTTCTCATCTGTCAAATGGGAGAATACTAATAGTACCCGTCTTATGGGTTGTTATCAGTTAATGCACGTAAGGGTCTTAGAACAGTGTCTGGAGCATAGTAAGTGCTATGTAAATGTTTGTTGTTGTTATTATTATCCACTGCCCAATACCACCACTACCACCACCTGGCCAATTGGATTAAAGGAAACAGCATGTGCAGGGTGTAGGTCAGAGGGAGGCACATCTCTGCCACATTTTTGAGTTACTCTAAAACTTGTCTCGTACTCCAGACTCGTCCTGTGATCTCAAAATCCCTACCAGACTTCTTAGGAAGCATGAAGCCTGTTCCTGGTCCAACTGTGACTGTTGCTTTGGCCAAGTGTAATCTGATGAATACAAAGTAAGAGTCCCGTCCTGGGATAACCCTCATTTTTGTCTGTAAAGGGCTTTGAGATCCACTCAGAAAGGTGCAAAACAAATCTTAAATCTCTGGGCAGAGAGGCGGTGGTGGCAGCCAGTGAGGAATGGGGGAGGGATGTTGGTTGCTCTCCTGAAATCCACCATTTGCCATTCCCTGCCATGGAAGAGTTTCTGCAGCCCTGTGCATTGGCAAGGTTCTCAGGGCTGGGCTGGGTTTGGGAATTAACTTGAAATGTTAATTTTGTAAATATCCAGATGAGACTTGATCACACAGAAAGAACCTATAAGCCAGAGAGCTACAAAAGGGTTTCCCAACCACAAGCCCCATTTTTTTCTGCTACACAACACTGCCTCTGTGGGTCAGCAGCTCTTTCTTCTGCTCAGCACCCAGGCAGCCCACACTCTGTTTGCTGCATTTTTCTAAGGGATCGTCAACAGGCTGCTCAGACACCCCGGTGCTCTCCATGGGAGTGAAACGTAAGAAGGGCACCAGGGAGGCCATTAGCAAAACATCAAGCATCAAGACCTCACCTTCAGTAGCATCCTCTCCCCAAGGACCCATTGCAGGCAGGTTCTTCCTACATCGCCATGCTTTATAGATGCATTTCACCTTAGGAATGTTCTATTCCTTTATCCACATTAAGGCATGAGTAACTAAGAACAGCTTATAGTATTATACCTTTCTCAAATATTTTCATTTAAAAAAGGCTGAAGAAAGCCCTAAGCGAAAGAAACAAGGCAATCTCAGAGAGCACCAGTCAGCAATTGGAGAGGGGTTTTGTCAGGGTGGTGGTCCTGAGGAATGGCAAGTCTGGTTCAAAGTCCCTCTCATCTCAGAATCTGTTTATTCAGCCTACATACTTTTCTACCTGTACTTTCAGGTGTGATATTAGGGATCAACCCCACAAGTTCATTGGCATCATTGTGGTTTGGGCTGGTCGCACAGCTATTCCCTGGGGGCTATGAGCAGTGATTGGTAAATCCCTGTGGTCGTGGTTTCCACTGGAGCCTTTGCTTTGAAGTTCCTTTCTCTTTATGGTCAATGGCTTTGAGTGTTACAGTCATAGAATGGTGCCCTGACCACATTTTATTTTGGTTTGGTGGTTCTGACCACATACATGCACTCCTACATCATAGGAATGGGGCCATTTTAACATTTAAGAAAAGGCTAGAGTGAGGAAAATCAGCATCATGGTGTTGCCAATGAGGGGACCTGTTTTGATTGACTTGAGTGGTGCCTTTGTGTTTAAGATATGTTTGATGAGGATGTAAATATGTAAGTTGGTTTGCATGCTATGCTGAACAAGCCCAGCAATAAATTATAAATTTCCTTGTGACGTTTCTTAAAGGAAGTAGTTGCTGTGTGACTAGTAACCACTTTTTCAAGAGTTAAACACCTGAGCTATTTAAATTCCTCTGCAAAGTATGAAAAGCAAATTAAGTAATCATGGGACAATCACTCAAATCAGAAGAATGAGGAGTGCAGGAGTTTTTTGGTTTTTGTTTTTTCTTGTAACTGGTGAGGTGGTAGGGGAACATCAAATCTGGTTGTCAAAATTTAGGCAAAATCTCTTGCCATGAAAAGTTTTTAGGAGATAAGTGATCCCCCTTACAGATGTTTAGCTAGGGTGAGTATCCCTGTGGTACAATCACCTCAACATGTGTTGGATCACTGTCTGTGTGCTGTCTACTGTAGAGTGAGCGGGGCAGTCCAGGGTGCGGGGAGATCATTGTATGAGTGTGTTATAGGTGTGTTATGAAGCAGCAGCAATATTTTTTTCAGCGTTCTGTTTATGAAGCCCAGTTTATTAGACAGCTGCTGAGGAGTCGAACCAAAGGATATGATAGTCAGCGTGTTTCATCCAAAAGACTTAATTTAAATCAATTTATCAGTAGTGCAATAAGCTATACTTTATGCCAGCTCTTCTCTGCTTAAAGAAAACAGATATATTGCTTGTTTATTTCCCATGAAGGAAAAGTTTTGATTCCACCCTGAAGGCACCTTTGTTTATTTGTAGAGCTGTTTCCTGTCTTTTGTTATCAAAATATTTCAGCTGTAGCTTAACAAATTGAGTCGGTATAGGAGATTCTGTCCCAACCAAGTCAGATGAGTTTGTTCAATCACAGCTCTACTATGTTAGCAATTAGAGCACTTAAAAAAAATAAAAGGGAAAAATATTTTTATTCCAGTGAGTATTTCCTATGGGAAAAAAGGCAGATGGAAAGAATAGCAGTGATGAAACAAAATTAATAAATCTGTATTATATAACAACCAAAAAAGCTGGCATGTAACATTTTCTATGTTTCCTTTTACAAATAATGTGCATTTCTTTCTTTGAATGTGTGTTGATGCTTGAGTCGGCAGCAGCCAAGCCTTAAAGGGATAGGATAGATCCTCGATTTCTGCCCCTTTAAGGAGATTTTACATCTCTCTGCCCAGTGCCATTATGTGTTGATTTTGTAGTTTAACACAGAAAGCATGTTTGTTTCCGTACGTTTTATTTCTTGGCTGTATGTGTTTATTTCTCGATTTCCTATTTATTGGCTGTTTTGGAGGCTAAGGATGGATATCTTTTGCCCTCACGAACCACCTACATGTGCATACAAATTCTGAGGAAATGTATTCTAACTCTCTCCAAGCAACATTAGAAACTGTCTTATTATTGGAGACTGAATGTATTCCAGTTGCTAACAAATCCAGCTCTGGAGTATCAAAAGTTGGAGACTTTTCTTCTCTTGTTTCTTTCCATAGAGCAGTCAATAGTATTGAACAGGAAAGAATTGCATTACTTCTAGGCCAGAGGAGTGAAGGCAGCACTTAGGGAAGGTAAGAGAGTTAATCATGTGTCCTAGATTGAGCTGGCAGCGATGTACCTAGTGCATCCTGTTAACTAATCTTTAATTTTTGTACCAGGCACAGAGCCAGCACGTCCTGTTGACCAGGAGAGATGATAAAGGAGAACGTTGTAAAAATGCTGAACCTAATTCACTATCACCAAAGATAGGCATCTCTGAAGCTGACAGTTCATACAAAATGCAATGATATCATCCAAATTGTGAGAGAAGAAGGCCAACTGGGTTGGGATAGGAAAGACAAAAAAAAAACAAAGAAACTTTGGCCCACGAGTCCTTTCTGTTTGGAAAGATTTCTAAAGATTGAATAGGCCCACAGTGCACCTAACAGCACAATCTGTGGGCTGCCAACAAGCAGTCGTGGAAGCAAACCCAGCAGTTCAACGTGGGAGAAAATTAAGTGGACAGAGTCTACCTTCCGAAGACGCTCTTCTTATCAAAGCTTCCTGAGACTTTCCAGAGTGATGAGTTCCAAACTATGTACAGCCATAGGGGCAGAGGACGGGAGATTTGGCCAGTTGTGGACACTGGATTTAGTTATCTTGCAGCCTATTTCCAGCTTCAGAAAATTTCTGCTTCTACCTTATAACCCACCACAGCCCGGAAGCTTAAGAATTTTGTCTTAAAGTATCTTTATGTAGTTTATTTTTTGAAAGAAAATTACCATAGAGAAAACATTTTTAAAAAACCACTATCCACTTATGCATACAGTGTACATGTGCACATGTATGAATACCCAACATATATTTTATTCACACATAGAGATTTAAATAAAGTAGGTACCCTGGCTCTATTCCTTATATGGAAAGTTCAAAGAGAAAGATCTAAACATGGCTTTTTCCTAAGTTAAGTATAATACTCTTTGGAACATGTTTCACAGGATGTTACTCAGGTGCTCCAATTAGTTGGACAAAATAATCATTACACATACAGAAAAAAATGGCTAATTTCTTTAATATAAAAATGAATCTTACAAATCAATAAGAAAAAGACACTTCTATCTGAAAATAGGCAAAGGATATACAGATAGTTCAGGAAAAGGAACAAAAACAGGAAACAGAGATATAAAAATATACTCAACTTCACTCATAGTTTAAAAATTCAAATGATGATGAGATAGCAACTTTCACTTCCAATTGGCACAGATTAAAAAGAGTGGTGATACCAGGACAAGATGTGAGGAAACGGTCCCTCTCATACATTGTTGGTGAGCATACTAATGGATATAATGTTTTGTGGTGGAAATTCTGCAATATCAAAGTTGACCCAGAAATTTTACTTCTAGGAATATAAACCATAGAAACACTCACATAAGTACACAAAGACAAATGTACATGGATCATGGTTGTAGCATAATTCTTAATAGCTAAAAACTAGAAACGAACTACTAAAAAGAATGAGGTAGATCCCTATGTGTGCACATAGAAAGTGTTCCAAGATATGGCAACAAGTAAAAAGAGCAAGTTACAAAAAGGACATAGAAATGGTTCGATTTTTGTTATGCGCAAAGGAAAAAATCTCATGGCGTAGATGCTAAAATGTAAATACTGGTTATTTCTGGGGATGGCATTTTGGAGCATCTTCCATTTCTACCTTATGTATTTCTGTGATATTTGATCACATATTAAAGGTAAAATAAAAATAGTTTTAAACAATAACAGTATGAACGTCACTTAAGTAGTTTTCTTGCCAAACATGTTAAATCTGAATCTCAACAAGAGAAAATAATCAGATGAATTCAAATTATGTGATATTCTACAAGATAATCAGCCTAGACTCCTCAGATTTATCAGTTATGAAAAATGAGAAGAGGCTGTTCTAGATTAAACAGGGAGACTGATCTAGATTTAAAATAACTAAAGAGAACCAATAACTAAACGTAATGGGTGATCCTTGACTCAATCCTGAGTGCATAAAAAACCTTAAAAAGGACCTCTTAGGACACAGTTGCCTTGGCGAATCTAGGTAAAGGATAGAATTTCTAGAATCATATTTTGGGAAATACTAGTATTGGAAATGCCCTTTTAAGTGAAATGTATTGTTCTTCTCCATGCCAGATGTTCCCATGGATATATTATCTCATTTAGTCTTGTTTATTTGTAAGAGAGAAAGATGATTTACTATTGAAGCCAAAACTCTAATTATTACTATGATCGCTGAGGGACACCAATATATTCAATTCTAGAATATCTTATCTGGTTTACAGATTTCCAGTTAGTGCCTAGATGCCAAGAAGGATTTGTTATAAAGTTGGGGACTTTCTGGAGGATATCTTTGAAGTTACATGGGATCAATCCTCATCATTTTACAGATGAACAAAAGGGACTCAGATGGGCTAGGCGTTTTACTCACAGTCGGTTAGAAGGAAAACTGGTTTTGGAAATCCTGGCTCTGAACTTAGTACCCTTACAATAAAACCATGAAGATTTATTTGACCCCTGTTGAGTGTTAAGAGCAGACTAGGCATCATAATGGCCGGCTCTGAGATGGGCCCCTTCTGCATGGAAAGAAGCTTACCACTGGAGGAGGAACGGCATGATAATCCTCAAGGAGCCAAGAGGCCCCAACTCCCAGCATTCAGGCAGCTTGCAGAATCCAAGCTGAACCAAGACGTGCCCTTTGCTTGACTTTTTTATTACATAAGAAAGCACTAGGAGTTCAAGCCAACACTTTTTTCTCCCTAAAAAACATACAAAAGAGAAAAGAAGTGACTGCTTATGGAAGATGAATAACAAAAGAGTCCTCAGTCCTTTCCTTATCCTCCTGATAAACATTTCCCTTGCAACACATTCCCAGCAGGCCTCATCCCACCTGGTAGAATGATGGGGGAGAGATTAAATCATTTTTTCTTTATAAAGTATGTGTACCTCCTTCTTGACTGGACTAAGACTTCAGATTTACATCCTCTATTTTACAGCTCCCTCTGAGAATAATTTCCTGACCTACACAGTGGACTTAAGGAAATCAACAGGCCTGTCTCCCTAAAATGATTCCTCTGACCGGCTCATGCCCACTCCTCAGGGGCCAGTGGAATGTCTTTTAATGGTGATGGTGAGACTGTGACTTCTCATTGTTGTGGGGCAGGTACTGGGGGTTAGGACAGGCAGAGGGCTCTAGAGGGCACAGGGAGCCACAAAGGTGAACAAGGCTAAAGCTCTAGAGGTAAGCCCAAGTCTAAACAGGTGGAAGAACACATACAATGCCAAGTCAGGAGGCTACTGAGATTGGGGTTTGCTAAGTAAAAAGTTTGGAATTGAGTGGAAATGGTCTTACAGCACACTCAGGTCAGGGCCAGGCAAGAAAGTCTCTTGGAAAACAGCCCCAGATTCTAGCTGGCATGTGTGCCTCACCATTTGTGGCTGGCAGGGTCTGGTGTCTTGAATTAGCTGAAGCGGCCAGGATCAGGCAGACCCAGGAGAGCTACTGGTCAGTGAACGACAGCTAAGAGTATCAGGGCCTGAGCTAGAGTCTGGAGTGAACACTGGATTCCCACATCCAAGGAGGTCAGTAGGGTGTGAAGTCAAAGACAAAACCATTGTTGGTCCAATAAGCAAGTCCAGCAAATCAAGGGAGGAGCAAGAAAGCAAGCATGAAGCCAGGGGTAGCAGGCAGTCAAGGTGGTCAGCGTCAGAGGAGTACAGTACAGTGCTGGGGGTGGGATGTGTTGGAATGAAGCCATGGCCAAAAAGTAGATGGTACAGCCACTCTTGAATCTGTTCCTGCTGCTCTGAATGGGATGTGTCTTGTGTCATTAAAAGTACCACCAGAAACTGTTTACTCTGTTTCCTTGCAATTAACTGGGAGTATGAAGGAGAAAGGAGAAGTTTGCTTATGGGGAAGAATATGTTTGTGTTGATAGGAACTCCAGAATTTCAAACATGCAGGCGTTCCTACTGGAATATGCTGGGGCAGTAGGAATGGGGGAATATGGCTAAAAGGACTACACCATGATCAGCCATGATATCTCCAACTGGCTGGTTGAGGATCCGTGGTTAGGTCAAGGTGCTCTCTTTAGAAAAACTCCATGAGAATGCACATATTTTGGGGACAGTGTGTAACATTAACACACACTCAAGAGTCCTAACAGCTCAGTTCAAATGTATTTATGCTTAGATCCAGAGCGAACGGAAGAAGGCAGCTTGGGTACAGGGGAAGGCTAGGATCCCAGCACACAAGCCTGAGAATGCTGGGCACCAAAAGGGCAGGGGAGAGAGGGAGGGTGAACCCTAGGGGTGCTCCAGAAGCTTGCTCAGAGAAGAGCGTTGGTAGTGGGGTCCAGCTGACAGGATGCCAGTGTACCTACTTTTACCTCAACTTCTACCACAGTAGGACAACTTTCGTCTATTTTGCATTTTGGGTTTCTGTGATTTTCTTTCATTTGGCTGTAGATCATTTGAAAACCACCACCCTATACTAACTAACCCTGAGTGCCGTCCATGCTGTCCAGAAGCTCTGTGTTGGATGCTATCCTGGTTATTCATGCAGGACCCTCTCCTCAGGGAGTTTACAGTCTCTCTGGATAGCCCAGTTTTGTAACGTAATGGCAAAAAGGAGACAATAAAATAGGGTTGGACTTAAGTGCTAAGTGATGTGTTAGCGGCTACAAGTGACTCACAATTGCAAGAAAAAAGAGATCCCTGGGTTGTCGGAGTGAGAGACCATGTCAAAAAAGTACATAAATTTCTATTTTAAAAAATGGCATTTGAGCTGAGCATAAAGGAGGAGACACTTTGAATAAATGGGAAGGGTATTCAAGGCTGTGAGAAGAGCATGAGCAAAAGTATAGAGATAGGAACGCTCAAGGCCAGTTTGAGAAACAGTAAATAGAGAAAACATATGGATGGCTGATGGTGTTTTCCATTTTTTAAATTACTTATTCAGACTGTATCCTGAGTGAGAACAATTTCCTGTGGTTTATAAATAGGTCCCAGTTATTTTAGTAGAACATAACCCTGGTGGTCATTCATGGAATGTTCCACAGAGACTTCAGTTTTCCAAGGGTCAGGAGAAAATGTATAAGTTTGTAAGAAATGGTCCAGTACATGAAACACTATTTATAAAACCTAACATAAAGTTTATACAGAAACTTAGTGTTCCTAACGAGGTACTTGTCTCTCTGCCTCATTCTCCTTCCTGGGCTTGTTCCTAATTTACTATGCAAAGTGCCTAAGGCTTCAGATGACATGGACCTCTGGATATAAAAGAATGAGAATAGAAATCAGGAGATAAAAAAACAGGCACAAGCGATGAAGTCATTTGTCTGAGCTCACAGGGAGGGTGACGCCAAGGTTACAATTCAAGACGCGCATCTCAAGCTTCGTTTCACCCAAGATCTTGAACACAGAATTCCTACCCACCTCCACAACCAAGAAGCCGCCAGAATTGTACAGAATTCTAATTCTCATGATTCCTAAGATGAGAACCTTTTCACTATGCTGATATGTTTCATAGGCTGGGGATCCCAATTGCCTATACTTGAGAAACATTCCAATACATAGTACATGTTGTATAGTGTCCAAAAGAAACATGATATTTATATTGGTTGTTAATTAGGTTAGGGATGGATTTGTATTTTGTTGCAATTAGTATCATTCTTAATTTTTCTTTACCATTCTATTTTTCAATCTATTTCAGTAGCAATTGCATGACTATATACTTTTCATCTTGGTCTAAGAAAGATTATGAATGAATACATTTTTTTAATTTGTATTTTCCCTTTGCGTTCTACTTACTACAGACTTAGGGCAAAAATGAACTGATGATTTTCCTAAATACTTTGTCTTCCAGTCATAATGCAGTTGGTGAAAGAGGGAGCTTGAACTTCACCTATAGCTTTGAGTGATTAAAATTAAGTTCTAGTAGCAATAGCAGCAGCAGCAGCAAACTGCTTTATTACAAAAACTTTCTTAGGAAAAATATCCAAAAGTCAATCCTGTCTTATATCTGAAGCGATCACTATCAAACATCTCCCAAACTATGAAATAACTCTACTACTTGTGATTCTATAAGTTTTTGCAAAAATTTGGAGTTGTAGCTAAGTTGTATCTAAATAAGAACAAGCATTATTAAGTAGCTCTCTCATTCTTACAACTAGATCATTTTACGCGGTAATAAAACCATCGCCAGTGGCATTTCTGGCCATTCCAATAATCCTCCCCAAAATTCTTAAACTACCCCTGGAGTTGAAAGAAAGCTCCATCCAATTTATCAAACGTAAGAACAACTGCCTACAAAAATGTCCTTTGACAGGCAGAATTTGTAACCAAAGAGTATTATTTTCACGCAATTAAGATTTGTAGAATTCTTTCTTAATGACAAAGGTTTTACTTGATTCAGCCATGCCATGTATGTAAGTTTTACATTTCATGAGGATTTTCAGAGGGAGAGGTGAAGGTATTCTTTTTGGACATCCTCTCTTTTATAGTGATATGATAGCAACATTGGATTATATACTAAACCACCAGCTAATTAGAAATTAAGTTCACAGGCACAACATATCCAAGCATGGCCTACATATATTTTTTAGTTCCCAACACCCCAACATCTTTACCTCGGGGTATGAAAGAACTAGAGTAGGTATTGAGAGATTTCTACTTTAGAAAGAAAATCAGGTTTTTCCGTTTGATACCTAAAATAATCAACCAAAGACGAAAACAAAAAACAGCAGCGTTCTGAGATGTGGAAGTTTAGATAAATTCTTTTCTGTGCAGTCCTCAGAAAGTAAGATTCAAGTGCACTTTGGATTTTAGCATTATATATCCGTAAAGAGTGGCCACACCCAGGTGATCAGGAAACATACCTTTCCTTTCTTTCTTCCAAACTGATGCCCCTCCCAGCCCTATTTCTACTGAACATGACTTGAACAAAGGCCTTAGGAGTAGTGGGAGAGCAGAGGATCGTGGTAGAATTAGTTTTGGAAGTGTGAGATGCAACATGTACCTCTTGGTTAATTATGAAGCATGGTAGCATATGAAAGTCTCTGAGAATCTGCAATTAAATTAAGGTCTGTTTTGGGTTATTTTAGCATTCCCAAGCTTAGTTGACCTCAGAATCCCATTCCCCTCTGGCCCATGCTCTAGTATTCTGTGCACTGCCGTTGGATACATATTGGCCTGTGCAAGAGCACTGGCTATCACTCAGACATAGGGGTCTCAGAGGCTCTCTTTGTCACTTGATAGCTTTGAAACTTTGGGCAAGTGACTTACCCTCTCAGAGCCCTAGTTTCCTCGTGTGAATTATGTGGAAAATAATATCTATCTCTCATGATCTTTAGAAGACATAGCATATGCTCAGTAAATACCTCCTTCCCTTTACAATCCCCAGTAGTATAAATCTTTCTGGGTCTCAACACGCATTCCAATGCCCTAGTATGACCACTTTCTTTTCCAGTCTCATCTGCCAGTAACGTGAGAAGTGTTAACACTATTTTAGAGTCAGACTCTCTAGAATGTAACTTTACTAGCTGTGTGACTTACGACATGAGGTATGTTTTCTACCCTGTGTCTCAGTGTCCCCACCTGTGAAATGGGGATAATAATGGTACCTGCTTCTTAGGGTTGTGAAGATTAAAGTTTATTACTGATAAAGCACTCACAATAACATCTGTCATAAGGTAAGTGCTAAATAATCTCGTTAAAGCTACTAGTAGTTTTATCTTCTAATCATACACTGTGCTCCAGACACACTTGGCTCCTTGCTACCTAAAGATATCTGATGTTCTTCCATGTCCACATCTTAGCTCTTGCTGATCTCTTCACCTGGAATGCCCTTTTCCAACTTTTCTACCTGGTAAAATCATATCCATCTTTCCAGGCCCATCGCGAATGCTACCTTCTTGATGAAGCCTTTCCAGATTTCTTCTAACCCGGGTCTTCCTCCAAGGAATCCCCTCAGGGCTTTGTAGCTCTCTCCTGGTTCCTACCATGTTTGACTTTGCATCCAATGAGTTTTATACTCCTGGAGGAGCCACACATACTCAGCACCCAGCAGTGTGATCTAGCAGGGACAACTTCAGGCTGGGAACCAAGAAAATTGGGCTCTGGTCCCAGGCCAACCACTCTGTAATCTTGAGCAAGTCACTTCACGGGAGCTTTGGTTTCCTCTTTCTTAAAACAGTGGGTTGGACTGGTTGAGATCTAAAGACTTTTCCATCTCTACCCTTCCGTAAGTCTAGCGCACCCGCCTTGGGCAGCCATATGCTTGCCTGTGGAATATCAAGTGACTAGAACGAACAAAGTTTGAGCCAGGAAGGTGTAGTCAGAAACTCTTGATTGCACTGTTTTTAAAAGCAAAAGACAGAAACGATCCAAGTAAATAAAGCGTGGCATATAACGGAATGCTCTGCAGATGTAACAGCAAAAGAATAGGGAAGCTTACCATGTGCTGACAAGGAAAGATCTCTAGGATGTATTAAGTGAAAAAAAGCAAGGTGCACAACAGTGTTTGTAGTATGCCACTGTTGAATAAGAAAGGGAAAGAAGTAATCAGAATATGTATTTGGTTTTGTTTATATTTGCCTAAAGAGACACTGGGCAGGTGCCTGGAAGACATAAGAAATTTAAAAAGTGCTTACCTATGAGGAATGGGAGTGGGGGTATGGTGTGGATGGGGACAGGGTGAGAATGAGAATTTCAATGCATATCTTCTTCTTTTGTTTTTATTTTTTTAAGAGTTTGTCTTTCCTTTTTCTCCCCAAAACCCCCCGGTACATAGTTGTGCAGTTTTAGTTGTGCGTCCTTCCGGTTGTGGCATATGGGAGCCGCCCCAGCATGGCCCGACAAGCAGTGCCACCTCGGTGCCCAGGACTCGAACTGGTAAAACCCTGGGCTGCCGAAGTGGAGCGCGCAAACCCGACCACTCGGGGTCGGGGCCGGCCCTTCAATGCATATCTCTTAATACCATTTTGATTTTTAAATAATGTGAATGTATTGCTTATTCAAAGAAAAAGCTGAAATTAAAAGAGAAACCTCTGATTGTGACAATGAGTATTTTTAACAGAAACAGATGTCTATCTTATTTGTTTATTTTCAGTTTTCAGTGGTGCTAGGGAAGAACTAAGGAATGATTTACTGATTTATTGCTGTAGCTTTGCACTGGGGTATGTATGAATCCCTGTGGCAAACTTGTTGTTGGAAAGGTGAAACTTCGGCTGTTGAGATATTCCTGGAGTTTTCCTCTCAAGCCAGCCACATTAATCCTCCGGTTCATGCCACCTGATGCACATACTCAGAAACCAGAGGCCTCCATCCATCTGGGAGGTAACTGGTGGTTATGTGAAAGGCTGATGGCTGCAGTATCTGCATCGCTATTCTTCCTGGAGGATCTGGGAGAATTCAGTTGAGAAAAAGGGCAGGGGCAGCCTAGCAAATTCTCAAATCCTCTTGGAGGGCAAATTAACAGAGGAACCACTGGAGAAAGCTCTGATTCTTCTCTTACAGATCCGATCGTCAAAGATTTGTTAAAGATGGTAACACGGACACGTCAACAGCTAAGACACACTTCAGAGAATGCTTTTGGATAACTTCTCTAGCTTTCCCATAGAATTTACCGCTCAGAGAACGTAAATCTTCCCACCAAATGGGTGAAATCCTGGGTTCTTTTCAAATTCAGTTAACCCAACACCTTAAGAAACTTAGACCTATAAATATTTTTGTTCCTACCAGAGTCCCATAGCAATTAGAAATCCAATGTATGATTTTCTCAGCTTGCTTTGGTCCAAGGTCCTCTTTGAAGAGAATCCTGAGAGTGTAAATTACTTGCAGCTGAGACAGGCCCATACTTACTCAGCATGTATCGCATCAAACCCCAGCTCTCCTGCTTGGCGGCTCCTGGGAAGGCCTCAGAAGAGCTGTTCAAAGCAGACTTCATAAAAACAAATGCCTCACCTCTACCCCCGTCTCCTGCCCCCTTCAAAAAACAAACAACAATACTGCTCTGTTCACCAAACACAGGGGGATCTTTTGTTTAAAGTATTTTTTCTTCTTTCATATTGGCAGCACTTATTAAGGAGCAGATGACTTTCAAGTTGGGTGAACTTTGTTTGAAACGTAAGCACATAAGAATCCAGGTGCTTAAAATGTTTTCAAACTTAAATACATCTTTATGGCCTTCATCTTAAAAACATGTTTTTAAAGTTTTATTAAAACTGTGTCAGTAAAAAAAAAAGTGCCTTTGACCTCATATCTTGAGTCATTATGTTTGCTTTTAAAGCTAGTAATAAAATGTCTAAGATCCTATTTCCCTTTTCAAACTTTTGGAAACAGCTTTGGTGTCAGATGGACCTGGGTTTGAATTCTGTTTTCATCACTTACTAGCTGTAAGACCTCAGGCAACTGACCCAACTTTGTGCCTCAGTTTCCCCACTGGTAAAATGAGGATAATAATAGTATGCATCACATAGATTAGTTGTGAGGCTTACATGAGTACATGTAAAGTACTTAACAGAATGCTTATATATTTATATATACATAAGTAGTAAAAATAGTAATGTTAAAATAATAACAAAAAATTATTGTACCTTGTATCTCCTATGGCAGAAATGCTTATTAACAAAAACTTAGCAAATATTTCCTCATTTTTGTCATTTTTTTAAGGGCTCAAATTTCAGTCTTAAATAAAGGCTTACCATTAAAATTGAACTCTTGCTTGCTCAACCCTCATGTAAAAGAAAGAACCCAAGAGAAGAAACCAGCCCGCCAACCACGAGAAGCAAGCAAGGAAAGAATTTCATTGCTTCCACGGCAAATGTTCACATAGTCTTAGTGTTTTTTGTCATCCTTTGAGAATGAGACATAACATTTATGCTGTGACGGTGCATCCCCACCCACCCAGCATCTAAGGGCACAGGATGAGACATGAGGATACCCCAACACTGGAAGTACCATTAGGGGCAAGATCTAACCACTCAATCAAGACAGAGTTTCTCTTCAAACCAGCTACGTGTTAAATTTCTCTGACTCTATGGGGAAATGATTTTTCTCTCTGTTTCTCTTTGTTCCTCACCCGTTAGCCTATGAATTTCTGCAATTTCTTGAATGAATTCTAGGCATGAATCTAGCCCACTTCTGGAATCCTTTACATAGGCCAGGAAACTATGTCAAATTAGTGGGGGGTGCCTTATCTTGAGGCAATGGCACTCCGTCATTGCCAAGGTCGTCTTTGGACTTCCAAAAAGAATGATGCCAGTCATGAAAATAGTAGCAATGACTGCCTTCTGCTCCCAGACAAGCACCATGGCTTGCCACCCACAGATACTGAAGCCATTGTGATGGAGTCACTATGGGAAGCCTGGAAGTTGAAGACGACCTCACTTTGGAGCTCTTGCTTTGTGGCATATTCTAAATTCTAGTTGCTTTTCTTCAGTTTCCTCAAGCCTAAATTGTGAGGATGCCAATTACTGAGGTCCCCATAGACAATGTCTGGAACAGAGTTGTCCAATGGAAATACAATATGAGCTGTGTATGTAATTTAAAACTTCTGCAGTAGCCAAATTTAAAAGAAATAAAAAGAAATGGTGAAATTAATTTAAAAAATAGGTTTTATTTAAACCACTATATCCAAGATACTATCATTGCAACATACAGTCAACATTTAAAAAATTGAGATATTTTACATTCCTTTGTTTTTAACTAAGGTTTTGAATCTGGTGTGTATGTAGATTTCATAACATTTACAGTTAAAGCAAGTAGAGTCAGATACTCACATTGTTCTAAACATACTTAAAAGTTTTCCAGTAACTGAACTAACAATGAATTTTTAAATTTAAAGCTATTAAAATTAAAAATTCAGTTTCTCTGTCACTCCAGCCACATTTCAAGTGCTCAGCAGTCACGCAATTGGACAGTGCAAGTTGAGAAGATGAAGAGAAAGTGTGCGCTGTTGTATGGAGACCCATCACACTCAGCTTTCCCCTTCCTCATTCTCAGCTGCTACTTGCCGAAGAGAGATTCCAGAAGCTGTTTTTTTTTTTTTTGTTTTTTTTTTAAATTTCTACTTTGGTCCCAACAAGAAGGACTCCGAATCACTTTTATAATTCTGTGGTGGGATAATTAGAATCAAGCTGCCTGAAAATATGCAAGTGGAATAATCAGCTCATATATGAAAGGTATGTGCTAAATCCTTTCTCAGGAGGAGCAAGTAGGAAAGTTTTTTTTTAACTGAGGTAACATTGGTTTATAACATTATATAAATTTCAGATGTACATCATTGTATTTTGAGCTCTGTATAGACTGCCTCATGTTCACCACTAAAAGTCTAGTTTAAAGAACATGAAGATGTCCATTTACCTGATGTGTCAAGTGGTTAGTCGGTTATTGAAAAATAATGTTAAATGAGGAACTAATAAAAAAAATTTTTCACTTTTGAATTAAATTTTTTTTAATTTAGGTGAAATTCACATAACATTAATCATTTCAAAGCAAACATTTCAGTGGCAAAGAGTATATTCACTATATCGTGCAGCTACCACCTCTATCTAGTTCCAAACATCTTCATCACTCCAAAATAAAACCCCGTACCCATTAAGTAGTTAAATCCCACCCACTCCCCTGCCCCTCCCCCCAGCCCCTGGCAACCACCAATGTGTTTTCTATGTCTATGGATTTAGCTATTCTGGATATTTCATATAAATGGAATCATGCAATATGCGAACTTTTGTGTCTGGCTTTTTTCACATTATGCTAAGTGTACAATGTACTGATAGATTGTAGCATGTATCAGTGCTTCATTCCTTTTACGGCTGAATAGTATTCCATTGTACATATATACCACTTGTGTTTATCTATTCATCCATTGATGGATATTTGAGTTGTTTCCACTTTTGGCTACTGTCAATAGTGCTCCACAAACATTCATGTACAAGTATTTGAGTACCTGTCTTCAATTCTTTTGGGCATATAGCTAGGAGTGGAATTGCTGGATCATATGGTAATTTTATGTTTAACTTTTTTGAGGGACTGCCAAACTATTTTCCACAGCAGCTACATGACTTTACATTTCTTTCAGTAATGTACAAGGCTTGCAATTCCACATTCTCGCCAATATTTGTTATTTTCAGTTTTTCCCCCAGTGTTATTGAAATATAATTGACATACAGCATTGTATAAGTTTAAGGTGTAGGCATAATGATTTGACTTACATATATCATGAAATGATAACCACAATAATAAGTTTAACTAACATCCATCATTTCATATGGATACAAAATAAAAGAAGAAGAAAAAAATATTTTTCCTTGTGATAACAACTCTTAGGATTACTCTCTTAACAACCTTCATATCTAGCATACTGTAGTGTTAACTACTGTCATCATGTTGTACATTACATCCCTACATCCCTAGTACTTATTTATCTTATAACTGGAATTTTCTACCTTGACCACTTTCATTCAATCTTCCCCCCAACCAACCCCATGTCTCCGGTTACCACAAATCTGATCTCTTCCTTTTTTTTTTCAAATTAAATCTATCCTATCATGTATGAAGTGGTATCTCATAGTGGTTTTGATCTTCTCTAATGACTAATGATACTGAACATATTTTTATGTGCCTGTTGGCCATTTGTATATCTTCTTTGGAGAAAATTCTGTTCAACTCCTTTGTCCATTTTTGAATTGGGTTGTTTGTCTTTTGTTGTTGAGTTGTAAAAGTTCTTTATATATTCTAGATTCTAGATCCTTATCAGATGTATGGTTTGCAATGTCTTCTATTCTGTAGATTGTCTTTTCATTTTCTCAATAATATCCTTTGATACAACAGTTTTAAATTTTCATGAAGTCCAATTTGTCTATTTTTGTTCTTGCTTATGCTTTTGGTGTCATAGCTAACAATTCATTGCCTAATCCTTGAAGCACATTTTGAAAAAGAAAATGATAGCTTTATATCTGGAAAAAGAAATACTTTAAAGTTTTATTTTACTTGAAACCTATACATTTACATTCACCTGCTAATCTGTTGATAAACAGTCAAAGTGTTTCTTTGAATACATTTACTGAGTGAAAGGTCACTTTTTTGCATAAGCCACAGCTATCTGATATACACTTTTGTTTTCTTTTAAGTTAAGAACTTAGAGACACTTGCAAAGTAACCTGATTCTAAATATTTCAAGGCTTTTATGATTTCCATCCCTCCTTAATTTTTTATTGTTATTTTCCTCACATATAATTTGATGGCAATATTTTTAGTCTTTAACCAGACATTTCAAAAATATTCAACTTAGTTTTCACTGAAAAGACTCTCTTCTCACTCTCATGTTTAATTGGTTTATGTAGTGCTTAATTATATCTACTTATATAATAAGTATAATAAGTAAAACTGGCATAAACAAGTTTGGTGAATATACAGCACACACTGGTGGGAGCTGAAATATACAGGCCTAGCAGAGTATAGCCTACTAGCAGAGTGTGTTTGGTGTGCCATGGACATCAGTCAATATGCTTACAACACAGAGGGAGTGAACAGTGTAATCCAACAAGTGGGTTAACTGAAGAAGAATTAAGAGAGCATCTACTCTATTATTCCAGAGGTCTAAATTCAGAATTACTTTAAGAATTTTTCTTAAATTGTGGTATCATATGTGTAACAAAAAATATGCCATTTTAACCTTTTTAAAGTGTACAGTTCAATGGCATTAAGTACATTCACATTGTTGTGCAACCATCACCACTATCCATCTCCAGAACTTTTTTCATCTTGCAAACAGAATTACTTTTTAATAATTAAAATGCCATGCCCAGACACACAGCTCTGCTATGCTAGCTTCTAAAGAGCTATCTCTGGCACTTAGTAGCTGTGTAAACTTGGGCAACTCACTCAACCTACTAGTGTCTCAGTTTTCTCATCTATAAAATGGGTTTAATATCTACCGCACAGAACTGACAAAAGGGCACAATAATATGACATTTGCTAAAGCACTTTAAAAACTGGAGAGTATTTTATAGTTGCTCCTTATGATTATTATTACAGAAAATTTGAAGATCCTTTATAGAAAGCTGAGACTATTTATTCTGATCATTTTATAAATATTATTTCTATATATTTAGGTTACCATATATTCAGATTTATCTTCATATGTACATTTTAGTTATTTATTGATTGATTCTACTCCCTACTAGAATGGAAGATTCACGAAGGCAGGGATTTTTTGCTGTTTTGCCCACTGCTCTATTTCAGAACCTAGACCGGATTAAGGCATACATTTTTTCTTGAATAAATGAAAGAATAAATTATTTTCCATAGCAATAGATGTGTTATTAGTGCTAAAAAAAAAAACATTCATTCATAATAACGATAGTTTAAACATACGTGTCTTTAAGTTTTTCCAGTGCAAAGTTAATATGTGTGAATCACCAAAGGGAACATTTCTAATATGAGGGAACTTCCCAGACTAGTTCAGGGTTAAAAGAAGGTCAAGTTTAAGAGTAAATAGAAATGAAAAAAATTTATCCAAGTTTTCAAAAAGTGTTCTGATTTTTAAATGTTAGGCTATTAGCAGTACAATAAAAGATGGATTTTAATTGGGTTAATATAATACAACCTAGGAAATACTTAAGGTGACAGGTAGTGACAGACAATGCTATTGCTCATCAGTATCTCTGGTTTCAGGTGTAGCCTTGTGACTTGCTTTGGCAAATGAAATGTTAGTGGAGGAAATCTTGTGTCATTTCTGGGTGGAAGTATTTAGTTGCCTGTACTTAACCCTCTATCACACCCCCCTTACAACAGAGTTTGGGGGAAGAACCCATTGACATGGGGTACCACAATATTAAAGTATTCTGGAAAGCTGAGCTGACACATGGAAGACAGCCTCCCAGAGAACATCTTGGAAGCACAGTTGACTTTATATAAGCAGTAAATTAGCTTTTGTTGACTTGGGACTTGTATATTATACTAAGATTTGGGAACTGTGTGTTATAACATCATAATCTAGTCTATGGTGACTAACATATATGTTGATAGATTTTCCTCTATATTTTGAGTGGAAAGTTAAAATAACAACTTACGTCTGCAAAATTTTTGTAATAAACTACTATTTTTATGGGAGACAAAACCATGTATAATCACTTGGTTTTAAAAATGGAGAGTAGTATGTTACAGACATGATATCAACAAGTTCCAGGTTCCTTTAAGTCAACCTTGATTCTGTGAGGATAAATTGCAGCAAAGTTGCTTCGGAGATATCTGAGAATAATCCTTTTGAGCTACCATCATTACTGCCTAAGGCTTTTTTCTCTCCCCTAGATTCTTGCCTTCCACAGAGATGTATGTCTTCTCTGACCATCTCTCCAGATTCAGGCTGTCTTTTCTTTGACCTGTTACGCTTTTTTGGTCAATGGTACACTGGGGTCTCCAGGGTGATTTTTTTTTTCCCCACCAAAGGCTAAGAATTTGAAATTGTGAGGCAGGTATTTATAGTGAACTTTGGATCCTTGTCTTTCACATTTTTGGAATACTTACTGCCACTTTACTAGAGTACCTTGCTAAGGTTGTCTGTGGCCTCTCATTTGAAGGAAATTTTCTAAAAGTGAGTGGGCGTGGAGGGGGGGGTGGTGTGTGTGACTCATCCATCAAACGAAGATTTATTCAAGCACTGTTATCTGTGATAAAGGAAGCAGTCAAGAGTCACCATTTCAGAATCACAGGGGAAGAATTTAAACTGAGGCATTTCCCAGTACTGCCATTGTTTTCTGTGGTATTTCATCAACCCTGTGGGTGGGGAGGTGCTGGGGACCCTGACACAAAATAAGTGAAAGGGAAACAACTTTCATTCCTGGTGGATTTCCTGTATTACCTAATGAGGGCAGCGCTTACATGTTGATTCTGTTCAATCCACTTCAACAAATATTTTTTGAGCACCTTCTAAGTGCCTGCTATGTACAAACACTGAACAGACAAAGAACCCAGCCCGTGGCGCTGTCGCCTTCTGGCTGTGTTGATCAATCTTCTGAGAAAAATGTTAAATTACTCTCTGTCTTCATTTTTTTTTCATAAATATCAAATGTAAACACTGCTACAAACATTCAAACTGATGGTGAAGGCCTGAAAGGAAGAATCATCTTCACTTTGCTGGGATAATTTCATGCAGTTTTATTTTAAAATATTCATTTAAAAATATTCATTAAAAATATATATACAAAAATATAAACCCATCAGGCCCTCAGGTCTATGGATTTGAAATATAAGCATGATCCAAACTATCTGATTGTCTTTTATTTCTGTTTTTTACTCAGGGGTTGAGGGTCTGATCTCTAGGGAAAAAGCCTTGGGGCTTTTTCAATCGAGAAGGGCCCTCTGCCCTCTGAAGGTTTACAGTGTCGCAGTAGGACACCTACAGAGCAAGCAGAAAGTCAGTTTCTCCAGACTGCTTTCTAAAGAGAATTTCTACTCGTGGTCGTGGTGATGACACCATCTTTTCTCCCCAACAGCGGCGGTTCCAGAATTTCTATATAGCCTGGGGGCTGACAGGGTGGGCAAGCTGGTCGAGAAGGGGCGCTGGCACTTGACAAAAACTCGAGGAAACGTCCGATGTCCGTCTCGGACTGTGGGTAGGGGTAGAACTAAGGCCCGCCAGCCATGGCCAGGCCTCCACTGCAGCCAGGTCGTCCCCACTCCGTAGGAGTGGCTCCGGAAGAGCATCGCTTCAGGTGAAAGTGAGCCGGCATTTGGGCGAGAGGCAGGAGTTGGACGAATTACTTGTAGGGTCTGTTCCCAGCTACCCTGAGGGAAGGGTGGAAAAGCACTCACAATGGAGGATGATCTTGACTTCGCCGAAGAACCACCTCCCTCCCCGCATCGCCCAAGGTTTCCCACGGAGAGGTCACCAATCGCTCTTCATCAGGCTGGGCGGAACCTCTAAGGCAACACCACCTAGATCTAAAACCAAACCAGCCACACAGCGCTCTAAAACCTCCCTCAACAAGCTCTCTTCGTCGCGCTCCAAACGCAAACATCGCGGGCGAAAAGAGGCTGCACAAGTCACGCAGAAAATTAGGCTGCCCCTTTCCATGGCGATAATCGAATTAGCCTCAAATTAAACGTGAAATTGGCCCTCGCCGGCTGTGGGGACAAAGCCCCCATTGTCCTTTTGCGGCGGGGACGGTGCCCACCCTGCCCAGGCCAGCCCAGGCCAGTCCCTGCAGCAGGGGACGAGGTCTGCGCTGGGAGGGGGCAGAGCCTTGGCCGGGACAGCGTGGACGCGCCCGAGGGTCTGCTCGGCGCGGAGCAGCGCTGGGTGGGCGGCAGCGGGGCTCCCAGCAGGCGCTGAGGGCGGCCAAGAAGGAGGAACCGAGCGAGGGAGGAGCGGAGGAGAGCGGAGGGTGTGCGGGAGCGCGCACCCGCGCGCCTGTGTGCGCGCACCCGGCGCCGGCGCCCGCGCGCTCCCTCTCCCCGCCCCTCGCCCCCTCCCGGCACGCTCTCTCCCCTCCTCCCGCCCGCCCCGCGCTCCCGCCCAGCCCCCGGAATCAGTGCAGCTGTTGCCGTGCAGGCTGCGGATTCCTCCAGTCCCTCCCTCGGCCGCCTCTCCGTCCGGAGCAAGCGCGCAGCCCCGCGCAGCAGCGCCCACCGGTCCCGTCCTGTGAGCCCCGGCCCCAGCCGCGGACAGCCCCGCGGAGTCGCCTCCCGGCCCACCCGCCCGGCCGCCAAGGAGCGGGAGGAGGACGGGACCCCGGCGCCCCCACCCCCTATCCGCGGGAGGTAGGTAGGGGGCCAGAGGCTGGAAGATGCCAACTCACTGGGGCTGCCTCCCGGGCAGCGGGCTGGCGAGCGGGCGGGAGGAGGGGCGCGGGCTCAGGCCGGGAGGACGCAGCTGCCCCGCCGCTGCCCTGCGCCCGGGGAGCGGCGTGGGGGCGGGGAGGCTGCAGAGCCCGGGCGGGGGCGGCGCGGGGAGCCTGGGTCTCCAGTGCTGACGAGTATGCGGGGCAGAGGGCGGCGGGCTCCGCAGTGAGGCGGCCGCAGACCTGCCGTGCGCACCGCGGCCGCCCAGCCCCATCCCCGGGCGCAGTGGCGCCGATTCCTTCTCCCTGCCTCCGCCGCCGCCTCCCTGCAGCCGGGCAGCGGCCCCTGGCGCGGGGGTGGCTGCGGAGTGGGCTGCAGAAAGGGTATATTTTCGAGTGGCCTCCCTCTAGCCTCGGCTGGTGGGGAGCGGGGCGGCGTTGACACGGCCGGCTCTGCGCTTAACGGTACGGGGGATGCGGCCAGGCGTGGTCCGGGCTGCGCTGCGCTGCAGCTGAACCGGAGGCGGCGGCCCGGCGCCCCTCGCCCCCGCCCATCCTCGCTCCCGCTCCCCCCTCCGCGCCCGCCCCCCGCCCTCTCTGCCGTCCCCACTCTCCCAGGGCTGGGCGTGAGCCGCCTCGGGGCGCCGAGCAGCCCTGCGCCCGCCCTTCAGCTCCTGCCACCCTCTCTTCAACAGGTTTGTACCAGCGCGGGGACCCTCCGGGCCTGCCTTTGGGGTGGTGGCTGGAAGCACCTCTCGTCGTCATTCCTCACACCACGCTCGTGGCCCTCTTTTTGTGGGGGGAGTCTTTCCTTTGTTTTTGTGGTAGGAAGGATGCCCAGTGCTTGCCATCAGATGGGGAGGGGAGGTGTTGTGGGGATCAGTGCGCAAACCGTGTCCATTTTTCCAATCGAAAGCCAGGCCCGATAGTAAGTGAGGAGAGGGCGAGTGTGGGGGTGCTTCGGCGGAGGAGGAAAATGGATTCGGGGGGGTTTATTTGGGCGGGGATGTGCGTTTTTGGCAAGATGGATGGCTCGCGGTGCCCTCGCCGTGATGCAGCACAATGCAGCAGTATCGCTGCCTCCCCTGGTTCTCGCTGGCGGGGCTTGGCACGGCCACTCGGCGCCTGCGGCCCCTGCCCGACCCCACCCAGGCCCGGGGCTGCCCTTGGCCCAGACCCGGAGCTGCGTCTACCTGTCATGCCGCTTCAGCTGGATGTGGCGTCAGGAGGACCAGGTCACCTAGCTGTGAGGGGGGACGCTTCCCTTTGGGCTGACCCCCTTCCCCCTGCCTGTTGGGCTGTGCTCGGATGAAGGGGCGCCCTGCAGCGCTAATGCGGGCAGAGGGAGCCGGCCTGCGGCTGCGGACGGCAATCTGATCTCGGACCGAAGGACCTGAGCCGTAGGGAGGGGCTGCAGGGAGGACGGGGCCCAGCGGTGTGCGGAGGCAGTGGTGCAGTCAGTATTGGGAGTCGCAGCGTCTTTCTCTGGATCGCCCATAATCTGTAACCAGGACCCAACTATCCATCGATTTCTTCATGTGTGAAAGTTAATGTTTATTAATTGGAGCTTCACAGCTATGACATTACAGTCCCTCTGTCTTTGGTCAATACTGAGAATATGAATTTTTCCTATAGGAAATCGTTTTTTGAAATGAAACGATCAATACATTTTAGTTCTTATGTCCTTGAGACATTTCTAAAAATATTAACAATCAGTGGATTGTTTTAAAAGGAACTTATTTTTTGATGGGTAGTACATGATTTCTTTAACTTCTATTTGCTTTGTTTTCATCGTTTGCTTTTTTTTTTTGTAAATTTGGATTCCTTATTAAGGAGTATTAGGTAAATGAGTGTCATTGTTGATGGTAAGTATTCGGATTGATTTATGCCAAGTTGTCTCTAGTTATGACTAGTGGGATTGTGATGGTAATTGACTGCATTTATGTTTGTTTATATGTATTTTTTCAGATAAATATTTTTTGCAGATGTGGCTGGGGAGGGGGTTGAGAAGGGCAGACCACCAAGGCCTCTGTGGCTGATATCTGGTCAGGAGATGGTTCTGTATGTCCTCATCTGTTTAGTCTGGACTAGTACATAGGGAATTTTCCTTCTAAATGTCACTTCTGCAGTTCGTTTATTCAGTGTGGGATGGCAAATGAGATGCATTTCAAATGTCACTCCAGACTCTTCTAAAATGTATGGGTGAAAAAGGGAATTTCAGTATGCTAACTGGAGGGGAAGGTCAATGTTTCAAAGCAAGGGCGTGTCTACTTTTATTTTTTAAATCCCTAATGAATCCAAGTTAGTGGCATTTGCTTTTCTGTGGCTCTGCAGAGTAGAACTGCATGCACATTGTGTGGCTTATGTGCATTATTTTGAGTTTCTCTAATAGAGGGCTGTTCAAATGTAGAACTTTTTGGGTTTGGCCTTCATTGTTGTGCTGGTTGTATAAGATCGTGTTGCATAAAGATGTTTGGGAGTGTTGTTCCCATGGATTATGCAGACATTTTGGATTTACTATGTTGTAAGAAAATGTCCTGTGTTGATGTCACAGGAGGTTTAGCTGTTCTGACTTACACACCAGCTGCAGAATTCTGTTAGGTTAAGATCTCTGTAGCTGTTGTCTCTGAACCCACCAAAACCTTCTACTGAGAGAATGAGAAGTATTGGGGCAGTAGAGAAACTGCTGTCGCTTGGTCGTCTCCTGTTGTGCAGGCTTTCTGTGAAGAGCAGCTCTTGGGCGAGACTAGTAACAACTGTCTGTGATGTCGGAGGAGCAAGTGAGAAGACCTTACTCTCTGCTGGTGACACATCCTTAGCAGCGACTTGGCATGGGCAGAGTTTCCTTGGAAGAGTTTGTTTGAGTGGTTATTTTGCCTTGCTGTTTGCAAGTATGACTTTACATGTGGAAGAACTATTTTGAGATGGAAGGATTTTACTACTACTAAACAAACAGACATGAGGAGTGGAAATTATTCGATGTGGTTTTTGTTGAAATAGTACGTTTTATTTTAAGAGCATATTCTTCGAGAGAATTTTAATGCCCAATATATGTTTTTTACATGCAGTGATGTGATGCTCCTTTAACTATGTTGGGCCCTGACCAACATCTGCATTATAATCAGGCTTGAATTAATGTTCTGTGGGTTTCCTTATGGTAGTGCTGGTTTCTTCCTTCCAGACTATTGGGAATGTAAACCATTCTTCCGTAAGGAAAGGGCTAATACCTCTGCTGGAAAAGCTACTTCCGTAGGTCTCTGCAGATGAGGAAAACATCTCATGAATCTCTCTTGTAAGGTATCAGTCTTTGCTGTTTCTCAAAGCACCTTTTCTTTACAAAAGACCTAGTTTAGTACTCTTGATTTTTCTGTTAATAGTTGTCCTGTATCCAAATTTATGTAGCATAGGAATAACATCATCAAATGTCTTTGCTCTGGTGGCTAAAATGAAACTATCCCAATTAGATTCACCCATATTTGTATTTTTGACCATCACTGGAGAGGGCATTTTTGTAACGTCTCTTGCGATCATAGTGAGATTCCTGGACCTGCAACATCAGGCCAGGATCACTTGGGAGCTTGTTATAAATGCAGATTCTTGGAGGCCCCAGCCCAGACCTATCCAGTCAGAATTTGCCTTTTAACAAGACCCATAGTGAAATAAATGGTTGGTATTCACATTAAGTTGAGAAACTGCTCTACTCCTTCAGCTAAGGGACCTCTATATCAAAAGATTCCTTCTAGTATCTTCTGTCTTTTCTTTTGCTGAAGTGTCAGCACATTTTTTTCCCTTGTGTCACTAAGAGGTGTTGAAGAAAATGATGCACTCATTGTAAATTGTTTAATATAGAAATACTTTATAAAGTTCTTTAATCTTTAGTAGAAGAGTCCTATTTATTATAATTTGTTTAGATTAATTGGTTTTCTTAGGTTCTTTTCTAAAACACCTCTAAAGTTGAAAAACAAAACTCCTCCCCCAGAGAAGAGGGCCTTGGCTTTGAGACAGCAGGACTGGAGGGCAGGAAGCTAAACCCCTGAGCACAGCGTCCCCTCTGCTTCCTCTGCTCTCTTCTGGCATCTTGTTCTCTGTCATCAGCTATGTCTCCTGGTATAGTCAGTGTCCTCCCTTTCTGGTCCATTATTTTCTTCAAGTTGTTTTTTATTAAGTGATTTGTACATACAAAATAATGCTCATAAAAGATATGTTACAGAATCACAAGCCAGTGGCCCCTCAGGCAGCCACCACCTAGTTCAAGAAGAAGCTTCTCATACATTCAGAGTCCCTGTCTGCCCCTCCATCATCCCATCTGAAGCAACCACTGTCCTGAATTCTGTGCTTGTCATTCCCTTGCTCTTCTTTATGGGTTATCCTTTTAAAAATTCTTATTTAATTTTGTACATTTTGAACTTTATATCAATGAGATTATACTTTATGTATTTTTCTGTGACTTGCGCTTTAAGATGAACATTATGTTCCTGAGACTCATCATTTTGTTGCTGTAGTTCATTCATTTTCACTGCTGTATAGTATTGCACTATGGCTTATTCATGCCTTCTACTGTAGATGGAGATTGGATTGATTCCAGTCTTTTGCTATTATAAAAAGACTGCAATGAATAGGTCTTCTACATGTCTCTTAGTACATATGTGCAGATACATACACAGACATTATCTGTTTCTCTCAGGGATGAAATTTGCTGGATCATATAGTATGTCTATCATCAACCTTCTAGATAATACCAGACTGTTTCCCCAAAGTGATTGTACCGATTGTATTCCTACTAGTAGTGTGTGTGTTACGATTGTTCTACAGCCTTGCCAGTGCTTCATTTACGAGCCTTTAAAATGTTGTCCAGTCGATATTTGTGAAATGTTATCTTATTGTGCTTTTTATTTGCAATTTCCAACCTGATTATTGAGGTTAAGTATCTATTTATATTATTGGCCATTTATGTTCTTCTTTTGTGAAGTCCCTGTTTAGTCTTTTGCCTCTTTATCTTTTAGATTTTTTTTCTTGTTGATTTGTAGGAGTTCTTTATGTTGCTTGCCTATTAATCCCTTGTGGAGTATATGTGTTGCGAAAATTACCTCCCAGTTTGTGTTTGTTTTTTAAAATTCTTTGTGGTTTCATTTGATGAACAGTCATTCATAATTTTAGTAGAGTCATAATGAATTTTTGTCCTTTATGGTTTGTGCGGATGATTTTGTTATTGCAGGAAAAACGGTCCTTAGTTTTTGGAAAGAGTGTGGGTTTTGGAGTCAAACAGATCTGGGCTCAAATTGTAATGGTATTCTCTCTTAGCCATATTGCCACAGCTAGGTTCTAGCCTTGGGCTAGTTCATTACACTTAGAACCACAGTTTCTTTGTAAGTAAAATTGAAGTAATACTACTTCCTCCTGCAGCTGTGAGAGAGCACTGCACAGTGCTGGGCACATGGTAGGTGTTCAGCTGATGACAGTTCCATTCCTTTCTCTTTGGACTCCCTACGCTATAGGAGCCACTGACCCCTTTGGGAATACTTTCCAGAAACTACCTTAACATTTTTATATCGAAAGAGCTATTAAACAGCTTATTCTTTTGTTTTTTAAAAGGCTGTGTTACAATGGAATTTATATATTGATTAACACAGTCTGTGTAAGACCACTTATTAGAAACCCTTTGTCAGTTCAGGTTCCTGTTCTTGAAAGTAGTCTAATTACAGTTCTTTCCACCAAGAAGCACATATACTAATGTTCTCCCTTTGCTGCTACTCTGAGATTACTTGGCAATATTGTTTTTGATGTAGTAAATAATTATTGGAGACTTCTCTTGCCAGAGCTTGAAATTGGGTTAGGGTGATGGTTGTGTGGGTTAAAGCTGAATAAGAATTAATTCCTAAATCCAAGGACTAGATACTCTATCAGGTAGAATATAAATGTACACAGACAATAAAAAACCTTTTACTGACCAGGTGGTCTCATATCTAAATTTATAAGATGAAAAACTTAGATGAAATCATAGTCGGGGTTAAAACCTGGCACATGGGCACCATTCTCTCTATCCCTGGCAGACATGGAAAATCAGTCATGGCCCTCTTTTCCACAGAGCTGAGATAGAGTCTCAGTAACATCCTCAATACAGTGTTCTAGGCGGTTAGTACCAGTTGATCGGATCTGGCACTTAGTTTTTCAGATCCTCCACATCTCTAAAATTCTGTGATGATAAGATAATTGTGTAACACAGTACTTTGGCAATGTTCAAAATACAGTAGAACAGAAGAACCTAGAAGCAAAGAGATAGGAAAGAGGTGATTGTGGGGGTCCAGAGGTTAAGGGAGCAAGTTATGGTGGTGGCCAAGGGAATGAGAAGGAGGGGAGGGATGGGAGAAAGGTTATGAAGGCCCAATCCTGTGCCACCTGTTTGTAGGGTGAATAGATGGGAGGTGGACCTAAATAGATGAGGAGCTAAGGTGATAAAGGTTTCAAATTCTGGTGATGCCGAAGAGCATAGTCGGTGATGATGAGAGAAAAAGACAAGTTAAGGGGAAGAGTGGATATCTGGTTGGGAAGAGGTTCAGTTTTGTCTTTAAATATGTTGAATTTGAAGTTCTAGCAGAACACTTAGTGGAGATAATGTTCAAGAGGTTGAAGGAGAGAGTTCAGGGCTAGTGTGGCTGATGGCAGGCTGTTAGATTCAGGGGTCTCAAGCTTTAGGCTCTAGAGTTATACAACCTGGTCACTGCATGCCCTGGCTTAGTCACCTTGGGCAAACTGCCTTGACCTCTCTGCGTGCTTCAGTATCTTCATCTGCAAGATGGTATTGATGTACCTATCACAAAGCATTATTAAAGCTAAGTGAGATAATCCAGTGCCCATGATAGTATATTTTAATTATCATAAAATGAATTTTTTGCTTAGTTTGTCTCAATTTTATGCTTTCTTTCAAATAAGTAATTTGATGTATACAGAGAAGGTACATTCCCGTAAACAGTACTATCATTCAGATAAATAATGCTAGGTTCAGTCTGTATTAAACTTGTGCCTATGTGTCATGTCTAGTAATAGGAGAGACAAACCTGATTAATATTTATTTTTGACAAACAAGAAAATACTAAAACACTGGAATTTGGGGAAAGGATAGGAACAGATAGTTTACACAAGAAGAAATCAAGGAAGCCAATAACTATATTAAATTGTTCAAACTCACCAGTAATTTGAAACACAAATTAAAACTGTTAGATTAATTTTTCCACTTAAATTGTTAGGTAGACTGTGCTCTCTGGGATGCTATCAGATGGGAGCTCTGCATTATTAATTGGGAGAATCTTTGGATTAATACAAACTTGGTCGAAAACAGTGGGTTATATATATAACAGAAACCTTAAATGTTTGTACCTTTTGGACTGAAATCCCACTTGTAGGAAAGAATTAAAAATAAGAACAGAGGTTTTTAAACAAGGATTTTCTTAGCAATATAAATAGTGAAAAAGCAAATGGGGCATAGTCAAATAAATTATTGCACAGGCATAGGATGGAATTCAATATAGTGCTTAAAATAATGGTTTGTTAGAATATTACTGAAGTGGGAAAATGCTAACCATATAATATTCGGTGGAAAAATCTGTATGCAAAGCTGTGTAATATGGTATAACTCCACTTTTGTTATATTAAATAAAAGACTGGAAGGAAATACATTAAAATGTTTGGATGTTGGGTTAATGGGTGATTTCCTTTCTTGTATGAAAGGAAATTCCTATGACTTAATGTTTCTCATTTGGCGTTTTGAATTCTTTTACAAATAGAGAAGAGTACAGTAAATAATATAGTAGACTACCATGAAGACCATTTTTTTAATCAAAAAAGCAATCAACACTTTATTTTAATTTTGAAAACAGGAAAGAAAAAAGCAGGTCTGGCCAACTGTAGATCATTATTAAGGAATCGTTTAAATTCCAAAGGATTGTCATATCTGTTCTTCTCTGCACTTTTCTAAGAGCAGTGGAAAAACGAGTAAGTCAGCATTTTAAGGGTATAGGTACGAGAGGGAAGTAGAGCGTTCAGATGTAAAGAAATGGTAGCTTGACTCTTTTCACTAACCTGGGTCAGCTTGAAAAGTAAGGAAGACTAGGATTCTTTAGTATTTCCAGACTGCGCACTTGTGTGGAGAGCGGTGGAATTCTGTGACACGCTTGTTCTCACTTGTGGAAGCCCAGATACTGCTGCTGGAGCCAATTTTGTAACCATTAGACCATCGTGTTTCATTGGAATTTGTCAGAAATGTAGATAAAATTCCAGGTAAAAATTTTAAAATAAAAATGACTCCAGATTTAGATTTCTTCCAGTGAATGGTTTCTCAGCATTTTGGAATATTGTACGCTAAGAGTGGGAGGAAGGAATTTTAGCGATATCCTTCCTTTTTTGTATGAAAGGATATTCTTCTGTAACGTTCTATATAGAATTTTGTACACATGTATATGATACCTATTTTATCCATTCTATCACATAGGTGAGAAAGAGATGTGTGTGTGATTGACTAATCTCCACCATTTAGAGAGGCAAAGGGCTATTTTAAGACATTTTAAGTGGTGAATTTATACAGATAATACTTGGGAGATGAATCTCAGGAATGAGTCATGTGAAGGAAATGTTTGGGAGGAAATAGTACTTTCTGTTGCATGGTCCAGTTCCCTAACCATATGGGTACTTTTTAAAATGTAGCTTATAAAAATAAGCCATTTTACTTGCTTGAATTTTGTGTGTTTTCTGCCATGAACTTTAACTTAAATAGTTGATTGAGGAGGGTTTCAGGTTAAATGTGCTTCGAGACATGAAAGTAAGATGTTATGATTCCAAGATTGCTTTAAAATTGACCTTTGTTTATAGGTGTCATGATTCCATTCTTAGTAAACTCTAAACTGTGAGAGTAAACACCTGAATGATTTTTAGAACCATTTGACATCTGTGCTGTAGAATCTAGAGTTCCCTGCTATTTCTGATCTTTAATGTATAAACTTGAAGCCATTAGTTAGGCAGTAAAATCTGTATTAGGACATAACTAGATTTTTACCCTACAGATGAACTAAGGATGAAATTTGGAATTATATATAATAAATATAATAGAATTTATTCTGTTGAAGTATATGTATCTAATTAAATATTTCTGTGCTTAGAATGTCCGTTGGCCTAATAGTAGTTATCTCTGGGTGATGGAATTGTGGAAGAATTCTAATTTCATCTCTCCATATTTTCCAAATTTTTGGAAATGCTTAACAGTAAACTCTTGCTCTTTATCAAAAATATCCTAACACCATAGTAAACCTCATGTTAGCTGGATAAAAATAAGTAAAATGATTAATCAGCTAACTATAACGTCTGCTGTTCAATTTTTTTTTTTACCGGATCTCACAGAAAAGCAATATTAATACTGAGTATGTAAAGAACACTGAAGTTTTGAAAAGATTTTTCCATTCCTCATTTAAATATGCATTTCGTTAGAGCCTTGGCGTTTCATTACTTCTGTGGAGTGTGGGAAAAGATGTAGGAACTGCGCCACAAGGGAGCCTGACAAAAACATCCTCCAGGAGGAGGTGAGCCTCTGTGGCTACTGCCTTTGGCTCTGGATGAAGTTTCTTGTTGTTTCCCCACCCTCTTGGGTGGCTGTTTCAGGAATAATTGTTGTCCTAATATGTTTGCCTCAAGGCCAAATCTAAACATTCAAGGGCTGCACATTTTTCTGGAATGTTCTTCACCAGCGGTACAGTCTTTGGGGTTGGATAATACATGTTCTTATCATGGTTTAGCGCCCCCCCCCCCTTTTGGCCCTTTTATCTTATTTATTTAGAGAGGAAGGAAAGCCTAGATTCTTTCCTAAAACATTGCTTATTTATTTTGTTCTGCGATGTTTAAACATTTTCTGTTGTATTTTTTTTTTTTTAAAGATTGGCACCTGAGCTAACAACTGTTGCCAATCTTCTTTTTTTTTTTTCTCTCTCTGCTCTTTCTCCCCAAATCCCCCCAGTACATAGTTGCATATTTTAGTTGCAGGTCCTTCTAGTTGTGGTGTTTGGGACGCCGCCTCAGCATGGCCTGATGAGTGGTGCCATGTCGGCGCCAGGGATCTGAACAGGTGAAACCCTGGGCCGCTGAAGTGGAGCACGCAGACCCAACCACTTAGCCATGGGGCCGGCCCTTCCGTTGTGTTTTTTAACCTGTAGTATAAACGTGCTTTCAAAGTGAGTACAATATTCTTAAAAGTTAAAATATTCATTTTTTTACCTTAGTATCCCTGAATTTTTGACAGTGTTTGCTAATATATACAGTATGTATAGTTTTTTCCTGCATGGTTTATGAAGCATATATACTTTGATAAAGGTATAAATTAGCATAAAATCATCATAACAAAAATTTTAAAATAGCGTTTTGCTTTTTATTACCAAAATAATACATTTTTATTTTGTAGTTTATTGTAGATCATATGGAAAATAAAAATGAACGCAAAGAAAATGAAGATATTCAGTGATATTCAATGATAGATATTCAATGACCCCAGAAATGTGCAATTGATGTTCTAGTGTTTGTCCTTTAAACCTTTTTTCCCCTCTGTGCATATTTGTTAATCTCATGAATAAGGGCCAATTCTCAAATCTTAGGCTAAGGGTATAAGGTTTTGACAGTCTCAATAATTACTTCATGTTGTTTGTCACACTTCCGACTTATACATGTAGCATTGCAAAATGTAAAGTCTTACTGCTGGTCGTATTTAAGGCTATGGCATGGATACTGTCTATTGTACTGAGCTGTTTTTAATGGTGGGAGTGTTAAAGAAAAATGGTGAAGAGGCAGAGAATCCAAAATTTGCTTATTAGAGATACAAAGTCTATTTGATAGATTTTGAAAAATCTTTTTACAGTGGAAAAATACCAGAGATTAAGTTCTCACTAGATAATGCGTGCTTTCTGTTTTGTTTTGGAAGGAATTCCCAACAGAGTTGCATTAATTCCCTTGAGACATCTCCATATGCTTCAGACAACATCTAATTGTACTTTTGTCTTCAGATTTCAGAGGCTTTAAAGCTACGCTATAACGTGTCGCAAATGGAATGGATGTGGTTATTATAATCTTGTTTTAAATCTAATAAATTTTACTGGGCAGAGTTTGGTTATAACTGTTGAAAGCATACACTGGAGCACAACTTTATTAGGGTCTTTGTATAGCTGAATTCTTTAAAATTCTGTCTTTGGATCTAGGGTCTGTTTCAAGGAGAAAAAGCAGTATATGTACAGATTTGATTATGGAAGCCAGTTCTTTAAGCCCTGGGACATCCGATGGATGGAGGGGACTTACTGGCACTTCTTTGTTGCCTTAATTCTAGTATTTGGTCTCTTCCTGGAGAAGTTGCTAAAATGGTTTCTTCGTGTGCTGGGGGAAAGAGGGAGTAGAAAGATGGGAAAAATACCCTTTCATGGGAGGAGAAAGAAAGCCCTTTCCAGCAGTTGCCATGAGGAACTTTGTTGTGGTTATTAGTCTTGTTTGGTTTGGTGGGCCCCGAGGAAAAGTGGCAAATGACCTTCTAGATTTAAACATTAAAGGGCAGTGGTAGCTCATTTCACAGTTTAGAGGGAAAATCTGAGCTGGGCTGGGTGACAGATGGAGCAGGGTTGGGTGATGGAGCTCAGCCACACTACGTGGACTTCCTCTCTCCAAATAAGGGATCTTCAGAAACTCCCAGCCTGATGGGAATCATTCTCTTTGGGGGTGGCCCAAACCCATTAAGGGAAATGCCTGATGGTTAATGTTCCTTTGCTGTCTGAAGCCTGGAGTAGGGATCTCAGCTTAAGCTCCAGGCAGCTGCAAATGTTGAGTCTAGCACTTGGAGAGGTGTCAAGCGAGACAGTGTCGAGAGTGGTCCGGGTGCCCCCAGTTAGGGGAAAGCAGGGGACTGGAATGTGGCCTTATTCGGATCTATGACTGGATGAGCACACCTGTCACTATTTCAGTAGGCGAGTGGTGGTCAGAGGTATCAGTCAGGTGACTTCTCTGAGAGAGGTCTGGTCCTTCTCACAGCGAGGTTGACAACTCTGTGCTGCCAGCTGTCCTTAAATCCCCAACTTATCTCCTGGGGCGGAGTCGAGGGAGCACCATGGTCCTGGAGCAAAGACATTTGTGTGCCATTTGAGCAGGAAAGAAACCAGTGCACATCTTGTGTTTTATTCTTGATTTTAAAGGTAGGTTTTTTTGTTTGTCTGTTTTGCTTAATTTAAATTAACACCCACTGCTAAAGGAATTCCTGAGTTTCCCTGATAATCAGGATGATTTCTCATTTTGAAAGGCTTTTTCTTTTGAAGGATGTGTTTCTGATGTTAAGAACATCACGTTTTATCCTAGTTCTAAAAATCTCATTTGATTCATAAAGGGTGATAATTTAACTAGGGAGCAGGCTAATTTATGGTCTTGTGTCTGAGGAAGTCTGTTCTCATCTGTCAGTTGAATTTTTAATATGTATTTTTCCAGGTCTGAGGAATTATTTTGTTGTTGTATGTTTGCATGAATATTTTATTCTTAATTATAGTCTGTATTTCCGTTGGACAACACCCTTGTTAAAGGAAACCTGTTCACATGAAATAAATATATCTTTAGTGGGTCATACTTGAGAACTGCTTGTCAGTCTTCTCAACTTTTAAAGTAAGTAGATATTTAATGTAAAGAGGATATTGATAGCTGGCCCATCACTGGAATGTCGTGCAGCTGTGCAGAGCGTGAGGCTCAAATGTGCTAATTAAATATATTTTTTTTAGTAAGGATGGAATGTAGCAGCATGTGGTTAACCATTCCAGTTTGTTTTTAAAGAGGACTTTTTTTTTTTGGCCAAATATTAACAATTAGAGAGTACATTGACTTAGAAGATGTATTGCCATGTTAAATCATTCTTTTCACAGAGGTAATGAATTGGACTCCTTAAATACCGAGATTATCTTTAAAATATACCCTGATTAAGCCCACCCCATGGCCTAGTGGTTAAGTTCACGCACTCCTCTTCTGTGGCCCAGAGTTTCGCTGATTCGGATCCTGGGCACAAGCATGGCACTGCCCATCAGGCCATGCTGAGGCGGTGTCCCACATAGCACAACCAGAGGTGCTGACAACTGGAATATACAACTATGTACTGGGGCCTTTGGGGAGAAGAAGAAAAAAAGAAAAAAGAATCTGCTTCAAAATGTAGGGAGTTGGGGGCATGACTAGCTTTTAGCATCTGTAGTCATGGTGTCCCTTTTTTAAGATTTGATCTTGCTTTCCTCCCTCCTTATCAGTTCTCCTTCCTTAGTTGGTAAGTACTCAGCCTTGGGCAGTGAGGGACAGTGGGCCTCTGAGTTTGTGCAGTATTCTGATACTTGTTTTGGGGACCAATGTGCATTGGCTCATTTGGACTGAGCTGCATCCACACAGTTGGTGGTCTGATTTTTTTTATTCAGTCAGGCATTGTGCAAAGTGACCTGATGGGAATAAATGGCAGTTTGGTTGTGTAATGTGGCAACATCTTACTTAGTGTGTCTTTAAAGATAAGTGGGATGTGATTCCAGCAAGGCTGTGCATAAAAAGTTGGAATGTGTTGGAGAGCTGCCAAGAGATTAGGAGCAAGCTGTGTGACAAGCACTAATGCAGGCTTGGCTGGCCCTAAAATAGCTACAGTTTAACAAAATATCTTGAAACTTGTCATTTCTCTTGAGCAAAGTCGCTCCTCTACATGTACGTAATACCAAGAAATAGAGATGGGTGCTCTCCTCTTTAGTTTATTTTTATTTATTTATTTAGTTTATTTTTACTTATCTTTTTGTTGCAGCAGTCTTAAAAACTCTTGTGACTCTATGTAGAAAAATGCTTCTGTGTAACATCTTATCTTGTATGGTTTTACCTGGACTAATGACTAATGCATATTATCCCCAAGTTCACATTGAGCTTCCCCTGCCTCACCCACCCCACTCACTGCAAAATGCGTGGTCTTTGTGGTTTGAATAAAAATTGGGGCCCTGAAGGTTTCAAAAAAAGTCCTATATTTTATATGTGTGATAGTCATTTGGATATAAATTATTGATGTTTGAACTCTAAAACATAGAAGCAGAGTAAAAGGCATTGGTGACGGTCCTGCAGAATCTTATTTTTTTTCTTAGTTTATTCACTTTTTTGACTTCATGTTAAGTTCACTGATGGTTTGTCTGCAGTACTTGATTCTTGTTTGTAGTTGATTTACTTTCTAATTGTGGTCTCTCGATTTTTTTTTTAATAGAAAGGCTTGTTTCTTAAGTCAGGATGGTAACAACAAAGCAGGGGGTGCAGTCTTTAGGAGGGGTCCTGTGAGGTTTGGGCCTGTTGGTGACATGATGAGCACCTGCGAAGGGGGCGGTGGGTAGGTGGAGATGGGGGCTGCCTGTGGGGATAATCCAGACAATTTATTAGTTTGGGTGCTATGAAGATGAAATTTTTAAAAATGCAGTGTTTGGATTAGTGAGTGTGGAGCTAAATAAGAACAGAGAAGATTTGGATGTTAAATATAATGTGTAAACAGTGAGTGAACTTTATCCTGGGGGCCTTAGATAAAAACCAAGTTGCTATTACTCAAGAATTTCTTAAAAGATAATATTAACAAATATCTTAATTATCCTATAACAAAGTCTGTTAGAAATTTGGACTTAGATATTGCAAAAGTTTTATAGCTTTTTAGAGTATCCTGCAAATGGCTTTGTTTCTTTTGTGTGGCTGCCTTAAGATTTATAATAAACCTAAATTTTGCTTTATCGCTTTCAGTATCTTACGTATATTTTAGAGGGCCTCTCCTTGTATAGAATCAGTATTTCTAGCCCTATGTAAGTGCCTTATACAGAGATTTATAGTTCATAATTATTAGGCCTTTGGTCAATAGAATTGATGTTATATTTTTAGGTGTGTTTTTATTATACGTAAAAAACATTTTGTGTTTTCACAACATGGAAAAATATTTTGTGGAAAACGTGTAGAGATGCCTAGCTTCTTTAGATATATTGATCTTCTCATTATTAGATGGCAAATGAATTCTCTATGGTATTGTTAACGTGTTGGAAAATTCCTTTCTTTTTTTTTTTTTTTTACTACTGTTGCCAACTTTTTTTTTTCCCTGCTTTATCTCCCCAAACCCCCTCTGTACACAGGTGTATATCTTAGTTGCAGGTCCTTCTAGTTGTGGGACGTGGGACGCTGCCTCAACGTGGCCTGACGAGTGGTGCCATGTCCTCGCCCAGGATCTGAACCCTGGGCTGCCACAGCGGAGTGTGCAAACTTAACCACTCGGCCATGGATCCGGCCCCTGGAAAATTTCTTTATTGAGCCTATGATTTGTATATTTTTAAAATTGTGTTTTTGCCTTTCTCTTCTTTTACACGTTCATTGCTTTTTTAAATACCCTCCTGGATAGCCGAATTGGTGAATTGAATTCAGGAGATGTGAACTATGAGTCAGAGCCACAGGTCTCCTTTTAGCTTAGCACACCATTGTCTGATCTCGCTCTTGGATAGTTTTCACCTCAGACCTTCTATAGATTTAGAGTATACAGTCTTTGAATCTTGCAGGAGACTTCGATCATTCCCCATAAGATAAGCAGACTATTCAAAAGTAAAGTATTTGAATATTCCTTTTTTGGATTATTGTCTCAATTTGAAAATCATTTCATTTTAATTTTACACATGCATATTGGATGCCGTCTCTCTCTGTATGCCTTGTATTGGCCCAAGCTCATAAGATTAGGAACAAATAAGGTTAGCATTTAAAATATTCGAGACATAATAATTTACGGAATTTTCTTATATATGTTGGGGTGGCAGTGCACAGAACAGACGCAGGGTTTTAATTGGCTCTTTGTGCAGTGCAAAGGCAGGTGAAAACATGGCAGAAGTCTACTGCAGATGGCAGCGGAGTGGACAGGTGAGGACCACATGGAAGTTCATACCAGGGGTAGGTGGAGTAATGAGTTGATTTATGAAATGCTAGCCATCTTAGATGTTTCTACAGCTGTTGTCAGCAAGCTGAAAATAAATTGAACTTGTTGGAATGGCAAGAGTTTTGCCATCTGAATAGGCTTAGATAAAATAGTGCTTCAGATGCCTTTAAGGATACCTATTGTAACATTATTATAATAGAAAAAATTGGGTAATAAACCCAAATGTCCATCATTGTTTACTTAGAAGAAGGACTATTATGGAAGCGGTACAAGGTAGTGGTTGAGAGTGCTGACCCAGGGGCTGCCTGGGTCTGAATGCCGACTCCAGCATGGACTTGTGTGACCTTGGGCAAGTCATTCACCTACTCTCAGATCTCAGTTTCCTCATCTGTAAGATGGGGGCAATCATCATACAGACCTTAGAGGGTTATTGTGAGGATTAAATAAGTTAATATAAGTGAAGAGATTAGTCTAACGCCTGGCAAATATATAACGATTAGTTATTATGATATTGATAAAAATATTAGTGGTAGTATTGAAAACCTCATAACATAGGAAGGTTTTTAGTATCAAGGGAAAAAAGCAGAACACGAGATTACATAAATGATATCATCTCAACTATGTAGAAAAACGTGAAGAAAAAGAAGAAGAAGATACTCCAAATGTTAATTTTTGGGGGAGAGTGGTGGGATTATTTGTGATTTTTGTTTTCATCTCACTGCTTTTCTATATTTTTCACTGTTCTACAGTAACATGTCTTACTGTTATAATTTGAAAAAATAAACTTTTTGAAAAGTGTGTGTTATCCCTTGCAGACAATTAGTACGTCAATTATAAGAACATCCTGTTTATTCTTTAAAAGCTCAGGACCTTCCATTTGACCACAGTTCGCCTCCTTTTGATTCTGCAATATAGTGCTTTCACATTCTTACAGAATGCCTCAGAGTAATGAAACTCCAAACTATTTTTAAAAAATTTCATAATTTAGATTTTCCTACTAATTTAGACTAATGGTGTAGTAAAAAACATATAGACACATGTAGTTAGATGGCTACCATCTATTAGTGATATGACTTATTATTATTAGACAAGTTATGTAATAGAGTTTTGGTTTTCTCATGTGAAAGGGAGATGATATCAACGATTATCACCTCCCAGCTATTGCAGTGTCAGGAGTGAGTGCAGCAGTCTGTGCGCATCACTTCTCAGTGTCTCGCATGTTACAGGCACTCAGTAAGTGATGTTGCTCCCCTCACTGCCCACCCTGGGCAACAAACTAACTAACGACAAGCAAAGTAAACTTGGTTACTTCAAATTAGTCCATACCATGGTGTTTAGTTTTAACTCACTGATCTTTAGTGCTTGATTTAAGATTCTGTAGACCAAAGTGACCTTCTTAAAGGTTCGTTCTTGTATGTTTGTTCTACTATCTACCTCCCCATCCTTCAAATGCCTCTCTTTATTTTGCCACATCTAGTCAATTTATATAGATTTATTTAAGAAAATTCTTTTCCATAGTGTAACGGGCAGGTTAGGCTGGTGCTGCAGTAACAAACATCCCCAAAAGCTCAGTGGCCCAAACTCACAGAGGTGTCTTTCTCATTCATGTTGTATGCTCATCATAGGATGGCAGGGGACTCTGCCCCATGTTTTTCTCACTCAAGAACTCTGGCTGATGGGTCATACACAAGCCATTGGCCAGAACTAGTCACCTGACCCTGCCCAGCTGTAAGGGGAGCAGGCAAGTGTAATCCACTGATGTGACCAGAAAGAGAAGAGACTGGATATGTATGACCATGAGATGTTTCTAATCAAACAAAGATAATGGTGTAGGTAATATGGTCTAACTCAGCATTTTGTATCAAGTTCTTTGAAGGTCAATTTTTGCAGTATGTTAACGTGTTATTTAAAAAGAGAATCTAGGCTAAGTAAATGTAATAGATTTCTTTAGTGAAGCCCTTCTCAGAGTCTTTATAAGCTAATAGGCATTCTATGGGGGAGAGTAGTATATGGTGTTTCCCAGACATACCTGACCTTGGAATTCTTTTCCTTTTGTTTCATAGTCTCTCTTAGGCCCAGGTTTTCATAGAATATACTTTGGGATATGCTAGTCTAATCTGTTCTCATACAAAGCAAAAATATTAGAGTTTGCATTTTAATTATTGCATACAGTGGGGAGAAGCTTTGTTTTTATTGTTTGTTAGAAGTGTTGATTATTTGAAGAGTCTGATTTCTACTGCTATGAATCAAATTGCAGGCAGTGTTTTTTTAAAGTTTAGTCATTATTGGTTCCATGCCTGTGTTGAATCCTTAGGATTTTTCTTCATTTAGTTCTTTTGTGTTCTAAACTTACCATTGAAAAGAGAAAGGTAAACAAACCATGACCACGCATCTTAGTGGTTATAAAAGATTAAATTGGTTTGAACAGATGGCCCAAACACATATAATTTTTATTGGCTTCAACATTTTTTTCTTGGTTCTCTCTGACTTTCTGTAACAAATTTTCTGGAAGTTTTGACACTACTGAAATGAGAGCTCTGATAAGAAGCAGGGTCTCACAACTTTCGTCAAGAGGTATTACTTATTTCTCTACCAGGAGCCCTTGGAGTTAAGCATGGTATTTGTTGCCAGGGGTTTTATGCCTGCATATGTAACAAATCTCAATATGGAAGTTTTCACTTAAATGTGGCTGTAAACTTCATGTAATAAAACTTGAGGTAGGAAGGAGCTCTTCCTGTTTCGTAACTATGGGTGAGTAAAACTTGGTAATGACTAACCTCCCAGATCTTTGAGTTTATGACTTTTTTTTTTTAGTGATAAATTCACTTTCTGTTAGAAATCACGTGAAGTCCAGGCTGAGAATTTGGTGTTCATTTTCTCTTTTGTTTGTTTTTTTGCTTTGTGAGTGAAAAGGTGTGAAGGGCAATTGCTGTTTCGTGACAGGAAAGACTTTTAAATCTGTCCGATAATTCAGCAGCTCTCTGTTCCTCCCTTTTCCCACTGCCATTATAATCAGGAGCCGGCCAGTAGTAAACTTGCCTTATTTAGGTGACTGGTGAGGATTTGAGACAGGAAAAACCTTCTTTAGCCCATGGTTTCCAGTCTTGTCTTCTTTGTTGATTTTAGTATCGTAGAAAAAGCCTTCATGACCTACTGCAGAAAAAACATTGAAAACCATTTTTCACATGGCCCGGGGCTGACAGGAGTCAAACTTGATATATCAAGGAGTATTACAAGCTTGAGAACCCTCACCGTTCACCACGGGGCTGCTCCCTAGCCTGGTCACAGGACAGTTGCCTGTAGCAGGCCATCCACGTATGTGACGACCTCAGATGCTTGTGTTGGGTTTCAGCAATGGTAGCGTTGGTATGGGTCTTCTTTTGCGAGAGGATTGTTTATTTCCTCACCTTTGGGGACCTGTCGTGCTGTCCTCTCCTGGACCACCCTTGTGGACCAACCAGTTAGGAAGCCAAATGTTAGGCAGGTTTGCGGTAGAGCAGTGTTTTCACATTGCACGCTGCAGTTCGTGGTCAGAAAGGTTGTGGAGAATACATAGAATTAGGGGTTTTAGAGCTGGGTGGGACCTTGTAGACCTTAGTACATCCACTCCATTGTATGAAGGAGGAGACAAGCTCAGAGAAGTCAAGTGAAGTCACACAGCCTCACACATGTGTACGCACTGAAATTACCGTGTTAAGTCAGCAGTAGTTATTCTGAACCATTTGCAGATGTATGGGAACTCTCAGTCTCCTTGTGATCATTTTCAGTGTTCAGCCTTGACAGGCATCTTACCTGTGCTTATTTGGATCACTTGTGATGCATTTTAAAATTACATATACACCAAGTGAGCCTGCAAGTTAATGCTCACGTTCGCTGTTTTTGTGTTGTCAAACTAGTATTAGCATTTTTTGGGAAACATTTATTGGGAAAATAGATAGCGTTTTACCAAAGATTTGAAGACGAGTTTTTTTAATTGTTATTATTAGGGAAAAAAGGAAAGCCGAGTGTGTGTGGGACCAAAAGTCACCACATACAGCATATCGACCTTTGTCTTAATAAAAATAGCAAGCAACTGTGCCCTGGCTGTCTGGGCCAGGCTGAAGGAATTTGAAAGTCACTCTGAAATAGAAAAGGATCTGGTTAAATATTACTATGAAAAGTTGAATGTGCTTAAACATTTTCAGGACCAGGGAGGTAGACAGAGGCTGACTGAAGAATTCTCTCTGTCCACAGATGGTTTGTGCTGTGTATTATCGATGATTTAAAGGGGGATGGAGGACAGTTCTGAAAAACATGACCCTCATGTACCCCATCCCTCACCCCACACTGATTTGTAACCATGTAAGAAATCCAGGGTATGATGGGTAAAAATAAAAAAAAATGCCATCATCCCAAATCCTCTTCTGTGGAGGGTAAGACTTGGGAGAGAGTATCTTACAGTGGTTGGCTTCTGTGTCTGGAGCCACACTACCTGATAGAACCGTGCCTCTGCTAGTTACTGACTGTGGGTCTTTGGGAGGTGACCATATAATTTATCATCCAAAGCGAGTAATTTATGAGAGTGAAAGGGGACACTTTTAATAATTGTACCAAGACAACAGGCAGAAACCAGGACTGCCTGAGGCAAACCAGGTAATATGGTCACCCTAATCTTACCAAATTACCTAATGTCTGTGTCTTAGTTTCTTCACCTTGTAAAATGGGCATGATGATAATACTCGCCTCTCAGGGGATTAAGTACAATAAAACATGTAAAGTGTTTGGAATGTTGTTTGGCTCATAATAACTGTCCAATAGAGTTAGCTATTTTTAGAAAACTATTATGTAGGATACTAAATTCACACAATAACCACATATATTCAGTTTACTTTCTCGTCATATTATTTCTCCATAGCAAATTTTGCTTTTAATTTTTATTGAATGAATAGTAGCATTTACTAATGATTTCTTCCATTTGTGGCACCTACTCAAACTTAATTACTTGCTTTATCTGAACCCATTACTCAGATAAAGGCTGTGAAAGTAAATTACCTTTAATTTGTCAGCTACCCATGTACCTGGCACTTAGTTATATAATTAGCATCTGTGATCCAGAGAAGGATGACAATTGGGGCACTGTTTATCAGGTGGTGGCTAATTTGGATCCACATTAGAGAGCACAGTTTTTACGGTTGACCCTGAGATACAGGAATGGCTGGATGGTTGAGTGGGTGGAGAGTGCCAAAATTAGATCTCCTTCTTGCCTGTCTCAAGTTGAATTTTCCCAGCGTAGTGATGTGTAGCATTACCAGATTTAGGAAAAACAAAGAAACCAGAATGCCCGGTTAAATTTGAATTTCAAATAATCACATCTTTTTTAGTATAACTGTGTCTTGTGAAATAGGTGGGGCATACTTATAATAAAAATTCATTGTTTATCTGAAATTGAGCTTTCATTGGTGTCCTGTATTTATTTGGCAATCCAGTTATGTAGTCTAAAGAGACTTGTTACCCTATTCAGTGTAACCCTTATTCAGATGTATATACACAAGCATAATTCAGTTCCTATTGTAGGTATTGTGTTAGCTTTTAAAAAGTCGGTGTTTTTTGCCCTCCATTGGAATGCACAGTTGAGAAGCTGTTACTGAGTAGCTGCTGCTGGGTATCCACTAAGGCCAAGATAAAAAAGGAATTCAGTCTGGTTCGCCACAGCAGCAGGGATTGCATTTGCTGTGTGAGAACTTCTTGGCTGTGAGTATGGATGGACTGAAGCCAGCCCTTTCTCCTTGGAGGGGAGTCCCTCGGTTAAGGTGACTTGTTGAAGCCTTGGCCAACTCAGGGAGTTCTTGGTTTTGTGATTGAATTACTTTAGTAATAATCTGGGGCGCGAGGGGGAGCGGGTAGGGTGTTAATTTTCAGTCATTTATATTTCACTTGTCAGTGTAGAGGGAACAACTTTTATTATCATTAAGCGTGACCTTCAAATACTCTTCCCATTAAAATCTCTTCTTCCTGTTTCTGACTTTTAGTTGTGCTGCCTAGAAAATACTGGCCATTTTTTTTGCATCAGCCGCGGAACTCTGTCAGCATTCAGCCTGCTGGGCGCTCCGTGTCTTTGGGAAGTGCTGATTGGAAGATGAGAGGCTGTGGAAACCTGAGTGTCTATTTGCATTTTTCAAACTCTGGGGATGATGCCTCTGTTAAGTCAAGTCTCACAGAAGAAGTTTCACCAGGTTAATGATACACTTGGTAAAATTAGTAATTGCAAGTAAAGGTTGAGATTGTGCCCCCTGGAGAAGAGTGAGCCAGAGCAAATGGATTTTGGACCAATACTGGCTTTCTAACTGCTGCTATTTAAAAAGTTTAATGTACCCAATGAAAAGGCACAAGTTTCAGATTATCCTTTGGAAAAAAATACACAGTGGTGAGAGCTTACTATCTCAGGTACAGAGAGTGTGTGGATGGGTTAGCCAAGGGAAGAAAACCTAGTTAGAGCTGTTTGTTCAAAGTACCAGATTTGGAGGTATATTTTGTTGTTAACTGGTGGCTTTCCAGAAAATAAATTAGTTATATGTAAAGACTCAGCTAGCCTGGCTTTAGATGCTGATAGTTATTTTGAAAAACTCTTTTCCCTCCTTCTTTTACCTCCCTTTCTGAGCTGTTTCCTTTTCTCATTGCTGCATTAGTGGCCCATTTTTGGGGCTTGTGGTTTTGCTTCTCAGACAAACCTTTGTCATAGTGTCAGAGGAGAATTTGCATGACAGGTGGAATATTTGGCTTAATTGTTTACATGCCTTAGTGTTTGCAGGTGGCTGGTTGGATGAGGATTGGCTATTAGTGATAGAAATGTTCACATTTTAGAGCCGTGATTCTCTATCAAGACAGCACATTTGCGGGGGCCGGCCCCATGGCTGAGTGGTTAAAGTTCTGCGTGCTCCGCTTTGGTGGCCTGGGTTTGTGGATTCTGATCCTGGTCGTGGACCTATTCCACTCATTGGCCATGCTGTGAAGGCATCCCACATAGAAAATAGAGGAGGACTGGCACAGATGTTAGCTTAGGGCTAATCTTCCTCAAGCAAAAAAAAGGGAAAGATTGGCAATGGATGTTAGCTTGGGGCAAATCTTCCTTATCAAAACAAACAAAAAACCCATTGTATCACCTGAGGAGCTTTAAAAAATGCAGATGTGTAGGTCCCATTCCCCCCCCCCCATCAAACCCAATTTGATTTAATTATCTGGGGTACAAAATGGGCCCCAGGACTTTCAACAGCTCCCCAGGTGAATTCAATGTATGACCACCTTCACACATTATCCTTTGGTCTACTCTCAGAATTATGGCTCTAGTCTATGCTGTTTGTTAGCTTAGCCATGAGCCCCATGGGCTACGTACATTTAAATTAATAAAAGTTAACTAAAACTGAAAATTCAGTTCCTGAGTCACACTAGCATCATTTCAAATGCTCAGTAGCCACATAAAGTCATGGCTACTCTTATGAACAGATGTAGAATGTTTCCAACATGGCAGACAGTTCTGTTGGACGGCCTAGATTTCGGCTGTCCGTAGGATGTCAACAAAAGAGAGAAGAGCCATGAACATCTGAGAAGTCTGACACAGGAAGGAGAAGCTTGGGGTAGAGCTAATCCAACAGGACTTGCCAGGACTGAGTTACTGCGTACGTTTTTAGCAGCCTTTTTCTCAATGGTCTTTTGGCACCAGAAGCCCTGCAGCAGTTGGTGCAATGGATTATGTGTCACCTCTTGCTGAAAGGACCCGTTTAAAGCAGGCTGGCCTGAAGGGGTGTAGTAAGGACTAGGGGCAGGAAAATGTGAACTCGGAGGAGTCCAGGGCCAGGAAGGAGAGAATTAAGCTTTATTCTTGCAGAGCCGAGGAATGCCCTTTAAGGGACTGAAGCATGAGTATTTGGGGTAGAACTAGGTGAGAGGGGATTTTATCCCTTCTGTTGAAGGAGCACCTGCCTCAGTTGTTTGCCTCTCCTGGTCATCTCTGGTGTGTGGGTGAGAAGGACGGTGCCAGCACATATTTCCAGTGAAATCAAGTTCCCTCTGGGCCCCCATGTTCTTGGGAGGTGGGACAGGGAGGAGTTGAGAGAATGGGATCAAACTAAATAACTTTTATTCAGATATATCAAATAAAGGTCCAAGTAGGGTAGAGTCATGGAAAAGAGAAAGAGAGGAAAAATGAAGTAAGCTAAAGGGTGTGGATTTTGTAAATGATGCTTTCCTCAGGCAGATCCTGTTCAGGAGTGAGAAACCCTCAGGTGGAGAGGCTGTCTTGAGGCGACACTCCAGTCTGTACCCTCCAGGCTCTTTGCTGACTTCCTCTCTTGCATTTCGCTGGACGTTAGCGCCTCCCCAGGAACAGATTTCTGTTGCTTTCCCTGAGTCCACCACCAAGAAAATTCCAAGTGTCCCTGGGCACAGGGCATGGGTAGGAAGAGCTCTGACAATGCTTGAATCAAAGCGTGCAGGTGGTCCAGGGGCTTGAGTCCCGACAGCTTAATATGACCTGTGAGTCACTCGAGTTTTTCCTATGTCGTCATTGTCTGCTGTTAACCGGGGGTGAAGTTTAGGTGCCTATTGCAGGCCTCATTTCCTCGCTTTTGTTACACTCATCACGTGAGTTTTTCCTGATGGGTTTGTGTCTGAATATCTGTACCGGCAAGGGGTAACCTCACAGCACTGCCGGCCTCCTGCCGAGGAACCAATGATCAGGACCTCCTGCCTGTTACTTCTACTTGGCTTTGACTCCTGGAGGAGACACCTACTTCCTTCCCTTCCCATTGTCAGTGAGTTTTATACATTTTGTTAACACTCACCCTTTATTTTGAATTCTGTCCAGCACTTTTATTTTGCCTGGTTTTCTATTTTCTTTCCTCAAGCTCAGAGAGCTAGATAGAAAATGGAGGATTGGAAAGACCAAAAGAAATGCTAAGAAGAATCATAGGAAAACGAGCATTGACTGCTATCTCGTGTGGTAGGGAGCCATCCTGGTAACTCTTGAGGGAGCAGCCTGACCTCTTGCTTATGGATTTTGGAGGCCTCTACAGAACTGAATTTTAAAGGGCAAGTAGGAAAGTTACCTCCAAGCCCTTGAAAATTTGCATTCTGAAGTACTGTAACCTTTCAGTTCTTAGTATAGTACGCAGAGAAATCTAGGAATGAGTAGACGTGGGTTCTCAACAATGAAGTTGCATTGCGGTTAAAACCAAAGGATGAGGTGCTGCCTTAGAAATCATCTTGTTTGGTGGTTTCCAGACATGTACATCAGAACCACCTCAGGGCCTTTTAAAAAATTGTAGGTTCTGGTCACATCACATGCCTGTTGAATACAATTTCCAGGCACAGGGCCCAGGAATCTGTATTTTAAAATTCCTGGGTGATTTTGGTGAGCAACCAAGGTTGGGAACCAGTGGCCTTATCGTCTTGCCTCAATTTTCAGATGAGGGAACTGAGGACTAGCATGGTGGACTGATTTCCTTGCAGTTAAAGGTAGCCAGAGGGAGGACTAAATCAGGGACCTCTCTGAGGTCCCCTTCACTCCTGAGAATCTGTGACTCTGCTTTCACCTTAGACAGACTGCTGTGATGTCTGACTCATACTGTCAGTCATATGTATGAAGACTGTCATACAGTCTTCTTTCTGAAATTACTTCTTTTCGTTTTATTTTTGGGAGTGGGTTAAATTCTGCTCCTGTTTCATTTCTCATCGTGCTTTCTCTTACTTCACTATAAAGGGTGGCATGTCACAGGTCCTGCGTGGTCACACAAGCTGGGTGTGAGCTTTGAAGGTGATCTCTGGGACTCTCTTTCTCAGATTTCAGTATTGTGCATTATCTCATCCTGGTGGCTTCTCTGTGATTTACAGTTTCCTCCCTCCCCTCACCATTAAAAAAAAAAGTCCTATCTTTTGATATATTTCTGGCTGCAAAATAGCTCCAGATGGTACATTTTGTATAGGGGAAAAAAAAAAAAGAATGAATAGTGTTAGCTGGATAGATGAGGCTGTGGGGGAGTCCAAAGCGGAGGGAACAGCATGCTCAAAGCCATGGAGAGAGAAGATAGTGTGCTTTGGGAGGTGTTCTGTGGTGGCCCAAGCCAAGGGAACGTGTTGAGGAGTGAAGAGAGCTGAGACAAGGTGAAAGGTCTTGTGTGCCTTGAAAGGAGATTTTACCCAAAAGATGAAGGGGATGGGAGTTGAAAGATTTTAGGCAAGGTTGTGTGTTTTTCAAAGCTCATTTGAGCTCTGGTACAGAGGGGAATGAACTTCAGTAGGGCAAAATGGCAGAGCAGGAAATAATTTAGTCAAGAAACGCTGAGGGGCTTTACTAAGGTCAAGGTTATAGTTCTCAGTTTTTTGCGGTCCAGAGAAATTGTTAATAATAAACCTGACTGACTGGAAAAACTGAATCCTGAAGGCATCATAGTCTGTCCGTGTGAGGGTTTACCTTCTCTCCCACATAGTCATACATTGCGAAGATTTGCCAAATCCATATTCAGGGGTTGAAGATTGCCCACATTATTAACAGGATTTTATAATTTTCAAATATGTTCTCTTTCTTTTGATTACTCTACAATTATGTAGAAAAAATTTTATTACCTACTAGATGTTATGATTTGAACTGTTGTGCTGATCAACATTCTTGGTGAAGAACTGATCGGAAATTGTTGATCATATTATGTAAGAATAATTTTTTGGAGTAAATATGTTCCTGAAGAGTTGCATGTAAAGTAAAATTTTGAACATCATATTTTAAGTGCCTTATAGCTATGCACCATTTAAATTAATCCTTTTGAAACTTCTGTGGTTTGAAGCATCACTTTTAAGTAATTTACTTCTTATTTCTCTCTTTTCTAAATCTTGATTTTCCTATTAGGTTTTGCTTATAGGCCCTTAAAGAAACAGAAATTTAGCATTGCTGGTGAACATAGTTATTTAGACGTTTCCAGACAAATAATGTACTTTAAGAGCTTAAAAAAACCTGTAAAATATTTGTTTTGAGGATACATTTATGAAAGTAATACATTTCTTAATTTTCCTGTAATCCTAGGGCTAACTTGTTAACATTTTGGTGTACTTCTTCCAGGTCTTGTTTATTTACCCTGTTCACACACTTACACTCACATACTTACACTGCACTTTAGTTTTTATGGAATTGTGCTCACTTTATTACATCATGAGTTGTATCTATGGTAAAAATATTTTTGAAAACTTTTTTCACGGCTGTGTAAAGTACCCATACAGTCCTCCATTTCTACTGGACATTTAGGTTGTCTTTGGTTTTTTTGCTACTATAAAAAGCACAGTGATGAGCATCATTGCGTTCAAATTGTTATCCAAATTCACCTTTTCCCATTGATTCCTAAGAGGGAAATGGATGGATCTAAGGAATTTTATTTAACACCTGTTTCTAAGGCTGTAAGTTCCCATGACCTCCTTGCAAGTGTCTTACTTACTCCCCTTGTGTTGACTGGTGTGTTCCTGTAGCAAATACCTTCAAACTTGTGCAGGCTGGTAGCATTTGATATGAGATTTGGTTTTTGTTACTTAAAAGATTGCTGCTGGAACATTTATGTCAATCACAGTAGTCATTATGCTGAGGACACAAGGACATGTGTCTTATATCTCAAGCAAGGATACTCCCAGCCTACAGTGGAAATTAATTGACTACTGGGTGGATTTCCTTTCTTTTCGTGTGGAATAAGAATGAGATTTATTTGCTTGTATAAACTAGAGCAGAAAAGTTAATAGAATAATAAAAGCTCTCAGACTCTATTTAGCTCTTATTATGCTTTTATACTTAGATTCTTTTAAAACTGTGTTAAGAATACTGTTGTGCTGTTTAATGTGTCTACAGAATATTGAATTTTTACAGAATATTTTACAGAATATTGAGTATTTACCAGAAAACCCAATCCCTGAAGTTTAGATAGAACCAAAGAGTATATCTTGATGTTTTCAGTGTTATAATTTCCTTTATGCTCCAGATGACTCTTATGTATATATCCTGTAAACCGTATACTTTTATGTGTTCTGGATTTAAATAGGTTAAAGTTGGGGAAGAGGGTCCCAGACTAAGTACCAAGATGGAATATTTTCATGTAGAACTACTTTTCTCTTCTTTTGCTCATGTTGTGTTTACTGCTGTATAGCTCCTTAATCAGGAGGCCCTTTAAATCTTATATCTAAATTTGGGTACTGATAGGGTGGCTGTCAAAGACCCAGAAAGTCAATACAACTTCCCCAAAGTCACATGAGCGGGTTACTGTCTTTTCTTGGAACACATACAAAGAAAGAGTCCTTCTTCAAGACTGATATAATCACAATGTCATGCTCTTTCTCACAATACCACTGTAGAGAATTACAGAGACAGAAGCAATTAAATGCTACCATCCAAATCCTGAAAAGAATTAGGCTCAGTGTAGGGGAATTGGGCAGTGGACAGAGCGCAAATTTTTATATAACTGTAATTAATATAGCCATGCTCATTTGAAGTTAAAAAACTTCAAATGTGAAGATTGGATTTTAGAAGTTACAGAGAATGATTATTCATATTATGAAATGACTCATCCCTTATAAATGGACTTATTATCTTTCTTTTAAGAGATATTCCCCTGGCGCATTTAGGTACTTGTCTGCTCATTTTTTTTTGTTGTTGTTTTAATTGAATTAGAATGCCCTATGATGCAGTTTCTTAAAAAATTATGATATGACCCAGGTGTTCCACTCCTAGGCATTTACCCAAGAGAAATGAAAGCATATGTCCACACAAAAACTTGTACACAAATGTTCATAGCAGCTTTATTTTGTAGTAGCCCCAAACTGGAAACAACTCAAATACCTATCACAGGTGAATGGATAAATAAATTGTGTTATATCCATACAGTGGAATACTACTCAGCAATAAAAAACGAACTCTTGCTATATGCAACAACATGGGTGAATCTCAAAATAATTATGCTGAGTTAAGAAGCTAGATAGAAGAAGAGTCATACTGTATGATTCCGTTTATATGGGAGATACAGACTAATCTCTAGTGACAGAAAGCAGATCTGTGGTTGTCTGGGGGTGGGGGCTGAGGATAAGTAGGGGTGGGCTAGGTGGAATGGACTGCAAAGGGGCGTGAGGAAACTTTTTGGAATGATGTGTCATTTTCTTGATTGTGGTGATGGTTTCACAGGTGTATACATATGTCAAAACTTACCAAATTGTGTAATTTATGTGCAGTTTGTTATGCTTATTGTATGTCAACCATAGCTCAGTAAGTCCTCTTCCCACCTGTCTACTGGCTCTACTGCTCTGTTGTATCCCACTCAGCCCACTCGCAGTCAAGAACGAGGGCAGGAATGGGCCAACAGTTGTAGTCCAGTGTGCAGAATGCTGCACTAAATATGGGCACAGTGGGGTGCAGTGAAGGCCCCCCCTCCAGAAGGTGAGCTTGCGCTGAGTGTGAGAGAGGGGTATTTCAGCGGGTGTGCAGAGTCTGGAAACTGCAGGGGGGTTGAGCTGTGTGGCATGATGATGTGTGTGAGTTTGTGGCAGGGGATCTGACTGGGGGTAAGCAGAGGCCTTGTGTTCTTATCATACAGTCTGAAGCTTAGTTTTGAAAGCCCTGGGGCATCACCGATGGGTGGTAAGCAAGGGAAAGACAAAATCTGCTCAGGGCCCTTGTCCATGTCTGGGAGGATGAGGAGGCAGGAATCTCAGGTTCAGAGCTCAAGGAGCCCTTCTGAGATGCCACTCCCCAGTCTGTCCAAAGAATGTTCCTGCCAGAGAGAACCTTGTTATCCAATAGGGATCTGTCTTGCCAGACGGCTCTGCTCTGTCCAAGAAACTGCACATCACTTTGGAATCCCACCTGTACAAATGCTTAACATTTCTCATTTGAAAAATAAAGTGTTCTTTGTAGAAACTAAGGAAAATACAGTTTCCTTAAGAAAAATAAGAAATTTTAAACTGCCTTTAATCCCACCACCCAGTGCTAACTACTTTTAACATTTTGGTATTTATTATTCCAGGTAAATAAATGTATGTCTTCAAACAAAAATAGAATCATAATATGCGTATTTTGTTACCTGGTATTTCATCTGAGCATTGTCTCATGTTTTATGTATACATATAAAATATCATTTTTATTTAATGCATGAGCATCTACATATTATATGTATCATGATTTATTTAACCAAATTCCTTTTTGGCATTTTTTTTGGTTATAAAATTTTAAAAATTCTGGGAAAGCTAGAATTTTATTTAAAAGCAAATAAAGAATGTACAGTTAGTTAAAATTTTATTCAAACATGTATTTTTTTAGTTTATATTACGAAAAAAATAGCCTTGGGCTAGTGGGTGTTGTAACTAAATGAAGGGGAGGGTCGTCCATTTCTAGAATTCCACATGGGTACGTTCAGTGGTTCTGGGTGACCCAGTGATAATTGTTTCATCTGTGCTGTTCACGAAAAGTAACCACCATTGTGAACTCTCTTGTTTTAAAGGAAGACTTCTTCCTTATCAGAAATAAGTTAAAAAGTATAAAAAACAATAATAGCTAACATATTTTTGAATATTAATGTATTGTTTTAAGCACTTTACATGTTACCTCATTTAATTCTCAAAAACAATTTTATGTGGTATAGATTCAATTATTTTTCCTGTTTGACAGATAAATAAACAAGCACAGAGAGATAACTTACTCAAATAAGTGGTCAATTTATAATATGAAAACATTGAATGATGGTAGTAAGCAAACACGTGCAAAGTAAAGTAGCAGTGAGAAATTCCTTTAGAGACCTGTAGTGATCTTAACCATAACACTTGGTGCTGATCAGGGTGGAGGGAAAACAGGGCCTCTGGTACGGTGCTGGTGGGAGGGTCCATTTCGGTAGGGCAGTAAGTTTCTCTTCTAGAAATTTATCCTAAGAAAATAGTTGATCAAGTTTACAATGGTATTACCACATTCCTGAAAATATTATTGAGAATAGTGAACAACTGTGTGTCTTATAGTAAGGACTTGGTTAAATAAGTTATGGTACATCCATTCTGAGGAACACTGCTCAGCTATCAAAAATGATGATTTGACCATATGTTTGTGGAAATAGTTGTTCAGGAAGTAGTAAATGGGGATAAACATTCAGCATGGACATCCGTGCACACTGTGTTTCTGGTTGGGTATTTGACCCCCCACAAGGGAACCAGCATACGTGGCTTCCTCCTTTGTTTACTGCAGTGCCAGAGACATGTGTCATCTGTTGACCCATAGGATGCATGTCCTTCCAAGGAACCCCTGGAGTTTCTGTGGGGAACCCTCTGGGGTTCTCTGAAAATAAGTGTTATAAAAAATGCTTGGCTTAGAGGAAGGAGAGAAGGAATGAATATATTTTGTTATTGATCTTATATTAACTTCATTTAACAAATGCAGAAACAGAATTTTATAACTAGGAAGTCCAGCCACAGCAGAACTATGAGTTGGTTTTGTTTTCTTCGTTTTTCCAGTCCTCCTCTGGGCCTCCCTCCATACCTTCCTTCTTCTTCCCTTGAGACTTGCTCCACCCAAATGAGTGTTCCTCTTTACTTGTTTATTGTCTTGCCCCTCGGTGCTAGGACTTTACTTTTTTCCTACCAAAGTTTACTTGTCCTCGGTCTCATTCCCCCTCAAGTCCTTTTGGATTCAGATGTTATATTGAACAATGACTTGATGTGTTCCCCTTCTTAGGTAGTTGAAATTTCACAACTGCCTTTTCTCAAAGCTGTAACTATTTTGGGAATTTCAGAAATCATAACACTTTCCACCCTACCTCGCAAGGGCAGCTGACCCTGAATCCTCCTCCAAAACAGAATTTAAAGGATGCCTTGATACCCAAAACTTCTTTTCCTGTGTTGCAGAAAGAACCGTGTGGTGTGCTTTCTACATTTTGAAAAATGTCTGCAAGTATTTTGGGAATTGAGTTTCGGGAAGGGCTACCCTCTGGCTGAACCCTGCTTAAAAAATCCATAAATAGAGGGTTTCGGCCCTTCGCTGCAGGACAGGTGTGAGTGTGCGCCAGTGACCTAACAGCCAGAGACCATTTCTGCGAACATCCTGCCAGAAGAGTAGAGAATAACAAAGGAAAAAAACAAAGTTGATAGTTGATTTTCTTGTTGAGGGCATCTATCAAGAATCGAGCTGCTGTCGACTTGCTTTTATATACTTTTGCTTAAAGAATGGGTGTTAGAGAGTCCCGATTGGAAAACCCTTTTGTGTTATGTTTTATTAGGTTGGGGGTACCGCATGGAGATGAGACTTCAGGATCTGGAGCCAAACCCAAATCAACAGGCAGCAATGGGATATTGCTAAGAGCTGCATAGACCAGTGCTTCCAGTGGGGCCTTCTGTAATGACGGGAATGTTCTATACCTGTGTTGTACAGTTGCCATGAGCCACATGTGGCTTCTGAGTGCCTAATGGCTAGTACATTGAGGAGCTGAATTTTAAATTTTATTTAATTGTAATTCATTTAAATTTAAATAGCCACATCTGGCTCCTGGCAACTGTAGAGGATAGCATAGGCTAGAAAGGAAGCTAGATTGCTTGGGTTCAAATCCCGACTCCACTAACTTTACCTCTTTGACCTTGGGCAGGTTCCTTAACCACTCGGTGCCACAATTTCCTCATCTGTAAAGTACAAAAGATAATAATGCCTACCTCAAAAAGGTAATTTTGAGGATTTAATGAGTTAATATTTGTAAAGAGCTTAGGCCTGGCGCATAGAGCTGTATAAGTGTTAAATAATGCAAATATACATACATTCATAAAATTAAAAATCAAAGTCAGATCCATGTTGTATTTTCTTTCAAGAAGCTCCCATGCATCAATTATCAATGCATTTTTCTTAACCTTCCTTAAATACTGTGGAGATCAGAAAAGTCATTTATTCAGTAAACATTTATCGAGCCTTGACTTTGTGCTGGGGGCTGGAGATACACGTGGTGATGCATGAGACTTGGTTGTCATCCGTCATCCTCATAAAATAGCTAACAGTCTAGCAGAGTTTTCTCATCTGATGGTTATGGAACTTTAGAGCACGAAAGGATTTGAGAAGTAGGGGAAATGTTCAGGTGTAGACCCAGAAACCCAGAGGAACTTTGTGCCTGCCCCTGGTCAGCTAGCTGGGATTTCTATTTTGTCTCCTGACAACTAGCTCACACTTTTCCCTTTGCACCTGTGGGGCCGTGTGCGTCCTGAGGAGCTCACTGCCCACTTCAGAAGCCTTGATGTAAAATTACTATTTGTCATCTTCTGGTAAGGATTGATCTGTCAATTCTGAGATGATGATGATGATGATCCTTCTCCTATTATAAAATAGTGGCCATATTAGTAGCTTTTTGTGTGTGTTTGTTTCAATTTTTACTCCTTAACTCAATGAAAGCTGGAAACTCATGTTGGTCCATCCAGTTTTTTGTTTAACTTCACAGACTCATGAGATTGAAAAGTCTGTGTTGGACCGTACCTCCATTTGGTTTGTATAAACCTTTAAAAATGTATATATATAAGCCCCAACAGTTATGTGGCACTAAAAGTGAGAGGCTTTTGAACCATAATTGATTTGACAAGAAATGGATATAATGAAGGAAGGTGACTGGTGGTTTGCCCTTTGATTTGCTTTTAACACTTGCTAAAGAGTAGAGGGAGGAGAGAGAATCCATCAGATTGCTCTACATATGAAAAATATTAAAATGCGAGCATGGCCCAGCCACTGAGAGAAGAAAAAAATGTTTAAAGTTAAGTCTCTAAATAATGTCCTAAAAGCACAGCATTTGTAATTATCTAGTTAAATTAATAAAGGCTACAGGTAATAGAAGTAATATGGGAGGCATTTTCTGGCAGATAAAGCTTCAGGAACTTTCCCATCTGCACATGATTATGAAGCCCCTGTTGTTACTTCACTTTCTCCTTTCCTAAGGCCACATTTCTCACAACGAACTAATCGTACATAATAATAAAACCCTGGATGTCAGCCAACACAGTTTTGGCTAACTTTTAGAGTGTTTGCGAAAGTTGAAAAAGCAACGCAGCTGTAATACTGGGTACTTTCCAACAGAGGATATGTTTTCCAGATGAAAGCACAAATAGTAATTGAAATGTAATCAGTATTTTTGGCATCTTGGTATTATAATTCTTTTCACTTTTTGTTATGTTAATTGGTCATTTCTTAGGATTTGTTTTGTGCTTTTTCTGCGGTCTATAATCCACTAAAAGTGAGGAAATGAACGAATGTTTCAGGCAGTTTTTCAATCCTTCTTTTAAAAAAAACAATGGCAAGTAATCTTATTTGTTAGCTGAAGACTTATTTTAAATAACCATAAAATTTTCGTTTAAGATATTTTATTGTGAAACTCGTATTTCAGGGACCAGAGGGAAGAAAACCTGAATCCCGAATACAGGGTCGGAATTTTAGAGCTGACTGGAAACTTTTAGTTCATCAGATAGACTCAGTGTTCATCAAGTGTTTTCAGGGCCTGGCCGGCTGGAGATGCCCCTTGCCTTTGAGACTTGCCCTACTCAGTGATGAGCTCACCTTCTTGGTCCCATCCACCACCCTGAAGGGGGGGGGTGCAGATGAATTCATTGGTATTTGGGACTTAGGAAGCTTTTTGTTTTGTTCAAGGTGCACGGGGCTCTGGTTCGATCAATAGTTCTCAGCCCTTAAAAAGCCTGATGCCCCCCCCACACCTGAGCCTCATTAAATCACAGAATCACCAGAAGTGATCGTGATGTGTGGCCAGGGCTGGGAACTGCTGTTCCAGTCTAGTCCTCTCTCTTTACAGATAAGGAAACTGAGGCCCTGACCCTCTAGGTGACCTGTCCCAAGTCCCCTGCTGGGTCTGACCTGAACGTGGGATAACCGGTTTCTGGAAGGGTTGTCAGAGTCTCTGATTCTGGATCTCTGGTGGTCTGCTCACAAGAGGCCGGAAACGGCTCTGCGGAGTCAGGCCAGGAGGCTGCAGAGAGCAGGACGCCAGGGAGGAGGATGGAGCGTTTATCTCCGTGCCCCTTTTACCCCTGTGAGACTGCCCTCCTCTTCACACCAGAGCTACTGGTGATAAACGGCCTCAGGTGCTCCTATTTTTTCCCAGAAACAAATAGGTTTTTAATTAGCTAAGTGAAATGACAGCTTCCAGACCAGTTGCTGTTTATCACAAAAGAGCTTTTCCAATAATTGGTCACCTCTGCATGTCTTAGAAGCCGCTTTCTCACCTTTTAGGGAACAGTACACATGATTTAGACAGAGTGTTTGGTATAACTGACAATTTCTGATGCTATGTGCATCCATTAAGGATATTTTAAACCAATTAAGTGCTAACCTGGCTGGACGGCAAGTTGCGGATCTGTGGTATCCAAAAATGGGGGTTGGACTGCATGGACTCTCAGTTGGTCTGTTCCAGCCCTTCTCCTGTTGGAGGCTTTGTCTAAAATGCCCTCCCGACCTGCACACTGGAGAGTAGTAACTGGTTGGCACCCCACCTGGGGGATGAAGCCTCTGAGAAGAGGAGAGCGCAAAGGAGGGGGGCTGGGGAGTTGTGAGAGAAGAGGAAGGGGAGATATGGAGCAACTGTGTGCACAGAGACTTTTCTTGAGAAAAGTTTGATCACATTTTTGGTAAGTATTCACAGCTCCCTGCTGCAGGTGATCATTAGCATATTTTGGAACATTTGATAGAAAAACATTTGCATTGTAAAGCAAGACTGGATTAAAGGGCTTTGGTTCATTTCCAGACCTGCCGTTTATTCTTGTAACATGACAGCATCCGTTTCCAAATGTAAAACTTGGAGAAATGAAGGAAAGAAAAATGTGTGTGTGTGTTCTTTTTCCCCAGGATGTCAATCAGAGAATTCACTCATCTCTTATCTGAAACACTCACTGGCCTCTGAAATGACACCCCCACATCCCAGTGTGTGACTAGGGCTATGATGGGGAAGCTGGTGATTTTCTGCTTTCTGGCCTTGAAGGCCTCACCCTTGCTATCTTCTCGAAGCTGATGGTGAAGCTTTGTTAGTCTTGTCAGGAGCCTGTTACAAGCACCTAAGGAATGTAGACCCACAATGCAGCTGGCATCAATTTAGCGCTGTGGCAAGGTCAGGCTGACAGAGTGGTCTAGCTTTACCTGCACACCCCCTCCTCTGTGAGGAGTTGGTTTACATCAGAGAAGGCTGCTTCTGACATCACTCTCTGTTTCTGGCAATAGAGGCACAGCGGAGATGGAGGATACCTCCTTCCATTTAGGGGAAGTGAAATATTCACTTCAGAGAATACGTTTTGAGGCTGGGATATGGCCTGGGTGACAGCTCCCTGCCTGCTTTTCCTGCAAGGTCCTGTACATAGAGAAAGATTAACGTACCTAGCCTGAAGTCAGACAGAGATGTGTTAATGAAAAGTCTGTCTCAATGCAAAACCAAGGGCAAACTCTGGCTTTGCTGTGTTTTTTTTTTTTTTCTTCTTTTGGAATGTACACTGAAAGCAAGGGGGAGGGGGCTCCTCAGCTCTCATTTGTAAAGCCTGTTGAGCTGGTTAGCATGAACTTTCTGGAACTTCTAGAGGGAGGTTCCTGGAGAATGTGAGTGGGGAGCAGTCTGGTTGAAGAGGGCCAGTGCTGTTGGCTTTGCCCTCTTAAGAGTCAAGAGGGAGCTCTGTGCAGACTCCTGAGCTAACATATCAGCCAGCTCAACTCAGAGGAGAATGCACTTGACGTTACTGCCGTGTTCCATCTGTGGTTATCAGAAAAGAAGGGAGCTGATACCCCCTGTCTGTGTAGCTGGCATCTTTCTTGGAACAGCAGTCGCTCTGGATTTTACTCTGAGAGGTTTTAACAACTGGATACATTCTTAGTCTTTTGGTCATTGATCCCTAAGTTAAAAAAAAATTGCTTTCCTGTGCTGAACTTACTCTGTGGAGCTTATTAATTTAAACGAAATATATTTTTGGACCCTGGTCATCCAGTCTCATCTGCCCACAAGACTGGAGATTCCATTCTGATGTATTATACTTGGTTTCTTGGCATGCTCCATCTGGAGATAGGAGAATGGTCTTGTGGGAACTTGACCAGTCTTTCTGCACGCTGTGCAAGCCAATGGCTACCTTCCTGTTCTCAGAAGACTAGGCATGTGAGGGGTCTCTTTGCTCGCCTGGTTAGTGCCTTTGCAGTCAGAAGAAACTAAGGTAGTCAGCACCCTCCCTGTTGTCCTCCTGCAGGCCCAGTGTGGGACAAAATGTGTTTTAGAGAAATCTCTTTGACACTGGCTGCCTACTCTGTCGCTGCAGGATCTAAGGGATTTAGCAGAATTTAAAAGTATCCAAGGTTTAGATGCGAGAAATCTCTACAAGCTTGAAAATGACCATTCTTGTAGGTCACCAGTTTGATCCATACTCTCATCACTGTTCTCACATACAGACCTTTCCTTTCTAGTCTTTGAATGTATCTCAACTTTTTTTGAGCAATACAGCAATATCAAAAACATATGCCCATCACCAAAAAGCAAAACCAACAAACTTCTAACTGAGAAACTGCTAAATGTCCAACTCTTCATTATCCCATAGCTGGGTGTGGTTACAGCCAGTGGTTTTCCCATACTTCCTTGATGCTTCCAAATGTATCAGTTCACTTTTTTCAGAAATGTGGTGGTGCTGTCATAATCTGCCTATAGAACATGGATGAGCTAAGGACACTTCTGGGAACTGCATTTAAAACAGCCATAACAAAACAAATTCTACAGCTAGTATGGTACCTTGGTTATTTGATTTGGTTTGTCGCCAGCTCATCTTCTCAGTATCCTCGTCATTATGTCAGAATTTATCTGCAGAATTACCGATGCTGGATTTATGTGCATTGACTTTTAAGTACACTAGGGGGAACTGATGAGTTCAGATCCCCTCCATTAGAGCAAAAATCTGATCAGGAGGATCATGCAGTAATTTCTTAGGGAACCTACTTGAAATGCAACCCCCTCCCGCCCAAATTGAAGAAGCAAAGAGAGATTTTCATTTAAGCAGTATAAACAAAGGACTTGTAAACACAGCCAGTTTTATATTCTGATGTTCTTTCTTAAATAAAAACTTTTTGCATTTTCACATTTATTTATGTAGCAGAAATGTTTCTACCTTTTGTGAAGGGCAAAATCTCAGACTCGGTAATATGCCCTGGGTGACAGAGATGTCATACCAGCATAGGCAGTATTTTCTAATTACAAAGTTTTTTTTAATGAACAGATGTTTTACATGGTACCTTATGATACTAAAACAGAGTGAAATTGCCTAATAAAATGTTTTGATGATAAATGTTTCTAATGGTGCACTTAAAATGAATGTTTTCATCAAAACTTACAAGCTGTTTTCAAAACATTTTGCCCATTTTTTTCAGTGTGGTTGTGAAACCCAGTGAAAATGTTTATAAATATTTGCAGAAGAATACTTTTGTTTTAAAGAGAATGCAGATATTTTCTTAATATCAAAACATCCCGACAAGGAATGGTTACAATTAAAGTAATTGAGATTCAGTTAAAAATAGGAATGGAAAAGACATTCTTTTGAAATATCCTCCAAGCCCCAATGAAGAGTGTATCGTGCATACCTTGGGAACCACGTTTTGAGTACCGTAGTATTACTACAGTGTACTGATCACAAGAATGGCAAATACTTTGTGGTTAACCAAATTGTAGAGGCCCCTTAGTTGGAAGGGATCTTAGAATTCATGCAGCCTGGCTTCCCACACAGTGCTTGGTCCCCTCTGTAGCTGTTCTGTCAAGTGGTACTTCCCCACCGCGTGGGAACCTCTGGTGATATGGTGAACTCCCTGCTTTCCGGCCAGCTCTCTGCATTTTTGGAGAGCTCTGGTTGTTAGAAAGTTCCTTCTTACCCTGAGTCACTATGAATTTGTTGCTTCCTGCCTGCCAAGGAGTCTGGCCGGTGCCCACACGGGGGCTCCTGAAACTACTTAAAGATAGTTAGTTGCCAAATGTCCCTGTAAGACTTTCCCCTGTGAGGTCCTAGCTCCTGGGTGGGACTCCCAGGTGTCTTAGAGCCTGGCTGTCCCCTTCTGGACAAGCTTGGGTTGGCCATCACCCCGGGGGGATTACTTCATTTCTAACAACAAAGCCATCTAGATCGTGCTGCCTTCTGCTGGTGTTTCATATTGAGCTTGTGACATTTTCTTTGGACTGCTGTCACTTTTCACCTAACCTTGGGTACTTAAAAAATCTAAATGTAGGACTATGTGTGTTCTTGAACACTTTTGAGTCTCTTCTTGGCCCAGGGTCCTCCACTGTGCCAAGTGTGCTTTCTGAGGTGGTGAGGGAGTGTGGATTAGACCTGGGCCCTGTGTTATGAATTTGCCCCATCGCTCTGTAATCTTCTAGTTAGCACCCTTTGAGGATCACTGTTCAGCCAACAATGGAAATTTGGCTAATTTGCCCCTGTAATTCAGACAGAAATTTAAAGTTGCCATTTGAAGTTTTTCCTTTGGTCAGCGAGGGAAGCTGAAAATTCTAATATGGTAAATATAGTAAAAAAAAAAAAAAGAAAAAAGTAAAATGGAGATAATTTTTGATCATTTAGCAGCTTATTTCAGTTTTTGTTTGTTTACTATTTACAGCCTACATTTGAGCAAATTTACCATTGGATAAACTAGAAATTTTTTTTTCTCGATATAGCAGATTTGGTAGGGACAGTGCTTATAATACCCTGGGAAGAGGAGAAATTTTTACGTGTAAAGTGTGCTCATTAAATGTTTATTGTCTACCATGTGCTAGGCATTGTATTGGATGCATTGATGAAAAAGAGAGATATGCCTAATAATTCATGGAGCGTATAGAATATAAGGTCAGATAGTCATTTAAGAAATAATTAAATTACACAAGTAGTTATTTAAACACTGTTGATACATACCATGAAGAACAAATACCAACAAGAGCATGTCACAGGAGGCCCTGGGCTGGGTGTGGCTGCAGGCTTCAGAAGAGCCTTCCTGGATGGGCTGACCTGGTTCTCCTTTATCTTTTGTCCCTATCTTTTTTTTTTTTTTTTTAACTTTTTGTTAAGATTATGGTAGTTTACAACCTTGTGAAATTTCAGTTGTACATTATTGTTAGTCATGTTGTAGGTGCACCACTTCACCCTTTGTGCCCTCCCCCCACCTCCCCTTTCCCCTGGTAACCACCAATCAGTTCTCTTTGTCTCTATGTTTAACTTCCACCTATGAGTGGAGTCATACAGAGTTTGTCTTTCTCTATCCGGCTTATTTCACTTAACATAATACCATCAAGGTCCATCCATGTTGTTGTGAATGGGACTATTTTATCCTTTTTTATGGCTGAGTAGTATTCCATTATATATATACACCATATCTTCTTTATCCAATCATCAGTTGATGGGCACTTAGGTTGCTTCCATGTCTTGGCTATTGTAAATAATGCTGCAATGAACATAGGGGTGCATGGGTCTTGTACCTGTCTTTAAATTCACAAGTTACTGAGAGAGAACAGCTCAACTGTTAATGAGATTAGAAAGCCTTCCTTGACTGCAGGATTCTTTTGGGGTTGGGATTGGTGTTTAATGGCTCAAAAGACAGCATTAGAGTTCATGGGGATGCCACTGAAAATCCAGCTGCTGCTGGGGTGCCCAGCCCCTGATTTTCTCTCTGTGATGAATCATAGAATGCTAACAGACTCTAGTTCCCTCCAGTTCTCTGACCTGCCCTGCCATCCTGTTCATTCTTCATTCTGTTGCTGGGTTTGACGAAAGAAGCTCCTAACTTCTTTGCAAGCATTTGGAGGCAGGAAAAAAAACACACACACAAAGTGCTTGTTATGTTGTAGATATTTTAAGAAGGAGAAAACTGGCTTATTAATAACATATTTCAAGGAGATGAAAGTACAGGCTGGATTTTGGTCAGACAAGGAGTTAAAAAATGCAGTTTCCAAATCACATAGCCAGGGAGCTTTTAAAGAAACTTCGTGGTCTGGATGCTCTCATTCTTGTTCTTCTAAGCCTGTTTCAAGCCTTTCTAAGCCCATTTCCTATAACAAGGAAAGTTGCTGGGTTCTTTTGCCTTTGAACCTGATTGAAGACCTCACCAGCTAAGACCTTATTTTCATTTTGTAGTAATTTGAGCAATAGAATGGGAGCCAAGCAAATCTGAATTGCAGGCCCGAGCCCCTGTGGGTTTGGATGGGCCGTGCTTTATCCTGTGCTTTTCTGAGGAGTGTGGTGGAGTGTTGGGTTGTTGGCTTAGTTGGTTGGATTGTGGTCTGGCCTTGTGGGAGATGTGCTTACTTGTGGCTGGTCACCTGTGATGGATGGACACTCTTAGTTATACATCACGGAGCTCCTCTGTGATTCTAAACTTAAGGCAAGGTTTTAAACGCTGTGGCTCATTTTTCTTGTAGATGACTGTTTAAATATTACAGAAAGCCCAAGTGAACCTCCACATTTACTTTAACTGACCTTTGTTACCAAGCTTGATATTGAGCACCTTTGGAACACCTTTTAAACAGTAATGTGCAGAATTCTAATGAATTCCTGTCTGTGTATAGTGTTAAACAGTGTTTCAAAGTTTTTTTTCTAATTGATCAAGTTTAAACAAGTTTAAATTTTAATGGTAGAGGTTTGATACGTTCAAATAGTAATTATTTCAACAGTTTTTCTGGGATTGATGTCACTTTTCCTTTTCAAGTATCATAAGCCAACCTTTACTCATTTTGTTTATCTGAAAGGTTGCAGATTTCTGAGTGAGTTTGGGAAACATTTACCAGGCACGTAAAGGGGAAAGGCTTGCCACTGAAGTGTTAATTCAAGCAATGAGAGTTGTTGGAACTGCTCTCTGAGAAAATTTAATATTTAAACCTTTGAAAATTTGGGTATTATTAGACAAGCCTAGGATTCAGGTCATTTTACAAAGGGAAATGATTCTTAAAATAGTACATATTAAAATAAATGTTTGTTTATCCCAAATGAGATTGTGAAGTTAATGATTACTCCATTCCTATCCAAATATGACCCATCTTATTTTGAAATAGTTGAAAATACATTTCTTACAAAAATTCATCCTTTGCTAAGTGAATCTGAGTGAAGAGAAGGTTGCCCCTTAAATAACATTGATATTTTTTTTTTACTGGGGTCCAGGACACGCACTATTCAGGCAGAAAGAAGCGTTGTGTTTCAGAGGTAGATTGCTCTGGTGTGACATTGTGCCTCCTGCCTGCCATTTGTTTTCACACTTGTTTTTGAGCACCTGCTGTGGCATAAGCGTGGTGCTGGTGGTATAAGCATGAACAGAACAGAGAGGATCCTGGCCCAGGTGGAGCCATTGTATGTGTGTGCGCGCGTGTCTCAGTTATCATTTCGTATAGTGTTGCTTTCAGCGCAATTGTATGTATTTACTTTCATTTGATCATTATTCCAGGTAATTGAGGTACACATCTTCACTCAATAGATCTGCACAGAATTTTGACATTGGACTGCTCCAGGAGTAAAAGTCAGCTTCCAGATAGAAAGCACGTTATTGCTCTTCTGTTATTTGGGCACGCACGACGCTGACTTAAGAAACTTCGCAAAGAATAAGGCAGTGAAATGCCAAATTCACTGAGATTCAGGATCGGCATTTTGGCAGCAGTACCATTAGGCCTATATTGCAACATAATTTAAAACTATCTGGAAGTAAGGGTAAGACCAAAATGGTTATTTATAGTGGCTCAAAAACTCCACATTGGTCATAAGATCATGGTGTCAGGTCTGCATTGAGTTAATGATTTGAGTTTTAATTGCTCCTCTCTGTAAGGAGAACAGAAACAAGGATGACCTTTAACTGCCAAGTACACAAGGATAGCCATGTATTTAGTAGAAATTATTTAAAATTCTTTTTACTTGATTCAAGTTAGGTGGTTTTGAGACTTAGAGATAGACATTGGAAAAGCTAACCTTTCTAGATCTGTTTTCAAAATAAAGCAGGTTTTACAAAATTTGGGGGCTTGCACATTTTTGTTTAGACTCTGGATAGTATCGTGTAGGGAGAGAAAAGAAAGAAGATATTTTGTTTAAAGTTTTAATGTACAAATAGCAAATGAGGATAAATTTCTATGCAGTATACTAAGAATTTTCCTTTCATTTAAGACACTGATATAATAAATCTGTTTATAATTTCACTGTTCTTTGTGCAGTTTACTCTGTAAAATGGAAGGAGGTCAGGGAGAGGCGCTGTTTCCTCCCCCCCATTATATTCTTCCCCGTTGTAGACATGTGTTCGTGGTCATACTGTGTTTTATAAGTTCTTAAGCTGTAGTGATGGGTTCTTTTTAATAGATTGTTTTAAAATGAATTATGGTCAGTGTGTTTTTCAGGAAAGAAATCTTTTAAAATAATTAATGTCCTTTATACTAGGGGTTAATTTTGCTCCTCCAAATAGTAGAGCTTGGTTTAACCTGCCCACGTTAAAAAAGAAAATTTGTCCTTAGGGCTTCGTTCGTGAAACTAGACCAGCCTTCCAGTGGCATCGTTCATCTGTGTAGGAAAGAGGTTGTTTCTGAATATTGAGAATGAAGGTGTGTTAGTCTGTTTGGTCTGCTCTAACAAAATACTGTAGACTAGGTGGCTTCTTTTAAACAACAAATGTTTATTTCTCACAGTTCTGGAGGCTGGAAAGTCCAAGATCAAGGTGCTGGCAGATTTGGTGTCTGGTGAGGACCTGCTTCTTGGTTCATAGACTACCATCATCTTGCTATAACCTCACATGGCAGGAGTGAGGTTACACTCTGGGTCTCTTATAAGGGCACTAAACCCATTCATGAAGGCTCTTCCCTTATGATCGAATCACCTCCCGAAAGCCCCACCTCCAAATACCATCACATTGGGCATTAGGATTTAACATAGGAATTTTGGGGGAGACACAAACATTCAGTCTATAGCAGAAGGTTTATAATATGTGCTTTAGTCTTTGAATGTTGTAGGCATAAGATAGCTAAACCATCACTCTTCGCCTAAAGTACATCCATTAGTGTTTGGGGAGGGTAGCCCACTGTGAATTTTTACATCAGAGACATGATGAATGGGACCCGTGGTATGTGAAATTCTAATTCTTTCATACAATGAATTGTACTCTTCATCTTCCTGTCTTCTAAGGCCTGCCTTCAAGCCTTCGTTTACTTAAAGGTGATATGCATTTTCTCTTTAGCTCGGACGATGTTTTTTTTAACTTTTTTCATTATTCCTTTCCTCCACCAGGAGTCTTTTAGACATTTACTTCCTAATTTCCCACCCATGAAATTTTAATACCACAGATATACTATATCTCTGTACTTACACAAAAAAGAGTGAATTTTTTTGCCCCCTCCCCAAAATGAATTTTCATTCTTTGGGAGCCATCTCATACCCATTGAGAATGCACAAGTTAGGAGGCCTGGTTGGGTGGGTTGCTGCCCCATGCAGTAATTAGACTTTGAAGAGGGCACATCTTTTTCCTCATTTTTTTAAAAAAACCTTGAGTCAACCAGGTTTTTATTTTTGTTTTTGGTGAGGAAGATTGGCCCTCAAGTAATCTCTCTTGCCAATCTTCCTCTTTTGCTTGAGGAAGATTTTCCCTGAGCTACTATCTATGCCAATCTTCATCTGTTTTTTGTATGTGGGATGCTGCCACAACATGGCCTGATGAGCAGTGTGTAGTTCCACACCTGGGATCCGAACCCTAAACCCTGGGCTGCCGAAGCAGAGCACACAAACTTAACCACTACGCCACTGGGCCAGCCCCCAGATTTTTTTTTTATACAGACCACTATTAAAGGTTTATGCCTCAAAACATAGGCTAAGTTATTCATTTAAAGCATGGGCTTTGGAGTCATACGCAGTTGGTTCAGATCCTCTTGGCTTCCTCATTTCCTTGCTGTGCCACCACAGGCAAAGCTTTAGTTTATTCATCTATAAAATAGGGCTAATAATAGTATCTACCTGAAAAGGTTGCTGGGCAGGACTGAAGAAAAAGCGAGTAAAGCACCATGCCCACATAAACTGAGCCAGCCAGAAAATTAAGTTATTTTTAATAATATTAAAGTTTTCTTTGGTTGTTAGACTCGTCAGCTCTCTGCATTCTAAAGATTAGGTTGAGTTTTTATGCCTCTGGATTCAGTGATGATAAAGATATTATAGATATTGGGCTCATAGCTGTGTAATTGATCTAGTTGTTTAACTCTTTGGGCCCCAGTTTCCACATTTTAGTAATTAAGATAGAAAACAAAATAAGTTGGTTGAAACTTCAAATATGGCAGTAATCCTAATAAATGTAAATGGATTATATTTGCCCACTAGATGACAGAGACTCTTGGATTGAATTTAAAAAATAAAAGACATACCTAAAACAAAATTACTCTAGGAGATAAAATAGTAGAATGGAAAAAAATATACCAGGCAAATATTACCATCAATAAAAGTAGACTGAATGTGTGAATAGGAAGAAAATAGAATATTTCATAATGTTAACCCACCAGGAAGATAAAATAATTATGATTTTTTTTGTATCCAGGGAATTATAAGGAAAATCTGATAAATCCATGATTGTACTGAGAGATTTTAACATACTTTGTCACTGATAAATAAGACAGATAAAAGTTAGTATAGAAGATCACCTTTGTTAACGAAGTTTAATTATTAAACAGGTCTCTGAGCACCCATTCTTTTCAAAATGATCTGATTCTATGAATTTTGGCTAGTTTGTACAGCTCTATCATGCTTTTTGTACAGCTGATGTGTTCCTGTAAAGCTGCAAGTAAACTGGATAATTTAAAAAGTGAATGATACTTTTATAAGGGACGTTGTCTGGGTGTGACTTTTCTTATGTTGTTAGCTGTCACACTAGGACTTTTCATCTGTGTCTTGGTGTCTGTTAGCAAGAGAATTCTGAATATTTAGGATCGACTCGGGCTTTTTTATGAAACTAGTTCCGTGGACCTGAATAACAGAGGGTTAGCCTGGTTTGTTCATCACTGTGATTCTAGATGTGGTTTTTTGCAGATATTCCTCTTTATTGGCAATTTTACACATGCTGCACAGTGCCTCAGTGGGCAGATTGCAAACAGGATGTGACTTGCTTTCTCGGGACTGACTAGTTGAGAGGATTGAAGCAGAACTCTCATAGGTCTCTTCCTGGAAATTTGCAGACACACAGTTTGGTCCCTTCAAAGTCCCTGAGAAGAACTTTATTTTTTTTTTTTGAGATAGCACACCAGCAGTCTAGTGTATGCTTTTTTGAGTCTTTTATGAGTAAAGTGGGAGAGTTTTAAGTGTTTGCAGAACATTTGGGTCTGTGAATTCTGCCAAAGTAATTGTTAGCATATGGTTTTCTTCCACAGAAAGGATTGGCAAATGTTAGTCACCTTTTTCACTTTTATTTATTTGAGTCTTTAATTAAGATTGAGTATTAAGGACGTGTGTGTGTGCACGTGTGTGTGTATAGTGTCAGTGAAAATTCCATTTATCCTCTATTTGTCGCTTTAGTCTCTGAAATCGGAGCAGTTCAGACAAGAAATAAATTCTTTTCATGAGGAAACACTAAATTAAAAAAGGAAACATAAATTTTAATATGCACATGAGGAAGTACTTGATTAAATGTATGGTCATGTTCATTAGCAGCCTAGTCTAAAAATGTGACTTCCTTGAAAGCAGAGTGCCTAGAAGATCTGTGTAGCTCAGAAGAGTATGTATTTTGGGCTTTGTGACTGATGGAGGTAATACCAGAGAGGCAGCTTGAATTGGCATTGCCTCTGTGACCTCACCTTCCGGTCTTCCTTCTGCCAGTTTCCCACCCAGCCTACCAGCCCACAAATAAATAATTAGCAAGCACTTAATGTGTCCAGGCACCCCGCTAGGAGTTGAGAGATCTAAAGACAGTATGATGGGGTCATGATCTCAAGAACCTATAGCCTACTGATGATAAGTAAATAGAAGTTTTTAAATTATGAAACAGTCTTATAATAAGTGATAGGTCAGAGGTGTACACGGTGTCTGGGAGGGAGTACATGTGCAGGCTCTCTATGGTTGCCTGAATTCAGACCAGGTGGTGGTAAGTGATTGGAGGCTGCTTTCCGGATGACATGATATCTCAGCTTGTGGGAAAAGTAGAGAGCTTTCCAGGTAGTAGTTTTGGAGGTGAGGCAAGAGCATGACTTTTCCCTCAGGAGCTACAAGAGCTTAGGACAGGAACAGTGAGACCAGGCTGGGCAGCTGGTCAGAATCCCCTCATGAAGGTTCTCAGTTCCCTTCAAAGATTTCTGAGCATTATTCTGAAGGCATGGGCCTTGGTAGGTTTTAGTCACAGGAATGAAATGATTAGAATTACATTTGAGAAAGGTCCCTCTGGTGGCAATGTAGGGGAATGTATTAAGGGTTAAAATTAGAGGTGAGGTGTTGGAAGAAGAAACTATTGCTTGAGCTAACTAAGAGATTTCCAGGAGGTACGAGCAACCTTGGGGCCTGAATATGCGAGAAGAGGAGGAAATGAAGGCTGACTGCAAGGTTTCTAGCTGAGGTAACTGGGAGAAATGTGGGTGCCGTTCAATGAGGGAGTGACGGAGGAAAAATAGGGTTTGGAGGGAGGATTTATGGGTTTAGTTTTAGACACTGACTTGGGGATCCTGAGGAGACACTGCACGTAGCGGTCCAGGAGCAGTTGTCTGCATAGGGTAGGAGCCAAAGACGGGGGTGTGGGTCACATCACCCGGGGAGGTTTTGTAGAGTAACAGAAGAGGGAGGTAGAAGGAAGCTTGGAGATAAACTACAAAGAACAAAACTCTGGGCATTTTTCTAATACCTGTGTGACATGGAAAAGAGACTTGGCGTCTTGGAAAGTAAACAGGTAAAGTGTTTTCCCTCTGGGCTTTGCCAGGTATTGACTTTGAGAATTTGGAAATTAGTGAAGAGGAGAACTAATAGAATACTCCTGAAACTTGGAATGGTGATGCTCCAGTTTCCTTCCTGGTGGTTATGACCTTGTGGTGGCACATGCCAGAGCTGTAGGAATCTCTTTGCCTTGTAGTTCTAGGATGATTGTTTCCTTGTCCATCTCTGTCTTGATCTGCCAGTTTGAAGAAATAAAATCGTTGTCTTCTTATTGAAGCCGAAAATGATAAGCCTTTTGGAATTTGTGTCTTTTGGAAAATTCCAGTTTATAGGACATAGGATTAGAAAAGAGTAATGTGGTGGAGGAGTCTTGGCTTTTTTACGTATTCCTTATTTTTACACACACACACACGCACACACACACACACACAGAGTTAGGATACGGAAGAGCAGGGAAGGTAGGTAGGCACTTTTAACCAACTTCCCAAAACCTAGCCACAAAAAACATGAGTGTTACTCATATGACACCCAGGATATTATTGATTTTTATCCATTCAAGGATTATTTAATGAGTTCCTGCTGTGGTGGTCAAGTCAGAGAGAATCTGGGCCCTCACTGAGCCATTGGAGGCAATGAGAACCCTTCTTTGAGAGAGGAGATTGTCTTGTCTCTTGCCAACCTTTTGTGGTCCTCTCAATGGTGCTTTCCTAATGGTGGACCCACCAGGCAGAGTTACAAGATGGCCAGCCCTTCTCTCCTCCCAATCTTACCATAGCCATTTAAGAAATACAAATTACTTCACTGGCCCTTGGGACACATGGCTGATAGTACCTTGGGAAAATCTAGCCCTTTATAGATAACCTCCTGGGGACACTAATATGTGTGATATAAACTTCCCTCACAGCTGATGCATTCCCTCGTTGAAGGGGGTTAGAGAATAATGATCTTGGTAGCTTGCCGGGCTTTCAGGAATCCCCATGCCCTGGGGATGCTTGTTCACGTTCTTTCCTTGACTCTGACTGTTCCTTCATCCTCAGGCACACCGTCGTTGGCTGTGAACACCTAGAAGCACCCTTTCACTCTGGCCTTGGTGGGGATATGGGATGTTTGGCTTTGACATTGCCCTGAAAATTAAGAAAAAAGAGAGAAGTTTCCATCAGCATGAAAACTCAGCTGTTTGACAAGGATATTGTCATTGACAAGGATATTAGGACAGATGAAGAATACTGAAGAAAAAAATGTCCCTGATATCCAAATTCTTAGACGCTTGAGTGAAACAGTAGAATAAAAAGAGTAAAGGATAGTATTGATATTTCTTTTGTACACAGACCTGTAGGAATTTTTGCTTCCCACTCTTGTCTTTGTTTTAAGGAACAAAGGTGTTTTAAAAGAACACCATTAAGAAGAATACTTTGAAAAAAATGCTTACCTTCTCTGAATGACTTATTTTAAGTTTAAGAAAAGGATTAATGCTTGTTGAGAAATGTTTGGAAAGCTGTTGGTGATTCTGGAGAGAAGTCAGTGGTAGGAAGAGAGATTCATGGGGGACAAGGGTTCCACTCAGGAGGCAGGTGTGGTGGAAGTTGGAGCACGGTCGGTAGCTGCCCTGGAGGCCATAGTGTGGCTTGTTCTTACTGGTCAGCAGGTGGCACCAAATAGCAAAAACGAATCTGGAGAGAGCTAGGTGATGTTTAGATTTCTCCTTGGGTTGGGTTAAATCTTACTTTCTCTACTCTCAGAAATTTGGAATTAATAGCACTTTCACATTTTTCCTCCTAGAGATGGCATCCTTCAAGGCTGAAGTTTATAAAAAGTCTTTGGTATTGCAGTAGTCATGAAAATTAACCATCTCCAAGCTCAAATCATACACGACAATTCCGGTTTTTTTTTGAGGGGGGTTATGACTCTGAATGTTAAAAGCAACTGTAAGATTATTTAGTAGAATATAGTTACTGACTTAGGTTTCTGAAGTTTTTTGAGTTTTTATGAAATCTTGTAAATACATTGCTAATGTAGATGTTAAAACTAATCTACTGGTAATTTATATTGTTGGGATTGGTTATGTCTGCCTGATGGGAATCCAGGATTTTGCTCCCATCCGAGACGTTTCTGTTTGAGCGTAGACGGGTGACTGTTTGAGTTACAGATGTGTGGCCCAGTTGTAAGGTGGACACAGTGCTTCTCCCTTAGGAACGTGTAGGATGTGTTGGTGATGTTCTTGGATAGCTTGTGAGAAAACAGCTAATGACAAAAGGAGGGGGACAGTTCTGTGCTTCTGCCATCAGTTATTATACTATTTAAGGTGATGTTCATTTGTTCCAACTTAATTTATTTACCATGGAAATCTGGTTGCATGCAGCATGTGTGCTTCTGTGCTAGAACTTGAGAAAAGCTGTATTTGAAGCACAGTAAGAGAAAGGATTCTTTTCTGCGTATGTGGCTTTATTTTCTTTGTAGGGTGGTGTATGTGAAGTTAAAAAAATCAGCTGGAGTGGGCATTTTGTGGTTGCTGGGTGAGTGGTGATTGGGCTTTATTCTGCTAACTCTGGCCTGTGTGCACATTCTTGGTGCACAGAGAATGAGGCTTTCACTAAGTGAACATCCAGGTACAAAATCTTACAATAAATTTTTGAATGTTAAAATAGGGGGTGGGACAGTATGGGAAGGAGAGAGAATAAATATCTTTTCCCTTGGGACATACTTGTACCACTAAAAGGGGGACGTCTTTCTTCCTCTTCTTCTTCCTAATCTACCTGGATAGCTTTGTGTATAGAACGTGCAGGAATGTAACCACACCGATAGAATTTAAGCACGCATCCTTGCTTCCTGGATTCCATTTTCCATACAGTATCAGGACTGATCTTTTAAAAACATGTATCCAGTGGTGTCAGCTATTAGCCTAAAATCCTGCAGTGGCTTCTGTCACACTTAGGCTCACAGAGTCCCTCGTGGTCTGGCCCAACCTACCTTTCCAACCTTGTCTCCTAGTCTCTCCCCTTGTCCATTAGACTCCAGCCACCCTGACCTCTTCATTCCTCCAGCAAGCCGTGCTGTTTCTCTCTGTGTGGCCTTTTCTATAAGCTGTTTCCTTTGTGTGGAATTCTCTTCTTCTTGATCTGGGTGTGACCTAGTACTTTTTGACATTGAGATCTCAGTTTAAATACCGACTCAGAGAGGTCTTCCCTGACCACCTGATCTGAAGTGCTCACCCACTCACACTCTGGCACATCACTCCACTTTCATTTTCTTTTAACTCTCTTGCCTTTTCTTCTGTGCTTTTTGTCCAGCTCCTCCTCCTAGGACATAAGCTTCACTAGAGCCAGGTCCTTATCTTGTTTACTGTTAGCTTAGCTTCTGCAACAGTGCTGAGCACATGGCAAGTCCTTAGTACATTCTGATTCAGTGAATGAATAACAGCTATATTGAAGGGAGCAGCTATATTTAAATCTAAATGTATTTCTCTTAATTCTCTGAGGGCATTGTGATAAAGGGCCAAAGGTTGAGGCCTAGGTTCTTGTTTCCCATTTATCCCAGTGAAACATTGACCCTGTGTGGGTCCCTGAGGAATGGGTATTGATATTGGTAATAGAATTTGTAATAACACAGCAGTGTAAATAATTGCACTCATTATTTATCAAGCATCTACTGTGCACTGGTAATGTCCTTGGTGCCATACATTTACTGTCTCATTTAATCTCAGGAATCATTTTTCTAATATGTAAATGAGATATTTAGATAAAATGATCTATTAGTCCTCTTATATAACATTTTATGAATTTCCAAGAGAAGCTAAAAGATTATAGTTTATGGTGATACACAGTTGAAACAAATGAGTTCATTTAGAAGCCCCAAATTAGGTGTTCATCCAGCTTGATAAATCTTTAAAATTCCAAAGTTTAAACTTCCAAAGTTTAAACTTCAGAGAGAAAGAAGAAACCCACCCTCTTTTGGGCATCCATCATCTCATTCAGTCCTCTCAATAACCTGTAGAGTATCTGCCCTCTTTGATGGTTGGGAAACTGAGGCTTAGAGATATTGAGTACCTTGGCCAAGGTCACACAAGGTTATGAGGCAATGTTGAAGTTCAAAACCAGCTTTGATTGACTTCAGAGACCTGTTCTGGACATATATGAATTGTTTTGCCTTCTACTTGCCCTTATCCCAGTAGATTTCACGGGAATTCTGTGTGCTTTAGATGACTAAATAGGATTTTCCGTTTCTTTCTCGTAGAACTCTAAGAAGGAGCTAATGTGGAAGAGCAGCTGAGACAGTTCAAGATGACGACCACAGTAGCCACAGACTATGACAACATTGAGATCCAACAGCAGTACAGCGATGTCAACAACCGCTGGGACGTGGACGACTGGGACAATGAGAACAGCTCCGCAAGGCTCTTTGAGCGGTCCCGCATCAAGGCTCTGGCAGGTAAGTCTCCTTCACGCCCTGTCACAGAGGTCCAAGATGCCTTCCAGTTCCCTTTAAAATCATCCACCTTACAAGATTGGCTCACCTCTACTTTTGAACATGTCCCACGAGAGCAAGCTGACCATTTCATAAGGTAGCCAATTACATATTTGGAGAACTGTCAATCCTCAAGCCAGAATGATTTTTATAGCAGTTCAGAAAGAGCTGCACTAGGTTTGTAAGAATTCTTTTATTTATTTATTTATTTTTTCAAAGATTGGCACCTGAGCTAACAACAGTTGCCAATCTTCTTCTTTTTTTCCCTGATTTTTCTTCCCAAATCCCCCCAGTACATAGTTGTGTATTTTAGTTGTGGATCCTTCTGGTTGTGGCATGTGGGACGCTGCCTTAGCATGGTCTGACGAGTGGTGCCATGTCCGTGCCCAGGATCCGAACCAGTGAAACCCAGGGCCGCCGAAGTGGAGTGTGTGAACTTAACCACTTGGCCACTAGGCTGGTCCCAGAATTCTTTTATTTTTGATGCATCTTACATTTCAAAATATTGAAGCATACTATACCTTATACAGAAAAATATACAAATTAACCTGTGTACTTAGTGCTTGTGACATATGAATTGACCTGACGTGTTAGGGTGCTTACTTTGAGTGACCGAGGTTAGTTAGTATCACATGCAGGGGTTTTGGATCTGAAAAGCAATAGCTTCATCTGCTGAGGGCCCATTTAATACTGGAACAGGTAAGTCTGCTGTTGATTCATTAAAATTAGCAGGGATTCATCCTTACTTGGTGACGTCTCACGCGTTTGCTGTGGAACACCTAGAGCACACTTTCATCGTGGCCTTAGTTGGGGTGGGGAGTGTTTGCCGTGAAATTGCCCTGAAAATCAGGAAGGCATTCTGTCACGATGAAAACTCAGCGGTACCGAATGTACGTAAACCAAGGGTCCAAGTGGAGTTTATGCATTTATGCATCTGTACTTTGAGATTTCACATAAAATAGTTTCCAAATGAGAAAAGTGGGTTTATGGGTTTTTTTTTCCTGATATCTTTAATTATGACAAGTAGGTTGAAGTTAGGACTTAAACAGGTAAGTTTACTGTTAAATTGTGAATATAGCTTACCTTTTTCTTTCCTTTACAATGTAATCTGATTGTGAGGCATGTATCATTTAGAGTTCTCTTGATTATAAGCAAATGGAAGCCTGTCCCAAAGTGGTTTAAATGACAGAATTTATTGACCAAATAGTAGACAAATTGGCCTTTAAGCAAGACTTACTCCGAGGCTCTGGTGGTGTGACCAGGACTCAGTTTCTTTCTCCCCACTTTTTGGCTTTACTTGCTAGTGTGTAGCAGTCTGCATGTTAGTGGGCTCTTGTGACCCTGTAGTCCCAAGATGGCTGCCCCAGGTCCCAGATCTGTCCGTAAGGACAGCCAGTGGGAAAGAGCACACCTGCTTCCCCAGTACCTCCCCCATAGTCTTGGGATCTGTCTCACTGGCCTGGTTGATCGTGACTTGGGTCATGTGCCTCTCTTAGACCCTCTCTGGCGCTGGAATCAGAGAAGAGGATATGCTGATGACATCAGCTAATCAGGATACACTCAAGGAGTGAGGGGGGTTGTGGTGGGGTACGAAGGGGTCAGTCCTACCCAAACAGCTTGGCTAGAAAACTTGGAATGTAACAGGAAGGAGGAAGAAGGAAATGGATGTTGGGGATGCAGCCAACTAAATGCTATAGGAAAATTATTTAGCTGCCCCAGGATAATTTGTTTCTTGAGTGGTGGTGATTTAAAGATCTTTCTTGGGGCTGCCTTATTTATAGGCATAAATGAATGATTAACGAGGTGGTGACTCTAGAATTGGATCTTTGTTTTCTAGCTTATTCTTTAACACGGAACCTTATGGAAACCACAGTCCTGGCTTTTGCTAGTGGATTGATTTGTACTTTAATCTCTTACCTCTCTTTCTTGAATCTTCCTTTGAGCCTTTAGATCAGTATGGTAGTGGTGGCCAGTTACCTTTGATCATGAGTCATTTACTTTCTGGTTCCAGGCTACCATGTATTATTTTCCTTTTAAAGAGAATTTTACTTGCCACCTGCAGGACAGCTCCTTGTTCTTTATAGCTGGTCTTTCCTACAATTGCAGAGGAGATCCGCCAGCTGTCCTTAGTATTGATCAGTTGTCCTTACACTTCCTAGGATGTCTTTCCCTCAGTGTTATCCAGGTCCCTGAACAATTGTAATTATGATATTAGTAAGCACTTAATATGGTGCTTACTGAGTTCCAGGCACTGTTCTAAATGCATTGCATGTTAACAGTTAATCCCATAACAACCATATGAGGGAGAATATTATTATCTACAAAGTATGGATGTGGAAACTGAGGCACAGAGAAATTACATAGCTTGCCCAAGGTTACACTGCTGATAAGTGGCTGAAGGCAGACGGGCTCCAAAGTGTATATTCAACTGTTTTTCTGTATTCAGTAAAATACAAAATGGCTGAAGCTCATTGGTGTAGAGTATTGATGACAGGTAATTCAAACATGTTAAAAGGCTCAGGATTGCATCCTGTGGCCTCCAGGAAGCTGTGAGTGACTATGACAAGTTACTGAAAAGACAGTGTGCTGCCTCCAGGTTAAATGCTGTTGACAAAAAGAATTGCTTTTGCTGAATCCAGAAGATATCAGGAAAACTATCTGTTTACTAGAGGAAATTATCTTGTTATCTGACTTCCTGGTTCTGTGGGACAGAAAAATCTCTAAGCTCTCTAAGAAATCTTAAATGCTGATAACAGGAATAACAGGAGAGCCCAGCAGTGTCTAGAACAGTGGTTCTAGAACTTGAGCCTGCATCACAATCACCTGGGAGGACTTGTTAAAGCAGATTGCTGGGCCTACCTTCAGAGTTTCTGATTCAATCAGTCTAGGATGGGGCTTGATAATTGCATTTCTGACAGGTTCCCGGGTGATACTGATGTGGCTGGCCTGGGGAGTCACATTTTGAGATTGGTGTAGCGTATTAATGGTCGTCTGGTTTACTTCCTTGGGTGACTGAGACCATTTTATCTAGACTCAGCTAAAGTCTATGGAGAATTAAAGTATCAAACTCAACAGAGTTGTCTTCAAGATACACTTTAATGTGGGAGTGATGTGAAAGGCTGGCCACTGGATTTTGAGAAAAGGGAAATATCTCCCTATCCCTTATAGGGGAGTAATATAGTGATAGGCTCAGCATGGAGGAGTGGTGTTGGAGGGTTTCTGTTAAAAAATGCATGTTCTGAAATGGGAAAGCTTATTAGAGCTGTAGAAATGTACATTTGAAGTTTTCTGTGTCTCTAAGGTGCTCTCCACGTTTAGTCTTCTCTAGACTTCAATCTGAATTCTGAGGTGATTTACAAAAGATGTTAACCCAGGAATTCTTCATCTTTTTATAATGCAGTGCATCAAGTATTGATAGTGTAACCACCACTTTGTGTTGTGTCCTTTGCTAAGTAGATTTAAACATCTATACCTCTAAGGAAATAAGGTGCGGTAAACTACTTGCTACTAATTTTTATTCAATTTATAGCTACTTTCTATTATTAGGCTACAATATATGTATTCTCTTGGTGAGTTGTAAAAACTTTCTTAATTTCAGTTTTACTTGCCATCATCCTCTTCATCTTCAGGAATCGTTTTTAACTAAGTGTGGTATAATAAGAAATAAATTTGGTCTCTGTTCCCAGTTCCTGGCACAGGGCTTCTAAAACCCTTGGAATTTTCTGAGTGTCTTTTCTTATTCATGAAGAGTCTACACTTGCATTTATGCTATGAGGTAACTTAGGGTGAAACCCCTGTGTAGCCTTAGGGTGGGGGTGGTCGCTGGAGAGACCAACTGATTTAGAAGGTGGGAACTGTCAGGTCTGCCCACTGACCTCCAGTGAGAAATGGGGGTGGGAGGGCTTGGAGATTGAGTTCAGTCACCAATAGCCAATGATTTAATCAATTATGCCTACATAATGAAACCTCTATAAATATCCCTAAACAGTGGGGTTTGGGAGGGTTTGGAAGCACACACATCAGTGTGCTGGGAGGGTAGTATGCCCTGAAAGGTCATGGAAGTTCTGCCTGCCCCCATACCTTGCCCTGTGTACCTCTTCCATTTTGCTGTTCCTGAATGATATCCTTTATAATAAACCAGAAAACATAAGTAAAATGTTTTCCTGAGTTCTGTGAGTTGTCCTAGCAAATTATTGAACCTGAGCAGGGGTGGTCATGGGAACCCCTGCATTTATAGCCAGTCAGTCAGACATACATGGCCTAGGACTGGTGATTGGCATCTGAAGTGGGGGCATTATTGTGGGACTGAGTCCTTATCCTGTGGGGTCTGCACTAACTCTGGGGAGTGTCAGAACTGAATTGAATTCTAGGACACCCATTTGGTGTTGGAGTATCAGTCTCAGTAAGGTGTTTCAGAGGGGAAATGGCTTCTCTAGTATAGTGTGTAACATGCCCATTTTTTAAAAATGTAGAAAGGCCTGCAATCACTTGTCAAGTGCCCATTTATCACCACAGAGATGAAAGAGTCTGGAGTTGGGTCACTTCCATTGCCCAGTGAGCTTAGAATCTTTCCATTCTCATTAAACTTTTTGTTTGAAAATTACTCTGACTCATATCTCAGTCACTCATCATCCCCCCTGCTCCTCAGTAGTTAGAAGCATCAGAGGGAAACACCAAATGGAAGCACAAGGAACTGAACTCTTCCGTCTTCATAATCTACCTAGAGCATCTCCCAGTGGGATTGAAAACAGCAGCTTTTCCTCAAAGTGAGAAAAACTTTGTCTGAAAGCTTCCCCCTCACACAGGTTGGGTGAGGAGGGAGTCTGTCAAATCTTCAGCTTGTAAAAATGTAAGATTTAGGGATATTTTAGAAAACAATTAGAATTAATATTGATTATTGCCGCATATTTAAACATTTTATATATATGAGGCCAGTAAGATTGCTTATGCCTAAAATTGAAAGTGTCACCATTTGCAGTTCAGAATGAAGATGAAAAGAGCCTTGGTATTGTGCTGTGTAGCAGAGAGATTGTGTCATGCCAGTTCAGCCTTGAGGCAGAGTGCTGTGAAGTGATTTTCATGCATTCTGTAAATGATTTCCCGCATCCCATGATGGCATACTCACATTCCTGACCTCTGACCAAATTGCCTCAGTCGTGTAGAACATGTGATGGTGAAAGTGATTCAAAATAAGCTAGACTTTTTGGAAACCAGCATTTTATTTGAGATAAAAATAGAACATAAAACGTTTAATCTTTTAAAGAAATGTAAAAGGTAAATGTTTTCTTTTTACAAATGATAGTTGTAGGTTATATTTTGTGGTATCGGCACAAATTAGGGGAAGTAGAAGAAGTAGTCTTTTAAAAAGTGCAACATTTAGCTTGAAAATACTGATAGTTAGAATTAATATCTTTATAGCAACACTTTTAAATAGAAAATTAAAAAAATTAGGAGGATATATACCAAAATATTCAGTGTTTATTTCCGAGTGATTCTCCTTTTTTCTTACCTGTATTTGAATTTTTTCCTGAAGTAAAATCTGAACTATTTTGTAATTAGAAGAAAAAGCAGGAAAACATCTTAAGATCTAATATCACCTTCAAAAGTTTTGATTTTTTTTCCCAAAAAATAATGGCATAGAGAGATAGTAGGAGAAAGGCTGTGTATGAAAGAGCATTAAAAAAAAAGACAAATTAAAAACGAGATTACTTTGGGAGTTGTCACTCATCAACATTTATGAGCTAAAATTTTGCATAAGAGCCTTTCTGACAAGCTATGGACATGGCAAAAGAAATTGACCTTGAGTTTACGTGGTTATGGGGGAATCAAGGACAGCTGAGAGCCATAGGAAAATGAGGTGAAAGTACCAAATTGTATATTTTACATTACTTGTATAGAGTAAATAACAATTATTAGTGGCTGTATGTATGGGCTAGATTCCCTTTAAACATAGGCATTTATCTGAGTGACTAAGAATTTTGGTGAGCATTTAATCAGCTAAAGCAGTGATTTACTTTAAATGTCCAGATCAGTGCTGTCCAAAAGAAGTATAATACTAGCCAGTAAGTAAGCTATTTTAAATTTTAAATTTTCTACAAAAGATATTTCAGTTAATCAAGTTATCCAAAATATTATCATATCAACATGTAATCAGTATAGAAAGTTATTACTGAGATACTTTACATTTTTTATACTAAGCCTTTGAAATCCAGTATGTATTTTACTACCTACATTTCACACGGTCAGTAGTCACATGTGGCCACTGGCTCCCGATTTGGACACTGCAGCTTGAGTGCTTTCACATAGGATGCTTTTATTGGCTAAAATTGCTGAACAAATGTGGGCTTTAAAATACCCATCAGGTATTTGGTCTTGGGTGTCTTTATGAAGCAGTGATTAGTTGGCCACTTGGCTAAATGTGAATTTAAATTCTGATGAGGAATAATGCATCAGTTGAATCGTTATTTTAAAAACAAAGACTTCTCCTTTTTGTGCTTTCCAATACTAAACTTTTATTAAATGGATGCAAGGTAGCAACAAAGACAGATCCTCCACAGTGTTTACACTCTGCTCTTTCAGTTGAAAACTTCTGTACTGTTCTCAAGCACTGTTTTTGGATGTAGGACTCTCAATAGTACACTTGTTTAAAAATGCGTATTCCAGGGTTCCCCCCATAAATTGAGATTCACTACTGTGGGGGGAAATCTGCGTTTTTACCGCATACAGTACACTTTGAGAAACACTTTCCTAGGACATGACCTAAGTGGTCTCACTCAATATTCAAATCCTATTATCCTTGAGTATTCCCATCAAAGTGAAAATCAACTTTTTCTCTCTCCTTTAAAATGTTAGTCTGCTCTTCCCCCCAGTAAGTAGGTCACGGTTTATGTTTTGATATCTTGACACCTAAGAAGGCTTAATGTTCTACCCAAACTGAGTATAGTGCTGTCTTCTGGCTGGCGGGACACATTCTTCCTGTAATCCCTGGCCTCATTACAGCCCCTATTATCTGGGTGGATCCTCCTCCATGTGGAGGTGATTGACACCCACCCCCCTCCAGCCCCTATCATTGTTTGGGCCTTTTAATTTGTAATGTTCAGGAGGGTAGAAAACTCTGGGCCTAAATTAGTTCTTTAGTGCTAGTTAAAATTAGTGGGGACACTTGAAAAGTATATCCTAAAAAAAATTCTGCAGTTATGGATTAAAAAATTCAGGCACAGGGTTTTCTCTGGAGCAAAAGAAGTGGATTCTGTACTGAGAATTAAAGCAGAACTTGCCATCACTTTCTCCCAGTTGACTGTAAATTTCAAGCTATCATTAAAATTGTGTACTTAAATTATTTACATAATCCCAACATAAGACAGACCTGGGCATGGATGGAGGTAAACTTATTTTAAAATCATAGAAGATAAAATTTTAAGTTTACCTTTTTTGAGAGATGTCCTAATGTCTTTTCTCAAACAGTCATAAGTTTTTAATTAGGTGGTTTAGATATTGGCTTTATATTTTTTTATGGTTGCTTGTAATATAACGGTTTTACTTAGAAACTTTCCAGAATAGAACTGTTAATTCACAATCAGCCATGCCCTGCCAAAATGAGTAAACAAATAAATATGTATACAAAATATTTGACTTCCTTCTAGGGGCAGTACAGAGCCAGCTTGCTACTGAATATGTGAAGAGATCTATAAAACATGGTATGGAACTGTCTAATTAGGAGGATAAAGCGTGTTTACATGAAACATTAACTAAACATGTATGCAAGTGCCAAGAAAGTACTATAGACATTTGGTGCTATAGTAATTTCGAGGGAAGGATTGATCACAAGAAGAAGAAAACCAGTCATTTTAAGAGGATGGGTTGAGAAATGTAAAGAGAGAGAAAGACTCGGGCTTGAACCTTGGCACAGCTGCTTTAGTTTCTACTGCAGCAGAACAGAAGAGGCTAGGTGCCAAGTCTCTAAGGGGCTCCTCTCATTAAAACAGAAAGTCCGCTTTCGGCTTCTCAAGATGATACACCACTTCAAGCTTGGACTCATTCCTCGAAAATTACGCTAGAGCTTTTCTTATTTGCACACTCACTTCCCTGTTCAGATGGAATACTTTTATAAGCCAAGGGAAAGACTTCTTGCATGAAGGAATGAATTTTTATAGTCAGGATTAATAGGGATTTGATAGCTACCCATTATTTTCCTCATCCACTCTTGAGGCTGTTCCCTGAATTATGCATTATTTGGAATTATTTGTGAGGGAGGCGTAGTCCCCATTGCATAGTAAATACACCACCCCTTATTTGTCAAGTCTGAATCTGAAAGAGCCTTTCATATCAGAGGTTCGTGAAAGCTCTTGAAGAGAATGTCTGTTTAGGTCATTACATGTAGTCCCAGATTATGCCCTCAATTTATTTTCTAAATACATATGACTTCAGTAGTTTCCTGACCAGAGGAATGGCAGAATCCATTCTTTCTTTTTTGGGTATGGCTTCCTCAGGTTTCCTTCCCCTCCCTTTCTCCTTACTGCTGTAGATGACCCCTCCCCACTTGTGAAAGCTTGGATTCTTGCCACCGTTCCTTGTATTCCTCACATTCTCTTCTCACCTCAGCAGTGGCTGAAATCCCATAGTAGCTGAGGTGAATGATCCTGGGTGGGAGAACCAGCCTACTATTCCTCTCCTTCATCAAACCGCCTAATGGCACACCACTCCCTCTTCCTAACTGGGGCCCAACTCCTGCCCTCATTCTTCTAGAACCCAAGTTCTCATTCCTCAGTCACATCAGAGAACTTGATCCTTATTCCCTCGTTCATCTCTTACTCCGTCCTTAGCCTTTGTCTTAACTCCTCTTCCCACTCCACCAGAATATTTCCTTAAGTCCATCTCTTACTTTTGAGGAGCTCCAGTCACCATTTCTATGAAAAAAATCCCATCAGTTTTATGCTTGATTTATGATTGAATTTAGGGAATGTAACCTCTCTTTTGTTGAGGACTTCCTGGGTAAGCAAAAGAGGAAAAACTTAATGATTTTTCTCCTGTCTTATGCTTTTCCTGGCTCTCTTTGCATATATGCCCCCCCCCCAAACACACACATCTGCCTGTCTTTTGAATATCCTCTTTATTGAGATATAGCTTACATACCATAAAATTTACCCCTGTAAAGTATACAGTTCACTGGTTTTTCATATACTCACAGAGTTATGCAACTACCACCAATTCCAGAACATTTTTATCACCCCAAAAAGAAATTTCATACACATTAGCAGTTACTTCTCATTTTCAACTCCCCTAGCCCCAGGCATCCACTCTCTGACTCTATGGATTTGCTTATTCTGGACATTTCATATAAATGAAATCACACAATATGTGGCCTTTTGTGACTGGTTTCTTTCACTTAGCAAAACGTTTTCAAGGTTCATCCATGTTGTAGCGTGTATCAGTACCTCATTTCTCCCTCTGCTCTCTTACATAAGTAATAGTGACAGATTAGTGAGAAAGAACAGGAAAAATTCTGTGAAAGCTACCAACATCATAATACTGTGATTTTTATTTGGCAGTTGCCTGGGAATAGACGGCAGATCTGTACTAGGCATCTGAAAGTACTGTAGTCTTAGGAACTTTTTCATTTACCTGGATGTGGTCATCAAAAAAATCTACTGGTGGGTGTTTCGTGTCTCATATGGTCATATTTGTTGCCTTTGTTAAATTCACTTACACAGTTTAACTCCTTTGCCAATTTTCTACCCAAGTGGACCTGTTAGTAGGTACCATCATAGGAAAATAAAAAGAAAAAATATAATGTGTGTACAGGGCATCTGTAAAGTCCTGTGTACTTTAAACTAAAACATGTCACGTGATAAGAACAAAATGAAAATGTCACAAAATAGGTTTTATATTAACAATGCAATTCAAGTATCTAAGGTGTTATTTAACCACCATCTTCAGTTGGACAATTCAATTTGATTTTCTAATTTATAGAGAAGATTGGTGCTGGGTAGATGTTAAATAGTTTCTTAAATTGTATTTTGATTTTTGACACCAAGTTGATTAAAGAAGATGGTTTTGATTATTGAACTGTATATTCGTCACTAGTTTTGACATGATCACATTAAGTAGTAATCCAGTGGGAGGGGTCTGGGTAACAAGGTAACAAGCATTTGGTCTGTGTCTGCTTATTGGCTTCTTTGAAAAGAATCTTGCATTCAAGATTATTTTTGCTTAGTTCTTTCTGGTTGTCAGGAACAGAGATTCGCTTGAGTTACCTGAATAAAAAAAGGTGTGTGTGTGGTAGAGTACGGGAGGAGAGGAGGAGGTTATTGCAAAGTTTCAGGTGCCTAAGACCCAGAGGTCCATTAGTGACTGAAGCTGCTGTAGGGCTGGAAGCATTCTTCATCTTTCAGATGGGCCGCGTGCCTCATTCATTGGAGCCTGCTGCACTGTAATAGTATCTGTGCCCTCGTAACTCAGTCACACATGGCTTTGGTGTACTGTAGTTCCAGTTCTAGCTCTTGCCAATCTTTTCTCTTTTGACCTCATTGCTCAGGGACTCAATATCCTGGTTTTCTCTACTTCAGATTTCTGTGAGGATGAGCATGGAGGTGGGGCTCTGATTGGCCCAGATAATCTTTTTATAACAGATCATGGCCAACTGGATACTTACAAATAATTACCTTTAGCAGAGGTACCCACAACATTGGTGAAGAGCAGGAAGCCAGCCATATGTATAAAACACTAGTCCCATCCATCCATGGCTTAGAGAGCATTGGGCTGGCAGTTGGAGGGTATGGTTAGCATTTCTAATGCAGAATTTTGGCGTGGTGGAGAAAAGTACTTTATATTAGGACTTTTGGGGAAAGATATTGGAGTATCTTGTGTGATCGAGGGAAGAGTTAGACAGCCAATCTGAGGAAAGGGCAAGGTGCAGACAAGCCTTGGAAAAATGGAAATTAAGGTTTTCTGTCTTTCAGTCTCTCGTTTTTAGCTTCCTTGTGAGTGAGCTTTTGTCTCTGCCCTGTAGGTGGTCTTTCAAATGACAGGAAATATGGGTGCCATCTGCCCCTAGACTTTGCTGTCCACCACTTTCCCCATTTTTCTAGTTGCGGTTGGAAACATTGACGATGTTTGGTAGAGAGGCTATAATTTATTAGGCTTTGGTCAAGGGACTACTCCTGAACCAGCGAACTGTGGTATGGGGTGTGGAGGGATGTAAGAATATGGCAGCTCTCTCTGGAACCATATGGAGCTATTCCTGAAAAAAGGGGTGGGTGCTGGGCAGATGACAATAAATAATAATAAACATTCACAGCACGTTTTCAGATAGATTGATATTGTTGATTCAGAGATAAAGCTATTTCATAAAATGGCAAGGTGACATTCACCATTAACTAATTGCTTCCTTAAGAAAGCAAGCAACCAATAATGTACAGTTTCCTTTAGGATCTTTGAAAAAATAAAGTTAACAAGGAGAAACAAACACTGGCATTTCAGTCTTTAGAATATACCTCTAATAAGATGTTTAGTTTGCACCTAAGTTGTTAACTTGAGAATTTGCTTGGTAATTTTGTGACTTGGAAACACTCTATCCCATTGTTTCTTCTTGGGGCCTCAAAGACCAGCGCTGTTCTTTGTTGAGTATGACAGGTGTCCAGTAACAGAGTGTCAATCCAGATTTTTTAGCAGTACAATGATGAAAGTGGCATATAAGCATGTTCCTTACCCACATGCAATCTATTTTGGGGAAACAGACCATGTGTATGATACAGGCAATGTATGCGACAGCATTACATAAAAGTGTTGTGATACTTCTCCTAAACCTGAATCTTAGCCTCTTCATTCTCTGGTTGATAAACATATCCATTTTCCACAATTCTTATCTCTCCTGTATTCTCATTACATCTTCAAGGGGATTTGCTGAGCTCTGAGTTTTGACCTCTTTTGTTGCAAACCTGTGAATTTTCAGAACCCTAAGGTAGTGACAAATTGGGTGATAGGCACATTTTACTGGGTGAGACTGATAAAAATTTTGCCATACAGGTTTACATTTCTGCATACGCCCTTGATTTCTTGAGCAAGTATGTGAAATTGCTTTATTAGCCACACCATTGTGTCTGTAAGCATCTTGAGAAACAGAAGGACTGAAGTCAGGGAGATGCCGGGCCATTTGCTTGTCCCAGGCCCTCCCTGCATTACCTGTTTCCTAGCGGATCACCCTGTAAGTCTTCAGAAGCTCAAGCCCTCTGCACTGTCTCAACCTGAGCCCCAGCTCCTCCATGGAGCCATCCTGCCTGTGTGGTTCTTGCCGATCTTTGCCCCTTGTTATTCTGTATCCTACCCCCTGAGTCTTCATAGTTTCATGTGTGTGCTCAAGATGGATGTATCTGTATTCTCTTTCCAGCTGATTACTAAACTGGTTGAAGACAGTGCAATTTTCCAGCTGATTACTAAACTCCTTGAAGACAGTGCAATGAGTAATAGTTCTTTTGGCATTCCCTGCAGCACCTTACATAAGTCTGAATGCAATTAGGTGCTTTTATTTGTCAGACCGAAGAACCCATTCATGGTCAGAGCTACTAAATATCACTTCAGTTGGGGAAAATTTCCCCCAAATTTCTATGATACCTATTGAAAAGCTCTATATAAGAATTTTACATTAAAATGTATCGTAAAATAATGCATTGTAAAAAAAAATTCCCTATGTTGTACCCCTAAAACTAATACAATGTTATATGTCAGTTATCTCTCAATTTAAAAAAATCCAAACACTACGGAAGTGGACAGTGAATGTTTTCCACTTCCCCAAACCTATGCTCATCCCTAAAGATAGTTTCTTTTGAAAGTTTGATGCATGTCTTTTGAGATATTTTCTGTGTACATTATTGAAAACACTTTTTCTTTTCTAGTAATAAACAGAAGCAGGACCAGTTGATTGTTAGAATTGTGGAGTTTAATCTTTGTCCTACCAAAGAGTGTTTGTCTTAAATTTTCATTCTTGCAGGATCTGATCTCCTTACCATGGTAACTTGTGGAGATGCTTTGGAAATTGGAGGTGTTGTTTGTAAGCTGATAGAAACCCTTACACAGTGGATGGGATAGCCTTCCCATGAGGCTCTCAGTTTGTCCCCTGCCTCCTTTTGTCCTGCTAGTGTCTGCCCCTAGGGTTTTACCTTTTTTGGCCAAAAGAGCAAAAGCCAAGGATTTCTTTGTCTGCTGCTTCTTCAGATCACTACAATGTTTCTGCATCTCTTCCCTCTTTGTCTGTTTACCTTCCATGTTTCTGGGATACTAAAGGCACTTAGTAGGGGGATCTCTCAAGAGGCGTGCCCTCCTTGGTTGGCCTGCAGTTTGCCTGTCTTCCTATGTGACATCATTAGTCTCAAGTTGGTGCCAGCAGTTGGAGTTTGATGATTTAATGGTTCATTACAAATTTATAAACACTGGCTACAATTTTCCTCCTGGAATACTGTATTGTGACTTTAAGGACATAGGGAATTTGTGAATATGGTGGCCAAGCATGACAGGGAATGGAATGCTGTAATTGTAGTATATGGTTCCTAGAATACCTCTATTTTGCTGCAACAGCCAAAGGCCATTCATCTGTCCCTCAGACTAGGCTACAAGGGGACTAGAGTGCTGTTGTCACTGTTGTTGTTTTACCTGATGTGTAATTTTAGCCTTTTCTTCTGTGATTAACAACAACAACAAAAACAATCTAGTACCTTTCTAAATCCATGGGGTCAGGGGTGTATTGTTCAGCTAGTTTGGCCCTGTGGTCAGTTTTTACCTTTTCCTCTAGGCAGGGACATGCGTTTCCATGGGTTGACAGTCCTGAAGTTGTCTTATATACTGATTTTGGAGAAATGAGTTTATAGACCGAATCTGTTAGCCCTTTATATGTCTCTACTGTGAACACACAAAATTTTATCCTGGGAACTGTTCGCTCTGCAGAGAATTAGTTTGTGCTTCCGGCTTTTGTCCTGAGCCCCTAAACACACCACCCATGGAACTGTCTCCAAGCATTTGAAGGAAGGCCAGTGTTCGTAGGGATGCTTGTAAATAATGTAGAGGTATTCAAGACTGCCTTGAGAAATACAGGATGGAGGAGAGGCTAGGCTGGAGGATGCACTTGATACTGATTCGAAACCCAAAACCCCAGCACTGAATTAACAGGTGTGCTTGTGCGGTTTTCTATGTGCATTTAATCAGCACTCATCTTCAGGTGTGCCCACATGTAGGTCTTTTTTTAAAAATTCCATCATATTCAAGGAGCCATTTTAGTTGGAACACTCAACACTATTATTGTCTGAACTGAATATTAGCAGGGAGGATGAAATTTCTATGTTTCTTAAACTGAATGGAGGACTTCAGAGTAATCATGTCAATCTAGTCTATAACTGACTTAAGATTTTGAAAGAAAAAAATTTTGAGCACAATATCAGTAAGAAATATATTTTACATGGCAATCTAGCACACAAATAAATTTATGTTTATTTGGGTATACTTGTGTGAGTATCCACCCACATTTATTTTTCAAAAAGTAATGTTTACTTGTACTACTTGAGGTGCTCTGATATTTTCTGTTCTGTACCATTTTTTGTAATGCTAGTATTGATCCACTAATTAGATTTTCACTAACAGTGCTAGAAAACCCCGTGGTAGCAGGTACATTTAAAAGTACACCTAAGTGGTCTATTTTTAAGCCTTGTGAATCATGATTATTAGAGTGAGGTGGTATTTGATTTTTTTGCTTCATTCATTTATTAGTGAATGAATGAGTGAAATATTTATTGAGCACTTATGCACCAGGCATTGTGATTAGTGTTAGAAATACAGAGATAGGTGATTAAGTAAAAACAACTCTGTGGTCAGCAGAAAAAATTTTCGTTTCTCACTAGGGTGAGGCCGTGTCAGTAGATGGAAGGGAATTTTAGGTTGGGTAAGCAGTGCCATGAATAGCATGATGGTGCCTGGCTCTCTTGGGGAGCCAGGTGCAGAAGTGCAGAAGGAACTCAGGGTAGAAGCGTAGGAGTAGGCAAGGAGGGCCTTGAAAGCCATGCCATGGAGTTTAGCCTGTGTCCTTTTGGCCAGTGGTTTTTGAAATTTATTTCAGGAGAATTTTTATTTTCAAAAAGGATATTATTTGTGACCTTGATATGTAAAATGGCAAACTCAGAGCCACCCTGGATGAAACAGAGTGGCTTCCCCTAGATTTCTAACCCCGGGGGTCTTGAGACCCCTAATGACTTAACCTGAGAACCACTGTTTGGGTTCAGGGAATGGTAGGATCTGACTGGTATCTCAAGAGGACACCGTGGGGGATGGCTCAATGAGGAGATGGCTAGAGGGAGGAAAGCCACTTTAGGAGGCGGTCCTGTTCATCCAGCGAAGAGATGAGGAGAGGCCCTGAAACTGGGGCCGTAGCAAGGACTTAGTGCATTAGAATCCCCGGGACTTGCTCTCCAGTGGGCTGTGGAGGGTAGGGAAAGGGAGGAGGAAGGGAAATGAGTTTGGTTTTGATTATATGAAGCCTCATGCCAGGTTTGTTCTTCTGGGTGCCAGATGCTTGGGGTATTTTGTGGGGTATTTTGGTCACAAATCTGCAAGGGAGGCCATTGTTTGGATTTTTTGGTGGGGGGGGCGGCTCTATCACGTGGCCTCCAGTTTTAGGATTGTATCACGTTTTCCTTAGCTCATATTTGTGTATATTCTCTCCAGCCTTTGGAAACAGAATGGGCCCTGAGGCTCTCTCAGTCTGCCTGTCCTCATGCACGTTTGGAGGTCCTCCTAGGGCCGGGGCGCCCGGGTGTTCCTTAGTTTGGATTCAGGCATCCAGGAGTGGTGCATCTTAGGGCTGATGCTGAGAATGGAAGAATGGCTTTAGAGGCCTGGAGTCTGAGATTAAATCCCTGCTCTGCCAATTACTAGCTGTCAGGTAGTGGGTACCTTACTTCTGTAGGATGAGAATCATAATATCCACCTTGTGGGATTGTTGAGAGAACTTAAAATAATATGGAAGATGCCCGGCTCAGGGTCTGCACACAGTAGGCCTGTGTGTGAGGTCTTGAATATAAAATTTCATTATGAAAATAAATCTTCTGAAGAGAGGGCTCCTCTCTCCTCCTGCAAGGAGGCCCTCCATATTGAGAAATATTACATTAATGCAGGGTGAGTGGGAAGATTAGAAGAAGTCAAGCTGGAAAAGCAGGAACATTCAAGGGGCATACATTCAGATGGCCTGAAGACAGTGGTGACCTGTGGCTTTGTTTGCTATGGTGTTTAGAGGGCATTTGTGACTCTCAGGCCTTCTTCTGGAGGCAGGAAAAGCACTGAAAAAGACTTCCAATTTTTTAATTAAAAAAAATTAATATGTTCTTTGCATTTTCATCTTTTCTTGCTGCATTTACCTGTTTTAGGTTTGTACTCAGTGCACATTAAAATGATCATAACCTTAAACATATATTGAGAGAAGGATTTAGAGAAACGTGTAATAAAAACATCTAGAGACTTTTCTTGGATGGAGACTGAGGAATTGACTTTTTCTCTCCCCTGCAAATAACCAAAATTGGAGGGAGAGAGACAGAGATGGCAGTGGGAGACCTGTATTCCAGAGGGTGAGGGATGTGCTCAGCGTAGAAAAAACAAGTCAGAGAGAGGCTGGCACTGCCTGAAAGATGGTTGGTCCTTTGTGGGGGTTATTTAGCTTTAGTGCTCTCTTCCTCTTTGTTGAGACAGCTGTAGTTTGGTATCAGGGGATAATAAAAAAGAAATATAACTAGATTCTCAGGGGGATTATTTGTAATACTTAAAATTTGTGTATCACTTTCATCTTGGAGAAGATTTTGAAAATATTACTATAATATTAAGAGCAGTTTTTGGTAGGAGTCATTAGCCCCCATTTTACAGATTTCAGTCTGAGATTTTCTGAATCGGATTGTTTTTTGCCCCAGCCTGCCTGCTCCAGTGGTAATATAAATCAGGGGCCCCTGTCTTCCTGGGCAGTAATTGAAAGCCTCTGATGCCTATCTCTGACCTGCCTTTTCTAACTCTCCTGGAAATTGCTTTCCTTCATGTAAGTATTTTTGGGCCTCTGAATGTCCTTTAATCCAAGAAAGAAAAAAATCTTGTACCTCTCTCTAGAATTACTCATATTAGAGAATTGTGAGTAAGACTTTGAGATACCTTGAGTAAACTTAGGAGGTTAGAAGTGTTAAAGGAACGGAAATTAGAGCAAAGTTTTTTCTTATTTGTTTGTTTTAAGGGATGAATTCTCACTTGATGACATCATTGGTGACTGAGCTTATTAAAACCTTTCCCAATAGGGCCAAACATTACCTATATTTAACAGGAAAGCTGAGAGTTAAAAATCAGATATTTTACATTCTTTTTGTTTCTGACTGTAAGCACAAGAGAAGTGTTACCAGTTTAAAAAGGGAGGCCTAAGTGACATATATTAAAAAAAGGTCAAATATTTATTTGTGTTAAATAGCATACTAAAAAGATATGGCAGTAGGGGTTATCTTATAAGATATGGAGATATAAAATATAACCTAGATATGAATCTTAGTAGTTGTACAAACAACTTGAAAAACTTTTTTTGAAAAGGGGTATGTTTTTATTTAAGGAAGGATGAAATTAAATAAGTGGAGATATCCTGAGACCTCACCAAGTGGCAGATATGAGGTGGGCGCTTCATTTAACATGCCTGGTATTCCATTGCTGTTCTACTGTTAGAGGAAAACCAGCAGATGGGCTTTAAAACCTAGGGAAAACATTTTTTAGGTCACAGAGCTTTTTTATGGCATTTTCAAAAGTGGCTTGATTGGGGGCCATTGTCAGTACTGTTACTGAAATCAGGAGATCTGGGTGCTGCTGGGCTTGGTTGAGACTTGAGAGAAGTCATCCCTGCCTCTCTCAGCCTCAGTTTCCTCATTTGAAAAACAAGGCAGTGGGCAGGTTAGGTGGTGAGGTCCCTTAGGCCTCTCAGATTGTGTGTGGGCTCCTGGGGAGTTAGCAGGCTGACTTCCTGTGGTTACCAAGGTGAGTTCTGGCTTCTTTTCCCAGTGGTTTCTGTGTACACAGTGTGATGCGAACTGTGTGTGGTTACGGGGATGATAGCAACCTTTATGCTTCTCCAGGAAATAATAAATGCCATGTAACTTTGACTCAAGTCCTAGGCTCTTGTTTATTTTTTCATTAACTTTTTATCTTTGATGAGTCAGAAACGCAGGCTCTTGTACGATGATAATAAGATTTTGATTATAATCACTTCAAATTACAGGCCCTTCTCCTGTATAATGATTTTTGCTATTTGCCCTTCCATAATATTCTTTAATAGGCAGAATAGAAGGACAGTGTTTTGATCAGTAAGAACCTTAGTCCGTTACTTTATAAGCCCTTATAATACTAAAATTATCCTTAACAGAAAACTTTGCATGTGCCCACGTTGACAGGATATTAATATTCTGTAACTGGGTGGGCAAGTCTGAATATTTCAGGATGGTTGATGATGGAGTATCACGAGACCTTAGGCGTAAGGAAAACTTGTCTGTCTAATATCTTGTGCACATCTGGGCCTGCACATGCACACACACACACACAAACTGTGTAAATGTGTGTGTGCCTGCCTAACTCTGATGTGTTGCTACTGACTAGTCCTAAATTACTAATTGATTACTCTCCTGTTTTGGGGACTTGATCTCAAAGATACTGACTTGAAGAAAGTTTTGAGCAATTGCATGAAGGTTGGACTTGTAAAAATCATTAGACCTGCCACTAGTGGTAACTCTGTGGTGAATGGACTTTATTCCACAGCACTACACACAGATGTGAGGCTTGGAGGCAATTGGGAGTCAATAACTAATTTATTAGGCCTTTTGTTGTAAAAATGAGAGCGGGCAGGATTCCCGTAAAGTTTTTTTTTTCCTGGAGCGTTGAAGAGAGGACTTGGAGGGATAAGCGTGTTGGTTGACAGCATTTGAGAATGTTTTGTTCCAGCTTCAGAATCACAGATGCATAACACGTGGCTTTAGATCTACTGTAGTACGTTCTGCCTGAGTCTTTACTGAAACTTAAAAAAAACTTTTAGTTGTGTCAAAAGACATATGAAATTTACCATCTTAACCATTTTTAAGTGTACAGTTCAGTAGCGTTGACTGTATTCACATGGTTATGGAGCAGATCTCTAGAACTTTTTCATCTTGCAAAACTGAAACTCTGCGCCCACTGAACAACTCCCCAATTCTCCCTCCCCCCAGCTCCTCGCAACCTCCATTCTACTTTCTGTTTCTATGAGTTTGACTACTCTAGATACCTCATATAAGTGAAATCATACAGTACCCATCTTTTTGTGACTGGCTTATTTCATAATGTCCTCTTAATGACTTAGTATAATGTCCTCAAGGTTCATCCATGTTGTAGCATGTGATAGGATTCCTTTTTTTTTTAAAGGCTGAATAATATTCCATTGTAGGTGTAGGCCACATTTTCCTTATCCATTTCATTTATCAGTGGACATCTGGGTTGCTTCCACCACTTAGCTCTTGTGAGTGGTGCCGCAGTGAACATTGGTGTTCAGATATCTCTTTGAGATCCTGCTTCCATTTCTTTTGGATATATACCCAGAAGTGGGGTTGCTGGATCATATGTAATTCTATCTTTAATTTTTTGAGAAATCTCTATTTTTCACAGCAGCTGCACCATTTTACATTCCTACTAACAGTGCACAAATGTTCCAATTTCTCCCCATCCTTTTCTGAAGCTTTTATTATCTTATTAAAATAAAGTGTAGTGGAGAAAAGCACTATCATGGTCACCATTCATGTTTTTCCTGGTAGGTGGTAATTAAAAAGGTGATAGAAATGGTAATAAAAAGGTGAGTGGAAACGTGGTTATGGGTGAGCTTGGCAGATTTTAGAAAAGAGCTTAGTCTCTCTCTTATCTCACTTCATTCCTTACCTGTCATTAAAATTCTAGTTATAATGAATGAATCCATTTGTCAGATGGTTTTAAAAAATACCTCCTGAATAAACTGTTCCCTCAGAACATCATAAGAATAATAAAAGCCCAGTGCAGAAAACTGAGAGAAAGGGTCTTTGGACAACACAGTGCACTGGGGCTGACTGTGTGGTTCTGTGCTGGGCTGAGAGGATGAGATCGAAGCTGCCAGTACCCTAGTCTGGGTCTTTATTCTCTCTGTGCGGGTACAAGTTGGACGTCAGAGCACACGGAAAGATATGGGTCATCTGCCACTTGGTGCAAGCCTGTTGGCTCCAGCTTGGTGTTGGATACTGCAAGGTGAGGTGGGAGAGGGGTTAGAATGAGCTTTCTCTGATTTCGAGCTTTGGGGCCACTTCACTGATGGGGAGGCTTGAGAAATGCTGCCACTTCCTTTGTCGTCAGCTCCCTGTACCTTCAAGTTTGCCCTAGAAATGAACGAGGCAGCAGGAATTCAGAAGGCCGGCTAATTTCCAGTATGCAGGAACTTACTGTGTATCTCTGGGCATGCTGCCCTGTGTCTCATTCTCCTTATCTATAAGTGAGATGATTGACTTAGGTAGGTGAATTTTGAAAAAGACCTCTTGACATCTGCTAGGAGTTCTGGCTTTCATCTTCTCTTTGTGAAGGGTTAAGGTATGGAGCAGGGGGTGCTGCATAAAGTGGAACAGGCTCTGCAGTTCACCCTATGGTGCCACCTCTCACAGAGCCTTTGCTCTGTTTAGGCTTCTGTTCAGTGTTCAGGCTTCTGAAATGCCTAAATTGTTTTTGAACTACTGTTTCTTAGATGATTCTGGGCTGGGGAGTCTGGAGTGAAGGTTACATAAAACTTCCATCTGCCCTAAAACAGATTATGATATGTTTCCAAGAGCATTATATCCAGAGGACCTTAGAGATTTTCTACATCAGATCCCTGAGATTTTAGAGAGAGTATTGGAGAAGCCAAGAGACTGGCTCAGGGTCACAAGGCCAGTCAGTGTCAAAAGCTGAGAATGGAGTCCACTTTTCACTTGTCTTGAGTTTGTAACTAGTGTACTTTCCATTATTTTAATTAGGTAGATAAGACTGGTACACACGAAGAGATAAGCAATACTCTAAGGCCATGCATGATAGGTACCAGATGAGGGGGGCTGACAGTACTGGTATAGGGTTTCTGAGAAGGAGGAATCATCTTAGCTAGGATAATCTGGGAAGCCTTCCTGGAGGAGGGAAGTTTTGAGCTGGGCTTGAAGGATGGGTGGACTTTAGACCAAGAGGTGAGGGGAACACCAAAAGCAGAGGCATGGAGATGAGAAAGCCCAAGACAGGTGGTAAGGCACAGATCAGTTTGGCTGGAGCAGAGGGACAGGTATGAGGAAAGGATAAAGACTGACATTTATTGATCGTCTGTCTTGTGTCAGGCATAGTGTCTGGTCCTTTACCCATGTCATCTCAGCATCCAGAGTCAGGAGGTGCCCTCCTGACCGTGTACTTGTTTGAGGACATCACTTTCTCTCCACCCCATCTGTGTACCTGGGATCTGTCTTCCTTAGAGTAAAAGTCAGTTACACTTTGATCTAGTGGAAAATACCTGGTTTAAAATGAGGAGAAGAAAAGAGGGAAGAATTGTTTCTGTAAAGAAGGTCTCAGAGGGAGTTGATAGTATTTCATTCTTTTACAGTAAGTGTGCAGTCTGCCTCCCAGGTAATGGCAGCTGGAGGGCCTTGGCGCTTCTGAGTGACTGGGCTGACCATGAATTATTCAGGGCCTGTGCCCAGTGAGTGGCTGCCTCGCAAAGTCCTTTGGGAGGGAGGCTGTGCTATCTCATTGAGAGATCACAGAAGCTCAGGTGCTGAGGAGGAAGAAATGACTGCACCCTTAAAATATTTCACATTTTGGCATGCCAGGGCCGCATGCAGTGTTCCATAGCCCTGCAACTGGGTAATCAGGACCTGTTTTTCAAAGAGCAAGAAATAACACCTCCACCTCCAATTAATAAATACAATAAGCTACACTGTCATGTTAGTGTGGCACATGTTGGCAGGGATTTAGTTAGAAGCCACATTAAAATTGGAGATATGACGGTATAGCAACAGAGGGCATTCATGTGGAAGAAACCCCACTCGGCTTTGTTCTTTTCTCCACCAAGTAGAAAAATGCTGTTGTTGATCCATTCAGAATGGTACTTTAACTATCACTAACCCCATCTGTTACATGCTACTGTGTGTGTCTGTGTCTGTGTGTGTCCGTCTGTCCCGTTTCATCAGCTAGGTTGAAAGTGCCTGCAGAGAAGCAATCACTTCTTATAATTACGTGGGTCCCTCCAATGGCTGTGCTTCCAGGTGGGGCTGAGAGCATGTTGGATGGGTTCACTTTTGCTCTCTGTAGACCAGGAGGTGTGGGGCCTGTGTCTTGATGATAAAGTTTGCATCTCCCACTCCCTTCCTCTTCCTACCACCCTCTCCAGGTGCCTGTTCAGCCTGTTCTTTCCACCTTTTCTCATTGCAGCCAGTTTATGTTAAGCTCTTGGAAAAGGTAAGATGGGTGTGAATACCTGAGGGCAGGGTCCAAGGCTTGCTTTCACAAAGAATGCATTTGTATTTCCTCTTTTCCCATTTCTTTCCCATGAGCTGTGCTACGAGGAAACAGTGTCTTCTCACTGTCCCATTTGCCCCCTTATAAACTCTGGCCCAATAGCTCTGAACACCTGTGTGTGTCAGCCTTTTCTCTCCATGTCAGAGGTGGGAAGCAGAACCAGAAATCCTGGGCAAGAGCAGGCCTGGCCCCAGCTGCATTCCTCAGATGTTCTTTTCCTTTGAACCACTCTACCTGCAGCGAAGGAGGCCAGTCTTGGCTCTGGCTGGTGTTATATTCACAGGCATAGCAACACCTGTTTGCTAAAGGTGGGGCCTCTGGACAGGGGCATTCTTTTGCCCATACAGGGAAGCTTTGCTCGTGCAGATAACAGACGCGATAAGAATGCAGGGATAGGGTTTGGCTGGGGTAGAAGATTCAATAAACTGCGTTCCTTCCCCAGGACTTTGGGTGCTTGATACTGAGTGTAACGTGCCATTTTTCTCCCTCTCAGCAGAGATGCCAGGTGCTTTATATTCAGTTGTGCTGTGACCAGTTGATCAAGAAACAGAAAAAGGATATGAGTGGAAATTAGATTTGCCCTGGTATTTCAGATTCAGCCATATAACTAGATGATTTTGTGGGAGGGGTGTGTGTGTGTATGTGTGTAAAGAGAAACATCCATATCCTCCAGGCAACAGAGGTAGCAGTTACTGTAGATGGAAAAATACCTTGAGCTGTCCCTTTAATGTTTCTTCTAGTTATCCTACATCCCGAAGTATCAAATCTGATAGCTCCACTTCAAACAAACATTGACCTTTCTAAAAACATAGGCCCTTTATAACTTGTTTCATAGTGAGTATTGTGTTCTTGCTATATTGGGTGTTAACTGCTTTAACATCTATAAAATACGATTTTCAAGATGCTTTTCCTGGTGTGTAATGGGGTGAGTTAAAGAGAAGGGTTTGTGAGTACTTCCCAGGTGGAGGACTGGTCCTGCCATTCCGAACTGTCCTTGTCCAAAAATCCAAAGGGGTGACCACTCTGGTTCCCAGCCTGAGGTCAGTGATTCTATGTGAAACCTAGAACATTCTGCAGCTAGTAGCCTCCTTGGTGGAGAGATGGCCAAAGGTAAGGTAGAATTAGTTTTTGAAATTTCCTCTATGAGGAGTTTAAAGACTAGTAATCATAGCTGTTAGGGTAGTGCTAAGATCTTTCTAAACATTTATCTCAATTATAGAATAACTCTATGAGGTTGGTCCCGTTATTGTGTGAATTTTGCAGGCTCAGAGAATCACAAAGTTAGGAAGTGGCAGACCCAGCTTCCTAGATTCCTAGTCTGTTCTGGCTTTGCATTTCCAAACCTGAGCCAAATGCTCTGTGGGTGGTGCTCTAGGAGTGAGTTGAGGGGTGGTCTCAGCCCTGATCAGCTGAGGGTCTTGTGGGTTGTGGGGTGAGAGGAGGGGAGGGGAAGCTGACTGCTCCCAGCTGTCCAGGCTGTGGGCCCTGAGTGTGAGGTGCCATTGGGGAGAAAGAGATGCTCTGGAGGGGTGGCAGGCAGGTAGCAACAGCACAGAAATGCCAGTGTCAGAAATGTGTTCTGCCAGTGGGACTTGTTGAAATTGCCTTTTTGGGGGGGGTTTCAGATTATTTCTTATGTTTTCTGTTATTTTTGGCTGGATATCATGGTAGTATGCTTGGTTGGTTGGTTGAGTTTTCTGGTATGTGTGGCAATTTCCATTGAAAAAGGCGTGGGGTTTTAAGAGAAGATCCATGCTGAGGCAGGCTTTGGGGAGAAAGGATAGCAGTAACTAGGTATTTACGGGGTGGCTGGCTCTCTGGGCATTATTCAGCAGAGTGGACAGAAGAAGGATCACAGTTAAGGATTCAAGACTGGGCGAAGTGGGCAGGAGGCTCCTGGAGAAGGGAATAGGTGGGCCAGAGAGACAAGGCAGAAAGAGAACCAGAGAGGCTTGACAGAAATATCCTCTACGCTTCGGCCCTGTAGAGCATACATGCGGCAGCATGATTTGGGGCCCACTTCTCTATCTGGCCACACAAGTGGAAGAGGATTGTGTTAGTAGTATTATTTTGGTTTCCTATAAAGAAATGCTCAGGAGAAATTGGTTGTAGTCATCCAACTGTCAAGGAATTTGACAGTGATGAACGAAAGGCAGATCTGGAAATGGCAGTAGAGAGTGGCTAAGAATCTGGCAAAACAGTTTATATGTAAAACTTTGTTGTTTTCTGCCCCTCCCTATTCCTACTACTTTTTTCCCTAGCTCTTGAGTCGGTTTTTCAAGTCCTTAAATGTGTACAAATCCCATCACATCTTAGCATTTTGGCCATCGTCTCCCAGACGTTTTCAGTCTTGCTAATGTTTAGATGTTCAGGAAATGAACACTCCATAGTTTACTCTTTCAATCTTGCTGTAATGCAGGAAAAGCATTCTTTTTTTTTTAAACCTCCCAGACTACATAGAGCCTTTTGGAACAAACAGAGGCTTCATCTTACCCTCTACTACATGCTAAGTTATACAGAATCTTAGTGTACAGGTCCAACACGTATGAGACGAGGAATAAGACCAAACCAAACAAGACCAAACAAAACGCATTCACAACAAACCCCCAGAACCCTCAAACTAGTAACTTCTGTATGAACTAGCAGAGAATGTGCCTGATCCTAACCCAAACTAAGTGCTGTAGAAGTTCTTGTGGTGGCTTGCTTGGGTTTTAGGTTTATCTTGATACTACTTACCAAGTTGTATGGTTTTTCTGAAAAGCTTAGAAACCACTGGTAAGCTGATACTCTGAGTACCAAGGAGAAACAGTGCTAGACTTGGTCACTCTTGGGTCCAGGTTGGCTCTGCCACTCACCAGCTGTAGCGCCCTGGGAAAGGCACTGTGTCTGTCTGAACCTCAGTGGCCTTGTCTGCAAAATGGATACAATACCTTCTTCACAGGGTTAGTCATTTGAGAAAATGTCTGTGAAAGCATTTTGTGAACTACAAAGTGCTGTAATAATGTGGTGATGTTGTTACTGTGGCCATGCAGTTTATGTGGAGATTGATGATAATTGGGACTACAACAATAGTCTCCAAGAGGGGGGAGCCCAAATCACTCATAAATACGTTTAAAACCAGAAGGAGTTTTTTATGACCATAGATTCCAACCTGTTCGATTTATAGGTGAGGACTGTGAGGCCCAGGGAGGGTTAGACATGCATGTAATTACTTGGCTTCTTGGTGGCACTCAGAGTTGGGGTGAGCCTGAGCTCCTGACTCTGGACTCTGGTCTTTCCACCACACCACAGCACTTCTACTTTGTGCTGTCTGCAGATAATTCTGGGGACTTGGTTTTACCTTTCTGGCATCACAAGGATGGCAGATACATGTTACCCGGGCTTCGGTTCCTTCGATCCCATAGTTGACTTTGCCAGATTACGCCTTGGAATCTTGTTGCAGCTTGAAGGCAGGCACAAGCACATACCAGAGTTGCCCACAGGTGTTGATATCCCTGGCCTGGATGAGGGGAATTATTTTTTTTAGATTAGAAAAGATTGAGGGAATAGGCCAAAATTGCATGGTGTGTTACTGCAGAGAGCTTGGTTGACTATTGAGCATTCTGAAACGATCACCCCCCGCTTACTGTTCCCACTCATATGCTACACGTGTCTGCCATTGGTGTCTTCAGGATGATTATTCTTAGATCACTATAAATAAAACTGTGGGGAGGACCCTTGGCTTCTGACTTTATTCAGTTAGAGCTGGGCAAGTTCCTTTCAATTCCTCCTTTCCTCCTCAGCTTGTCTCCATCCTTCCTCTCCTACCTCTGAAGTTAAGGGTACCTCCTCTTGACTAAGGTGGACTGCTCCACCCATTCCTTTGAGCCATTTTCCCACTGGCCTTTGCTTGCCTATGCCAACTCAGGGCTGAAACCTGACAGAAAACATGCTCAGCTGGACCCTGTCCCAGAACCCCTTCCCCTGGTCCTGTAGCTCCCATTCATAGTCTTATCTTCACAACCTCTACCTTCTGGTTCTCCTTCTTCCCTTTTCTCCTCATTCTTGAACTCCCTGTAACCTTGCTTCAGCTTTTATTACCCCATTGACCTCCTCATTCACACGCTGGGTCACCTTTTCTCTGACTTCTAGCTCCTTGTTCTTTTTGCAGCATGTGATGCCTTCTGTTGCCTTCCTTGCTTGATCTCCCCTCTCTTGGATTTTCAGTCTGTAACTCCCTTGGTATCTCCCTGTTGTTTCCTCTTCCTCTCAGACCCAGGCCTTCCCCCGGGCTCTGTGCTCAGCCTCTTGCCTCTTACATCCCTTCCTAGATTTAAGCCCACTACAGTCTCTACTCTCATTCCATGTGTATTCAGCCTTGAGGTCTAGGTCCACATCCCTGACTGCTTCTGGACATGTCACCCTGTGGTGTTGTAGGTATCTCAGATTCAGCTAGAAGGAAATGTTCAGTCCTCCCTTACACTCTGCAGCCAGCTGTATAAACCCTAGCATCTTCTTCAACCCGAGCCTTTGAACCTCCCACATACAGTTGGTTACCAAAGTCTTGTGGATTAACTCTTGCATCAAGCCCATTTCTTTGTTCCCATTGCCACACCATGACTAGTCCTTTGACCTGGACAACTGCAGTAACCACCTGAGTGACCCTGCTGTCTTCAGTCTCTCTCCTTTCTCCCCATTCTAACCTACCACTGTCATAATAATCATCCCCAGAGTCTAACCCAGACGCCATCCTCCTCTGGCTCAAGTCTCCAATGGTTCCCAGGCCAGGCTTAGTTCCAAGCCTGCCTCTCAAGGCTTCCCTCCTGCCTGACAGTCCTTTATGCTCCAGTCAAAGGGCAGCACTCACTGGTGCTATTCCTGGGACAGTCCCGTCAGTGTCAGTGCCTTCACTTGTGCTGCCCTCCCCCTAGCAGGGAGGAAAGGAAAGGAGGCTTCCCCCTCACCCTGGCCTGTTGATAGTCTGCCTGTGCTTCCAGGTCTGGTCAAATGCAGTCTGTCCTGCAGTTGTTCCTGCCTGCTTTCCTGGGCAGGTGTGACCTCCTGTCCTCTGAACTCTTGTAGCTCTCCTCTCCTAGCCCTTATTCTGTTCTTCTGGAATTGGACTGCTTGCATATCTATCTGTCCCTTCTCCTTTGGCCAGCAGCTCTCCCAGTCATCTTTGAATCTGTCCAAAATGTTGGACAGTGTGCCTTGCACACAGTTGGCACCCAGTAAACACTGAGTGGAATAAACAGTGAGCACCTCTGGCCTTCCTTTACCTCCTCCCTCTGTGAGTTGGAGGTGGTCGGATGAGCCATCAGGGTGTGTCCTCTTTTTCCCTGGCCCCATCACGTCAAACAGACCCCCACTTCCTACCTCCTGCCCCTCTGCAGTTATTAAAGCTTTCCCCAGCCTCAAACCTTTCTTTCCAATACTTATGTGTGTTCACCATGCCTGGCTTGTTCTAAGTCTGATTTTCTGGATTGAGTGTGGTACGCTAGTCCCAACCTCTGCCCCATCACATTGTATGTAACCTGGCTAATTAGAAAGCTTATTTCACCTACTTCCGCATACCAGAGGGAGCTGAAAGGGAGACTCTGAGTGTTGATCCATATTCTGTTCATTAAGTGGCTTAAAGATTAAAAATAAAGTGTTGTAAATTGGCAAGCACTTTGCAGTCTCATAGCTGGACATTTAGAGACTTATCACTTCACCAGTATATTTAATAGTGAAGACGGACCTATTAAGATCGTAATTGACAAGTTTCCATCCTACTCTTTGTAGCCTTGATGGGATATGTGGGGAAAAAATGCGAGAGGAGGTGAATTTTGAAAAATATACTCCTAATTTTGAATAGGATGACCATTTTTAGGGCATTTTCACATCATCCCCTCAGTGACCTTGTAGAGGTAGGCATTAATTATCCCTGTTGGACAGCGGAGGTTTAGAAGGAATCCAGGGTTTCTTCTAAGGTCACAGGTGGTTAAGAGGCTTGGCCAGGACCAGAAACCCAGATCTTGGGAATCCTAGTCAAGCGCTTCTTCCAGTACCCCGCGTTTTGCTAGTGAATTGCAGCAGTGGTAAAGGGCTTTAGAAAATGCTCTACATCCTGGATGATGAGAAATGTCTTCAAATCATGGGCCTAGCTTTAGAAAGCTAAAGGTTGATACTGGCCATATTAAAAACCCATGCTTGTGGCTGGAAGGAGTGGGGGTTGTTCAGAGTTGAGCAGTCAGCCAGACTCTAGGTTTGTTTTAACTCCAGTCCTGGACAGGGATGCCGTTCTTGAATTACAAGTGCCCTGGAGACTAAAGTAAACCTGGGGTGGAAGCTCACCTCTTTAGTGCAGATTGGAATCCTTTAGGAATGAAATTACCTTCTTCGGTGAACATTGCTGCAGGGCTCCATGCTGGAAACACCAAATTTGCAATTTGTCTTCTGCCTGTAGTGAGGAAAAGGGGGGCGGGGTGGGGGCGGAGACTAGGGTCAATTATTTACCAAGATTACATTTTGATCACGGTTATTTTCTGTGTAGAGGACTTTATTTTTGATTGAGCTTGGTGGGAGAAGAAGCTAAGGAGGAGAGTTTAACAATCTTGAAGAACCCAAAAGTTTAGAGGCCTTGTTTGACAAATCAAAGTAAGATTTGAGTCTCTGGGCATACCGCCCTGAACCCGCCGGATCTCCTTTGATCTCAGAAGCTAAGCAGGGTCGGGCCTGGTTAGTACTTAGATGGGAGATTTGAAGGTAATTTTTTTTCTCTTATCTGCACATCGGCTCATAAACTTCCAGGTTAGGGATCCTAAGGTGTTTATCTGTGTACCTTTCTCCCACATCTCCCACAATGCCTTGCAAATGGGTGCTCCCATAAACTTTCCTTGCATCAAATTACAATTATAGGGCCAGGGTTATCCCAGAAAACGTCCAGCTCAACATCCCACGATGGCAGCAGAAGTCTGTTAAGGAGATTCTATTGAGAGCCCTAACTTATGCCTCCCCTCTCTGCGGGCCTGTGCGGTGCCCAGCGTGACTTTGTTCTAGTTTCACGCGGCCGGCCGCCGCCGCCGCCGCGGCGTGGTTGGCGCCCGCGCAGTGGGGACGCCGTGTGCGCCCAGGTGCGCGGCCCGCGTGGCCGCCTTATTTCCGCCGACCCTGAGTAGTGGATGAGCCGGCCGGCCGGGGACTTGCGGGGCTCTGTACCCTCCCGCCCGCCTCCTTTTCATGTGATAGTAATCGGAGACTTTTCCGTTACGTGAGGCTCTCAACAAAAGATTGTAATTCCAGCAGCTTTGTTCGGGAAGGTACCACTGCGGCGGGCGCGTCCTGGGCCCGGCCCTGGGTCGGCGGCTCGGGGCGGCGGGGGCGCCGTGGGCCGCGCGGGGCGGCCGGGGAGTGGGGTCCGCGCGCCGGCGGCCTCCCCTGCGCCCCTCCTGTGGTACAGCCTGTGTTTCCTCTACAATGCTGTTATGCTAATCAGGTGACATCACCGCCCGGCGCACCGCGAGTGGCTCCTGATTAAATTACAAACCGACGGCCACGGCGGGCAGCCGGGAGGAGGTGTGCGCGCTGCTCCCGCCAGCGCCCCGGCTCGGCGACGGGGGCATGCTTAGGATTGGCCGTATTTTTAAAAATTTCTAAGTCGGACTTGCGCCTCCCTCCCTCCGTCCCTCCGCCCCTCCTTGGCTATTTATTTCAGTCTTCTAGCCAAGGGCCACAAAAGGAAGGAAAGCAACCAGGAATTAGATGCGTGTTTGGTAACTCCTGGCCCGGCTAAGGTGGACTCTCCTGCAGCCAGCTCCCTATCAGATCACCCTGCTGGACTTTCAGACCGGAATGGGGCTTCCCTAAGGTCCAGCCCTTTTCGCAGGGGCCGAGAGCCAAGCCGTGCGGAAGCTGCTGTTTGTTGGATGGGGCTTGGAGGGGGCCGGAGCGGGATCTCCACAGTGCAGCCTGCCTGGGCGTTACGCCGGGCATAATGGAATTGCAGAGGACGTCTAGCATTTCCGCGCCGCTGTCGCCGGGTTACACGGGGCAGGTGCCTTACAACTACAACCAGCTGGAAGGGAGATTCAAGCAGCTACAAGGTAAGCCCCCTCCCAAAGGCTGGGCCTGCCTGAGGCCGTGCCTACGGGAGTTCTGAGGCTTTATTTGTGCCATATGGTACGTGACCCTAATGAAGACGGGCGGCCGCACGGCCCGGCCCCAAAGCCTCTGGTTGGCTGCGAGCACCCCATTGACTGCTTAAAGGAGACAGTTTCTTACTCTCTACTCTAGAAAAACCACCGTTTGGTGCCCCCCCTCCCCGGTGTCCTTTTGGCTCTCTTGTCAGGTATCCGCTGCCCACTGCACACACATTTTCTGCCCTTTGAGCTGTCTTTGTATCGCAGTAGATCAATGCTGATAGACCTATTAGTATGCAAGTATTTGATTCCGGGTCACCTCTGTCTCCCAGCCCCCAGCCTCTTACCTCTGGGAAGCCTAAAGGTGTAAAGTGCACTGCTCGACACCCAGTCCTGTAGAACAATAGCAATAGGGAGGAGGGAGTGGTCTTTTTGTTCCTAAGTCTTGGGTAAATTACAGTTTTGATTACAAAGCTTAATTTTAACTCTTTTGATGTATTGTGTTGGGGGAGAGCCTTCCCATCAATTTAGTGGGCTATGTAATTTATAATGAAAACCAGTTACTGTCGTTCCGATGTTATGGGTTGGATTAGTTGGATCAATTTCAGGTTTCTTGGAGTCTATATTAGTCTCAAATAATTGAATGAATCCAATATTTTACCGCACGTATTTTTATGGTGAGCAGGGTCCTGTGTGCATCGGTGTGTGGGGTGATGGCCCTGCAGCCTGCGGCCGGGGTGGCCCCTGCAGCACTTGGCTGTCCCTGCCCAGCCAGTGGGCCTGGCCAGTGGTGTCTCAGAGCTTATACATGAAAAAGAATTCATAACTGAAAACAGAACTCCTTCCGTTTGGAAGCCCCTGGAACCAGTAATGGGCCAGGAATGGCTCTAATGCTGTGAAAAAGTAGCCTTTGCAGACTGTATATGTTTCTTATTTTAACTCTTCTTAGTGCCACAAATGTGGTTCCTGTGAGGAGGAGGAGGAGGAAGGAAGGAAGCAGCTCAGTCCTAGAATGTTTTCGTTGGGAGGAGGGAGGAGGATGTATTTCATTCATAGGTTTATTTGTCTTGTGAAATAGTTGACAGTAATGACACTTTTCTGGAAAACAAGAGGCAGAACAGGACGTGATTTTAAACATTTACTAGGCTGTGCTGCATTCCTGGGGCAGTTAGCTAAGAGGAAGCTCCATTCTCTCCAGGGAATGGTTCTGTGTCTTTGGTTCATTCCTCTTGAGCTCTTCGAAGGTGGAATTGGGTTTTTTGGAAAACTTGAGGGGGCCAGCGCTGTTGGGGGAACTTTCAAGTGGTAACCAGAAGAATGGGGGTGTGTGCGTTATCTTCTGGGTCTGTGTTAGGAGCGCCGCGGTTTTAGGTTGTGAGAATTCAGAACGCGTCTCTTCTTCAAATGACGCAGGCCCCCCACTACATCGTGTCATAGGCCAAGGAGAAAACGCTCCTGGGTGATCCTCTATCAGAAAACCTATCACTGATGTCCAGTCAGCCCACTCCTCTAGTCTCAGAAGGAATACAAAACCAAGGAGAACGTACGAGAAGGTGTGGCGAGGAGTGTACCCATAGGCCCACCCATGACAAAAGGCTGTTATTCTGAAAGGTTTGAGGATGGTTGTAAAACTGCTCACTGAGAAGGGTGGAGTTTACACACAGGAAATGTCTTAAACTGTCCTCTCTGGACAGAGTAAATTTAAATTAAAAAAAAAAATCACCACATGCCTCTCATATTTTACCTCGTGTTTCTCAAGGAAATACCTTCAAAAGAGGTGGGCTTCACAGTTTGGTGGCTTTTTTTTTTTTCAGTTACCTTTGTCCCCTAATTTAGTTCTGGATATCTTTCTTATTTCTGAATATTGTGGTTTAGGAGTTACACAACTTTAGTGTTGGTATTTCTGTAACAGAAAACCACCCATGTTGAGGAACTGAGAAAGGGTGAATTAACTTTCAAGTCTGTGGATCCCAGAAGAATTACAAGCATTTGGCACCATCGTTAGTAACGAATGGAACTGATTGCATTTTAAGCCACTTTAGGAGAATTTTTGATAACACTTTTCCCACCCCCACTTTGGTGTTTTGTTTATTATTTGTAGTTCTTCCAATCTTCCCATCTTGGATTACATAGATTCTATCTGCTGATTTAATTTTGTTCATGCCTACAAAGCTGTGTTTTCCAGTTTTCTGGGTATAATCCTCCATAGCGCTTATAACCCAGTATTGGCAAGCTACTCCTCTGAATCTGTATTGATTTTTTTTGAAAGCCTCTTATTTGAATTCATCAATTCAGCATCTATGCCTGAGAGTCTCAGAGTACTGTGATTTTGTGAGATAGTTCTGCATTTTTGCTGGTTTCAAATATTTTCACACTGGATCCTAAAAATTGAGGGAAGGACCGTGGGATGAGATGTGATGTCCCAGCTAAGAGACGTATGGTGTTAAAATGAGTCTGGTCTACTTAGATAAAGTAGTTTCTAGAGATTTATAGGTAAGTAAATAAGTGTGGTTAAAAACAAAACCTCATTGACTTAAAGGGCTGACATATAGAGTGATATCTGTCACAGTAACGCTCCGGGACTTTCAACCTCTGATGGCTTCAGACATTAACCACCAACACCCAGCACACACCTAACAGACACACCCAGTGCTTGCTCTCTCACTTGTAAAATTTTCACCTGCAAAATTAAGCTACCACCTTCTTCAGAGTCTGTTCATGTATCTGATAAAGTTGGATCAGTTGTTTTGTTTTTCTTTTTTAAATAGGAGAGGAATACTGAAATACAACAGAATTCAACCTCACATGATTAGAAAAATGTGTTTGTTGTAACAGGTTCATAATACCTTTTCTCCAGTTCCACATCAGCCAGCTTGACTCCTTATAGGAAAATATGCCTGCTGCTCTTCTACTCAGAAACTGTTGCTTGTGCCTGTTGTGTAAATTAAATTCCAGATTCCTTAGCTTGGCATTCAGGACCCTCCCCCAAATGGCCCCACCCCATGGGCTTCCTGTTCCAGCTCTAACATTCCAGTCAGATCTTCCAGGTAGGCAGGCCTGCAGCTCTTCGAAAAACCAAGCCCTGGGTTTTGCCTTCATTGTCTACCTTCTGCCTCAAATGCCCGCCCTTTCGTTTTACCTAGAGAAACCTTTCCTACAATTTTATAAGACTGCGTATATTCCAGTTATTCCTTGTTCTTCTTGTCTCCTCCGTTGGGGTTGGTGGGAAAAAGATTTCATTGAGTGCTTACCATATACCAGACATATTACTAGGAGCTTTGTATATGGTATCTTGTCTTTGTAACATACCTAACAAGGTTTTAAAGAAGAGAAGAGTCAAATAGCTTGTCCAGGGTCACAGACATTTTTGAGCTCAGGCTGCACGTTGTTGTTCTCTTTCTCCTCCCAGATTTCTAGATATTAATATTTTTTTTCCTGCAGAAAAAAAGTGGGGTGACGTTGTGAAATGCCCACCCTAACCTGACTCCCTTTCCTGCCTACCTGTCCCCTAGAGCATGGATTCTATTGGCTCTGGGAGTGGAATTTTAATGAAGACAAGATCTAGTTGCAAAGCATCAAAATGAACTTTTCTCTGCCTTGTTTGCACCCTGACATCCAGCACCTGGTATTTCTGGAGGATGTGCTTTCTCTTGGCTATTCTGGCTTAATAAATTTGTCCCACTGTCCAGAAAGAGTTATGGAGTGGTCTGTCTTCATTGGGGCATAGAGGGAAATCAAAAAGTTTCAGGCCATGGGAATGCGTTACTCAGTTTTATTATGTGCTAGCTCAGAGTTGCCTTGTTGAATTTCTTCACTTTTTGGTTTTGATTTCTTAACTGTTAGGGAAAGAATATTGCTGGTTTTATACATGTGGATCCTGAAGAAAATTTATTCTTAAGTTTTTAAGAACTTTTCAGTTTGTTATGGTGTCTAGATGTTTGTCTTGTATAATTTCTTTAAGCTTAGATAAAGATTCCCATGTTTACACCTGTTTGTCATGAAGAAAATTTTAAGTTCTTAGATATGAAGTAATTGTCTTCAAGTATTTCCCACTGTGACAGTGAAAAGAGCTGATAATAAATGATAACCCTTGTGTTTTTGGGAGGGGGCAAGATTTATAAGAACGTATTTGGGTTTAATGAAAGCATAAAAGATTGGCTTTTTGGTCTGGATACCTGCCAATACTATGATACTATAGGTTTTCTAAGTCCAGATAACTTTGTGGTATAAATCACCAATTTAAAAAAAAACTACTTTCACCAGTTTGTCTGAGTTTGAGCTCAAAATTAAGAAATTCCTAACAGGTTTGTGAATTAGAATCCTTTCGAATGATGTAGTGATGATAATAATTATCATTAATTTATATAGCACTTAACTTTAATATGTGTCATCTTGCATAATTAACTAAATGAGATTATTTGAAGTACCCAGTGTGGGATCTAGTACTTAGTAACTTCTAAGTAAGTGTGCATAATATTAGTATTAATAATTCTGTGGGGTCGATATTCTCTTACTTTTTATAAAGAAACAGGCCATTGGATTAAGATCAGCCTGTATGAGGCTACCTCTCCACAATCCAGGTTTTCTGACTGCAAATTTTATCTCCTGTAACCACAAAGTGTGGGTTAAATATGAGGCACGACACCCGTTACCCAGATATCATGAATACATTCTGATGGCATAGAAAATTAATGAGCTCAGAACTGCTCAGATTTCTGGACATGTGGTGCCCTCAGTTTTTGGTGTGCTAGGGACACTGACAGTCGAGGGAATACGGATTCTTTTAGCTTAAATCCAACATTTGATTGGGATGACTGTTGAAAGGAATCTTGGAGGCCAGCTAGGAAGAAGAGGAGGGTGACAGATAACTCCCTTTTTGGAAAAGATACCACTTTTCTTAGGGTAGTGAAATAATGGGACTCTAAACTCCTGACTGCTGAGGAAGCTTTCTGGATGACCGTGTTCCTGATGATCACCTCTTCTCTCGCCGTGGGCCTGAAAAGGGGTCTGTTCACAGCTCCACTCCCTCTTGGTCTCTTTCTGTGGTTTCCTAAAGCGCCCCCATGCAACTGTCCCAGCCTCCCTAAAGCTGGGCCCTGATGAGAGCTCTCCTCTGTGCAAAAACTTTTGGGATTTGACTTCGGGGTCGTTTGGCTTTTGCTGACATTTCCATATCCAGCTCCTGCTGCTCCTTGTTTGACAGTACTCGTGACTCCCTAAACCTACCCTGCATTTTCCCACCCTTGAGACCCTCCTCTTCTCGTTTCTTCCACTAGGAATTATTTCTTCTGTCAGGATGATTCTTTTGAGGTTCATTTCAGATGCCACTTATTCTAAGTATTCTCAGAGGAAGGGGAGGCCAGAATCCCTGCTAGTTCCCCTCCTTTAAAATTTATAGTGTAAGCACGTGGCCGTTCTGTGATTTTTCACAGACTGCTTTTGGTTACAGTGTGAGTTTGCCTCTTTATTTTCCCTACATTTCGCAATGTTTGGGAGCATAAAGACAAAAGTCTGACATAACCTGTCTTACGTGTAGCAGTCACTAAGTCTTTGTTGAAGAGTAAATGGATGAAGTGAATGTTACGGACTGCTTTATTGCAGTGGTTCTCAAGGTGACGTCCCCAGACGAGCATCAGCATGACCTGGGAACTTGCTAGAAAGAGAAATTCTCAGGCCCTACTTCTGACCCTACTGAATTAGAAACTCTGGGGGTAGGGCCCAGCAATAGGTGTTTTTCACTAGCCTGCTAGGGGACTCGGATGCACGCTAAAGTTTGAGAGAGACTCCCTTGTTGGATCAGTCATACAGTCTTTGCAGTTTGGGAGGCAATGGGGGACCATGGGGAAGAACAGACTGCAAGAATTGCTCCAAAATAGGAGCAGGTATTACATCTGCTTTCTTATTGAAGAATGAAGAGTTGTAGAAAAGTATGTTTTAGAACAAAATTGTGTAATAGAGAGGAAAATGCATTTAACTAGTCAGGAATGGGCTCTATCCTGCTAAATCACAGCAGCCCTTTAACATCTGTAGGCCTCAGCTACCTCATGTGCCAAATGGGCTCAATTATTTGTCCCAGTTCCCCCATCAAGTTGGTGTGAAGACCAATCTAGAAAGAGAGAGAAGTTTAGAAAAAATGGTGATAAAGATAATAGTATGTGTAGGTTCCGAGGACAGTTCAGTAAGGCATCTACTTTAGTTCCATTTAGATTCTTAATAAAGAATCTGTTGCATTTAACTTTAAAAACAAAAATCCCAGCAACTTGACATCTGGAGGGGAGGCAGGTAACTGAAGATTTGAAGATAACTGTAGATTTGGGCTGCTTTCTTTATTTGAGTACTGGCCAGGTTTACGTTCCAGGGTGTCTTGAAGAGCAAATGCCATAATCTATGTGAAGTTTCCTTGAAAACATCCATGTACTATTAAAAACGTAAAGTATGGTTATTGTTTACATAATCATATTTTAAGGAAAACTTTTACATATAGATTAACCCTAAGAATTCCAGTATTGTACAGCAATTTAAATAATGGACCTCAGGGTTTGTTTTCCTCTCTTCTGAAAAATGACGGAGCTTGAAGTTTTCAATTAATGATAGCTTCACAGCCATACATCTGTTCATGCTAGAATTACACTTGTGCACATTATCAAAATAAGCCAGGCAGATTGCAACCATTTTTAGATCTGGGTGCCTTTTCTTCCTCTTGCCTGACAAGTTCCTTTCCACTCTTAGGCCCCAGCTATGAAAAACTAATGATGGGGGAAATAAATGATAGGGGTATGGTAAGCATTTTTCTAACTTCAGTCTTCCTTTCTGGATTGGCTTAATTAAAAAGTTGGCAGTTGTCAAACCATTTCGTGGATGCAAAGGACTTGCCGTTTAATAGCTCAGTAGTTGGTCATTAATCTAGGCTACTTGAGACCAAGAAGAATCCTAAGAAATAAAATAATAAAACTGATTTTAAAAAATAGAGGCCTTGTTTGTTTATTAATAAATATTTATTGATTGCCTGCTTTTCAAGGAGCAGCTGTCCTCTGGTTAGGAAATGTGTAAGCGTGTTTCCACAGTGCTGAAATTGCGGGCTGAGCTGACCGGTGAATAAACGCAGGTGGAGAAATAAGCTTGTTCCAGGTGAGGGACCAGGTAGGGAAATTTGAGCCGATTCAGGGTGGCCAGAGTGCAGAGGGAGGGAGGGCTGGTAGGAAGGGTTCTAGAAGGATAAAATTGACAAAGGCCAGAGGATGCATGGTCCTGTGAATCAGGTTAAGGAGTTTGGAAGTGTCAGGCAGTGGGAAGCCACTGAAGGATTTTAAATAGGAGAGTGACTTGTTCTGACTTTTTTTGGTCAAAGAAAGCCAGTCCTGAGTGTGATTGCTTTGGAGAGTGGTCAAGAGAGGAGGCGGGAGACCAGTTAGGCTGTTGGCGTTTGTGGGGTGAGAAACTTAGAAACAACATAGCCTCCTTGAATATTGAGCTGCAAGGAACTTAGAACCTTCTCTCTCAGTGTGATCTGTAGGTGACCTGGGAGTTGGTTGGAATTGCAGAGTCTCGGGCCTACCTGAGACCTGCTGAGTCAGATCAGAACCTCATCTTAACAAGATGCCTGAGTGGTTTCCCTGCACCTTCAAGTTTAAGAAGCACTGCCCTGGAAATCGTCTCTACTTGCTCCCCTACCCCTATAAATAGAGAAGGAAATAGTCCCAGAAAGGTTATGACCTTTCTGAGGTTTAAAGTTTGTATGTTTTATATAAAGACTGCATTAAAAGTAGTTTTGTGGGGGCTTTTTTCTTTTAAGTAAACTGGATAATTTTGGCTAACTATAAAAATAATCTTGTATCTAAATGTATAATAGTTAATTAAAGTTTAGTATTACCTTAGGAGATTACAGAGCTTTAAAAGCACGGTTGGTTAATTCCTAGCTTTGTAAGTCTTTGTAGAATTTGCCTGGGATTTTTTTACTTGCTAATCCTCCAGTTCTAGAAATGTGTGAGGTTAAAACACAGTTTCTTTTCATTTGCCCATTTGGTATTAATGGAGAATTACAAAAATACTCAGGGCCAGTTTCTCTCTCTTCTTCCAGAAATTCAGCATGGTGTCCTGGGAAGTAGAGGCTTATTAAGTCCATGCCTGCTTTATGACTTCACCCTTTGATATACTTTTAAACTATTTTTTTAAAAGCAAAAATATCTCCTCTGCCCCCATCTTCCATCTAGGTAAAACGATCCTATATTAATAAATGTTGCTGTTCTAACAGTTGGTGAGACTTTAGCCCAGTTTCACGTGTGTCAGACTTAACCTAGCAGTGCCTTCAGGTTTTCGTGTTAGAAGTGGATTTGAAATACGTTAAATATCTGTTACTTGATAAGTGCTCATTTCCTGTGAGTCTGCAGGGGAAGCTTTAAAATTACTGAGCATTGATTAGCTAGGGGAGAAAAAGCACCTGCTGAAACTTGTTGGCTGGAAGTTTTTGCGCCTTAGAAGAAGAGATAAGTGACTTCTGTTCTGGATGGCACCACCCCAGAACCTTGCTGACGGAAGGGGCGCGGATAATGAAAGCACTAGTAGTCAGGAGATGACTCAGATGTTGTTCTTTCAAAAGCAGGGTTGAAGGTCATTAATGGATACAGTTAAATTTCTAGCTGTTCTTTGTGTTACTCTAAAATTCTTTTTATATATTTATTATTTCACAGCCATGTTAGGATACCTTCAAAAGAAATAAGATTGAAATAATAGTTGATGTAAGATCCTGCAATCCTAGCAAATCTTAATTTTCCAATAGTTCTTATCTATAGGCGTCTCTAATTTAACATGATTATAATTGTTATGTAGATTCAGTTTGGTCTTGGTGTCTTCTTTTTATTTTTTACTTAACATTGTATTACAAACTTTTCATATGTGGTTATTTCTGTGCCTCTTGCCACATACTGCAAAATTGCTTTCCAAGTCAGGGTAATTTATTTACCAGTCTGAGCCAGTTATCTCATCTATGGGATGGAAGTAATACAAATTCTGTGTAATAAGATTGTTGTAAGAAAAAGTGAGATTCTCCATGGAGACTGTGTTTGGCATGGTACCTGGTGCATAGTGGGCCCCCAGTAATCAATGGCAGCCTTTATTACTGGTCCTAGTTAAATGGCAAAGCAGGGCTCAGCAGGGGCCAGTCTTTTGAACTTAAGTTGAATGTCTCAACCCTCACCCCCACCCCTGAAACCTGTTCTGGGTGTGGTTTCCTTCAGCATGTTAGAAGAGTGTTTAGTTTGCCTGAAAATGCAGCCAACTGGAACACCCCCTTTTATGTTCCCCTTTAGAAAGCACACAGGGTTGACAGCAGTCACTTGAGTCTGGTGACTTTTGATGTAGGCTGAAGGTCATGATGGTGGTGCCTCTCCCAAGTTCATAAAAAGCATCTGGAGCAGTTACTGCTGAAACCAGAGCATCCAGCACTTTGTCAGAGAGGACTACTGTAGCCAAACTCATATTAACCGCCCTCCACAGATTGTTGAATGCCTCTACTGTGTTTGCTTTTGAAAGGCCTTTCTTAGCCTTTCTCTCTCTCCCAACCTTGTTTTCAAGAGGCACAGGACCTTTAAGTAGCAAATCCAGTAATCACAGTAGCATAGAGACCCAGGCCAGCCTATATTTGGTTTCACAAAGGCTTTGTGAAAGATCTGGCCTTAAAGTCCCTTTTGAGTGCTGAAATGATGCAAGTGGAAAGTTAATTTGGGGATCACTGAGGCACGCTTTATTCTTGAAGAATGTGAGCAAAACATAAAAAGTCTGGAGGCTCTGTTCTTCTCTGGTGGCAAGGAAATTACGTGGACAATTGTGGTGGAATTTTGGAGTGAGAGCTGTCTGTTGAAGCACAGACTAGGTGCAGGAGTGTGTGTGTGCGTGCGTGTGTGCGCTTTGCCTTAAATCCTTATACAAATCATAGACATTATTTTGGTGACACTGACATGCAAATGGTGGTTATCTCTTGGAATGTGGCCTTGACATTTTGAATTAGGTGTTTTTTTTCTTTTTTTTAAGAGAAACATTGAAGGTCTGTTTTGAAGTGCATGCAGTTTTTGAAAGGCTGCCTAATCTGTTTGAACTGTTAAATGGCAGTGAGTTTCTATAGATTGCTAGCTTGAATGTATAGTAGTTGAAAGGTGAATACAAGTCTAGTGCAAAGTATGTTTCTGGTACTTGAAAACGGTGCCCTGATTTCTATTGAGGGAGACATTTATTCCTACAGAGGTTTAAACGACTTGCTATAAAAAGTTCAGTCTAACAGTGGTAGAGGGAGATTATGCATTATCTGCAAACAACTGCCAAGCAGATGAAATCCCAGCTGCACAGAGTCTGTGGTGGAGAGTGGGTGGGGGTGGCCAGGGAGCCACGTGATCAGAGCCTGGCGGTGGTGGTGTGGTGGGGAGGCTGTCCAGGGCTCTCGGAGGCTGCGATCAGTGTTAGGATGTTTGATCTCTCATTTCAGAAGCACGAGGTGGTAGAAAGCACATCAGCCGTGGATTCAGATAAGCCACCATTCAAATCTCGGCTCCACCAGGCACCTCACTGAGCCCCATTTTCATCTGTTAAAAACTGGGAAGAATAAAAAGACCTTGGGGTAGTTGTGAAGCTTAAGTCAGTATATTGTATTAATAGGGTGACCAGCTCATCCTGGTTTGCCAGAGACTTTCCTAGTTTTGGCACTGGCTATTCTATGTCTGGGGAATCTCCCCAAGTCCCAGACAAGCTGGGCAGTGGGTCACCTTAATTATATGTGAAAGTATCTATTACTGTGTATGGAGGACAATGTCTGTGTGTGTGTTTGTTCATCCCTGTATCCTTCCTAGTGTTTGGTACATAAATAAATGTTTCATAAATAAAGGAATGAATGAATGAATGAGTAAGGTAATGAAGGCAGTAGTACATTTTTCTAAAGTGAGTTAGCAGATCTTCCTTCCAGTTGCCTCGTCTCTCTTGCTGATGGCCTCAGCAGCCACATAATAATGTGTTGAATGAAAGAATGAATCACACGGTAATGATTTGGTCTCTAGGATGTGGCTAAACTATAACTTGAGGAAGGGCTTTTCTGGGTCTACTTTTTTGATAAAGTGAAATTTTAATAGGACCTTAGGGACCTCCCTCATGTGGTCTCTGCAGGGTGCTGGGGAATTTATTTACCTTTAGTGGGGAGGAGTGGAGAGGGGAGCCCACAGTACTAAAGTACTTGGCAAGAGAGAAACAGTTTCCTAGAAATAATTAAACATCAGGTTGTCTCTTCTTCTTTTGTTGTTTTTTCCCTTTTTCCTTTGAGTGGGATGGGGCAAGAGTAGTTGGACCAGGAGAAAGTTTAAGGGTTATGCTAATGTAATCTCGTCACATAGCAAAAAGGGTCAAAGTGGACCCCGTGAAACTGAAGTCCATTCTTCTAGGTGTGGTAGCCATCCAGAGTTTTCTATTGTGTGCCTGTAAAATGAATGCAGCTTTTAACTTTCGAATATGTCTGCTCACAGTGATACAGCATGAGTAATGCTCTTCTAGAGGCTGGGCAGTTAATAATACTCTGAGCAAATAGAGGCAGGGCCTCAGAAATTTAGATACTAGGGTAATATGCAAGATTTGCCTTTTAAACTAAAGAAAGATCCACAAGAAAACTAGTTTTGGCCCAAGAACTACTTCTTAGTCCTCAATGCCTCCCAGTCTCCTCCCACCACCACCTTTAAAAAAATCCTTGGTTTTCTTCTGCAAGTATGATTTCACTTTTGAGATGGTAGGTTATTTTTTCACTTGAAACAGAAGGAAGCAATTTTTTAAAGTCGTACTCATTCAGTAGTGGGCTTGACTGTAGCCAAGCTTGACTAGGAGTTCTTGGCCACAGAACCACATACTGCAGTCTTCATCAGGGCAGTAAATTCAGATGACTTTTTGGGAAGGGAGAGGGCTGGAGTTGAGGGAGGGGCACTGGGACAGTGACCTGCTGGGCTCAGGCCCTGGAGCTGTTCCTTTGTGAGTTTCTGCCACCAGTGTGCTGGGAGGGTGGACCCAGATACCATCTCAGCCATTGTTGTCATCCAGTGATTCTGAAATGACCTTCTTACCTCATTTTCCTGTGAGGTCATAGTTGTCTGCAGACACACATTATGTCATGGATTCTTGCTCCCTCTTTGTTTGATAAGGAGCAGCTCTTCTCAATGCTTTTTGGAGGAGGAAAGTGGGGCGCACAGGTCGCTCAATGATTCTGCAGTTGATTTGGGATCTTCTTTGTTCCCCTTCCCCCAGCGGGAATTCACAGCATAACTCATTTGTTAAGGTTCCCTGCGTTAAAAACCAACCAACAAAACTCCTCTTGGAGTAGGAGACCTGATCATTAGAGTAATTATTGGCCTTACTCAACCCCTGTTTAATATTCTACCGTTGGAGGGCCTCCGTCTGCAGCTCTGTGCTAAGCACTGGGGTACGGTTTCTATCCCTGCCCTCAGGAAGCTCACAAACAAGTCAAGAGACAGGAAAACAGATACAGTTTGTGTAATAGGATTTGAATGAGTGGATATAAAAAAGAGGGGTGTGCTTTACCACCTGCCAAATAGAGAACGCCTGCCCTCCCCACTCTGTCGAGATTGTTGTGAGAGTCAGTTACAGTAATGTGTGTGAACTCCCTATGAAAAATAGAAACTCAGAATCAAATCTAAGAAGTTTTTGTTTGGGGAAACAAATGCTGAAGCTCTTTTTGTTCTCAGGTCCACTCAACTGGTCTGGTGTCCACTGATGAAACAGAGACCTTTTCAATAATAATAGCCAACATTGAATACTTATGTACTCGACTCTGCTATTTATTATATGCATTACCTCATTGCACGCTCACAAGAATACAAGAGATTGGCGCAGACATTATCTCTATTTACAGATGAGGAAACCAAGCCTTGGAAAAATGAAGTAACTTGCTCAGTGTCATGCTGCTAGTAAGTGGTAGGCCTGGCAGCCACACCTGGCTGTGTGTTCACAGAGCCCTTCTCCACACTGCCTCTCCAGAGATAGTTATCTTCCTGGGAGGATCTAGGTGTGGCTGGGTGCGGAGGGAGCAGTTGGACCATGTCTAGCAGCAGCCAACACAGTTTCTTGAGTCTGCTTTGAAGCAGCTTCCTCAGCCCTACCTCCTCAGAGTGCATCCTCCGCTCTGGGTGTGGGATTTATGATGTGGTTTCCTTCTTCCTGCTTCTAGAGGTCAACTGTTCTCCCCCAGGGTCAGAAAGCCCATCGGTTGCTGATAATCTGCTGGCTAGAGTCACTCCTCTGTGCCCCCCCTGTGTTCAGGATGGGTCATGCTTGTGTCGCTATGCAGTAAGCCAGGGTGCTGTGAAGGCCAGATCAGTGCAGTCTGGTTTGGAATCGGAGGTCACACCCTTTCCACCACATTGCTCGTGAGTCTGCTGATGCCTGTGATGTAAAAGTTCAACCACAAGCCAAAAAGCTCTTACACTGAATGTGACTTTAAAAAAAAAAAAGGGGGTTTTGCAGGCTTTCCAGTGTGAGCCGGGTATGAACCAGGTGCCTTCATGTACATGTTATTTGTCCTTTTAGTAGCCCTGTGAGGTAGGTGGTGTCACATCTGTTCTGTGGATTGAGGAACCTGAAGATCAGAAAGGTGAGATGAGATGGCAAGGTCACTTAGCTAGCAGGTGACAGAATGGGTGACTTTGCAAAATTCTGCAGCGAGAGGGGGCCATTTTCAACATTTCTTTGAATTTAAAGTATGCTTTTTCTGTATAGGTAGAGGCAAATAGCTAGGCATAGTGTACCTGTCCGTCAGCATGTGGGTAGATTGTATTAATTTCATGTAAAACGTGTATTTCATCACTCTTATTAGGGATTCAGCCAGATTCCTGGGTGTTTAAAAGTATGACACTTAGCTAGCAACAAACTGAATACACAGCTTGAAAATGGAAGGCTCACCAATCAGCTTTCTCAGATAGTTTCAGAAAAAGCCGTTATTCTTGATGAGTAAGTCCTTCCATTAAACACAATGCAGTCTGCTAATTTGCTTATCATTGATACTGCAAGGGGCATAAAACTGCAGGAATGGATAACACATCTGTGTATCTGGAAGGACAGAGCTGACATCCACCCACATGTGGATACAGTATTGGATAAATGCAGTTAGGATATTCAGGGGCGACGTTGAGCCATGTAATAGCCTAAATTCGGGTGATGTTGAGTCTTGGCGTATCAGGATTCTTTTGAACACAGTTATAGACATAGCTATAGATAGGAGCAGTGCTAGATCTGTGAGGGCTCTGGATTTTGAGTTGTTAGGGATGAAGTATCTATAGCCAGACATCTCTTTTGGTGCAATGTTGTGGTGATTCACTGGCGGCCGGACTGCGTGATGGCTCAGCTTCAAGGTATCAAGGACTCATTTGAGTTTGTCCACAAACCTCTGAACCAAAAGGAGAGGGAAGATATGTTTATACACATTTGGGAAGTTGAGTCCCAACATGCCTCTGCTTAGGCAGTCTTGAAAACCTTGTCTGTCTTCCTTTCTCCTGGGTGAGACAGGAATTAACCTGTAGGTCAAAAGAAACATATTTGGGTGGGTGCTTAGGGCAGCTTCCAGAACGCGGTTCAGTTTAGGTTATGGTGGCAGAGTTAGAGGGAAAGGTGGCTCACAGTGATGGTCTTTTGCTTTATTCCTGTCGTTCCCCATATCTGCCTCTCCTTTCTGCTGCTGCTCAGTTAATGACTTAAGGCTAGAACATTGATAGGAGTTGTGCATAGGCCCAGGAAGATAACTGTTGGTTCTACTTGTTGCTTCAGTTTCTTTACTCTACTTTGATGATAGAAGTATTGTTACCTAGACCTTGTCCCCAAGACTGAACTGACAAAACTTGGAAGCCAGTTGCTTATAATGTGCTCTGGTTGACGTGCCATTGCAGACTGGCTGTTGGAATAAAGTAGCATATGCCTCCTAATTAGCTAAGAGTAAGTGCTATGGATCAAGGCAGGATAAGTTTTTAGAACATATTTATACTTGTAAGATCCCTGAAAGAGCCATCAAATCTGTCCACCCATTCCATCAACAATTCAACAAGCAAGAGAGTTTCATGGTGAGCAAGTTACAATGCTAAGCACGCTAGAAACGCCCGTGTGTAAGAGACAACCGCTGCCTCACATTACATTCTAAGACATGCAAATAACATCCCTTGGTTGTGAGATGCAGGAGAGGCTTTTTGGAGGAGTTGATGTTTGAGCTGCAACTTTAAGTATGACAAGGATTAGGTAATGAGATGGTGGGTCCTTGGGGGCGGGGATGGGATATGACCAGATGGAGCCATAAAACCGTAAGGCATATTGGAGGAATGGCTAGACGTCTGCTTAGGATATGATGTTTATTTTTTCCTGCCATTTCAGTTGTTAATGCTTATTATTATTAGATTTTTAGTTGGGACTTTTGCCTCCTTTTTGTTAGCCAATATCCAGCTAATCTTGGCACAGGTACAGGGAATCAGGTGCTTAGCAGCTGATATTGGTGAAATGACCTTGCACAAGTGACTTGCATCTTATTTCTCTCACCCTTTAGAAAGGAGGTTGTTAAATCATCATCTGATAAAGATTTGAAGGCCCCTGCAAATAAATGCATGGAGGATACTAGTGGGATTACCAGTAACCAACTGGTAACTTTCATTTCACTGACTATTCCTCCAAGGCTCTGCTGGGTAGAGGCCCACTGCTAAAAAAAAAAAAAAATGTAAGCATGTCTGCCTTCTGTGTTCTCTGTGCTCACAGAGTCAATCCTTTCGGGAAACTAACAGGCTGCCCAGGAGGGGGAAAACAAAAGAAAAGATATCCTCATGCAGAAAGAAGGAAAGGAGTTCCCTACCTAAACTTTAGCCCGGTAGTGATGGTGCTAATAGTAATACAGCTGAAACTTCTTGATACTTAACCCTGTGCGAGTGCTGTTCTGAGTACTTTGCCTGTATTGATTCATCTGCTCCTCACAGCATCCCTGAGAGATAAGAATTATCTCTATTTTGAAGATGAGGAAACTGAGGTACAAAGGACGCTTTGCCCAAGGACATTTAGCTAGTAAGTGGTAGAGCCAGGATTCCAACCCAGGCGTTCTGCTTCTGGACTCTCGGTCCTTAACCATTCTTTGTGCTGCCTCTCCAGAGCATTTCCTTTGTGATGCTTGAGGCCTGTGCTTTTGTAGATCTCAGATTAGCGTTTTGTTAGGAGAGCAACTGTCAGGAAGTGGAAATTCCTATTCCAACTGTAAAAGATTTGCTAAGACTTTCACTTTGAATTGGAGGTGATGTTGAAAATTCAAGCCCTACCTAATTCTTGGAAGATTTTCTTCTTTTTTCTTTGATAGAGGTTTGCTTTGGTGATTCTGGGAGCATAAGAGGGACTCAGCTGACAGTGCAGATGCCTTGATCCTTTTTTTCAGTGGTACAAAGTATTTGTCACCATATTGCAAACTTACCATTTCTATTCTGGCAGTATTGAGTTTCTAGTTTTTAGACTTTTTGGTTTGGGTAGTGGTGTATTTTTCGGTTTTGTTTTTGTGTGGTATTTTTCCAGTATACAAAATTGTTTGTGCAGGAACTGTGGGAACCTGGAAAGTAGGTACTAGTCTTGAAGTAGAATTTTGGAGTTAAAAGTATGATGTTCACTCCTGAGGCGTAGGCTGCAGAGAAAGTAACCCTGCGGCAGTTTTCAGTGGTGACGGCATTACATAGGAACACAGAGTTGGACCAAAACCCACGTTTTAAGTTCAGATTCTTGAAGTTTGCTGATTTTTCTTGACTTTAAACATTTTCAGCTGCTGGAGCATTTGTTGGTGTAGATAGGCCGAGTTTCCTTTTGTTCTGTGATGTCCATGTGTGGATAAAGTAGATAATCCCTCTTTCTGGCTCAAATGTTGCTGCCAGGTATAAGTGAAGACTTCCAGCTGCTGTTCACATTTTGTTTTCAGGCAACCTTTTGAGTTTCTCCATAGCAGATATAAAAATAGTTTTTAAGAGGGGGCACCACTTGTTCTACTCTAAAACCAAAGGTGTGATTTTGTTTGCCATCCCTTGTGTTGTAAATTTGGCATAAAAGAAGAGAGTAATTTATATATATTGTTGATACCCCACCTAGTTCCAGAAATGATTTAATTTGGCCTTGGTAGGTGTCTCCTCATGATCATTTTTGTGTGTGTATGTGATGATAATTCTGCTGCTTGGAGAGTTTCGAATCGCAAGACTCACCATAGGATTATTGGGTTGATGAACGCTGGGTTTGTTTTCTTCTTTGGCTTCTCTGTCCAGAAGAATGTCTTTTTTTAGGAAGGCCTGACATTGCTACGCTGAAATGTACCATGTCACTTCTATGTGTCTGCTTTTCCCAAGAAATTTTCTTTAGAGGGTGCTGTAGAAGAACCCTTTTGTCTGAGAGTGTATGTTGTAAACTCCGTTTTGATCTCTTTTGAGAATAAAGCTCATTTTATGGATTGGTATAGTTCAAGTGATCTCTTTTACCTTTTCTTTGAGATTCAGTATACTTAAAATGTAGGAGCCAAGACAAACATGTAGTCAGAATGAATTATAACAGTTTCCATTCAACATGTGGTCCCCACAGGTGTAAGACTGTCACCCAAAGAGAGAGAATGCAGTATCAGATTATGAGCTCCCACGTTTTTGAGATTGATTCTGTGGAGATGGTAGCTAGTGTGTGGCCGCTGTATGGGTAAACGATGTAATATCACAAACCAAACTTTTCTGAAAACAACCTCCCCATCTTTCACATTTACGTGTAGGAACCATAGTGACCAGTGAGGATTGCTTCATTGCTTTGTAGTAGAAACCAACATAGTAAGTAGGAAAATCTCTGGCTGTCCTAATAACCAAACTGCGGATAGGCCAGCTTCTCACTCCACTGGAGCACATTGCTGAAGACTGGGCCTGTCAATGGAGTTTAGCGTTGCTGTTCCATCCTGCCTTTCAATTGGGAAGATGTATCTGCTGTGTGAAGTTCTGAAAAGTACTTCTGTGAGTCCCAGTAACTCCTGACTATTGACCTTTGGGTTTAGGTATAAGGTAAGTCTCAGAGAATTGACGAGAACGTAGGAACTGGTTCTAGCCAATGCACTGAGACTAAAATGATTGTATTGTTTGTCAGGTCTTACCAGAAAGTACAGTGTGACAGAGAGATCCTAAAACTGTAAAAGTGAATAGCCTACAGCAGTTAACCGTATTTACTTTGGAAGCAGGTTATAAACCCAAATCTCTGTGCTGGGAAAATGAGTGAGTTTCTTTTCTCCTTTCCCCAGGTGAAAGCTGCTATTGAGAACTGCTCTCTGGTGTTGCTAGGACAAACCTGTATGACCTTCTTTATGTAAATAATTAACAGGGAAATACTTTCATTTATGTTAAAGCCATATATGAAAGGGGTTTCCGTGCTGGTTCTGAAGCCTCTGGCCCTGTGTGGGAGGAAACCAACATTGAAAAAATTTGAGCATCCAAATGGTCAGATGGAACCCTGGAAGGTCCTCTTCAGAGTAAAACCCATGTGAAGGTTACTCTGGGGTGACTTTATCATTACATGAGGAGAGGATTTTTCTTCTTGCTGGTGTGCGGAGTGGTGGAGGTTAAAGGTTAGAACTATGCATGGAACCAAAAAGCACCTGAAACGTGTAGGGAACCAGCAACATTTAGAGGCTTCTGACCCAAAAGTACCAGGCCTGGAGGTAGCCAATATGAGATATACACATAATAAATTCAATGATACTACAAGTGTAGGATAGCGAGCAAAGGACTTGCCCACAGTCATTAAATGCTCCTCCTTTGCAATTAATAATCTTTGTCATATTCTTAGTATTGAGGGGGAAGGGATGCTCTGATTTGGGAATTCTCGATAAAGTCTTCAGTGAGACACAAGATGGTGACCATCCAGCTTGCCCAGGACATGGTCCTCCTTTGGGGCTGAGAGAATTTGGTGTTGCTTTCCAGGAATCATGGCTGGTGCTGAACTGCCCCTGCCTCTGGTCTCCCACTGTTACTCCTCAGCTGATGAGCCAGCCCTCGGAAAGCACAGCATTCATGCTTTAGTTTCTTTGCTTTTTATTTTTAGCGTTTTATTTGCCCTGGGGTCACTTCGAAGCTTTGGCTTTTCAGGGATTTTCCTGGGGGTACAGCCCCACAGTTTAGAAAACCTGTCCAAGGCCTGAGCTCATAACAAGAGTAAAACCCTTTTCCCCTTGTCATCACTGCTTCCTCCTCAACTGACTAATTAGCCAGCTGCTGCAGGTCTCATTACACTTCATTAATCCTGAGCATTGATCTGTAGGAACTGCCTCAAGATAAAAAGAGGAAACTCAGCTAAACATTTTTGTTGCTGCTGCTAATTATCCCAAACTATACTTTTTATTTTTTTTGGAGGAAGATTAGCCCTGAGCTAACACCTACTGCCAATCTTCCTTTTTTTGCTGAGGAAGGCTGGCCCTGAGCTGACATCCGTGCCTGTCTTCCTCTACTTTATGTATGGGACGCCTACCACAGCTTGGCTTGCCAAGAGGTGCCATGTCTGCATCTGGGATCCTAACTGGCAAACCCCGGGCCGCTGAAGGGGAACATGCGAACTTAACTGCTGCACCACCGGGCCAGACCCCAAACTGTGCTTTCTATTAATTAATTGCTCTACTTACTTCCAAATCTGAACGAGGAGCTTTCCTCATGCCAGACGCCAGGTGTTCCACTCCTCCCTGCTGCAGATGTGCCCTCTGTGGTTTGGTGTGTGGGGTACCTGTAATTATCAGGGCCAAGAATAGGGTGGCCCTGGAAACCCAGTAAAGGAAAAACACACCTGGAGGTCTGCTTGGCTATAACCTCCACTTGTTCAAAGCCTTCAATTGATACTGATGCTTTTTTCAAACAGGTGCAATTTTAAATTATCTCATCTGTTTGTTAAAGTATAGGATGGCAAAATAATTAACAAAGCTAGGGGTTTTTTTGTTTTTTGTTTTTTTTTTGAGGAAGATTAGCCCTGAGCTAACATCCATGTCCATCTTCCTCTATTTTATGTGGGACGCCTGCCACAGCATGGCTTGACAAAGCAGTGCATGGGTCCGTACCCAGGATCTGAACCGACGAACCCCGGGCCACCAAAGCGGAACGTGCGAACTTAACCTGCGAACTTAACCTCTGCGCCCCTGGGCCGGCCCCCAAAGCTGGTTTTCTTGATTCACTAGTTCCAGAGTCTAAAAAAGAATTTTAATGGAGTTTGGAATGGGAAAGAGTAATGGATGTTTCTATGCTGTGGCTAAAGGTGACGTTTGAAAAGGAAAGCGTCGATCTTGGGTTTGGGTTGCTGGTAACTGAGAGGAAGGACTCTGACGGTGCAGGGTGAGTTACACTCCTCCCAGGTGGGAGGCAGCAGGGAGGAGCACCTCCCTGGATGGGACTTGAGGAGAGGTCCTGAATTGAAAGAACACTTGAAAATATGGAGGATTCTTTCTGATGAGGGCTTCTGCTATTATTGAATTATAAGTAAAACTCCCGGTGTAGGAATTATCAGGAATTAAGGTTTCAGGATACCTTAAGAGATTTGGTTCCATGCTGAAACTTACTCAGCATTCAGACTTGAACCCCCATTTCATCTCACTTGCAGCCTGAGGTCTCTGCTAGTGTAGAATTCTGTTTAGAAGAGTGGGGACTGCGGAGGCAGACCTTGGTTCAAAGTCCTGGGACTGTGCTTGCTTTGTGACTGTGGGGAAGCTACTGAACCTTTCTGAGCCTTACTTTGTTCTTATGCAAAATATATTTGATGATAAGAGTACCTACTTCACATGGTGGTTGTGAGAATGAGTTTTAGTGAAGTGCCTAGAAGAGTGCCTGGGCCTTACAGTAATTGCTCCGTAAACTCTTGAGTGTGGAGGTGGGTATGAGAGATGATTGAATTCCCACATCATCCAGGATCGTATCCATGGAGCTTCCCACTGCTGTAGCTGAAGCACTGGTAGATCAACCCCATTGGGCTCTGATTTTTTTTTTTTTTTAAGATTTTATTTTTCCTTTTTCTCCCCAAAACCCTCCAGTACATAGTTGTATATTTTTAGTTGTAGGTCCTTCCAGTTATGGCATGTGGGACACCACCTCAGCGTGGCTTGATGAGAGGTGCCATGTCCGCGCCCAGGATCCGAACCAGTGAAACCATGGGCTGCTGCAGGGGAGCGCTGGAACTTAACCACTGGGCCACGGGGCCGGCCCCTGGGCTCTGATCTTGTCCCTGTGACTGATTGGTGATGTCACTGGGACTCAAACCTTAACTATGAAGCTTTGACCCCTTGACTCACCTCTGGTGAGTTGGTCCCACAGTGTCTTTTGCCACCTGTTACATGGAGTATGTTAACCGTCAATGAGGCTGGTGTGTCGTTAAACTGTAAACAACTCCAGCATCTATCTGTATTTCCCATTGCTTAGTACAGCAATTTACAAACACTTTGTAAACATGGAATTTGTTTTTCCTGTAGAGGAAATCTGAGGTGGAACCCCAGTAAATAAAGGGTCTAAAATGGGAGCTTTGCTGACCAGAGCACAGGTGAGAAGGTACTTGGAGCCCGACCTCTGGGAACCTGGTTTGAAAACTACTCCTCTAGCATCCCGTAGACCTCAGTGTTTCTTCAGTGAATGTCACTTCTTTTGGTGTTGATATCCTCAGTCCCTGCCCATTAAAAGGAAGTATTAATATTTGTTTGCCTTATTTTGTTTATAAATTTTATGTAATATGAAATACTGATTTAGTGTTCTCCAGAAGAAGGTCATGCAAGTTCAGGCTGGCGTTTTACTTTAGAATACTCATTGAAGACAGCCTTTCACATGAGACCTTTTGTGGTGCCCAGAAGTTTTTCCTGCAGTTAGTGCCCTTTCTATTCCTACCCATCAATCTCAGACCCACCCGTTGGTGAGCCTCAGTTCTCTTATCAAATAAAAATGAATTGTGTGTTTTCCCCTCAAATGGAAATGCCCGTTACATATTTCAAAAATGGTATATGCTCATTAAAAGAAAAAAAAGCCCACAAACAGTACAGAAATACAGAAGTGGAACTGCCTCCTGTCTCTGGTTTTACTTCTTGAGATAATTACAGTTAATAGTTTGGAAAGTGTCCTTTGATACCTTTTTATGTAGTTACTTACACTTAAATATATGTATAGTCATAGGATCATACTAAGTATACGCAGTGTTCTGTGAATGACTTCATTTGTGGCCACCTTCCTAAGCCTATATACTGCAGATTTCCCTTACTCTTTTTAATGCATACATGCTATGCATCTTCTGTATAGATGCATCATATTTTAATTAATCAACCTGTTAGTGTATATTTAGTTGTTTCTGGTCTTTTCCTGTTCTGTTGTTGTTGCTGTCTGTTTTTGGTGAGGAAGATGGGCCCTGAGCTAACATCTGTTGCCAATCCCTGCCCCCACCCCCACCCCTACTACTTAGTTGTATATCCTAGGTATAAGTCATTCTAGTTCTTCTATATGGAATGCCTCCACAGCATGGCTTGATGAGCAGTGTGTAGGTCCGTGCCCAGGATCTGAACTGGCGAACCCCAGGCCACCGAAGCAGAGTGTTTGAACCCAACCACTTAGACACTGGGCCAGCCCCCTGTTAGTCTCTGATTTTTACAATTATTTTAAAAATTGGCGGTCTTCATCCCATACAACTGTTTGTGCTTGTGCAGGTATTTCTAGAAAGTAAATGTCCACGGGTGTGATTAGTAAATGGAGGTAACACATATTTAAAATTTTGATATTATCCACTTAACCCTCCCACCAACCACGAGTGTGCACATTTCTCCATATCTTCAGTAAGTGTGAAAGGATTTGTTTTTCAAGTCCAAGAAATAGAGTTTGGTTTATTTTCACCTAGTCCTGAAAGTGGACCTTCTGCCATATGCCACCCCAGCAGAACTTCTGTGGGCCTCCAGCCCCTCCCACCCAGTTCCAAGATTATCATCTTTGTAGAAGCTGTGGAGGAGAAACACCCGAGGTCTTCACTAAGCAATGAAACATCCCTGAAGAACACATCAGCTATAGCAGTAGGCTTCCCAGGCCATATCTACGTAACTAGCAGTAATACTCCTCCTGTGACAGGGTTGGTTGGTTTACTTTCCCCAACAAACTGGCAAAACTAAAACAGCCAGGTCCGCACACCTGTTGTAAGCAGCTGACTGTGGAGTGTGAGACAGGGCTGACTTTGTGGAGTGCAAGGTAAAGCCTTGCTTGTAGGACTGGGAGGGAAATAGGGTGGAGTGGGGGGCCTGCAAGTGGGTGTGAACTCTGGGACAGTTATAAAGATTTGCATTCTGTTTTGTGGGAAGAGATTTGCGTTTAAGTTAAGCAACACTGCCACAAGTTTAACTTTCCAAAACAAATACAACAGAAAAACTGATCTCCCTACTTATAACCCCCCTTTTGTTGCTTTCTTTTTTCACTTGAAACAAGTTAAATTAAGGTAGATGACCAGTTGTAAGTTAAGAAGGTTCAGAATGATCCAGGTCACACCTTGTGCATTGTCTTCTATAAAACTGTGCTTAAAGTTTTGATTAGTGTTCCTATTAATGAAAAATAGATTTTGATTAAGAAAAAAGCAAACTGGTGTAAACATTAACTGTCCTACCCACCTTTGATTAGTGTGAGGGATCCTTTGGGGCAACCCACATGTCAGTTAGGTCATCTCAGGGGTTGAATCTGGGGTCATTTCCTCCTCCAATTTTCCTGTCCTCCTTTATTGAAACAAGGCAGTGTACACTGTGTGCTTACAGGATCTACCCACCAAAACTCTGTACTATTTGGCTTTGAAAGAAATCTTGTGTAACCATTTATCGTATGGGTGAGGTTGAGGAAAGCCACAAAGGAAGTGAGCAGAATTGTTTTTCAGTGACAGCTTTCTCTTTTTCACTTTAAGGTATCTTAAAAATAGCTATAAATGGTAGTGGGATATAGCTGTCTGTTATCTAGTGTTGTGAATTCTCGAGGAATTGAAAATGGCTTGTTAACTTTTTGAGAGAACTCTTAATGCTGTTAGGTGCCCTTCCTAGTGTCTTCATACTAGTTACTCAGTAAATGGTTGCTCATTGGTTGATACATTAATCCAAGATGGAAAAAATGACAGGAGGCCTTTATGGCTGAATGTCAGGTACTGGTGTGTTTAACATTTACAGTTCTACATGAAATACTTTTTCATGCAGTGAAATAGTTGGCTGAGTTAAATACATACTCAAGGATTAGGTCAGAGCTTATTCAGTAAATTACTTCGTGAATGAAGAATACTCAGTGAGAAGTGAAATTTTGGTTTAATGTACTGGGATGTCACTTAGAAAATAGTGCTAAGCTCTAGAGTTCTTTAGTTCAGTCCAGGGAACAGCCCATCTTTATAACATTATGCATTTTGTTTTTGAATCTTGTCACAACCAGTAGTTATTTCTGAAATCCACAAGTAGTTTGACGCCTTTCCCCTCCCCTGCAAACACACATGCAGGCTTGGGCTTACTGACATATACAGCTGTAATTTTGGACTTTTGCGTTGACATTGAGACAGTCTTATTTATCATTCTGTCATTTCAACCCTGATAGTTTCTACACTGGCTCCTGGTCACTGGCCAAAAGGGATTTAGGTGACTAATTTGTAATGTTCTTTAGGACAGAAGCCAGTTTTTAAATTCTTCTGTTTGCATTCATTTTTTAAAAAATATAATTTCTCTTATTAAGTGGAACCTTATCCTAATTCTGTAGTTCCACGTGATAACTCAGCATCACTGTGGCTTTCTTTGTTACAAAATAGTAATCCTTTGCAGATTAAATTTACACATATAATCTTATTTGGAGGACTTCTGTGATGTCTTAGATTGTCTTTGATGGACACTACCACAATCAATTCATTCAGGTAATGATTGTTAAACTCTCTACTATCCATGAAAAGCAGACAGCTTCTGGTGATCTTTAGCTCTTTTTGACTGCCTCCTCTTCCTTGTCTGTTTGTCTCTGGTTTAAAAAAAGAGTTCCCCAATCTTAGCTTTTTGGAACTCAAATGAATTACAGTTAACTTGGACATCCTCGTTGTGCTGGAGAGCTGTCAGAAACTGTCCCGAGTGGCTGGAATTGATGCAGTTGTCTTGATGGCAGCGTCAGCTCTGAAAACATTGAGGTAGAGTGATATTGTCTTCTTGTATCTTGAGTATCTGACAGTAATATGACACTAGTGTGTGAAAGAGAGTTCTGTTTTCCTCTCTGCGCTGTTGATCCTAGGAATTTTAGAAAACTGGAAAAGTTAGAACATCATAAGCCAGGCCTAGGGTGCACACTATTTGATTTTTAATATACTGGCTTAGACCAGCTACATGGTGCACAGAGCAGTATGGCTACCTTTTTTGTGCATTGCATGAAAAATATAGTAAATTTAAATTCTCCCTCTCCTTATCCACTTAATCTCAAGGCTGCTATAATAAAATCTGCCTTTAGCCCTTGAAAATGAAGTGTAAGATTTTATCTTTACCAGTGAATTTGTGTGCCACAAGATCTACTGGCTTAAAATATAATATTTACTGCTTCCTTAGTTGGTAAGAAAAAGTAATTTCATACAGACAACTCCCCCACCCCCAGCATATTGCAGTTAAATTACTGGCATGAAATCTTATCTCTAGTGTACCTATTATGGTTGTTGCCCTTTGAAAACTCTCTCCTAGTTGGTCTGATTAATGTTAGCTTTCTGCCATATAAGTTTAATAATTAAGGATGTAGTGTCTGTTTAGTTCCATCTTTTGAGGATATTACAAGTTACCCTCAGTCCACCTTGGACTTAATATTTTTTAGTTGCCTTCCAAGGAGGATTAGGAGAGAGGAGCTGATGGCGAGTGAAGAGCCCCTTGAGAGTCGAGAACCGGAAGCTTGCATGGAGATGGGTTGGAAAGTTGGGAAATCTGGCCTCAAGCTGCCAGGCTCCTGCTCATCCTTTGAACATGAAGGAGCAGCCTTGAGTTTCAGCCTGTGGTGCACGGGCTTTCCCTCCTGACAGCTGGGGTAGCACACTGTTAACTCTGTCGTGTCAAGGCACCCAGAGGAATACCCCTCAGCTGGGGAGGGGAGAGGGCCCTGAGTTCATCCCCTGACTGAACTGACACCTGGGTAGAGACCTAGTAATATAACTTTAAGGAAACAATAAATGTGGCTACTACAGATCAATCTGGCTGCATGTTTAATAGTGACATTTAAAATGGTCCCCACTGTGGTGGCTTGTTCATAGCAAGCACTCAGTGCATATTTGCTAAGATGATTTTGATTTGAAAACACAAGCTAACAAGTGGGGTGTGGGACCAATGACATTATAAAGATGTTTTAAACTAGGAATTGACAAACCTTTTTTTGTAGTGGGCCAGATAGTAACTATCTTAGGCTTTGCTGGCCACATAGGGTCTCTTTTTATCCTCCTCTGGTGCCTCCTCTGGCGCTGACTCCCAACCCTCTAAAATGAAAAACCATTCTAGCTCCCACGCTGTACAGAAACAGGCTACGGGCTGAAGTTTGCTGATGTCTATTTTAAATTGATCTTTTCACTTATGGAGGAACTGCCCTGTGATGGATGGCTGTGATGTTTTTCCTGTTGTTTTGGGGAGGTAATATCTTATTTTCCTCAGGCAGCGTGGGATGGTGGTGTGAATGGGAGGTTTGGCATTCTTCAGGGCTCAGATAGGTGAGTATTCTAATCCTGGATGTGCCTTTGCTAGCCATATGCCCTCAGGCAAATCACCAAACCCTCTCTGTGCCTCATCTGTTTAGAACTAACAGCTTGTGGTAAACAAGGTAAAGTTAGTGAAGATCCTAGCAGGGCATCCACCAGTGCATGGAAGCAGAGTAGAGCTTACTTTATCCTCCATCCTGCTGATTCTCCCTGGCTGCAGTTTCAGGCTCTTTCCTGCTGGACTGTCCCATGGAGATGGAGAGTAGCAGATGAGCAAGCTCATGATATGGCTTCCTGTGTATATGAGGGCAGTTTTGAAGTGTGACACCCATTTTCAGGCAAGTTTAGTGAACCATTTCTGAAGATTTCTTCATGAGGTCTTTTTTTGTATTTTTTTATAAGGCACTTACTTTTTCCTCCTGGTTTTGGTGTTTTGCACTATTTAATTCACCCTAGTTCTCACCTTAGTCTCTTCTTAGAAGACTTAGCGGTGTTACTCTGCCCATGTGCTTTCAGAGTTCACCCCCATCATAACCTCAGCCTCCTCCACAGTCTTGGCTTTTTGTGGATTGTGACTTTAAGGGCCTTACCTTGAAGTGATAACCATGACAGGCAGGCAGGACCCCTGGAAATTGGCCTGGTTTCTCACTTCGTTTTTGTAGGTCTCCTCTGAGAGGGTCCCTCTGCAGCGCCCTGGTTTCTGTGTTGGCAAAATTGGGCCTGGGCTACTCAGAAGAAGGACCCTCTGTAAGCTGCAAGCAGGGCCTGCTCCACTGACATAAATCGTAGGTGCAAGGTTACATAGAGTTCATAGTTGTTTTATAGTCTGCATATCAGACTGTTAAGTATTAGAGAATTGCATATTTGCTACACATGCCTTTAGAACAGATGTGTACATGTGTTTTGTCGGTAAAGTGGGTTAAACTGTTAGGAAAAATATTTTAACTCAAGTTCTATTTATATACACATCAGCAAACATAAATTAAAGGCCCCCAGACTAATCCGTCACAGGGAGGCCTTCAGTCAAAAGATTAGTTTCCTTCCTTTTGCTGCCTCAAGATAACAGTTTGATTCTCCTTTATCAATACAGCCGGTTGCCTGTTTCCGGTTTCCTGCTCTCTGTATTTTGTAAGTTGCTCGTGGGAAATGATTTATTTATTTTTTTCAAGCTAAAAACGTATGGAGACTCCACCCTACTGTATTCTTTTGTTTTGAATTAGGATTCCTTTTTTTTTTTTTAACAACTCAAGAATTTAATGGATAAATTGTTAAAATTAGTGTAAATTAAGTCTTGTGACTGTTGGCCTGTTTGGGTCCTGTTAAAGGAATGTTATAAGTATACCTGTATATATTTTGCAGCTTCGTTTTATTGGACAAGTATGTGGTGGCAGCTGCCCCAAAATAAAGGAAAATAAAAGCAAAATTTTGTCAAACTTTTTAGGTTAGCTTTGGACCCCTTTTAATCTGAAAGACAGGACCACAAAATTGCATATTTATCATTTATCAGATCTTGAGGAATAGTCGCAAGAAGCAGTTCAGTTGTGAAAGATTTTTAGTGACATACGATGATAACATTTAACTACTTAGGGACTGTCTAGAATTTTTTTCCTCCGTTTTGGTGGGACCTCCAGCAGCAGCAGGATTTATCGAGAGCCTATTTGTTGGGCGCTGGAGGTTTGCTGATTCATTCAACAAATGTTTATTGTGCACTCACTCTGCCAGCCATATTGTAAGACTCTAAACTTGTAGAATTGGGTCCTTGCCTTGGAGGCGGCTAGTTGGGCTAGTTGAGGAGATAGCATGCGGGATACATAATGAAAAGATAAGAGCACCTCCTATCAAGTGAAGGCCTCTTGGAAGAGCTAATCTTGGCCTGGGTCTTAAAAGAAAGGTAAGAGAAGAAAAAGTACTTTCCAGGTTAGGAGAATGGTGTAAGCAATGGTGGGAAAAGAAATGTGCAAGGTGAGAGTTCAGAACATGGCGAAGAAGAGCTATTGGGTGGGAACACAAAGATGGTGTGTCAGAGAAGATCCCAGAGGAAGCAGGTGCCCTTGGAGGGGCTGCTCGGCACCCTTGAATGCCAGGCTCAGAGATTTGGACCGTCTTATGGATGACTGGGAGCCACTGAAGGTTTTGGTACAGTGTGTAACTTTGAAAAACCACTGTTTGGGGAAGATGACTGTGGCAGTGATGTTTAAGGTGGGTGAGAGTGGGGAAAGCACAAGGCAGGAGATTTCAGTAATTGTTGGAGAGTGGAACCTGAAACCGTCCCAACTGTAGTGAGCTTTTTCTTCCAAACACCCAAAAATACATTGTTGAAATCGTTCTTTATAATATCTTGTTATTTTTCAACTTTCTATTTAGTTTCTCCAACTAGACTTCTAGTTCATTGAAGGCAAGAGACCTTGTCTTAGACAAAGAGTTCTGCATACATTATGCACTTTTTAAATATTGGAGCTTATTAACACTCAACTTCAGATTAGTCCTTATTCAACTAGTTATACAGTATTGTTGATTTAAATAGCCAGTCCTGGGGAAGTGTTCATGTGATGATGCTTCCTCATTTCCTTTTGATTTCTTCTGAGTTCCCATCCTTGCACCTCCTTTCCTGCTGTGAACCCAAGTCTACACGTAACTTAGCTATGTGTCTATACAAAGAAAAATGGCACATGATTGCCAGCTCTGACTTACGGTAGGCCATTATCTTAGCAGAACTGAAGAAGATCCTAATAGAAAATATTCTTGGGTTACACCAGGAGGTTCAGACTATTTGAAAAGTAGAAGAAAGATTTGCTCTCTTCAGCCAGGTATAAATTCAATCTTGGGCAATTAATGATTGGGGTCATTTGTGAGTTCCTGTTTCTGTATTTCTTTTATTTTCCATACAGAGATGTTCCATGCCTTCAGGCCTTCCTTCATCCCTGGCTCCCATCCCTTTCCCTAGCCAGAACTGTGGCATATGGTGAATATGGTTTTGTTTAGCACTATGTGCAAGTAGTGTTGCAGAACGATGCCGTACAATCATTTCCATTAAAAAATGCCCTTCTGTTCATCAAAGTATTTCTTATCCTATAGCTTAACTCATTATTAACAGCGTTCATTTTTCCAGTTACAGCAAATTCTCCAGAGTAAATAAGAATCAAGCCTTACATCCTCCCAATATTGATAATAGTCATTCCCTAAAAAGAAAGGAAAGTCTGTTATGTGCTTCTAGAAGGGGATGATGGAGAAGAAATTCACAGCCCTTTGGTTAAAACTAGGCAAGTATGTTTCTCTGTTCTAAATATCTCATACCCTTTCTGTGAGATGTCTTCTAAAAATTTCAAGTTATTTATCAAAAACAAAAGACTGTGAATCTAGATACTTAGAGGAGAAGATGTAGCCATGCATCTTAATTCCTCTTAACCTGACTGAACAGTGGGAGAGACAGAGCAACACGCAAGGATGCTCAGTGCATGCCAACCCTGCTGCTACTGGTTGGTGACATTGAGCAGCCCTTAACCTCACTGAGCCTTGGGCTTTGCTGGAGATCACTCTTGTGTCCCACCTTCCTGACATAGTTGCTGTGTGGATCTAGTGAGCTTCAAGAAAGTATAAATTGCTGTTCAAATGCACGGTGGTGGTATTGCAGGCATACCATCTTATAAAATTCTGTTTTCAGGAAGGAGCACCATAATAGAATTTCATTTATAATTCACTCCTTCCAGGGATCAGAAGCTGAAGTAGGTGTTGCCACTCACCCAAGGTTGGGTTTCCTTATCTGCTTCTTAGTAGTTCTCATTGACCAGGCGGTTGGCTAATTCATCTCTGAGCCCAAGGAGCTAAAGACTTAGCTGGCTGGGTCTTCACACTTGGAACCACTTCTGGTTCCTAGGTTCTCGGGATTGCAGGGACATTTTGGTAGAATTTGTGGTTCTGGGAAACTTATTTTAAGAGCAGCTTTAGGAGTCCTGCCTGACTTCCACCCCTGCATTGACACACAGACTGTCTCATCAAATTCTCTCCCGTGGAGGGATGCTGGTTCTTTTTTCCCTGTCTTCACTTGAGTCCCCACTTTTCCAATCTCTGGACCACTAGTGCTGCAACTGCCTCAAGTCCCAGCTCATATCGGTAGGTACATGATGATATCTAGGCCACCAAAAGGTGTTAGTGTCCTCAGGTACCATCTTGGGTTCCACTCTGCCCACCACGTTGTGAGTCATTACAAAGATGAGTTGGTGAGAAGTATTTAAACCTGAAGGCCTTTACGTGGCGGAGTGAGGAGACTTATTCTCTGTGGGATCAAAGGTGGAGCAAGCCTTGATGGGCCAAAGAGACAGATCTAGTCTTGATGGAGACACCATCCCAACAATTGGGAATTGCCCAGTAATGGAGCAGACCCTTTCACCAAGTAAGGACTTGGGTTAGGATGGTGAGATTATGGGTGATTCTGTATCTTCTATCACTGAAAATTTTTTTTTTAAATGTTGTGCTAGAGGCATTATTGCATAGTGATTGAGAACCTGGGCTTTGGAGGCAGCCTGCCCGGAGAGTTACGAGAACCTACCTCATGGAGTAGTTATGAGGACTGTAAAGCATGTAGATCAGTACTTGGCACACAGTAAGTCTCAGTGAATGCTGTTATTTTAATAAAAAGAGAAAACAATCCATTTTCTTTCTCTACAACTATTAACAACCTCCTGCCACACACACACACACAGTTTCTCTCCATTCTGGGATTTTTAAATAGCTGGCCTAGGTGCAGTAGAAGGGATTTTTTTGCTTTTGAAAGAAGGTTGGTTCAGATGACTTCTCAAGCCTTGTTCTGCCCTGAGATGATATGATTCTGTGATCTCTGGTAAGTTTCTAAAATGGTTGAATTGAGGAGAGCACAGCTTTGCCTGGGAAAGGGAGAAGGAACTAATTTAATGAGCAGTTACAACAAGCTGGGCACTTTGATGTGCTCTTTACCTCCTTTCATTTAATGCTAGAGCAACCTTTAGGTGAGTCCCTCTAAATAAATATAATGTAGGGAGTCGGGGGGGGGAAAACTCAGCTGAGAGATGCTCACAGGGAGCAGGGCTGTGGAGGTGCTGTTCCGTGGCGGCACCACCTACTGAGTTTTGGGCAAAGCTGGGTGGGAACCTCCCCCAGCATCAAGCTCAGCCCTGTCAACTTGGGAGGAACTGCAGGCATGATTTGGCTTGACTAATAGCAATATAGGCCCTGAAAAGGTAAAAAGTGAACAGAAATGGCTTGGGGGACAGAAGTGGCGGCTGTCACAGGGACCCAGACCGAGCCCTCCCTGTGGTTCTCCAGGCTGCTGCTGTTCCTTCTGCTCCTCTGCCTTACAACAAGGAAGCAGCAAGCCCATGTGGAATGAGTGGGCCTGAGGGCAGGGAATTTCTGCTGCCTTCAGCCAACGTGCAAACCATCAGGATCAAAAAGCCATTGATGAGTGCTCAGAGAATTAATGAATGAATAGCACCCTAACTTGGGTGTCACTCTTTGTGGGTGGAGTCTGAGACACTATGAATGCCAGCTTCAGTTGGTGTGAGTGCAGAATGTCTAAACCAAGGTTTCTCAATCTGGGCATTACTGACATTTGGGGCTAGATAATTCTTTATTATGGGGGCCATCCTATGCCCTGTAGGATGTTTAGTAGGATCCTGGCCTCTATCCACTAGATGCCAGTAACACCTACACCCCAGGTGTGACAATCAGCAGTGTCTCCAGGGGTTGGCCCAGTGGCATAGTGGTTAAGTTTGTGCACTCTGCTTCGGTGGCCCAGGGTTTGTGGGTTCAGATCCTGGGCGTGGACCTACGCACCTCTCGTCAAGCTGTGCTATAGTGGCATCCCACATACAAGGTAGAGGAGGGTTGGCACAGATGTTAGCTCAGGGACCATCTTCCTCAAGCAGAAAGAAGAATATTGGCAACAGATGTTAGCTCAGGGCCAGTCTTCCTCACCACCACCACCAACAACAAAATACTGTCTCCAGACATTGCCAAATGTACCCTGGGAAGCAAAATCGCACCTAGTTGAGAGCCACTGGCCTAAATAACCAAAACAATATGGCGTTTGTAAAGGCTCCCTTTTCACATCACCGGATTTGCCTCATACTTGTAAAACTAGAAGTGGGCTCTCTTTCCTCTGCTGCTTCCACCATCTCCTCACACAGCTCAGGCACAGTGACAGCAGCTTGAGCTGGGAAACACGCCTCTGGACTGTCTTCCATTGTCTGTGCCAGGGGCCTCCTGCTCTTCCTCAGGCAGGAGTCTGGCCTAATCAGCCTGGGCCTTGCCAGATTGGGAGTGCAGGGCTGATGTCATTGTGCCTTCCTAGGAAGGGTGGAACAAAGGACGGAGTCCCCAAGGACGCACAGCCTCATCCTCAGCTTGGCCGCTGGGTAAATTTTTTTCCCTCCCTTTCCCCTCCTTCCCGCCTCAGAAGTGTTTGTTGTTCTCCAAGCACTCCATTGTACGAGGACAGGCTATGCTGGCGGGCTTTGTGTCTCTCTCCTGAGCCCATTTCCTGCCCCTCGTGTGTTATAAGGGTGTTGGTTCTGGTCCAGTCCCTGGGTAGACTCTCCCATGCCTTTTCTAGTGTGGTGTGAGCCTGAGGAACATAGACCCTACTTGAATTTTCTAGCACACTTAAGCTGCCTGAAGCCTGCTCTTGGGCTGTGTGAGGAGAGAAGAGGAGGGGGAGCAGGAGAGAGGGCAAGCAAGCAAGCTCTCCTTTCTTTCCTTTTATTTTTTTGACTTCCTTCCCTTGTTCCTGGAGTTCCTGAGGACCACAGCAGCCCTGGAGAGCCATCCTCACAGATCCTCAGCCTGTTTTATTTCCATCAGTTCTCTCTGCTCTACCCATGACCTCTCTGTTTGCCTCTTCATGGGGAGGAGAGTTGGGGTCGAGCTATAACTCTTCAGGACAGGGTGCCGTGGGAGTGCGTTTACTGTCTTTTGAAGCAAACCCTTGGAATCTCCTCGTAAAGGAATTCAGAACCTGAAAGAAGCCAGGGGTATTTCTGTAATGTGGAATCCACCCAAAGGAGTGACAGTTGGCTGAGGAACACATTTTGTGCTTGTTTATTTAGAAATACTTTAATCCAAGCAGGTTTTCATTTTGATCTTGTTCTCCTGATAGGCTGGGTGTAATAGTGACTTTGAGCCCTAAACCCTTTCTGACAGCCTAGGACATCCATCAAAGGCTTTATTAAAGACATTTCCAGTTCTAATGTAGCACATAAAAGATATTATAATTTAAAATAATTAGTTGACCCTCAATACATCTGAACCAGGAGTTACTTGCCATCTGTGAACTGTACCTAGGAGAAGCTTAATGTGTCGGCGTATTCTGCTCTGGACCTGCTCTTTCGAACAGCCAATCTTAGGCCGAAAAATAGAAGCTCCCTGTGTCGCTGTTGTGAAGTTACCATCCATCAGGATGATTGTGTGATTAATAATACATGGGATCTTTTCTGTGTGACCCATCATGGTGTTACTGGTGCAGCTCCTTTTTCAGTCTGCAGTGTGCCCCTCACTGTCTTTTTCTTGTTCTCCCAATCCTGCCCTTTCTGATCCTTTGTTTTGGGTTGGCTTTTTTGTCCCTGGGGAAAGGCCTTTTTTTTTTTTTTCCTGCTGGCTGCACTGTTCCTGTAGGGACAGGCTGGACTGGGAGGAGCTGCCACTGTAGCAGGTGGCCAGCTGCTTTGGCGGGTGTCCCAGTGGGTGCCCCGGCTGCCTCACCTGGTAAAGGCGGCTCATCTCATGTTGTCTCTGCCTCACTCTCTCCCTTTGGTGGGGTGGATGGAGCCTCAGCAAAGTCTTCCAGACAGACCTTCTCAGGAAGTTCTGGCCAGCCTGGGAGCCCAGTACCCAGGCACTGGGTGTATGGCCCAACGTTGTCACCCAGTGGTGTTGAAATACATAAAAAGTTGTTGGAGTCTGCTCTCTTTTTTGTGGATTCATACATAAACGTCTTGGTGGGTTTGGGCTTGCCCTGGAAGGAATAGGTCTCGGGTCCCTTTGGCACAGATTCATGCTGATGGAACTAGAAGTAGGGTGAGCAACTGACAGAAGGATAGCTCTGTGGAGAACAGTCAGGGAGTACAGGTGGGTGGTCCAGGGCACATTCCATGAATCCCTGTTGAAGGTCTTCAGCAGCCTGCCTTTAGAATATTCTGTAGAGGCAAGAAGATTGGAAGCTTATTTGTATGGGATGTGAAGGGCTAGTTCTGGGCAGATGTGTATAGAGTTTTATGCTTTGAGTTGGGCAGAACTTGATCACTGAAGTTTGAAAAACTGAATACTGACTTGAATGTGCAACTACCACCTTTAGGTTATAAAAACTAACAGTTGCCTTTTCAACAAATGGTTGAAGTTTGGGGACAGTAGTTACCCACTCATCTTATAGAAGGGACAGTGAATCCAGTATCCTAGCACATTTTTGGTGACACCTTGAGCCCAGGCCTTGCTCTCCTAATGCCCGGCCAGATCTCTTTGCACTCTACCATGCATGTTGCCTGCCATTTTCTCTGTTGTTCATAGGGTGTATGACTGAAGAGGTGTAAGGGTCATTGCAGATCAAGGTCACAAGTGAATTTATCTTACCATGCATTGCCTGACCCTTTGTACATGAGGGGAGCAATTTCTTGGTGTCTCTTGGGCTTTTCTACCTCACGCTTTTCTACCTCATGCTTTCTACCTCAAGCATATCCTGTGTGTTTCCCTCACAATTGCCCTTTGGAGGAACAACAGCTGTAACATACATACTAGAAACTTCACCAGTCAAATATTATACTATTGGGCAGGACTGCAGAGGAGCCTGCTGTGGTCTATTGCATCCTGCTGCCTCCTCAGCAGAGGTGGGATAAAATGAAATGAATGACATCAAAGGGTATTCTGCTGGTGGTCTCCTTAGGGGCTCAAATGTTCAAGGATTGTATGATTCCTCTATTCCCAAAGAGTTGACTATGCTTGAAGGCAGCTCAATAGAGGTTTCAGCAGAGTTTAATTTTGCTCTTCTTTCTTTGGCTGGGGTCTCATGACCCTGCTGTCACACACCCGCCACGGCCCTTTCTCTGGTTGGTGGTAAAGCAAGCTCTCCTCTGCCTGCAGATGAACGCGAAGCCGTGCAGAAGAAGACCTTCACCAAGTGGGTCAATTCCCACCTCGCCCGAGTGTCCTGCCGCATCACAGACCTGTACACTGACCTTCGAGATGGACGGATGCTCATCAAACTGCTGGAGGTCCTCTCCGGAGAGAGGCTGGTAAGTGGGAATGTTATTGTCTTGCACTGTAGGTGGGAAAATATTTTAGAAAAATCAAGTGTGGACTTGTCTCCTGTTGAATTCTGCAATTGATGGTTGATATTTTCAAGAAGGAGAATCTTGATAAGTGAGATGAGCACGTTGGGGAAAGCTCCAGTGTAACATTCTGAGTCTGAGTGATGTTCTTGAAGTCTAATGAAGTGGCCTCGTTCTGGTAATTTGCGAGGTTACTACTGTCTTTGGTCAGAATGATCTTGGCCCCTGTCCCCCATTAAACAGGGCACGGTGCTGGAAATTGAAGGGCCAGGCCTGGGTGCTGATTCCAAGATGAATGTGTATACCACGAGATCATGGAATAATTTTAACTTTGTGTCTCACTGATTCTCTGGAAAATCTGAGCTGCCGTTTGAAGGTGGCAAGAATTGAATTCAATGGTCTCTGACGTTTTTGCTTTCCTGCACACTTATTTTGGGGATGGAGGGAGAAACTGGTGTTTATTGTCTCCTTGGAAACTTGGAGCTTCTGATGAATTTGCCGTGCCTTTTTGGGCCGGGGAGTTGTCAGCCTACAGTGAAAATCGTATCCGCATTGTGTTTCCCAGAGCTACCGCGGCTGCCTCTGATGTGAGTTTTGTTTATGAACCTGAAAACAAGGAAGCTTAAAACAGTCACTGTAACTGACCCAACAGGTTTTGTCTCGTCTTGGTTTGAAAATGGACGCTGCGTTCTACCAGAGCACATGTAGTTCCATAGGTGGTGGTGGGGCTGAGCCAAAAGCTGACGCCCAGGGATAGAACCCCACATCTGTAGTGACATCACCAGGAAAATATGATGCTGGTGGTTGGCAGGACTGCCAGAAAGTCTTATTTTTAACTTGATCTCCACCCTGTAACTTGACAGCCGTGGTGGGTCTGTAGGCAGACCGACCCACACACCTCTGACCACAGGCAAGGGGCTGAGGTTGTACCCTGCCCTATTGTTAGCCACAGACAGGATTGCTCCTTTGAGCCTGGGTAAAAATGGAGTCAGTTTTCTCTGTCTCTGTGCCTCCCATCAAGAACAGGAGCCTCTCAAAGATAGTGAAGCTCCATCTCATCTGCAGTTAGTTTTGTTCGTGCTCTTTGTTCCCGGAGCATGCAGGTCTTCTTGCCTCATTTCCTTTGAGAGTTTGTGGGTCAAGCTAGACAAACTATATAAATAAAGGAGGTTCCTGCTCAAGACCATGATGGTGCCATGAGGGCGCTGTGTAGGGTGAGAATGGGGGCACTGGGCCCACATCAGGAGGGTGAGGGCTGGTCATTTGTTTTATGTCAATTTGTGTTTTGAAGTGAGTCTTGTTTGAGAGCCTAGGCTAGAGTTACTGTGATATGCACCTTTAAATGTAATTTTTGTAACCAGACCCCACCCCCCCACCTCTCAACCTTTTTTCCCTCTTAATGTTTAACCTAGTATGATTGTTTATTGATTTTTTTTTTTTTGGAATGTCGTTTTGAAAGTAGCTTAAAAAAATCATTAAAGGTCATGTGGATATAAATTATTTTGAACATTTATTTTTGTGCCATTAGGGTCTAGTCTTCTAGGCTGAAGGGAGTAAGTTAATTCACCTTTGAAAGTCCTACAAAGAAGATTGTGTCTTTGATAATGTCCACATAACAAATGAGGTCAGGCCCATTGCTCTTTATCCTGAACAGGGCAACAAAAATATTAGTAGAGAGAAAAAAGCAACTAACAAAGTATAATTCTTAGTTGTATATCGTACTTCCCACTCTTCTCTTTATTTGCTGTTAGAAGTAAAGTTTTTGTTCGGTAACCCAGAGACCTAGGAGAGCAGGGATGGGGAAGAACATAGGATGGCCGCGTCTCCAACCTCTCAGGCAGTCAGTGTCAGAAACTGTTTGGCAATGACATACCACTTTGTAAAACCTCAAGTGCCTTGACTTCTTTTATTATCCATTCCTCTCAGCCAACCCTGATTATAGGTTGGGCAGTCTGATTAATCTTCTCATTCCAAAAATAAGGATACCATAGATAGAGTGAACTAAAAGTTCTTGTTCGTTTGAACTGGAGATTTTCAGCCTGTTTGGCCCTGTGGTTTGTTTGGTTCATGGAACTTTCTGGAAGGACCACAAACCACTCTCTCCTGTTGGCTGCAGAGGCAGCAGGGACTCAAGTTAGAGACTCTTTCTGAAGGAGACACCTCCTTGGAGGCTTGCTCCAAAGGATCCTGGCATATTCAGATTCCAAAACTAATGAGATGGTTAGAGCTTCCAGGCCTGGGTAAATTAATGTCCACAACTCAGTGTGTATCATCAGATAACATTCAGTCGGCGCTGGGCTTTCTGCACCAGTGATCCAAAACCCTGGGTAACATAAACATTTGCACTCCATCTGGAGCTGTGTCTCAGTCGGCATTTTAGCCCTAGCATTTACCACCAGCTTGGCAGTAAGGTAGTAGATAAATGTTTGAGGGACTAGAGTATCTAAGTTTACTTTATTAATAGATTCTTGGAGCCAGTTCATCCCCCTTTACAGAGGAGGAAATTTGATTTTTACTGAGTGAAATTCAAACAAACATTAGTTTAATGATCCAGAGAATTCCACCTTAACCCCATCCTGCATTTTGGCTCAATAAATTTGAGTTAAATTTGGGCCGGTTTTAGGTAGGCATTTGGGTTATCAAGACACTTGATTCTGATGTACTGGAGAACATTGGAGGGCAGAAATCCCCATCTCTGGTCCTGGCTAGGGCAGGATCCATGTCTGGAAGTGTCCCTTTCTTTGCCTCAGGTATGTCCACTCATGGAGCGATGAGGACGCTCTGAAACTGAGCCAGGAAGCTGTTGCTAATTGGGATTGGGTTGATGACAAAGAAGATCGTTCCTTTCCAGTATCTTACTCTGAAATTACTATGGCCTGGAACCCTTTATAAAGGTCTCGCTTTAAATTTCCCAAGAAAAATATAGACCCACCCTTGGCTTACGCATCAGTTGAGCAGGTAAAAGTGGTGAGCACAGAACCTGTGCTGGTCACTTTGTCATTGGGCCCAGATCCCAGGGCCAGATTAGAACAGGTCTTGAGAGATGAAGGTTTATCCCACAGCATCTCTGACATTTGCAGAGAGTGGGGTCTCTGGCATAAAATCATCAGGCCTGGACTTTGGTGGTGAAGTGGAGCCCACAGGTCATAACCCAGTTTCGAAGCTTGCTTTACCTATCCCTTCCCTTTGTGGGCCTCAGCAGTGAGGAATGGTTGTTAGTAAGATGGCCACTTTTCTGCTTTGCTCCTGCCAGACTGAACCCTTACCTCAGAGCAAGAGAGGACAAGGTTTTCTGAACACTCTGCCCTTGCCATTTCCAATCGAAGGCTACCACTGGTTTTTGCTTGCTGGTTGTTTTCCTGATATTCTGTCTTCTTACTCAATTAATCAGTCTCAAAGAAGAGAGAGCAACAACAAAAATGGAATTTTTTTTGTCACCATTAATTTCAAAACAGGCTGAGCTAGGTGAAGACAGATTTACCATGAGTTTTGTTAAGCCTTAAATCCATGTTGAACTACTCTGAGTTTTACATAAAGCCTTTTTTAGGACTGTACCGACCTGTATTGTTGAAATGGAGTTTTGTGGACTGACCACAGAACCTATCTGTTGTTTGTAATATCATTTGTGTGGGAGAATTTACTTTTATTCTAAACAACCAGCACAGAAGAACGCCCTCCTTAAATTGCAGTCTAGTTGCACAAATGCGAAAAGTGAATTAATAGTAATAGCTACCATATGATAAAGTACCGAATGAATGGCCCCAAAGCCCTAGAGTTCAGAAGAGGAAACAAACCTTCTGGGTGGGGGGTCAAGAAAGCTTAGTTATTGAGTAGGGTTCCAGCTGGACCTAGGAGGGGAGGTTCAGATGTGGATAGCCAGAGAATATCGCGGTTGAGTGTCAGCTGTGAGGAAGAGTGAAGGGAGCATTGTAGGCATCAGGCAGGAACTGGTCTAGGGAAAGCATCCTGGCTAAACTGGAGTTTGTCTCTGGAAGGAGTGATGATGGTAACTTCAGTGTGTATCGCTCTTAGTGTTTACTGTCACACATATTACCTCGTTTATTTCTCACAGTCTCATAAGGTGGACAACTCATGTTTTATAGAAGAAACAGGCAGAGTGGCTGAGGTCTTGCTTAAGGCTGGTATCGCTGGTCTAAGTGGACACCAGCCCACTTTCTGTCTTTTGGTCACTTTCCTTCCCACTGAGCCCTGCTAAAGGAGAAAATGCTCCTTGGGATTGGATCCCAAGCAGTGAGCAGATAGGCAGGAGTTAATGGAACACAGTACATTATTCCCTGATTAATTTTAATTGGGCAAAAATTGTTTATACTCTTCTTAAAGTTCAAAGTTTGATGTGTAGGAAGGCATTTGGCTATATATCATATTAGAGGAGATTTCAGAATTAGTGCTTCCCCTCCTACCCTCTGTATTAAGTAGAGGCATTTATGTGTCTGTGCGTGTGTGTATTGAAAATCTATTTTTGGTTAAAAGACAAAAACATAAGCAAGTGTCCAGGTCACCGGTATACTGAGACCAGGTAGTCCTTTCTCTGTTTCCTCTTCTCCTGAACAAGAGATCAGTAGGCACCTTGGAATTCACCATGCATGCTAGTGAGCCTTCGACCCTCCAACACATGGATTGTGTTTTATAGCTGAAAGTGACTTTAGTGGGCATTAAGTTAGATCCCTTGATTTTTATAGGTGCTGTAACTGAGAGAGTAAGCAGCTGGTAGGGCCATGCAACTGGTGTGTGCCAGATCTAGGCCTACAGTCAGTCTCTCCCAGTTCCCAGGGCTGGTGCTCTGTCCACCGTGCAAACCTTGGAGAGCTGTTGTTTCAGGTGGCTTCAAGGTGACTTTGGACACCGATGGAGGAAATCGGAGGGAGCAGGGTTACCAGCCCCCGGGGACATCCCAAACACCGTATCAGGAATCCTCCCTTATGTCTTTCTCTTCTATTCGAAGAGGCCAGATCAGCTCCAGGAAACAATTGTTTTCTCTTTTTCATATCTAGGCTCTGACAGAAACCCTGCCATTGTGATTATTCCATAGTTCTGCAAATCCTGAGGCCCTGCAGGGTGTAATTGTCCCAAACTCAAGGTTGGGTGGGCACTTGGGGCAGAGTGGTGGACCTGGGCTCCAGCTCCTTCCTTCCTTTCTAAGGGCACTGGGTTCACTCAGGCAAGTTTGCCCAAGGCCACACTGCTTCTCAGAGGCAGGGCTTGAACTAGCCGCTCTAATGAGCAATTAGAATTCTGTCGTCAGATGCTAGGGGTAGTTATTTAGCCCAATAATTCCCACTCCGCCTTTGGAGTCAGAATGAAGATGAGTCTGGAGCGACGCCTGGGATGCAGCTGTACTTGATATGGATTTGGGACTCAAAGGGACAGAAGGGACCTTGGGAAAGGGAAACAGGACAAGTGCCTGCAAAACACAGGAACACGAGCCATGGTGTGAGAAGAGCAGGGAAGCTTGTTAAAATGATTTAAAGGAGGATCAGTAAAAATAGGCACTTCCTCAGAGGAATTGCCTTTCTGCCTGCAGAGCACCCTTGTTTCTGAGTCACACGTGAGTCTGATATTGATCCTTGTCTCCACATTAATGGCGTTTCAAACTGCCCCATCAGAAAGGACACACAGGACAGAAATGCCCGTGTTGCCGTGAGAACGAACCTGTGTCATACTAGGAATTTGACAATAATTAATGGAGGCAAGACAGGGAATGCTCCCTTTTTTGGCAGAATTAGCCACTCTTTGGGTGAGGCTTAAGAAAGTGTTTATTACTGAGAGACACACCCCCTCCCCCTCACTCCATTGTGTTTAGTTTTCTCCATTGTTATCTCTTCTTCCTTTTGGGAAGATGGAAGTTTAGTAATATAAAAATAGCTCTTTAAAAAAATGGAAACTATCAGCCAGATGGGAACTAAGTCTCCTTATTTCCTGCCACTCTTGGTCCTTGGTGTGGCATAAAGCGAATGAGCTTTGGAATCTGGACCCACTGCGTACTAGCCAGCTGCATGGCTTATTTCATCTCTCTAAACCAGTTCTCATCTGGAAAATGACAGTAATAATAATTATTGTTATTCAGTGTTATTGTGAGGATTAAATGTGGTAACAAATAAACCACTGAATAGAGAGCTTAACAGAGTTAGTTGCGCAGTAAATGGCAGCTAAGAATTTTTAGACCTTGGAAGCTGTGCAGTTTGTGTGACCAACGTGTTTCGTTGTATAACTCTGTGAGGTCATTAACATTTCTTTCTTTCTTTCTTTCTTTCTTTCTTTTTTTTGAGGAAGACTAGCCCTGAGCTAACATCTGCCAATCCTCCTCTTTTTGCTGAGGAAGACTGGCCCTGAGCTAACATCCATGCCCATCTTCCTCTACTTTATATGTAGGATGCCTACCACAGCATGGCTTGCCAAGTGGTGCCATGTCCGCAACCGGGATTCGAACCAGTGAACCCCAGGCCGCTGAAGCGGAATGTGGGCACTTAACCACTGCACCACCAGGCCGGCCCCTCATTCACATTTCCTAAAATTAATTTCCTGTAATTATGTCCCCCTAGACTTGCCCAAGTATTGTGCTTACAATGTTGTAGAAGCCCTCTTGGAGGCAAATAGAGCACAAGACTTGGGAGTGGAATAACTGAGTCTCAGTCTTGTCACTCCCCCTCGTGTTGTGCCTCAAGTACATCATCTAACCTCACCGGGTCTTGTTTATTCCTTCCGTTTAAAGTGGGCTCAAATGCCACTGAAGATGAATGAGCTTCAACTAAGATGAAATGTGTGAAAATGTTTTGGAAAACGTAAGGTATAGTGAGGCAGTGAAGCAAATCTCCTAATAACTTGTACTGTGCAGTAGTCAGACTAGTTTGAATTACTAGCTACACAGCAGAAAAATATTATTTAGAATATCTCTGTAAATCATGCTTTTCAGACTTGTTTTCTACTAAGCTTTGGATTGTAGAGTTCTTGCTATGTATAGAAGCTCCAGGTTGTCAAAGTTTGGGTATTTTCCACACCCGTCCCCTCCCTCATCTCATCTCACCTCTCTCCGGACACCAGCCAGCCACATTTTTCTCAACCACGTTTTCTCCTCATTCCAGTTCAGAATTTAATTTAGGGTGTCAGGATGAGAAGAGTAGTAGTATCCTCACTATTTGGGGGCACATTTTCTTCTGGTTTTAAATTTGCCTTTCAACTGGTATATATCAACTTTTCTCACTCTTAGTGGAAGAGTTCTATCTAGAACCTAAACATTTCCCATTGTCTGTAGAGGTGAGTTATTTCTCCACAGTTCAAAGCCCAAGTGGCCTAGGGAGATGGGCGTCCTCTTTTTTGTCTTAAGTAGAATTGTTGGGAGGAAAGTACTTGGGGTGCCCTTTGCTGGTAGAGACACTTTGTGGGTTTGCGGATGCCATAATGATTAGTTTACCATTTCATTTATGTAGTGGCCCTTTGAGATAATTACTGATATTATCCCCATTTTATGGATAAACTGTTGATAAGTAAGACATTGATTTGCTGGAAAGTGGGGAAATTGTAACTCGAATGTAGGCATTTTAACATTGGAATCATTATCTTCTATACCAGGTTGCCTAACAGAAGCATGTTGTGTAGATCTGGTTTTCTCATCTTTGATGTTTTAAAAGATATAAAGGCCAGGAGCAGTAGGAAAGTTAAAAAAATAACAACAGAACACTTAGGGAGAGAAAAGCAGAGCGTCACCATCTCCTCCCCACCAAATCTTGGTTTGATTTTGGGAGAATTGCAAGAAAAAAGAAATGGGACAATCTTCTAAAAGTTTTCCGTTTCCTCTGACTTTTGGAAATTGGTGAAGTTTGCTCTTTAACCATTTAGACATGGGAGGGTTTTATTTCAGTTCCTTCCTTTGTCTCCTGCACTATTAAATCTGATGGACTTGAGTTGCATCTGAGTCTGGAGTGATCCATCCTTAGCTCATCTGGCATGGCCAGTCAGCATCAACATGGGGTCCCTGGGAAGTGGTATTAGTCTTCCCCAACCTGCAGGAGAGTGTTTGGACCCCAATCACAATCCTTCCTCACCCACACTCTTGCACCCCACATTCGTGTAGAAACACAGACACATCCTGCAGAGATTATGTAGAGAGAATAGAGGCTGGGAATGTCTCATGTGTGAGAGATCAAATCTTTCAAGATAAAATCCGGAAGAACAGTGGTTATGCCTGATGGAGCCTGGGAAGATACCAACAGCCCCCAATCTAGTCCTTGTTCGCCTCTTCCTTAGCTCCTTCTAATTCCATCCACACTGTTCCTCTCACCCTCAATTAGGAAACAACCTTTTCTGTCCTCTTGGGGGGCAGATTTGGGAGAAGGTCTGCTCCAGTGGGAGAATGCTTTGTCCTTCTTGCTCTGCAGTTCTCGGCATGAGGACATTTTCTTTGTGATTGAAACAGCACAAGTAGGTGAACCACTGTCTCACTCATCAGGGGCACAATCCTTGAAAAGAGATGAGAGGAAAAGGCCTCTGAACAGCAAAGTGTCAGAAGCCTCTATACCAGAATTCACACACCTTCTTAGAGGCAGTTAACCCCCTTCCCTCAATTTTGAACAAAGTTTTAATCAGGACCTTCATTCAGTCCAGAGCCACCTGGGTTTGAGAAGAACACAGGGCTTCTGGGAATGGTCACTTTGTCAGCTATGAGAACTGAGTCCTGATCTGGAGTAGATCAGGAGAACTGAAAGTGTACATCTGAGAACCAGACGCAGAGTTCTGTGACTTCTTACTCGAGGGGCAGTAGTAGGTGTACCTCCTTTGTCAGGGACACCACTGGTTCTACACGCATCTCTCTATCTGAGGGGAGGAGCAGAATGAGGTGCAGTGAGGTGGCCAACCCGAGGGGGCTGTCTGGTGTACTTTTGAAGGAGAGAGGACCAATGTCGGCCTCAAACCACGTCTATGGACTCAGTCACAGAATTTTATACTGAGCCCACCTGTTAATATTTTATGTCTAACCTCTTACCTCGTTAGATTGTTTGATTTTGATGTAATGTTATTATTTGACATAACATAACAAATCCTAACATTACCTACATGCCTGAAATAAATTAATTGTGAAGTTTCTGAAGAGAAAATGCCTTTAGGAGGTGGAGTGAAGGAACGCTGTCCTAATAGTGTGAAAACCTTGACTTACGTGAGACGTTTCTTTTTCCATTGCTATTATTTGAAAATAGAATCTGCCACTTGTGCTAAGGCCTCTGCTTGTAAGCTTATTTCCTCAGGGTCAAAGCACATTCTTCTGTGTTCGCTAATCCTTTTTGTAGGAGAAGAGAAAGTCAAGAAACAAATAGTATAATCTGATTCTGGACAGACTTTAAATGGCCGCCGATTGCCCAAGTTATCTTCACTTCAGATGTTTTCCATCTAGTAAATAACTGAGGGTCTCAGCTACAGAGGGGAAAGTGGGAAACAGGCGAGACATTACCGGAGGACCAGCTACCACCCTTACTTGGGTGTGCCTAGGTGGCTATCTTTTCCCTGCGCGCCGGCTCACATGGCACCCACCGTGCCCAGCCCCTGCTCAGGCGTTCAGTTCACTATGTGCTGACCTTGTGCTCTGAACTGAACCAGAGGCCACCGAGAATATAGCAGAAGTGTTAAGCATCATCCCTGCTCTCAAGAAGCCACTAGTCTCGTTGGAAGTAATAAGAGCAGTACATAAAACAACAGCAAAAATAAGAGATTATGATTAGTTCCTGAACTCTGTGGTCCAGACCATAAATGTGTTGAGTTTGGGGGAAAGGGGGACCTGTGAGGACTGGAATGGCTGGAAATGTCCCTAGAAGGAAAGGTGTGCCTTGACCTGAGCCGTGAAAGGTGGGTGGGTATGCTGAGATGGCCAAGGAGACTCTGGGGAGGTAGGACGGCTGCCACCAAGTCAGCCTAGCCCACTCCATTCTTCTGGCCAGCAGGGTGTGAACACCCAGTGGTGTCTTCATGAAATGGTGAGGTCATCCTGAAGTGCAGCCTCTGCTAGAGAGGGAATGATGGGAAATAGGGGGAGACGGGTGGGAAGGATGGACCTGGTGGTGGAGAGCATGAGCTTGCGCATGACACACTAGATAATAGAGATCCATTGAAAATTTTGTGTGTGTACATATATTATTTATTTATTTGCCTATCTTTTGATTTTTTTATTTAAAATGTTTACCTTCCAAGGGCCTTTTTTGGATTTTGATATACTGGGTAAAAGTAAGAAATGTTCAGGATACTAAAATTAGACTATTACCATATGTTTTTCCTTTATTCTGAGTAAAATCACACCTTTTTACTCAAATGTGCCCCCATCACCCTCACAAAACCACTGCTTGGTGGTGGGTCCCCTTTTATCATTTTGAGCCAGCCTTAGGAACCGACCCAAACCAGCAGATGGCAAACCTATTTTTATGTTTGAAGTAGTCAGGAAATCCTCAGAGGTGTTTTGGCATGTATCTGCAAAAAATTGTATTGATGGCAGCAGTAGCTCTGAAATTCTTTATGAAAATTGAATTTCTTTTTCTCTAAACTTTCAGCTTCTGTGCTCATTTGTAAATTATGCGGCTTCCGTGATTAAACAGACCTCTAAAGAGTGATCGGTTACCATCTCTTAAGTAAACTTTTCTCAGGTTGTTAGATAAATGCTGTCCTTGGACCGAATGAGCACACAGGTTTTCAAATGTTTTGGTTTGAGTAGGAGAGTGCTGCACAAACGGGCATGTGTAAACTCTCTAGGCAGTAGCTCTGAGCCTGCATCTGCCCTGTTGGATGATCTATTTCCACCTTCTGCTCACTCATTTTTAGCCTAAACCCACCAAGGGACGAATGCGCATCCACTGTCTGGAGAATGTGGACAAGGCCCTTCAGTTCCTGAAAGAGCAGAGAGTCCATCTTGAGAACATGGGGTCACATGACATCGTGGATGGGAACCACCGGCTCACCCTTGGGCTCATCTGGACCATCATCCTGCGCTTCCAGGTAAAGGACTTGGCCTGGGGATTAGGCCTTCCTCCCAGGTATGAGCATCTTTGTGAAACTGGCTTCCTCATTCTGGAGGGAACAGGAAGAAGACCAGGTTGAATGGATCTCAGAGTCAGGTGTGTGGAGTGGTGTATCACATCCAGCTGCCGTGTAGGCACGTGGCAGTGACCGCATCCTCCTGCAGTTTTGCTAGCCCCTGAAAGTCTTGGCTCCCCTGTCAGATGAGGGGGTTTCTGGGCTGCATTCCTGCCCACCACTTAACTGCTACCTACTCTAAATGCCTGGTCTCTGCCGCTCGGCTTTCAGGAACCAAGGTAAAAGGATGTGGTTGATGCTAGTTTACTATCACAAGACCGTCTGAACGTCACCAGATGGTGGCACCTGTTGTAGAATATTTTTAGGAGAAACTGTTTAGTATCATGACACATATTTGGGTTCCATTTTCACCTTCTCCACATTGTCCTTTGGATGTGAAGAAGCAGTTTTTAGAGGGAAAATGCAAAAGCTTTATGCTTGTTTGAGTTGATGATTTTATGGTTTGTTATACTCGAGGGGGGGTTCTACATATAGAAGCACCCTAAGCTGGAAAGAACTCTTAAGGTCATTTTGTCCGGTTCCCTCACTCTGTGAGGAAAGGGAGGCACCTTGCCCAGGATCACACAGCCAGTCATGCTGCAGTGCATGCCTCTGACTCCTTAGGAGAGAGGCTCAGCATTTCATGACTGTGAAGTACCTCCAACCTGCTTACTTTCTCCAGTCACGTGCTTGGTGTTCATGCATTTCAATTAAAATTTGAAAGGCAGGAAACACTTCTTAATATAACATCACATTACTCTGCAAACACATGACCCAACAGTTCCATCTTCTTCGTGGCTGTGTTCTCTGTGCCTTTCCTTCCTGTTCTGCCTTTTTGATAAAGTCTGATTTTTCTGGGTAAGTAAGGATCTCTCCAAAAAGGGGCAAAAACAGAAGTCAAATTATAGCTCTCTGATTTCTTATTAAAACTCTGAAATCAGCCTATAACATCCTTCACCTTCTTGCTTCCCCTGGGATTGGGCTTAAGTTTACAGCATTCTGGGTGGGGGTGTGTGTGTGTGTGTGGGTGGAAACGGGAGGGAGCTAAAACAGAGCCATACCAAGAAACGGCTCCCTGAATGGGGGATTCTCAAGCCTGGTGACCCATCTGACCCCATCTGACTCCTTTGGGAAAGCTTTTTTTACTAATTCAGATTTCCTGGTCCCAGCCCCAGTGATTCAGATTAAGTAAGTGTGAGGAAGGGAACCACTGTTGGAGATGACATCATTAGTAGAGTTAATTACAACAATCAAGGACTTTATTTTGCAAAGAGAACGCTTATGTAGGTTTCTGTCGTTTAGTTCCAGAATGATTTGAAACTGGAGTGAATACCATTCAATCACTAATTATTGCTGTTGGGTCTTAGGCCAGTAGAGGTGAAATTAGCAGTACGCTCTTTGCCTTACCTCAATTTTGTAGAGTAAAAAAAGCTCTATTTCTACTGCTTTGGGCCTGTAGTAATTAGAGCGTGGAAGGGCGTCCTGATTGTGGCCTCTCTTGACAGTGGGTCAATGCCCGTGTCGGTGAGCTGGCACAGACAGTCCTTTCCAGGATTCTCGGCTGGATTGAGTCCTTGACTAATTAGCTTCCTGCCAGCTTGCCTTTTTCTGTACTTGAACCTTAAGTAAATACTGCTATGTACTTTCACCCTTTCCTTTAAGGCAAGAAATGAAGGCTGCTGATGTCACTGTATGGCCTGTAGTGTTGGTGTCTTACATGACCCAGCTTCCTCCAGCAGCTTTATTAATACATCACCCATTCCACAAATGTGTATTGATTCCACATTAGCCAAGGCCTAGCTCACATTCTGCCTCCTGTGTGAGGCTTCCCCATGTATCTACAAGATCTTTCTTTCTCTGCAGCTCCTGGATATACAGCCTTGTCTTATGTTGCCAGAATGTGTGTGTGTGTGTGTGTGTATATGTCCGTGTGTGTCTGTCCCCAGAGCTCCCAGGATGTGGCCTGCCCTGTATGTGTGTAGCAGGTATCCATTAAATACTGATGATGACACAGGTTTTATGCTGCTCTCCCTTTAGAAGAGAGTAAAAGACGGTGTCAGAAACTGGAATGAAAGTCTTCGAGTTTGCCTCATCTACATAGGGAGTTGTCTTCATTTCAGAAGGGTAGACTTTGTTTCTAGAGGAACAAGTCTGGAAACAGATTCCCCTCATGCAGACGCTTAAGAAAACCGACAGAGGTTAATGTGTAATGTTCTACCTGCCTTTTCGGGTGAGTCAGTCAGACCGCATGAATGAGGGTTAGTCTTTCACATTTACTTTCTGCACATGAGCTAATGAGCCTAGTAATAGAATTTGGAGTTTATGCAAACTCAAACTTCACATACTTACCATAGTTAAAAATGGCGACTTTTTTTAGAAGTGTAATTATTTCAACTTCTAGGTGTTTTTCCTAGTTAAAAATTTCTGACTTTTTAATCTTATATATATATATTTTATCCTATTCCTATCTCTTTTTCAAAAAGAATCCTTTGGTGTGTTTCCAGACTAAATGGAAAGACCTTTGACATGAGCCGGGGCAAGGAAGCTTGGAATGGTTTGAGCTGAAAAATGATGGATGACCTCCTAGGCCAACACCATTTACCCCGAACCCCTATCCCACGTTTTATTATTATAGGCAAGAAACCAAAGAAAAAAGGGTATTTAGAGCATTTGTCTAACATCACGTAACTGGTAGGCAGCACCTAATCCAAAGAGCTAACATTTGTGGGTCCTTACTGTGAGCTCAGCACTTCATGTTCTTTGTTCTTTGAAGTACACAGCAGCGCTGTGAGATAGCCGCTGTGATGGTGTCCATTCCTCAGATGGGAAGCTGAGGAATTTGCCTAAGGACTACAGTAGGTGGTGGAGCCTGGATTTGGATTCAGACTCAAGTAGACTGACTTTGGTGCCAATAGACCAGGCTCTGTGTGTAATGTTGAAAGTATGCTGCCTGTGAGTGGCTTATGATTGCAGACTCGCATTCTGTTGGAGTTGCTATAACAGAATGCTAAAACAGCCACAGACTGGGTAACTTATGAACAATAGAAATTTATTTCTCACGGTTCTAGAGGCTGTAAGTCTGAGATCAAGGTGCCAGTATGGTCAGGGTTGCAGATTTCTTGTTGTATCCTCATTTGGTGGAAGGTGCTAGGGATTTCTCTGGAGCCTCTTTTGTAAGGCACTAATCCCATTCATGAGGGTTCCACCCTCATGACCTAATCATCTCCCAAAGGCTCCACCTACTAATGCCATCACCTTTGGGGATTAGGATTTCAACATAAGAATTTGGAGGGGATACAAACATTCAGACCAGAACACAGATCATGGAAGCGCAGCATTTAAGTGCACACTTTCTGAGAGTTTGGGTCAGCTTTCAGGCAGTGGTGCATATGCTGTCCTCATCTATGAAGAACACACCATGGTGTGAATAATGTTTGGTTATGAAAAACTGAACTTCCTGTTTTTCTGGGGTCTAATGAGGTTCAAGATGTAACATGTGAAGCACCGTGCTAGCTTATAGTTGGAAAGATGGGCTATCTTAGGGGTAGACGTGACCCCTAATAAGTGCTGGGAAGTCATACAGGTAACTTGTTTTCACTGCCATCTCATCTCTGTGCAAAGTGGAAAACCTAGTTCATTGGGGTTTCTATGAGGTGAACCCTGGCTTTAGAAAGCACTTTTCATTGATGCTAAGAGTAGATGGTTTGCAGGGCTGGGCTTTGATCTAAAGTTTACTCTTTATGTATATGCAGACATGTTATTCTATGGCTGTTGTTAGGCAGCTGACCCATCTATTTGTCTAATATTTCTTTATAAATCTTAGATCCAAGATATCAGTGTGGAAACTGAAGACAATAAAGAGAAGAAATCTGCCAAGGATGCATTGCTATTGTGGTGCCAGATGAAGACAGCTGGGTGAGTGTGAACTCAAAGAGGATCAGGGGCCACTTCTCCCAGGACTGAGTTCCCCTGTAGTCATCACTTACAAGGTGTTGACAAGTATCTCTTCCGCTGCCTCCACTGAGAAGTTGTGTTAACTCATAAGCAGTTGATAGGCTGACATTTCAGCTAACTCTCACAACGAAGAGATCTGATTTATGTTCTGGACCTGTCATCTCCACAATTGGTTTCTCCCTCTTTATTAATGAAGCTCCAGAGAGCAGTGGATCTTGAATCTTAAAACCCTGAAACCGTATTTAGGAATCACATCCATGATGCTTAAAAAACAGTTGTGGGTTTTCTCCTCCATTTAAGTTTTGCTGCTTTGGGGAGCTTCATGCAGTAAACTCAAGAGTAATCTTGATACATTGTCTGTCTCAGTTTTCCTTCCTTTTATTCTTTCATTGAAATTTTAGTAAAGATATTTTTTAGAGAACTGCATCTTTTTTGTTGCTCGCTGAAATTGTCGCAGCGCATGGGTACTTATGGAGAACCGGTGTTGTACCAGGTTAATTAGAGAGTTACTGTGGGAGCTACCTGGAGGACGGATAGAACAGTAATGGACATGACGAGTCAGTGATAAATATGGGAACCACAAGAGCGCATGGCTCTAATGAGGGGATCAGGTTATGAATGAACCTTTAATCACACACAGATCCAAAGTTGTTAATAATCAATATGGTGTCAGCTTGTTGATTTAGGGGTAAGTGTCAAACACAGAGCAGTTTTTCAGGGAGGTACTTAATTTACAAAACTATATCCAATTTAGTGATATAAGGAGGAAAGAAAGCTGAGTGTCACATGTGGGTACTCCAGGCTGCTTCCTCTCTTAAAGTAATGTTTGAATTCAGATCTCAGTGACTACAGGGTCCTGCTGTTTTTCTTGGTAGTAGAAAGCAGGTGGAGGCAAAGAGACCTCAGTGGTGTCTAGGTTGTGGTTGCTTTTTCCCCACTAGGTTGTGGTGTTTCAAATTTAGGACACACTGCACATCTTTTGTCAGATTGAATTACCAAGAAAGAAAAGCCATGTGGTTGTATATTTTATTTTTATCTTACAGCAAGCTCAAGTTGATGCAATATTTGCTCTGACTTGATTGTCCTTATTGTTATTCACTGCCTCAGTGTTTTACAGAGCTTACAAACTTTTTTTTAAAACACTGCATTTAGCAAAAGAATATACCTTGATTTGGTAATGCTGTTTCTTTTCTCTTGTGCTTTGTCTTTGGCAGGTACCCCAACGTCAACATTCACAATTTCACCACCAGCTGGAGGGACGGCATGGCCTTCAATGCACTGATACACAAACACCGGTAAGTCCTGAGAGATCAGGCTCACAGTTTTGGGATAGAATGTTGACATCCTTCTGTCACAGATCTGGGTGACTCATGATCTCATATCCGTTGCCTTAGATATTGCAGCATGGTGGAACTTCCTGCATTCCACGTGAGGAAAGTGTGAGAGAATATGTAAATTCTCCCAAACAAAACAAACAAGTGCGCCCAGTATCTTCAGTTCTCTGATAAACTTTGAAGTGTTTATTCAAAAATGACATTTCATTGTTTGATGATTAAATGATCATAGAGTTTTACTTCAGTAAGCGGTGATTTTAATGCTTGTGGAGTAATAATCATGTCTCATTGGTCATATGATTTGTTTTCAAGCCATGGTTTTTGTTCTGTCCACCATTGTTCTACATAGGCCTGACCTGATAGATTTTGACAAACTAAAGAAATCCAATGCACACTACAATCTGCAGAATGCATTTAACCTGGCAGAGCAACACCTTGGCCTCACTAAACTGTTGGACCCTGAAGGTAAGGACTTGAGGGATAAAGGGTGGGACCTTTAGCATAGAGGGGTTAATATAAAAGTCTTTTTATTGGGTTATTTTATATATACAGTGTGCTCTGGGAATTGTCAGAGGAAGAGGAGCTTAATTTTGGTGTGGGAATTACTTGAGGATTTGCGCAAAGGATTACATTTGAAAAGGCCTTGAAAAATGAGTATGATTTAAACACGTTCTGAAGGAAAGAGCGTGCTAGGCAGAGGGACTTAATTGTGTCAGCAAAGGTGCAGAACCAGGAATGAGGAAGGCATGGTTGGGGACTAAAGGGTCATTGGGAGTAGTGTTTAGAGTAATAATAGGAAACACCACTGGAAGGGTGGATGGGGGCCCAACAGGTTAAAATTTTTAGAGGTTATTGAGCAGGCAGTGGGGAGTCATTGAAAGTTCCTAGCACCTGTACTCAAGGAAGAGAGACTGGCACAGGGTCTCAGTGACTGCTTGTTGACTGACATTCATCCCAAGGTGGCAAGCATGTGGTGTGGAATGGGTGGAGACTGGGGACAGGGGCCTTGTTAGAAGGCTGTGCAGTGTTTTCTTGTCAGCAAGTAAGATTTCAAACAAGGAACATGCTTCAGGAAAGTGAACGTGTGGCTGGAAGAAGGAATATCCCTCAGAGGCCCTTCTTAGGGCTGGCTGCTTGGAGGCCAGCACCCCATTCTCTACATGGAACTGATCTCTCTCTGCTCTCTGGGTTGCACAGGCCCCCAAAGACTGGCTGCAGGTGACATGGAGCTGACCTGTGTGGGACAGTCCCACAGCTGTAGCTCCCTTGCTTAACAAAATTCTAATTTTAGTCTTCATTTTAGCAGGAGCTATCATAGGCACTTTAATTTTGAGAGGCATTTAAAATATAAGAGGATTTGTTTGTAATGCTGGAGCTTTTTAGATCCTTTCAGCTGTGAGCAGATATTAGAGAGAGAAAACTGTGTGAGTGGAAGTTTAAAGTTCTTATAAATAGGGAACAGGAAGTTTTAACTCCTCAAGGGCAGATAGAGGTCGTGTGGCTGCCAAGCAGGCTCCTTGCTATTTTCCAATACATCAGATTCACTGATAGGTTCACTGCAGGAAGCTGAGATAAAATTATCTTTGTGCTAACCCATTAAATGATTTCTTAATATAAACAGAAAACTGAAATTCCCTGGGCTGTGATAAATCTCCATACTTAACCCCTACCTCACTGTGAGAAGGCATCCTTCTCAGCCTGAGCTGTTTCCGCTTTGATAAAGAACCGTTTTTCTTTTTCTATCACTATGACAAATGTTTTAAATAGCTTGCTCATTAGTTAATCTTTCTAGTCACTACCCAGTATGAAAAGGGGGTTGCTGTTCCTCACATCACAAGACAAGGAGCTAAAAAAGGCAGTGATGTCACTTATCCTGTGGGTTTGATCTTGACTGTTAGTTGTTGTCCAGTGTCCCAGAGAGCATCGGTTAAAATACACTTGTAGACAAGTTAAAAAACAAGAGTTTTTGCCTGCTCACACCTTCCTGGTTATGTCGACATTTTGTGCTTATTAAATGGCATACAAGACCGGCATTTTTTTCTGGCCTCCCTCCAATTCCTTCTCCTTGGGGCACACTTCCGTGGGACTGAACAGATGCAAGAGTTGGCCCCAGGGGCCCTGGAGTGAGAACAGTAGCTCTGGTTCTAACCCTCACTGCCACTGGCTGCCTCAGTGACACTGGGCAGGGAGCTTTCCAGCCCTGTGCCCTAGTGTTCTCATCCTTAAAATAAGAGAAATAATCTGACTCACACAGGGCTGCCAAGAGGATAGAAGGGAAGATACCTGTGTGAATGCATATTGAAAAACAGCCTGATCAATTAAGAGCCTTCCTGTGTGTTCTTTTCTCCATCTATCCCGAGTGGAGTATTTCACTGAATATTGTCAAACCTTGAGGACTTCTTCACTCATTTGTTCCCTCCCTCAGTAAATATTTATTGACCGCCCACTTTGTGCAAGACAAGATACTAGGAATTTGGGAGGTGGAGTGGCACAGGGCTTACCAGGATTCCTACCCTCAGGGACTTGGTCTTGTAAGGCAAATAAAATGTGCATAAATAATTATAGTACCTGGCAGAAAGTGGGCTGTGTGTCAGTATAAACAAAGTCCTTAAGGGAACAAAAGGGAGTGACAAAATTCTAGCTGTAGGGATCAGAACAGCTGTGTTGGAGTGGTAACTTTTCAGCTGGGCCTTGAAGGATTGGAAGAAAGTGATGGAGTGGGGAAGGCCATTTCAGGCAAAGGGAAGTCGTGAGGAAAGAGAAGGACTGTTGGGAATTGTAGGGCGTGTATGGAGAATGGAGAAAAGTCCAGTGTGGTTCAGATAGATAGTGTCTAAGAAGTAATAGGCTATAGAGTTAGAATTGTCTAGAACTGTGCTTGGCAGTTAGAAGAAGCCTGATGAATATTTAGTGGATGGATGGAAAGACGGGAAGGAAAGTTATGACAAACTCTAGAGGACTAAGGGGCTTACACTTTTATTTTTCAGACTGCAGGGCACTTTTCAGTAGTTTTGAACTGGAGAAAGTATGTTCACGACTGTGCTTCTGGAAGATCAACTAGGTGCAGTGTATGAATGACTTGGGCAGTAGGGAGACCAAGTGAGGAACCCATTGCTTCTGGTCTGGTTATGTGACCATGAGAGTCTGAACCATAAGTGACAGTACAGATTCCATAAATAGAATCAGCCAGACTCAGACTTGGCGACTAACTGGACGTGGATAGCAAGGAGATAAAAATGTCAAAAGACTGAATGACTGGAAAAAATTTTGGTGCCGTTGGTACAATTAAGGACCCAGTACACACAAACCCAGTTTGGGGGTGGGAGTAGGCAGGGAGATGAACATGGTCTGTCTGGGTAGTAGCCACATTGCTAAAAATTCCACCCAAATTCTTACTGTGCTCTTCATTTCTCTGTAGTAGTTGTGCATATATTTTGTCTTCTTGGTGGCCAGGGATCCTCTGGAGAAAAGGGTCATGTCTCTTAGAACTTTTATATCCTTATTCCAATAGTAGAAGGTATTCATGAATATTCATATAATAAGTCAGTGAGATCCTCATTAGCCTTATAATTAATGCACTGATGACAGAACTCTCAAGTAGGAAAAATGCAGACACTGGCCTGTTCAGTGTGGAACAGTTGAACAGTTGTTCTGAGTTGTTCCTGCTGCCTGGGTGGCAGCACTGTGAGCAGAGTGCTGAACGACATCTTCTCTGGGTTACAGATATCAGTGTGGACCACCCTGATGAGAAGTCCATTATCACTTACGTGGTGACTTATTACCACTACTTCTCTAAGATGAAGGCCTTGGCTGTTGAAGGGAAACGAATTGGAAAGGTGAGCTCACACCAGTTTTACAGGTTGAGAGACGTAATTAAGTTTCGTGTCTCAATGTACTGCCGCTGAGCACCTTGTTCTCCCATGCACCCATAAATTTAGCCAGTAACAGTTTGTGGTGAACTCTCCAAATGACAGGGAAGTAGGCAGAAGCCTCTTCATCCCAAGGAATTAACAGGAGGTAGGAGTGGTGGCTAAAATATTTAGGAAGGGATTTGAGGGGAATCTCGGACCTGGAAACATCCCTCAACCTTACCAGAAAATTGGGTATTGAAAGTCTGATTGAGTTGGCTGATGTCATGGGCGTGAAATCCTACTTAGCACAGTTGAAAGGCCTCAGTAGTATGCTTTTTAATTCTCATTTGGCTGATGTTCACCTGCCGTATATTTCAGAACACCCACACCAGACAACACTGTCTTCTCAATGCACTGGAATGGAAAATTCATGGTCATTCATGGGACAGGACCAAGCAAAGTAGAGCCCTTTTTGTTTCTCTAGGAATTTTGGAGCTTAGGCAGTAGGAGTCATTAAACCTTTTGCCTGGGGGTTGAGAGGTTACAGAACCAATTGCAGTTGAGTTAAAGCTGTCATTGCTCACAAATAATAGCCATAGTCTGAGTGCCTATTAGGTTCTTCGAGTTTAATATGCTCGTGCCAAAGTAGCATAGAACCATTTCAAAGCCAGTCATAAAATGTGCACGTCCTCAGGTAGGGTTGCAATCAGGTGTTTCTTACATAGTGATACAATTTACGTTTCCATTTTTCTAACTTGTTTACAGGTGCTTGACAATGCTATTGAAACAGAAAAAATGATTGAAAAGTATGAATCACTTGCCTCTGACCTTTTGGAGTGGATTGAACAAACCATCATCATTTTGAACAATCGCAAATTTGCCAATTCACTGGTTGGGGTTCAACAACAGCTTCAGGCATTCAACACTTACCGCACTGTGGAGAAACCACCCAAGTAAGACAGAGTGGAGCGCACGGCTATTGTTATGGGAAGAGAGATCACTGCAGCCCAGACCCCCATTTTCTGACGTGCATGATCCCATCTCTTAATGAATGCCTCTCACCAGTGGTCTGCTCTGCTCCTTTCCACCTGCTCCTGTGTGGCTGAGATTTATTAAAAGTCATGCCCTGAGTGAACCCTCTCCAGGAGATTGTGCCACTGATGCACGTGATACTTGAGGATCCTAAGAAGTGGTGCAGGTCCCCAGTCCCTTATCTTGTGTCTGTGTTTCAGAATTCCCTATTTTTTGGATTTTAAAAGTGTAGAGAGTGTGTAGGTTGTATTATTATAAGACTCCAGGTGAGGCTAAGGCAGTAACCCATAATCAGGCCCCCTAATATATCCAGCAGAACGTATAAATACTCACATTATGTTGGATAAAATCAGACAGTAAATAGTTTCGTATCAGTTCAGATCAGGTTTTGCTGCCCAGAAAAGCTTGATTTTTTTTTGCATCTTTTTAACACTCCTAATTGTTGAATAAGGATTGTGGACCTTATCTCTTACAGTAGTGCAAAAGTCATTCCTCCTTTTTCTGAAACTCAACTCAGTTGTGAGTTCCTTGCTAAGGTCTCTGAAAGCCATTGAAAGTTATATTAGGTAGTCATTGAATAATTCTTGTTGAATGCATTCAGCTGTGCTCTCAGAAGGACGTCAGTCCATCATCCAGGACTTAAGGTCTAAACTTCGAATGAGGTGGTTAATAAAGGGTGGTGTCATGTGCCCCAAATATAAATCTCAGTAACAACAACCAACCAACCACAAAAAAATTCCACAGTTGGGCACATTTTGAGGTCTGTAAAACCCAAAAACTAACCCACTGTGGTTACTCTAACATGCGTTTCACATAAATCAGACCAGAGATAAATGGCTTTTAAAATTGAGTGGCTCAGTGAAATGTTTTTTCTCTCCAGAAGCAAATGAATTTTTCCTCTTGAAGGAGAAAGAATACAATAACTAATGTTTATGGCTGTTTTTTCCTGTGCTTAGATTTACTGAGAAGGGGAACTTGGAAGTGCTGCTTTTCACTATTCAGAGCAAGATGAGGGCCAACAATCAGAAGGTGTACATGCCCCGGGAGGGGAAGCTCATCTCCGATATTAACAAGGTAAAACCGAGCTGTCTGGTCCTGTTTGGGCCCTGGCCCCCTGGAGGCTTCAGGTTCTATCCCTGGGTCTCGATTGCTAAGAGGGCAGGAGACTGAAAGGATCCACCCCTGCCTGCTGAACTGATAAGTGACAGCTGTTGCTCAAGTATTGCAGGGGGTCAAGTGAATACTTGTGGTAGGCTAGTCTGTTGGAGTCTGGGAGGCCAGGGGGGCAGTGGGGAACGGGGAGATGTTAGATTTTTATCAAGCAAGCCTTGGTTCATCCTACTTACCTTGTTACGTCTGTCCAAGGCAGTTGACTCAAACGTCTTTAAATTGCAGAAAGGAGAACTTGAAACCTTATTTCATGTATCTGGAATCTCTAGAGATTGGGGCTTAGGATTTTGGCTCCTTCCATCATCTGGCAAACGATTTCCATTATCATGCCTGTTATGTCTGCAATTATAGAATTTCACAGTGGGCATTATTTCCAAGTAGAAATTTGAAAAATCTAGAACTGTGGTCAGTTGTACACATTTAGATTCGTTTAAGTGGAATTTTTTTTCAATATGAAGATGCATTTCATAGAAATGAATTTAGTGTGGACAATCCGAGGATTTTGAAAGAAATACTCAGATATGTGAATTAAAAATAAGTGGCTTAGGGTAGGGTGAAAGAGATTCATGATATGATTTCCTTCTGAGAAAAAGCATTTATCTTTTTTATATGATCAGAACTGTTGAAGATAATTTGTTTCCTTTCAGTTAAAGTAAGAGATTTATAACTTAGTCATATCGCACCCTGTCTGCACTGTTTTGTTTTCCAAATATAACACAAGATCTTTAGATCTAGAGGGGGAGAGTGTTCCCACGGGGCTCAGCTGAGCGAAAACGTGTTTTTTCTTAAGGCCTAAGAGTCAGGGTGAGAATGAGATTTCCCATTTAAGTTCTGGGGTCTTTTTGAGAAATATTAACTGCTGACTGTAGCCACGGACGGTCCCTTGAACATTGCACAAAACTCTTCTTTTTCACTTCCGTAGGCCTGGGAAAGACTGGAAAAAGCAGAGCACGAGAGAGAACTGGCCCTGCGGAATGAGCTCATAAGACAGGAGAAACTGGAACAGCTCGCCCGCAGATTCGATCGCAAGGCAGCTATGAGAGAGACTTGGCTGAGCGAAAACCAGCGTCTAGTGTCTCAGGTTCTGCTCTAGACATTGTTCTAGAAACTACTCTCGGGGGAATCTAGAATGTAGACTATGCCCCAGGACCATAGGACAGCTGCTTTCCAACATCCAGTGTTCTGAAGTAACTGTCAAGTCATCTTGCCCACTTCCCATGAAGAGGATGTTTATAGTTTCTAATAGACTTTCTCTTCTATTTATCTAACTTCATAGATTTGGAAGTAGTTCAAGCACAGCTTGGTTCACACACAATCACTGGCTCTAAACATTTTCATTTATAAAATTTTTTAAAAGTTCTCTCTTTCCTTCAGTCTTTGACTGAGTAATCCTTTGAGGCAGTTAGACTGGTCATGAAATAAATACAGGTGGCTTTCTTTTCTACTTCTTGGCTTAACATAAATCTGTTACCTGTTCCGGTCTCATAAATCGGGTGCTGGATGTAAGCTGGATGCCTCTGTAAAGTGAGAAGTTGCCGATTTGCTTTGGGGAGGGCATCTGAGCTCAAGCACGGAACTTGAAGGGTCCTAGGGAAGGCAGCACCCAGCAGAGGGGCTCGGCTCAGGGGTTGGTGTTTGGCTTCAGGGCCACCAAAGATTAAGGTGTGCTCATGATTCCAGCTCTGTTCTCTGTTTGTTCCAGTCGGATGGCTTTTTTATTTTGTGTTTCTTTCCATTCCATTTCTCTCTAGGACAACTTTGGATTTGACCTTCCCGCAGTCGAGGCCGCCACGAAAAAGCACGAGGCCATTGAGACAGATATTGCCGCATACGAGGAACGTGTGCAGGCCGTGGTAGCCGTGGCCAGGGAGCTTGAGGCGGAGAACTACCATGACATCAAGCGCATCACTGCGAGGAAAGACAATGTCATCCGGCTCTGGGAATACCTACTGGAACTGCTCAGGGCCCGGAGGCAGCGTCTCGAGATGAACCTGGGGCTGCAGAAGATATTCCAGGAAATGCTCTATATTATGGACTGGATGGACGAAATGAAGGTAAACTTGACTGAAATTTGGCCAGAGCTGATCCAGTGAGGCCTGTCTTTTCTGGGATCGACCCACTAATCCCCCAGCATCAGTTGTGCCCCTTGTCCAACTGCCCACACTGTACAGCCAGAGAAGGACCACGTCACCCATGGGAGATGGTTAGCTTACAAATTAAAAGAGAAATGAAGTACAAAAAAAGTTGTAACGAAGACCAGTTCTGTAGCTAGAGATCTGTGACTGTGATTCAGATCTAATTTAGATATATTCCACCATAAGGAATAAAATTGTGGTTTTCTGTTTTTAAAATTCTTTGGGGTTGAACTAGCTTTCCATCTCTTTGATCCGTGTGTGAGTGGCTCTGGTTTGGGGAGGGAATCCATCCAGGCAGGTGGTATGGGCAGGTGGGAGAGTAGTAAGCAGTGTGGATAGTGGATAGGGTGCAGCTCAGGAACTAGGCAGCCAGAGTTCACATTGTGAGTGCTGGAGCTTCCTGATCTCCTTGAACCTCTTTTCCTTGTCTTTTAAGTGGAGATCATAACCGTCTCCCTCGTGTGGTTATAGCAAGGATTAAATGTGGTAATGTGTGTACAGATCTTAGGGCGGGGCTGGTTGCAAATGGCTGCCAGTGCTGGTTTGTGCTTCCCCTTCCACTGTTGACAACCCTCAGCATAGAGTTCTACACTTTCCCCCACCCAGAAGGAGGCCTGCCACTGTGCCGTGGCCTTGTCCCCATTCTCGTCCTCTGATGCAGGCCATGGAGAGCTCCTCCATGTCAAGCAGTTCCCCGGCTGGAAGGCGTTTAACCTCGTAGCCAGAATAGAACAGGGCAATTTTCAGATAGTACCGTGAAGCCTCCATTATCTCAGCACATTGTGTTCGCAAGCTTGACCTTATGCAAGGGATTTCCTTCCTGGGATGTAAGGCCTCGTCTTTTGCTCACCTCTTAGTGTTCCTGGCAGAGGGGCAAGGTGACCTGATACCATCCGTTTTCCCTCTTATTGTCCCGTATTTACAATGTTCTCAGGTATGGCCTGTCTTGACCTCTTAAAATAGAAACGTTCATAAAATCTAGCAGAGAGATGCTTTTCATTTTGTAAATTATGATGCACATTAAAATTCAGATTGGGCCAGAGACTTCTTTGGAAGGAGTGAAGTTGAAGATTCCATCTGGAGAGGATGTGGGATGAGGCCCCCAAATTGGACTGATGGAAGAAATGAAAGAAAACATTAGTGGGTTCAGACTTACACCAGAGTAGTTGCTCAGGGCCTGCTGAGCGTGACAGCCACCTGACCCTGTTCTCCTTATTTGATTAAAGGTGTGGTTTGTAGCTGGATTGTCTCTGGTTGATTGTGGAAGTATCGTGGAGGCATACCTATAAACTTAGGAAAGCATCCATTTAAAGGGTCAGCAACTTCTAGGAGATTTCTTTAAACTCTGAAATGAAACAACTCTGTTACCTTTGTTAGCTTCTCGACTAGTTATTGCTGTGGCAGTTTCTTCTTGGAGCTGCAGTTTACATTTCATATTGATTCCCAACCTCCTCCTTCCCTCCCTGCCTCCCTCCCTCCCTTTTTTTTCTTTTTTCTTTTTTCTTGTTTTTGGGGGGGAAGATTAGCCCTGAGCTAACATCTGCTGCCAGTCCTCCTCTTTTTGCTGAGGAATACCAGCCCTGAGCTAACATCCGTGCCCATCTTCCTCTACTTTACATGTGGGATGCCTGCCACAGCATGGCGTGACAAGCGGTGCCATGTCCGCACCCGGGATCTGAACCGGCGAACCTTGGGTTGCCGAGAATCGGAATGTGCGCGCTTAACTGCTGAGCAACCAGGCCGGCCCCCCTCCCTTTTTTTTCTATTCTGTACTTTTTAGTGTAGATTTGACTTGCTTATTCCAAGGTAGATCCTTAGTGTGTTATGTCTCTTCTGATTCAGGCTTTCAGGTTTGTTTTGTTCTGCTCTAGTTTGCTCATCATCAGCTTCCCATAAAGATAGGGGGAGGATGGCTGGCTGGGGGAGAGTGCAGCTTGGTTGCTGGCTCTCAGCTTGTCCAAAGATGATGAGACCCTGTGGTCAACGTTGTATTCACTGGTGTCCTTTCTGTTGCCTCTTGTGCACAGGTGCTATTACTGTCTCAAGACTATGGCAAACACTTACTTGGCGTGGAAGACCTGTTACAGAAGCACGCCCTGGTGGAAGCAGACATTGGCATCCAGGCAGAGCGGGTGAGAGGGGTCAATGCCTCTGCCCAGAAGTTTGCAACAGACGGGGAAGGTAAGGATGGACTGTTTCAGATATTACCTCCTAGTCACCAGAGGTCTTTGTATAGAAGTAGTTAAGTTGCGTGTGGCAGTGGGGCTTTCGAAGTTACTGTGCCGTTGTGGGTTTGTCTGCTGCCGTGTCATGCATACGTGACCTGTAGTGGGATGGCTTTCTGAGCATTTTAACCCTGTCTTGCTTTTCTGAAATGAAAAATACTTTTCATTGCCTTTTCCTTAAATAGTCAAGTGCTGCTTGGTTTTGAGTGACTTGATGTTTGGCAGTGAACCTTTGCCAGACCACACTCGATGCCAGCAACCTAGTGTGGCAGCTCAAGCATCTCGTGATTGTACGTATCTTTGTTTAAAGGATGTTTGGAAGGATTTGGTTTTGTTTCTTATATTTTAGAAACAAATGGAACTGTCTTCTTTCTTACGATGTATGTAATTTTTTCATTCATAAGTGACCTAAAAAAAAAAACACTTGGGGCAAAAAAATAAGACTTCTTATTGCCCCTCCCTGCTCTTCCAGTCAAGGTCCTAGAAGGTGCTCCCTTGCCTCATAACATGGCCCTGCACTTAGAATTGAACTGGTAATCTAGTAGTAAGGGCATGGGCTGTAGCTTACTGCCTGCAAATGAGCGAGAACCTATGCTAAACTCTGTCGCACACCCACATTCCCTCCTTGGTGTTAAACAGGTTATAAGCCCTGTGACCCCCAGGTGATCCGAGACCGCGTGGCCCACATGGAGTTCTGTTATCAAGAGCTTTGCCAGCTGGCGGCTGAGCGCCGGGCCCGTCTGGAAGAGTCCCGTCGTCTCTGGAAGTTCTTCTGGGAGATGGCAGAAGAGGAAGGCTGGATACGGGAGAAGGAGAAGATCCTGTCCTCCGACGACTACGGGAAAGACCTCACCAGCGTCATGCGCCTGCTCAGCAAGCACCGGGCTTTCGAGGATGAGATGAGTGGCCGCAGCAGCCACTTTGAGCAGGCCATCAAAGAAGGTGAAGACATGATCACGGAGGAGCACTTCGGGTCGGAGAAGATCCGAGAGAGGATCATTTACATCCGGGAGCAGTGGGCCAACCTGGAGCAGCTCTCGGCCATTCGGAAGAAACGCCTGGAGGAGGCCTCGCTGCTCCACCAGTTCCAGGCAGATGCTGATGACATTGATGCTTGGATGCTGGACATCCTCAAGATCGTCTCCAGCAATGATGTGGGCCACGACGAGTACTCCACACAGTCTCTGGTCAAGAAACACAAGGATGTGGCAGAGGAGATCGCCAACTACAGGCCTACCATTGACACGCTGCATGAGCAAGCCAGCGCCCTCCCCCAGGAGCATGCGGAGTCTCCGGATGTGAGGGGCAGGCTGTCGGGCATTGAGGAGCGGTACAAGGAGGTGGCAGAGCTGACGCGGCTGAGGAAGCAAGCGCTGCAGGATACCCTGGCCCTGTACAAGATGTTCAGTGAGGCTGATGCCTGTGAGCTCTGGATCGATGAGAAGGAGCAGTGGCTCAACAACATGCAGATCCCAGAGAAGTTGGAGGACCTGGAGGTCATCCAGCACAGGTGAGTGGGGGTGCTGCTGGGGATGCCCGCCCACCCTTTATTACCACCTATGACCAAGGACATGACTACCCTGTTAATTGCCTTTTTAGATTTGAGAGCCTAGAACCAGAAATGAACAACCAGGCGTCCCGAGTCGCAGTGGTGAACCAGATTGCACGACAGCTGATGCATAGCGGCCACCCGAGTGAGAAGGAAATCAAAGCCCAACAGGACAAACTCAACACAAGGTGAGTGTGAGCCACTGGTGTCCAGCTTCCTGTGTGCGCGGCCGGGGAGGGTGAGGTTGACCGCTTGCTGAACCTTGCGATCAGGAATTTCCTGCGCAGGGTCACTGGCATTGTGGTGCTGATGTCATGGCATTGGCATCTGCTTTGGGACATACCCTATTATTGCAAGAAGTGTCTTTTGCGGCAACATCATTAAGGACAGCCCAACACCTGCCCCTTCCCACATCAGAAGTTAAGGCCTTGGTGACACCTGTGCATGATGTGGTGGATCATCAAGTTGGCACTTGTGCTGTCCCTTCTAAGATGATTTCTGGAACAGGACTTAGCATGTTTGAGACAAAATTGGCCAACCAAAGTCCTGATTATCAAGGTAGACCTTTGTCCAGGTCTTATCTTTCTGTTGAATAAACATCTTTGAATAGGCTGTGGTGGCAGCGTAGCCTCGGTTCTGAAGGTTACTGTCAAGTTGGTTTTGGAAAATGTTCATTAGGTGCACTTCAGAGTTGAGTAAAATGTGTATGGCAGTCATGAATTAATGACTCTTTAGGGGACAGATGCGTTGTCACTGCTCATGTTGGAGCTCTTTAACTCTTCATGTCAGGCTTTTTCCAGATTATGTTGTGTCCTTGAGCTGTTTCGATGGTATTTGGTGTCTGTATACTAGGTGAGATGATTTTCCAGAAAGTATACAGTCAAAGCAAAGATGGAGAGAAAAAAAATTGCAGCTTTGACCATGACTGTTAGTTTCATTATCCAGCCATGAGCTTTCAGCCTCTCTTTCACACCGCTTTCTCCCCCGCCCCTGTACTCACAGGTGGAGTCAGTTCAGAGAACTGGTCGACAGGAAGAAGGACGCTCTTCTCTCTGCCCTGAGCATACAGAACTACCACCTTGAGTGCAATGAGACCAAATCCTGGATTCGGGAGAAGACCAAGGTTATCGAATCCACCCAGGATCTGGGCAATGACCTGGCTGGCGTCATGGCCCTGCAGCGCAAGCTGACTGGCATGGAACGGGACTTGGTGGCCATTGAGGCAAAACTGAGCGACCTTCAGAAGGAGGCGGAGAAGCTCGAGTCCGAGCACCCGGACCAGGCTCAGGCCATCCTGTCTCGGCTGGCTGAGATCAGTGACGTGTGGGAGGAGATGAAGACCACCCTGAAAAACCGCGAGGCCTCCCTGGGAGAGGCCAGCAAGCTGCAGCAGTTCCTGCGGGACCTGGACGACTTCCAGTCCTGGCTCTCCAGGACCCAGACGGCCATCGCCTCAGAAGACATGCCCAACACCCTGACCGAGGCGGAGAAGCTTCTCACGCAGCACGAGAACATCAAAAACGAGATCGACAACTACGAGGAGGACTACCAGAAGATGAGGGACATGGGCGAGATGGTCACGCAGGGACAGACTGACGCCCAGTACATGTTTCTGCGGCAGCGGCTGCAGGCCTTGGACACTGGATGGAACGAGCTCCACAAAATGTGGGAGAACAGGCAGAATCTCCTCTCCCAGTCCCACGCCTACCAGCAGTTCCTCAGGGACACGAAGCAGGCCGAAGCCTTTCTTAACAACCAGGTAATGTTCATCCTTGCCTTCGTTTCCTTCCTGTCAGAGCAGGCTCTGGCTGCGTATTGAAACATTTTGGCTAGGACTGCTGGTTTAAACCACACATGTGATGTAAATGAAGTAAATGACCTCTGAGGCATTGAAACCCATCACAGTGTAGGGGACAGGAATTGAGGATTTCCACAGGAGCTGTCTTGCCTTGCAAAATGCAGATTTGTTTCAACCACTGTTGAGGACCTCTTCTTCCATAGTGTCTCATTAAATTGGCAGTGTTCTGTGAGGTAGTTGATTCCGTTTAAAAGGTACAATGCGGGTTTTTTTTTTTTTGGTCACTGAATGCTTCTGTCTTCCTTGCTCTAGAAGAGTCAGGGACTTCACGTGATGACACAGGGCAGAGATTAGAGAGGAAAACAGCTGAGGATGGTCGGCAGCATCAGGGTTGTTACTCTTTCTTAAAAGAGAGAGCTTGAAGGATATGTTGCTACTGCCTTCGTGGACCCATGAGAGGACCCTTGTGGCTGGTGCACAAAGCTTTGCTTGCTTTCCTCACTCACTTTGGGGAAAAAATTTAGTGCATTTAACCAGTTAAGGAAATTTAATCACTTATGGTGTTCCACTGGGTTTTTTTCCTACCAACTTTCTGTTTTATCTGACTCAATAGATAATTTCATTTAAGTGTAATGAAGCAAGCATTATGAAGTATATTGCATGGAAATGTAAGACAAAGGAAAGAGTGCTTTCATTATTCTGAAAGTGAGTCATATTTCATGAAGTCTCATCCTGCTGTGATTTTTTTTATTTCTTAAATAAGGAGTATGTTTTGGCCCATACTGAAATGCCCACCACCTTGGAAGGAGCTGAAGCAGCTATTAAAAAACAAGAGGACTTCATGACCACCATGGACGCCAACGAGGAAAAGATCAATGCTGTTGTGGAGACTGGCCGGCGGCTCGTGAGCGATGGGAACATCAACTCAGATCGCATCCAGGAGAAGGTGGACTCTATTGATGACAGGTATGGTGTTCTGAGGTTCCTAAGGGACTCTCAAGCATCTGAATCATTGACCAAAAGTCCTTGGGACTGGATAGAAATTTCCCAGTGGCTGGGATATGTGCACAGAGCAAAATTTAATTATCTATCACAGAAAGTCAACAGCAGTAGCTGCCTAAAAATATGGTTCTTGTTGTCAGACATGTACAAGTGTCCACAAAAGAAAAGAAACCCTGAGAAGCCAGACAAATCCTTAACCAAAGACTTACCAGAGCTGTAATGCTGAGTAGCATTCAGGTATAAGCCATGCCCTTCGAGAGGTGATGCATAGCATGTCACCCAACAACACACAGCATGTCACCCAATGTGACCCTGAGAGCCAGACACTTCCTCAGCCAAGCCCGCATCCCCTTTATCCACACGAGCCTCCTCTGAAGCCTTTCAGGAGGGAGTGGGGAGGGAGGGCAGGGTTTGCTTGTGCTGAATACCTAGCAGGGCCACAAAGGAACATTATCAGGCCTTTTTTAGAAAATTCCCTTGGATGCTGCTGTAATAGGATCTTTTTCATCATGAGGGAAAAGGACCTTTTCGTCTTCTGCCAAGGTATCTCCAAGATTGGATGCTCTTGTTTTATTTTTATTTACTTTTTTATTTGCAGTTCAGAAAGGTTTTTCTTGCTGACTGAAGGCTAGTGTGCTCTGTTTCGCTCAGCTCCAATTCTCACCCTGCCTTGGTTATTGCTGAAGTGGGAGGTCAGGGCAGACCAAGGTTTGCAGGCACCTGCACGGGCTGGTTCTGGGCCAGCCTCTTCCATCCTGGTCTAGCCTATCTGGGTCAGTCACAAGCTTCTGTTCCATCCGATCTTCTCAGGTCCCAGTTTGGGCTGGATTTGAGGGCTCCTTGTGAGACTGATGTCATCGAGAAACAAGCTCTTCCTCAAGGCTTCTTCTCCTGTGACCTTCAAGTGCAGTGAAAGGGAAGAACTTCTTGCTGAGAGCGTTTCCTTATAGACCATATCTGAGAGGATCCCCTGGGACCCTAGGCCAGATTAACTTTTTGTGATATGGGGTGGAAAGGGGAATTACTCTTTCCTCGTAAAGATTGAGCTCCTGGCTTTAACATCTCCAGTCTGTGTTTTGGTCTGATTCAGAGCCTAAACCACATGTTGTCAGGGTGGTACTGTGGAATTGGGTATAACATATGTTAATTATAATTTTGTATCTGTTGCTTTTAACACAGCTACCAAAAAAAAAAAAGTCCCTCTGCCAAACTCTTCTTAAATGAGTATGAGAAACAAGGATTGGACAGTGCATTCTTAGCTTAGAGAAAAAGAATTTCCTTTTTTCCTGATGCTAAATCTCTCATTATTTTGTAAACATGGGAGGCCGTGTTCCTCTGTGTTAGGTGCACAGCTGGTTTCCTGAAGGCGGGCTTGGTCGTTCGGGATATGTGCATTCAGGCAGGCACACAGCTACCTTGCAGCTTCCTTGGTGTGTTTGTATGTCCCCGGTGCTGTAGCTGCGAGGGGTTCTTGGGAGCAGGTGATGTTGTCAAGACCAGAGACTCCTGGATATGAGAGAACATTTTGGCAGCCCTGCGTTATGGCTTAACCTTCTTTTTGCCCTTGACTGAGAGCCTGGGCTTGTGGGGTTCCAAAGCCTCCTTAGGATTTCTGTTTTTAAAAAGAAATGGAAAGGGGATGATTCTGTACTATCCATAAGCATAATAAAGATAGAAAGGGGAGGGGACTTTTCATTGGTCTGCCCTCAGGAGGACTGTGTTTTCTTATTTTCCTCCACTGGTGTTAACTGAATTCTGCTTGCTCTTTAATATCCCCAGAGACCTCAAGATCTGAAACTGACCCCAGAGGATGCTTGTCTGTTAGAAAAATAAACAATCTGTGAGTTCCAGATGGGGTAGGGGCACAAACTAAGTAGACATCTAAACCTTCAGATCTAATCCCCTGTCCAGAAACATTCTGATGCTCTTGTGAAGCTCTTTTCTTAGAATGAAAAGTCATTATAATGTGCTTACGTTCCGGAAATTTTGTCAATTACCACTGAGTTTGTTGAAATGAAAAAGTACCAGAACAAAGACGCTGACTCTTAACAGATGTGGGTGGGGTGCAAGTGGCCTTTTAAGTGCTTGTGACTGAGTGGAAAGGAGCCTGCTGTCCACGCCTGCCCTGGGGAACACGATTGGGTGAACTTCCTGGCTCAAAGGAAAATTCCAGCCATGGTGCAGTCCTTGGAGAACAAGGAACAGTATCCAGCTTCACATGGGGGGGAAAGCTTAAAAATTACCAGCCTGTTTCACTCAGGCACCTGCGATTCTTTACTTTTCACAAGAACCAGAGTTAAACCCAGCATCTGCCTCATGTGATAAGGGAGCTTTTGAGTCTTATTATAGGGGTAGAAGGTGAGAGATGGAAATAAAACAAGAGACTTAACCTTGCCCTGAACAAAGAGCATGCTTAGGACTGTGGGAAACTATGGCCAAGTTTTAGAAGGTCCTTGCCTGTAATTAAATCCATGCTCCAGCCTTGGAAGACCTTCCTGAGTTTCACTTCCCATGAATGTCATCGGTTACCACTAGTAAACAGCTAAGCCACACTCACTTCTCTCGAGGGTTTTCTCAGTCATCAACAGTCTCAGCTGCCTGCATAGCTGTTTGTTGTTCTGCAGAGCACATTACTCAAAGGCCGTTATCATGCCCTCCTGTGGGTCTGTGTCATTTGGACATGGGGCACTAAATCACCCACCCTTTGGCCTTTTCCTTCTTCATGGTCCCTCTATAAGAAAAGATCCCCCCCTGCAGAAATCTGCTGGGCACGTGTGACGCCTGATTATATAAGAGAGACATTCGAGATTCTGTCTGGTTGTGTTTCCCTCTCAGTGAATCTTAGACAGTGTTCGAAGTTATTTTTATTTCCATTATTTCCATGAGCTTCAAGGATTCATGTCCTGTTGCAACTGCTGGTATCTGATTCTTCCTTGCCATCATAGCTCTTTCGTGTGACGCTGTGGAGGAGAATGGGATCTGTTATTCAAGGCCTTTGACCAAAGGCAGGACTCGCATTTTGTGACTGAGTCCAACGCAGATTACCTTTCTTGTAAAGATTTGCTTAATTTTCTTAAAACCCCCTACAAATAGTGACTGGAATTTGAGGGTGGGGAACTTGAAGAACTCTTCTTGACATTCTTTACACACCCACATTTTTAAACAGCTATTCTGAATTCACTAACAATCTTTAAAAAAATTTTTTTTTTAAAAATTTTTGGTCTCTGAGAAAGGATACAATGAAGTACTTGGGTTGTGGCCTTTATTTTTTGGTGTTATAAAAGCAATAGAATGTTAAAAATTTGGGGGGAAAAACTACTATCTTTCATCTCATTGTAGGACATACAGTTTGTCTTTGGCTTTCTAATCTGTGCCTTGGGAGTTTTATATCATTGAATATACATAAGCTCTTCATTTAACATTATATAAAAAATATTTTTCTATTTTTGCATTTTGCACTTTGCATTTTGCATATACCATTTGTAAGTGTTACAAATATATCAAGATCACTTTTTCTGAAGCTATGAAACTGCTTTCAACTAAAAAAAGAATTAAAAAGTACTTATATGTGTATAGCGTATTCCTGACAGTATTATTTCCTTTCATGTTATTCCTATTGTTCTGTAGTCACTGATACCTCTAGGAGCAGAGGGCATTTCCCTTCGGCTTCCCGGGCAGATCATAGCTGTGGTGCTGCCACTGCCACTTGTTTTGCCAGCACTCACCGAGGGCCCATGTGACACGTGTCATTGCTCTAAGGTCTTTCTTGCTTAGAGGAGGGTTCTTTAAAAGTTGGTCAGCAGCAAGTGCTCACTGAGCTGCTCTTTCTTGGCGCTGTGGAGAACAGAGGTGGTGCTTCGTCATCTCTGCTATAGGGGCTGGCAGGGCTGGACGAGAGACCTTGCCCAGGCACATGCAGCAGGAAATTGCTTTGAGAATCAGAATGAAAACCCAAACCTCATTTGCACCCTGTTCTTTTACCCGTCTTAGTACCCTGCACTTAGGGTGGCTGGCTTGCCTAGCTTACGCAGGAATGTCGGGGAAGGTGTGATGTGGCAGTGCTGACTGTCAGTGTGGTGTAGCTCTGATGATTGCACTAGAACCATGTAAAGGACGTCCTTTCCTGGCACTCAGAGCACCCGCATAGCTATTCTTCACAGTCTCTGGTGGAGAGCCTAAGCCTCCGGGCACGTGATGGAAGTTTGCCGGTGAATGTTGGCACTTCCCCAGTGTGTGTGAAGAAGCCCTGTGTCCAGCGTTCCAGTGGGGGAGGGAGCACCTCGTTTCCCTGGTTGTTCATCAAGTTCAGCAGCTCCTTCTAATTCTTGCAAGTTCTTTGTTTAAAGTTTTATGCTTAAACTTCTTTAAGCGTTGATTACCCTTATTTATGTAGAGTGGGGTTGAGTAGATAGATAGAAATCTCACAGGTCTAAAAGTTTTCATTCCTAGTTTATTGTTGTTTTTGCTGAGTTTTTCTCAAGATGGGAATCTGTTTATCAGGAAACATTAATTTAAAGCCAGTTAAGTGATGGTATATATTTTCTTAGCTATGTATATGTTCTGTTATCCAGTTAGGAGTTTCTTGAAGGTAAGTTTCAAATTTTCCCACAGTGCCTAAAATCGGGACTTGAACACAGTGCATGCTCAGGTTTTTTTCCTGGCAGAGGACGTGAGGAAGCACAAATTTATACAGCTCATTTGACTGCCTCCTTGGCCTGTTGTGTGGCTTGGGCAGGTGTTTTGGTTTCTTTTGTACCATGGCTTACTCGTTCAGAGGATGCTAAACTCTCCTGTTTATCTTGCCTCCTTGACATGATTGAGAACTGTAAGCAAACTGCTTTTAGTTTATATATAAAGCTAAGAAAGAAATTGAGTTGTAAATTCTGCTTTTCAAGATTCTCTACTTCCTTTTTTAAAAATTATTTTTGTTATCGTTATAACAGACATAGGAGGAATCGTGAGGCAGCCAGTGAGCTGCTGATGAGATTGAAGGACAACAGGGATCTTCAGAAATTCCTGCAAGATTGTCAGGAGGTATGTCTCCCTTTTACCCCTCCCTTCCTCGTTTCTAACAAGAGCCAGCAAGCATTTGGCAGAAGAGCCCTTGGAATTATAAAATTAATTGAGGCCAGAAATTCACATCACCTGTATAATTTGTAGGTGGGACAGTTTGGCAATTGTCAGTTCTCCAGCCTGCAAGCTACCACTAGAGTAACTAGATTATTATAATCTAGAATATTATAGTCTAGAACTGTGTTGTCCATTTCAGCAGACACTAGCCACATGTGGCTGTTACATTTTAAATCAATTAAAATTAAGATAAGAGTGTAGTTCCTCCATCATAGTAGATGTATTTTAAGTGCTCAATAGCCAACTGTGATTAGTGGCTGCCATATTGGATATTTCCATTGTTAAAGACAGTGATATCCTAGAATATTCTATAACCCAAAAGCATTTAATATTATGTTTTAACTGTTTAAAGTAATGTACATTTCATGGTATGGAAGGAAAGAACTAAAAGAAACTAGAACTGGCTACCCAGGTAAGAGGCAAAGATTAAAAAAATAAAACCTGAGTTTCTTACTCACTGAAGACCTTGAAATATCCATCTTGCAGGCTCCTTAATATGCATCTAACATGCCAAGAGCAGTAATCCTGATTTCAACTCTGAGTTTAACATGTGGTATTCATCTGATGATTCTCATACTATTTCATACTCCCCTGATCCACGCATAAGCAAACTTGGAAAACTAAAGTTAGCCAGAAAAATGCAGTCTCTCTGCAAGCCAGTTGGAGAACAGCATCCAGCTGACTTCACATGTGTGAAGTTTGTGAGCACAACATGTTTCTCTGGCAGAGAACAACAGTGAGACTCAGCCCTCTCTGGTTTATTAGACTAAATCTCCTCGGAGGCAGAAATGGGAAGAAGAATATCCAAGTGAAGCTGCCGGGGACCTTGGAGAAGGAGAGTTAGAGGGCATGGGGGTGGGATCAGGTCGTGTGCTAAGAATATGATTGAGATCATTACAAGCACCTTGTATGCAAATGTGTGACTGTGTTAAAAAAAAATATGCCTCAACAACAGTGTTAGTCTGTGACGGAAGCGCTCTTTCTCGTCCATTAAACTGCTGTCTTACTGTGAATCTTGCAGTATGCTCTAGCAGCTAAACCTTAAGAAGGAAAGGCCCTAAACTATGTAGTTTAGAGTCTGTCGGCTTTCAGCGCCACATTGTTGAATATAGGTCTCCGGGGGATTTGCCTGGAGCCAGACAGGCCTGCCTCTTCAGGTGCCATCCAAGCCTGAGTAAACCATTTAAAAAGGATGCTCATGGAAAGGCATTCATGTCCGCACACAGGGCGGGAGCAGAGGGATGGCAGCTAAAGTCAGCAGTGTAGAGTTGCATTTGTGCTGCAGTGAGTACCAGGGGCCCTTTGGCATTGGAGGGAGTAAAAGGGATCAGGACATGTTCACAGCCTGCGCTGTGCCTTCCACAGATTCAAGGTCCTGTGTCACCTTGATGTTTCCCTGGCAGCACCATCAATGACTGGTTTTAACCTCAGGCCATAATGGGGGATGGGGAACACTGGGATTCCACACTGTCCCTTAAAGGGCAAGTTAATGAAATGAAATTCATTGAGCAGAGCATGGTGAAACCTGGTCTAAATTTAAGGAAAAAATGCCAGGAAATGAGCAGGAGGTGAGGGGACAATAAGAACCCTTGAGAGAAACCCAGCTGGAATTTCCAGCCCCCAATTTTTCTTTTACGTACGTGTGGATTCATAAATAGAAATGTGTGGAAAAACTTAAGTAGATAAAACCATAGTCCTTCCCAGTGGAATCACAGGAAATAGTCAGGCTTACTAGGTCTTTAGATCTTTGTTAACGCTTGTTCCAAATTAGCATCCTTGGTTATGAGGAGGAGTTCACTCCTCAGCACATGCCAGTGACTGTTAGACATGCCCAGAGGCCTCGATCCTCTGTGATTTCCCCTCAACGTATGCAGAAAGGTTTTGGCTGGGCTTTTATGTCCTGGAGAGGATTTGCAGGTCTCCTTGTGACTGCTCTGCTAAGGCACCCTGGTTTATCCTTGCTTTCCTTGAACCTTTTTAAAAGTTAATACAACCATAGTGTCTGCTGGGGCGTGCCAGCTGTCCCATATCAGCATACACAGTTTCCGTGCAGTGACAGAATTTACGCCAGGTTTAGGGGCTCTAAAACCCTTGGTGTAGAAGCATAAGTAAAGGGTTGATGTGTATTATTCTTTGGCTGTAAACTTTCCGTCATTCAGTCTCATTAAAATATGCCCCTTTTTAGCCAGAATCCCTGAGAATGGAGTTTGTGTGTAGACCGGCCCTACGTTTGAAAAGCTACCTGTTAAACTGGTTGATATTTCCAGAGCACCCTGAGCTCAGATTTAATGCCGTTGCTGGCTGTTGGGCATGGTTCGAGGTCTAGGGAATTCAAGTTCTTCCTTTGTCACACTACCTTCCTCGTGGGTGCCTTGGCTAGAGGCACAGGTTATGACATCTGCTGTCATTGCCACCCCCCATAAGCATTGCCTGGATGGAGAAATTGATTGCAGCAGGGGATGGGGAATGAGCTGGAGCCCTTTGTGTTCCCAGTTACAGATGGGGATACAAAGAGCATCATAATTTTTATAGTGTTATTTTAATGTGATATCCTGAAAAATAAATGGCTAAAAGATACTGCTTTTCTGTTTTATTCCCTCACACCATACCTCTGTTTTCTGAAACTGGTTCTTTTTTCAGAGGGGCAATATAACTAGCACGTGGCAAGGGATAGCAGTGCACTGCTTCACTGTGAGCTTAATTCAGTGATCAAAGCATTTTTCCTATCCTTTTCCAGTCTGCGCAGTGTTCTCTTCTGCAGAGAATGAGTATATTCTTAAATGACCTTTGTAAATGCCCACAAATAATAACTGTAATTCTGATTCCAGAATGCTGATGAAGGGCTGATGAGCTAGCAAGTTCCATAGATCCATTCCATTGTGCTGTGTCACATAAGGCTTTATCTGTGGGATGATGTGTTCAGCAAAGAGCAGATTTATTTATAAGCCTCTGATTTTTATGTAGCTCTTTTTTAAAAAAAAATCTCTCTTGGGTAGGTGGTTATGAATAGGAAAATTATGTGAATGTCCTTTGCACTTCGCATAAATGCCTTCTATTGTGTTTAATCTGTGTGTGTGGATTATAGGGGAAAGTTTTACCATTTGGTTTCCTTTTCATCTCTTTTCCCCTTAGATTGAATGAATGGCCATAGTTTTTCAGATTTTAGCTACTCAGTTAACTGGAAACTAGGTAATTCTTTTAAAGTAGGAAATTTAGTGTTTCTGTTGCTGTGTAACAAATCTGTGATCCTTGCTTTCAAAGGGCTTTATGAGATTTATTGGTTGTTCATCTCAATAAAGAGTGACATCTAAGATCTTACTATCTTTTGCTTTCAACCCCCGCACCCTCCTGCGTGGTGGGTGAGTATCTGGAGAAAGGTAGAGATAGTGCCTGGAGTTCCCTACGTTCAGAGCCAGGAGCGCTCCTGTTACCCGCATTGCCCTCCTTGACATCCTTTCCAAAGAAAAGACTTTCTATTGTTTAAGCAAATTTATGGGGATGTCTTTCCCAGCAGCAACCCAGAATACGAGTGAATGGCCTTAGAAATGTTGATTCTGTACGGGTTTCTATTGGTTTTATATGCCATTTCTAAACCTTTTGGAGATAGGACTGCAAAGGAGTTTGGGTGCAACTTTACTCTGGCAGTGACTGATATAAAAGTCACATGGGAGAAAGGGACACAGTCCCTGAAGACATTTCCTTCCGGTTCTGGGCTGACCCTACAGTCCTTTGTCTGTCCTCCTCCTGGATACAGAAAAAGTTCTTCCTGGGCTAGTGCTTGGCATGGGATAGTGATTAGGACCCTGGCCTGGCCAATTCCATGCAGGCAGTAGGGAGCCAGGCAAATAGGGACGAAAGCCAGCAGGAGAAGTGTGTCCAGGGCCTGGGATTGGGCTGACCCCTACCCTGAGCCTTGTGCAAGAACTCCCTTCTCAGAAGTGTCAGCAGCTGGCAGGCTTTGTGAGGCTTTCCAGAGTTCAGATCCAAGTAGACATGTTAGATCTCCGAATCAAGTCCTGTGAAGTGTTCTTGGACTGAAGGGAAGGCCCTTTAGAAACAGCCGCTATAGAAAAAGAGGTGACGGTGACTCACACTTGAAGGAAACGTTGAGAGGGCATCATTGTTGCCATCACCCCTGCAGTGAGCAAGTGATTTATGCTTTTTGGCATTCTCATAGATAAAGCCATGAAGGGGAGGGAGAGACAAAAGAGTAGAGTTTTTGGGTTTTTTATAATAGAACTAAAAGAGTGAAAAGATTACCGAAGAGAGTAAAAGACAGTTAATTGTGATTAACATGGTATAGCGGGCGCAAGTATTTGGAAGAGAAAGAAGGTTGTGACTTGGACTGGTTAGGGCAGGATTTTAAACACAAGCCTTTGGGGGAAGAGCTGGTTAAGAGTGCCAAGCAGTTTGAAAGCTGGCTCAGAGAGCTTTTGTACCTCTGGATTTGCTGTTGGATACACAGTTTGCAGCAAGGCTCAGGTACAGCCTCCATACAATGGAGATGCCTGTCATGACAGGGCAGAGTTGTAAAGTAAATATTTGGTTGTCTGTTGACATGGAAACATGTGCAGTATGCATAGTATGACATAACACAGCTCTTTCCAGGCAGAAAAAAGGCTGATGTCTATGATCACAATCTCTGAAACTTTCCTGATTTTTTTTTTTTTTTTCCTAGCTCTCTCTCTGGATCAATGAAAAGATGCTTACAGCCCAGGACATGTCTTATGATGAAGCCAGAAATCTGCACAGTAAATGGTTAAAACATCAAGCATTTATGGCAGAACTCGCGTCCAACAAAGAATGGCTTGACAAAATTGAGAAGGTGAGTTAAAATGTTTGATGAGGCTCCCATTTCCACAATGTGGCCATGGTGAAAAAACAAACTGGGTGGAAATGAGCTCCTTTTTTACTTAGCACATTTTCCAGCATATTTGAGTCATATCCGATTATATACACAGCCAGTAGTAGTCCCACTTACACTTACCAATCCCTGACTTCAACCCAGCAGAAGGGAAAAAAAGCAGAAACCCAACTACGTGGTACAAAACGCTTGATTTGTCTTTTAATGAAGTCTAGGTGTTTAGTTTCTGTTGTGTGTCTCATCTGCATCTTGCAGATGACAGACTGTGAGCCCCTTGGACAGAGTCCCCACTATCTTGATCATATTATATGTGTTGGACTGTGACAGAGGCTGAGCAGATCCAGTTGCACAGATTTTAGGAATCTTGCGTATTTTAAATTTTCCCTATCTTTCTTGTGTGACTGCTGTACACTAGACACTATGATAATTTCAAATGTATTATTTTGCACAGGGAGATTCTGTGCAGCATAACTGAAGGTGGATGGAAACTTCTCCACCCTCTCTTCTCTTCTTTCACACTTTTTATATTGTTTTGACTCCTACTGCTTAAAATAATGTGTTATGGTCCTTTGTGGGTGAAGTGGAGGGGATGAAGTCTTAGGTTATTAGCATTAAAGTCCCACTGCCCGGGTTGAAACCATTTCAGCAATCACGTCTTGCTTGACTCCCGTGAAAGCCACATAGTGTGCGTAGACTAGGCCCTTGTCAATTTTACTGAGCAGTAACTTCATGTGAAAGCAGTCTCTGTATGTTGAATGAATAGGTAAATCACAGATCAGATATCTTAGGTTTGATTTTCACAGTGACTTTTGTTCTCCAGCAAACTATTATTTATTTGTGTTTTCCAGGAAGGAATGCAGCTCATTTCAGAAAAGCCTGAGACAGAAGCCGTAGTGAAGGAGAAACTCACTGGTTTACATAAAATGTGGGAAGTCCTTGAATCCACCACCCAGACCAAGGCCCAGCGACTCTTTGACGCAAACAAGGCGGAACTTTTTACCCAGAGCTGCGCAGATCTGGACAAATGGCTGCATGGCCTGGAGAGTCAGATCCAGTCTGATGACTATGGCAAAGACCTTACCAGCGTCAACATCCTGCTGAAAAAGCAACAGGCAAGCATGAGGGACTACGTACTTGAGCCTGTTTCTATTACTGCCATAGCCTTCATAGTCTTAACTCACCCATTCTGTTCTCAGCCATCCACCTCTGTGTGGACGGAACCCAGCTAAGTGTTTGCTCTGACAGTGTCATGGGGCATTTCCAGAATCAACTGGGAAGACATAGGATTGGGTGTCTGTGCGTGGGAATACTTTTTTAATTATCATCTAAGTTGATGGATCATATCCCCATTTAACAGTTGAGTAAATATTCATTTCATTCAATTCCACACTTTACATGAAGGAAAGTAGTCACATTCACATACTTTGTTGTATAAACATCTAGATATTTGATAGTTACCTACTTGTTCAGGGTACTTTTTAGATGATAAAAGAAAAATTTTTTTTTTTATGTCATGATAGAATACTCTAAGGGCAAGTGAATTTACTTAGAAATTACGAGAAAACAGCTCTGGTGAGGCTTGCGACAGCAGCCTGGTGGCAGAATGTTCCAGAAGTCCCCCTGGCTGGGTTTGCTGCAGTGTGTGGCCGAGTCCCAGGCCCAAGAGCTCTGCTGAGAACCAGTCCCTGTAGACGCGTCTTGGCCAGGTGCTGAAGCTTGTTTCTTCAAAGGGACACCCACCTTGCCTTTTGCTAAATTATTCAGTTTCTCTGCTCTTCAAGTTATACGTTAAGGAGTGTTTTTGTGGGTGGTTTTTAGCTGTAGCTCTTTACCTCCACTTCCTAAGAAAGGAGTCAGTTTATTCCCAGATGCAGTCCCCTTGTCTCTAAGCTGTCAGCATGTGGTCTTCCCAGTGTGGTATTTCCTGAGGGAGACACCTCTGCTTTCACTTCTGCCCATTTTCCTCATGTAAATAAACAAGAAGTATGTTTCAGCTGATTATCCAGTATTTAAAAAAAGAAGAATCGGCTTTCTGAATAAAGAAATGGAAAGAAGATGATAACATTAGCTATCCTTCTTGCCTCAAACAACTGGAACCTCAAGACTTTACTCCTTCCTGATGGTTAAACTGGTTTCGAACATCATTATGACTTCTGTACAGGCAGATGAAGACTATCTTTTCCCCATAATTAATTCTTGTTTCCTCTGTCACTTGCCTCCTAAGTTCCTAGATAAAGTTGAATGCTGCTCCCAAGTTTAAAAATCCTAGAAAGGGATTTTTAAAAAGACAAGCTGACAAAGTGGCATTCTAAGTGGTAGTGTGATAGATGTTAGGAACATTTCTTGGTCTCTCCTCTGTATAAATTAATATTCTTCCATCTTCCGTTTTGGCCAGTAGGAAAAACAAACATTTCGTAGGATTGTTTGTGCTTCGCTTGTCTCTGGTGTGAAGGTTGGTCTGTTTGCTGCCCTCAGATGCTGGAGAATCAGATGGAGGTGCGGAAGAAGGAGATCGAAGAGCTCCAGAGCCAGGCCCAGGCCCTGAGTCAGGAGGGGAAGAGCACCGACGAGGTGGACAGCAAGCGCCTCACTGTGCAGACCAAGTTCATGGAATTGCTGGAGCCCTTGAACGAAAGGAAGCACAACCTGCTGGCCTCCAAAGAGATCCACCAGTTCAACAGGGACGTGGAGGACGAGATCGTGAGTAGACACTCGCCGCATGAGGGGCTTTTTCGTAAACCTCTTCGCCTATCCCGCCTGAAGCCCATGTTCTCACCTCTCTGTCAGACTTACCTTGGGCTGCGGCGGTGAGCTGAGCTAGCAAAGGCCTTGCTTTGTGAATTCACACAAAGTGCAGCTGCGTTGTTCCGTGTGGTTTTCTAAAGATATTCTAGGGAATAGTTACAGAAATAAAGAATGTGGATTCACAGTGAATCCAGCATTGAGAGTGAAGAAAGGGATGGGAGACTAGCCCTCGCCCTGTATTGCAGAAGAAGGGCAGGCTCCTCAGGCAGCCCTTCCCAGGGTGATCGAATACACATTCCTTTCTCAAGCTGGCCTCCCTGCTAGCCCCTGCTGCACTTGTTTGTGTCAGATATTTGTTCTTTCTGAGTGATCCTGATCACCTGTTTATAATTCTTTCCAGTTGTGGGTTGGAGAGAGGATGCCTTTGGCAACTTCCAGAGATCATGGCCACAACCTCCAGACTGTGCAGCTGTTAATAAAGAAAAATCAGGTAAGTTTCTATTCAGGCCAACTCGGTCTGATAAGTAATTGCTCCAAATTACAAAACAGAGAATGCGAGAGAGCTTTGAAGGCTTGCAATTTCTCCTTGGCCCTCATGGCTTGGCATAAACAGCACGCTGTTGCAGTTGAGCAAGCCTCTCGTTTGTGTTGCCTGCTCCCATAGACCCTTCAGAAAGAAATCCAGGGGCACCAGCCTCGCATTGATGACATCTTTGAGAGGAGCCAAAACATCGTCACTGACAGCAGCAGCCTCAGTGCGGAGGCCATCCGGCAGAGGCTCGCTGACCTGAAGGAGCAGTGGGGCTGCCTCATCGAGGAGACGGAGAATCGCCACAGGCGGCTCGAGGAAGCACACAGGGCCCAGCAGTACTACTTTGACGCGGCTGAGGCGGAGGCATGGATGAGCGAGCAGGAGCTATACATGATGTCTGAGGAGAAGGCCAAGGTGAGAGAGGGTTCCGGCCCTCCACAAAACGAGGTGGAGGCCCATCCCTGCCCCAGAAGAGCCTCAGCCTCCAAGCTTGTTTTCTGCTGGTGGCTGTGTCCTTGTGAAACATTGTATTGTTGCCTTTGAGTGTTATCATGGGGGCATCGTGGTGCATAAAGGAGCCTGGAATCTGGCTATTTCTCCTTGACACAGAATTTTCTTATGTGAATCCTGGTATGTCATTAAGACTGGGATCATCTTGCCTTTTCTTTTTTTTTTTTAATAGAAATTTGCCAGAGTCCTCCTTGCTCTCTCTAGTTATAGGATTACCTAAACTTTGCAACATACAAGATGCTTTTGAGACAATTTGGAAGTATTTAAGGGTTCCAGAATGCTGTTATCTACATATTTGTTAGACTGTGAAGAGTTTCAGCCAGCGAGGATGTGCTGGGTCCGCCTGGGCTTTACTCTGTACCTCAGAGGGGTCTTAGTCATTCTGTATTATCCTCATGTTCATCTTTCACTGAAGGCTCCCACAGTGTAGTCCATATTGACGCTCTTAAAATGTTTCTGTGTTCCACTGTCTTTATCACATTTGTGGTTATTTTCTTTCTGATGATTTTTTCTCCTACCGCACATGCTGTCAGCCCGTCTCTCTTTAAGGTGCATTGGGTTGGAGGGGATATCTGTGGTCATGACAGTCACCTCTCTTTGCAGGATGAGCAGAGTGCCGTCTCCATGTTGAAGAAGCACCAGATCTTGGAACAAGCTGTGGAGGACTATGCAGAGACAGTGCATCAGCTCTCGAAGACCAGCCGGGCCCTGGTGGCTGACGGCCATCCTGAAAAGTGAGTGTCATTATGTAAAGATGAGACTGGCCTATCAGTTCCTCCCAATAACGGCCTCTTGCTCTGACTCATCCAAAGGAAACAGTAGCATTCATCTTGAGTAACTGCTAATGTAGGTCTTTGGAAAGCATTTTTAAAACAGATCCAATGAGCCTGTGCTAAATAGGAGGGGTGAGCTGTTCTGTTAGGAAATAGCACTTGTGGGTTAAGTATTTCCTGTTGGTCACGGCCTTTTTGCGAGGTTATTGGTGTTGTGAGTCAAAAGTACAGATTGAGTTGTGCAGACACAGGTTATCAAAGCACCTATCCTTGGGTTGAAAAAGTCATCCAGTTTAGGAAAGTCATTATTAGTTTTAAGAGGAGTGGTAGACAAGAATACACGGACCTATAAAACCAGCTCCTGGGAAGAACAAAGTGATACCACCTCCTAACTCTTATACATCAAGTCCTTAGAACACCTTAGGAATAAAAAAAAGAGGTGTGTGTGTCACACTCCCCATGTATCAGGCTCACACACTAACTTCAATGGCAGTTATTTTAGGCTTTCTACGTAACTGCCTTTTGTGACTCAGGAAGGAAAGGGATCGGCTTTGTGCATTGACCAAGGCAAGTTGAGGATGAGGTCAACGGTGTTGGTGTAGCAGGTCCTTCAGGTGTTCATGACCAGGATTCCCAGGAAAGTGGCCTTCCCAGTCTACAGGGACAGGCATCAACAAGACCTTCTTTCTTTGGTTTCCTATTAAGAGACAGTCATTCTGAGGAGAGTTTGGAGGGAGGCGGATGCAGCACTCCCAGGATCCACGAAAGGGGGGCAACAGGGTCTGCCCTCCAGGCAGGGGGAACATACAGCCCAGAGAAGGTAAAGGTAATGGGATATCTTTGTCCCTTCAGCAGCTTGGTACCTGAGAGTGGAAGGCGGCTTCTGGATTTTGCATTAACTTTTAAGATCAGAGGAAATCCTGACTTACAGAGCCAGCAGTACAGATAGCTAGGGTTTCTCTCCCCTCCTTCCATCATTGCAGTCAGGATGGCCTTCGGCCTTAATTAGTGTGTTTTTACATGTTGTCTCTTTGTTGCTTGAAGTTGAGGTCAAATTTCAGAGTTTTCTTTTTTAGGCTAAATTGGTTAACTAGAAGTTTCCTTTGAGAAATTTTATATAAGATGCTCTCTTGGCATTTCCACCTCATTTGTTTTCTCCATGAAGAACGTTTGACATTTCAGGTCCTTTTCCCCACACCTCCCCTTTTTCAGTGAGCGCATTAGCATGCGACAGTCCAAAGTGGATAAGCTGTATGCTGGCCTGAAAGACCTTGCCGAAGAGAGGAGAGGCAAACTGGACGAGAGGCACAGGCTGTTCCAGCTCAACCGTGAGGTGGATGACCTGGAGCAGTGGATCGCCGAGAGGGAGGTGGTCGCAGGATCACATGAATTGGGGCAGGACTACGAGCATGTCACGGCAAGTTACTCTGGGCAGAGCGTGAGTGGTTGTGCAATGAGCAGTGGGTATGGAAGGCCATTTGCATTCCTTGTCTGTGAGCACATAAAACACCCTGGACTTGAATCAAAGGTCATGGGGTTTAGTTTCAACTCAGCATTTTTATCACCAGGCTACGTTGACTTAGATTAATCTGTTTAACCTTGCTGTGCTCCCTTCTGTACTAGTGAAATGAGATGGAGCCAGTGCCTTACTCTGCTACAGTGAACAAGAAGGAAGCTTGATTGATGAGAGAGGTCTTAGAGCTAAGATCTGTTGTTGAGTCATGCATATTACTCGTTTGTTTTCAAAGAACCTTCACATGATCAAGAAACAGTAGTCTCACTGATTTCTTTCCACTCATCCCCGTGTCAGATGTTACAAGAACGATTCCGGGAATTTGCCCGAGACACAGGGAACATTGGGCAGGAGCGTGTGGATACGGTCAATCACATGGCAGATGAACTCATCAACTCTGGGCACTCAGATGCCGCCACCATCGCCGAGTGGAAGGACGGGCTCAACGAAGCCTGGGCTGACCTCCTGGAGCTCATTGACACAAGAACACAGATTCTGGCTGCCTCCTATGAACTGCATAAGTTTTACCATGATGCGAAGGAGATCTTTGGGCGCATCCAGGACAAACACAAGAAACTCCCCGAGGAGCTTGGGAGAGATCAGAACACAGTGGAGACCTTACAGAGAATGCACACTACTTTTGAGCATGACATCCAGGCTCTGGGCACGCAGGTGGGTGGGGGTGCCGCACGCAGGTGGTGGGGAGGTTTTCTTTCATACAGTGTCTTTGTGTGTCTCTGAGGATCTCTCTTCATTCCTTACCTCCTCAAAGGAATTGCCTCTAAGAATTGCCCAAATTACACGCACACACACACACAGTGTTAGAATGTTCCATTTGGGAGATCTTAGACCGTAAAGTTCTACGTTTGCCACATTTGCAGACATTGTTAGATGGACGTCCCCGTGATTAAAATAAACCAGATGCTCACACAAACATTTGCGAGTTACAATCTTCTCAACAAGAATTCGTATTACGTTAGCATACCATCCAGAATAATTTCCAAAATAACACCTGTTTATTTTGCATCAACCAGGGTCTGAATTATATTTCCAGAAAGACGGAAAACACGATTCTGTTTTAATGTCCCTGGTCTTTTTCCCCCTAGTATAGAATGGCTAACACTTAGGCTTTCTTTAAAAGATGTTTAGGAAACTGTTAATAATGTAACAGTAAGAATCTGCAGTATAATTACTCTCTAGTTCACTCTCTGTGCAGTTTCTTGTTTAGTCTTATGTCTTTTATTTATTTATTTTTAAATTTATTTATTTTTTTAATTGCAGTAACATTGGATTATAAAGTTTTATAGCTTTCAGATGTACATCATAATATATTTCGAATTCTGTGTAGGTTACATCATGGTCACCACCCAAAAACTAATTATAGTCCATCCCCTCACATGTGAGCCTAATCACCCCTTTTGCCCTCCCCCCTTCTCCTATGGTAACCACCAATCCAATCTCCAATGCTATGTGATTCTTTGTTGTTGTTTTTATCTTCTACTTGTGAGTGAGATCATATGGTATTTGACTTTCTCTCTCTGTCTTATTTCACTCAGCATGATACCCTCAAGGTCCATCCATGTTGTCACAAGTGGCCAGATTTCATCATTTCTTATGGCTGAGAGTATTCCATCGTGTATAAATACCACATCTTCTTTATCCATTCATCCCTTGATGGGCACCTAGATTGCTTCCAAGTCTTGGCTATTGTGTATAAATGCTGCAATGAAGGTCTTATGTCTTTTAGATGAAAAATAAATTGCATCTTTTTTTTTTCCTCCCCTAAATTTCACGGTCCCGGAGAAGAGTCAGTTTTATTAAAGATAACCAGCCCTGAGTTTATTAGGAGTTTTGTTCTTGTCTGTTAGGAGCACTTTGATAATCTAGTGCAGGGGAACTTCTGTAGAAGCCCACGTAGTAAATATTTTTGGCTTTGTAGGGCATAATGATCCCTGTTGCAGCTTCTCAGCTCTGCCTTGGTAGCATAAAGCAACCACAGACAGTAGAAAAATAAAGAGGCATAGCTGTGTGCCGGTAAATCTTTGTTTATAAAAGCAGACAGCTCACATTTGACTGTGGGCTGACCTCCGCTAGAGTGCATCAGCCTCACCATTCTTTGGTGTGCTTTGGGATTTTTTCTGTGAAGAGACCACCCTTACCGCCTTTGTCTTCTCACTTCCCCTTAATTTGCCCCTTCTAGAACCAGAGGGACCTTGTTGACAGTTGGAGCTTTATTCAGATTAAGTGGCTTCAACTTTTCCACTGAGGAGGTAGAAGGTGTCTAGGGAATATTTAAGAGAGATACATGGAGTGGCTAAGGGTCTGCATCAAGCAGAATTTAAAGGTGCTCACCATGAACCTTTCCAGTCTTTCCTTCAGAACTGGTGTCCTCCTGTGCTCTGAAAACTTGCCATCCAAAAGCTTGTTGGCTTCATGTTCAGTGGCTTTCATTGCACCTAAGGTCCAGGAGTATAATATGAATGTGTAAGGATCCATCAAGATGCGGTCTGATGGTGGTTAGCACAAGGCTGCAGGAGAAGGGCAGACCCTGGTTGAAGTGGAGCCTGTGGCAAGTTTAATTTATCCCTCTAAGCTTCAGTTCCATAACGCTTTGAGGACTGAGATGTTGTTTGCAAAACGTATGCCACAGCAAGAGCTCCATGAGTGTTCTCTGTTGTTATAACAAAAAAGCTTAGGGGAACTTTTGGAATGCTTAGAGACAGAACACACCTGCCTGACAGCAGGTCTTTCCTCTGATCCTGTAAAATCGTTTACTTTTGGAACTTAAAGAGATTCCAGAGATGATGGAATTGCTCCCTCATTTTTTAATGAAATCCCTTCACCTTGTGAGGCTCAGAGAGATGAGGGAGCCCATGGAGGATCTAGTCACATCCAGGACAGAGATGTACTCCCTCAAAGCCTGCCCATCTCCACCTCATGGTCCCGACTGGGCTTGTGCCTTTTACAGCTGTAAGAGTCTGTGTGCCCCTTCTGCAGTCATTGGCCCAGTCCAGGTTATTAGAGCAGAAGGGGAGGCTCTCGGTACAGGCTCCTAAAAGCCAGTGGCGTTTCCTCCCTGGCCTTTTAACTCTTGTATCAGCCTGTCTTGCCACCATTCGTGATCGGGGTCAGTAGTTTACCTCCCCCCAAGCCCTATGTTGTTCATCCTCATCCCCTCTCACCCCACCTAAACCTCCCTACATGGTGTTTGCCCGCGTACTCCCCTCGCAGACATCTGAAAGCTCTCATCATCCAGGATGACTGTCTGCAGACAGTGATCACACAACCCATCAGTAAATGAAGACTGAGTGTACGTTTCCCCACGTGTGTATGTTTGTAATTAGACGTTGTATACATGTATGGTACTACTAATATGTATTTTCTATACATAAAACATAGAAGGAAATTTAAAAGTATAAAATACCCACAGTTATTAGTTTCTGTTACAAGGGCATATTTTCCCCCTACCTCCCACCCCCAAAAAAAGTGAAGCCTATTCTTGTTTTTTCCCCCTTTTTACACAGAAAGTAGACTGTCTGTGCTTTGCTTTTTCCGTTTAGCTGTTATCTTGGGGTACTGTTCATATGAGAATACAGAGCCCTCCCTCATTCTTTTCCATGACTGCATAGGGGCCTCTCGTATGGGTGTGCCATCATTAATTTAACCAGTCCCTCACTGATGGGTATGTACTTTATTTTCAGTCTTCTGCTTTTATAGACGATGCTGCAATAAATAACCTTATGTGTGTTTAATTTCCTAAATGTGCAAGAATGTATATAGGATAAATTCCCCAAAGTGAGGTCATAAAATCAGAAGGTACATGCATTTGTAATTTTGATGGGCGCTGCCCATGCGTTCTGTAGGAGCTGTAACCTATTGTCCTCCCAACAGTGAATCAGCTCACTGGCAGATAAATTGTCTAACTTGAATTTTTGCCAACTATCTACTAGATGAAAAATTACAGTATCTCCTTTTAACATCTTTCCATAAGACCTATTTGCATTTCCTTATGATGCAGTTTTTGAAATTTGAAATTTGAAATTTGGCTGGTTAAAATTTTACCTTGTTAAATATCAGTCAGTTTTTTCAGCTACGTTAGATGCTGCATTTTTATGTTTTTCAAGTTGAATTCTCCCATTGTGAGAGCTCTTTACACATGATACGTGTATTGTTTTCAGCAACATCACATAGCAGTGGAAAAGGCATTTTCAAAATGTGTTCTTCATGACGGTTTCTTGTTCATGATAAAAACATCATGTTTACCCTAAAGGAGCAGATTAGGTGTTTATTGTTTTAATAAACTATGTCTGGATATGTACCATGTGATTTCTGTTCTGTCTGTATATCCCAGGCCACCTCCAGGGGCCCTTTCCTCAGCAAAGTCTCCCACCTGCATTCCTGCAGCATTTCATTTGTTTTATTGTTCATGTAGAACTTAATGATGTAGTGCAATACGTTTATAGTAAACTTGGGGTTTTGTGAGTTAGATCTCCCTGATGGAATTGTGAGCTTCTTGGGGGACAAGGGATCCATTTGGACTTGGTTCTTCAGTTAGTGCATAAGCAGACAGCGTGTGATGTGCGTGAAGGGAGTGGTGGGGCGATGGAGAGAAGGCCCAGCCCTCTCACCTGGCTCGTCTCCCCGTGGCTCTGCAGGTGAGGCAACTGCAGGAGGATGCGGCCCGCCTCCAGGCAGCCTATGCGGGTGACAAGGCTGATGACATCCAGAAGCGAGAGAATGAGGTTCTGGAAGCCTGGAAGGCCCTGCTGGATGCTTGTGAGGGCCGCAGGGTGCGGCTGGTGGACACAGGGGACAAGTTCCGCTTCTTCAGCATGGTGCGTGACCTCATGCTATGGATGGAGGATGTCATCCGGCAAATCGAAGCCCAGGAGAAGCCAAGGTAACACTCCTGGCCTCCTGGGCAGGAGGAAATCTGGCTAGTTGACCCCGGTTAATGTGTAGAAGGGATCTTCCAGAGAGAACTGGGGGCCTTACCTGAGAGTTTCAAGACCAGAGCAGGGGTGGGGAGGAGTTTTTGGGGAGCCACCACTGCTCCAGTCTGCTGCGCGTGGTTACCAAGGAATGAGGGACCCAGTGTTGTCACGCCCTCCGTGTTTCTCACCCTACCCTGCCCCCGTGTTCCACGCTCACCCCGGCCCTCCTGCCTTTGTCTGTGACCTCATACCTTGGACATAACCAGCTCTACCTCACCATTGGAATAAGATGGCTTTTCTGTGTTCTTTTTCTCTATTAGATTAAAAACCTCTTTATCCGTTTTCATACACGTTACTTAAGGGTGTCTCTTAACCCTCAACATCCACTGTAATGGCATCTTGAGATTATTATTTGCTATTCGTTCTATATCTTCTCTTTGGCTATGTTTCATGCAGAGCAGCTAAGAGAAGCTAATAGATGACCAAGCAGCACATATACAACCCCCAGTTCACTCCTGCCAGCCCCAGCCCCTGCTGTAACTGAGAAATGAACTATGCTCCAAAAGAAGAAATATTTTTATAACTACATATATATGTAAAACAACTGTATTTCCTAAATCAAGACTTTTTAGTTCGTAGGTTTGATCCGTGAGAAGCTCTCTCAGCTCTACCAATTATTGATTTCTAAGCTAGTTCCTATGCTGTGTCTCTTCATGTCTAAAGAAGGGGGTGGTGTCAGCTGCTCTCTGGAACACGCATCTCCTGAACCTTGGACAGCTAACTCATTGGTGTATGATCGGGGATGCCTGTTATTGCCTCTGTACCTTCTCGAAAATAGTCTGAATTGCATTTCAAAGTATAAGTTTGAACAGAAATCGAATGGTTTTTCTGGCACCTGCCAAGCAACCATTTTAAATTATTCAGGCGTGCACCACAAAAATGAGGGTAGCCTTATTCTTACTGTTAGGTTGCATAGCTGATCCTGAATTAGACTGTCATTGTGCCTCAGCTCCAGTGACCCAGCCTGAGCTCAGACTGTGAATCAGAACTGAAAGGCAAATTGTGCCGGTGAATAGTGCCTTCAAATTAGTTACGTGTTTTGAAACCTACACATTTGTTTGAAAAGCTTGATCTCCTAAAGGAGGTATTATTTGTCTAATTTTAGGGATGTGTCATCTGTTGAATTATTAATGAACAATCATCAAGGTATCAAAGCTGAAATTGATGCCCGTAATGACAGCTTCACAACCTGCATTGAACTTGGGAAATCCCTGCTGGCAAGAAAGCACTACGCATCCGAGGAGGTAGGATGCTGCTTTGCTTAGGGGCCCTGGGATGCACACAGCTGGTGTTCACATGTACATTGATTTTATTTAGTGAAGTGTGTCTATATGTGTGTGTATGCACATACATACAGAAAGAAATAGCTATTTGCATTCATACACACATACACAGATACATATATTTTGGAACGCCTTCTTTCCTTTGTGTGTAGAGTAAGACAACTTATGCAAGACTCTTGGCACAGAGCCAGTTGATCCCTGGCACAGAAGACAATTGTTGATGCCCCAGGTGCAGGTTTCATCCTCCCACCTTCCTAGGTGCCACCCCTTCTCTGTCACATGTGCCCTAGATCAGTTTGCTCTTTAGTGGATGGTTGCTAGTTCCAGTTAGGGCCGTGGTAGTAAAGAGGTAAGTGGTTAGTCAGTGTGTGGCCCCTTCAGGGGATTCAGTGTTCTCTCAGAGAGGTCAGGGCTTTGCCCCTCTTGCTGGCCCTCTCTTCCTTAGCGGGCTCGCTGAAGGGAGCCCCCGAGTCCAGAGGGGGCTCAGTGCGTTGTTGGCCTCCTCACGACAAAGCTGCTTTCAGTGGAGCCCAGCCTTCCTCTCAGCCCCTTCTGGAAGGAAGGTTGCCATGCTTTTCTCTCTTATCCCAGTACACAGATAGACTGAGCAGTCCTTAGATATTTCCTGGTTTAGTGGTGGTCTCCACAGAAAATGTATTTTTCTTACATGAAGTGGCTTATCAAGGGGAAGGCTAGGAGGATGTGGTACATTCTATTAAGATGTCCTCGTGGTCCTTCTTTTCTCACAGATCAAGGAAAAGTTACTGCAGTTGACAGAAAAGAGAAAAGAAATGATTGACAAGTGGGAAGACCGATGGGAATGGTTAAGACTGAGTAAGGACGTACTTAATCTTTTTACTCTCTTTGGGGGTCCATTGAAAGTACGCAAGTTTATTTTCCTGCTTTAATCGATTTGATGTGATGTTATCACTTAATGATTTTAGGAGTTCTAAATGCTTCTTTTTTAATGCCCTATTTCACACTTTCATGCTAAATATTTTTAAGTAGTTTCCTGTGGCATATTCTTTATTCTTCTTCCCATGACTGATCTCAGTGTCGGAAGTGGGATTTGGATGCTCTTAAGGAGCAGCATGGGATGAGAGAATTTCGTGTCCCTCTGGGAGAGTGTGGGTAAAAGCCTTCTCCTCCACTTGTCTTTAAGAAGAATTATTACTGCAGAGTCAAGAAGCTGGAAAGGTGGCCTGATTAGGTCTTATATTTGGTGCTCTTAGTAGAAGATTGATAACAAAGTAAAAGGTAACAAATATCGAGGTTTTGCAGTGAAATGGGCATTCCTCTAAGTGTTTTATCTATTTTTCTGTATTTATTCTCCACGATGACCCTCTGAGGTAGATTCTATTTTTAATCTTATAAAGGAACATGTGAGCTAACACAGAGTTTATAATTTGCAGTATTGGGGATAGTGCTTAATAATCGGTATGAATGCTGAAAGTGGTAGGCCAACTCAAGTGTTATTTGCCATCTTTGCCATTCTGTGTTTGGGGCTCTGGGCTCTGTCCTTGTGTTGTAACCATATACTCAGACACCAAGGGTGCCTACTAGAAACGATCTTAAAGGTGTGTTTTTACCTAGTGAAAGCACGTTACTCTTTTGGGCCCACAGCCCTTTTTGAAAAGAAATCCCACTCTTGACAATTCTTTGGATGAAGATTTGGTCTATAAATTTTAAGAATCCCTGGGCAGGCACAGCTCAGCAAAACCCCTAGTACCCCCACTGTGAACTAGGCACCAGGTGAATGCTGGGTGTACAGAATGAGGTGACAGTCCCTGGTGCAATGGTGGCATCATCTCATGGCAATGTTGGGGGCCACCAGGGTGATGAAAAGAGACAACTGGCAGTTCCTGGGGTTACTGATGCTGCCTGCAGTCCATTTCTTATCTGAATGACCCCCAGCACTGCTGCTTGAGATGCAGTGAAAATTCGTGTTAGCCACAGTGCGAAGCCGCTTCTGACTGGCCTTCTCATAACCAGTGGAAGCCATGCTGCTTCCTCACATGTGGAGGCACAGGACGAATAAAGCAAAAGCCTTGGCCCCTATTGTCGCCATTTTCTGCAGTGTTCCCCACATCCTTCCCTCCCTCTCAACTCCACAAAATAAAACATAGGACCAGCACCCCATAAAGAGTGGTTTAAGAATGCCTGCTCCATCAACGTGATCTGGTTGTTACGTGGCTTGTGAATTCCTGCAGGATTCTGAGGCTTACTTCATGGAAGTGGGCTGAGTGAGCAGAGCACACCCTCTCGGCCTGCGTTGTCCAGTCTGGAAGTCACTGTCTACATGTGGCTCCTGAGAACTTGAAATGTGTCCAGTCCAAATTGAGATGTGCTTTAAGGATAAAATACACATCAGATTTCAAAGATGGAAGAAAAAAGAATGAAACATCTCAATAATTTTTTATACTGATTACATGTTGCATTGATAACAGTTTGATATATCATGTTGTCTACAATGTGCTTTTGAAATTACTTTTACCTGTTTATTTTTAATGTGGCTGCTGGAAAAGTTAAAGTTGCATTTGTAGCTCACATTACGTTTATGTTGGACAGCACTGATCGACACTAGACTATAAACTAGTTGTGCAGGCAGCTGCCACCAGAGGGCAGTGCCATCCCTTACTGCCACATCCCACTGCTCACGAGCCCTCACTCTTGGTACCCTGTGCAGTTTTGGAGGTCCATCAGTTCTCAAGGGACGCCAGTGTGGCCGAGGCTTGGCTGCTCGGACAGGAGCCATACCTATCCAGCAGAGAAATAGGCCAGAGTGTGGACGAGGTGGAGAAGCTCATCAAGCGCCATGAGGCTTTTGAAAAGTCTGCAGCAACCTGGGACGAGAGGTTCTCTGCCCTGGAAAGGCTGACGACGGTAAGTGGCCGCTGGACGCCGGACACTCGGCCTCTTCGTTCTTATAGACAGCCTCTTCTTTCTGCCTGCCTCCTAGACCAGGGAATTCACATTACTACTCTGTTTTCTTCCTGAAATGGGTGGCTCTCTTGGCACAGCACCTGGGTGACTGTCCAGGGCTCCCAGCCCCTCAGTCACATCCTGGGCATCTTGATTTTGGATCACTTATCATAGTGTCCTGCCTGGGAGTCAATTGATTGGGCTTTGCTTTTCTCTTCGGATCTGCTTTTCCTCCCATATCTAATAGAAGCTTTGTTTCTAGGGAGCATAGCCTTTTAATTCTGTTTAGAATTTCAGGATTAGAGTTCCCGTCAAGTCATAGCTTGATCCTAGACCATTGAAAATTCTCCCGTTGCCTGATCACCTCTTCTGCCCACATTTGGCTGATCACAAATTCTTACCACAGCACAGGAAGCTTCCTTGAGAATTCCTGCAGCCCTGTCTCAGTGGAGTTTGTCTGAGCTCTGATGGGAGGTCCAGCACAGAGCCGCATGCTCAGGTTCTTTCTTCCTGAGCCGAGTTGATAGCGGCATAGTTCACTTAGAAATTAAACCCGGTGTCCTAGGGGCCACACAAACGACTGATAGGGATCTACCAGCCCATGGAATAGACCTGTTTCATCACTCACACCTCTGTTTCTTGTAGTTTCGGGGTTGTAGCTGCAGTTCCTGTCACCTTAGTGCCATTTTGCTTAGGGTGTTAGAGCTTCTAGTTGTCCAGTATGATCCAGTGTGGAAAACTCGGACAAGAAGACTTCCTGGGTTCGTCTAGAGCCCTTTCCTTAAAAGAGAGAGTTTGGGGCTCTGCTGAACATCACTGTGTTCTCCCTCAGTTGGAGTTACTGGAAGTGCGCAGACAGCAAGAGGAAGAGGAGAGGAAGAGGCGGCCGCCTTCTCCTGAGCCAAGCACGAGGGCTTCCGAGGAGGCCGAGTCCCAGCAGCAGTGGTGAGTGGCAGGCAGTGGCGCTACTGGAACCTGAGCTGCAGGGACGAGTGAGGTCTGGGGGCGTCTGTCTAAGCTTGTGCTTCACTAGGCCTAGCCACATGCCCTTCCGCTTAATTCTTCTGTAGAATATTTAGAATCTGTATGGTCATCCCTGGGTAACATCTGAGAACACTGACTTGTCCACGGTCACATTGCTGTGCAGGCGGCAGGAGTGGAATGTAGACAGCACCCTCTCTACTGCACAAGCACGCGTGTGTGTGTACACTCACACGCACTCAGAATTTCCATGCTATTAAATGGATGGAGGGAACCACCTAGATTTCAGGCCAGTGATTTTGTGGTGATGCTTTTTGAAAGTTCTTTGTGGCATCACATGAAGGACAGAAGTTATTCTCTATTTCTGAAAGGCTAGTTATTTTGCTGTGCTAAGAGCTCCCTGACAGCCACTCATGCTGCCTGCATGCGGGGAGGGGCGTGCCTGTAGTCTTATTCTCTAGCTAGCGTCTGAAACACCTGGAAAGGTTTTTTTTTTAATATAAAAGTTGTATTATGTAGAAGAAGGTTGTGTATGTTTTTCTGAGAGAAAACCTGTAATAAAATTGATGTTCTCACCCATCCTCTCTTACCATTTTTCTCTTTCTCCTCTTTTCTTCTTCCTTCCTCTCCCTCCCTCCCTCTCCTCCTGTCTTCTTTCCCCCTTTGCCTAACAGGGATACTTCCAAAGGAGAGCAAGTTTCCCAGAATGGTTTGCCGGCTGAACAGGGATCTCCACGGGTTAGTTATCGCTCTCAAACCTACCAAAACTACAAAAACTTTAATAGCAGACGGACAGCCAGTGACCAGCCGTGGTCTGGACTGTGAAGTTCACTACCATTTGTCAAGAACCATTCTTTCCAAATCCTGTTGATTTGACCTTTTGGCTTCCACTTCACCCACGGTGTTAAAATTTTACTTAATTCATAGACTTCCTTGGTTTCATATTTGTTTGCATTTAATTCATGTTTATTTGAGTCTTTTAACTGATGGATGCTCAGTTGCCGTAAAGCAACATGCTTATTTTTTGTTTATTTATTGTGAGCTTTTTACTTTATTAAGATTTTACAGCGAAAACCTTACATGAGTAATTGAAATTAAATGAGATTACAGCAAAATGAAGAAGAGAACTAGAATCCGACAGGTACGACACATCCAGTTATACTAACAGGGTACAGTACTGCGCTGTACATAGCCCCTTTATTAACCTGCACTAGTTTACTCGTAACTAGGAAGACTGGGGTATGAGGAGGGAGACTTGAAATGTTAAGGTTACAAGCTAAAGTCAGCTGAGTAACATTCCATTCAGGCTGCATTCATTCATCAACAATGACAAAGAAAGGGAAGGTGAATCTACTTGGGAAGGTGTTTTAATGTTTAGGCGTAGAATCTCAAACGTTTTGAGATCTGCAGATCATTTATTACTCTTTGCAAACCAGCTCCTCCTTTATTTTTTTCTGCCAAGTCCTGAATTGAGGATTCTAGGCTTCTTTGCAGCAGATAATGCAGCCAGCCTCGGGAATAAAATGCCCACTGACTGCTGCTGCCACCTTTGTCGTGGTCACGGTCAGCACCGCTGGGACAAGGGACGTGGCAGGTGACAGCTGTTGCCAGCATCTGTCAGAGGCCTGCCTACCAGACTTCCAGGCCTCTCCATTCAGTTGATGACTTCAGGGTGTCAAACTATTTAAATTTTTCAAACAAATGGAACAAAAGCCATTCTGGTTCACCCTGGTTACTTGAAGGATGTGCTTGGTGGACCACCCTGGGAGCAGTTGCGTGCCTCCTGGCTTCCGAAGAAATTTTAGAGTCTCTGTAGACAGAAACTCTGTTGTATGTCTCCGCCGTGTGTACGGATCTTCTGATTCGTTTTTCATTTCTTGGGACTCTCTGTGGAGTTCTCTAGTAAGGAGTCTTTTAGGTTGGGATTTATCAGACCACCAGCAGGGGTTGAAAATGTTTTCACAGAAATTCTATTCCTTAGGAATAGAAGTTAATGAAAGAGGTGATTTCCTGGTACTCGTAAAGACAAAACCAAATCCATATTACATCAAAGCCTTGTGGGACGTTCACTTGCTCATTTGCCATATTTAGATGTTAGTGGAATTAGAAACCTGTATTGATATGTGTTCTCCATGAGTTAAGTCTAATTTGTCTTTTCATTTCATGATGCATGTCTTTTTTTTCTTTTGTCAGGATAACATCATGTAGCATCTTGTTTGTTTTTCCTTATTTCTATGTACATATCTATCTACTTGTGACTGTAGATGGGTATATAGATAGATGCCAAGCTTCTTATGTTCTCGGGGTAATGTGCACCATTATTGGGTCTCTGCCTTAAATACACCAAAATCCGTTTTAGAAAAAAACCAGTGCTTCATCTTTGATCTTTAGGGAGCCCTGACGTGTGTTTCTGGCTCCAAATTATATGTGTCACTGATCTATATGTATATATGTGATGTTTCCATATATATGTTTAAATTTTATATCATCAGGACTAATGCCCAATTTTATGCTTTTTGTATTCAGAAGACCAAAAAAAAAAAGGAACCACATAAACACACAGGGAAGGAGCGCTGTGATGTTTTTGGCATTTGTTCTCATGCCTGTTTTTATCTAGATTTTTAAATTGTAGCTTGCCAGAGCAAATTTTTAATTACGATTGGATTGTGTCGGAAGAAGAAAAGCCTTTTCACTCTTTTGAGTTATGATGCAGAGACTCAAGTTAATGAACTTGGAAATAGCATTGCTTCGTGCACTTAGAAAACCAATCAGGTGTTTCTTGTGCTACTAGTTGTCACGTTGCATTTATGTTCACCTCCTGATTTAAACATCTCAGGTGTACCCGGCCACTAAAGCACTCTGGACTAATCGCTCAAGAGAAGCACCGTGGGGTGGGGCCGGGGTGGATCCTCGTGTACCCACCGTCTGGTCGTAGCACTATGATTTGCTTTGATGTCTGTCTCTAGTGGTGTGTTGTCTGTTGGCATGCTTAAGCACATGTCCATTAAAATTCATTTTGTTCCTTTTATTTTCCTTGTTTTCTTGGTTAGTAATTCATTTGCATAAACATTAATTATCTCTGCATACTGGTTTGGGGTTTTCTCTTTCCTTCTAACTCTAAAGAAAAAAATTTTTGCTGCAGAATTTCCCCCAGAAGAGGTTCCCCTGGTCTTCACCTATGTTTGAAGTCCGACCAAGTGCTATAAATTTTAGCCTTTTTCCAGTAAACGTTCGTCTATCCAGGTCATTGCTGTCACTAGCAGTTTGCGAGCACCACCTGCAGCACTAATTTTTTTTTAACCTGGTTTCTAGACACACTAACCTCATGTCTCCCTAGACTCACACCTGGCACAGGCCTTCCACACCAAACTCCTGCTTCCTCCCCATCAGAAGTTTCTTGAAATCAGAAGAACAGATTTGTCAACTTTAAAATCTACTCACTGTCTTTTGACTCAGGATTTTGTTTTTTGGTGGTGATTTTTCTCTCCTGCATCTCTCCATTAAAAGTGAAAGGAAGGAGAGAAATATTTGAATAGCCTATTGCTCGTAAGCACGTGTCCACAGGCTGTCACTTGCAAGGCCAGGATAATCACCCATGCCTTTTTGCCCTAAGAATCTACTTTCCACATTGTTATGTGGGTGAAGGGTTGCAGTCAAAAACACCCTTAAATTGCATAGCCTCTAGTCTCACCCTAAACTCTGATGCTAATGGTGGTAGTTTGCACAGATGGAATATAAACTTGTAACTCCCACTCAGCCACTTAGATAAGACCTAAAGGGAGAGACCCAGTTCTGAGAGTTGACATATCTGAGTGTTCAAGCAGTGGTGGCCAGTCTAGTGTTTATCCTGTTGAGGTTGTTGCTGCTAATTCAGTGTCATTTTGGTTCTGGGCAGCAGTGATGGGGGACGTATCTAATGAGCGTGCCATTGACACCTCCATGTTTGTCCGCGTACGAAGGGTGCAGGTTGTCTGTAATCCACTAAAGCGTTAGCCTCACCCACCCAGCTTTAGTAACTCGCTAATCCCACGCCCTGGGTATATCAGCCAGGGGCTGCTACAGTTCATGGTACACAGTTGATGGTACACAGGCTGAAAGTGATAATGAATCAAGACCCTACTGCATTTCCCAAGCCGAAAAGCCATGAGCGTTACAATATAAATGAGCTTGGGAAGAAACAGCTCCCGAAGACGTCTCCAGCCTGAAGGGTCAGAGCCGCTGGAAGCCTGGCTGTCTCTGGGCTTTCTCGTCTCAGTGCAGCAAGGCACCGTGATCAACCAACACGTGATGGGGAAGGCCCTGGTTCTGTCTTTGTTTGGGGGTAAATAGCTGTGTGGTGTTGAGTGACTGTGATTGGCTTTTCCAGCTCCTTTAACACAAACTACAACCCACTCACGATACAACTTCGGCAGATGTGGTTAAAACAATGTTTGTTGACTTGCCTCATTTCCTTCCAGCTCTTAAGTTCCAAAGTCTAACTGGGATGGTAGATGCGAAATGCATGATTGTCATCCTAATTTCTGCATGTGTTTATGACGATGTGTTGAGGGGAGGGGGAGGAGAGCCAGAGAGCATTTTCAGAAACGAAACGTCTTTCCTTGTCTTACTTTGGGGGAATGCTGTGTAGCTCTGATAGAGTTGTCTATCGATCTGTTTGTGAATGCCCTTTCGCTTAAACTTCCAGCCCTTCTGGTGGCGTCCTTGGTTGTAAGGTGGCTGCTGTATAACGTCCACTCTCTCATATTTAATATGTGTGATTGTTACCGTTGTCCTTTTGTTTTAAAGTAACCACAAGAGGAAATGATCTGAGTTATATTAGAGAAAATGGATTGATCAGAGGAGCAGAGTGCAGTAAAACTCATACTGGCATTTCGCTTTTCTCATATCCCCATAAACGGGCGGGTATTAATCCATTCCCACCTTCTAATGTCCTTGGTGTCCAGCTGGCTTTGTGGGATGTGCAATGGTTTTACTGTACTGCCTCGATCTGTGCCAGGCATTTATACACAGCCACGTGTGCGAGTCAGAGCGTATGTGATCACTGCCGTGGCTCTCGGGGTTAGCTGAATGGCCTCTCCGCTGTCCCTAGATGGCAGAAACGGCAGACACAAGCGAAATGGTCAACGGTGCTGCCGAACAGAGGACGAGCTCGAAAGAGTCCAGCCCCATCCCCTCCCCCACCTCCGACCGCAAAGCCAAGACTGCCCTCCCGCCCCAGAGTGCCGCCACCTTGCCAGCCAGAGCCCAGGAGACACCTTCGGCCCAGATGGAAGGCTTCCTGAATCGGAAGCACGAGTGGGAGGCCCACAACAAGAAAGCCTCAAGCAGGTAATGACAGCAAAGTCCGGGGCATTAAGATGCGAAGTCAGCCTGTTAAAGGTTGAGGCGGGTCGGTCTTGAGTTGAAAGGGGAGTGTGTGTTCATCTCCTTGGTTTATTCTGTAGCTTCCTGGGCATCACGTGATTCTTAGGACTGACAGTGGAAAGTTGGAGTAGAGCGCGTCTTACTCACTGAGAGAAGAGTCAAGTGTGGATGGAAATAGCAAAAAGAGGCCTTAGTAGTTCATCCTGAGAAGGAGTGCTGCTAGTTTGAGGTTGCGGAGTCTTCCCTAAAGCGAGATGATTTCATTGTAGGATTCCTCCTCGTGGGATTTTTTAAGACATTCATCATTCCCCCTGCCTTATCTCCATATCAGTCTTCAGCATCTCCCAGTAGTCCTGCTTCCATTATCTCTATTTTACAGCTGAGGAGACTGAGGCTCTGGAAGCTTATGGAAGTTTACTCTCTGTAGAAACCCTAGTAAATGGCATAGCTGGGATAAAACTCTTATCTGACTCCACAGCCTGTGTGCTTAACCAGCAGACCAAACTGCCTGGGGCTACCATGTGGTTATGCAGGTTGTACACCAGACCAGGGAATCCCGTCTAAGAGCTGCCATCCGTGTTGAGGACAGCATGGATTTGTTAATACAGGCAGGCAGCAGTAAAGTGTCTTGTTCTTATAAAATCAGTATATTATGATAGTTTGCTGTATGATGGGGGAAAGCCACCTTTTTCTAATTGATCCAAAGATTCCTAAGTGCTAATGGCCCTGGGTCTGCCTCCTGTCAGGTTGCCAAGCCACATCAAGAATGGAGCTGAGGTGGAAATGCTGCTTAAGGCCAGGCATGTTTCACTGAAGGAGCCTGGCCTGTATCCCCTTACCACAAGAGGGTACTACAGCAAAGAGTACCAAACACCGACAAAATCTTTCCCGTCAGAGCCAAGAGTGCCTGTATGTAATAGAAGAGGGAACCATGTTTTTCTGCAAATATCGAGAGAGAAGTAGCCCTCAGAAGCCTGCCACCACAGCAGCATGTGGCTGTCCCGAGAGTCCACAGAGGAATTTTGTGCCACTGTCTATTTTTAGTAGGATTTAGGAAGGACTCTTAACAAGGGGTCAAACCATGTCTGAGGACCATTTTCATATTAATCAGATTCTTAACTCTTTAAGGGAGTGTGGTGTAGAACTTTGACGTTCCTTTCTTAACTGCTCAGGTCCTGGCACAATGTTTATTGTGTCATAAATAACCAAGAAATGGGTTTCTACAAAGATGCAAAGACCGCTGCTTCCGGAATTCCCTACCACAGCGAGGTCCCTGTGAGTTTGAAAGAAGCCGTCTGTGAAGTGGCCCTTGATTACAAGAAGAAGAAGCACGTGTTCAAGCTCAGGTGAGAGTTGTCTGCTTCGTGGTTGCCGGCGGGTGGGGGCGTGTTCATTTTCACTCTGGGCCTTGATTTTCTTAGATAGACACTGTGGTTGGTTGGTTCCTTTCTCTGCCATTTAAAAAACCAGTAAGTGACAAACCAGTTTGGCACACATCTCGGTTAGGGTCTTTGGGGATGTGGCCAGTCACTGGCGTCCCTGTGGTTAACAGCATAGCTGAACATTGAGGAAAAGGGGCTTTTGTTTTTATAAGCTAGAACTTCCTGTTCCCTCAGACAAGGTGAGCAAGTTATATTTCATAATTTAAGAGAAGCTTAGAAAAATAGTTTCCCCGTTTTTGCAGCTTATCCAGACCCAGGAGATGCTATTCGTTGCTCGTGAATTATCTGGAGATGGGTTAAATGAGTCATCCTGGAGCCAGATGGAGACAAACAGGAAGTGTGTGTGCTCCCCTGACTCGCCCAGCAGATGTTCCCAATGCCTCTGGAACCATCTAATTCCAAATGTCTCTACCCTGTAGAACACATACACCTCCCCACAGAGAGGATCCAGGCTCAGAAGTTCTGCTTGTGCTTGGAAATGGGCAGAAAAACCATTTTATCTTTTAAAAATGTAAAAAGTAAACATGTTAGTGGTTAGGACATTACTTAAAGTAGTTTAATACTAATTTGATCTGTTGCTTTGAGATCTGAAAAGCTTTGGCCTCCAGTGATGTGTGTGTCTCGTGCCAGTTGGACTAGGCCAAGGATTGCAAATGGTGTGATTTATTGAGCTCTGTTGACGAGCGCTGGAGCAGGCTCTTCGGGACTTGGAACATGTTACATTTTGTAAGACAAGGCGCAGACAGCCTGGCTCCCTGGCTGCCTCCCCCTTTGTACTCCATGATGCAGCTTCAGAGGGTCAGGATATTGGCAAAGAGCACTTACCCTCCTCCACCCTGGCAACGCCCCCTTCCTCTTGACAGCGGTGGAGTGAATGACTGAGCCCTCCACGCCAGTGACCTCTTGGTGTCACGGTGATGGCCTCCCCAGGGCAGTTTCTTTCCCTCTGAGACATACATGGAAAGAGAAATCTAGGAGACCTTTTCTGTACATCTGTTCAGAAACTCTGGTATTTTTAAATGTGGGGGATACAAGCTCAGTAGCAGAATTTCAAAAAGGCTCATAATTTTTAAAGAGATTTCTCTTGACTTCGGTTTAGAGCAGTGATCAGGATCCAAGTGATCGTTGCCAGATGTTGATACGTTTGGGACTTTTTCGATTCTTCCAGTGGATTGAAACACTGAGTTGCCTATGTATGTTATACTGGCCCAATTATATGGCTTCTTGAGTCCAGGGAGCCACTGCTGGGCCTGTGTGGGTCACAGGCACAGTTGGTGATGTGTGCAGAGCTCTGACGAGCCATCTGGTATGATTCTGTGGCCTGCTTGTATCCCACATAGGATAGGAGAGTTGGGGGATTTTTTTTTTTTTAAGTTATATCGTGACTTACTTTCTTCTTTCAAATTACAGGCTAAATGATGGCAATGAGTACCTCTTCCAAGCCAAAGATGATGTAAGTTTCTAAGATTCATTTCTCCCAGATATTTAAGAGTTCGCAAGTATTTGTGGCATGATAAGTTTCATTTATGATGTTCTTCAATAAGTAATGGTCAGCGATGGCTTCTGTCATCTAGTCTTCACCGTCACTAACTCTAGAAGGTGTTCACTTATGTCTCTAGGAGGCAGGGAATGTCATTTCCCTGTCTCCTTGGCCATGGCAGGAGAGCTAATGCAGGGTCCGTTGAAGTCCACAGAGGAAACCTTGCCCACCCCCTCCCAGTATATGAGGCACAGCGAGGTGGTCCCAGGGCCAGACGTGGATCCTGAAGCCCAGTCAGGAGTCTCCTCGCTGTACCCCACTGCCTTTAACCAGCCATTCAGGGTTGTGCTCCACCTTGAGGGGAGAGAGGGTCAACTGATGAGAAAACAACATGTGCTTTAAATTTTAGAAAGCAACTTCTATTAAATTTATACAATGTTATATGTCAAATATATTTCAATAGAAAAAAAGGAAAGTCAACTTTTCAGAGTGGGTCCTGACACCCCACAGATGGAGCTCTTCCAAGTTTGTAGGACCATATACTGGAGTGATGACCTTCAGGGACTGTAAACTGAATTCTCGTGAGAGTTGAACTATGTTCACTCTACGTATGATAAAGCAGAGGTTCATTTGGGAAGTGCTTACCCCTCAGTTAGCCAGATGCCTCTGTCAGCCAGACGCATTGTTCCCTAGCCTTCCAGCCGACAGAGGCTCGTATGGTCATCCAGGTGGAGCAAGAGCATCTCCTGCCCAAGCCGCTTAGTTGAGTCTCACCTGTGCCTCCCCATTTGTCCAGGAGGAAATGAACACATGGATCCAGGCCATCTCCTCCGCCATCTCCTCCGATAAATACGAGGTGTCTGCCAGCACCCAGAGCACGCCAGCATCTAGCCGGGCACAGACCTTGCCCACCAGCGTTGTCACCATCACCAGCGAGTCCAGTCCCGGCAAGCGGGAAAAGGACAAGGAGAAAGACAAAGAGAAGCGGTTCAGCATTTTTGGCAAAAAGAAGTGAACTCCTTTCCTTCATCTCCTGCCCTTCTCTTACCTTTTCAGTGAAATTCCAGCATGCGAGCTCAAAACCAACACATTGCTCTCTGTGCCTAATGTTCCTCAATGTGGTGATTTCCTTTTTTTTTTTAATTTATAGAGCATTTCTTGCGGGGGTGGGGAACATACCCCTAAACACTTTATCTCCAAGTTACAAAAGTTTGAGGTGCAGAGGGCAGACCAGATTTTTTTTAATGAAATTCTATAGATTAGATCTCAATATTTAAACTGTTCCTCAATTTTGTGAGGCTGTGTTGGAAATAACCTGCCTCTAGTGCTGTTGGTATGCAGGGCAGCGGTGCTTAAACAATATTTCCTGTGCTCACCAGAGACGAAACGTACCAATTTCCTGACACCATTCTCTTCCATTTGCTCCCAGTGGTTTCTTTGAGTCTTGACTATTAGAAGTGCCCACGATGGGTCTTACCTTGATTAAACAGATCGTGTATTAAGATCTGCTGCAGCCATAGTGCAGCTCCATGTTAACTCTACAGACCAAACCGTTTGTATCTGGCATCACTTACTAACACACGACATGCGGCTTTTCTGCATCAACCGCGACGATGGTTCAGAATGTCGGGATACAAGAAGGAATAGAAAACTGATAACTGTTTTAAATAATCTGTAATTTCAATTTTTTTTTGCTGAAATACATTATATTGTATGTTTGAGATAATTCTAGTACAAAGTATAATAAAACTAGATGTATAATAAACCCTTTAAATCATTGGTAAGTGTACAAGTGGAACTGAAGCATTTACTGGACAAAGTAATGTTACTCTAATGGTTACTTGCTCGTGCGTTGCCACACTGTGTTATAATTTGCTTCATTACCTTGCTATTTGATACATAGTGTGCATTTCTCTGTCACTGTAACGATTGTAATGACAAATTTTCATCTTACTGCACAATCAAAATGGCATTGATAGGAATGAACTCCGAGGCTGGGCCTGAGCAGGGAGGTGGTCCCTCAGGCCTGGTGCTCAGTCGTATGACCTGTACCTCTCCACTTTTGCCCTATCTGTTAAATATATGCTATGTCATTAAATGCTTTTAAATCTAGCACGGTGGGTCTTTATTGTTTTTCTCTCCTGCGTGCACGCTATGTAGGGAAATTGCAAAGCGAGAAATAGCTAACGGGAAACCTTGGAGGGTCCATCTGGGTTCCTGCTCTGTGCTGTTGGGCATGGATGATGCAGCGGCTTTGAAAACTCCTGCAAACAGAATAATAAGTATGGGATGTTTCTCAGCTATGCATCTGAATTTTATCTTTTATTCATGAAAAAGTTAGAGAGCTTGCTAAATCTGAGCTGTGAGGCAGGGGTTGGCAAACATTTTCTGCAAAGGGCCAGAGAGAGTAAATATTTTAGGCTTTGTGGGCTATACTCTCTGTTGAAACTCTGCTCTTGTGTAAAATGAGGCAGCCACTGACAATATGTAAACGAATGAGCATGACTGTGTTCATATAATGTCCTTCATATAATTTTCACGTGCCGCCCAGTGTTACTCTTTTTTAAAAAACACTTAAAATGTAAAATCTATTTTACCCTGATCATACGGAAACAGATGGCAGGCTACATTTGGCCCAGGGGCTTGTTTGCTGATGCCAGTGTAAGGTCATGGGTCAGATATGCCTGATACACTTGTCCTGTTTTATCTGAGTGTATTGACTCCATACTGCTTACATATTTGCTTAGTGAAGCAGCAATGGATGCTGTGGATTTTCAGGAAGTTCTTCCACCAAAGCTGTGCCTACCGTGACGCATCGGTCCTGGCCTCCACAGCTAAATGGCACTGGAGCTTTTTGTTACCCCTAGTTGAACTGAGACCTCCCTCACCATCTTCTCCCCCTCTTCTCACGTGCACCCAAGGCCATTTACACCAGGTGACACTCCCTTTCCCTTGCCGTACTCAGGATTGGAATCAGGTTGTTCAGCTCTCAACAGATGAACCTCTGACCAAAATGTTTTAGTTAAGAAAAAATATCTTGGAAGATAATTGTGATTGATTACAGCCTACTCTTCACAAAGCCAGGTAGGTGGCAGGCAGGCCACACTCAAAAGGAAAATGAGCAATCCCAGAATCCCATAAAAACGACGTACACCTGGAACGTTCTGCACATGATTCCAGAGAGCCGCAGACCCCTGATTACAAAGCCTGGGTTTCGTGGTACTTGTTCTCATTGCTGCACTTGCTGAGGATCCCCTGAGGCCTGAAAGCGGAAGATGGGCAGTGGAAGGAGAAGCAGCAGCAGCAGCAGACTGGCTTCTCCAGTTCAGGAACTGATGTCAACAGGTGCAGTTAGAAAACCCAAATCGAGATGTGTTGCCTGGGAGAAGTTACAGGCCATATAGGATCATAATCTTCAATCTGGTCAGGGTTAATAGTGGGTGAATTCTTTTAATCCTACCCTGTTTAGTATTTTGAGGATTGTGCACATTCATTTTTATTGCTGTAATGTGCTATTTTACTCTAAGTTTTAGTGACACAGGATGGGTGGTAATACCAGCCTCTCTGCATCCATCTCAAAAGTGAGAAGCAGTAAAATAAGACAGGCCAGGAGAGGGGCATTCTTGATTGATAAAAGGCCACTTTTGTCACATTTGAACATCTCCAAAGTTGAGATGCATCTTCAGTTGAGGGCATCTCAGTGTTGCACTTTCTTGAGGGCACTTTGATGATGCTTCTTACAAGTCATGGCATCTTCAGTCAATGAAATAGAGTGTATTAGACTGGGCAAAGGGGCACGTTGATATCTTCTCACCACATTCTGGGCAGTTTTAGGATTGGTTGTGTGCCGGGGCCTTATGATATTCCCCCCAGGATATATTCTCATTTGTTCATTGGGATACTTAAATATTTCCTTTCACCTAGTGGTAGAATTCACATAGGAAAGGCAAGATAAATGCTTGAGTCTTTCCCATTATTTGAACTGACTTTCCTAAGCATGACCAATAACCCAAAAAGCCATAAAAAAAAAAAAAACAAGGAAAACTTCTGTCCATCAAAGCTCAAGACGTCCCTGATCATTGAAAGTCATGGTGAAAATCTTTGACTTTCCATTTCCCAGCACTAACCATCAATGAAATTATCCCCTTTGAAACATAAAAATGTCCATCTTTGGCTGGTGGGAACCCCTTCAGGTTGGCTTCTGGGTCCTTTTGATAGAAACCTCATAATCTTCTAAGGGTTTCTTACTGTCTGGCGTGACAAGATGTCCTAGGCTCATCCAGTACGTTTCTTGCCCCCAGACTTGCAATCAGAGGTTTCTCTAAGAAAGCCTGGTTTCTTTTAGTGGAAAACGGTATTTCAAAACCATGATTTTTGTGCTAGCAATGTTCATTGCTCCTGGATTGGTCCTTGTTTCTAGGCCGTATCAGTAGATAGAACTAAGAAAAAATAATTCATCAGTTCATACTCAAATAGAGGATTGCAAGGTTTTTTACTAACATTTTCTGTATTACATCATAATCTTTTTCAGTCGAGAATCATGGCTCTCAAGGATGCAGGGGGCATAGAATTAGAATATCCTGTAATTACTCACATGCTTCATACTGTATTACACACACAAACTCAGAACAGCAATGCTAATGTCACCACCAATATCATTACTGAGAACAGTTCTTGTTCTTTTAAACTTAATTTTGTGATAATAGTAGTTTCACCTGTGGTTGTAAGAATTAATTCAGTACCCTTTACCCAGTTTACCCCAACGGTAACATCTTGCAAAACTATAGTACAATGTCACAACCAGAATATTGACACTAACACAGTTAAGATATAGAACAGTTCCATCGCCACAAGGACCCCTCCTGGAGCCCTTTTCTAGCCGCACCTGCTTCCCAGCCCCACCCCTCTTACCTCTGGCAACCACCAGTCTTGCCCATGCTGTGAATTTGTCATTCAAGGATGTATAAATGAGATCACACAGGATGTAAGCTTTTAGGGTCGGCCTTTTTTCACTCGGCATCACTCTGGAGCGCATCCAGTTATCACGCGTTATCAGTACTTCACTCCTTTTGGTTGCTGAGTAGTGTTCCACGGTATGGATGTACCACGGTTTAACCACTCACTGAAGGACACCTGGGCAGTTTCCAGCTTTTGGCGATTACAAATAGAGCTGTTATAAATCTTTAGGTGTGGGTTTTTGTGTGAACATGAATCTTCATTTCTCAGGGATAAAGAAATACCCAAGAGTGCTGAGAACCATTTTTAAACATTTCGTATGTGCTCTCCCCATCCTCCCCTCACCCCCACTTTTAGGCTGTTTTACTGTATCCAGTGCAGTGTCAGGACAAATAGTTCTCACTCTGCTCTTTCCCTCTTAACCCTCATTTAGTCGCAGTTCTCCTGATGCTTGTAGACGTCATGCTCACCGCCAGTCTGTGTGTGGTGTTCCCTAGTCATTTGGGTTATGTGAAGTTCATTCCCTTGGCGGCGTGTATGTGTATAGATATATATGTTTTTAAATAAGTTTCTAATTGCCACCCCCTCCTCCTCATTTTTGTCCAGTTCTTTGGGTCAAGCACTTGAAGTGCTCTCCGGTTGCTTTCAAAAAAGTCAGCTTCAAAGTTTTTCAAGGTTTAAACCCAACGTAAAGAATGCAGGCCGCCTGAGAAAAAGGAGTTTTTCAACTTGTAAAAAATAAATAAATAAATAAATTATCCAACTGGCCTGACTGTGAGAAGGAATGCTACATCCTGTTTCGAGCTTTGAATGCTTTTTGTAAAAGATCAGCCTTCTGGAAGAAGGGTGTCAGGAAGTGGAATTGGAGGGAACTGCTCTTTCCCTTTCATTTAAATTAAGGATCAAGATGTGTGAGAAACTGATGCGTCTCCTCCGTGCTGCTCAGGTGTTTTCACTCAAGCGGAGGAAGCGCACCAACCCCGGGGACTCGTGTGCTGGGCTGATTTGGGAGCGTTCGTGATGGTGGGTAGAATTATTTGGTAGAACTCGAGTCTCATTTGGCTCTTTTCTCTGCAGGGAGCTTGGAGCACACTTCCTCAGGAATGCCCGGGGTTCTTTAGGCACACGGGGTAGTTGCCTGAGCTGCCCTGCATGTCAGCTCTCAGGGGTTTGTTTTTCTTATGGTCAGGTCAGCGTCACAGCAGGAAGACGACACCTGGACTCATAGAAGCTGGAAGGGCCTCCCCTCGCTCCCCTGCTGGCCCTGCTCCCTCAAGGCCTGTGGCTGTTCCACGGTGAGCCCAGTTCTCTGTGTTCCTGTCCCGGCACACAGCCATCCTGGAGGGCTGCCACGTCAGGGCCACAAGAGTTATGTGGACTTGTGTAAGTTTCCACTCGGCCTTCACTTGTCCCTCGGATATTTATCACACTTTGGGGACCCATTGTGTCTGGGAGTGGGAATGGAGGAGGCAGAATATCCGTGGAGTTTCCTGAAAGTGATTCTTTAAAGGGAAGGGGAATTTTCTCTTACATAAGCCCACGGGGACTTTCTCCATGGGGTGGGGCATCCTGCATTCCAGAGCCTGGGTGTGGGGCGGGAACCTGGGAGCTGTCTCCACTGGAGCTGAGACAAGCCTCGACTCACAACACTTTCCCTGGAGAACCTGCTGGGTTTTCAGTCACCATTTCAGTTTCCCTGTCACAGCAAATTATTTCCAATGTTGCTGTTCTTCAAACTTTGATTTTGCGAAATAAGCAGTCTCTCCAGGCTTTAATCTCCCATCCAGGGCCTCCATCTTAGGGAAAGTTCCCATAGCCTTAATTAGAATGGCAGGAAAGAGCCTGTGTCTGCACCAGTGTTTGCGGGTGCACAGGCTGGCCCTGTCCCACTGCCATCTGTCACACATGTCTGTCACTTCTCTGCACTTGGCCTTCCTGGGCGCATGTGATTTGATTACTTCATCGGGCATGCTCAGCCTCTGCTCTGTTGGGGAAAGAGCGTGGGCTCTGAGCCCAGACTGGTTGGAATCATGGCCCCTTCACCAAATAACAAGTATTCCCTCGTTACCTTTGCAAAGCACTACTGTTACCACACAGAATTAGGGTTCTCTGCCGATGCTCATAAACAAGCCAATTAATTACGGCATCAGCCTTTGGGGAAGAAATCATCTTTATTCTGCAAGATCGATCTGCAGGGAGACAGGGGGCTTGTGCCCTCAAATCTGTCTCCCTTAATCAGGATTTGGGGCAAAATTTAAGAGGTTAGGGAAAACAAGTTGGCATGTGGAAATGCTGGTGGGACATGTTTTGACTCTGGGCTTCCAGCACTTATGGTAAGGTAAACAGTTATGACAGGGTGGGGAAGGAATTTTAATACCGGATATTCCTGAATGAGGGACCCCTTGCTTCTGATAAGAGTCTGACTTTCAAGTTCCGGTCATGTCTCCGTCCATGGGTTCTGTGGGGTGGAGGATCTTTAGTTCCAAGGTCATTTCAGGTCACGATTTCTTCTTTTGCACATGCCCTGGCAACATGACTTTGCAGATTTTCTGAAAGGCAATTCTTAATCTCTCTGTTGATAAGAGATGGGGTCAGTTGAGCTGGTCCTGGAGGGCCCGAGGTTACACTACTAAGTGCCAGCCACTCTGGGGAGCAGCCCTTGTGGCGTTTACAACACATTATACTCTTTACCATCTGCTTCATCTGAGTCTCGTCTTCTCTCTAAAAGGGAGTTGAAGCAGTGAGGTGACAGACGCTGCACTCCATAAATCGGTTCTCTCCTCCCATGGTATGTTGCCGGGCAGGAGAATCTCTGTATTTTTTTTCTAAAGATGATTTTATTAGAGTGCTTCACAGTTCAGTAACAGAAAATCCACATCCAAATGGCGTCAATAACAGGGAATTTGTCAGCTCGCACAACTAAAACATCCCAAGGTAGGACAAGTTCAAGGGTTGATTTGCTCCAGAAGTTCTCAGTCTTATCAGGACTGCAGGTGATGTATCTGTCTTTTCTCAAGCCCGCCCTCCTCCATGGCTCTGTTTTGGCTCCAGACTGGCTTCCCTCATGGTAATGGTGGCTGCCAGCACCTCCGGGGTCATGTCCTTGTTCACATCTAGGAAGAGGGAGAGGGTTCCTCTTCCCCCAAACATAGCATGAAGCCCTGAGTTTCACTCTGAATGGATTAATTTAGGTTTTGCACTCATCCCTGAACCACATCTACTACAAGAGAAATCACCTCAGGCAACCAGGGTGCCCTCGTGGTCAATCCAAACCCCAGGCCCGTACAGAGTGGATGTGGGTGGGATGGATCCCCAGTTCCTTCGCAACGTAAGATTGGGAAAACCCCCTCCACGAATAACAGCATCAAGGGGTGACTTGGGCGAGGGGGGGTTGATGGAGATTATGTGTGGGTGTGAGGGTGCGAAAGCCACCACCTCCTGCCTTGCCCCCAAATGCTGCATATCTCGGCATGAAAGTGTTGGCCCCAAAAAGAGGGGTAGGGTTTGAGAAACGGGAGGGAGGGCTTCTCTGAGAGAGCCACTTTTTCCTTGAAAAAGGAGAAATGGTGGTTCAAGAAGGATCTCCTCTTGGAATTAGGCTGGAGTGTGCTTCTACAGATGAATGGATAAAGAAGATGTGGTATATATATACAATGAAATACTACTCAGCCATAAAAAAAGACAAAATCATCCCATTTTCAACAACATGGATGGAACTTGAGGGTATGATGTTAAGTGAAATAAGCCAGACAGAGAAAGACAAATACTGCATGATATTACTTGTATGTGGAAGATAACAAATACGTGGATAAAGAGAACAGATTAGTGGTTGCCAGAGGGGAAGGGGGTTAGGGGGTGGGCAAAAGGGGTAAAGGGGCTCATATGTAGGGTGATGGACAAAAATTAGACCGCTGTGGATGGACCTTGAGGGTATTCGTTTAAGCAAAATAAACCAGACAGACAAACACCGTATGATTTTACTCATATGTGGAAGGCACACAAACACAAAGAGGACTGTTTAGTGGTTCCTGGGGGGAAGGGGGTTGGGGAGTGGGCACAAAGGGTGAAGGGGTGCACTTATATGGGGACTGACAAATAATAACGTACAAGTGAAATTTCACAATGTTGTAAACTATCATAACCTCAAAAAAATATTAGACCACTAGTGATGAGCACAATGAATTCTATTCAGAAATTGATAAATAATAATGTACACCCGAAATTACCCAATGTTATAAACCATTATGATCTCAATAAAATTGGGGGGGGGGTGGAAAGCACATTTGCTAATGTATTCAAGCTTGCCCCCTGACCACACGGGTTGGTATTGCCCCTGGGTTTCCTCTCTGAGGTGCTTGTTTGCTGTGCACCTGGTCTTCGGAGAACAGATGCGGGTTAACGAGTAGGAGGGGTTCCTAGGAGTCTAGTCGCACTTGTACCATCTGCAGGCCTCCTTTCTCCAGCAGTCACAGGGGTTACTTCAGACACTGCAACAGCTCAGCAGCAAAAGAGCTGATGTTGGGAAGCTATAAATTTATGAATTAACCAAATGCTTGTCTAAGGAGTTGAATTCTTTTCCTTTTGCAATGAAGTCCTCTGAAAGGTGCTGTTATCTGTTTCTTTGGGGATTCCCAAGTATCTGAGTTCATTGTTGGAACATCATTTGGCTGAGAGACGTTCTGTGTGGGTGCACAGTGTCCTGGGTGCCCCGCCCCATGAGGGAGCAGCTCCCTCATCACTTAGCACCCTATTTCTTACAAAGTCTCTATCATTGACAGGAGGCAAAATTACCTGGAATAGTAATGTGACTGGGCTGGGGGTGCTGAGCAGGGTCCAGGGGAAGCCATTTGCTTGGGTAAGAGGACTTGGTGGAAAAGGATGCCACTGGTCTTTGGAAATGGAGAGAAGGCAGAATGTCTGGCATTCCTCAGTTAGGAGGGGAAAGGATTTAAATTCCGTAGGTGAACAGTTTGCAAAGATGAACCTGTCCTTATGTTATCTTTTCAATTGTGACACTTGGCATTTCCGTCATTTCTCTATTACAGTTGGCTCTCAGGCGGAAACAGCCTGGCTGTGGGAATGTAAGCAGATGGCTCCCCTCGTGTCTCAGATCTTTGGGAGCTGGGACCAGGGGAGGGCCCATGTTGCACCCCATGGCTGTCTTCACAGCACTTCGAGCCCAACCAAGAGGAGTGTCATTTCTGTACTGGCTGTGACTGATAACCAGCGTTTGTTGAGCTCTTGCTGTATGCATCTGAGGCCACCCTTAGCACTCATTTGACCTCGCAATCACCCTGTGAGGCAGACACCTGTTACTGGGGTATTGTTATAGCTGAGATCAGAACTGTTACCAGAGGGAACAGAAGACAGTGAGCCAAGCCGGAGCTGGTAGAACCAAGGCCACAGCATCCCAGAGTGTTCTGAAGCTTTGACAGGGTCTGGCTGACTCCTTTATGGACCTGTCCCCCGCCTCACCTCATTCAGCTGGGTTGTTATCTTCACTTCTAAGAAGGGTATTGGCCCAGGGTCTCACTGGCATCCTGCACCACCAGCCCAGGCTCTGTGTAAGAGGGCATGTGAGTGTGAGCATTACCCCAGAGGAAAAGGGAGAGGGTCTTTGCTGAGAAAAGAGCACAAGTCTGAATGTGCCAGAACAACTGGTTGGAAAAAACCAGCCGGTGGTTTAGGTATGGGACTCTGAACAACTGGTTCTACATGTTTCTCCCTTTGTTCTCCAGACAGAATTACTTTATTTTGCAAATAATAGCAGCTAACATAGGGTATAACATTGTGCCAGTCGCTTGAATTTCATTATCTCATTGAATCCTCGTGGCAACTCTGTCAGGTCACGTTGGTTGTCTTGATCGTACACAGGAGGAAACTAAGGCTTAGACAGGTAAGCACTTGTGTAAAGAGCAGCTTGGGTGTTGAATTCCGACACTTTTCTGGAGGCCACACTCTTCCTCAGACTAAACTAACAGTCTGCTGGATGTCCCTCACCTAGATTCTTCTCCTGCACTTCTGTGGGCTGAGAAACAACTGTCATGGGACAGAGCCAGTCAGTAGGGGGTCTCTTGTGCATAAACCATCCTCCTAAAGGTGGGCATCTAGGGAAAGGACTACAATGACCACCAGTTCCAGGGCCACGCAACAGCCACCCAAAGCTAGGTCTCAAAGCCACAGTTCTTTACCAACTCTCAGCACCCACGTTACTCTACAGTTTAGATGTGCAAACCACGAGTTTTGCTCTCACAGGCATGTGCCACGTGATTGGAGGGTGGCTGATGCCTAATTCAGCATTACAGATCTCCAGCGGCCCAGATCTGGACTGTCTGTGTGCTGAAGTCCTTTTTGGATCAAATTTAGGATCAGATAAAGAGCACAGGGTAGGGACACAATAAATATTTGGAAGGAATAGAAGAGGGAAGGAAAGAAGAGAGCAAGGAGGGAAGGGAGAGTGGAAAGATCCACCAGCTGGCTGGGTACTCTGTAGCCTCAGAAGGTCACAAAATAAATCATGGCTCGGCATAAAACCCACACCCATGTTCGGTGTTAAAAAAAAGAAGAAGAAGAGGAAGAAAAGATGAGCCCTTGGTCTATGTGGACAGGTTTCTTCAATCTCCTTCACAGCCAAAGGATGTGAGACAAGCTACGGGAACTGACAGGCTCCAGCTGGGATGGGTCAGATTTTCATTCCAGCTTCCTGAACTGGCCACGGGGCCCCTTTATTCTCCGACTTCTGTTGTTTCTCTTTGCTTTGATGTCTGACTCTCCCTGCAGTCTGTGCGTCTTACCCCTTGGCTGTCCTTCCCACATACGTAAAATCCTACACAGTTAAACAATACATGTACTTATTCTGTATAGTATTTTCACTTATATTTACATCACAAACATTTTACCATGTTGCTGCAGAGGCTTTGTGGTTCTTGTTTCAAGGGCTGGATATCATTATCCATGGGGTCGATGCGCCATCAGTTATTAAACATTCTCCAGATTCTAGGTATTTAGCAATAAGATCGCTCCCCACCAAATAGGCTTGTGTTCCTAAAATCACTGCTCTGACTTGGTTCTTTCCAAGGGCAGTGCTCTAGGGGCATGAACTCCTTCCACTTCATAGACTCACCTCCCTCAGGCCAGGGGCTACACCTCGGGAGCCCGGCTCTGGTCCTTAATCTCAGCCACCCTGACAGCCTCAGTAACTTCACATTTTAGGAAACTGGGATTGGATCTTAATCCCTTCACTCCCTTCAACGTTCTGGAATCCTAGTGCAAATTTTACCATCTCTAGCCCAACCAATTTTAAGCCCACATCGATAATTTCTCTCATGCAAACACAAATAATTAAGTTTCATCTTACCACACACCTTGCCACATTTTCTTGGGAATTGCTAGGTCACAAGCTAAGAACATGTTTGCAGATTTTCTTCGTGTTTGTATCACTGCTTTCCAAACAATGTATCCCGCTTAGTTACTAGCTGTAAACAAGGCAAACGATCTTGCCATAAAAACGATTGTTTTGATTTTTAGTAAGTGCAATATGGCATCGCAAGCTTGCTTTGAGTTTCTTTGACTACTAGCTAGGGTGAACTTTCTCTCCTGTATTTGACATGTCTTTTTCCTGTTCAGTAAATTATCTGTTCATACCTGGTTCACTGAGGGTTCTGAGTCACACGCCACAAAAACTCTGGCTAATTTAGTAGAAAAGGAATTTATTAAGGCTCCTAGAATCTCCAGGAGGGCCAGAGTACCAGGCTTAGAGTTTCTACAGCCTGAGTGATGCCAAAAGTCCTGCTGCAGGACCGGATCCTTGAACTCACCACTAGGCACAGACCCTGCCAGTGCCCACCCTTGCTCCCTGTGGACCCTGCAGCGGGAACTGCGGCCCGGCTGCCTTGGAGGACAGCGGGTCCTGCACAGGCTCTCCTCCTTCACATCACCAGCTTCCAATTCAAAGTCGTGCAGGTGCATACAGTTGGCAGACATGGGCCATGGACCAGCACCCTCGCTGCAAAGGAAGCTGGGAAAAGGCATCCTAATTTTCTATAGAGAGAGGGTTCTGCCTCAAGGGGTGGAGGAGTCCACAAACATAGGAACAGGGCTAAAAAATTGGATGGCTGTATTAGTTTCCCTTTGCTGCCGTAAGAAGTTACCATAAACTTAAGGCTGAAAACACAATTTTATTCTTCTACAGTTTTCTAAGTCAGAAATCAGACACAAGTCTCAGTGGCCTAAAGTCAAGGTGTCAGCAGGGCTGCATTCCCTTTTGGATGCTCTAAGGCAGAATCCATTTCCTTGCCTTTTCCAGCTTCTGGAGGCCCCCGGCATTCCTCAGCTTGTGGCTCTCTTCCTCCATCTTGAAAATCAGCAATAGCGGACACAAGTCCTTCTCAGAACACATCACTCCGAACGTCTACATCTCTCTTCCACTTTTAAGGACTCATGGGATTACATTGCTCCCACTTGCTTAATCCAGAGTAATCTCCCTATTTTAAGGTCAGTTGATTAGCAACTTTAATTTTTATTGGCGGGCTGGCCTGGTAGCGCAGCAGTTAAGGTCACACATTCCGCTTTGGCGGCTGGGCTTTGCAGGTTCGGATCCTGGGTGCAGACATGGCACCACTTGGCAAGCCATGCTGTGGCAGGCGTCCCACATACAAAGTAAAGGAAGATGGGCACAGATGTTAGCTCAGGGCCAGTCTTCCTCAGCAAAAAGAGGAGGCTTGGCAGCAGATGTTAGCACAGGGCTAATCTTCCTAAAAAAAAAATAATTTTCTTGGCTATGTAATGTAACATATTCCTAGGTTCTGGGATTAGGACATGGACATCTTTGGGGGGCCATTATTTTGCCTACCAGTTGCCCCAAAAAAAAGACAAATATCCACCACATCTTTAGCCCATTTATTTACTGAAGTCATTTTCATTTAGTTATATTCATTGAAATGCTTTCTCTATATTTTTACCCCTTATCAGTTACACAGAATCAAATATTTTCACCAGTCCACTGCTTTGATTTGGTATGGAATTCAAAAATGTTTAAATATTAAGATCCATCCTTTTTTTCCTTTGTGACTTTAGTATTTCAACACTGAGTATGCTCATCTTCTTTCATAGATCTAATAACCTGGTTATTTTGTGATTTTTCTTGTTTTTTTCTTCCCCAAAGCCCCAGTGCGTGGTTGTAAATCCTAGTTCTGAGTCCTTCTTGTTCTTCTGTGTGAGCCACCGCCACAGCATGGCCACTGACCACACAGGTAGTGTGGTTCTGTGACCAGGAAACAAAGCCAGGCCATCAAAGTGTTGAGAATGCCGATCTTTAACCACTAGGCCGTCAGGGCTGGCTCTATTTTGTGCTTATTATACAGTGTTTATACTTCAATAAATTCTTCTGAAATTTATTTTGACGTCCTTTATAAGGAATGCCTCTAACTTAATTGTTTTCCCAGTTTCTAGCCAATTAACTCAATACTATTTAGTAAACAATCTTCAATTATTCTCTTTCCAATATTAGAATTTTAATATCTGATTTTTATTGAACGTCTAATATTTGCTAAATGCCAGGTACAGTTAACATTATTTAAGTTTTGTCTCATAGCAAAAACACAGGATGAATCCAGGCCCGTGTGTTTTGTTCACATTGAATCCCCTATACCTGGTACAGTGCCTAAGCATGACACTGTCTAGGCATTTGTTGAATGAATGAATGAGTGTTAATAATAAATTTATATTTCAGTCCGTCCATGTTGATTTCACTAGTCCACTCTATGATCCTCTTTTTTGTACTTGGGGGCCTATTTCTAGTTTCTTAGCTTTGTTCTATTGTATATGTTTTTTTCCACCAGTACCACACATTTTACTGTTGTCATTTTCTAATTCCAGGAGTTTAATGCTGTTGGTTTTTACAGTTTTGTTGACACAGTATGTGATCAGAGGTGAATATTCATGTTCAGATTTGAGTGCTGGTGGGAAGTAGGATCATGGAGGTGGTGATCGGGCACGCACTTGGTGGGGTTTGGACAGAGCTTCCAATTCTGAAGATGGTGATAGTCACTAGACTGTTTCCAGAAATCCATCAAAAGGTTTCATTTGAAAAATTCTCAGTCAATAACAATTTAAAGTCAGCACATGTGTGGAACCTCAAACACTGTCTGATTAGTCCTTAACTTCGTGTTCAATCGGTATCATCTAACCCACAGATCGTCTCCAGGATGATGGAAATTGCCGAGTAGAACCTGTGGCCTGTTAAACTTATTTGCAATTTCTATTCACAAGCATGCATTACACTTTGATCCTGGGTATACATAAAATAGCTCTCTTAAAAATTTAGTAAAAATAATTTTACTTTCTCAATTTTTACATTTATCTTAATTTACTTTTTTGATGAAAATATATTCAAATTTTGTATACTTTCATTACGATTATATTTTATATTCAGTCACTTAGATCATTACTATTGAATAACATCAAAATTAGTAATTTTACTAAAACGAAGGTAGAACAAAGTATATTTTATTGGACAAATATATACCTTAAAAATTTTATATGTTTCAACTTTAGTATTCATCTAAACATAGCCAGTCCAGATATGCAGAATAATATTTAAATTTAGTCATCTTGGATATTTTTGCATGCTCTTGATACTACTAAAAACCCAAAGCTTTGTGCACATTTAAAATTTTTGTCCTTACAAAGGTATATTTATCAAGGTAGGAGGATAAAGCTTGTGTTATCTATTAGTTTCTTAGATTGATTTATAACTTTTAAAAATCATCTACATGATATATGAGCCTCCTTTTGTACTCTTGCCCCAAGCGCTGCAAGTGTTAGGGGCAGAGCTGTCTGTGTCTCTGAGATAATTGTATGGTTTTTTCCCTTTAATTTGTTGAAAAATGAATAGCATCAGTAGTAATAGTATTTAGCCAAACTTGGACTCCTGAGATAAACTAGTCATGATGTATTAGTTTGTTTGTTTTTTTTTACATTATTAGATTCAATTTAGGATTTTTGCAGTCATGTTCATGAGTGGGATTGATGTAATTTTCCATTATTATTCTGTCCTTTTATGTGTGTGGCATCAAGGTTACGATAGCTTCCTATGATGTACTGGGGAGTATTCTATCCGTTTTGCTTTATGTTGTTCAAGCATTGGTATTAGGTCCATACAAGTTAAAAAATTTTTTATATCTTCCTGGTGAATTGAAGTTTTTCCATTCTATCTAGCTACCTTCTTTCTATCTAGTAATGATTTTGTCTTAAACTATATTTTGTCTGATATTGGTTTTTTTTTTTTTTTTTTAAAGATTTTATTTTTTCCTTTTTCTCCCCAAAGCCCCCCGGTACATAGTTGTATATTCTTCGTTGTGGGTCCTTCTAGTTATGGCATGTGGGACGCTGCCTCAGCGTGGTCTGATGAGCAGTGCCATGTCCGCGCCCAGGATTCGAACCAACGAAACACTGGCCGCTTCTTGCAGCGGAGCGCCCGAACTTAACCACTCGGCCACGGGGCCAGCCCCTGATATTGGTTTTATTTGGCTAGTATAGAAATTTCATTTGGTAATATTTGCTAATGTGTATTTTTCCATTTCCTCCCCCAGTTTTTCTATTCTTTTATGCTTTGGGTGTATCTCCTGTAAATATCGTATACCTAGATTCTTAAAAATTTAGTTTTTTAATTGGAAAGTTTAATCTCTTTATGTTTGTTGTAACTGCTTATATATTGGATTTATTTCTACCATCTTCTTGTGCGTCTTTAAAAAAAAAAAAATCTGTGTGCTGCTCAGGCTGCCATAACAAAATACGCAGACTCGGTGGCTTAAACAATAAAAACGTATTTTCTCACAGTTCTGGAAGCTAGAAGTCTCAGATAAATGTGCTAGCAGATTCAGTTTCTGGTGAGGACTCTCTTTCTGGCTTGTAGACGGCCATCTTGCTGTGTGCTCACAGGATCTCTCTGTGCATGTGCTGAGGGGGTGGGGCAGCTCTCTGTTGTCTCTTCTTATAAGGACACTAATCCCATTGGATCAGAACCCCACCCTTAATTACTTGCTTAGAAGCCTCATCTCCAAATACTGGGGATTAGGGCTTCAACATCTGAATTTGGGGGAGGCAGGCACATTCAGTTCATAATAGTGGCCTTCTAGGTAATCTTTCTATATTCCAGAGTTCTAATTCTCTCTTCAGGTGTATGCTCTGTCCTGAGGGATCTTACATTCTAGCGGGGAGACACAGTCGATTAACAAGATCTTAAGTAGAATATATAGTTATATTAGGTACTGATAAATGCTGAAAAGAGATTAAAGAGGTGTATGTATTTGAGAGGGGGTTGCAATTTAGACGGGAGTTCCAGCGATGGGTTCACTGAGAAGATGACATTCGACTAAATCTAAAGAAGGTAAGGAAATGAGCAAAGAGGATAAGTGGGGGAAATTGTTCCAGGAGGAGGGGACAGCCAGGGCTGAGGTCTTGAGGATGAAATGCATCTGGTGTGTCTGAGCAACAGACTAAGGCCAGAGTGGCTGGAGAGGGTGAGCAAAGGGAAGAGGAGGAGGAGGTTGGAGAGGGAACAAGGGGCTGGGCCACAGCAAGATAAAATTAATCTAATCCACCCATTTTGTTATTCAAACCGTGCTTGTTCTTCAACAGGCCATGGGAGGGAGCTTGACTTTAACCCTGAGGGAGATGGGGAATACTGGAGAGTTTGGAGCAGAGAGCGCTTTGGTTTGTTTCACAGCATAATTCTGGCTGCCAGGTGGAATATCAACTTGGGAGGATGTGAGGCTGAGAAACAAGGAGGAGACATGGATCCTGGGGAGCACTGGCCTCCTAGTGAGGAGGATCATGACAAGCTTTGGGTTTTTTCTCTTAATCTAGAAGACACTTCTGTATGTTGATAAACTGAGAGAGAGTCATCCCCAGAAGGAGAGGCTGTTTAACTGCCATGAAGTAGAAATGGAAGGGGTAGATCTTGGAAGGTTGAGGTGTCTGAGGGTTTTGATAAATTTTGCCTCTTCCCAACCATGTTCTAAACCACCTGAGAATTAAGACAAGAAATATGTGGAAAAAGGCCGAAATATCAACTTTATGACTGGGTCAAGGCCTGGTTGGAGGAGGTGGTTTTGTTTTAGGGAAGTGGGCTTTGTAACTGAATCTGAGCATTAGACAGATGTACCTGCCCAGTTACAGAAGGTGCTGGACCATCTCAGGCCTCCCCCAGTGAGGGCAGAACATTTGTGGTTAAGCCTACAGTGTGGCCAGGAGCAGGGAGCATGAGCTCCATGTGGGGAAACTGGATTTCCAAAATGGAAAAGGGGAGGGGCTGAGCTGAGCTTGAATTAAGAGAGCAAAAACAATTCTAATTTAGCTCCAAGAGGAGGTGGGTGCATTTTCTCTTAACAATACCCAACTTTTCATTCTGTTGACCTCTCAGGTTTAGCCACTGTTACGTACTCTATAATTTACTTTAAATTCTTCAGCATAGGTGCTGTGATGTAAATATGCGTGTTTGCTCTAATCCATACTCTGTGAGGATTCCATTTTCCTACTTTAGGAATATACACTCCAGGGGTCAGTAGGCTACTAAAAATGCTTCAGCTATCTTTATCTCGGATTAGTAGTAGAGGCTCTGTTAATTAGACAAATGGATGTCATCAGTCAAATGAGAGGTATGCGAGATGTTGGTTGGAAATTACAGGCAATCCCACTCTTCCCTAAACAGAGTTTGAAATTTTAGTGATAGTGGATTACAACCCATTCGATAAAATTCCATGAGTTCCTACTGATATAAATCAACCAATCAATCAATAACGAGGTGAAAGTTCTCCTTAAAACAGAAATTCAACAATAAATATAAAAGAAATGATGGAATTAGAGATTCATTGATGTTAGCCAAAATAGTGGGTGAGTTTCATTACAAACCATATGTTTACCTAGTCTCAAAGTGTCTTCCTGGATATTGCTTATTAATTATTAAGAAAGTAGTAACTTTATAGTGAAGAATCTTGGAATGCCTCCTCTTAAGCCATCAAAATTAACATCACCAATATTGGGGCATGCCAATATCACATGCCTCCTGATATGATGCCCTGAGGACCGGCATCACTTCTGTAGCATTCCTGCACATCCTTAATCTAATCATGAGGAGACAACAGACAAAGCCAAAATGAAGAACATTCTCCAAACGGAGTGGCCTTTACTCTTCAAAAATGTCAAGTTCAAGAAGGGCAAAAACTGTCTGAGGAACTGTTCCAGATTAAAGGAAGTAAAAAAGACTTGATGACTAAATGCGCTGTGTGATCCTGGAACGGATCCTGGACCTAGAAAAAAAGAGCTATAAAGGGCATTACTGAGACAAGGATAAAATTTGAATATGGATTGTGGATTAGATAATAGGTTTGTAGCAATGTTAAATTTCCTGATTTTGATATTAATTCTGTTCTTATGTAGGAGAATGTCCTTGTTCTTAGGAAAAAAACCACTCTGGAATATTTAATAGAGGATTCCTGTGCCTGAATCTGACTTTGTCCTGTCAACAGAATATTGTCACATTTCCATCTAGTTAACCTTCCATGCACAGAACAGAGCTGGGACTTCACAGAGATCCCAGAATGGGTTGTAGGACCATTTTGTGCCTGCTTGCTAATCAACACTTTACATAGGTGGCATAATTCAATCTGAGACTTAATTTCATTATAATTTGGTAGCGAGGTTACAGTAGAAGCCACAGATATTCATGGAGGGAGTCTGTTGTGAATAACCAAATTGCTTTAGATGGGTTTGCAACAACTGTTAAGCCTGTGGTCAACCAGGGGTGGGGCTATCTTGTGGGAGATCAGCAACCCATCAGTAGCAGGAGAGTAATCCTGCTCCCATTTTTATGGACTACTCATTGTTTCTTTGGGTATCCTCTAGACTGCTGGTGGGCAGCAGAGGTGGATTCATCACAAAGCTAAGGATGCTGAAGCTTCATGACCCCTGTCTTGCTCAAGCCCCTTCCACGGCCCTATACCTAATTTTGCATTCATCATTTTATGTTTTTTTCCTTAAACTGCTCCCTCCTTGCAAATTGTATAAGCTTCAGGCCCCCGAAATTTGCTGTGTTGTTTAGGTTTTTCCCACAGAAGGCTCTGAGATGAGTTAGAACCACACATTAAGCTCCAAGGTTACTCTCCGCAGAGCTGGAAATTCACTCCCCACTTGGGTTCTGACCCCTGCTTAAGTCTAGTCACGTTGTCTATCACCAGAGGTTCTTTGATGCGAGCAAATGATAACATTAAGACACTCCAGAAATAAAATGCAAACATTATAAAGAGGCCCCAGTTGTGAATATAAATCTCTCTTCCATAACAAATTCTCAAGGAGAAATAAAAGTTTAAAGATTAGACCTACTTTCATGTTAAAATCCAAAGATGGCAAATTCCAAAGGAATTAAGTTTTGAAATTAAATTATCTTGCCCTTGTGAGTTAAAGTTTAAATAACTGAAAGTCTAAAGTTGACAAAATCCTCCTCCTCACCGCACTCCCAATTCCTAACAGCTCCATCTCAGCTAGTGAGGTCTCGAGGTCTACGCAGAGTGGAGGCCTTTGTGGCAGCTCTGGCCTGGGCCATCTCTCCCAGGAATGGAGGTGGTTCTTTATGGCATAGTCTTGGTTCCCACCAAATTGAGAAAATGAGTGAATTTCCAGCCTTGGGGCAATTTTCTCGGGAAAACATACGTTTTTAGTGTTGCCAGAGATCACAGCAGAGACTCAATATCTAAGGAAAGGAGGGTGGAAGACAGAAGTCCCTTCTTCCTCCGTAGTGGACTGCAAGTCTGAAACAGTGTTCCCAAGGACAGGTGGTCCTGTGGAGCAGCAGGAATGAGCAGGTACAGGGTCGAAAAGACAGGATGGCACCTGCCTTCACTCAATACCTTTATTGTGTGTCTAATGGTGCCATACACAGTGTCATGCTCTGGGGGCAGTGACGAGAAAGGCAAGCAAGGCCCTTTCCAGAAAGGACAGGGCCGAACAACCCCCAATGCAGGGTGGTCCAGGTTTGCTCCTAGCTTGGAGGAAGAATAGATTTTCCAGGACAGGATATGGGTTTGAACTCATTTCTCCCCAGGTAACGGGGAAGGACAGTTCATCCTAATTTTAGACCAGAGCAAGCCACCAAGAGAGCAGCCACTGAGGAGGAGGAAGGGAGGGAGCCGCCGAGTCAGAACGCACAAATAAAGAAGAAAAGCCACTGAACACTTGTTTCCTTTGGCCTCGCAGACACTAAGCTATGTTGACCTGAGGGGGCTTCTCCTTGGAGACCTGTACCACTCTGCATCCTGACACCGATTTCCAGGGCAGAGGTCCTTTGTCACACATCTTATCAAACAAAGAGATTGCCCACTTTAGTTTTACTTTGCTATTGTTAAAAAAATGACCTTTCTCTTTCATCTTCCTGCTCCTTCTCAGGGTACAAATCATTTCTCTTAGCTTTCTACTATCTGTATTTCTTTGAAACTCCTAGCATTTTCCTGGCATTGCTCAGTGGAAATGTCCTACTAATGTGTGCGCACCACTCGAACATTCATCTTCTGCTAAATGTTTACTCCATCTTGACTTTTCCCTCACATTTCTTGACTGAGAAACAGGAGTTCCAAGCACGCAGAGCTGTTCACACGTTACAGTCCTTTCTCTTGACCTTTGTCGGGAGGATGCAGATGCGTGTGTTAGGGAACTCCTCAGCCAGGCCTTTCACAGTTGGAAGGCAGGAAGCTGCAGCCATTATCTGAGGGAAAATCTGACTTTTAGATACTGGAGCACACACAGAATACAGAGGATGGATTATAGCAGTTCTTCCTGTTACTCTTGTGACACAGATCAGTCCTTACCAAGGCTTTCTCAGTTTCCCGCCCTCTTCTTGCCCCTCCTAAGAGTCCTCTCAGTGTTTTTCTCTCCTGCCCTCCTTGCAGGTCATCTTCATTGGAGTAGAATGCCCTGCTCCCTTCTCCCTTCATCCTTGTAGGCAGGGGCTTGGGCAAGGTGGCTTCTCCCAGCAGAGGCAGCACTGTTGGCTATGTTGGCTCCTGAGATAAAACAAAGAGAACCAGAGCCCACTTCCATATGTATCTAGAGGAGATTTGCAATGAAGAGGACAAAGAAGGACCTCACTTCTTGGCTGAGATGAAAGGAAGGCAAAATGGCTATCTCTGTAGCAGGACTAAGTGAAAAATCTCCATGAAGCCAGTGTCTTTCCAGTTCTCGTAGGAATCTTTGTACAAAGGTGGTAAGGGAGAAACAATTAAATATGAAATGAACTCAGATAGCTGGGCAAGTAATTAAAACCAGCTACTGATTCTGCTGGCTTCTTCAATTTCCTTTCCGTTTTGAGATTCTCACTTCTCCTGACCTGCCATTGTTAAGATAGAGTGACAGTTAGCTGGGCACGTTGCTCATATCTAGATCAAGAACCATTATTATACTTGTAATTCATCAGCATACGTTCACATTTCTATTTTTATAAGGTTCCATGGTAACATCCCTAAGACACAGGCTGTGTCCATAAACCAGTAAAATTGATGGAAAGTAAACTTTCAAATTGGCCAGTTGATTGACCATATGATACCAGTAATGATTTTTTTTTCCCTGAATTAACCGAGTTCTAGACCAATTTAAATGTCAAAACAACCCATATTCCCAGAAAAACTAAATTGGAAATCATTTTGCAGTATGATTATACAGCCACAAAAAGGGCCAGATTCAAGGTAAGTATACAATCAATAGCATTCCTCAATGTAAGGAATAATCAGTTCAAAATATGTAATAAAAAGAGACCCCATTCACAGCAGAAACAAAACCTGTAAAGTACCAAGGAATACCTCTAACATGAAATATGTATGACCTGTAAGAAGAAAACCAACTAATTAACCAAATAAATAAGCAAAAATGGTGGTGAGCCCCAAGAAGCCTTGACGAAATGGAAATGAGAACCATGCTTCTTTTGGAAGCAATAATATTTTAAAGAAACAGTTTCTATTGAAGCAAAATTATAGGTTTGACAAAGTTTCAATAAAAACCATGGAATATTTTTGAAAGATGAAATTACTTACCTAAAATAGATGATGAATAAGTATCAAGGAAAGAGATGGCATCAAAGAAAACGATCTTGATGGTCATAATGGGTACTAGCTCTGCCATTTGTGAAAAGATATTCTTAAACTATAATAAAAAGTATGGTACTGATATAAATCAATGGAACGTAGCAGCTATTACAGAAATGGACACTATTATACATAAGAACTAAAAATATTATGAAGCAGGTCACATGATCAATGGGAAAAGGAAAGATTGTTCAATAGAGGCTATTAAGGAATTTGGATAGCCTTAAAAGTATCTATGCAAATCCCCTTCTAACATTGCACAAAGAAATTAATTCTAAATAAATTAAATAAAAATTTTATTTTTATTGAGATCACACTGGTTTATAACATTATATAAGTTTCAAGAGTCCATCATTATATTTCAACTTCTGTATAGGTTGTATCGTGTTTACCACCAACACTCCAGTTTTTATCCATCATCATACACATGTGCCCTTTAACCCCTTTCACCCTCCCTCCACCCCCTTCTCCTCTGGTGACCACCAATCTGTTCTCCATATCTATGTTTGTTTGGTTATCTTCCATATGTGAGTGAAGACATACAGTAATTCTCTTTCTCTGTCTGGCTTATTCCGCTTAGCATAATACCTTCATGTTGTTGCAAAAGGCAAGATTTTGTCTTTTTTATGGCTGAGTAGTACTCCATTGCACATATATACCACACCTTCTTTATCCATTCATCCATTGATGGGCACTTAGGTTGCATCCAAGTCTCACCTATTGTAAATAATGCTGCAATGAACATAGGGGTGCATATGTCTTTTTGAATTAGTATTTTTGTGTTGTTTGAATAAATACCCAGAAGTGGAATAGCTGGATCATATGGTAGTTCCTATTCTTAACTTTTTGAGGAATCTTCATATTGTTTTCCATGGTGGCTGCACCAATTTACATTCCCACCAGCAGTGTACAAGGGTTCATTTTTCTCCACATCCTTTTCAACACTTATTTCTTGTCTTTGTAATAATAGCCATTCTGACGGGCATGAGGTGATATCTCATTGTAATTTTGATTTGCATTTCCCAAATAGTTAGTGATGTTGAACATCTTTTCATGTGCCTGTTGGCCATCTGTATATCTTCTTTGGAAAAATGTTCATATCCTTTGCCCATTTTTTGATTGGGTTGCTTGTTTGTTGTTGAGTTGTATGAGTTCTTTATATATTTTGGATATTAATCCCCTATCAGACACATGATTTGCGAATCTTATCTCCCAATTGGTAGGTTGTCTTTTCATTTTGTTGATGGTAAGAAAATTTTTTTTCAAACCTAAATATGTCAAACTACAAGAAAATAGAAGGGAATCTTTATGAAATCTCTGATGGAAGGTAGCAATGTCAATCTATCTATGTAAGATAGTTGTGAATACATAAAAACCTAACACTGTAAAATGCAATAAAATAAAACAAAATGCAGATGACAGAGGAAAAATATTTCCAGTGAAAAAGACAGACAAGATCTTTTAGTTGCTAATAACCAAAATGTATTTTAAAAAACAAAACAAAACAAAACTTCTAAGATCTCAATATGGGCAAAGAACTTGAAAAAAAGATTTTTAGGGAGAAATTAAACTGGTCAACACAGAAATAGAAAAATGATCACCTTCATTAGTTGCAAAAGAAATGTAAAGACAAAGTATAGAGAGATTCAAATTTGCTCTATTAGCAGAGATTTTTAAAATAGTAAACAATGCTAGTTTAATGACCCTTCAGTTCTCCTAAGTTTCTATTGGCAACAATCCTTTTGGAAAACATTTTGACATTACATATCAGGCTTCTGAAAATGTTTATATCCTTTGAAGCAGAACTTTACTTTTTTTTTTTTTGAGGAGGATTAGCCCTGAGCTAACATCTGTGCCCATCTTCCTCTGCTTTATATGTGGGATGCCTACCACAGCATGGCTTGATGAGCAGTTCGAGGTCCACGCCTGGGGTCTGAACTGGTAAACCCCAGGGCCAATGAAGCAGAGCACGTGAACTTAAGTGCTACGCCACGGGGCTGGTCACAGAATTTCACTTTTGAGATCTGTCCTACAGATAAAAAAACTTTTTACACAAATAGATTTATTGCATCATTATTTATGAAAGGATACAATAAAAAATATCAGTGTTCAGCTATAGGGAAATGGTTAAGTAAACTTTAGTATATTCAGATAAGGGATACCAGATGGTATATATTTGTGATTACAAAGCTTATGCACAGAAAAATAATAGTGGTGATTGTATTGAATGGTGGGACTATCAATGGGTTTTTTCTTCAATAATTTAAAAATATTGATTTTTAAATTACATGAATTTTCTTGTGGACAAAAGGGAAATACAAATAAACAAGAAGAAAAAAAATATCAAATTGTGCCACCCAGAGGCAGTCACTGTTAATATTGTAATTCATGTCTTCCCAAACTTAAACGACGTCCTCTATATTTTGACGGGTGGCACATTCACATGGTTTAGGAACCATGATGTTTCAAAAGGTGTGTGGTGAACAGTCTTCCTCTTGTACTTATTCCCCAGGTGTCTGTTTCCACTTCTGTTCTTAGATTTTTAAATATATTACACATTCAAGCAAATACAAATAAAGATTTCTCTCCCTTTTAGCGGAAAAGGTAGCATACCATACATATTGTTCTGAAATTTGCTTTTTTTCATTTAATAATTTATCTAGGAGCATTTTCCATATCAGTTCTAGAAAACTTGCTCATTTTTTACAGTTACTTACACAGCACTCTGTTGTGTGGACATACTGGAGTTTATTCAACTAGTCCACTGTTCGTGTTCATACTTTTTCTATAGGTAAAGTTTTTCTTTATAGTTTTCTATAGTTTCATAACTACCTCTCATAAATTTGAATTTTAATGAAAAAGGAAACATTATGAAAACTATTGATTAGTCTATTAAACTGCATCAAAATTTGCAGATATTAATTATAATTCACAGATATTGAATTTACAGTTTCAAAGATTCGACATAAACACAGTCATAGAAAGCTAAAAAGATAAGACCAATCCTGACAGAAATCTGCTACCATGAGGGTACCTCAAGATTCAGTGACACAGTATCATGACAATCTTCTGTGAAACGATCTGTCAGCACTTTCAGAAATGAGATGTGCAAATCCGGGAGCACCAGCCAGCCAGGCTCCCTGGTAGAGATGTCAGTGAGAACAGGGCTGCACTGGGTGACATGTTTTTAAATAGCTCAGAGGCCAGAGCACACTGCAGGGTGTCAGGCATCCTTCTGACATTTCAGTTGGATATAAATTTAGAGCTGAATCTTTATCAAAATGAAATGTAGACACAGTAACGCTTTCCTGAGAGGAAACCTTGGGTAAACACCATGTGTGATTGAGAAGGTAACTTATTACTGTGTGTTTCAGCTATCTACTGTTGTGTAACAAGCCATCCCAAAACATAGTAGCTAAAGGGCGGTCTCTATTATTTCTCACAATGCTGTGGGCTGACTCAGCTCCATCGGGAGGAACTTCTGCTCCAGGTTGTGCGGCTGAGGGCACTCACACTGTTGCGTTCTGTTGGCAGCTTGGTTAAAGCTGGCTTGTCCAAATGACCCTCCACTTGGCCTTTCACCCTTCAGAGGTCTAGCTCCAAGATGAACCATTCCAAGAAGACAAAGCCGTATGTGCAAATGCTTATTAAGCCTTTGCTTGCACCACACTTGCTAATGTCCCATTGGCCAAAGCAAGTCACAGGACCAAGGCGACAGTCAAGAGCTTGAATACACAAGGGCATGAATACCAGGAAGCGTGTTTCACTGGGAGCACCAAAGTAACAGACTGCCAAACCATGTTTTTCCCTAATGTTTTGTTTGAAAGGATGGGCTGACTTCCTCTTGATAAAGTCACTAGTAGGAAGCAAGCAAAACAGTGAAATAGTGCCAGATATCACACAAGTGAAGTTTCTCTGACTTTAAAAACGTCCTCCAAAAATCTTAGACTGCAGCCAAGTAATGTGGATTGCAAAAGTAAAATGTGTAAAGTGCAGCATAATTTTAGAAAGTATCAGCCACAACTAGAAGGACATGCAACTAAGATATACAACTGTGTACCGGGCGGGTTTGGGGAGACAAAGCAGAAAAAAAAAAAAAAGAAAGAAAGAAAGTATCAGTTTATCCAGCTAATGGGAGACAAGCTTTACTATAGTTATGGGTCCTTTTGACTCCCTTTGTCTTAGGGTTCTTAGGAGAATCTCTGCCAGTGGCCCCAGATTTCTCTGCAATTCCTGCCATCAGATTGAAGCAGGGGAACACAAGTGTGGATGGATGGTACTGTGCCAACCGTCACTGCTACCAAAGGGCTTGAGTCTCACTGATAGTAGACGGAAATGCGGAATGATTCTATCAAAAGCAAAGCATTCAAATTCAAAAGACAACTCCGTGTAGAAGACAAATAATTAATTAGCTACAGGATGCTGGCAAGAAAATTGGGATTTTGTAGATAAATTGAACTGTTTGAAAGAAAAAGCAAAACAGACCAACCAAATCAACAGGCTTACTGAATCTCGACCAGCTGGGAGCAGGTACATTCGCTCTTAATATGGAAAGCTATTTTTGACAATTAAAAAAAATAATGACAGTAGAAAGGATGAATGCTAAAAGAACTACTTACCCCTGAGATAATTAACAATATCAAGAAGGAAAGGCAAAAAAGAGGACAGTGTAAAATAAAATCAAGCTGCTTCTGCAAATGCAGGTTGATTGATCTTGCTCATTAAGGTCATGTAATTTGAAAAATGGTGCTTATCTTTATTCTCTTTTTTTCTAATATTTACAGAGTAAATGCTGAAAAAGAAACATGGATTGGGATTTCAAATGTACCTAAACTCTATTTAAAAGGAGAAATAGAAAATTTGGTAAAAATGTGTCTATCTGCATAAATTTGCTTTACGTAATTTTTAAAGCAAAAACTATAACGATTCTAAATGGCAATTAAATAGAGTGATTCATCAATCAAATTATTTGATTGCATCAAAATGAAAAACTGAACAATTTGACATTTTAAGCAATGAGTCAAAGATTCAAATTATGTTGTACTATTTAGCCTCAAAAGCATTTTTTCTCCTTGTCTGGGATTACTGAGGACCATGCTTCTTCCTAAAATATGATGAAAGAAATGTTTTGTTGAGTCTTCCTAGAGAGCATAGACATGGCCATGATGGTGGTTTGATGATGACTGCTAATTTATTGACTGGGTAGTGGGTGCCAGGCACTGTGCTCAGTGCTTCACATGCTTATTCTCAGCTAATCATCATCCCCATTTTACAGATGAGGAAACTGAGACATGGAGGTAGATGTTAAACAACTTGTTGAGAGTCACATGTTTAGTAAATGGTGGAGATGGGATTTGAACCAGGCAGTCTTACTGCAGCTCCAACGTCCCACTGACTTCAGAGCTGTATTAAATAAGGTCTGGGATAAATAAACCTGGGAGTCACCATAGCAAACAAGGAAAGGAACCTGAAGAATTGTTGACATACTCAGTTCAATGTATAATCCAATACCCTAATTTTCTTCTTTCCACTCACATCCCTTTTTTTTTCCTATTGCTACTTTCACAAAGGAAACAAGCCATCCAAATAGTCTACCCTATAAACTAACAGGACACTAGACAAATCTAGTCCTGCAGATATCACTTATTTACATTTTTCCCTTGTAGATTTAGTAAGGAAATACATTCTGTATTTTCCGTTTAATTTAACCACCACGGGTTGGTCTCTTGGTACACACGATAAACCCCTGTTTTAAAGACACAGTCCTACGTCGCCATCTTGAGGAAGAGATATAAAAATCTCCTCTATCTTTACTTGGGCTGTCAATTTTCAGTACCTTCATGATTCAACCAAAGATTATAATGCACAAAGAGAGCAAAGCAAAATTAAAAAACAAATTTTGTAATGCACTTTGTATCAGCCCAGCATTTCGAGAGGATCTGAAAACTAGACTACAGTTTAGAGACAGTAGAGGATTAGGAAAAGTTGCTTTTACATTTTTAAGGAAAATTTGGAGTCTTCATCAAGCTCTAATGTATTGAACAATTTCTCCTAAAATAAACCTGAAAGCACAGTCCTTGCTTTCTAAAGGTTTATGTTCAAGGAGGAGAGGAGAGACTGCATCTTGTTTCCTTCTAAGGTTATGTCTGTTGGCGTGGGGTCTCCTCCGCTCCTTGGAACATGCTTGGTTTTTTGCCAGCAGGCCCCTGTCCATGTTTCTCTATCCCCAGCAACCAGCATGGTTTCTGGCCCATCGTAGGCTCTCAATAAGCACTTGTCAAGTGAATGTTTTCCTTCTTCTTTCCATAATGAATCAATCTTTGCTGTATAAATGTGTAGATAACCTAGAATAAACCAAAAATTCTGGTCAATCGCAGCCAGCTTGTTTTATCAGTGACCGAAATGAGCTTTCTCCAAGCCAAGCCTCTAGGGTTAAAAAAAAAAAATGCCCCTTGATTTTCATGGGGCCTAAAATTCCATATGAACAAGTCACCTGTTTGAGTGCTACCCTTTAAGAATATCCTATTAAATTGTACACGCTTCACAGGGATATTAACATCTTAAGTTTGGCTGGGTCAAGGGCAGCCTTAACCCCTGGGTACTACAGGGATTGTGAAAGGTGGTTGGTTGAGGTATGGGAAGAAAATATTAGAATTTCTATTTATGGCATCTTTAAAATGTCTTTGTTTTTGTATGATTTATAAAGTACATAATTTATTAATAGTATATGTGTATAATTTATCATTAAGAGAGCCTACAGATGGTTCATTCTAACTCCTTCATTTTACAGTCTAGCAAAGCAAGACCTGAAGAGATCGAGTGCCTTGCTCACAGCCGGGCAGAAAGTGATTAGGGCTGGAACAAGGTCTTGTCATCATCCCACGTGCCCCTGGCTTGATGATTCTGTCCTCCATTCAGATTGTTCACCTTTCGTCAGCAGAGTCAAAAACCTCACTACTATGGAAGGTTATGTGGTGGGACCAGCAGCAGTGTTCATAAAAGTACGTGTTTTCAGTCTATTTCCCATTAGTAAAATATTTTCAGAAATTCAGGATTTCAGGGGTCAAGATATTTGGGTTATAAATGTTTCTCTAATTTTCCTCACTCTATGGCACAACTACTTGGTTCTGAGGGCTTCGTGTTACCATTCATTTGATGACAGACTACTGTGCCTTCTGTGTGCAATTTTGAAAAGTGATTCAACTATCTTCTATAGTGATAGCGATTTAATGATCTTGTGACATACTATTTGGCTCATTAAAGTCTTTGCATTTAAGCAATGTTGACGCTTTTAAGGCTGTGGAGAAGTTTTAGTTTGATACAGCATCAGTTCCAATATCTTCTACAGTTTTGTCAGAAATCTTTGGTTCAGAGAACAGACACCAATTTCATGGCCAGGCAGCATATAAACACAGCAACAGTAACTCAGCCAGTCACATAGACACATGCATAATTAAGTTAAAATCTTATTTTAAATTCTTTGGGATCCTTCCATGGAAGGATATTTTAAATATTGATGATGTATATTATTAACAATAATAAATATTTTGAATATTTACTATGTGCCAGGCATTCTAAGCACTTTACATACATTATTTCACTTATGAATCCTCGCATCACATTTGTGAAATGGGTATTATTGTTATCTTCACTTTCCAGAGGAACCGAGATGTTGGGAGGGAAATAACTTGCCCAAGGTCTCGTATCCAGGTGGTAGAGTTGGACTTGATTGCAGGTATCTGGCTCCAGAGCCTGAATCTCTAACCATCACCCTGTACTTCCTCCATATTTCTCAGTGGAGGAAGTAATGAACAAAGATTTTACTTGACCCATTTTAATGAAACTATAATTAAAAATCCTGTGCAGGGGGAACAAACACTTTCAGACGGAAATAAACCCAAGAGAAGGTACTGTAGGAGATGCTACTTATCTGATTGTGCCACTTAGAATCTTGGCTGTAATATTCAGAGAGGATGGGTCATGTCCAGAATCCTGGCTCTAACAATTTTGGAGCAGTTTTTGAAAAATTTATTTTAAAAACTGGAAATTTGAAGTATATGGAAAATTTCAAACGGATAAAAAGTAGAGAGAATAGTATAGTGAAGCTACCTGTAGCCATTATCAAGCTTCACTAATTACCAACTCAGGGTCAATCTGATTTCATCTATAACCCCACCCACTTCTCCTCACCCTCCCCAGGTTATTTATTTATTTTTTTTAAGATTTTATTTTTTTCCTTTTTCTCCCCAAAGCCCCCCGGTACATAGTTGTGTATTCTTCGCTGTGGGTCCTTCCAGTTGTGGCATGTGGGACACCGCCTCATTGTGGCCGGAAGAGCAGTGCCATGTCCGCGCCCAGGATTCGAACCAACGAAACACTGGGCTGTCTGCAGCACAGCTCACGAACTTAACCACTCGGCCACGGGGCCACCCACCCCCCCAGGTTATTTTTAAGCAAATTAAACAAATTTATACCTCAAAACTCTTCATACATAAATATTTCAGCATGTATCCTTAAAAGATTCCTTTAAAAGGATTCTTTTAAAAAAGCATAATCACAATACCATTATTACACCTAAAAATTAATAATGACTTAAAATCATCAAATATTGTGTTCACATTTCCATGGTTATCCCATAGTGTGTGAGTGTTATATTTCAAATAGTTTGTTCAAATCAAGATCCAAATAAGCTCCATGAGATTGATATGTCTTTTAAGTATCTTCTAATGTACAGTTTCCCCCTCGAACTCTCATTTTTATTTCTTGTTATTTGATTTTTTAGAAATTCCAAAAACATGTTGTCCTTTGGAATTGCCTGAAGTCTGGATTTTGCTGATTGCATTCCTGTGCTATTATTTATTATGCTCCATTATGATGACTGAAAAAATCTAACTTTTTTTAACTTTAGAGTCTAGCCTCAGAGACATCTCCATTTTATTCTTTCTGTCCTTAGGTATATCCTTGGGAATGTACAGTTGAACTTCCATGTTTTAAAAACAGTCAAGTTTTAATTTGCATTTCCCTTATTTTGAGCATTTCTTTCTTTTTTTTTTCCTCAGGAAGATTTGCCCTGAGCTAACATCTGTGCCAATCTTCCTCTCTTTTGTATGTGGGATGCTGCCACAGCATGGCCACCACCGAGTGATGTAGGGCTGCACCCAGGAACTGAACCTGGGCCACCAAAGCAGAGCACACCGAACTTAACCACTAGGTCATGGGGCTAGCCTGTGAGCATTTCTTTTTTCATATGATTAAGGGTCATTTTTATTTCTTCTTATGTGGACTGCCTATTCATATTTTTCTGTAGAGTTAGTGGTCTTATTTTTATCAAAAGGAGTTCATATGTTAGATATGAACTATTTATCCTTTCTCTGTGATATTGATTACAAATATTTTCTCAATCATTTTTCTTTTCACTTTCTTGTGATACTCTCTGCCATGCAAAAAGTTCCTAATTTTTTTTGTAATTGGATGTATCAATTTTTACTCATATCACTTCTGGATTTTGCATCATAGTTAGAAATGTTTTTCCAGGTTGTGGGTGAATTAACTCACATTTTCTTTTAGTATTTGATGATTTTACTTTTACATTTATATTTCTGACCCAATTGAAATTTGTCCAGGTGTCAGGTGTAAGGAATGAATCAAATTCTATCTTCTTCAGAGCAGGTTTTAAAATTCAGGACTTTATAAAAATAACAAAGGGACCTGTTTAGAATGTGTGGACCGACATCTCTGGTGTAACCATAGTAGAGTAGTGGAGGGCAACAGCGGGGTTCTGCTGTCCACTCCCAGCTCATCCTTACTGAAGAACTGGCGCTTACACCTGGGCCCTGAGGCCTCGAGAATAGTCCATGCTCTGGTCTACCCAGGTCTGGCTTCCTCTTTTCTCTTGTCTGCTGGCTGCCCTCTTGTCCTAAGGGCTCTTACCTCCACACAACTCTGTGCTGGGAGTGTGCCTTCCTTGTTGCAGAGACTTTCCTGGGGAGATCTTATTCTTCATATTTACAAATGCTGATGTTGAGTTCCCGGTTAGTATGGAAACTCTGTCAACTGATCTTTGCAGAGGGCTTTGCCTACCTCCCTGTCGTATTCACCAGCCTGGAAAGTGGTTTGGCCTGTCTGCCGGGGCTGTCAGAAGTAAATCTCCAAGCTGAGTGCATGTACATCAGCCTTCTCTTGGCAGGCTGTGTTCTCTCCGGTCGGAGGGGAAAGGAAAGATTGTATTTTGCTATCTTTTGTGAGAAAGTCACTTTCTTATGGTATAACAACAATAATAATGGTTAAAGTGTATTGAATGCTTAAGATGTACAAGGCACAGAGCTTACCCCCAACACTCGTTGGGGCAGGGCGAGAATACTAAAGGAAGCCATTCCACATGTCTGTGTACTTAAAAGTTAGATACGGTGCAAGCTATCTGTTAAATATGTTCTTTTCTCTTACCTTGTCACCTGTGCCTTCCTGTCATCCTGGATGGACAGATTCAAATGCAGAAGTTGTAGACTCCCTTGAGTGCCGTGCCAGAGTGTGGGGAGAAGCGGCCCTCTGCCTCCAGGCTGCCTCCCTTCTCATCCCACCTCCTACTCTGCACACCGCCTAAGAGGGGCCTTGCATGCAAATGTGTGGGCACTCAGCCCATGCATCCAAGCTCCAGGTGCAAGCTCTTCCACTCCACAAACAGCTGTCCCTTCAGGGAAGCCTTTGATCTAGGAGAGTACACGCCAGCAGAGCAGTCTAGAAGATTGCCCTGTGAGTGGACTCAGGGCCATTTGTGCAGGTATTTCCAGGGATTCAGATACCTGGAGTATGGCCTAAAAATTGGGGGGTGGTGAGGGCCATGGGTTCTAGGTGGGTATGTCTCCTTGGCCCTGTGAAGTCTTTGATCCATAAGGAAAAGGAGAGTGCATATGGGGCCCCAGGTTGCTTTACACGCATTTAACTCGTTCAATCCATACAACAATCCAATGAGATATGTCCATTTTACAGAGGAGGAAACTGAGGCTTAGAGAGATTAGGTAACCTGTCCAAGGCTAAAAGACAACTAAGTGACAGAGTAAGGATTAGAGTTTGGTTGGTCTGACTTCAGAGCCTTGTCTTCTGAACTGAAAGGACTTCCCCATTGCACTATTCCTTGACACCTTCTGTGTAGCATTACTAACCCCTCCCCACAGCCGTGCTCAGGAATCATCTGTGAGACTAGACAAGCGCTCAGTAAAGTTGTTGTTATGGGCTTTCTTCATTCTTGGCCATCACCTGAGCCTCCTTTCGTAGTAAAATAAAGTATCTCTAAGATACTTTCCAGCCCTAGAGTCCTATGTTTCTTAGGTGGAAACGTTTAGAATTTCCCCTTCAATGTGTGCTTGAACAATGTTCAAGAAAGTGTACCTGAAGGTAACACAAAACTAATAATTAGTGATAATTATTATTAACAATAATTGAATTATTATATAGGAGCCTACCTACCACTGAGATTGCTGCACATCTTTAAAATTTCAAAACATAAATTAACATCTTCTATTGGAACCTTTCATTGTCTTACTAGGAAACACTGCAAAAATTCTAGAGAAAGACATTAGTTAGCTTCTAGGGTCTGCCTAGGAAGAATACGTAGTGATGTCGGAGTCAGTAATCCAGATCTAACAACTAGATGTTACCCCTATTATAACCGACCTAAAACATTTAAAATGTACTGAAAGTATAGCATATGTTATTAGTTATATGACTAATTTTTCATATCTCTCTTTGAGATTAGAGATCTCATGCAAGAGTTTTCAATAGGGGCTTTATTAGAAAAGAACACTGTGAATGAATTATTACCAGGAAAAGAAAAAATTATCAGGGCCACTGTTTCAATTAAGAAATATCAAATGATGTGCTGACGTTGTAGATGTCTGTACACTGCAAGCTGGCTTCAGGTAAACTAGACTTTACTTGGAGTCATAGCTACACACATTTGAAAGACAGACTCTCCTTGGGTATCTTGGAATGCTTTTGAGAATCGGTCCTTTTCAAATGTGAGTTAAAGAGGCCTTTTCTTACTTGTCTGACCTGGTTCTTTTATGTTACCTCTATTGACAGAGAATTTAGAGGAACTCTATCTTTAATAAAAAATCATGGAAAGTTTTCATTGATTTGATCTTCTCTTAGGCTGTTGTGTCTACTACAGCTCAGTAGACAGACCTCTTTATCCTTTGTTAAAAATGTTTGAAAAGAGATGGGGGAAAACTCTTTAAAAGTTCTTTTCTCCACAAATGACTGATAATTGCCCATTCCCTTTTAGCCTTAAGCATTTTATATCTTCTAATGTGATGTGTGTAGTTTACCCAAAATGGTTAATATTTCTATAAAAACATTAAACATAGCATAAGTTCTGGATGATAGATTAAAACTATGAACTTCAATTTAAAAATCAATCTTTTCCTCTATGAATAAGAAATAATTTCTGTTCTAAAAATGCCTGGCATTTAAGGAATCAAATAGAAGGAAATGATTAGTATGTATAATATACAGGAAATAAGCATGCAACAACCAGGTAAAATGAGTCGAACTTTGTATTTTTAATAACTTTATCGATATATAATTTACATACTACAAATCCACCCATTTAAAATGTACAGTTCAATGATTTTTAGCATATTCAGAGTTGTGCAACCATCTTCACAATCTAATTTTAGAACATTTTTATCACCCCCTACCCCCAAAAAAGTCCCATACCCGTTAGCAGTCACTCACATTTCCCCCACTCACCCATCCTCCACTTTAGGAAACCACTAATCTACTTTCTCTCTACAAAGATTTGCCTCTTCTGAACATTCTATTCAGAAATGGAATCAAACAATATGTGGTCTTTTGTGACTGGCTTTTTTCATCTAGAATAATATTTTCAAGGTTCTATACTGTAGCTTGTATCAGTACTTCATTCCTTTTCATTGAGGAGTAATATTCTGTTATATGGATATACATGTTTTATTTATCCATTCATCAATTGATAGACATTGGATTATTTCCACTTTTTGCTATAATGAGCAATGCTGCTATGTACATTCACATACAAGTGTTTGTGCGGACGTGCGTTATTTCTCTTAAGTATATATCTAGAAGTGGAATTGCCAGGTCACGTGGTGACTCTGTTTAACTTTTTGAGGGACTACCAGATTGTTTTCCAGAGCAGCTGCATCATTTTACATCCCCACCAGCAATGTGTGAGGGGTCCAGTTTCTCCACATCCTCTCTGATGCTCTGATAATTGTCTTTTTGATTATAGCTATTTCAGTGGGTGTGAAGTGGTATCTCATTGTGGTTTTGATTTACATTTTCGTGGTGGTTAATGATGTTGAGCATCTTTTCATGTGCCATTTTTGTTTTTAAGTCTTTTACTTGCTCAAAAATGTGGACTGTAACCCCATTAGCTGATAGCTGGAGAAATAGCTTTGTCAATTTTTAGTAGTTCAATGGTATCTAAGGTGTGATGCTAATGAGGTCAAGGCTACAAGGTCTAGCTCTAAACAAATTGGTTAGCTTTTATAGAGAAAATTGTGGTTAAACAGCTACACTCATATGCCCTAACTTTGTTCAGTCATCTGACAGGCTCTTGCTTTTGCCAGTTAACAGGGAGTGGATGGATCAACTAAAGGTTATGTCCTAATGACTCCAAATATTGTTTCAATAAAAATACAATTCAGGGGGCCTGCCCGTGGCCAAGTGGTTAAGTTCACATGCTTGGCTTTGGCAGCCCAGGGTTTTCCTGGTTTGGATCCTGGGTGTGGACATGGCACCGCTCATCAGGACATCCTACATAGGACAACTAGAAGGACCTACAGCTACAATTTACAAGTATGTACTGAGGGGTTTTGGAGAGAAGCAGAAGCAGAAGCAGAAGCAGAAGAAGAAGAAGAAGAAGAAGAAGAAGAAGAGGAAAAAGATTGGCAACAGATGTTAGCTCAGGTGCCAATCGCTAAAGAAAAATACAATTCATCATCAACAGATATGTTTAAGAGCAATGGCATTGTTTTAATAAAAATGGTACATGCTCATTTGAAACTTTTTTTTTGGTTTGGAAGAGTGGCCCTGAGCTAACATCTGTGCCAGTCTTCCTCTATTTTGTATATGGGACACCACCACAGCATGGCTTGATGAGTGGTATGTAGGTCCACGCCAGGGATCTGAACCTGCGAACTCCAGGCTGCTGAAGTGGAGTGTGCAAACTTAACCACTATGCCCCTGGGCCGGCCCCTCAAACATTTTTGAGCCATCAAAAAGACACAGAGAAAGCAACAAATCATTCTAAATCGCACTGCTGCACAAATAACCAGGTTAGGTTTTGGAGAACTATATTACAATGTCTCTATGCAGATACAGTTAGATGTATGGACAGCAGGTTGAATGGATAGAAATGGTTTCATGAGAATGCGATCACATTTTACCAGCTTTTGAAAAATAAAAATGTTTCAACTAACTTTACTTGAGTTAACAAGAGAAAAAAATACTTAAGTGAAACTGAAGAATGAATGGAGAGAACTGTTTCCCTATTAAATTGATTCAATGCTCACCTCCCATCTTTTTACCATGATTTCTCCATTTCTGATTCTTTTGTTCCTTTCTTGAGTGGCTGAATATCGTCATGCAGTTTTTCAAAAAGGTCTCGGAGTGTGGTAGCAGAAACTTCTGGTGAACGACATTACTTTCTCCTTTCTTAGAAAAATATTCCTGATTTTAAATGTACACACTGACCCCCAAAATATAGGGCATAATCCTAGCTTCCCTTGCAGCCAGATGCACTCTAAGTTCTGGCCAATGGGATGTAAGCAGAAGAGTTGTATGAAACTTACAGAAAATATCCTGTAAGGATATGCCCATCTTCTGTTTTCCTTCCTGCTAGCTGGAGTGCGAACGTAAATGCTGAAGTTTGATCTGTCATCTTAAACCATGAGGTGGAAGATCTGTACTCAATGTAGTATAACAACACAGGAGGATTCTGGGTATCTGACAATTTCCTTAAGCTGCTATATCTCCAGACTTTTTAAGTGAGGCAGAAACTTTTACCTTCTTTAATGGCTTATTTAGAGTGTTTAGTCGTTTGCCATTAAACTTCATTGTAACTGTCATAAGTGCTAAAAAATGCCCTTAAATTCTTTAGTGTTTGAGAATGTCTGCCTTTGCGCTTAATTTAGCCGGGTATAACTTTGATATCACACTTTCTTTCTCTACCAGAACTTGTAGATAACTGCTCCATTTTTGTCTGGTTTTGGAGGTTGCAGTGCAGAAGGCTGAGGCCAGCCTGATTTCCACACCCATCCTCCATTTTTGTTTCTGACTAAATCCCTGAAAAAATTTTCCCAATTTTTTATAATAAAACATTTAAAATGTAGCCACAACTAGAAGGACCTGCAGCTAAGATATACAAGTATGTGTGGGGTGTATTTGGGGAGAAAAAGCAGAAAAAAAAAAAGAAGAAGATTGGCAACAGTTGTTAGCTCAGGTGCCAATCTAAAAAAAAAAAAATTTTAAATGGAAAATTTTGAAAAATACCTAGATTCAGCAAGTGCTAGTATTTACCATATCTGTTTTCTCTCTCTTACACGTTTGTGTTTGTATGTATATGGACAACACATTTCTTACTGAATCACTTGAAGGTAAGCTGCAGACATAACATTTTATTTCTAAATACTTAAGAATGTGTTTCCTAAGAATATGATTTTCCAAAGAATGAGAACAGTAATTTCCTAATATCCTCTGGTATCTGCTTTGTATTCAAATTTCCCCAATTGTTCCTTCTCCCCACATTGTCTTTTGTGGCCTCAAAAAACAAAAAACAAAAACAGGATCCAAGCTCTCATTAGGATTCACACATTGTATTTGGCGGTTATATCTTTTTCATATCTTTTAACCAAGAATAATCTCCCATTTTTTTGTCTGTATTTTTTGTTATTTCATTACATTTACTTTTTTGATGAGGCCAGACCAGTTGTGTTCTATATTATCTTATCTTCTGGCTTTATTTGATCATTCCTTTGTGGTTTTGATTAACTTGTTCCCCTATTCCATATTTTCTTAAAACTCAGTTAGATTTTAAGGCTTGATTAGACTTGGGTTAGATATTCTTTGGTCAAAAATATTTTAATGCAGTATTTTATACTGTATCACATCAGGAGGCAGAAGGAGCAGGTTGTTCCAGTACTGATGACACTAAGTTTGATAATTTGATTGAGATGGTGACCTCCAGACCTTTCCATTTAAAGGTACATAATCTATCGGGGTGATTCTTTAGCATTATGGGAATCTCCTTTCATCTAATCATTTTAATATACATTTATGACCCTTACATCAATCTCATCAATTACACCACTGGATGATTTTCTAAATTTATCATATTTCCTACATTTATTAGCTAGCATTCTTAGGTAAATAGCTTACCTTTATCAACTGAGAATAAATTTCAGTTCCTCCAAGAAGAGAGAGGAAATGCTTACATGTTTCTCTTTAATTACTAATTGGTAGAGATGGTGTCGTATTCCCCTCTAAAGTTGGCAAGTGATTTTGAAATATTATTTATTCTTGAAGTTAAATAATTTTGTTAGGATATATTTCCGTGGAGAATATTCTATGTCTTCTTTTCTGGTATAGAATAAACCCCTTTAATTTGTAGATTCAGTTATTTTATATATTCTATTTTATTTCTGATTATTTTTTCTGTTCTGTTTGTTGGTTTCTCTAATTTAGGAATACCGATGATCTGTGTGTTGGGTTAGCTTTGCCCTCTCAAGCATCCTCTCTTTATTTTAATCTCCTTGTCTTTTTTCTCTGTGATAATTTCCAGTGTTTCCTCCATACTGGTAATTTGATTTCCAGTCTTTTTCTGTTGTTTCAAACATATTCATTAGCTCTGATACTGTGTTGATATTTGATTATTTCTGTAGCTTGACTTTTATTTTTAGTATCCATCTTTAAGCTCTTGATATTCTGAATTCATATGGTGACTAAGTTCTTCTTTGGTAGAGAATCTACTTCTTTGACAAAATTTTCTTCTAGATGGGGTTCTTCAAACATCTTTTGCATATAATGTACCTTTCTGCCAGGATTTTGCTTTGCTTTTGCTATGCCCTTACTTTTCTTGTTGCTTATGTTTCATAGGGCAGCTCTTTCCAAATCATTTATTCTGATACATCGAGTTTGAATTCTTCGTGACATTCTTCCCACTTATCTGGGAATGAGTTGATCTTCTCAGAGCTGTAATTTGGTGGCTGGGCATTGCTGTTTATCCACTTTTCTGTATTCTAATATTGAAAAAGGTGGAGGAGGGAAAAGGGTGAGATCTATTGGGATTTAGGATAGCCTCTCCTATGGGGCAGGCCTTCGCTGTTTCTTGAGATCCTATGAAATGTCCAGCTCCAGAGCCCATTCCATGCAGCCAAAGGTGTATCTCACTCCTACGTATTTTGGCTTATTCCCTTCACTCAGCACAGTGCCCTGATGATGGCAGGTCCTGGTGAAACTTTCTATTTCTGCTGAAGACCCAAGGTAATACATAGGGTCTTCTTCTCTAAAAGTATCCCCTCCTCCACCCAGGAACTGTACACTTACCATCTCATTTTTCTTTTACAAATTGAAGTATTTTAGTGAGAATTTCCACGAATTCTTCAGCTTACCTGATGTCCTTACTGATTCTTGGGAATATTTTTCCCCTTTATTGTCTAAGAAACTTGAGGAGAAAAATTCTATAATTTTGCTTTACTCTCCTATATTTTTTCATCAATTGTTTAATAATAAAAAGGTCTATGATTTGGGTTGAGAGGTATAGGGGTAGTGGTTAATAGTACTAGCTCTGTAGTTGGACAGACCTGAGTTTGAGTTCTGGCTCTGCCATTTATTGTGTAATCTTGGTTAAATTACTGATTCTTTCTGAGTCTCAGTTCCCTCAAATTAAAATGGAGATATCTACTGATAGAGTTGTTGCAAGGATTAAAAGAGATAAGGAATGTAAAGTGTCTTGTGTCCTTTTCTCATAGTATAAGAATCTCCTCTTTTAACATGATTGCCCAGAATGAAAACTAGTTCCTAGATTTCCTTGCAGCTAGGTATGGCCATGTAACTAAGTTTAAACCAACAGGATATAAATAGAAAAGACTGGCAGTAGCCTTGAGAACCTTCTTTTTAAAGACAGCCAACATGTACCCTGTGCCTCTTCTTTTCTTCTTTGAACAGTACTTGGACTGTGCATATGATGCTGGCACTCCATCTTGAACCATGACGTCTAGGGACAGCAGAGCGGAATGTTGGCATACTGGAAGTAGCCTGAGTACTCAAGGATTTCTTCAAGCAGAGCCATCACAACTAGGCCTGTAATACCTCCAGGTTTTTGTGAGAAATAAAATTTTATCTAGTTTAAGACACTGCTGTTTTGGGTTTGTCACTCGCAGCTGAACTTAATCGATCATCTAACCAATTTCTTTCAAAATTCTTAGTTGTTAAGGACACAGACTCTGGAGCCACACTGCCTGAGTTCAAGCCCAGGCTTTGTCACTACTATTGTGCATCCTTGGGCAAGTTACTTAAACTTTCTTTACTTTAGTATCCTCATTTATAAAATAAAGGAATAACAGTACCTACTTCATAGGATTACTATTGGGATGAAGACTATGTTATTTAATACATGTAAAGCACCATTTACCATGCCTGCCACATGGTAGGTGCTATTAATCATATTAACATAATGTTACTATGAGTTTTACTCTTGCTTTTCTAGATTGCTTATTTCCAAAGGGTATTGCCAAGTGTTATTTCACATTTTCTTCAAATAGAAGTTAATATACATGCCATTTAATTAACATTTATATAATGCTTTACAAATTAACTCTTTGCTCATATATATTATTTTGTTTCATCCCCACTATTCTTGTGAGGATTGTTATACTTTATTAAATGAGTAGGCTAAAGATCAGAGGATTTAGTGATTTGCCTAAGGTAACACTGAATGTGGCAGACCCAGAACTTATTCTTATAACGCATTTAATTAAACGTGCAATCTAGTGTAGCATGGTGGTCATTAGTTATATTAAAGATAACTGAGGAAATGAACATGTCATATCACATCCATTTCTACTTGTTTAGGAGACTCCTTTCAACATACATTTACATTGTCTTTGGAAGAAGTCCCTTTCTGGACTATTGCTACAACCTCTAATGTATACCTCAAGCACTGTCTCAAGCCTCTAATACCTCATGCTTTGACAACTACTGTTTTTATTATTATTCCCCTCCCTATTCCATGAGACACAATGATATTAAAATTAGCCCCATTAATAACCCTACAGTGGCCTCTAAGTGTTCATGTGAAGGGAAGCTACACGTCTCTCACTTTAAATCAAAAACTAGAAATGATTAAGCTCAATGAGGAAGGCATGTTGAAAGCTGAGATGGGCTGAAAGCTAGGCCTCTTGTGCCACACAATTAGTCAAATTGTAAACGCAAAGGAAAAGTTCTTGAAGGAAATTAAAAGTGCTACTCCAGTGAACACACAAATGATAAGAAAGTGAAACAGCCTTATTGCTGATATGGAAAAAGTTTTAGCAGTCTGGATAGAAGATCAAACCATCCACAAAATTCCCTTAAGCCAAAGCCTAATCCAGACAAAGCCCCAGCTTTCTTCAGTTCTGAGGGCTGAGAGGTGAGGAAGCTGCTGAAAAAAAATTTCAATCTAGCAGAGGTTGGTTCATGAGGTTTAAGGAAAGAAGCCGTCTCCACAAGATAAAAGTGCAAGGTAAAGGAGCAGGGGCTAAGATAGAAGCTGCAGCAAGTTCTCCAGAAGATCTATCTAGGATAATTAATGAAGGTGGCTACACTAAACAACAGATTTTCAGTGTAGATGAAATAGCCTTATATTGGAAGAAGATGCCATCTAGGACTGTCATAGCTAGAGAGGAGAAGTCAATGTCTGGATCAAAGCTTCAAAGGACAGGCTGACTCTCTTGTTAGGAGCTCATGCAGCTAATGACTTAAGTTGAAGCCAATGTTCATTTATAATTTCAAAAATCCTAGGGCCTTTGAGAATTATGCTAAAATTACTGTGTCTGTAAATAAATGGAACAACAGAGCCTGGATGACAGCACATCTGTTTACAACATGGTTTACTGACTATTTTAAGCCCACTGTTGAGATCTACCACTGAGAAAAAAAGATTCCTTTCAAAATATTACTGCTCATTGACAATGCCCCCAGTCGCACAAGAGCTCTGATGAAGATGTGCTAAGAGATTAATGTTGTTTTCATGCCAGATAACACAACATCCACTGTGCAGCCCATGGATCAAGGAGTAATTTTGACTTTCAAGTCTTATGATTCAAGGAATACATTTCATAAGGCTGTAGCTGCCATAGATCGTGATTCCTCTGATGGATCTGGGCAAAATAAATTGAAAACCTTCTGGAAAGGATTCACCATTTTAGAAGCCATTAAGAACATTTGTGATTCATGTGAAGAGATCAAAATATCATTAAGAGGAGTTTGGAAGAAGCTGATACCAACCCTCATGCATGACTTTTCAAGACTTCAGTGAGGGAAGCAACTGCAGATGTAGTGGAAATAGCAAGAGAACTAGAAGTGGAGCCTGAAGATCTGACTGAATTGCTTGATAAAATTTTTAATGGATGAGGTATTGCTTCTTAGGGATGAGCAAAGATAGTGGTTTTTTGAGATGGAATCTACTCCTGGCGAAGTTGCTGTGAAGCTAGTTGAAGTTAAAAGACAGGATTTAGAACATTACGTAAACGTAGTGGATACAGCAGAAGCAGGGTTTGAGAGGACTGCCTGCAATTTGGAAGGAAGTTCTACTGTGGGTAAAAAGCTATCAAACAGCATTTCATGCTATAGAGAAAGCGTTTGCGAAAGGAAGACTCAATCGATGCAGCAAACTTCATTGTTGTCTTATTTGAATAAATTGTCACAGCTCCCCCAACCTTCAGCAACCACTACTCTGATCAGTCAGCAGCCATTAACATCCAGGCAAGACCCTCCACCAGCAAACAGATTATGACTTGCTGAAGGCTCAGATGATGGTTAGCATTTTTTAGCAATAAAGTATACTTTAATTAAGGCATGTACCTTTTTTTCTTTAGACATAATGCTATTGCACACTTAATAGATTATGGTGTAGTGTAAATACAACTTTTATATGCACTGGGAAACCAAAATTTGAGTGACTCACTTTAGTGTGATGTTCGCTTTATTGTGGTGGTCTAGAAAAAGACCCACAGTATCTCCAAGGTATGCCTGGATAATTCATTGGCACTGTTTTATGGCATGGCATTACTGGTCATCTATATTTTTGCTTATGTCTCAAAACTTTTTCAGGCCATGTTTTTTGTTTTTGTTTTTGTTATGTCCTTATTGGCTAGCACAGTGTCACCTGTTTGTAGATTCCCGTTTCCTTAAAAGAAAGATGAGACCAATTCACCTCGTCTTCACTGCTGCAGGCAGCAACTGCTCATCCAAACTCTGACAATTCTAATCTTCCAGAGGCTCTCCTACCGTTCAGAGCACTATATTAAAGCCTGAGGTAGTTGAAGAACTGAGTAAGCAATCACACTGAGAGCACGGAATGGAAAGGACATGCTCCTGACGTTTCTTCTATCATCCTTTTGCAGCCTTTTAGTCACTGGGATTTTGAAATCTCTTCCCACAGGTCGCTGTGGCCCCAATTTGAAAACAGGCTGCTTCAGAACACCGTGTAACTCATAGTTCACTGCGGGCAGTTTAAGGAGAAATGCCACCTGCTTTTGGGTTTGAGGGCCAAAGTTAGTTGCTTAGGGCTGAGCAAGCATCTTTCCCATTTCCAAAATCTGGTCATCCTCAAATACCCAAGTCCCCTAATTTAGAAGGGAGCTCATGGCAAGGCGCTGGTTCTTAGATAGGGCAAAGTGAGACCACCTCCCCAGCATTTTTCTTAAATTTGGCAGCACTGGACTTTAATATAGCACAACCCGTATGTATAAAAGGGAAAATTCAAGTAGGAAACAAACTTTGGCTTGAGTCGGCTACAGAACGAGGAGGATGTCGGCTACTAGAGTAACCCTCAGGGACTGGTGCAGAAGAAATTCTCGAGGTGGGCCGTAGAGATTGTCTCTACTCCAACTCCACTGCTCTTCTACACGGATACACCTGCACGCAGGTCAGCCGCCTCGGTCACTAGAGAACGCAGGGCGCCGGCAAGCGAACTCCTTTGGTACGCCTTCCTCTACTGAGCGGGAGAAAAGGAGGCAAAGCGGCCGTCAGTAACGGGTACCTCCACGGTTCCCTCTAGGCGCGCGGAATCCTGGGACTTGTGGTCTAGCGCGGCGCACTCCCTGCTCTCCCAGCCGGAGCCGGCGTTGAGAGGACTACACTTCCCAGGATGCACCGGGGAAAGGGCAACCTGGGCGGGGAGAGGCAAGGGGCGGCCCCAACGCTCTGGGGCGTCGCGGTTTCCAAGAGCAGTGATCTTGCCTAGTAACTGGCCGCCGCGGTTCCCGAAAGCCGTGCGGTGGCCCCGCCCCCGGAGCCCCGGCTGGAGGAAGAACCTGTCTCCCGCGGCGCTCCAGTGACGAAGCCCATCCGCGGGTGCGGGAGGCGGGGAGGGGAGGGCAGGCAGAGGATTTCGCTCGCCTGTGCGAGATCCAGGACGTGCTGGCGGCGCCAGCTCCGAGCAGAGGTTAGAAGCGGAGAAAGCGGGGATGCTCGGCGGCGAGGCCGTATCGGGTGTGGGAGGAGTGCAGGACACCCCTAGGGCGCAGTGCGCGCGGGCCGGGGTGTCCCTAGGGGCCAGCGTCCCTCGGACTCACGGCGACTGATGCCTGGGATGTGTGTGCGCGCGCGTGTGGAGCTGACTGTCCCTGTGGTTCCGCGGGCGCCCCCGCCCCCAGCCGGGCTAGAGGCGTGACCCTTGAGCCCACGGGACCCTGTAACTACCGCAGACCTTCTTGGGGAGAGGTACACGATTTGTGCCACTTGTTAATTGTTTAATTTCTTTTGGACCGGGAGCGTTTGTAGGTAGTGCTTTCCTGCCTCCACCGGCACTAGTGTCTCATTTCCTCCGATTCAGAAAAATCTTGTATGACGCTTGCAATTGGAGTTGCTGATTAGGGAGCTGCTAAGTTCTTTATGGTATCTCGGCCAAAAGAGGGTTCACCGATGATATGAATTTTAAACACATACACAACTAATTGGAGCATCTGAAAAATGTCCATTACGTATTCACCCTGGCTTAATGGGGAGACAGCAAATGTTCTTTCAAGTCATATCAGCAACCACCAGCCTGCAACATTTAGGGCACATTTCATATCATTAAGAAGATGGAACTGGAGAGAGAAGGGGGGAGTAGTTGACAATTAAAAAAAAACAACTTAGTTTAGTTTGGGGATCATTTTCTTCGACTGGGTGACTTATGCAAAAAAATCTGTTTTTTTTCTTCCTCGCTCTCGCGTCCTGGATATAGACTGTCAGTTTCGGATCCAAGGATGATGATGGCAAAGCTTACCCGGGTTCCCTGTCAAATCAAAGCTGTCACAGAATAAACCCCGCTGCCTGCTGCGAAGCCCCCTGCGCACTGCAAACTTCAGTGAGAGAACTGGGGTAATCACTGTTTGGATATGCAGATCCCTGATATAAAAGGCAGGGTGAACCCCCCAAGAACCTCCCCCGGGGGCCGAAGCCCGCAGGTGCAGTGAGGCGTGCGCGCGCGGGTGCTGGCGCCCCCGAAGACGCCTCGCCGGGGCAGAGGGAGCCGGGGCGCCCCGCGGGGTCTGGCGGCCGCGCACCGGCGGCTGGTCTCCGGCGGCGGCGGCGGCGGATGATGGTGGCGGCGGGCGCGCTGGGCTGTATCTGTGCGTCGCCGCGGAAATCAGCGCCCGGCGCTGCGCCCTGAGCCCTTGCAGGTCCTCCGCAGCCCGAGCCTTGGCGAGGACAGACCCGGCGCGCAGGGGCCGCGGACCGGCGCGCGGGGGGGCCGGGGGGCGAGTGGGGTCGGCTTATCATGGCGGATCGGACAGCTCCCAGCTGCCAGCTCCGGCTGGAGTGGGTGTACGGGTACCGGGGTCACCAGTGCCGCAACAACCTGTACTACACGGCCGGCAAGGAGGTGGTCTACTTTGTGGCTGGGGTCGGGGTGGTTTACAACACCCGCGAGCACAGCCAAAAATTCTTCTTGGGACACAACGACGACATTATCAGGTAAGGAGGTGGCCTGGGGCGGAGAGGAGGAGTTGAATGTGGAGGTTGGAAAGGTGGGGAGAAGGATGACCGACCGGGCTTTCCTGGGGTCAGATCCGGGAGCCCCATGGAATAAAGGATTCTCTCTGGAACCGCATGGAATTACAGACTGGCTGCTGCTTTTAAGGCTAGGGCAGAAACAGGGTGTGTGTGGGGTGGTGCAGGTGGGGAGCGAGAGATCTCTTTTCTCTTTATTCCTCTGGAAGGCTTTTAAATCTCTAAGGAGTTGAGTGTCCTGATGCTTTTTTGGTGTTCATTCCTGCTACAAGTGGAAGGATCCTGGGTAACTATCAAGCACTTCTCCTTCCTTCTCTAACTAGGTAAATGTAGGACCAATAACCTAAACTGTGGGTATCATCTTTGTGAGGCTCCTCACTAGGTTCTTCAGCAAGCAAGAGGATTAAAAAAAAGATCTAAAAGAAATTTTGCTACAGGTAATTTGGAATCTTCATCCCAGACGCTTTGAAACTGGGAAATTTCTGCAGTGAGTGGGGTGTTCTCTAATATTTCACTTGGCAGTGTTTTAATGCCAAAAAGCATATTTATACCCTAAATGGATGCTTCCACAATGTTACTGAGGTTATAAAAGGCTGGCAGCTGCTGGACCACAAAATCCTACCAGCCAGCCCACAGAATGACCAACATCTGGTAGCGGATGGCCAGGACTGATTAGAAGAACACGATTGGATGAATAGCCATTTTAGGGGCCCTCTCTATTAAATTGTAGAGGGGTGTATTTTGATTGTTGGCCCTGTCCTTTCACCTTTGGACCAGATGCATTTTCCTCCAGCCCTTGTCAGCTTCTTGTGTGACTAAACAAGGTGTGGTCCAGATGCTGTTCACAGGGAATCCCTTTCCGCCTTCGGCAGTTAAGGAAGATTTCCATGGCATGGAGCCTCAGCCCAGGGGAAAATGACTTGCTGAGGATGGACTACAGCTGACAGAGAACATATTTGTACCTTCCAAACTTGTGTGTTCATTGATGTAGAAGAATTTCCATCACATTTTCAGAATATTACCACTTGTGCTTTCAGTTTGCCTTTCATAATGAAATAAATGATTAAGTGGTGTAATGTTAATGGTCTTAATTTCTCCGGGGAAGAATAATTTAAAACACTAGCTTTTTTCCCCCCCTTCTATTTTTGTGCTTATTATGGAGCTTTTTTTTCCCCTGAGCCCTAAAGTTGAAAAATTGTTACAGAAAGTAAAAACTTAGTATTTGAAAATACAGTAAGATATTATTTTAAAAAAATCTTGACTTTTAGAAGATGAATATTTTAAGTAGGAGCTCTACTGTCTCAAGATTTGGTGGAACCAACGTGTAAAACTTTCTTCATATCACATACGACAAAATAGCTTTCTTCTCCTTTCCCTGATACGGTAATGGTTGTGAATGGGGCATCTTCACCTAGTTCTATCCTGAAGATTTTACTTTCTAATTACCAGGCTGATTATTAAAGTCACAGGTGAAAATGATTAACAGTGCCTCGTGAAAAGGTTAGATGTTTAAAAATGTAAACCCATGATGTTTTTGCTCTGTGTTTCTTAATGCAGTGCCTTCCATTACTCCATCACTATAAGATGTAGTCCTTTGGGGGAAAGGAGAGAGTGGCAATTAAACAGAAAATTCCCCGGGGTTAAACAATGTTAATGTGACAGTTCACTGAACTACTTTGAGGATTGGAACTCCTAATCTTAATTTTGTCTCTAATAGGAAAAAAAATTAAGTGCACAGTTGAAACTGAAGGTGGGAAAAGGGTGGAGTTGCAGTAAAGTGCTGTTATGACAGGTAGCTGGACCAGTGGGAATGTGGTGCTATCTGGCTTAGTTAACGAAACACTCAGATTTGGAGAAAAGGTGAATGAAGTTATTTGTGTAACTGGGTTTTCAGGGAGCCTCAATTGATGAAAAGAAAAAAAAAGATGATTTGGCTTCTGATCTGTTTATTAAGGTAGTTGTATCTTTATACTGAAGAGTGACATAGTAGTAAGTCTGCCTTCAGAGAAAGGACCTTATCGCTAAATTTTCCATGATATTTGGCTGAGTTTAAGTGTGTATAGGTGAGCAGAGTTCTTTAATACCCATGTATGTCTTTGCACATAGGAATAAAATTAAGTCTAACAGATTAAAAAACAAACCACAGATCATTACATAATTAAGAGCTGTAAAATTATAATGTTTATGCTGTCATTTTGCTTTATCTTATATATGTAAATATCTTTTTCTGGTGAAAGTATTGCATAAACCCTATTTGTTTTTATCCTTAGTATATGGGACTCGTAAGTGCCGTGTCTTTCATAATTTTATTCCCAGAAACAGATGTTTGAAATTAATATTGTAAAATGTTAGGAATATTTATGTATTGACTGTGTATGTGGACAGGAAAATTGTACTGTTTTATTTGTATGAATTTCAGCTCATTTCTGTGTATCCTAGTTATATTACTGATTTTCCACTTAAAATATTGAAGTTCGTAATTGAATAAGTAGGACTAAGGTTTTAGTGCAAAAATGTTTTGGGTTTTTTGGAATCATTACATGAATATTAAAACTTCTAACCCTTCATTCCACCAAATGAGATAATGTAATTGTCCGCTTAGCTTTTTCATTAGTTTGAAAGATATATTCATAATGCATACATTTCCTACTGCTTTATTTATTGTGCTACTTTCCCTAGAATATTAACTAGAAAGCAGCCCAACAAATGTTGGTACCACACTCCATTTTATAAAACCAGGAGATCACGATGAACTTTAATAATGATGTAGGATTTGGCGGAACTCATTAGAGCTCAGCATGTGTGTCCTCCTGATTTGACAGACTCTGTGTTTGGGTCAGGTTTTTGTAAATGTTGGTTTGTGAAGCGTAATGTGATTTATTAGTTGTGGAGGCTTAGTTTTATTCTCTTGAATGATTGCCCTTCACCACAGATAACAGATTAGAGAATGATGCCATATTTTAGCCCTGATTACATTGTGACGGGCAAGTGAATACTTAAAACAGCGTTTGCGTTGGGCTAAGAGCAGGACTCACGTCAGGGGTTGAAGGCGAGGACAGTGAGAGAGACTGGAATAATGACTAACTTGGTTTCTACTTCAGGCAGCAGATCGTGACACAGAAACGGAGTAGATGAAAGAAAAGGTCATGAACACATTTGCTCTCTGTCACCTCCTTTCCATTTTCACAGTGACTCCAGTTGAGACATTTATCTCCTATATTGGTTTCTGCCTAGTTCCCTGTCTCCATTTTCTTTTTGCCTATTTTTCGGCTCTCTATAGTGAGGGACGTTTTTCTGCAATACTCTTTTAGGGGAAAGGGCCCTGACTTTGATCTCACGCACACTCACTTATGAACCCCACCCTGCCATTACTGGAGGCATCTGAGTGAGTGGCCTGACCTCTTGGGGCCTTTTTCATTTGTGAAATAGAGGTAACAATACCTAAATTCCAGAATTGTAACTATTAGAAATAATGTATGCAAACAGTTTAGCGTGGGGCCTAGCCCTTCGTTGATGCTCAATAAGTGCTCTTAGCAGTGGTGGTAGTAGTAGTAGTGTTTAATTAAAAACACACACATACACCAAAACAAAAAAATGATTTCTTATTGCTCACAGGCTGAAGTTTGAGCTCCTTAGCTTTTCATTCTCTGCCCCAACCCACCTTTCTACCCTTGTTTTCCTTGTTTTAAAAAAAATCGTAAATTGTTTGCTTCCCGCTTGCCATATGGTAAGATTACTCTGTTCCTTCCTGCCTCATACTGGAGTGATTTATCTCCCCGTTCACCCTTCTCCCCCTACACCCCTCTACCAACAGAATAGTGCTGGGAGCAAGGGCCTTGGTGTCAGGCAGACCTGATTTTGAACCTAGATCTGCCGCCAGTTGGTTGACGTGGGGAAATTACTAAAGCTCTGTGAGTCTCAGCTATCATCAGTAAAATAGATTCTCTTATATAAAACGGGGGTTTAAAGGTATCTACCTGGTAGCTTGTGGGGATTATGTACAAGGTGTCCCACAGTGTTTAACAAATGGCAGGTACCCCCCCACAGGAGGCCTGTTTGTATCCACGGCTCTGTCTACTTCAGTCTCACCTCTCCCACGAGACCTTTTACCATCCTTAGATAAAGGGGTGCCTTGCACTCCTAAAGTTTTGCATTTTTTGTGACCAATTCTGCTCACTTAATAGGTATCATTTAGTGCTATTCTTTCATTCTGAATACTTTCATTTGTAAATGTATATAAGATCCTTGAGGCTGAGAATGAATTTAATAACCAGAGTACAGACTCAGGGCTAAATGTGTGTACAGATTTATCTCCTCCATCCTCTCAACGACCCCATGACATTGGTACTGTTGTTAGCCCCAGTTTACTGGTGAGGAGACTGAGGCATGGAGAGGTTAAGGATCTTGCCCATAGTCACTATTTAGCAGATTGTAGAGTGAGAATTGGAACCCAAGTTGGTCTAATCCTGAAGCTCAAAAAGTTATTGCTTCACTGCTTTACAGACTCTTTCATTTTTCTCAGTCACTGTGGTCCCTACCACTGTGCCTTATTTCTAACCGGAACTTAGTGAGCTTGTTGCTCCTTGTAACTGTTTATCAATCCTGTGCTTTACTCAAGAGTATTTGAAGCAGATTGCAAGAACTCAGTCTAGAAATGGAACCATATTCAAGTTCGCTTTAGGAACATCACTAGCTTTGAAACAATCATCTACTAGACATAACTTAAAAATTTTTTTAAGTCTCACTTGTGACATGGCTAAAATAATCTGGTGCTGCAAATACAGTTGAACTTGTTGAATCTGAAGAGAGGGGTCTAACAGCCATGGTTGGTTGGGTAAACAGGTTCACATGAAGGCCTGGAGATGTGATTACATATTCTTTAGTCCTTTGACCAGTTTGAATAAGGGAAACATAGGGGTAGCTATAAAGAATCAAATCCATATTGCCTTGAGTGCCTGCTCTGTACCAGACTCGTTATATAGATAGATCATCTCATTGAATTCCCTTCTCTCCCAATTCTGAGAGATAGTCTTCTCATTTTACAGATATGGCTCTGAGAGGGAAAGAAGTTTAAGCAAAGTCCCTCAGAAGTGCCATCCTGTTCATTGGATCTCACTTACTCTGTTCATTGACAAGAACATGAAGTGAAAGATTTTGATGAAAGCTTATGGTGTGTTCATAAGTGATCTTATTATTGTTATTCTTATTAATAAGCTATAGTCTATTTGGTGATTTCTATTAAGATTTATTCTCTAAATTGGGTACATTTTATTCTTTCTCATTTTTTCATTCATCAAAAACTCATTCCACATCTAGAACATACAAGGTGCAGGGACTGCAGCAGTGAACATGACTGAGTTCTTGCCCCCATTCTGGTGAGGGGAGGCCAAGAATGAAAGAACAAGAAAACAAGGTGAATATTGATTGTGTTATCTACTAAGAAGGGCGTGATCACAGAGAGGAACTGGGTTGGGTAGGGGTGTGGGAACTACCTTAGATAACCTTTCCAGAGCCGTTCTCTAGGAGATGGCATTTAAGCTGAGACCTGAAGGATGAGAAGGGGAAGATAAGTGAAGATGTGGTGGCAGAGGAGAGGTTATATGTAAAGGCACCAGGGTGGGAAAAAACTTGAATTCAGAGTGCCCAGAATTCTGGTATAGATACCCAGAGAAAGACCAAGGTCATTGCAATTCTCATCCAAGTCATTAATGCTTCATGGGTTTTAACACCGTATGTCCTAGATATCCCAGGACAGTCACAGATATTCCATTCAGTTATTGTCATAGGTACATTTGTTCTTGTCATATCATGGGTCTCTACTTTGACTACAGAATATAGGACCACGTTTTTATTTGGAAAATATGGTTACTATATAACGGGTCGCTGCTTAAAAAATATTGCACTGGGGGCCAAACCAGTGGCACAGCAATTGAGGTCACACTTTCTGCTTCAGCGGCCCAGGGTTCACCGGTTCAGATCCTGGGTGCAGACCTGTGCACCGATTGTCAAGCCATGCTGTGGCAGGCATCCCACATATAAAGTAGAGGAAGATGGGCATGGATGTTAGCTCAGGGCCAGTCTTCCTCAGCAAAAAGAGGAAGATTGGTGGTGGATGTTAGCTCAGGGCTAATCTTCCTCAACAATTAATAAATAAATAGAATAAAAATAAAAGAAAATATTGCACTGGAGTATACTGTCTTATAAAGAATGATATTAGCCCCACCACCAATGGTCAATCAGAATGTAGGTTGTACTGTGGTAAGTGAAAAACTGTTTCATGGCAGCATCTCTAAACAAGGCTGTCCTAGGGCATCTTCTGCCCACATGGATGTGGGTCTGAACACCTTTGCAATGTAGGTGATATTTTTACCACTAAAAAAGAAAAAGGAAGCTGCTGGGAAGGTTGACTTGCTGGTTCTGCTTCTGGGACTGACTCTTCCCCCAGCAGACTGGACCCACCCGGAAAGCCATCCTTTAGCCAGCCAACTGCACATCTTCAGCAGTCAGACTTCTCTTGTTGGTTTTACTCGAGTTTGTCATATGTAGATTGATGTTAGATGTAATTAGAATGTTTGAGAGCAAACACTTCTCAAATATCATTATGCATAGGAGTGACCTGAGTACTTGCTAAAGTCCAGATTCTGAGTTAGTCAGTCTGGTGTGGGGCCTAATGTTCTACCTTTCTAACCAGCTCCCAAGTGATGCCGATGCTGCTGGTCCACAGGCCACTCTTTACACAGAAGATTTTAGGGACTTCCTTGGTATGTTTCAGAGTTCAGTAGACCAGTGTTTTTTCCAACACAAAAGATATTGCTGGCCAGTGAAATAGACATGTATATGTATGTTTATTTGACATATAATAATAAGTCATATAATAATGCCAATCTAATATAATAATGTCAATAAAATAGATGACATATAATAATATATATGTATACATGATTCATATATTTATTAAATTCTTAGAATCAGTTTTTTAAATTAAGTTGGCACCTAGCCCAGTGTTCTTTCTTTTCCAGAAAAAACTAAGTAGGCACTGGCTGGAACAAGTTGAGGAGATGGCGAGCCTGTCCCTGTGAGCAGTGGAAGAATGAGTCCACAGGGTTTGTGTAAACATATGTTTTCTGGGCTCTTGAGTAAATACCTAGGAGTGGAATTGCTGAATCATATGGTAACTCTATGTGTAACTTTTTGAGGTACTGCCAAATTGTTTTCCAAGGCAGCCACACCATTTTAAAATTCCATCAGCAATGTATGAGAGTTCCAATTCCTCCACGTCTTTGCCAACACTTGTTATTGTCTTTATGATTATAGCTTCCTACCGGGTGTGAAGTGGTATTCATTGTGGTTTTAATTTGCATTTCCCTAATGACTAATAATATTGATCATCTTTTCATAAATTTATTGGTCATTTGCGTATCTTCTTTGGAGAAAATGTCTATTCAAATCCTTTGCCTAGTTTTTGATTGGTTTATTTGTCTTTTTATTGTTGAGTTGTAAGAGTTCTTTATATATTCTGAATATGCGTCCCTTATCTGATACATTATTTGCAAATATTTTCTCTCATTCAGTGAGTTGTCTTTTCTCTTTCTTGATGGTGTCCTTTGAAGCACAAAAGATTTAAATTTTGATGATGTTCGATTTAGTTTTTCTTTCGTCACTTATACTTTCCGTGTTATGTCTGGGAAACCATCGCCTAATCCAAGGTTGTGAAGATTTACTCCTACTTTTTCTACTAAGAGTTTTATAGTTTTAGTTCTGACATTTAGGCTGATGATCCATTTTGACTTAATTTTTATATATGGTGTGAGGTAGAGGGTTCAACTTCATTCTTTTGCATGTGGATATCCAGTTGTCCCAACACCATTTGTTGGAAAGACTTTTCTTTTCCCAGTGAATTGTCTTGTATGTTTACAGCCTTTGAATTCCCCTAGCAGGAGGTCTTCCTCTCATGTAGAAGAGGCTGAACAATTAGGGACCCAGAAACTGAAACAATCATTGAAAAGATTAACCTTTTTGTATATTTGTAAATATGCTATTAGATCCTATGAAGTATATATAGATTTTTATATATTTAAAGAATATAACCATTTATACTTTGAGGAGCCAGTGCAGTATTTAGTAGCTGCTGGTTTAGGGACCAGTAACAGTCTGTACGTTGGCTTTATTTACTCCCAAAGATTCTTGCTTTTTAAAAATGAATTTACAACCTTTAGCCTTGCTGCTGGAGACAGATCTGTTGAGGCTGCTGAGGGGGTGGAGGTGGTATGGAAAGCAGAGGGAGTGGTTGGAGAAGGTGCCCCTTGCCCTCTACCCCTTTGTCAGTTCATTCCTTTCCTCCCTCAATGGGAGGCAGGCACCTGGATGGCCTCAGCTCAGAAGTTGGATTCCAGGATTGCCCACTAGTTACTGCCACTCCCTTTTCCATCGGCATGAAGTAGGGGAGGGCAGGCCAGCTCTACCTCCCTGAGATGAAAGAAGCTTTCTCTAGATTGGTAGTACATAAATAGCCTGGTCAGAGAATTATCCTAAGGCTATTGAGAATTAATTTAAGGCACGAGGATTCTTGTTTAGTTTAACTGCTGTTTCATAATGTCATTAAAACATTTTCCGTGTTCATTGTAAATTGATTTTATGGGTAAGAATAAAACAAGATCCAGAATTAACGAGATGTGTTCTAAGTAAGAGATCATCAGTTGCAAGAAACTGAAACTTTTTCAAAGAAATACAATTAAGGGATGGGATCATAAGGTGACAAGAGAATCTTTTGGAACTCAATTAGAGGGAGCATGGCTGGTCCCTCAGGTGCTGCATGGTTATTGGGAGCTAGTCTTTGCCTATTTCTCTTGCAAGTGTTCCCATGTATCCCAGGGATTCATATCTCTACTCTCTGGATAATATGTAGTTTGATTTTCTCTGACTGCGGACTGGCTTCCTAACTCAATGATCCATTTTGCACATAGCACTCCCTACCCCACCCCCCCATCTGACTTGGCCCATCAGCACACATGACTATCTAGCTTGGTCCTACAAAACCAATTGAATCCATGTTTTGAGCCTTAATTCCAAATTTCCAGAAAAGAGAATCTAGTTGAGTTAGCATGGATGAGGATGTCCACCCAGTCCAATCAGCTATAGCCTGGAGGGTGGGACCATGTTTCAGAGGACTTTGCCTTTAAGGAAGATTGTCTAATAATGGAGGTATGGGCTGAGAAGGAAGGAATGGCAGCTCTATACAGGAGGTGGATTAGAAGAGGAGGAGGCAAGTGATTTCTTGATGGAGAGAAAAGAGCAGGACAATGAGAAATACTGAGTTGAGGGCAAGAAAAGGTAAGGAAAGGGATATTAAGAGGGCTTAAACACAAAATATTGGTGATACAATATATCATGGAATATTCAGTTCTCATAAGAGGCCATGCCAGGGTGTCTCTGGAGAATGCTGGCCAATGGCTGTTGACCACAGCCGTGGAGGGCTAGGTGGACATCAAGCATTTGCCTACTGGGATGTCAGTGCTGGGGCCTGGTGGTAGGGGTGGAGGGCAGAGGGGAGCATATGGGAATGGGGGCTGATGCTAGCAGATACCAGGGAGGTGGCCTGATGGCACTCATGAGAGGCTTCCTGGGGCTGGCACAGCCTGCCAATGTGATGTTTGTGGGGTTCAGAGGCTGCAGCTATTTGCCAGCTGTTGAAGAAATATTTCCATACTTTACCGGGCACAGATACTGGTGCATACCTGCTGAGGACCAACCATGGCTATGAGTGGAAAGGTTGCATGAGTGAACTCTTGGATGATTTAGTGAGCTTAGCCATCTAACAGATATTGAAAACAAATCTTCGTAAAACCAGACTTAAAATCTACCTAAGGCTCCCCATTGCCTGCAGGTTAAGGTTCAAGCTCCTTCAGCGTGGTCTCTGAGGCCTATTGTGATTTACTTCCTGGCTCCTCCTCCAGCCTAATGTCCCTCTATGTCCTTCTAACATTCTCCAGCCACATCAAACTCCTTGCCGTTCCCTGAACTCAGCATCCTATTTTGTGTATCCTCATCCTTGCACATGCCATTTTGGCTGCCTGAAACAGCCCCTCTCTTCTCCACTTGTACTGTCTTTTCTTCCTTCAGTCTGAAAGCAGTGTCATCTCCCCCTGAAGCCTTACCTGACAGCTCAAGACTATTTTAAGTCCTTCTTTCTCCATGCATGCAGGCCACCATGTAAATACATCTCTTCTGAAGTCATTGCATTGTGTTGTGTTTGTTGATTTACCCATCTCTCCACCTGATCTGAGTTCTGTGTGTGTCCCTGTGCCTAACACCTGTTGTGGGCATAGTAAGTGCTTAGCATATTTTTCTTTGTTATTAGTTCTTCATATCTCAAATTATTTGGAAGGCACAAGGTGTGAAATGGGGATGGGATTTCTAAGGAACTCACTCTATACACACTTTGTGAGGAGAAAGTCCTGAAAGTATATTATCAGCTGGCACTTAGATACAAGATTCAGAATCTTCATTTTAAAAAAAAACTTGGATGGCAATAATGACCAATTACTGCATTGCTTGAAGTCACACACCAAATTCTATTTGGCTTCTTCTGTCTACTGCTCTCCTGGTCTAGATGGAAAATACAGCCATTGAAGACATGGTGTTTTTCTATTGAAATGCATTCATGGATCTTACAATGAAACACTGTTTTTGAATGACTTGAGATTTTTTTGACTGTATTATAAGGAAAATCTTGATTTGTATCCTGTTATATTTAGGAAACGTGGGGGTCTTTTAAGCAACTGTTGAAAATATGATGGAATCTTTGTAAGAGGGATGTCTGCAGAGATTGTAAGATAACAACTGCTGGCTCTAAATGACTCTAAGTCTTTCCTGGCTCAGAGGAGTTTCACCCAAGATACAGAAATAGGCGTTCAAGGGCAGGCCTTCTGGCAAAAGGGACTTTTGAAGGATGAAGAGCAGTTTGGCAGGCAGGTGGGAAGGGAATAGGGGAAGGAGGAAACACCATGGAGGGAACAGCTTGTGCAAAGGCTCAGGGGCTTAAAAGCAGGGTCTCTTGAAGGGAGAGTAAGTGGTTCGATATTGCTGGAATGAGGAGGATATTATGGGAGATGAAGCTGCAAAAGTGGGTTGGGGCCAGATCACTAAGGGGTTTATAGCTCACCCCACAAATTATGGGGACCAGTGAGAGGATTTCAACAGGGTGAGACAAGACCAGTTTACATTTTAGGAAGATCATTGAAGACAGAGGATTTCCACTTTATTCCTATTAACCTTTTCTTCAAGATTCCTCCCCACACTTTTTCCTTTCAGTGTCAAACTTCTCAGGAAGGGAGCATGGCGTTGTACAAGGGGATTGGGTCTGTCTCTAACCAGACATTGGGCATGGTACTTAACTTGACATGGGCCTGAGTTTTCTCATCTAAAAATGAGGAAAGATCCTTCTAAAGTCCTTTCTAAATCAAAGTGCTGAGGTTCTGAGTTGTTTACTGCCTCCATTTTCTTCTCTCTCATTCCTTCCTCAACATAATGAACTGGTTTCTGCTTTCACCAGCCGCTGGAATCATTCTCTGGAGCAGCTCCAGTGACCTCCAGTGCTAAACTGGGGGCCACGTCCTGCTTAACCTCCTCACAGCATTGGGTCCAGTTGACGTCTTCTACTCGATATCCTTCACTTTCCTCTCCTTGAGGTTGTAGTCCCCTGCTTCTCTCTTATCTCCCTGCCGGCCCTTTATCTCCTCTCCCTCGCCCACCTTTTACGTCTGGGGGCTCCTCAACATTGCTAATCAGGTTTTCCTGCCAAAAATGCATGACCTGAAGCTAATCTTGGAGAAACAAACCAATACAATTTCAGGGATATTCTCTAATACAACTGGTCTGTACTTTGCAAAAAAATGTCATTCTCAAAAGACAAAAGAGACTGAGTAACTGTTCCAGATTAAAGGAGACTAGAAAGATAAATCTAAATCTAATGTGTGATTCTGGATTGGGGTGGGGAGGGATTGTTATACATGACCATATTGGGACAATTGGTAAAATTTAAATATGGGACTATATATTAGGTGATAGCAGGTATCAACATCAACTGTTCTGAATTTGATTGTAGCAATGCAGTTACGTAAGAGAAAGTACTTGTCTTAGGAGATCTGTGCTGGAATATTTAGGAGTTAAGAGTCACGAAGGCTGAAAATTGCTCTCAAATGGTTCAGTAACAACAACAGTAGCAACAGTAACAACAACAACAATAATATGTCTGTGTGTGTTTGTATGTGTGTGTGTATGTGTTTGTGTTACTCAGGGCAGCTGTTCTCTCCTCTTCTCATTCCATGCTGTTTCCCTAAGACCTCTTACTCATTGCCTCTTCTCTGCTTCCATCCTTGCCCTTCCATTCTACTTTCAACCCAGCAGCCAGTTGATCTAGTTGCAGGGTTAAGTCAGGTCATATCAATTTTCTGCTCAGAACCTTCAAGAGTAAAAGCTGAAGTCCTTATAATGGGGCCTCTATGGGGATTTGGCCTCCTGTTACCTCTATGATCTGATCTGTTTTCCTCCCATCTCTTTCTCCACTCCAGCTACACTGGCCTTCCAGCTGCTGCTTGAATACCCAGGCACTCTTTTGCCCCAGGTCCTTTGCACTTGCTGTTCCCTCTGTCTGGCTCCTTGTTTACCCAGACATCCATATGACTTTACTCACCTCCTTTAGGTCCCTACTCAATGTCATCTTCTTGGTGAGGCCTTCCCCAATTACTCTACTTAAAATTCATACCCCTCATCAACATACTCCTTATTACCCATCCCTGTTTTGTTTTTTTCCTTGGCTCTTATTTATTTTGATCTTTATTGTTTTTCCATTGAATACAAACTCTATTTGGGCAGGGCTGTTTTGTTCACTGTCCTGACTACAGTGCCCAGAAGGGTGCCTGGTATGTAGAAGATGCTTAATAAGTATTTGTTGAATGAATCAATGAATGACTTGTATATGTTGACTTTTGCTTGTTTTAAGATCACCTCCTTGGAATTTCTGCTTAGAACAGAACTTCTTTTTTGGACCCCCTTTGACAGGCTGTGAAGCCTGTGGGCTCCCATCTCAGAATAATAGGTTTGTTTGCTCTGCTTTACCCTTTTATTGAAACATAATGTAGATACAGAAAAATGCACATATCGTGGTGTACAGCTGATCAGTTCTCACCAACCACACCCACCTGTAATCCTCACCCACATCAAGAAATAGAACATTACCAGCACCACAGAGACGCCCCCCATGCCCGCTTCCAGTCACAACCCCCACTGCAACGGTCACCTCTGTCCTGACTTTTAACGGCATAGATTAGTTTTGCTTAATGTTGTACTTTAAACAGAAGTGGTACAGTATGCATTCTTTTGTGTCTGGCTCCTTTCAATCAACGTTATGTTTGTGAGCTTCATCTGTGTTTCTACGTGTTTATTCTCGGTTCCATATTTTTCATTGTATAGAAATACCATAATTCATTTATTCATTCTACTGTAGATGGGCATTTGGGTGGCTTCTAGTTTCTTTTGGCCATTATTGCATTCTAGTACAAGTGAACATACATATGCAGTTTCATGTAGGCGTGGTGTTTCTGGGGCCAGGGCTGCACGTGTGATCAGTTTTGCTAGGCACTGCCATACAGTTTTCCAAAGGGGATATATCAGTTTACACTCCCACTATCACAGAATAATGTTTCCTAATGCATAAAATAAAATGCATAAATAGGACTATAAAGAAAATTAATTATTTTGAAATATAGTTATAAAATGTTTTTAATGTGTTGTGATGTGTGCTTGTTTATTAACTCATACAATTGAAAGGTCTAGCAATTTTAATAATTACCATCATGTCAAAGCAGTGATGCATATACATGACATTTGAGAGATCTGTGACAACTGTAATGTGATATGAAAATATCTGTGATTTTATTGGTCTCAAGGTCACAGGTACTGCTAATACTACTGTGGTTTGTTGCCTACATTCTGAATGATAGGAAATACTAAAGTCTGTTACAAGTTAGTGAAAATAAATATTTTTAGTCCATCTAAGGACATAAACCCTCCTGAATTCTGTTAAGGGATACATGGACTCCAGGTTAAGAACCCCTGGGTTAGAGGAACAAAAATGACTTACAACAAAGATTTCTTGAGTTTCTACTATGTGTCATACACTGTGCTAAGTACTGGGGACCCAACAGTGAACAATATGCATCTCCTCTCAAGGAGATTGTAATCATGAGGGCAATATTCATAAATAAATGAGCAGCTGCATATGGCGTGTTCAGTTCTATGAGAATTAGTTAGCCCAAGGTATATGAGAGCCTTAGGACATACACCTAAACCATTCATGGGAGGGGGGTGGTGGTCAGAGAAGGCAATCTGGAGGAAAGGAAGGAGCATCATTAGATTTAGGCTCTGTGCTGGTCACTCTGGCTGCAGTGTGGCTAAAGGATTGTTGGAGAGAAAGTCTGGAGGCACTTGAAGTAGTCCAGGTGTGAGATCATTATGGTGACATGCAAGGAAAGCAATGAATATATTCTAGAGATTATGGATTCCTGGTGATTGATTGGCTGTAGGTGGTGGAGGTGAAGGAAGGTATAAGGTAATGGTCAAGTTTCTGGCATAGTCAGCTGCTTGGATGATGGTTATCATTCACTGAAATAGAATGGGGAGCAGGTTCAGGGTGAGGGTGTGATGAGTTCAGCTTTGAACATATTTAGATTGAGGTGTCTGTGGGACATCCAAGAGGTGATTATATATATGGGTCTCTTGCTCAGGAGAGAGCCGTGGGAGTTGCAGTGAGCGTGTAGGAGTAGATGAGATAACCAGAGAGCATATGGAGGAAAGAAGAGGCCAGGGTCAGGATTTTAAGGCAGATCTGCAGAGAAAGAGGTGCTTGTGAAAGGTGGTAGTAGTCAGGGGGTAATAGGGTAAGAGGCACACCAGGAGAGTGGAGTGCCCTGGAGGCCAAGAGCAGAGAAGGTGTCAGGAAGACCCTCAATAGTATCAATAGAGTATAACAAGGTAAGTCTGGAGAAGGGCCCTGTGGATTTAGCAATGAGAAGGTCGTTGATGTATTGCTTTTCCTACATAAACACTGGGAACAATTATTTTTCTCTGGATTGTATTTTATCTGTGTTTTAAACTTTCTGTTATAGCAGTTAGAATTCCAAGGATCATTTCCTTTTAGTTTTACTTTTCTTCTTACATTTCCTTTCTATATTTTGCTCATGCTCCACTGGGTCTTATGCCACGGTGATAGTAAGCAGTTATCTCAGCTTAATGACTTCTAGCTCTAGCAGACTCTGGCTCTTTTTTTTTTTTTTGGACAATAAGAGATGTTGTTACAGACATTGCCTCTTGGTAAAAAGCCTTCCGGGTCTATTATTCTGTGTAGTAGACATGAACACAATGACTTTGGCCGGGCTGTGTTTATCTATGTGAGCGCCTGGCGTGCTAACAATGAATTCACAAGTCATCCTTCTTGCTTTGAGTAAGACTCAGTTTTTAGTCCATATGATAAAATGTAATGGAGGAGATATAAATTCTAGAATTTTTTATAATTTTTTTCTCCCTAGGATGTCACTTGGATTTTTATATAATCTATAAGAGAAAAGTGAGGAGAAGTTCAATTAAATAAACATGTTCAGTGCTTACTGTGTAAATGACAGCGCACAGGCCACAGTGGTGACAGTTTCCAAGCAGGAAACGTCAAGTGCCTGTCACTCCTTCCCTCTTGCATCTCTGTTATCCAGTCAGCCCTGAGTGCAGTTGATCATGTGCTCTCTGTCTTGCTGCTTCCTCCCTAGTTCACACCCCTGGACAGTTACAGCAGCCCCCAACTGGTCTTCCTGTCTCTATCACTCCGCTAGTCAATCCTCTGTTTGAAAACCTGGCAAAACTTTAAAAAAATGCTGATTTATGAGTCCACTCTTAAAGATTCTGATTCAGTAGCTCTGGCTGTAAGCCCTTAAAATCTGTATTTTGAAGAAATTTCCCGTAGAAATATAGATATAGGCGAATATAACTGCATACACACACACACAATTTGTCCATTGTGAGGACCAACGAGCAATGACACATCAGTAGTAGGAAAACACCTAGCACCCAGAACTTGGTTTCTAAATACTGTTCTCCGCAAGAAAGGGTCAGAACTCCTTACAAAAAAAGCTGATTCCAGGCCTGGGGCAGGGAAAACACAAAATGAGTCTGGAATATCTTCCTGCGCTAGAAAGTCAGCAGTGTTCAAAGAACAAAGGGAGGTTTTTTTTTTTTTTTAAGGAAGATTAGCCCTGAGCTAACATCTGCTGCCAATCCTCCTCTTTTTGCTGAGGAAGACAGGCCCTGAGCTAACATCTGTGCCCGTCTTCCTCTACGTTATATGTGGGACGCCTGCCACAGCATGGCTTGCCAGGCAGTGCCATGTCTGCACCCGGGATCCAAACGGGCGAACCCTGGGCTGCCAAATCGGAATGTGTGCACTTAACCGCTGCGCCACTGGGCCGGCTCCAAAGGGGATGGGGTGCTGCATGGGCCAGGAAATGAACCTGGGCCTCCTGAATGGCGGGTGAGAATTCTACCACTGAACCACCCATGCACCCAAAGGGAGATGTTACAATGACGTGAGAGCCAGCTTGAAGGGACTTCCCCTGACCACATTGGGGATAATTTGAGCATGAATTATAATCTGTTGAATAAAATAAAAACCCATGCATCTATAGTGATATAAGTAACTAATGGGGAGAAGAGAAAGCTCTTCCTTGAGTGTAACGTCAATATTAAGTATAGATGGAGTGATGGAGTTAGAAAATCAATGGATGTTATAGTCAATGATGAACATTTGTTGAGGAACATGTTATTTACATAGTGCTTCAACAAAAGATAATTACTAATTACAAAGGACAAGCAAGAACTACAGTAGAGAAACCTGGCAGGCACCACCTTAACCAAATGATCGAAGTTAACATTCACAATAATGGGACAAACCAAGTCATTTAAAAAAAGCTTCCCCAAGTGGTTCTGGACGCTGGAATCCCCGCACTATGCTAGCACTGGGATTAGCCTTTGGAAGTACAGATCTGATCTGTCCCTACCCTACCTGAAAACTCCTGCAGGCTCTGTTGCTTCTGGAATGGGCTTCGAACACTTGGGCATGGCCCCACCCTACCTTTTTGCCATCATCTTCTACCACAGCTCTGTTCTCCTACCCTCCCCTGCTTTTACTCCCATCATACCATACTCTGCAGTAACTCTAACGGTTTCACGTCTCTGTTACTGCACACGGCCCTGCTGCTTAGAATTGCCTGTCTGGTGTGTCTGCAGGGCAGATTCTTCTTATCCAAGAGGCACCTCCAGTGCATCGTCTCTCTGAAACCCTCCCTGATTTCTTGACGCAGAATCAATGTCTCTTTCCTCAGTACCCCCACAGCTTTTCTCCATACCTCTCTTATAGCACTTCTCACATTATGCTAGAATTTTCCATTTGTGTGTCTCCCCGCTGCACCCATGCAGCCTAATGGTCCCTCTGTGTCCTGGACACTCTTTGTGTGGTGGAAAGAGCTAGGGCTTCAGAGCCAGCCAGAATCTGATTCTACCACTTATTAGTTGTTACCCGGCCAGCCTCACCTTCTTCCTCAAGAGCTACTGGTAGGTTTATTGTCAGAATTCAACTAAATAAAACATGTAAAGAGCTTTGCAAAGTGAGTTAAAGAGTAATAAAGAAAAAGAAACCTCACTAGGCACTGTGTAATTTTTTTTAACATGTACATATAAATACTTTACATATATATATATATATATTTTTTTTTTTCTGTATAATCCTGAAAAAATTCAAAGGTATATTCACATAGCTAGTAATTCACCCAGCTTCGAGCCCATTTCTATCTGACTCCAAAACAATGCTCTTTCTGTTATGTGGAGACTATATACCAGGAAGGAGAGACAGAGAGAGCCACAATTACCTTAAGAAGCCCATTGTGAAACCTGTTAAGCTAGAGTCGTAGTCTCCAAACCATTCACGGGAGTTGTAGTCCCTAACCCATTCATGGGAGGAGTGGTGGTCAGAGAAGGTAGCTAGATGGAGATCCAGATTAGATAGTCTCTTATATGGTGGCTGCCAGAATGGATGAAGGTGAGATTCATCTATGGATATTGAGTGCCTGTCAGGAACACTCATGGTGGTTGCCATATGTCTGAGGTCAAAGGGGAGCACGTGAAGTGATAAGGACCAGAGTTTAAGATAGAACCCCGGGATACACCCTTACCTTTAAGTTATGAGGAGAGGAAAAGGAGCACAAAGGGGCTTGAGAAGGAGCAGAGAGACAGGAAGAATTGAGGGGGTGCAGGGACTTGGAAAGCAAGGGAGGAACAACAACAACAACAAAAAGCAAGGGAGGAGCAAATGCCCGTCTCTGTGTGTGTTTTGGTGGGGCTGGTCGTGAGGGGAGGGTCCACTGTGGAGTCCAGCCAAGAGATCGAGCGGAACTGGGGCTCAAAAGAAGCCAGAGAAGAGCATTTTCATTCAAGTAGTGCGGGGCAGAACCCAGATTGCTAGAACAGTGAGGAAGAATGAAAATGTGGAGGCAACAGGAAGGTGTCACCTAATTAGGGCTACGTTCCCACGTACTTGGGCAAAATATTTCCTGATATCTGGGAGATTTAAGAGTCATCTTGCTCATAGGCACCTATTCTGGGAGATTAAGCACCCGCAAGATGCCATCTGTTTCAGTAGGGAATACTGAATGAAGGTGCCAGTTGACCATCAACTGCGTTTCTTCCTCCCAAAGCTATACTTAACCAAGAGGCATATCTGCTTTAAGGAAGCAACAGATCAGAGGTTTGAAAACCCATTTATTGTTTTCCTAGGGACAGACTTGTGATTTCATCTGGTTTTGTTATTTCATTGCAAGACTTATATAACATTCTGTTTAAATGTTTTAACAAGAAAAAAAGAAAAGGAAAAAGAAAGGAAGTTTATTTTTTTGTTAATCCTTATAGTCTATCACACTATAAAGACTAAATTATAGGCTCCAGTTTCACGTACTTCAGATCTTATTTTTTTCTGAGCTAGAGCGGTTTTTCTCTTTGTGATAATTTTTTTTTGTTATTTTATACGTGGAAAATCATTATCTGTTTATAAGTGTATTTCATTCCATACATGTCCTAGTTTCATCTAAATCTCTCTCAGATCTCAGAAGCTGGTTCAGCAGCTAGCTTTTTCCTTCGGGGTGCCACAAAAGAGTAGAAATCGTATTTCCAGCAATAAGTCAATGAAAATATTGAGCAGTAGCATGTCACGAGTGATGATGCAGAGGTGCCATATAAAGGAGGCAACTGCTCAAAAGACATCCCAAAGGGGGTTACAGGTTGTCGGTTACTGGATGTCTAAGTTACTTTTCTCCTGCGCTGTACGCCCTTCAAAGAGACTGCGGTATGAGCACTGTGCATTTTCTATAGCCTGTGCTCATTTGAACTGAACACAAATCCTTGACCTTTTCCCTTAAGCATTCTTAGGAATTTTAAGTTTAGGATTTTAAAAAGTGATTTTATTAAATGTTGAGGAGATATGCAACATTTTGGTAAATATGTGTAAGGTGGAAAAATAATGACTTTAGACCTTCGCCAAATGTCTCCAGTATGTTGGTAGATAAACTGCTTCATTTGTTTTCATAATTAGATCACCCTATACAGTGACTTGAGAATCTAAGGTCTTCACATATTGAGAGCAGGGCAATTCACCCTTCTTAACCACAAAAGAAGCAAATCTAGCAAAGGGCACCCTTCTTTTCATACTGTGTGCTTCTGAGAAGGTGAAAGTTCTGTTAGATTGTTCAGGTGGTAGCGAGTGAAAATAATTAGACAGGAATTATACTACAACAAGACAGGATCCCAGAAATTTAAAGCAGTGGAAGTTAAGAATGAGACCTTAAAACTCTTTTTTTAAAAAAAAAATTATCTTAGCCTTGTTTGGGGGTTCCAAAAACCCTGATAGAGGAACTAAGCAAACATTTGTGAAATAACAGAAAACAAAATCATTAACTCTCTATACATTTCTGCTATAACCTTGCTTGTCACTATGCTCTGAGAAAACTAGCACATATGTCTGAAGCACCCATAGTGAATGAACTTAATTCTTATTTAAGACTAAAATAGCAATAAAAAAATAGTAATTGTAAGGAGAATTAGAACTTAGTAAATTTATTTCAGGCTCTTTGTTTTATTAAGTTGGAGTCCTAAGCAAAACTACTATACTAATTAGCATGATTGATTTTTTGGTGTGTTACTTATCCTTGAGATATATGAAATTATGGGAAAAAAAAAGCCTTTGGAGTATATGTGGAAGAATGTTAAACAATTCTTTGTTCTATTAATATAATCGTTTTAATCTTGTTTATTCATAACTACATTATATAAACTTATCTAGGATTACTACTTTATATTAGTACTTTGGATTACAGAACTGAGCCATTATTACTCATCCTAATTTTGTTCTGGTTATTTTTTTTTAGAATTGATAGGTTAAGAAAATTTCACTTTAATATGTGCAAAGTGTTCCAGTAATTCTAGAGGAAACTGATTCCTGTTAGTGCAGTTTGTTACAAAAATTGTAAAGGGTAAAATTGTTTATTGATTTTTGGCAAGCCACCAAAAACAAATTACAGCTATTTGACAGAAAACTCAGGAGAAATAAACAGTAAGATATAACAGTAAGAAATAAACAGTAAGACATAAGAAATTATCAAAACTATGATTATATGGTGCCAAAGAAAGATTCAATAAAGATTTATTTCCCTTTCTTCCAAAAGTTTGCCCCAGTGCTTTTAGTGGGCATAATTTTTAAATGATCCTTAGTTGAAGTTATAAACTAAAAATCATGGATGTTATTGAAAACAGTCTTATAAGAACCTACCTGGAGTGGGAGAATATGGAATCTGTCTTGGAGTCTTTCTTCTTCTGGCTAAAGGGTCAGAGTCTGTCTTGTTCAGTCTTGTCCTCACATGCCCAGCACACGGCCTTGATGGGGAAGACACTCAATGAATGGTTGTTGACTTGAATTGACTCAGAGGCCAGTGTTTACCTACATGTGGCTATTGGAAGAATAATTTGCCAACTGAGTCTCTGTTTTGTATCTCAGCATTCCTATTGGTGGGCACTTTGTCCACTATTATAAGTAATACTGTAGGAGACATTCTTATATGTACTTTCTAGAGTGTATGCGTGGGTATTTCTGTAGCTGATATTTCTAGAAGTAGAATGGCCAGGGTTAAAGAATGTGTACATTTTATATTGTAATGGATACTGACAAACTTCTTTCCGAAAAGAGATATACCGATGTATGTGTAGGAGAATGACGTGCCTCTACAGCTTCTGCTGATCTGGCATCAGATTAATTTGAACTCCCCTTAGGTAAGAAGGAATGTGGAAATTTTCTAATTTAAGAAAGTGAGGCATTTCTGGATGAGAGTAAACAAAGTTTCTTCTTTCTGTTTGGTCCTTTTAATGGTATTGCCTACATCTATATATGTGAAGACTCACAGAAATAGATTCTGTTAAAATATTCAGTAATAAATATTATATTCAAATATCTCTGGCTTGATGATTTCATATGTGATAGTTTCACTGCTGTCATATTATAAATAAGGATTTATTTTATGATATTGTCTGTAGCATAGTTATAATATAAATTGTTGATACAGAGAGAAGATAAAAAGTCAACATTTTGTATGTGTACTTTATTGATTAATAATATATTATCATGTGCTAGGCACTTTGCTGAGCATTTTGTGTACATTATCTTATTTATTCCTCATACTAAGTCCTTAAGGTAGATGCTATTGTTACCCTTTTACTAAAGAAGAAACTGAAGCCTAGAGAATTTAAGTAATATGCCCAAGGACAAAAGCTAATAACTGTCAAGCTGGGATTCAAATCCAGGCCTCTCCCACCCCAGGCCCCAGTTGCCTAATTTACTGTATACCTAATTGCCTGGCCTGTTTTTGTCACTCAGTTATTGTCATCTGATGGTGAGAATCAGTGATATTTTCCAAAGGGAAATAATGACATGAGTCTAATATGAATACCCACTAAGGTATATCCATTTGTGGCGCTCAGAGTGGTCCCTGTTGAAAAATCCAGGTCTCTTCTCCTAGGAACTTCTGCTTGGTTCTAGGTCCAGATCAACTTTTTTTCTTGATGGATCTGCTGAAAGCAAAGGCAACAATCCCTGTCTCTTGAACAAGGAGGGAGGGGCATCAGTTACTTTACACAGAAAAGACATAGGTTATGACAGAAGCACTGCACTTCAGCACTACCCAGGGCCTGCTGTGGTGAGCTCCGATACTGTCCGTGCCTCACTGTGTACCACATCCCCTCAGCCTGGCTGCCAGCCTGAGAGCCTGGTGTCTGGCTTCTGGATGTGGCCCAGAGAGAACTCAGGTAACATGCACTTTGGTAATTCTTGGCTTTTGGGACTGGATTCACTTTTTAGACCTGAAATTTACCATTTAGAATGGTTCCACGGCCGCTTATTCAGTCCACACCCTGAGATACTCGCTTCTCTGGTAAGCTATAAGGAGTTATTGAGAGCAGCTAGAGATTGGCATCACCACCACTGCAGGGTTTTGGTGTTTTCAGACTTTTGGTTCAGGGTAACAGAACCCAATTTAAATTGCCCTGAGGAAACAAAGGAATTTGGTGGCTTATGTTGCTGGAAAATTCCAGATTGGTGCTGATATCAGGGCCTACAGGGACTCAAATGACATTGTCAGTTCCCTCATAGACTCTTTCTCCATCCACTGGCTGTGTCTCTCTCGAGTCATTGGCTTCTTTCTCTCCCTTTTGCTAACAGATGTTTTTCAAGCAATAAGGAGTGGGCAGCATGGTGATGCCATGGCTGCAGGTTTCCAGCCTCTCAGCTAGAGACCTCGGAAGAAACAGGGAGCTTTTCCAGCACCAGATTATAAAATTACAGAGAAGCACACTCTGATAGGCCTTGCATGGGTCATGCGCCCATCCTGTGGACCTATCGCTGAAGCCAAAAATTGGGTATTACGGTTGTCTAGCCAGTGTAAGAAATTGTGGTTGGCAGTCCTTGCAGGGCCACGTGGGCTGGGGAGAGGTTAATTCCTACAAAAGGGGAGAAGTGTTATTACCAGAAGGAGAAAGAAATGTTGGGCTTTCTAAAACAACAGATATTTCGAAGTGGTAGTCACAAGAAAGCCTGGAAAATGATAGGTTGTTGAGCTTGAAGTATCATTCAGAGAATAGGTGAATCCAGGGGAGGAATAGATCCCTGTTTGTTATATTTTGAATGGGGTGGTCACCTCCCCAATATCTTTTTAGGTTGAGAATCAGAGCCATTTTTATGGTGACAAAGACAATTTACTTGGGCAAGGAGCAGAAGGATATGGGGCTTGTTGAACAGCAAATATGAAACCTACTACTGGTATGGAAGACAGGGCTCATGTCCTTGGTTTAATTCCTGAGAAATATACAAAGACATAAGGGAGTTTGGGCATGAGCTTGCTCTTACCTTGGAGGGCTCTAACGCAGTATAGACAAAACGGAAGCTTCTGAATAGAAGATTTCCTTTAGAACACCGAAAAACAGGTTCACAAGGAACTTTAGTTATTTTATGCACAACACCAGGGAACAGAGAGGATTAAATTAGAGCTTCTACTTCTAGAAAAAGAAAAAAAATAGGATTATGTTTAAAGAAAGAGAAATTTACAAAAGGAAGGACAACTGCTCTGTAACACACAGTAACATCCCCCCTCCCTGTCCCCCATATCCATAAACGTTAGTTTCATTTTTAAAAATCACTGAAGTTATTTTGTGGGCTTATATTTAAATTTATTTTGCAGTTCATACAGAATATGTTATTCCATATTGTCACAAGTAGCCTAAAAGTTTTCCTAGTTGATCATGAAAAGTTTGTTATGCAAAATACATCGGTGCCATTTACTGTTACTTTTCGGCTAGTAAGTACCTTCAGTTTGCTTTATGAAAATTAAGGCAATTTTGTAATCAATTTCAAGAAATAAGGGTAGTAGAACTTTGGGTTCGTAATGATACCTGAAATCCTTTAAAAGTTTGTATATCACACGGTTAACTATTTTGAAGGTAAACACTAACATCCTCTCTTGTAACTTAGGCTTCCAAAAGTTTACTTCTTCTTCCCCACCTTAAGGCTGAGTTCCTTCTAAGCCATCATATTCAGCATGTCTAGCAACCTGATGTTTTTCAGTTACACTGTGTTTAAATTACATGCTGTACTTAGATTTGTTAGGAACCTCACAAAAATCTCAGTTCTGCTATTTTTTAAAAGGTACTTTTTCCCCCATTATAGTATCTATATATGCTCATTAAACAAAATTTGAAAATAAGAGCAGAAAGAAAAATTTGTCCATAGTTGGGCACCAAACCTCTGTTTACATTTTTGTAAACTTTAAAATTCAAGCATACATATTTAAAAAAGCACAGCAATTGTCAGTGTTCTGGCTTGATGAAATTTAGCTAAGTGAATATAACTATATAACTGCCACATAGATCAAGAAATATAACATTACTGCTCTCCAGAACCTCTCACCTGCCACCTTCCTGTCATTATCCCCTCGAGAAGATAACCACTATTCTGACCTCTCTCGTATAGATAAGTTTTACCTGTTGGTGAACTTCTATAAATTGAATCATACAGTATGTGCTCTTTTGTGTGGGGTTTGACTTGCTCAATAGTTTGTCTAGGAAATTCATGCATGTTGTGGCATGTAGAAGCAGTGCCTTCTTTTTCATTGCTGTATAGTATTCTATTGTGTGAATATAATTTTCTCTGTTCACTCTTGGACATTTGGGTTGTTTCTGATTTGGAGCTACTAATAATGCTTCTCTGAACATTCTTACACGTGTCTTTGGAGGAAGAATGTGTGCTTTTCTGTTAGTATGTATCTAGATCATAGGGAATACACACGTTTTGCTTTAATAGATATACTACTAAACAGTTTCCCCAAGTGATTGTATTAATATATGCACCAGCAATGTGAGAGTTCTGGTCCTAAACATTCTTGCTAATGCTTGGTATTGTCTATCTTTTTCAGTTTTAGACATCCTCAGGGGTATTAGCACATTGTGTCTTTAATTTGATTTTCTCTGATGATTGATAAAGTTGAACATGTTGTAGTCAGAATAATGTCCCTCCAAAGATGTCCATGTCCTAGTCCCTGGAACCTATGAATATGTGACCTTATATGGCAAAAGGGACTTTACAGATGTGATTAAGTTAAGGTTCTTAAAATGGGGTAGTTGTCCTGGATTATCCCAGTGGGCCCAATGTAATCATAAAGGTCTTTATAGGTGAAAGAGGGTGACAAGAGAGTTAGAGAAGGAGAGGTCCTGTTGAAAGCAGTGATGCAGCGTGAGAAAGACTCAACTTTGGTTTTGAAGATGGAAGGGACCCACTAGCCAAGGAATGTGGGCAGCCTCTAGAAGGTGGAAAAAACAAGGAAACAGATTTCCCTCTAGAGCCCCCAGAATTGAGGATATGTCAGTTTTCACCCACTGAGACTCATTTGGAACTCTTGACCTCCAGAACTGTAAGAGGATACATTTGTGTTGTGTTAAGCCACCAACTTGGTGGTGATTTCGTATGTAGCAGTGGTGGGAATCTAATACAAGCGCCTTTCCATGTGCTTATTGACCGTTCGGATACCCTCTTTTGTGAAGTGCTGTTGAGGTCATTTGACCCTTTAAAATAACTAACTTGTCTGTCTCTTTCTTGTTGGTATATATGAGAACTGTGTATATTCTGGATGTGAATCCTTTGTCAATTCTATATTTTGCAAATATCTTCTTCCACCCTGTAGCTTGCATTTTTACTCTTAATGGTGCCTTTTGATAATTGTGAATTCTTAATTTTTTTTTAAAGCTTGGCACCTGAGCTAACAACTGTTGCCAATCTTTTTTTTTTTTCTGCTTTTTCTCCCCAAATCCCCCCAGCACGTAATTGTATTTTTCAGTTGTGGGTCCTTCTTGTTGTGGCGCTTGGGACGCCGCTTCAGCATGGCCTAATGAGCAGTGCCATGTCCGTGCCCAGGATCCGAACCAGCAAAACCCTGGACCACCAAAGTGGAGCGTGCGAACTCAACCACTCCGCCACAGGGCCGGCCCTAGGAATTCTTAATTTAATGAAGTTCAATTTATTCAATCTTGATCAATCTTATACTTTATGGTTAATGCTTTCTGTGTCCTGTTTATATAAGTTTGAGTCCTGATTTTGTATTGTCAGATACAACATAGTTCCCTTAACTATCTCCCTAATAGTTAGACATTAGGTTATTTCCCTTATTTTCTTTTTCACAAATGATTCTCTGGTGAACACTTTTCTACAAAAATCCTATTCTGGATTTAGGATTTTTTTTTTATTAAGTAGAATTACTCATTTATTTCTGTTGTTCTTTGTTGTTAATTTCTCTGAAGCTTTTAGGAACTTCTCTTTATTCCTGGCATGCTGAAATTTAACAGTAATATGACTTTGTTTGATTTTTTTTTCCATTCATTTTTCTAGCCTCTCTTGGGACCTTTCGGTCTGCAAACCCATGAGCCTCAGTTCTGGAACGTTTTCTTGCATTGTTGCTGTGAGAGTCTTCCTCACTATTTTCTCTGCTTTTTCTTTTCAAAGTCCTTTTAGTGGTTTTGGAACTTCCTGGCTTGATCTGTAATTATAATCATATTTTCCATATCATTGTTATGTTTCCTATTTTCTGGTAGATTTTTTCAATTTTTTCTTCCAAACCTTCTGTTGAATTTTTATTTCTGTTATCGTATTTTGTATTTTGAAAAGCTCTTTTCAATTTATGGAATGTTTCTTTTTTTTATAGCTTCTTGTTCTTGTTTCAATATACTGCAAATGTTTTCTCTTATTTCTCTGAGGATATTAACTATTGTTGATTTGAAAAAATTTTTTTCTATCTCCTTCATTGTCTCTAATACCTCAGTGGTCCTTTGTTTCCCTATATTTTTGTGTTGGTGTTTATCTTTTAGGTTCAAGGCTTCCATCAGATGTTGGGCAGCCTTTGGCTCTCCTTTTATATTTAACAGTAAAGCTGATTGGAAGCTCCGGGAGGGCTGGAGCTTGTTGAGTGGCTTCACCGTGGAGTGCTAAGGTCGTGAGCCAGCTTTTTCATTGGAGGACTAACTTCTCTTTATGCAAAGTGCTTATCTTTTTAGTTTGGTTTTGGGAGCATGCATAGATAAATGCTTTAAAAGTAGACGTCTTGCATTGGATTTTTTCTTTTTTTAAAGATTGGCATCTTAGCTAAGGTCTGTTGCCAATCTTCTTCTTTTTTTTTTTTTCCTTCTTCTTCTTCTCCCTGAAGCCCCTCAGTACCTAGTTGTATATTCTAGTTGTAGGTCCTTCTGGCTCTGCTACGTGGAATGCTGCCTCAATGTGGCCTGATGAGCGGTGCCACGTCTGTGCCCAGGATCTGAACCGGCAAAACCTTGGGCCGCCAAAGCAGAGCGTGCAAACTTAACCGCTTGGCCACAGGGCCAGCCCTTTGCATTGGATTTTGAATGTCAGTGACTCTACTTTTCATTTCTACAAGTTCTATTTGATTTTCAGTTTTCTTTGTTCAGTTTTCGTCTGTACTGTCTTGCCAGATGGTATCTATACCTTCTTTTATATTTTTATTGACTTTAAATATATTTACAATCTTTCAAATTATTCTATTATTTCCAAGTCTTTAGGGGTGTGTGTGCTCTTTCTCTTGTTTGTTGTGTCTTCTCACTCTTCCTCATGGTTGTTTGTTTTCCTTTGTTGTATGGAATATTCTTTTTGGTGGGAGTCCTGTCTGTCCTGCTGTGGAGACATCCCTACAGAGTAGGCTTGGCCTTTGCTTCTGCTTGACCAGAATGTGCCCTTATGGTTTCTCTTATTTCCGGGCCTCTATATATGTGGTTTCCAGAATGTTCTGTTTTCTCATTTTTTCTTGGCTCTTGCTCATCTCTCAGGTCTCTGTTTAGAACTGATTTTCCTGGGACACTTTTCCTCATATCCCATTCCCTGTAGTCTCCCCTAGTCCTCTGTACTTCTTCCATCATAGTACTTGTTACCCTGCAGTATGTCATGCGTTTACTTCTCTCTTTCTTCTGTATGACTAGACTAAATTCTGGGAGGCTAGGATCATGTTATCTTGTTCACCATTAAATACTCAGTTCCTCCCAAAATATCTGGCTGAAACCAGGTGTCATTAAATATTTCTTAAATGAATGTGATGCTGTATCTCATTTTAAGAGGCTTTGCAGGAATGGGTTACAGACTGGTCCGAGGGCATTGCTCTTTGTCCTGGTTTTGCTCCACCCCAGGTGACACTCCTCCATGGAGTCAGGTAGGGTGACACAGGGATGCTGCTCTCCAAGCATAAGATGTGAATGGTTCATAAGTTGTCTTTTAGAGCTATAGAAGTTATTCCTGTTATCATTACTTCCACATATAATATGTAAATGGGTCACATGCTTGAAAACAAAAAGTTCTGATGGAATGCTTGGCACACAGCATATGGCACAGCTTCTTATATACAGTGAAGCTGCTGCCATCAAGTGAATGTTTTCAATTCCTTCTTCATTTGTGAAATGTGTGACTACAGAACAGCTGTGTAACAATCTGCTGTTATACCTATGGTGCCCTCTTTTCAGGTAGTAAGAAATCACAAGTTCATATCGGGTAAATAATAATGTGCATATCTGATAATTAGACTCACAGTTTATGGTGGCTTTGACTGGTGTTTCTTGTAGCTATCCCCAAAACTGGAGTTTAGGAATATTGTCTAAAGTTTTTGTGGGATTTTTAATGGCTAAATGAATGAGTGACTTCTGGTTTTCTGGAGTATTTCTTATGGTAATACTAGAATGAAGGATAGTGGTGGTAACTTGTAAGATTGTGGGGAAATACTGTAAGGATTCACTTATTTTGGAAATAGCAATAATAATATTTGCTAATGTTTATTGAGTGCTTACTATGTGCCAGGCACTCTTCTAAAAACTTTACGTGTGCCAACTCATTTAATTCCAAGGAAAAGTTAGATTTACATCGGTACATCTTCTTCTTCAAGCTATTATGTGAATGCTCAGGAGAGAGTATTCAAGATCTGTTTGGAATTGGATACATGTTAATTACATCTAAATATTAGGCTGTGCTGAGGCAATAACTATTGCTATAATTCTGTGACTGTTTTTGAGTAAACTTACTCTTATGTTTCTGGTAATGGCAAACTTGATAATTTGGGCCAGTTCTCCTGATGAAGACAACTAAAAAAGTTAGATGAAGTATAAAACTAAAATCTTCTAAAAAACATCAAAAAAATAGTAAGATAGTGAATAATTATTGAGGTGAGATTTCAGAGAAACTGAGAATCTAGAGAGGGGAAGTGTTTTTCCTCTAGGAGTGTCTCTAGAGGAGGCTGAGAAGCTGGGCTTTTGAAGGCCTTCATGGACAAAAGTTGGACTCTGGTAGGAGTCCATGAATCCTGGTATACTTGTCCTCACCATAGGAATAAAGGTGAATTAGAAGCAAAGTATCCCTCACACAGCTTGAATCCTGGATTCCTGTCATTTAAGCAAATCAGGAAACCTTAAGTGAGGAACTTGTCTTGATAGGGCTTCTAGGGCCTCAGGAGTCTGGAAGAAGCAAACAGAAGTCCTCTGGAAAATAATAGCATTCACACTTCTAGTTACGTCTGCAAATAATTTTTCAAATACAATGTCCAACCACGATCAGAGATGATTAAGCGTATGAGTAGACAAGACAAGAGGGAGGAAAATCAGAAATGTCTGGCATATATTCATTTGGTGGCTCAAAAGAACAAGAAGAGAGAGAGAATGGGGTAGAAGCAATACCTGAGGATATAATTGCTGAAAAATTTCCAGAACTGATAGAAGACATCAACCTTCATACTTAAGAGGCAGAAAGAATTCTAATCAGGATAAGTAAAAAGAAATTCACATCCAGACATGTAATAGTGAAACAGCAGATAATCAAAGATGAAGAGAAAATCCAAAAAGCCTCCAGAGAAAGAAGATAGATTACTTTCATAGGAGGACAGTTGAATGGATAGCTGACTTCTCAACAGGACAATGGAAGAAAAAAGGGAAATAAAGACATTTTCAGACTAAAATGACCAAAAGGATTTGCCACCAGGAGACTTGCACTAAAAGAACACCCTTTAGAATTTCGTTCAGTGTGGTTCTGCTGGTGGCAAATCCTCTCAGTTTTAGTTGTAAAGGGTGTTCTTTAGGCAGAAGGAAAATGATCCCAGTTGGAAAGTCTCAGGTAACAGAAAGACTAGTGGTAAATATGTAGATATAAATGAACACTGACTATATAGAACAATAGTAATAATATTTTATTAAGTTTTAAAAATATGTGTAATGTTTTAAAAATGCATAACAACAATAGCGTTTAAGTTGAAAGGGGCTAAATGGACTTAAAGTGTTCCAAGTTCTTTCTGGAAAGAGAGCAAAGATATGAATTAACATTAAGTTTTTAGAAATCAAGGATATAGGTTGTAATTTCTGGGGTAACCACCAGAAGAACCTACAAAGTAATATAAGAAATAAATGTAATAACAAACCTCTCACCTTTTATAGAAGATATAAAATTTGCCAGGGTAGCTAGTCCTCTTGTCTCTTCCTAGTGCTACTTTCTTTTGCATTTAAGGAAATAAATTTACATATGTGAGAGAACAGTTCCTTAAGTTTTACTAATTAGGTTCAGAACAAGATGCACATTAATGTATCCATCTTCTGTCGGTACAAATTATTTAAAAGAAGTGGATTCCTTCATTTTGCTAATTGCCCACATGTCCTAAATGTATTTCCCTAGACTTGGGAGTTGTTTCCGTATTGTCTATTGAAAAAGAGTTGATATTCTCAACTCTCTAGAGTCTGGCGTCCTCAAGGTCTCTGCTGTAGAATGTCTCCCTCCCCCTTTATTTTGTAGTTTTATTTTAAATCAAAGATTTTTGAGAGAATTTTCTGCTGGCATTCCTTTCCCCACCACTCAAATCTTATACATGATCCAAGATGGCAGTTTGAAGTTAGACAAAGAAAATTAGATGTAATACTTGGGGAAACTTCCTTCTTTCCCTTCCCCCACTTCCTCTTTCCTTTCTTTCAGGTGGGTTTCTCAAAAATTTTAAGTATAGATGAGGAAATAAGATAGTTATCTCTCTTTAGGAATCAGTAGGTTTCATTAAATGCAGCAGGATCAAGATCCAGACTCTGATTCTGGGCCATTGCTTTGATGTATTAAAAATGTTAGTGATTCAAATTTTGCCTAATTATTAGTATTGCTCAGTTTCCATCATTTTATAGTCAGATTGGTCTCTGTCTTAGCTTTACTTACTTTTAACTTTATCCACTTTTTAATCTTTGAAAATTAATTTTTAATTACGTAAGTAATGCATGAATGCATTTTCCTTTAAACTTTAAAACATCCCAGATAAAACTTTAATTTCCGTTGCTGGCCTCCCTCTATAATCCCCAGAGGTTAACCACTGGTGTGAGTTTGCTGTGTATCTTTTTAGGTCTTTATATTCACTTATCTACCCAAGAATTTACACAGTATTCTTTGTGCATGTGTTTCTTCTCTTTCTAAATAAATTCCTCCTGGGAGACATTTACTTTCTTTTGCTTTTCAAACAGTATTTTGATAAATAATTGTACACATGGGGGAGTGTCCTTCTAGGGAGGTTAGAGGTGGATGTGGTCAGTCATATCTATGCCCATTTTCAGTTGTAATATATTCTGCAGAATTTCACTCCAAGAGGCAGCAGGCTTGAAGAAGACCAGTTTCCTCATGACCTTGCTGGTATATGACACTATCAAATTTAATTCTTATTCCAAATGTGATTATATCTGGGTTTCCTTTCTTATATGAAGAAAGAAGTTTGTGAATGATCCATCTTTTCCTCTCACAAGCAAACCTTGACAGCTAACTGCTACTCTTGCGCTAGAATTTAGAAGATTTCAAATATGATGGAGGTGCACATGAGACCCGTCACCCACCCTCCAACCTCTTCCTACTGCTTTGACATGAAGAGAATATAGTTACTAGAAAAAGAATATGTCACAGATGGAAAGAGTGGAGGTTACCCTCTGTGTCTAGGGGAGCTGAGAAACACAAACCTCCTGAGCACAGAGGAGATGAGACTTAGTATTTTGCATGGTGATCAATGATGTTTTTATTAATCTGGGAAATTCTGAGTTCTGTAATTAGTGTCTTTCAGGTTTATGTTAGTGAAATTAATCCCAAATTATTTTAAAGGCAGATTTTCAGCCTCTCAACTTTATGATTTTAATTCTTTATTCCCATTAGTAGTGCAACTGAATGACAATGATTCTCATCATTGTTGAGAAATTGTTTTCCATAGTTATTTTATCCAAGAATGTGATTTTAAATGGATTGCAAATCATAATTCTCCTAGTTTGTGGAGTGGACTTGTTCAATGTTGTAAATTTGAATTTTGCATAATTTTGTAAACTGGAGAGTAGAACAGTAAACAGGATGTTTTGTTTTTTATAAATGGTTAATTGAAAAAAGCATAAATTATGTGCCTATTTCTATTACCCTTGGGGGAATTATCAGGAATTTACAAATTTTTGGTACTTCCATGTTTATAATTACTAAGAAGAAAGTCAAATAAGATACTTTCCATTTTCAGAGCAGTTTACCAGTTTTATCTAAAGTATGCTTTAGTATATGAATGTAATTAATTAAAATATCAAATATTTGGCTAATCATTTTTAAAATCACAAAGGCATAAGATTGGACATTTATGAATCACATGTAATTTGATTGAAGGTGCTTCTTTCACGAACATAAATCATAAACTCTTTAGATATAGCTTGACTTTAGTTTCTCTGAATTATGATATGGGAACATTTAAAATGGTAAAAAAAACCTAATTTTAGGTATCTATACTTTAAATTAAAAATATAAACTAGTTTTCAGTTTTTTACTTTGGAATAATTCAAATTTACAGAAAAATAGCAAGAACAACCCACAGATTTCATCCATCTGTAGTATTTTGACACATTTTCCTTATCAGTCTTCTTCTTTATAAATCTATATTGCTATTGCTTTTTTCTGAGTCATTTGAAAGTAGGTTGCATCCATTATTACCCTTTACTCTTAATACTAAAACATGCAACTTTAAGAACAGGGATGTTGTCTTGTATAACCACAGTACAGTTATTAAATTCAGGAAATTTATTATTGATGAAATACTATGATCTAGTCTATATTCTAATTTAGTCATCCCAATAATTTTGTGCAGTTTTTTTCTGGTACAGCTTCCAGTCTAGATCATGTATTAAATTTAGTTTTCATATCTCTACAGTCTCTCTTTAATGTGAAAAAGTATCTCAGCCTGTTTTTGGCTTTTAAGACATTGATATTTTTGAAGAATCCAGGCCAATTATTTTACACAATGTCCTTCGAGTTGGGTTCATCTGATGTTTCCTAATGATTAGGTTCAGGGTATGCATTTTTGGCTGGAGTCCCTTGAGAGTGATAATGTGTCCTCCTTAGGGCATCACATCTGGAGGTGCATGATGTCTGTTCACCCATTTTTGGTGATGTTAAATTTAATCATGTTAAGGGGCCGGCCCTGTGGCCGAGTGGTTAAGTTTGTGCGCTTCACTGCAGGCAGCCCAGTATTTCGTTGGTTCGAATCCTGGTCACGGACATGGCACTGCTCATTGAACCATGCTGAGGCGGCGTCCCACATGCCACAACTACAAGGACCCACAACTAAGAAGATACAACTATGTACCAGGGGGTTTTGGGGAGAAAAAGGAAAAAAATAAAATCTTAAAAAAAAAAATTAATCATGTTAAAATTGATCATTAAACTATTATCCATGTTCTCCACTGTATGGTTACCATTTTTCCTTTTGTAATTAATAAGTAATATTTAGGGAAACACTTTAAGACTATATAAATGTCTTATTCCTCATCAAGTTTCTCCCACCTCCAAATATAGTATCCATTGCTGCTAATTTATGTCTGAATTTATGATTTTTTAAAAAACTCTATCATTCCTTCTGTATTTGTTAATCAGCATTTTGCTATAATTAAGTGCTTCCAGCTGTTACTTATTTTGATGCTCAAATTATCCCCAGGGCCAGTAGGAGCCCTTTTAAGCTATTTCCTGCATCTTTTTGATATGCCATTATAATTTTTTTTTACCACTGTATTACTTTTTGGCGTAATTAGTTCCAGGTCCATCTTCTCCTTGCCCTGCTGCAGCACTGGAATCAACCATTTCTCCAAGGAGCCTGGTTCTTTTAGTGGGCACTGGTATTTAAAACCCAAGATCTGTGATCGTTGCTGTACTAGAGTGTCACTGCTTCTTGACCTTTTCAGCAGATAGAGCTGGGAGGTACATATACTTACCCACTCTCATAGATACAGCTAAAAAGATGGAGTTATATTTTAAAGTCTTGAGTTTTTAGTGACACCCTCGATTCCAATATGGCTTCCCGCCCCAAATTCTTCCTTGCATTCCCCCATTCTTTATTTATGTCTCCTCTCTTCCACAGTGAAAAGCCTGGTTCACAGAAAAATATTAATACATTTACTTACTTGATCAATGCTGCAATATATATAAAAATAGTTTTAGGATTGCTAAACATGACTATGAAAAATAAACCTACTGAGAAGAGTTCAAGATTATTTGCAGTTCTTTTATTTTTCTTTACATTGAGAATAGTTCAAGTTCTGTGTTCAGAAGTTACTTGGATTACTTCTGTTTTTTTAAAAATTAAGTTTAGTTATGTTATTCATTTTAAATACAGTTTGGTTCATTTGTTTTATTTTGCATTCAATTTTTAGGATCCTCCCCCCATTCTTGATGATTTAATTTAATGTTTTGAATTTGTAGAACATGAACATGGTTCCAAAACTCAAGACTAGACGAAAACAAGATATACTCAGAGAATTATTACAAGCTTATTTTATTTTATTACTTTTTAAGTTAGTAATCTGCTATTAAAGAATATTGATAATTTAAAAGCAAACGTAGTATACGGCTGAATGTGTCTGTGTTGTTTTTCGATAGGTATGTGGGTAGAGGATATTTATGTCTATTTTCCAAGGCATGGAAAAAAATGTATAAGTGAAATAGCAGGGGCCTACACGAGGGAATGCAGTTCAAAATAGTTAAGGTACAGAATGGGAATAACATTAATTTCTTTGGAAAAAAGCCTCCGCAGGCTTGGGGGCTTAGGAAGGTTGTGTTGCTTTCCCTACATGACGCTAGGGGGCGATTGACTCAGATGTGCCATTGGGCCTCTTCTGCGAGGCTGAGGTTGGGACGTGAGGTTCAGGATAGGCAGTCCTGGAGGCCGTCCAAAACTCTCTTGGTGGTTCTGTGCCCTCTTAGGGTTTTGACCCAGGAGTGGGATAGAAGTTGAGAGATAGGGTCATTCTCAGGTCTCCGGTCTTCTCCCCTGTGATCTTCTTGCCTTTTTTAGTCAACTTTTTGTTTTCTTTCGGTTGGCAAAAATGGTTGAGAGTTAAATAACTTGGCCAAGGTCATAACTCAAAGCTGAAGTTGTCTAATTTTCTTCATTCTACCATTTGAGAAATGGTGTAAAGAGCAGCCATGCGTGCCGTGTGTCTACCTGCATCTGAAATAAGATTAAGTCCATATAATTTCCTAATACAAAACGAACCAGCACAAAGTGGACATGGTGGAAAAATTATTTATTAGTCACACATTACAAAATCAGAAAATTCAAATGAGAGCTAATTAAAGTAAATATGGAATTAATGAGATTAGACCAAGAGGAAAAAAATTGAGCTGATAATTAACTCAACCTCTGATCCCCCAAAGTAATCATAAATAAATTCATTATCCCTATTGCTTGTGAGACCTTGGGGCCCTCCCCTTGTGTAAGGAATCTGAGGTACATTAACCTTAAATTGCACTTGTTTGCCTCTTGTTGCTTTTGTAGGCTTATTTGCATTGCTTACATTAATGATTAGTTATTGAATGGCTAAAGTGATATTTTCTCTGGCTTTAATTTTGGGAGAGACCAAATTAAACTGTGTCCTCAGGGGTGAGCTGAAAGGGGAACTTGATTTTTAAGAACATCACCTATCTTCTCAGTGCAGTGGCTAGTTAAATAATATTCTGCCCGGGGCAGGATCAAACCCAGGTTGGGGAAATGGGGCCGCAAAAGGCTAAGGTGGCTTTTTCAGCTTTACTTCTGTTCAGTGTATGAGTGTAGAACATGCCAGATTCTCCTGTTTAACCTCTTCTATTTATAAAATTGCTTATGCTAAAATTTATCCATGAGTGCTTCCATTAAAGCTTTTAGTGGATTTTCTTCGTCTGGGGTTGTTGACATTTGGTTGGTGGGAAATGGTTAAGTCACACATATGAATAGTTAGCTAATGTTTGTGCTGGCAGCATATATTTGTTTCTATTTGTTTTTAATTTTTTTTCCTTTCTCTCTTTTGCTAGCATTAGAATATTTTTTCTATTTTCCCCTTTATTATAATAACATTTTCTGGCTATCTTACTTTAAGCAGAAAAATTACCTGCATTTCAAATCCAAGTGGTTGTAGAAGTTTTAGAAACAGTAAATATTTTATTATATTCAGCCTCTGAATTCTTGTGTGTAATTATATGCACACCTAAGCGTATATTTAGAAATTATTTATAAGCATATTTGCAAGACAAAAATGCTGATAGATCTTAGATTTTTGGTATGGTTTGTCATTATTTTAAACCTTAAACAGTGGCTCAAAATTGTTATGAATTAATTATGCACACCTCTAATTTTTAGCATTTAATTGTATATTTACTCTTTTGAACTGTTCTTTGATTATTTTATTTGTATTAATCCTCTTTCCTTTGTAAGTTTAAGGACAAAAACATTTCATACATTCTTCTTAGTGTAGTCCCTGTAGCACCCAGAACTATCTCTATCGCATAATAAGTACTTAATAGTCTATTATTATTTTTAATTCTTAGTAAGTACTTTAACCATTCTTTATGTACATACATTCTACTTTCTTTTTTACTTTAAAAAAATAATTTCAGACTTACAGGAAAGTTCTAAGACTAATACAAAGAATACCCATATACCCTTCACCCAAGATTTCCCAAATGTTAATATTTTGCCACATTGGTTTTAATGTTCTCTCTCTTGCTCTCTCCCTTCCACTTCCTCCTTTCATTCCATCCTTTCTCCCTTCCTCTCTCCTTCCTTTCCTTCATCTATCTATCCAACCATCCATCCATCTACATATCTATCCATTCATCTATACATACACACATATACCTATATACAAATATGTATGTAGATATGTATTTTTTTTTTAAAACCACTTGAGAATAAGTTGCAGACCTGATTGATGGCTCTTTTTCCCTGAATACTTCAATGTATTGTTCCTGAAAACAAGGACCTTTTTTTGCATGACCACAGTTCAATTCTCAAAAATCAGTAAATTAACATTTAAACAATATTATTATCTGATCTACAAATATGAGTAATATTTTGGCAATTGTCCCAATAATGTCCTTTAGAGCAGAAGAAAATCCCACATCACATGTTATATTTATATATCAAGTCTCTTTAGTTTCCTTTAATCTGGAACATTTACTCAAGCTTTCTTTGTCTTCCATAACTTTGACATTTTGGGAGAGTAGAGGCCAGTTATTTTGTAGAATGTCTCTCAATTTGGGTTTGTCCAATGTTTCCTCATAATTTGGGTTACACATTTTTGGCAGAAAAATCATGGAAGTGACATTGTATTCTTCTCTGTATATGTTATCAAGAGGCACATGATGTTGATTTATACTATTACTGGTGATGTTAACTTTGGTCACTTGGTTTAGTGCCAGATTTCCTACTTTAAAGTTACTATTTTTTCCTTTGTATTCAGTAAGTATCTTGTGGGAAGATACCTTGAGGCTATGTAAATATGTATTTCTCATTAAATTGTCATCCAGTTGTTTTAGCATCAATCCATCATTAATATGAAGATCGCCAAATGGTGATAATCAATCCATCATTAATATCATGGTCGCCAAATGGTGATAATCTAAATCAATTCATTTTTTTTTGTTTTGAATAATAAATATCCTTTGTTTAGCTTCAGAATTTTCTCTTAGTTCTCTTAGCACTATGCCTTTTTCTCTTTGTGTAGGTCCTGGTGTTTACCACAAATAAATAACTTCGTAAACAATACTTTTTATGATAGTAGGTTCGTCTGTTCCCCTTTATTTGCAATTGAAACTAAAAGTAGCACCTAATATTTTAAGTATCTCTAGCAGAATCACCTGTTTTCTCATCATCTTGTCAAAATTACTCTCCTTGAGTGAGGTAATCAATGTAGGTTTTTGTAGAGCATCTGTTTGCTGTCGCTTTCTCTTTGAAGCATCTTGAATCCTTTTTGACACTGTTGTTGTGACAAAGTATTAACTGGTGCAGCATAAACACAATTTAACTCAGTATTAACATGACAGTTTGGCAATTCTTAATCTGTTCAGGATGCTATATCAATCAAGAAGAATCTGCAGCTTAAAAAAATCTAGATTCTCATCGATCAACACAGAGACAGTGTTGTAGTTTTATTATATGGTGATAAACTAGAATCTAGTAGCTAAAAATAAATATCATGCATGTAGGTATTTTTATCAAGACTAGAAAGCATATTTTATTTTATCTAAAAAACCCCCAAGCTTGTACTTTTAATGTGCAGTCTAAAGAGATATTTCACATGGAGATTACTTTATTTCTACTATTTCTGTTCCAATTCAGTTCTGTGTAATGCATATTTATTGAGTAGCCTTCTTGAGCCTGTGCAGTAGACAGGTTATGTGAAAAGAAGATATATACACAGGCACATATACATATACACTCACCTACATGTATACAGACATACATATATAATTGTAATAGCTTTAACTTTCGAAAAAATATTGGAAGAAATACTTTAATTTTAAATTCCATTTACTAACAGCTGCATGTGATTGCATTCTGGATAAAGATTCTTAGGCTTTGCAGAGATTGTAGCATTGTCTTCTAGGTAAGTTTTCTACATTGGTTCGGGAGTAGACCTCCTGACACACAATGTTGTGGATGAGATCATATTTGAAGGCCTTTTCCTGACTAGTGATATCCTGTTTCAGATCTCATCACAGTTCCTAAATATCAGAAAACCACATTTTTTGATGCTTCGTTGGTCTTTAAGAACAACAAAAGCATTTTTTTTAGCTTTAGCTGATCTCAGAGATGGCACTAAATTACGTGCTTAATTTTTAATTGAAAAGATTCAGCAACGGTCAAAGAAAAAAAGCTGATTTAGCAATGTTTTGGGTTCTTATTGCTAGAACCAACTCAGAGATGTAGCATCTCAAGGATTACCTGCAGGGAAGTTTCTAAGTTTGTCCCCATTGCTATTCTCCTTCCCATTGTGAGTGGAGGCATTCTGAATTGACTCTTTTGAAAGGTTTTCAGGGTGGCAGGCAACACAGTGATGTGAAGACTTGTAAACAGTCTATTTACATTAAGTAGATTGTTTATCATCATATGGTCAACTTGCATAAACATCTCTCTGTGGACTGTCCATGAGAATTTACTTTGTTCATGCCAAGCAACATGGTGGAGATGCTAAGAGTCAGGAGACCCAGATTCTGGTCCAATATCTGTTCTTAACTTTCTGTTTGATCTTGGACAAGCTATTAACTCCTCTGAATCTGTTTTCTCATTTGTTAAAAAGATAGATTAAGTCATCTCTAAGGATTCTTACAGCTCTAAAACTTTTCTATGTATATAATTGTATACAATTGGTTCTACTCAAAATTATTCTCTTTTTTTCAGAAAATGAATGAACTTTTGGCTTCTATGTAGATGAAAATCACACAAAAAATTGTAAAGCCAAATACGTATCATTTATTGGTTCCAATGGAAATACTTCCTGTCTATATTTACATAATGCCAACACATGTGTGTAATGATGACTGAGAATGTTAGTATGACTTGGAAAAATGTGGGATTGATTCTGTTGTAAATAGGGCTCACATTGCTGCCCTGGAATTCCTCACTTCTGCATCACAGAGCTGGAGTTGGGACAAGCTTACATGTCAGTGACAGCTGCAGGGACTTCGTTGGTGTAAGATTTTGGCTGTAGGGTCCTTAGCTTTCAGCTGAAAGCTGGGCAACTAAGAACAACACTTGCCAAGAGGCTAGGAAATGGCTTACTTTAATTAATCAGAATATAATGTACAGATGAGCTGGTTGAGACGCCAGACTCTGATGGGACTTTGTAAATAAAGTGGCAAGATTAATATGAGCCAGTCTGGCTGCAGTGTGCACCTCATGGTTGTCAGGAGGCTCTGATGAATTAGTAGTGGTGTCAGGAGACCTCACTGTAATTCCAGGCTTGAAGATTGCCATAGAGGATGCTGCAGAGGACATCTGTTCACTTCAGTTTAGCTGTCAGAGCCAACAGCATCAGGTATCATGGGACCAGGCCTGGAGATATAGATTTTAATACCATACATCTGATCTATGATGGATTCTTATTTTTGGGAAATGGATAGGTATGTTTAAATAAATTTAAGAAATTTAAATTACAAAAGTAATGCATGTTCACTGTAAAAATAAATCATTGAAAACTACTGAAGTGTATAAAATGGAAAGTGGAGTTCTTACCTCCATCCACCCAAACTGTCACTTGCCACAGGCAGACGCTATAAACAATTTGATGTGGGTCCTGTGGGCCTTTCTCTAAGCACAGCAACATTTTTTATATACTATTAATAATAACTGTTATGTTTTTGTAATTTAGGATTCAGTACTTGACATTATAGATAATTTTGCATTCTATGAAATGGTATGATGAAACCTTTAATATTTCCCAAGTAAATTGATAGTCTACTTATATACTCCGATATTTGCCCCTGGCTTCTTGCCTGGGACCAGTCTTGGGCAGTTTTCTAACTTAAATAGTGATCTTGACTTCACCTAAGTGATAGGGCTTGTCCAGTGTTGGGTAAGGAGACGGTAAACTATAAGTAGGGTAACAAAATAATTTATCATCCAAACCAGACCACTTTGAGAGTCCTTAATAATTACACTGGGACAACAGGTATAAACTGGGATTGTCCAGACACATGGTCACTCTAAAGTTTGATGTTAGTGCCCTTGGGACGACTTGCTTTCCTGTTCTGTTCCATGGTTCCTGGTCCCTGTTGAATGACATGGCCGTGTTCTCTACTACACCTGGGCATTGACCCTAAATGAACTGATGACGGATTCCTTTCTTGCCCTTTGATTTTCCTAATAGGGAATCTGCAGTAATTCTTAGAGGAACCTGTTAGCTTTCAGAGCTCAGACTAAGTTTCTTAATTCTACACTAGTCCAGCATCCCTCTTTTCCATTTCTCACCTCTTGTTCTCCTTAGTCTGCTTCAGCTGGGCTTCTCTTGCCACCACTCCACCAAACCTGCCCTTGTGAGTATCATTAACGTCTTCCTTGTCCACAAATCCAGGGTAGCCACGTCTCTGTTCTTATTCGATACAGTCGATCATTCCTTCCTTCTTAGAACATGTTCTTCCCCTTATTTCTGAGATCCCATATGCTTCTGGCTTCTCCCCACTTTCTGTTGTCACCATCTTACTATCTTTTGCTGGATACTTCTCTGCTTGACCTCTCAATGTTGAAGTGCCCCAAGGCTCTTCCCTATCCACAGTTTCAGTTTTATGGCTGTAATTATCATCTTCAAGTTGAAGCCCATATTGGTATCTTCAGTCCTGATCCCTCCATTGAGCTCAAGACTCATGTGTCTAACTGCCCACTTGACCGCTTCATCTGGGGATGTAAACCTGACATGGTCAAAACAGCCTTTGATCCACCCCCCACCACCCCCACCACCTTAAACCTAATCCTCTTCTAGTCTTTCCGTCTCAGTACATGGCACCACCGTTCCCTCATAGCTCAGGCTCCAAACCAGGAATCACCTTTGAGTCCTTCCGTTCCCACCCTTCCCTCTTCCCAGCAAGTCCTGTCAGCTCTGTCTCTAATGTTCTGTTCACTCCACTGCTGCCCCTCTAGTGCAAGCCACTATCATCGTGCCTGAACTTTTTCAGAGTTCTAACAAGTCTCCTTGCATCCTCTTTTTCCTCCCTTAGCCCATCTTCTACTTAGTGGCCAGAGAGATTTTAAAAGTTACTTTTCTGCTCAAGGTCTGCTTACAGCATCAAATTGCAGTTAGAAGAAAATCCAGGCTCTTTGCGTGCCTGTCTGTTTAGCCTCCACTCTCAGGCCCCTTGGATTTGCTGGGCGCTGGCAACTGACGGGCTTTGTTGGTCCTCAGAACCACCAAGCTCACCCTGTGCCATGGCCTTTGCACCTGCTGTTCCTTCTGCCTGGGTCTTTACATGACTAGTTCCTTCTTGTTCAGGTTTCAGCCCAATTTCATCTCCTCAAAGGGGCCTTTCCTGGCTTCAGATAGTAGTAGTCCCCTTCCAAATCACTGTTTTTGCCATTGCTTTATGTACTTTCTTTGTAGAGCATGCATTTATTGTCATCTCCCTCCTCCTCTGCCTACTAGATTGTAGACTTCTGACAGGCAGGGAGCACATCTGTTTTATTTACTTTCATGTGTCAGCACATAGAACGGTGCCTGGTACATGCTAGGCACTTGATTCTCGTTGGATGAGTGAACAGTGGTCACTACGATCCAGAATGACTTGTGTCCCAGGCAGCTCTGCAACACCACGAGTGACCCTTCTTAATTTCAAAACCAACACTGTTTATTGCCCTGTCTCTGTTTCCTCTGTCGATCTGCTGTTCACCTCCATGTGGTCTTCCTGCTTCAGGCCTTCATAAGCTTTGTACGTGCTTTTTCTTGTTACCAAATCATTACCTTCCCCATTATGTTTATGTGGAGACCATTCTGTGCTTTTTGCTGGATTAAACTAATCTAAGCACCCAAGTAGTTACTTCAAAAATTTGTTCCTTAACTCCTGTTACTTGTTCCTGAAGAGATTCCTTTAACTTGATGCTTTGTGGAGATGACAAAAGAGTTAGTCAGGAAAAACTAAACCCTCTCATTCAACCTATGTAGTTTACTGTGCAGTTAATCTTAATGGTATGCTGCAAATTTTTGCAGTTATAATTACTGTTTGAGTTCAGCATCTTCTCACCAGATCATCCCTAAGGCCCTGAATCTAGACTTGCTGGATTAAGTGTCCTTTGATATTCTGGCATCCAATTCTTTCTTTCTTATCGTGCTCATTCTCTGTCATCCTCTGAGTCACAATGTCACCTGTAAAACTCCAGGTAACCATTTCTTACTCATACCAGAGCAGATACATTAATTGTAGATATCTCATGCCCTGTGTGCTGTTATTTAAAAGCCAATCTTTAAATTATATAGCTTTTCTGCCTCAACTAATCTTCATCAACTGTTTATCAGCAGCATTTCTATTGTTAATTGCATATATGAATACAAATGCAGGAAATTCTGGATGCAGGATGCCTTCTGTGAAAATGAGTACTGCTAATGCCATTCGCACAATGTCTGCTACAAAGTGCCTTCTATAAAATGGGAGCTATCACATACATGTGTATGTGTATGTGTGTATGTTTACGTGTACTTAGGCACATACGTCGTTTGGGTTGAGATTGTTCCTCACAGTTGTCTGATAATCTGTTGACTGATGTGGTGTCAACATGGTGTCTTTGAGGTATAAAATGACTGGACACTGGGCAGCAAAACTGCAGCCTATTTTTCTGCTTTGATAGTTTCATTTGCGTTACCTCTTCAAGACGAGGATTAGAATTAAATTGACTAGGCAAGCAAAGCTGAAAATTGAATTAATTTCAGATTTGTAAGGAAAAATGGGATCTCTTCCAGTCACTGTTAACTAGGACCCTGTGGGCTATACAGACTAAATTGACAGTCTCTCATTAAAATGATATTTTCCCCAGTGAAATGTACTGGCACTAAATAGTCCCTGAAATGCTTTATGCTCCAAGGTCACAGCTGCCATCAGGATTATGGAACTGAGAGTGGTTTTTATGAAACCCATAGAATCCACAGCATTTATTAAATTTGGTACAATTTTTCCAAGTATTTATGGAATTCCTACTCTGTGCCAGGCACTATGCTAGGCAATTTGCATTAAAGATGAATCTAATAGGAGAAAAAGCTATCCATAAAACCAAGCTTCAAGTGACTTGGTTAGTCATGTGAGAGAAGTCCTATGAAAATGTGGGTGGAGAGGGACTAATTCCATCTGGTTGGTTTTAACAAAAAGGAAATAGGGGATAATAGATGTGGACTTTGATGGTTTCACCAAGCAGAGAACGGTCATCCAGGACGGTGGAAATTGCAAAACATTTCATGTAAAATAAAATACTGTGGGACCAATTCAATTTTAATTTTAATTATGTTGTTTACCTTTAAGGAGATTTGGTAATTTTATTCAAAGATAAAATTTTCCCTGAATTGAGGCCATCTTTTTATTCATGAGAATGGCAGACATTCATTGAATACCTACCATATGTTGGATGCCTTATGTACATGTACCTGGTACTACTTAATAGCAGCTCTGCAATGTAGGTAATATCAATATAATTTAGGTGGGAAAGGTCAAGAGACTGGCCCATGGTTACACACCTGGTAAATGGCAGAGCTGGGCTTCAAACCCAGGTCTGTTGAACTTCACAGACCATGCTTTTCCCCCTACAGAATACTGTCTTTTTTTTTTTTTTTAAAGATTTTATTTTTTCCTTGTTCTCCCCAAAGCCCCCCGGTACTTAGTTGTATATTCTTCGTTGTGGGTCCTTCTAGTTGTGGCATGTGGGACGCTGCCTCAACGTGGTTTGATGAGCAGTGCCATGTCCGCGCCCAGGATTCCAACCGACGAAACACTGGGCCACCTGCAGCGGAGCGCACGAACTTAACCACTCGGCCACGGGGCCAGCCCCCAGAATACTGTCTTTTTACACACAACTGTTAAAACTGTGACTGTTGGTTGATGAATGTGATGACATCAGCAGAGTTCATGTGTATGATCTTGGATTGATTTAACCAAACGTTACATTTGAGCAAGTCTTGGAACCAGGCACTTTTCAGTATTTTGGCGGCTCAGTGATCTGAGAGCTTAGGTACTAATGGTTAGGCCCAGGACAGGACAACAATGGTCTGTTCTGCTATTCCCATGTCAGAGGGTAACTGACTCATGGAGAACAAGGCCCAGATGCTCAAGAGAGTAGAGAGCCCCTCCATGATCCCAGACATGCTCTCTCAGGAGGGGTCAGCGTGTGAGTGGCCTTCGTGAGGTAACTGTCCAGCCAGGGGCTGTGACTCTCTCCTGAGGTGCTGATGCTGCAGGCCCCTGGCTATGCTAAGAGAAATCTTTTCTCTCAGGAGGACTCAGAGCTATGGTAAGTGACCTTAGTCCTTTAGGATCAGAAGGCACCACTTAGCAATGAGGTCCAGTATGTAGCCCAAAGCTGGGCAGACAAGACACTTCAAACAAGCTTCAGAACTGCTTTCCCTGGGACTTCTTGTGTGCTTATCTCTCTCTGCCAGCATCTCTGCCAGGCTGTCACATTCCTTATCTCAGATCCATAACTGATCTTGGCCTTCCTCTCTTGGGCCAATAGCCTGGCTGGTATAGCTGGAGCTGACCACTACTCCCTTTCCCCCGCCTCCCAGCAGATCAGGCCTGAAGGGCTGAACTTTCTTACACTCCTCATTACTCAAGACAGGAAAAGGCAGTGCTCATATTTAGAAAGGAATTGCAGGCCTAGAGGGAGATTTTTGAGCTAACATCTATATCTCTGGCAAAGTATCACTAGAAAATGAGCTCCCATTTACATTGTCTAATCTCTCAGATCTCCACGGAGAGAGCCGTATCTCTCTGTGCTCTCTTCTTTAATCTCCTACAATGTTTACAACTGGGAACCTCTTTCTTACAGCTAACTTAAAGTCTGCATACTTTATTTGAACCTCGGATCTCTTTATTCTGTGCTCAGAAGAGATGGATAATCATACTTTGCACTTCTCTTAAGTAAAATTATCACTAAATTTTCTCTCAGAGGCAGGTCAGTGTGGTATAAGATCATAAACTTTGGAGTCAGTTCTGGATTCAAGTCTAGTTCTGCTGTTTACCATCAGTTTGCCTTTGGGCCCGCTGTTTAACTCTGAGTCAGTTTCTTCATTTGTAAAAAAAGGATTAAGTATAAAATGTCCCCATTGATGACTGGCACAGAGCCTCCTTTTATCTTGTTGCTTTGCTATTCCCAAGAAGATGGCTGCTCCTACTCCAGCCTTCATGTCTGCATCCCAGCTGGCAGGAAGGAGAAAGGGGGCACAGGGAAGGGCCCTTCTCCTCCCACTAAGAACACTTCCTGGAAACCGCACACACCATTTCCATTTTCATCCCATTGGCAGAACTTGGTTGAATGACCACACGGGACTGGTTCCAAGGGAAGCTAAGAACTATAGTCTTTATTCCTGGCATTTATTCATGTGCCCAGATGACGTTTGGATGTTCTATTTCTGAGAAAGAAGAGGAGTATCGTAGGTTGAGTTCCCCAGGAAGCAGACTCTGAGACAAAGTTTAGCTTGCAGGATGTTTATTAAGGAGTGCTCTGTGTATCAACAGCCATGAAGGGAGGACAGAAGGAAAAGTCAGGCTACAAAGCAGACCCTGTGACAGCCTCAGTGGGCCCTACAGATTGCTCTGGAGCTGAGATGGCCAGGCCTTTATGTTCCTGTATTGATCAGTCATTAGATATGGGCTGGCCTGGGAATAGCTGTGGACTTGGGCAAGGCAATTCTTGGCAGTTGAAGTGACCCCTAAAGGGACTCACAACTGAAGGCTTTCCTCCAGCAGTGCTACCAGGGGGCAACTGGGCCAACAAGTCCTTTATGGCAGGGGATTCTGGGTGATTCATCTTAGCGTCCATCTCAGAGAGAAGAGAAGAGCTAGCATGTCTGCCACACTACTTCGTAGAGTGGTTGTGAGCATCAAATAAAATAAAAAGTAGAGGGCTTTTGTAGAGGACTTGACTTATGGTAAGTACCCAATTGGTCTTAGCAGTAGTAATAGCATTTCCCAAAGTTATTTTAACAAGATATTTTTCTCTCAGAGCATCCTCTGGGACTAAAAGAGTTGGCCATCCCTAGTCTAGTGATCAAATTTAGGAAATATTGTGTTGAAAAATCTTTACTTTCTGTTCCACGTTGGTTGATGTTTAGTCAAGGTCTCTTCCAGTGAGTTGTATTAGAAAAGATCGTTTTGACTTTGCTCTTGCTTTTGGTTTTCACCAAAGTGGAAATATAGAAAGTGCTTTTTATGCTTAGGATTCTGTATTACTGATATTCGTTACTTCAGTTAGCAAATGTGTCACATAGAAATTTCCTGACAATAAGATCATTAAATGAAAAAACTCATTCATTAAACAAAACTTATAGAGCATGCACTCTGTGACATGCCCGTCCCACCCAAAACAAGCCAGCATTTCTCACAGTGCCTCTACACTTGTCTCTTAACTGGTGTACCTGTTTCCACTGTAGCCCCCTCTACAGTCTATTCGTTACAGGAGCAGAGTGGTCCTTTAAAAATTGTTAGTCTTATCAATCCCTTCACTGTCAACCCTCTAATAGCTGCCTAGTGTATTTACAGTGAAATTCAAATTCTTGGCCATCCCTTGTCTGGCCCTGCAGGCTCTGGCCCTCTGCCACCTCCCTGACCTCATTTCTCTCCCAGCTGTTTTGCTCCAGCCGCACCGGCCTCTTTGCTGTTTCTCGGACATCCAAGCAAGTTCCTGACTCAGGACTTTTGCGCTTGTTCTTCCGTGTGCCCGGAATGCTCTTCCCTAGGTTTGTGCTTGGCTTACTCCCTTGCTTCATTCAGATCTCTATGTCCCTGTCACCCCATCAGAGAGGCCTTTCCTACTTCTTTCTCTAAAGTGGCACCACTTCTCTCCCTCTCACCTTACTTTATTTTTCTTCATAGCACTTATTACTACCTAATTGTGTATTTATTTGTTTATTGTTCATTGTCTGTCTCCCCAACCAGAGTGTAGGATCTGAGAGAGCAGGGACTTCGGTTTTACTTACTGCTGTATCCCCAGAAGAGTGTCATCAAGCAGGAACTCAGTAAATTTTTGAATGAAGGAGTGAGTATGCTGGCTTCTGGGAATACAATGATAAATAAGACAGTCATGGACCCTGCCCTTATGGAAAATATAGTCTACAACTAAGGCCCATTTCAACAGAAGGTGCAATAAAAATTAGAGAATTTTTTCTTTTAATATATTGTGTACTAAATGATTATAGTAGAGTTTCTAATGTTGAACTATTCTTGCATTCCTATGACAGCCTTACTTGGTCATGATATAAAATTTTTAAAAAATATTTTTATATTGTGTATTTTATTTAGTATTGGCATGTAAGAATGGTTTTCTGTAGTTTTCTACTGTCTTTATCCAGTTTTGATAACCATTAACATTATCGCAATTATGCCAGCCTCATTGGAGAACTTGGGATGCTATCTATGTACAGTAATGTGCTACATAATGACTTTTCTATCAATGACAGACTGCATATATGGTGGTGGTTCCATATAGCTTAGGTGTATAGTAGGCTATACCATCTAGGTTTGTGTAAGTACACTCTATGATGTTTGCACAATGACAGAATCTCCTAATGACACATTTCTCAGAGTGTATCCTGTCATTAAATGATACGTGACTGTATTTCTGTTTTCTGGAGCGGTTAAAAAAAATAGGAATCCCTGTTTAATCTAGGTTTAGTGGAACTTGCTTGTAAAACTATCTGGGCTTGATACCTTCAAGTTGGGTAAAAGTTTGATTATCATTATAATTTTTATGATTTTTGGTCTCTTCTATTAGTTTCCTTTTCTTGAGTTAATTTCTATAATTTTATTTTCCAAGAAAGCTTTCATTTTATCTAGATTTTCAGATATTTTATAAGTAGTAGGTTTTTTAATTCTTCTTGTATCTATAAGTGAGTCCCCTTTATCATTATTAACATTGCTTATTTGTGCTTTCTTTCATTGGTTTTAATCAAACTTGACAAAGTTTTATCTACTTTATTGTTATTTACCAAAACCACCCTGATTCTATTAATCAAGTCTACTTTGTCGTTGTTATTGTAGTAGTTGTTTTATTTTCTATATGTTAAGATCGCTTTCTATTCTACCACAATTGTGAAAGTAAGGACAGCCGTACTTCTGGACAAAGCTTGGCCATCAACCTCCATCCCTGCCCTATGGAGACCTGGAGTTACCACAGACTCTAGCTTGCCTCTCTTTGACCTCAACACTTACAGAAGGAAAGTCTCCTAGCTCTGTAGATGCTTCATTTGGTGTATGTCTGAAGGTTTTAACGTGGAGCCAAATGTCTTTTCGCTGTCAGCTAATTATTCAATGGGTAGGGGCAGTTGTAATGGCAGGGCGATGGGGAGAAGCCTAAAATTGGTCCAGCTCTTCTTCAGGAGGTCATTTAATGATAACTTAAAGACTACTCCTGCTTCTTATGTTTATTTGACTTGGAGCTTGGACTTTTATGCTCATCTTTAGATTGCAGGTTTTTTGCTTGTAAATTTTTTCCATGTAAATTTGAGCCCTTTGCTTTCTATTCCAGATATGCCTCAAAAGTTTGGGTATGCTGTTAACAATCGTTCTCAGTATTTAGTTTCATCAAAACAAGACTCTAGTGTGATCTTGATAGTGCAGAAAAAGCTGTGGTAACCGAAAACATAATGATTATCTTGCTGTGTCCTTAAGGAGCCTCATTTAACTTCTGTATGTTCTAATTGGCCATTTGGGAGAGACTGAGTCATGAGTTTCATCCAGCACTAGAATTCTTTCCTCACCCTGAGAGTGACAGTCCACCCTCAGCTCAGTGATTCCAGTGACAAGAAGAGCCCTTTCCATGCTTGGACATTTCAAATTGGCATGAAATGGTCTATTAATGAAAGTTCACTTGAAAGTATCTACATTTTCTTTGGTAAAGAAATTATCTTAAAACTCAATAAGTGAATTATTTTATAATGTAATTTATTCACAGCAGAGTTCCATTGCCTTCAAAATAGACTTTCTAAAATGAATTCAATAAAATTATTGGGAAATATTTACATATGAACAAATATTAGTGGTTCTATTTTCAAATCTAAGCTTGTAAAGTGGAAAAAAAAAAAGAAATAAAAAATATTTAGGGCTAGCTCTCTTGGCCTAGTGGTTAAGTTTGACATGCTCTGCTTTGGCAGCCCAAGTTTCGTTCCTGGGCACGGACCTATATCACTTGTGGGTCAGTGGCCATGCTGTGGCAGTGGCTCACATACAAAAGAGGAAGATTGGCAACATATGTTAGCTCAGGTAAATCTTCCTCAGCAAAAAAAAAAATTAAACCAAAAGATTATTTAAATGTTTATCACTTAAACATTCAAAGTTTTGAAATTTCAACTTGATTAGACTTTCTTCTGTTTTCTCCCTAGCTGTTTGGGTCATTTAGACATGTCAGGGTAAGAGTTCTTTTCTATTATATGTACTTATGAATCTCTAAATGTTTGGTTTGTTTGGGATTATGTCAGAGTATGCAAATCCAGAGTTAATCCTCAAAAGAAAATGAGATGAAATCAGTTTAAGATGACAGGTGAAGGATTTGTATTAGATTTCAGTAAAGCTCATTAAGTGCTAAAGTTTATTACTAAAGGAGGCTCTGAAATTTATGCTAAATATAGAGACAGAGGAATAGAGAGAGGAGGAACGATGAGAGCAGAGGAGAAAGAAAAGAGTTTTCTGTCTAGGATGAGGAGAAAGTTCTACACCCCCTCCCAGATTGGGGCTGAACCATAATTCTGACCCCTAACACTGCTGCATTTCCAAGTGGTGATTGTGATCACGGTCCATTTTATCACTGTGCTCGAGATGCTGAAGCCATGCACTGTCAAGTCCCACATATTTCTTTTTATTGTGGTTAGAAAGAAGAGAAAGAACTGAAATATAATTAGAAGTGCATTGCAAAGAGTAAAATTTATATATATTAAATATATAAAAGATCCTATTTTACATTCTTTATAATTGTGATAGTAAGAATGGATTAATACTTCATACTTTCACCTGAGAACTGACAGAGCTTCAAAATTTGACTTGTTTAAGTACAATTTTAATAAAGTCTGAGTAGGTATTTTGGACAACAGAGCCAACAGGCAGGGAAAGCCATTTTGGTCACAGTCTCATGAACTTAGTGGTAGAACTGAGAAGAAAATCCAAGATTTTTGACATCTCTTTCTTTCAGCCCTATCTGACATGGCACTAGCTAGTTCTCTTAGAATATCCTTTAAAAAAAATATTTGCAAAAGTTGAAAAAGTGAAACAAGATGGTCGTGTAATCTCCAAATAATACAAAAATGTAGAGTGTGGAATGAGGCTCCCCGAACGCCTGCTTCTTAATCCTGCTTTCCAAAGGTCACTGCTGTTAGCAGCTGGATGTATATCCCGACAGACATTTCTCTATGTAGATGCCAACATTTATGCGTTTAACCAACTGAGAGACATTTAGCTGTAGATTTTCACTATTATAAATATTACACAACTAAGTGCCTTTTAACCCAAATAGTTTAATATCTATTGAAATGTAATTGGAAATGAATAATGAATTAGATATGATAAAAATTATTTCAGTCTGTACTCTTACATAAATCTAAATAATTTACTAGACTGGGTTGTTTAAAATGGTAGTTCAAAAACTAGAATGACTAAAAAGGTCAAAAACCCAAGCAAGTGAATATCCCTTAGCATTTAGAATGCATTGGCAAAAATGGCATTCGTAGCTTTAGACTTGCACAAATAGATATTTGACTGCCCAAGAAAATTATTGACTTTAATGCAGAGATCTTCTTTGCATGTGCTTGCTCTCAAAGAGGGCTGCACTGGGTGAGTGTTTAAAAAGCCTCTTATTTCTTCCTATATTTTATATTTATTTTTCCCAGCAATTAAGGAAACTATAATATTGGAGATCTGGAGGAGAATTCAAGGTTAAAAAACAAATGCACAATGATTATGTCATTCTCTAAGATGAGGTATAATAATTATAATTCTTTAGGGAAATACTTCAAACGTACTACACAATTTTCCAATGGAATAATTGCACCCTAGCTGGAAATAGGAAATGGCAACCTGAATAAGGTATTTTCATAGAAACATGGTTAACGGATAGTGCTTAAGAATAAACTGCATTTTTGCTTGTGTGTCGCGTGAATAATAATTTGAATTTTTGTGAATGTTGAAATTGTTGCAGGAGTATGATAGATGGTTCATTCTTGCCACTAGGTGTTTGACATGCTACTTAATTATAAAGCTTCAAATCCTACACTTATTTATGATTTGTCTTTGGGCAGCAGGAAAGGAATTATGATCTCTCATATTGTGGGTTTGTGTCAAATTTTAAAAGGTAGTACTAGCATATGGTTTTCTGCACATGAAGATGTAGTGCTGAATAGTAAAAATAACAATTTACCTGCTTACTATGTGCCTGCACTGCTCTGAGCACTTGAACACTGAGTGATCCCAGTAACCCTGCAAGATACATCTATTATTATCCCCACTTTACACATGAGGCACAGAAAGGGTAAGTATCTTGCCCAAGGACACACAGTTAGTGAGTGGCAGGACTGGCTAGGTGTTGAGAAATTTTTCTGGTAGTGGTGACAGATTTGCATTGAGCTAGCTGTCCATTCACATTCTTTTTTTTTTTTTTTTTAAAGATTTTATTTTTTCCTTTTTCTCCCCAAAGCCCCCCAGTACATAGTTGTGTATTCTTCGTTGTGGGTTCTTCTAGTTGTGGCATGTGGTACGCTGCCTCAGCGTGGTCTGACGAGCAGTGCCATGTCCGCGCCCAGGATTCGAACCAACGAAACACTGGGCCGCCTGCAGCGGAGTGCGCGAACTTAACCGCTCGGCCACGGGGCCAGCCCCTCCATTCACATTCTTGACCAGACCCTTCTGTGGCCAGCGAATGACATGAGATTTTGGAAAAAGTGGTTTAGATAAGAAGATGCAGCTTGTGGCTATGGAATGGGAAACATTTTCATTCTCAGATAATTGGCTCACATAGAAATTAAAATATTACCACCATGCTTAAACTTAATGTCTGTGACACTTGCCCAAATTATGGCAGTTTTCCTCTAGTGGTGAAAATTTTGAAAGGTAGTTGTATCTAGACAATACTGATAAAGTATTGAAGTTAGAGAATCCTAAATGTGTTTTAAAGCTTATACCTAATAGTAAAAAGCATACAAGTGTTATAGTGAAGTACATGTATAAATTTATAAATACATTTTAAATTTTAAAAATTGGTTAATATCAAGTTATCTTTGCTAGTTTTAGTTATAGTAAGTGTAACAAAAAGGTTTCTGTTTTTTATTCCAACTAATTTGCATTCTATGTTGCATAGAAATTAGGCATGAAATGATAAAACATTTTAAATAAATCTATGCTTTCACCAAGTTATATTCTAAATTTCTTTTTTTTTTAGATTTTTTTCATTTTCTCCCCAAAGCCCCCCGGTACATAGTTGTGTATTTTCAGTTGTGGGTCCTTCTAGTTGTGGCATTATTCTAAATTTCTGTACCACCTAATAAGTATCTGTCTGTACTTCTAAGTTTTACTTCAAAGATTAAATTTTTCTTCATCATTAATCTTAGTTGTTGGTTACTTCCTTTCCCTTGGTATTTCCCTAATAGTAAACAACATCTTTAAAAATATTAACAGAATGTCATTTCTTTTTGAAATACTATGTTGTGTTTTTGAAGTCTAATTTATATACTGGGAAGCATGATAAAAAACAGATTTTACAGTAATTGACATGATATTTTGAAATGTTAGGAAGGTTTCTTAGGGAAATTGAAAAGACGTAATTTTCCTAAATTGGGATTATTTAACTTTTCTTGATCAAACTCAAGGCCTTGTTTTTAATTTTGAAGGCTCAGTTCTTGCTTCTAGAGCCCAACTAAGATATATGCAATGATTATCTGTTAATTACTTTGGTCTTCTGGATACTTTTTCGGTTTCTCAACTCTCTTTGCAACAAGTATAATGAATGTGTCTGATCATCATAAGAGGTTATAACTAACTCTAATGGATCAACTTGAATTTCTTTCTTTTTTTTTTTTTTAATGTTTTATCTTCCTGTGTTCTTCTCTAAGATGCTTCAGCATTCCTACATTCATTCATTGCTCATCCCCACCCACATATCCATTTTGTAAACCCCTTGCTTCTTGATTAAAAGCCTTAACCTCCACTATTGAGAATATTTGCAGGGGATATTAGGCTGTTCTGATTAACTGAACTTTTCAGTTAGTTGAGGGCTAACAACAAAAAAATTCTTATTGCAACCCAGGTTTGAAGTTGTTCTAAAATGCATTTTCATGTTCCTCCTCAGAAAGTCTATATAACTGAATATAAGCACAAAGGTTAATAACAGTGGGGCCAGATAATGTTGTATTTCAGACCTGCACCACCACCTGTCTATTGTGTAGCCTATGGTGAGCCCCAGGTGTCTCATTAGGAAAGAGACGATGAGGGTAACACCTGATTTAGGGCTAGTGGGATGATTAAATGAAATAGTCTGTGTAAAGGGCTTAGCGTCCTTCCCAGTGAATTACAGATGTTTTTATTGCTGTCAGTGACCATTAGCTTTGTGCCTGTGGGTTATTCTCCATGATGGGAAAGTGCATATGTATGTATGCATGCATATGTTATGTCAATCAGTAAATAATAACTGATAAAAGTCATATCATACTATATCACTGTATCACATCCTACACGGAAAATGCTTTATGACAATGCCTGGGAAATGTCACTTGCTGACCTCAAATCTTGTCTCATGAAATGGGAAATTATTCATATTTTAAGGCAATTGATGTTTATGCATATTTCTTTTTTATTGTTATGGATGTTATGTAAGTATGTAAGGAAACATTGTATTATATTGCAAGCAAAAACCAAGCCTAAGTCTATATTTTTAATTTATGCTTTAAAATCTGCACTTTAACTAGTTAATATTTTAAGAAATCCTCAGAACATCACAAATAGTTTTTGCTGTTACCATATGGTCAATTTGTACTCAGTTTGTAAAATCCTTTTGCACATCTAGAACAAAATTATATTTGATTTTAGGAGCTTGTCTAAATAGATAAGGAGGTGAGATAGAGCCGTACACCTCTACTCAATGTAATTTTTAAAATGCAGTTGAATGTGGATATCTGGTGTTGAACAGAAAAAATGTCCATCAAGTTAGCTACAGTTTATAATAATTGAGGCTAGCTTGACTCAACTATGACAGAGTTATATACTCTGAACAATTTTTAGCCTTGATTTTTTAAAAAATAGATTTTGGGAAGACAATGCTTTTAAATATGAGATTAAAATCACTCATTTCTTCACTATCTTAAAATTGTCTATTTTCTTTTTGCATAATACTATCTGTATTGGTATATATCATAATATAGTTATAATGAGAGAGTACATGCTACTTTGTATTCTGCTGTTTTCATTCAATATTAAGTAAATTCACATTGCAACATTATTATTTTAAATATCTACATTCTAGTGTACCATGTTCCTGTTCCATAATTTATTGAACTCTTTCTTTAATGTTCCGTCTTTATGTAGTCATAAGCTTTTAAATTGATTAGCAAGCAATTAAGTCTATTGTCCTTGTCTCTTTTATGTTGAATTAGGATAAATACTTATGGGTAGAATTACCACGTAAATGAGTATAAATACTAATAAAGCTTTTGCTACCTATTACCGTATTTCTAGAAGTGTTGTAATGTTTCATTGTACCACCAATAGTGAATATGTATAACCCTGCTTTGCCAACATTGGGTGTTATATTTTTTTTGTAGCTTAGGAGTGTAAAATGACATTTAAAGATGCTCTAATTTTGCTGAAGGGGAATAAAAACACCTTCAGTTTTCTGTTGACCTGTCCTTGGGTGAATTGTTTATCTGGCAGCACTGTAACCTTAAGAGCTGTCATTTCCTGAGTCTTTTGTGATGTCCAGACACTGTGCCAATGCTCCCAGCAGCCCCATGAGCTAGGAATTCTTATGTCCTCATTTTACAGATGAGGAACTGAGGCTTAAAGAGAAATAACTTGCTTAAAGTTATCCAGCTAATAAGTAGATTAGAGATTTGAACTCAGGCAGTAGGATTCCAAAGTTAAAATTCTAAACTCCTCCTCAATATAGTGCAGGTGTTAACATTCATTCCATTTAGTGCAAGTATTTTCATCAGTCTTTGTCCTTTTCATTTTGGCTTTGTTCTTATTCTACCGTGTAAATGTTTAAATATATTTAGTTTTGAAGCCATGACTTTTACTTGGTGTCTATTGCTTCAAAGCTGAGAAAGTTATCATCCTTGTACATATCTGATGTTCTGCATTTTTGCCAGTCTGTAATTTAAATTATTGTATTTATTTAAACTTTCATGATTCCTCTGCAGTTTATTTAGGTGAATAAACTTTTTAACTCCTTCACCCAACATAGTATTTGAAACAATCCTTCCTTATTGTTTGTCTTAGAAATAAAATTTATAAACTATTTGTTTATATGTATATACCTTTATCTCTATCTCTGTCTCTATATTTGGGCTATTTCTTGACTCTCCCTTTTTTCCCTTGCTCTGTATTTGTCATTTATTTGTTGTTCTGGTGACTGTAGACTACCGTGTCAATTTACTACACAGTTCATCGTTGCTTTTAGAAGTCTCTTGCTGGGACATGGTGAATTAGAATTCTGGAGCTTTTTGTTATTTTAGCTCTATCCTAGTATTTGTCGAGTCAGACGGAAGACAGCAGGATGGTGTAGCATGTCACAGACAAAATCCTGTTACTTCCCTTCATCAAAAGATGGCAGCTTTCCTCGACAGGAATGCGGGGTGAAGCACAGGGCATCTGTGACCTGGACACCCCTTACCGAATGAGGACCAGAGAAGATGACACTGAACATGGCGAGGGGAGACAGCACTGCACCAGGGGTAACATACAGATGTTGGGCTGAGTGAAGGAGTTATTTTGGTTGTTTGCAAAGACAAATTCAATTCTTAAGTGCCTCACTTTTATAAAGTGTGACATAAATGCCATATGTTATTTTAATTCCATTTAAAAAAACTAAGATCATAAAGGGAAGAAGTGTTGTAAGTTTTAAAGGGGATCTTCTAATATAAAATCAGTATTGATTTTACCTCAGTTTACATATTTTGCATCATCACGATTAAGATGACTAAATTGTTGTGTAGGATTATTGCACATTATTAGTTGTGTCATTTGTAAAAAGAAGCTGTTGGAAGTGTAAACTGAGGACAGTTATTGAACTTGGAACCTGCCTGTACTCCCTGGCCTGTCTAAACCTCCTCCTTACCCCAACCCTTCCAGAACCAAATCCAACTCTGGAAGCCTGGCAGAACAATGGAAGTCCTGGTTAAAACTTTCCTTAAAGAGGTTGCACAGGGCTTGATACAGCATATCACTGAGCAAAATATGCTAAGTTTTAATAACCCTACCATTTTTAATATGTATCTGTTAGTCTCCATTTTTCATATATCCAGTGAAAATGAATGTCATTTCTGGCTGGGTGGGGTTCCGTAGACTTAATGCTAAATCCAAATGGTTAGTAACATTGGCTTTTTCTTCTCCCTGCTTTCCACTTACCTGCGTTTCTTGATAAAACTAGACAGGTTTGCTGTCTTTTTGCTTCTGTTCTCTTTCTTATATTTATCATGTTATCTTTTTCCATTCATACGTTTTCCACTAATATATTCTCTCTCTGCCCGATTCCTTCAGCGTTGTGATTGTGTTTCAATAAATAGCTTTTGGAGGATACTTGCCTAAGCAAAACAGAACAAAAAAATTCACTTTTAGGGGGTGTTAATGGTGGACTTTAGAAAGAATACTTTCAAAATAGACATGAGCTGGATGTCACCAGTCCACTCACTCTTATACCTTCAATGCTTGCATTCATTTTTCTTCTCTTACCCTATTATGTGCCAGATACTGTCTCAGGTGCTTTGCAGACTATATCTTATTTAATTCAATCCTCACAACAACCTGAAGGGTAGTTAGTAGTATTCTCATTTTATCAATGAGCAAACTAAAGGGTCAGAGACATGGTCCTATAACTAATAAGTAGTAGAGAGAGGATTTGAACCCAGATCTGTTTAAATCCAACACACATGCTGTTTTCATTTCCAGGGCTGTCTTCTACCTAGATGCTTGGTCAACAGGTAAAAAGAGAGCTTTAGGACACAGAGTATCTACAAGTATTGCTTAATTTCTTTGGCTCTTGGACACATGAGTTAGAACAACCTTCAGGATATGTGTGTATGTGTGTGTGTGCGTGTGTTCACCTCGTTTTTTCAAAGCTTTATACAACTTGTATTATATTATTTTTAAATACTAAAAATATAAAAGTAACCTGTACATTATTTATTTTAATAATATCTTCCCAAGATTTCAAGTAGGTAATAATATTAGTTCATATATCTTAAAATTCATTAATTACTAGTGATCTCAATTAGTGAAGATTGACTAGTGGGCAATTATTTCTAATGAGCCATTTGAAAGACAAATTGGATAATTCCCTGTGTGTACAGTGCCAATTCATCCACTTTTTAATAATATTTTATCTCCTACGATTTTTTCACACGTGTATATATTGTTTTCATTGATATATTAGTGAGTTACATAGGTTCAAATTTTTATATTGTGCCCAAGAGATTGTTATGATACTTAATTTCAGATTTACTGTTGGGGAGAATAAGCACCTTCACTGTGAGTTGTACACTGAATAATAGATACATTTCCAATGAGTAGGAAAAATAAACAACATTTACATGCTATACACTCTTAATCTGTGCAGACACTACTACATAAGTTCTTCATTGCCACCACCCATTTCAAAGCTAGAAGGCCTAGTCTTGACTTGTATTATAACATTCAGATATGAACACTTGGGACCAAGGATGTAAGTTCTAATAGACTTGGAAGCAAAATCGAGATTGGTCATATGTAAAAAATACTTAACACTGGGCTTTCCCACCCAGTTGATCAGTCACATCCATGTCGATATCAGGACCCTATAACGTGTGATGGATGTTTGTAATTTAATTTTTAAACTTTAAAACATAAACATTAGCCATAGGCCTAAGTTGTTGCATCACTACCCAGATTTCCTCTGAATAAAGTTTACAAAAATAAAATAGGTATAGAGAGAAATTCAGAGTGAGATATAAAGTTTTCAACTTTATTTTCTGCTCCTCCTGAGTTGTGTTTCGGAACACAGATGATGGGATGAGTAAATGCTTGATCAGGAAGTGCTATGGACTGGATGTTTGTGTCCCCCGAAAATTATGTTGAAACCTAATCCCCACTGTGTTGGTATTAGAAGATGCGGCCTTTGGGAGGTGATAAGGTCATGAGTGCAGAGCCAACATGGATGGGATTAGTGCTTTTATAAGAGACCCCAGAACACTCCCTTGCCTCTTCTGCCATGTGACACTGTAGAGAGAGACAGCTGTCTATGAACCAGGAAATGGCCCTTACCAGACAGTGAATTTGCTGGTGCCTTGATCTTGACTTCCCAGCCTCTAGAACTGTGAGAAATAAATATAAGGCACCCAGTCTATGGTATTCTCTTATAGCCCCGTGAACGGACTAAGACAGGAAGTTATAGTCTCACCTAGAGTCCCACCAGCATGCTCATTCAAATGGGTCTTTTTCTTATCTCCTTCAAGATTGTTTATCAGGGAGCTTCCCACATTCTGTTCAGATAGTGATTTCATCGGTGTTTTGCCGAGATGAGAATAAGTCCTAGTTTTTTTACTGAAATCTACACATCTTCAAAATTTAAAAAAATTCTGCAGTTCCCTCCCCAGCTTTTTGTACTTGTGATACAAGATTATTCATCATTGGTAGACTTCTCTTACAATATAAACCCTGCAGTTGATCAGTTTGTCCCCACTTCTAGTTCCAGTCAGCACATTCCATCATTAGAAGGAAGAATTGCTGAGGTACTCTAATAAAATACTTACCTTAAACAAACAGAAAGCCACACAGGTACTCTTTTTGTTCCTCTCAATTTATGTCCCTGGGTAAAGTAAACATTATACCCATGATGTTGGCCTGTATGGTAGAGCTACTGAGAACTGAAGATTATAGAACAGAATTATATTAGAGATTGAGTAATGTCCACCCCTCCACTTGCTTTCTCCTTGTGAAGTCCAGACCTGGATTCTACCACAAAGTATCTTGTGCCGTTGGGCAAGTCATTTCTCCTCAACAGCTTTAGTTTTCTTCTAATCCGTGAATTGAGAGGATGGGAAGAGAGTGTATTTATATTTATATTTTATTTATATTATATTTTAGCTCTGATTCTATGAAGGAGTAATATGTCTTGTTTGTCTCAGAAAATCCCAACAGATCTCTTTAAGGTTTATTGTGGTGTTTATTACAGTGAGCTCTTCTTTAGAAGTTTCCACATAAGCAGACATCAGAATGCACCAGGACCTCCTAACGTCATCCCCTTTCTCTTCAACAACCTTTTTAAAGTTCAGGAATGTGATTTGTAGGAGCAGTAATAGAAGGAAGTATAAATTATAGCACCAGTAGGAAAACATTAATCTTAAAATCATATATTTCCTTGTGCCTTTTCAACATCTAATATTTCCTCTCATTCCTGTTGTGTTGGGCACAGTGAAAAATGGATCTTGATACATTTTGTCCCTTCACTTCTAGCCTACTTTATTAATGTCTCTTGGGTTGTGTCTTATAGTATTAGTGCCAATTTCTCTTTTTAGTAAGTTATTATGCAGATCTTTGGGGATGACTGTCAAAATGCTTAATAAAAACTTGATATCTAAGCTAACTCTAGATTTGGGGCTTTGAATAAGTACCTGGTGACCTTGCAATGCTACTATTCCTAGATATTTACCCAAGTGAAATAAAAACTTATGTTCATACAAAAACCTATACACAAGTGGTTCTAGCAGCTTTATTTGTAATTGCCAAATACAAGGGGTGAGGTTGACTGTAAAGGGGTGCAGAGAGAACTGTGAGGGCAATAGAGCTGTTACGTATCGTGTTTGCAGTGCTGGTGGTCACATGACCACAGGTGTTTGTCAAAACAGAACTGTACACTGTAAAAAGGGTGAATTTTCCTTTATGTAAATTGTAAAAATTTTTTAAAAATGAAAATTTTTTTCTGAATTTTTAAAAAATGAAAAAAGTTACTGTTAAAAAAAGTACCTGAAAAGAAAAGAATATTTCAAATATCTAATGAAGTGTTTTTAATACCTAATACTCTGTTGGGCACTTTGGGATAAAAAAGAAATATAGATGTTGTAGAAATGTAAGACATTGTTCACAAGGAACTTATACTTTATTTTAGGAAATCAAAATTTAGGATTTTTTAAAAGACGTTGTTAGGACACAAAGATTATTGGAAGCATTCATTTTTTTGTTGTTACCAGACAACTGAAGGAAATAGAGGAGTTGTAAACAGGAAAAAAAATCACTCAAGATACAAACAACTTTTAAAGGATGACATCTAGGTTTTTTATATGTTGGTTTAGAGTAATTTTTTTTCTATTGAGTTTATGATAGTTTACAATCTTGTGAAATTTCAGTTGTACATTATTGTCTGTCAGTCGTGTTGTAGTTGCACCCCTTCACCCTTTGTGCCCACCCCCCACACCCCCTTTCCCCTGGTAGCCACTAATCTGTTTGGTTTAGAGTAATTTTTTATACTTCAACACTCAGGGGACAGGAGAGGGGAGAAGAACCAAGTCATAAAACAAGTAATAAAACACAGATTAACCTTGTTTTCCTGCAAAGGTACAAGGTAAATATTTATGAATTGATGTTTTGATCCCAACATATAATAAAAACTACTTTTGACAATCTTCGTTTCGAAGAACATTTACATTATGAAAGCATATCTGTGTATACTGAATTTTTCTGTGCAATTCGAGGAAGACAGATGATCACTGTGAACACTAAATCCTGTTGAACTCCTCACATACACCCAGTACAGGCAATTATCATTTCAAGGACCATGGAAGAGACTGCCAGTTGTCTGCCAAGTATCTATTGTCCCCTTCCTTAGCAACAGAACCCCAGTTTTTTTCAGGGAAGCAATGTGTCCCTAAAAAATGACATTTCCCAGCATTCGTTGGAGTCAGATGTGTCTGGGTGACTGCATAAGTGTTGTGTGGGCTTCCAGGAAGGCACTTATGAGGGGAGCTGGCTCAGCTAGGATGGTGGGGTGGTGAGGGTGGTGGGACCTCTCCCTCTCCTGTCCTCCTGCTGCCTGGAATGTAGGCATGATGGCTGGAACGCCAGCCTAGGTCAGTTCTCTTCCCTCTGCCCCCTCAATAAACCCTTACGACATAGTTCCCTCTCCACTGAGAGAAAAAGTCTTCACTTAACAGTCGATGGAACAGTCCTCATTGCTGGTTTCCCTTAAATGTCTCTTTGGTCATTTGGTCATTTGGTCATTGACTTGCCTGGTCCAGTAAACATGTAAAAAGCTGACCCTTACTGAGCATTTTCCACTTTCCTGGCACTGTACTAAGCACATTCCATACATCATCTCATACAAATCTCACAACCCTAGGAAGTAAGTTCACATTTCACAGATAAAGAAATGGAAAGGCCAGGCTGGATCACCTAGCTGGCCCTGCAGCTTGGTCGCACAGTGGGGGAGCTGAGATTTCAGTTGAGGCCTTTGCTTCCAGACTGTGCCATTATACTATGCTGCCCATTCGTCTTCCCTCAAACCCTTGTTACTGTAGATTATTTACATACATTAAAGACACCAATTCAGCATCATGGAGTCCTATCCATTGCCTCTTTCTCTGTCCCTGAATATTATTATCCTATATTATACAAATTTCTCGTAGCCCAAGTCTTAATTTGATCAGTTGCCGACCTTGTGATTTCATTATTAAAACATCAGTTCTCAATCCTCTTCTCTGGCAGAAACATCTGGGAAGTGTGTCTTTGGGGGATGGGAGGGAGGGTGGGCAGGAGTCAACTCAGTTTGCCTTAATTCAAACCCCTCCCACTACATCCCTCTGGATTCCTTAAATTGACTGGTTTCACATGCCCCAGTAAAGATCCTGTCTGCCTAATGTTCTCCCCATAAAAGCTTCTTAGTGTCCAACAGCCCCGTTTTCCTTTAAGTGGAGTGAAATCTCAGTCATCTATAAATGTTTAGTGAGTATTTAGAAGGTTTTAAACATTCTTATATGACAAGGGCCATATTTGTTGTGTTCAGTAAATGCCTGAAGGAGGGTCATTGGAGATGAATTTGCAGCTTCAGTAGCTTCTGGTATTGGGACTGGCCCTGTCTTTTTGACAGCAACTAAGCATTTGAGAATGCTGATTTGGTTGCTAATCCTTCTTTGACCACACCAGCTCCCTCTGACCTACTCTTCCTTAGACTCTTTTCTTCTAGCCTTTACCCCAGAATCTTACCATGCCGTTCTACTATTTGGCAACTATTTCTCTAGATTGGTTTTCCTTCTTCAACTAGGTCGTAAGCTTCTTGGGACTATAGAATTAGTACAGTGAGTCTCATCAAACACCCATTTACCTCCTGCGTCCTGGAGAGAGAGGATGGGGACGGGGAGAACAGCTTAAAAAGCACCGCCGGGCCTCCTGCTGCTCCAGCAAGGAGTATATGCCCCGAAGCACTGTCTGGTTTCCTCGTGGGCCTCAGTGCTGTGCAGAGTCACAGACACAAACCACGTGCACTGCATTGCCCCCGATGGTGGGCTAAGGGACCAACTACAAGCAAACTGTAGAATCCAGCCCCTAGTGGAAGATGTGACTCCCCCGTATTCAACACTTGATAAATGAGTGAGGCCAGTTCCCTGGTCCCAGAAAAACAGTGAGGAAATGCAGAGGAGCAGGTTAGGGAAGTACATCTTCAGCCTTTAAGATGAATGTTACTCATTTGGCTTCAGAAGAAGCTGCTTCTGTGGAATTTGCATAATTTCTATTTCACGGACATATGAGCAGTTTACAATTGTTAGCATTAAAAAGCCAGCTCCAAAATCTAGATGAGATGCTCTCATTATCTAAATTTATTAAAAACATTGGGTACTAGATAAAATTATATAAATAAATTAAACTACAATGTTTCTATGTGAGAGTTTAAGGAAATAAAGATTTCAAAAGATTCGTAGACAGAAAAGGCAAGTATGATACAAAACCCATCTAGTGTATAAATAAAATCTCTAGGGTATCGTATCTGTATATGACATCTCTGTATCTGTATACCTATATCTAATTTTAACCTCAAGAAATCCCCTTGAGAATCAGTCTGATTAATGGATTCTAAAAATGACTGATGAGAGAAAATATCTCCTCCTGAATTTTCCTATTCTATTCAGTCTTTACTTATTACACTCAGAATAACACAAAAGGAGCATAAAGAAGCTAAATGACCTATTTCTTTAGAAAGTCTGTTTCTTAAAGGAGAAATGAAATATTCCTACTTTGGGTGGAATTCACATTTATGTAATTTGTGCCTTTTTGAAGAGCACTGAGTAAATTGAGGGTTTTATTTTGGTTTTGGTGGATTTTTTTTTGTAAATCAAATCCTACTTTAAATACACTTGGAGAGTTCGCTCTTTTAAAGGAAGCCTTAATCCTTTTATAATGAAAATTGAGTATATTAAACATGCACACACATACACACATACATAGTTAAGTGGCTATTGTTGGCTCAGCCCCAAAAGACTTAGAGTAACAGGAATTTAAGCAAACTAGGCATTCAGTAAAGTTTTTTGGGATTAACATAGGCCCTACTTAGAAGAAAATTTCCATTCTGTGTGGTGACATGGAGGGAATGCGTGGAACAAACCATTTCAGAGCACCTCCAGGCCATATAGGATTAAGTGCAGGAGTACGTGATTCAGACTAGGGCTTCTCACCCTATAATGCTTTTCACCCTGAAGCTGGAGGAGTCCTGGGGTGGGGGTGGGGTGGGGAAGGTATTGTAGGTTTGAGGCTCTGCATTTATAATAAGCTTCACCTGTTGTGAATGCTACTGGTCTAAGGACCACACTTCGAGTAGCAAGGGGCTAGTGTAGAACAATAACAACCATAGGAGTTCAAAGAAAGGAGGATTAATATGGGCTGGCATGGAGACCTCTCTCTAACCCTCTTTCACCTTTTGTGATGTGAATAGTCACGTCTTAATTTCTCTGCTTAGGATACAGACACACACAAACGTATTTAAGTAGACAAATTAAGGTGCCAGCAGATTTCGTGTCTGATAAGGGTTCGCTTTGGGGTTGCAGACTGCCAGCTTCTCCCTGTGTCCTCACGTGGCAGAAGGGACCAAGGAGGTCTCCTGGGCTTCTTTTATAAGGGCACTAATCACCTCCCAAAGGCCCCACCTCCTGACAGGATTACCTTGAAGGTTAGGATTTCAACATATGAGTTTTGTAGGGAACACAAACATTCAGACCATAGAAAATGTCTATCAAATAGGATATATGTTTACATACTCCTACTTGATGGAGCTTAGGAGTAACTCATTAAATGGAAATTTAGGGGTAAATTTTGGAGGAAAATCTCTGCAAAATTTTTAGTAAAAAGTTAGTAACACCTATGTAAAATAAGGACTTCTTTCTAGGTTGGGACAGGTATAAATCAAACAAAGGAGTGAACTTTAGATTCTGAGTTAATTTTTTATATTTGTATTGCAATTGACTTTCTGAAAAATAATGATATATATTTGATTTCCTTATTTTTTGAAAACGCCTTTTTAAACCTGTATTTGTGCATCACATAAGGCAACCTAATAATAAGTTTGGGTGCCTTGCTTATTTAATAAGAACAGAATTGAGATCTTTAAGTTTACAGGAAATCATTCAGTGACTTAGAATTTTCTTGGGAATTGTTTTACAGCCTGGTTGTCAGTGTTCTGCAGTTTCGTAGCGACTGTCTCAAGGATTTTTGGTCATGTACACATTTGATTATCTCGTTGGATGTGATTGTCTTGTGGAACGCTTGGAATTTTAGGCCTGAACGTACAGTGAGAGGGCACAGTCTCCACGTGAGACTGCCCTTACCTCTCACACCAACTGCGAGTTGAGGGGTCCCCAAGCCACTCTGAGTTTGGATGGTTAGCTACAAAGACTCACAGAACTCACCGAAAGCTGTTATACTCACAGTCATGGTTTATTACAAGGAAAGGGTACAGATTAAGATGAGCTCAAAGGAGAAGACGCCTGGGACAGAGTCCAGCAGCGTTCCCAGTGCAGGGTTTTTCCATCCTCTCTCCATTGAGTCAGGACTCGTTATTCTCCTGGTATTGATGTGTAACAATACAGAGTGTTGCCAACCAGAGGGGCTCACCCAGGCTTCAGCATTCAGAGTTTTTACTGGGGCTCCATGATTGATTGATCACTGATGTGTTTGATCTCCGCCTCCAGATGGACTGAAACTGTGTGACCTAAGGACACATTGTTGGTCTCTTTAATGTAGTCATCCCCCACCCTAAGTCATATTGTTAGACTCTGTACATGACCCAAGACCACCCAGCAAACAAAGACATTCTTATCATGCATGACATTCCAAGGGTCCATAGATTACCCCCAGGAACAGAGGGCAAAGGCCAGACCTTCTCTTTTGACAAGACCAAATTCTTTACAACTAGGAGTGTTTTTCAAACTGCTCTTGAGACCCATTAGTGACCAGTGAAATCAATTTAAATAGTCCCCAGTGGCATTTCACCAAAGGTCGCATTTAAAAAGGTTGAACAACACTGGCTTAGAGTAATTAGTATAAATGAAATTGGAACTGCTTCACTCAACTTTAGTTCAGGTGAGATGCTGTCGACTCATTCAGCAGTGACTGTGCCCCTGTATAAGCACTTTGGGGCTTTGTTTTTCTTGTTTTGGTAAGTGCTTATCCGTGCTTACTGGGACCAAAGCTTTGAGATCTTTCTGACATTTTAAAGCAAAACATGCATTGATCTTTACAGTAATGCAGCAGAGATATAAAAAGTAAGAACGTAAAAAAATAAAGACACTATAAACACATTCTTACCATGAATAACTCATTTGCATACATATGTGTGAAAAGAATTTGGTAAATTGTAAATACTTTACACATTTTAGTAATTATTTGGTATCTTATGGCTTGGTTCATCTATCAAACAGCTTATCACAGTTGGCTCTGGACTCTAGAAGGCGTGGGTTCAAATCCCAGCCCTGCTATTGATACATTGTGTGACTTGGGCAAGTCGCTTATCTTTTCTCAGACTCAGTTTTTTTATCTGTAAAATTGAGTCCTATTTTTTTTTTACTGTTGTGAGGGTTAAATATAAGTAAATTATTTAACACAATGCCTGACATGTAATAGTTGCTTAACAAATGGTGGCTATAATTATTATTATTAGCATCATCATAATTTTTAAGACTACTGTTGATAGGAGGGGGTCTATGAGAAACAACTGGTTTTTTAGTGAAACTGTGTTGTGGAGAGGGAGTCTGTGTAGTGGTTATGAGCACTAACTATAGAGCCTGACAGCTGGAGTACAAATCCCATCTCTAGCACTTATCAGCTGTGTGATCTTGGGCAAGTTACTTAACTCCTCTGGACTTCCATTTCATCGATCCATTTGTCTATCCTTATGCCAATACCACATTTTGTTAATTGCTATAGCTTTATACTAAATCTTGAAATCAATAGTATGAGTCCTCAAAGTTTGCTGTTTTCCAAGATTGTTTTGCTATTTTAGGACCTCTGGACATCCATTTAAAGATTTGAATCAACTTGTCAATTTCTATTAAGAAGCCTTTGGAATTTTGATTCAGATTACAATAAACTGATTAATTTTGGGAGAATTGGCATCTTAATAATATTGGGTTTTCCAATCCATGAACATAGTATATCTTTTCATTTATTTGTCTTCTTTGATTTTTCTCTGTAATATTTTGTAGTTCTTCAGTATAAGGGAACAACACATTTTTTGTTAAATTTATTCCTAAGTACTCTATATTTTTGATGTTATTATAAGTGGCATTTAAATTTTTTTCAAAATTGCTTGCTGCCAGTATATGAAAATACAGTTGATTTTTGTACATGATCTTATATCTTGCAACCTTGCTATATTATTATTCCCAATAGGCTTTTTGTAGATTTATTCAGATTTTCTACATAAATAAAAATATCTTCTGTGAATGGAGACAGTTTTACTTCTTTTCAAATGCTTATGCCTTTTATTTCTTTATTATTGCTTATTTCCCTGCTAGGACCTCCAGTCCATTAATGAATAGAAGTGATGAAAGTGACATCCTTATCTTCTTTTTCACCTTAAAGGAATGTATTCAGTATTTCAACATTAAATATTTTAGCTACAGGTATTTCATCGCTGCTCTTTATCAGGTTGGGAATTTCCATTCTGTTCTTAACTTGCTGAGTTTTTACCATGAATGGGTGTTATATTTTGTTAAATCCTTTTTCTGCATCTCTTGAGACAATCGTGTGGTTTTCCTGCTTCATTCTGGTAATGTGGAGATTTACTTTGATTTTTAACTGTTAAGTCAACCTTGAACTTTTGAGACAAACCCTACTTGGTTATACATTTCTGGATTCAATTTGCTAATGTTTTCTTAGGAAATTTTTGCATATATGTTCATAAGGGATATTAGTTTATAATTTTATTTTCCTAGATTGTGTTTGTCAATTTTTGGTGTCAGTTGTGCTGGCCTCAAAAATAAATTGCGGGGGCCAGCCCCGTGGCAGCGTGGTTAGGTGTGCACACTCCACTTTGGCAGCCCAGGATTTTGCTGGTTCAGATCTTGGGCGCGGACATGGCACTGCTCATCAAGCCATGGGAGGCGGCGTCCCACGTAGCACAACCAGAGGCGCTCACAACTAAAATACACAACTATATACCGGGGGTGTGGGGGGGCTTTGGGGAAAAGAAGAAGAAAAACAAAAGAGAGAGATTAGCAACAGATGTTAGCTCAGGTGCCAATCTTAAAAAAAGAAAAATTTGCAAAGGGTTTCCGCCTCTATTTTCCACAAGAGTTTGTGTAAGAAGGCATTATTTCAAGATTGTTTTGGTTATTCTAGGATCTTTACATTTCTATATAAAAGTTTGAATCAGCTTGTCAATTCTATAAAATAGCCTGTTAGAATTTTACTTGGAATTGCATTGAATTTGTCAACGTTGGTTACAGTTCACCAGTGAAACCATCCAGGCTTAGAGTTTTCTTTGTGGAAAAGTTTTTGATTATGAATTCAATTTTGTACATATAGGGCTATCCAGATTTTCTCTCTCTCTTTGTGTGTATATGTGTGTGTAAGGGAGAGAGAGGGGGAGAGAGAGAGAGAAAATTATGGTAATTTGTGTCTTTCAAGGAATTTGCCTGTTTTATCTAAGTTGTTAAATTTATTGGTGTAATATTGTTTTTAATATTCCCTTATTCTTTTTAATGTCCGTAGGATCTGCAGTGATATCCTCTCTTTCATTCTTGATATTGATAATTTCTGTTCTCTCTTTCTCTTTCTCTCTTAAATTAGTATTTCTGGTGGCCTCTCGTTTTTATTAATATTTTCAAAAAGCCAACTTTTGGCCCTGTTAATTTTTTGTATCATTTTTCAGTTTTCTATTTCATTGATTTCTGATCTTATCTTTGTTACTTCCTTCCTACTTATTTTTGGAGTAATTTTCAGAAGCCATTTTAAGAGTAGTGTATTCCAACATTTTCAATTCTTTTTGCTGGCTGTGATTTGACATTTAGGCAGTTCTGAAAATTTATAACTTTTGAGAGCTTTTTGGTTTTCTGATAGGTTTGTCCATTCATGCTTTAAAGGGTATTATCTACTGCCTGGACATTGCTTAGATAAGAAAATGTAGGCTTTTTTTTTCTATTTAAATTAGCAATTCCGATAAAACCTGAGTGAGTGAGAAGATTTCTGTTTAATGATTATGTAGGACTCCTACATGTTTTCTTTTCATTTAGCAAATGGAATCATTAAAGAGAGTGCAGCTTTTGGAGAACGCAGTGAATAAGAAACTTGGCCCAATATTAGACTTTCTATGCCATGAAAATTCTAAGTGAATCAGTATAATAAATGATTAATCTTTGCCATTAACATTTAGATTTAAGTTTAAAAGAATATCTTGGGTTCACTTCTAAACTGACTTAACTTTAACCTCAATCAATAATCTAGAAACCATCCTTCTGTGAGTTCCTGTCAACCCTTCTTTTCCCCCTGCCTCTGCAGTACCCATGTCACAGCCCATATCAAAGTCCATTGCGTCCTCTATCTGCAGGCTGTTCTGGCTTAGCTCCTGGGACAGCTCTGATGGAGATAAGTTCTAGCCCCTTTCCTGGCTCCCCAAACCCCCTGCTTATGCGCTTGTGCATTGTTTCCCACTTTTAAGCATGTGAATTGAGGTTGCTACTGGGCACTCCATTTTTAAGTTCCCCTAAGGCCTCCCAGGGTCTCTGGAGAACTGGACTTTGTCGTGCTCATATTAGTTACTTTCCCTAATACCAGCACTTGCTCCTGGGCCTCACCTAGTGCCCACAGCCTTATTAAGCACAGGTTCTTCTTCCTCAGCCCTGTCTGCTTGCCTTGATTGTGGAGCATCATGCCTGGCTGTTCTTCATTCATCTTCCCACCTTCCAGACCACAGCTCCCAGGGAACCTGGGTTTCTTCTCCTTTGCCTGCTTGTCTGTCCCCGACTGTGAGCCTCTGCAGCTGTGTCTGCCCGGCTCCTGGCCCATCTCAGTGAAATCCCAGATTGGTTCACACCTTGCTGCCCACAGCCTTCTTCACTTCAAGTAAATGGCAGTGCTTTGCCACATCCGAAGAATTGATGGTTCCACACTGTTTGAACAATTTAGGAATTTTGAAATCTAATAGTGTTCTTTGGTGGTGAAATTAAAATGTCAAGTATTTAAAATTATCTATACTGATTCTATACAATATTTTCATGCACGTTAGAACTTAATCTCTTTGAATTTATTCAGGTGTATAAGCATCTGAGGCCTGTACCCAAAAGAGGTACTACATAAATATTGTTTATTTTAGTTTCCTTTAGTATGTGAGGTAGAAATGTCTCTCAGGGATTTGTAATGGAAGACAAATTCCTTTTCATAAAAAATTATTTTGTATGAATTTTGTTAAAATATAATTAAATGCTCTCTCCAAGCATTGTTTAACCCAACATATTAGACTTATCAAATCCACTATTTTAGGAAACTCAAGCTCATAACATTTGAGGTAATAATAATAATCCTGAGTTAACTGATAAGAATTGATTAATCCATATGTGTTCATTATTGGAGGAAAAAATATACCACTGTCATTTCACAACATATCATAATCTTCCTGGCTTAATGAGAAAGAACACGCTTCGGAGTCAGAAAGCCTCAGTGTGTAGTGAAAGTGTGTGGGTTGAAAAAACAGAGCCCTAGGGTCTCCTACAATGAGGCGGAGAGTATTTGCTGTGCAGTGGCTTAAGAGGATATTTTAAGAATGACTACAAAGGAGAGAAGCAAACCCAGGAACATTGGAATCACCGAGAATGCTAAAACCAGGAAGGCGAGGTTGATGAGACTATAGACATATCTTTCGTCTTTGCCACTGACATGATCTTCATTATGTAATTTCCAATTCCATGTTTTCAGCTTTAATCTCTCTCCACAGCACCAGACTGAAATTTCCAGCCCGTTGCTAGACCACCTGAAGCTGCCTAAAACTCAACATATCCAAAATGGAGGTATTCGTTACTTGAGCAATTACTTATCCGATCCCACTGTATGTCAGACACTGTGAACAAAGAGGCATGGTCCCTGCCTACAGTTCATCTTCTTTCCTCCTTGGCTTTCTTTCCTGGGTTTCTTCCCATTTCCACCCTGGGATCTATTCCCCTGCCCCTTCCACTCCTTCTGCTATTCTGTCAATTGGCTGATCCCATCTCTTTGGTTTACCTCCCTACTCATCGTTTCCTTTGCATCCTTTCTAACACTGGCCGGGGGCAGTGACTTCCTAATAGTTTTGTTTTTTTTCTCCTAAAAATTGTGGTAAGAACACTTAACATGAGATCTACCCTCTTAACAAGTTTTTAAGTGTACAGTACAGTCCTGTTAACTATAGGCACAATGTTGTACAGCACATCTCTAGAACCTAGTCATCTTGTATAAGCACAACTTTGTGCCTGTTTAATAGCAACTCCCCATTTCTCAATAGCTTTCTGAAAGGTCCTAGCATCCCCTCTCTTGCTTCTTCATTCTCCTGTGCTCACTCTTTAATACTTGCATCCAAAAACTTATTGTATTTGCTTGCTTGTCTGTCTCCTTTAGGACGCTTTGAACCATGTGGAATTACAGATTGTATTCACCAATATATCCCCAGCACCTACCACAGTGGCATTCAGTAAATTTTTTTTTAAAGATTTTTTTATTTTTTCCCTTTTTCTCCCCAAAGCCCCCCAGTACGTAGTTGTGTATTTTTAGTTGTGGGTCCTTCTAGTTGTGGCATGTGGGATGCTGCCTCAATGTGGCCTGATGAGCGGTGCTGTGTCTGCACCCAGGATCCAAACCAGCGAAACCCTGGACCGCCCAAGCAGAGCACGCGAACTTAACCACTTGGCCACGGGGCGGGCCCTGGCATTCAGTAAATATTTGTTGAAGTAATGAATGAGTGAATAAAAAACAGTTTGAGCCATGTCTTGGTAATGTGCTTTAGTGGATATAGCATGAGATTGGAATTCAAGCCCCCTCCTTCCCTGTGCTGTGACTTAGGCCTCAATTTCCTCATACTTATAGTGAATATATCAACACTGCATCTGGTCAGGGTTGGTATGAGGGTTAAACGTAGATAACATCACTCAAAAAATATTGAGCTGGGCCAGCCCAGTGGCGCAGCGGTTGAGTTTGCATGTTCCACTTCAGCAGCCCAGGGTTCACTGGTTCAGATCCCGGGTGCTGACCTACTTACCGCTCAAGCCATGTTGTGACAGGCGTCCCACATATAAAGTAGAGGAAGATGGGCATGGATGTTAGCTCAGGGCCAGTCTTCCTCAGCAAAAAGAGGAGGATTGGCAGAAGATGTTAGCTCAGGGCTAATCTTCCTCAAAAAAAATTATTGAGATGCTTAAATCTTGTTATTAATGCACAGAACATTTTTCCAGGGGCCTCCTGCTTTCCGAGTTGAAATTCGTCATTATAGTATTTGTGCTCAGCATGGTTTGACCATTCAGCTTCCTCTCTCTCCTACATCCATCTGAACTTTCTACATACTTCCCGGGTTCCATTTCCTGTACACTCTTGACGCCCCCTGCAGCTGCATGCCTCAGCACCTTGGCTTGCCTTGTTCCTCAGCCTAGATTGTCTTCCCACTCCACAGCCTTCACCTAATATAATCCTTCTGGTCCCAGCTCAAGTGCCACTGGTCTTGTTAAAGATGACTGTGTCCCAGTCATATTTAATCCTCCTTCTATTCTCCAGCACCATTCAGCACCTTGATTATTTTTCCTTTTATTATACAGTAATTGGTTCTTGCATTGTCATTAATGCTATTCACAGATATTGCAGTATTCTCACCTCCCTGGCACATGGTAGGATTGCATCTCCCTGCCCACTTAGAGTTAGGTGTGGCCACATGACTTGCATTAGCCAATGAAATACAAGGAGAAGTAACATGTGTTGCTTAAGCTTTAAAAGCCAGTGCATATTTCACCATGTTTTTCCCCTCTGGTATGTTCAAGATAGTGACCACTCTACCAGCCTGGGTCCCTGAGAGAGCCCCCCTGCTGACTCATGAGGGCCGTGTAGCATGAGGAAGGAGTAAGTCACTGAGACTATGGGGTTCTTGGTGACTGCAGCATACTCTAGCCTATGTTCTACTGTTGTATACGTGCATGTCTTCCTCACTGGATCATGGATGTCTTAAAGGCAGGTTCTGTATCTAACTCTCTTTATATCCACACTCACTTCTAACCTTCCTGCACCTAGTGGGTGCTCAAAATAATTTTGAATAACTTGAATAACTTGGATCTTCCTGGAATACTAGAGAATGATATTGATTTGGGAAGAGCTGGGAGTGAGTAATGTTTTAGACAGGCTACATAATACATGTTGGAGTAAATATCCTATTTCAGAACCTTAGAAGGAAAGAAATTTGGGGAGGAGAGGAAGAGCTCCAGGGAACAGCCACAGAGATAGGTTAACTGCCAGGGAGGCATGCCGCTTCACTGGCGGTGTTGCTGGGGAATGTAGACTGTGCTTGTTGACATTGGCAAACAAATTCTAGAAAGACACTTGAAGTTTTAGCTTCATCACAACATATGTTTCATGAAGTTATAAGATATACATAAATGCATATTTTATTCTGTTGATTTTTATTTCTAAATACATTTTTTTGTTCATAAGTCAATCAGTGATTTTGCAGTGAATTTTAAAGTCATTTAGTATGAATTAATGTAGCATTGTTGTACTGATTTTTTTTCTAGATTTGTTAGTGAGATGTCAGTTTTAACATTAATTTATAGAGGTAATTTTTTTTATAAAGTAAAGCAAAGGACCTGGTCATTCTAGTTAGATAAATGTACAGTTTCAGTATACTAATAGAGCTATTCATTTTACTGGCTTGAAAAGAAAACTAATGGTTTATATCACTTGACTTTCTCAATCAGTCATGTCTATAATTCACTAACATAACTTCTGAGCAGCTGGATTTGGGCCTCCATGGCACAGCTCTATAAGTCCATTTTTCCAGAACAGGAAACACTTTTAGGAAGTGAAAATCTGCCCCCTCAACTCACACCCCCAGCATTACACTCTCCATAGGAATTCATTTGCTGTCTTTCTGCCTCTCTCTCTCTCTCTCTCTCTCTCTCTTTCTCTCTCTCTCCCTCTGCCCATCTGTGAACCCTGTGTGTATAGATCATATTTATGATCGACAACTCCCCAGAAGATAAGTTTTTGTTAAAAGGATTTTGGCATTTATTTTTAAACATCAAAATGACTCTTTATTAGAAATCCAATTTATATTTTTAGTTAGAAATCTATTGTCTTTATTTCATTTAAATCTACTCCTGTATAGTATTCCATATACTATGATGTCATTATCCATTCTCTTGTGGATAGACATGTGGATTGCTTTCTCTTTTTTCTTTTTTTTCATACAGCTACATCAAATGTGGATGCAATCTCATCATATAATGTTGACTGAAAGAAAGCAAGTCCTAGAAGAATACATATAATAATACACATTTAAATAAAGTTCAAACACAAACTTGCATACATGCATAATAAAACTATAATTAAAGAGACTAAGGAATGATAAAGACGAAATTCAGGATAGTGGTGTCTTCATGGGAGAGGAGGGAGATGTGACCAGAGAGGGGCATACAAGAGCATCATTGTTTGGTAACATGTTTCTTAAAGTGGATGATGGGCCCATGGATATTCATTTTATTTTCTTTTATGCCCTATATATACACCCATTAAATGTATATATTGGTATTTAGGTGTTTGAAATATTTTATAATAAAAAATAAAAAAGTTATTTTCTTTTTTAAACCGTGTGCTCAACATCAAAATCATGGATTTTGGTGCTGAGAAGTAAAATAACCCTTCAACAAACTAGATTTTTAAAAAGACTTCTTAATTGCTGTTGGTGTCTGGTAGATACTAAAAGAAGGATGGTATAACTCAGAGGTCGGCAAATAACAGCCCACAGGCCAGATCTGGTGGACTGCCTGTTTTTGTGTGGCCCAGAGTTAAGAATGGTTTTACATTTTAAGTTCATTTTAAGTGAAAAAAATCCAAAGAAAAATAGTATTTCAGGTCATATGAAAATGATATGATATTCAAATTTCAGTGTCCACAAATGAAGTTTTACTGGAACACAGATGTGTTCATTCATTTACGTATTGTCTGTGGCTGCTTTCACACCACTATGGCTCAGTCAAGTAGTTGCTACACAGACTCTGTGGAATTCAAAGACTGAAATATTTGCTGTCTGACCTTTTACAGAAAAAGTTTGCTGACCCCTAGTGTAATGAAAAGAAACTGATGTTAGAGAGGTAAAATTAATTAGCTCTAAATTTTCTGAATCAGGCAAACCTTATTTTGAATCTTTGCTCAACTTCTTACTAAATGGGGCTCTCTGACCCTCAATAGAAGTTATTTAAAAGGACAGTGCATGTGAAAATGCCTAGCAAACCAATGGGCACGTGTTAGGGACTTCATTGTTTTTTTCCTTTTGAGGTCAAAATTCTGGCTTATATTAGCTCAAAGGATCTGAGCAAGATGTCTCTTTATTCTTTGCAAGTTTATATTAGTCATGTTTAGATAACTTGCATCTATGGACTGAGCTTAGATAAGTCATCTTGTATTCTGAGCCTCAGTTTCCCCATCTGTCAAGTGAGAAGAATAATAACTATCTTCCCGGGTTATACTGAGGATTAGCAGTAACAGTGGTTGTTACTATTACTGGCTCAGATTCCTTGTTCACAACCTGGTTATTTATATGGTGTCTTTCTCTGGAGGACATATTGCTCATTTGAAATCCAGCCCTTTTTTAGGCTAGCAACAGGGCTGATCTAGAGGTCAAGAGACCTGAGTTCTATTAGCTCTGCCACTAACTGGGAGATTCTGGGCATGCCACTTAACTACTCTATGCCTTATTTTTTTCGTATTTCAAGAAGGATTAGATAGCTCAGAACTCAGTTGTTAAAGATATCACCCACTATTCCATCAAAACGAAGCTTGAATTAAGAAATACACTTTTAGCCGGATTTTTTTGGAGTACTTATTTTTAAAATTTGGACATTTTTCATCATCAGACATGTCCTAAAATAATCACTGTGTTCAGAAACCCCCACCATATGGGTGCTTTCATTATTTTTCTTAAAACTAGCACAAATTGACTTAGACGTGGCTCAAGGACATAACTCTGCCCTCCAAGATGGTCAATTCTTTCATGGGTCTGTTGGTCCTTGCTACAGCCTGAGTTCTTTGCACTCTCCCTCCAACCCCTGACGTATCAGATATTTGAGTGGATGCATGGATGAACCACCATTCTGGAAAGAGTGCAATTTTTTTGGTCCCCAAGTATTTTTTTTCTTTTTTTTGCTCACAGTGGATGAAAACAGATATGGGGAATGACAAGGGGAGGAAAAGAATGTTACTTACCTCTACATAGTAGATGTGTAGGATCCTCAGCCCCAACCCAGCTAGACCACTCGTGGGGATTAAATTTCGTCACATGTTCAAAGCCTCTGGAACAGGAGCTGGCAGAGGACCACCATTGCATTAAGGGTTAAGGAGCTATAATAGAATTATTCTTCATGTACTCTGTTTCCTTGAATTTACCTAGCCCTAGACATTAATTTCTGCTCTTAAAAGTTTCTCATTAGAGTTGAAAATCATTTCCTGTGACACGTCTGAGAAGATGAAGTCATGCAAGTGGGCTAGGTTGGCCTGGGCGCTGAAGCGCTACTCACAAGACTTCCCGTCACTGGGCAGACACTTGCTTTAAAGTGGAAGTTTATTCGTGCTTGACTCCCCAGTGTAATGTCAGGATTGAGGAGGACCTAACTCCATGCCTCTGCTCTCAGGAGGGCGTGCTTGTCTCTTTTGTGGAATAATAGAATATAGATAAAGCTCTTTTCCCCCATGAAACCATTTGTGGTTTGAACTAAACTACAAAGGAAAATCAGTGACTTTGAATTAGGCTTGTTTGCAGTGTTCTTGGGTTTCAAAGACCCTTTCTTCATTTCTAGTTAATATTTTTGCTGTACAAACTATTGTAAGGAATCTAATATGCAATTTTTCAAAACCAATTTATCACAAACATGGTTATTTTTTATTTTGTACCTAATTTAGTTAGAAAAATGTGTGCCCCTATGAATTAGAATGTTATGCCATCATTCTCAGAATGGCGCTTTTAAAAATTGGATTTTGAACTTCTGGGTAATTTTAAATAAATATTTTTGGGGAACTATTAATATCTAGTACAAATGGCATTTTTCATGATCTTTCTTGTCTGCAGAGTTCATGGCAGGAATTACAGCATGAAGGGTGCCTATATAGTTTAGTGTGTTCTTTCATCCATCTTACTCTTATTCAGATATTAGGAGCTATGTGTGTTTACTTATTTACTCATTCAACAAGTATTTATAAAGCATCCATTAGATGCCAGGCACTGTGCATGCTTGTCTTTTTTTATGGAATAATAGAATAATATTTTCATTGATTAAAAAAACAGCTTAAAATCCCTGCCCTCCTGTAGCTAACATTCTTTAGAAATACGGGTAGAATTAGAACTAATGATCGTAAGAAGACAAAGAACTAGAAAAAGATAATCATTTCAAATTCATTTTCCAAATCTAAAAATCAAAGTAAGTAACTTATATGGTATGTTTCAGGCTTTAAATTTAGTTCACTTGGTAATGGATAATTTTAGTTGTTGTGCTAAAGGGTCTTGTCACTTATTGCTACCATTTATTGAGTGCTCACTGAGTCCCAGATCCTGTGCTAAATGTTTACATTTACCCCATTTGGCAGATGAGAAAATTGAGGCCCGGAGACATAACTTAACTTTTGACCTTCCTTCAGTCTGTAAATGGTACAGTTGACATTCAAACCAAATGCAGGTTGACAGGACTTCAAAGTCAGAGTTCTTATCCATCGCACACAGTCCCTCCAACCTGGGTCACAGATCAGGAGCAGAAATCGATGAAATTATGGCATGTTCAGAACAAGATCCCAGATGATGGCCAAATCCAGAAATCACAGAGTTCACAAAAACAACAATCTAGATATAAGTTAGGCTTCATAAGTTAAAGATATGAGAATGAGATTTAATTCAACCAAGACTGAATTGAGTATTTCCTGAGTGTTTCCAGTGCAGGGTGCAGTGCTATGCAGTGTGTGTGTGGATGACTGCGTGTAAGTCTGTGTGTATGACTGTAGGTGTGTGAGGGGGTGAGTGCGGCTGTGTGAGTATATGTGAATGTGTATGCTTGTGTATGTGTGGTGGATGGTGACATTGTGAAATAATAACCAATAAATCAGACTATTTGTCCTTGTAGAGCTCACAATATAAGAGAAATGTGTTCAAAGCAGCCTAATGATGATTCTAGGCAGACCGTGATAAGTGCAGGAAAGGATTACAAAGTGGTTTCTAAACACTAGGAAGGAGCCTAAACCACGGCAGTAGTAGTGGGCTTGCAAAAGAAGGGACAGACTTCATATTTTTAGTAGTTTGCAAGATCAGCTAACTTGAACAACTCTCCCACAGAGAACAATTAAAAATGCTGGATAAAATATTTACATTACATTTTGTTAAAATTCATTTCTGAGCTGATAAGTCAAGGAATGCTTAGAGGCCCAAAATGAAGTGAAGGTTGAAACTCAGAAAGACAAGTCAATACTCAACGTAGGATTGCTCTGGGACATGTGCTGAACTCTGGTGTTCTTGAGCTTCCATTTGGATGGCCTCATGGGATGTAGATGACAGGAGACAAAAGAGGGCATCTAATGGTAGGTGCTGGTGTAGCTAGAACCTTATAGACCTGGACCCACATTGTAACAGTGAACTAGGAAAAATCCCAAACAAAACAACTCCTTTGATTAAGGGGTTAGTGTGGAAGAAGGAAGTAAAATCTCCTTCTTGAAAATTCATGATCACAAGATGGCTCTCGGTATAGCCTTGAAACAAATACTGCCTGTGTGGTCTGACAAAACCTCACACAATGATCCTAGGACAGTGGTGCCCCCAGGTGCCCAGAGAAGCAAATGCAGGTCCTCTGAAGATTCCCGTATATAACATTCCAAGAAGCATGAGACTGTAGTGAAGAAAAATCATAACATATATTAAGAAAATAAGACATTATAAGTGGAGACAGCAGAAAAATAGGCAACAGAATCAGGTCCACAAAGAATTTAGATATTGGAAATGAGTATGATTAATATGTTTAAAGAAATAAAAGAAGGAATTAAAATATGAATTAGGAGCTAGACGCTATTTAAAATAAGACTTGAAAAAACAACTAGAGTTTCAAAATAAAGAGCAGATTAAACACAATTGAAGAAAGACAGTGAATTGGAAGACATATCTGAATAAATTGTCTAGGACAGAGGGGTTTAAAAATATGGAGGATAGAGTGAGGAGGCATATTAGAATGATGTATCTGTTGAGACTGTATTTCAAGAACAGGGACAAAATAAAGAATTCTTCAGATAAACAAGAATTTGTTCAGACCTCCATTAAAGGAATATAAGGGATATACTTCAGGTGGAAGGAAAATGACCCCAGATGAAATGTCTGAGAGGCAAGAGAAATGTGAACAAAGTAATTAGTAAATGCATAGATAACTAAATGAACATGGACTGCATGTAACAGTAATAATGTCTAACTTATCTGTTAAAGAAACTAAAATAATGGTAGAATTAGAATGTGAGTCAGGAAAGATAGAGTCAAATTGTTCCCAAGTTCTTATGTGGTTCAGGAGGAAGGCACAGATAATTCTTAACTTTAGATTTTTGTAAGAATGCACATTAACATTTCTAGAGTAATCACTAGAAGAATAAAAGATAGAAAACTTTAGTAGAATGGAAATATAGAATGAAAAAAATAAATTCAAAAAATTTAAAAAGTAAGAAAAACTAGAAAAGGAAAAAACAAGATGAGTAATGCATAAAATAAGTGGTGGAAATAAATCCAAACATTTCAGTGATTAAACTAAATACAAATAGACTGAACTCTCCAGTTAATAAATACAGATTTTCACTTGGGGTTAAAAAAATCCAGCTATATCCTTTTGTAAGAGACACCCCTAAAGGTTAAGAACACAGAAAGGTGGACAATAAAAAGGAAAGATATGCTAGACAAATTCTAGCCAAAAGGAAGCTGATATGGCTCAATTAATATCTGATCAAATGGAATTTAAAGCATGGTCAAATATTGGAGATAAAGAGAGTAAATACATGATGATCAAGTTATTTACTAGAAAAATAAAAAGTTCTCAGCTTGTATGTACCTAATAACATAACCTAAAAAATGTAAAGCAAAACTCAGCAGAACTGCTTGGAAAAAGTGATCCATCCACAACTGGTGGAAGATATTGGTGCTCCTCTCTGTGGTTGATTGATTAAGCAGGCAAAAAAATTAGCAAAGGAAGGAGCAAAGGTGCTCCGCCTCTCTTCTCTTCTGGCACAGCAAAGTCCAAACTGGAACTAGTCCTTGCCCTGAGGGCCAGGAGGTCTGATAGTACGCTTTGGCAGCTGCTGTCCTAAGGGCAGAGGTACTAGGCACTTTCTCAGCACTTTCTTGTGGCAATCATCCCTTCCTCACCTAATTCAGACCCACATGAAAAAGCCAGTTTGCTCATCCTGGCTCTTTCTGCCTGGGCCTCTAGGATGACCGATTCTTACTTTACCATAGGGCACAGATGATTCGAAGGTAGGTGATCCTAAACCCCATTCTGATCTTTCCAGCTGTTGCCACATTGCATTAAAAGTGTCCATAGTGATGAGACATAGTGGTGGGAAGTGGGGAGGGGAGGGTCATTCTGCAACCATCTCTACTCAGTGGAAACACAGATGCTGTTACACATATGGAATCTTAAAAAGATTTTAATTAGTCATTTATGCCAAGTTCACAGTGATAGTTCCACAGTGATAGTATCCCAACTGTTCAGAATTGAGGGTGGTGGTCAAGAGTCAAGCATGGACTTCCAGTTCTGGCAACATGTGGCACTGAGGTGACACAGACACATACTTTCCCGTCCTCCCTACTTCTCTCCATACATATAGGAATGCTGGATAAAATATAACACCCCCATGTAAAGACAGAGGAAAACTTGAAAGGGAAGGAAGAGGAATAAAATCAAAACAAAGGGAAGAGGAAGTGCTTGTAACCAAGAGTAAAATAAAAACCAAAGCTGTAAATGCAAGAGTTGCTGTAGTGGGGCTGGCCTGGTGGCTGAGTGGTTAAGTTCGCGTGCTCCGCTGCAGGTGGCCCAGTGTTTCGTTGGTTCGAATCCTGGGCGCGGCTCATCAAACCACGCTGAGGCAGCGTCCCACATGCCACAACTAGAAGGACCCACAACAAAGAATATACAACTATGTATGGGGGTGCTTTGGGGAGAAAAAGGAAAAAAAAAAATCTTTAAAAAAAAAAAGAAAAAAAAGAGTTGCTGTAGTGTGGTACTCCTAGTTCCCAGATGCTCAGCGGGTGGCATGGAACAGTTCCGTGAATATAAATGCTGTCTGATCACAGTCAATTGTCAGTCAATTAGATATGTAAATCTGGCTTTTATTAGGAAAGAGTGGGGCTTAGCTCAACCTAATGCTTAGCCTTAGAATATACTTGAGGAGTTGGAGGTTGAGAGTGCGATAAAATGTTGGGCTCTTTTCTAAGCTTTATCTTGGCCTCATACCTTCATCAAGCCATCCCCAGACCTCCTCCAGCAGCTCCAAGCCCCCAATTATCACTTGGGTTTAAGCGTTTACCTTAGACACCAATTAGTGAAGTGATTGTATTAAACTTGCCATCATCAATGCTTTGGAGAATACCTTGCATTTTGGCCCAACTGGTTAGGAAATTGGTAAGTCAGAAGTTAACTCTGCATGGTCAAAGAACCAAGACAACTTTAAGATTGTCATTTTAAGGCACTCTCACAAAGCTGTACAACTCTGTAATTTTAAAAAATCAAAACTGGCCTCTTTTCCATTTAGGTGACCAGCCACATGGAGGAAGTACTTCCAGGCTTCTCCTCATCTTGAAGTATTATAAGCTTGTGGGCGTGAAATATAGCTGGTTACCTCTCCCTTTGGTTCTGACTCTCTAGTCGCAAATGGAGCACCATCTGAAATGTTTGACGTAGAGCATTCTGAGGAAACGGAAATGATGAAATCACTTTGAATTCAACAGTAGAACAACAGCCCATTTAATACAGCCTTGAAACCTTGTGGCTCATTTTGCCTGGTGTAACACAATTGTTAGGCTTGCCTTCCAGATTCCTTGGTAATGTAAACTAGCAAATTAAGACTTACCTTGAAAATAACCACATGCTATTCTACAATAGAGGTAGAATATTCCAAGAGTAGAACAAATAGAGGTAGTAACATTTTGCCATCTGGCAAAGCCACTAGGCCAGATGGATTCACTAATGACTTCTCTAAAGTATTTAATCAGACCTTACTGGAACACATGACTGGCATATTTAATTATCCTAAATTAACAGGACTTCTGCCAAATATAGCCCTCCATGCTTGAGTCATGCTCCTTGCTTAAAGAAGGAAAAAGAGATGGATAGCTTCAGAAAGCTGGGTTTCAAGTAGACCCCTTTCATTAGTGAAACTTCTTATTACCAGATTGTTGTGTTACAGTCTTAAGGCAGTATTTCTCCTTTTTCAAAGAATGAATTGTAAGACTAGCCATGCTGATCAAATCATTTTATCAATAACAATTAAATTTGATGAAAACATCTGGGAGTTGATAAATATGATATAGTTATCAGGCATCCCTTCCTGCTTCCTGCCTGTGGAAGACTTCTAAACCACCAGATATTATCTTTTTTTTGCATAAGTTAATCAATTTTTATTTCTCTGTATTTTTTTTGTTTTTCTTTTTTAAATTTTTATATTTGTAGCAAAGCAATATTAACACACAAATAAAAAATTACAGAAGGCTTTATAATAAAAAACTGCCCCTGCCCCGCCCTTTCCCATCTGCAATCCACTCTCCCAAGGAACACTTTTAATTCTCATGACTCTTCTTTCTGATGGTTACCTCCACGTCTCAAAACAAAACAATTAATTGCTGTTTCTCGATTTATCCATTTTAGATATGATTGACTTCCTTTTAAAATACATGAGGATGTAGCTTGCATATACTGTTCTTACATCACTTCCCTTCTCCTTCCCAAAGGGTTATTTAATTATTTTTAATTCCGTTAAGATTTACCTTTGTAGCTTTAAGTTATATTTTTATATCTTTATTTTTTGGGTCATCAACTATAGACAGTATCTCTTGGCTCCCAACTTTGCAGGATGAAGATATTAGTGCCATGAATATTCTGCTGAATGCTCCAGGATTCTTTCACTCAGTATGTTTTTGAGATTCATCCAAGCTGCTGTGTATCATTCCTTTGTATTCCTGAGAACAATTCCATTGTATGAATATAAATAGTTCATTTATCCATTCACCTGTTGATGGACATTTGAGTTATTTCCAGTTTTTGGCTATTTATAAATAAAGTTGCTATGAACATTTTTATATGTCTTCATTAGACATATTCTTTTCTTTCTCTTGGATAAATATCTAGGAGTGGAATGGCTAGGTCATATGGTTGATGTATGTTTAACTTTATCAGAAACTGCCAAACTAATTTCCTAAGTGATTTATCATTTTACATCCCATCAGCCGTGGATGTGCATTCCCGCTGTTCTGCATCCTCAGCGACACTTGGTATGGTCAGTCTTTTTCATTTTAGTTGTCTTTGACAATGTTCAAGTCTTTTAGCCATATTTTAAGTTGGGTTGTCTTCTTACTATTAAATGGTAAGCATTCTTTATATATTCTGGGTACAAGTTCTTTGTGAATTTTCTTAACCATTCTATGATTTGACTTTTCATTTTCCTAATGGTGCCCTTCAAAGAACAGAAGTTTTAATTTTGAAGTCCAACTTATCAAATTTTTTTTATGGCTCATGGTTTTTCTTTCTTCTCTAAGAAACTGTTGTCTTTCAAAGGTCACAAAGGTTTTGTCGTGTGTTTTTTCTGTCAGTTGTATGCTTTTAGCTCTTACAGTTAGATCTCTGGTCATTTAAGATAATTTTTGTGAATGATGAGAGGTAGTTGTTGAGGTAGTTTTTTCCATATGGAAGTCCAATTGTTCCAGCACTATTTATTGAAAGAATTATCCTTTCCCCTTTGAGTCTTCTTAACATCTTTGTTAGAAATCAATTGACCATATAAGTGTGAGTCTATTTCTGGACTCAATTCTGTTCCAGCGATCTATATGTCTATCCTTATTCCAATACTCTACTGTCATAATTCTGACTCCTTTTTATAAGGGCTTCACACAGAACTTCCCCTTCTATTAACATTTTACTTGGATTTATTGATTTCAATAGTTGAGTCCAGATTCCCTCACTGTCAATCATGACTGGATTAGATTTCCCATCCTCTTACCTAGGATACTTTCTCCTTAGGATGACTTCTTTAGATAACAAATCCTGTCCATTTCACGTGGTTTTTACCAGTTTAACTCTCAGAGGGTAGTCTTATTTTTAAATTTTGGAGGTTAGTTCACAATAGCTCTCTATGTACATGAGTTTTCCTGGCTTAAAATGTCAGTCCTTAGGCATGAGGAGTAGATTTCACATGTTTGTTTTGAGCAGATCCTATCACATGGCAGTTAATTAGTAATAACCACCTCTATAGTGGTCACTGTGTTTTAAGCACTACTGTTTTAATCATTGCTTTAGGACTTATTAAATCCTCACAATAATACCTACCTTCTTTCCGGTAGGTACTGTTATTATTCTCATTTTATGGATGAAAAACTGAGGCACAGAGAGGTTGAGGTGAAGGTGATTTGTGAGAAACTGTTGTATACCAGTAAGTAGAGGAGATATGCTTCAGTGATGTACTGATAACAGTTTAACAACAAGCTCTCCAAGAGAAAAAATGTATACATACATGTTCATAAGTTTGTTATAAATTTTACTGATATAAATGTGTTGCACACAATTTACAAAATAATAATAAAGTATATAATACACTTTATTGTAAATTCCATATAGGCAATCAATTCTAATAGAATACATTCATTGATTTTTTGCTGAACTCTTGTATCTATGGGCAACCTATAGTTGCACTTCAACCATGATTTGACAAAATCAGATGATGAATAAATGCTTGATTACTAGCTGGTTCAGAAAAGAAGTCTCTCACATCATTGATAAATAGGGATAGTTCTGAATGTTTGTTGATATTAATAAGAAAAATGAAACAACAAAGACATACATCAGAACTTAAATCATTTGCCACTGATGTGAGTGACTTCTTTGTTGAACTGGATACTACTTTTTGAATATTTTCTCAATTTTTTGTGTTATTCACACTGTAACAGCTACAGACATGGCATGCTTTTAAGTTTATTCTGCATTATTAACATTTTATCCTTCTATGTCTTAAGTCTAGATAGTCAACAAAATGATAAATTAAGCCCTGATTTGTAGCGTTTTTGATTTCCATGATGTAAATACTCCCACTATGGCTGATTTCAAACCACTAATGTGACATCATTGAGAACAGAGTTAGAAAGACATGTGCAGCTGCACATTGTTCTATAATATTTCTACCGTACAGATAGGATAGCAATTAATAACCTCAAGACTATAGTTAATAGGAAATTGTAGTAAAATAATTAAGAAGTGATGAGTTTTAGTATGTATTACCCTTGTTTTTAATATAATTTATTTAGTTGTTAGTTTATATAATTTAATTTTTAATGGCAGGCATGTTTAACAACTCATTCACAGAACTGCTAAAATTTAACAATCAGTTCTTGCTGGTCAGTCCAAGCTGGTTCCAGCATGCCACTGCATACTTTGATCCCAGGCAGGCAAACCGCTATGCTCTTAACTGCTCTTTTATGTGATATTGCTAGGATATAGTTCCATACCGATATAGGTATGGCAACACTCAGCATGCAAGATATGTTGCATTTCTTTATTTTTCCAAATCGCATTAATTCTCATTAGATGCACCACTCATCAAGTTGCTGAGAAGTCCAATTTGAGTGACCACTGCTCAACCATGGATTATACAGGTACCCTGGGGCTTGCAGAGTTCAGGAACGTAGCAATGGACCCTGGTGGTCTGTCCACATTGCCATCACTTCCGTTTGTCTTGCCCACACCCGCCTGCAAGGCAGGGCCCTCTCCATGCTTTCAGATCCAATCACAGTCCCAGTGCTGGTACTCCAGTGCAAAGTGTGGCTCTGGGGACAAGGACTGGAGCACAGCCATCCCCTTCTGAGGCCTCACTACCTCCAGCCCACTCTTTTCAAAAAAGCCTTTGTTCCTCACAGGAGAACATCCACTGGGGTTAGGCCACTCCCTCTTCAGCCCAGAAAGCAGCAGCCTCCCCCTCTGCCCTCAAACAGTCCAGCTTAATCACTCTGATGCACTTATGCCTCCAACATCGGAAAAGCTCTCTCAGGGTTATCTTCAGGGAAGGGAGGGAGAAGGCTGTCACTCTTTCCTGGTGAGACTGTTGAAAAAAAAGATACTAAGGTATAAAGTTATTACTGAGAGAATCACTAAAGCAGCCTGGGCAACAATGAAATGAAGCTTTAAAGTCAGAATCATGAACGTTTTTTAAATGCTGCATTTGGAACATGTACTCAGATATAATTTTTTGCCTTCAAGAATCAAGAATGATTAGTGCTGATTAGTGTTTTCTGTTTAACCATATGAGCAAAGCTATCTCTTTCCACAGCCCTATTAATTCTCATCTTCTCCCCACACAACATACTTGGAAATCTTCCTGATCTCATCTGACATCAGAAAGACATGCTTTTGCCCTCCTGGCGTGCTGGAGAAACAAATCAATTCCTTCTCCTACATAGCGTGATGAAAGTCCTTCTCTGCAGTGCTTTCTATTGCTATGGCAACAGAAGATGGGATTTCCCAATGGAACTAGATTTATATATACACAAAGAAAAGCAGTTCTTTAAAAGCTGGATCCCTTTTTTGTTGCTGTGTATACAGTACAATGAGTGCAATAAACTGAGGACCAAGGGAAAAATAGAATGACACCAAACCTTTTTATGTGGGTATGGAATGAGACCTCCAATGTATCGAGATCCTCAGTGAAAGGGAGTCAATTTTAAAAATTTTATTATTGTGACATTGCTGAAGTAACTATAATAATTTGCAGAACTTGAAAAGTGCACATTTTCTTAGAAAAGCAAAGAGATGGATTTATGGACCCTCAAATACCAGATAGACTTAAAATATAAGTAAGTAGTATCAATGCTTCTAGTCACAGAAAGACTCACAATAGTAGGATGTGGTAAAGAAGACGATGAGAAGCCCAGAGTGGCACAGATATTTTGTGTAATGGTGGTACTTTCCACTTTGGTAATTTTCTCCATGGAAGGACACAATACTTGGTCATTTCTGATGAAATCTTATCGGAAGGAATTCAAGGGGTCACAATTCTTTCCATCATGACCCCTTAATAGGATAAGAGGACCTCCCCTCCCTTAATCTGTTAGTTGGTCTAAAGACATTACTGTAGGGTAGCTTCTGCGACTCAGGGCACCTCTGTGGAAGGAGCAAAGAGCAGTTTTGAAGTATGCAGCAGGGGGTGGATTTGGTTTTATATGAAGAAAATATATTTATATGTATATATATACCTGTCATTTAAATGCTTCTCAACTAAAATTCCAAAAGATGTTTTGGGATTAGATGAAAGCAGATCCTGCTCAACATGACTTTTCATGGAATTCTTGAGTTCCTAAATGCAGAGATGTGGAAAAAGGGAATAGATACCTTGCTGGTAGCTTTAACCTTCCTTATTAAATAAACGCTTCTGCAGCCGCACCATTACTGATACCTTATATTATGCTCTTGCAAATCCAGTGATTAAAATTTGTAGGGTTCCCCCCCCCCGAGGTTTAAAAACTGTTTGCTGTTGAAATGATATGACAAATTTAAAATAAAAGTAAATGCCACTTGGCTGTGTTCTAAAAGATAGGTGGATACTGTTATTCTGTTACCCGGGTGAAAGGAGTTCTGGGAAGCTGATGGGAAAGTAATAAATGGCAAAGTGAATAAAGGTTGTTCTCTGTTCTTCCTGTTCTTGACATGGACATGGATAAATAGGAACATTATGAGTCATTTTAAGCAATCATTTTGCATGCAAGCCAGAGAAGTGAGGTCAGAGACTCAGCTTATAAAAGGAGAAATAGTTAACTTTATTAATGTATTCAAATGGCAAAGGAGGAACCTGGATCAATGAGGTATCATGGGCTGGGAGGAGGTGACTTTACAGCATAAAGGAACTTCTAGCCAAAAAAAAATTCTAATGTAGACTTTTTAATAAATATGATAAATTTATGAGCTTTAGTATGAAGGAAAAGAACAATAATAACCAGAGTAAAAATCCTTCATAATGGGATGTTTTTGGGTCATACTGCTAATTGAGTAACTTAGACAATGATAAATTATTCTGAAGCCCTCTCTAAAGATTTGTTGAAAGCTGTCTATTTCATTTCCCCCCTCATTCAAGGAACTGAGAAAAGTCAGAAATCATGAAATTATAGTAAGAACGACAGCCTGGAACAGCAAATGTTTTTTATTCTGGGTGCTTGAGAACCCCAGGATCTACCAAGTGTCTCAAGCATTTTTAAATAGAAGCTATGATCGCAGCAAAAGAGTTTTCATTTATATCTCTTGAAAATGTCTCTGGCCATCGGGGGAAATATGCTCATTCCTCTTCATTTTCCAGTTCCTAGCTGGAACCAGTTGCCTATGGCAGGGGGGAGAGGAAATAGGGCAGCCAGTATTGTTAGCATCATTGGCTCCCTCTTCAGCAGCACTCTGTCAGTGCTTGCTCTGCCATGTGATGTTCCAGGAACTGTGTATAGAGTGATGGAAACAGCCCCTGCCCCCACAAAGCGTACAGTCCAGTCAAATCCTCTTCTTCATAGCCTTTAGGACTCCACACGTGGTGCTAACCTGAGGAGTCTCCTTGGTTTTCCCACTAAAACTGGGGGGAATTAAGGCCATTTTTTTCCCAGGATCAGACTCATAGACTACAAACTCTCATGCTGTCAGGCTCTGTGAGTTATAAACCCAGTTGTCCAAGCAAAAAACATCTGTCAGCTTTGACAGGCTCAAGCTTTTCCCTAGCCTCAAACATCCCAAACCTTTCTCTCTCTCTCTCTTTCTCTTAAATATCACTTGACTCAGCCTCTGCGTCCCTTGTGTCCTTGTCTTACCTCACTGTCTCTCACTTAGTCCCTAACTGCCTTCCTGCCTCCTCTCCTAACACCCCTTACCCATCTGCCCTTCCCACTGTGCTTCTCTGCTGCTAGGGTTACCTTCCTAAAATATGAAACTATTCATGTTGTATCCTGCTAATAATTGTCAGGGGGCCCTAACTTCCTGGCATGCTTAAAAGGCTGCCCTGGCCGGCCTGACCCATCTCATTTCCTGCTGTTCCCTGCAAGACTTTAACTGTGGACATTGTCTTTTTACATGGATGCCTTTTGCACCTTGTCTTTCATATGAACTCATATCATCCCTAAAATCCTGGGTAGCCAGTCTCTCCATCCTCCATCTGTCTATGTCATTGTGTGTATATATATAGAGAGAGACATTTTGTTATTATTTGTTTACATGTCTGTCCTTCCTCTTAAGGTGGGCTTCTTGAAAGAGGGGCAATGTATTTTCTGTTTATGTATCTATAATGCTGTACCTGACATTTCACAATGAGCTAAAATATACCAGTTTGTCATAGGGTTTTCACAGACTGCTTCCATCCACTTAGTTTAATGAGACAAATATGGCACTCCATAGTCTACTTGCAATTTTCTAGGACATCTAGATACCATCAAATACCGGAGATATTCCAGCAAAATTGAGATTGAGAGGGTCCTTTAATATCTTATTGGTCATCACTCACCAAGTCTGAATGCTAAAGAGTTCGATAACCTTAAAAAGTTTTAAAGCCTCTAGCATTCACCTATTGTGCAAAAGGTGTTATCTTTTAATATTACTCCTTATAAAGATTTCTGAGGATATATATTCCAGCAAGCCCTTGTTAGATGGCCAACTCAGATCTGGGGCACCCAGTTGTTTCTCATCCCAGGACTCCTCTGCTCGCCCAGGTAGTACTCCCGAGATCCTGTGACATCAAGCTTCCTCTCGGGACAGTGGTTGCGGCAGCAGCAGCACCTGGGGCCTGATTCGGCCATCCTCCGCACCACCCCTTGATGCTCAGTGCCTCCCAACCCATCCTCTCCCAGCCTCTCCATCTGGACCCGCACTCACTCCCCACTACACAGCTGAAGCCACAAAGCACTCCCTGTGGACTCCAACTACACCCTCTTCATCTAAAAAGAAAAACAAAAACCTGATGAAGCACTTGGCCTTGACGATGTGAGAGTGCAAGTGGAGCGGACCTCCAGCTTTGGAGGCAGCACCGGAACTGAGGACTGTGGTGGGGGTCGTTGGGAACTCCTGGGAAGACAGGCTGCTCTCCTGCACCAGGGTACAGGGGCCTGGGAGGGCCGGTACTCAGGGATCCTATGCAAAAGATGACTCTAGGTTTGTTGGGAGAACAGTGGAATGAGGGCCACTGTGACAGCCTACGGAGCTTTGTGGCTGCAGAATTTGGGGACCCCCACATGGAGCCAGGGGAAAAGCTGACAATAGTTTGTTTTTGAACGGCTCACTTTATCCACAGAGACATTATGGTTGTCACAATGCAGAGACAGATATATTGGTTATATCTATCTGATGCCAGTTACACAAATGATGATGATAATGAAACGTATTGAGTGCTTACTCTGTGTCTGGTACTGTGCTAAATGCTCTATATTCTTTATGTTATCTGTTTTTATATAGTATCTCAATTTTATAGATGAGGAACCTGAGGCAAAAGAGATCAGGTAATATGTCCTAAGGCCCAGGGGTAGTAAGGAGCAGCCAATAGAGCATATGCTCTTATTAAATCATGCTGAACTTTGAAAAGGAAAAAAATTCTACTTCTGTTAACTGTAAACAGATGCTGAAATTGGAAAGAAAAAACCCCTCCTTTTGTTATCATGGAAACAGAGTCATCTGCTAGTTTTTCATATAGGTAATGTGCTATTTTTTGTTTTTTAAAATTCCCAACACCTATTTTTATAAAGGCATAACTTCTTTACACAATGAATTTAAAACATTTGAGTAATTTCTCATCTAGGAAGAATAACATTTCTTCCTCTTGACTGCTACAGACTCCTTGAAATTCTAGTTGGTATTTGACAAAGTTTTATTTTGATTGGACTACAGAGGAAAAATGCTACATGAACCACAAGCATAGTAATTTGTAGTCCTCTTTGTGTCACAGCAATTTTTGTAAAATAGAAATTTTCGTTTAACATACATAATCTATGGCAACAGACACAGAAACAGCACTTGACTCTGGGACCCCCTCCATGCTTTGAAATCCTAACGAGAATGGTATCCAGAACTTCTGCAAGCAGACTTACTTAATTCTAAGAAGCGCACTTCCTCCTAGCTACAGCATTTTTTCTTCCAAATTAAAGTCAAAAGCTAACTTGAAAACTGAGTAATATTTTCAAAATCAATAAGTAAATATCATGACATGAAGCAATTATAGGACCATATATAAGATGTTTTAATCATAGAATTATGATCATAGTAGTGTCTGGTTTCAAAGTAACCAAGTGCCTAAGATCAGATGAAATTATTGTTAAACCTGTGCTAAGCCTGTCTTTGCCAAAGTTGAACAGTTTTATTTACACCAATTGGGTAATTAATTACTTGGGGGACAGTTTAGACTCAGAGATCTCTTGACATTATCTTCTTAGATGATTAAGTGAGAAATAAATGTGGCTAAAAGATGATCAATGTTTTTCTTAACTTTTTTCAGTTGGAGGATGTGAAAAGAGGTCTTTTTCTTTTTCAGCCTTGCCTTACACCCAGATAAAACTCTTGTTGCAACTGGCCAAGTTGGGAAGGAGCCATATATATGTATATGGGATTCCTATAATGTCCAGACTGTGTCTATTCTTAAAGATGTCCATACACATGGAGTTGCCTGCCTGGCTTTCGACTCAGATGGACAGGTGTGTATCTTTTTCTGTTTCTCTTTTCTTTAATAACTTCTCACAAGTCACCTAGAATTATAGAGCCTACAGGCTCAAAGTCTATCAACGCTTGCTGTCTCCTCTTGGCAGCCTCCTAGAATCCTCACCTGTTTGATCCTTTTCCAAGCTTGGGCACTAACACTCAGCCCTGAATAGGCCTCAGTTTTGGTTCCCCAAGTCTCACCATCTGGTTAAAGTTTCCAGAAAGGAAGTCATGATAGGGTCCATCATGACTCAGCAATTCCCCTTTGTCTTCCATTGTTAGCTTCCTATTTGGAATAAGGATTGGACCAAACCTTTTTCACAGACCTCAAACCCTGAGCATCTCCTTGGTTCCCCTTGCTTTCAGAAGATAACATCACCTCCTAATAATTCACTGAGAAGATTCTCTTGGACTCTTTACCTTGAGGTCACTTCTAACTCCTTCTCCCTACCCACTCTCCCCAGTTCAAGCCGTGACTGATTCGTGTGTACTTAGTTTCTTCACAGCAACTCTAACATTCATCTTCTCCTTCCCATTCTTCTGCCACCGTGCATGACAGTTTATGTAACCTCTTAACTGGTCTCCACACAATTTTTTGCTAATACATTTCACCAACTGAAAAAGGTGTCTGTGCATTGTTTAAGAACAACAAAAGCTGGAAGTACCCATGAATGAAGTCCTTGCTACGTAGCTGGGCATTCTAGGCTAACCAACTTTTCTAGCCTTCACTATCCCCTTGCAGTCAAATTGGACAAGTCAACAAGATTACTCTATGACACCTGCACTTTGGCACCTGTGGACCCGTTCTCATGCTGTCCTCTCTACCTCAAGTGCCCGACTTAACCTATTTGCTCCTTAAAGTGACTCATTCTTCCAAGACACTTCAAAGGGCTTCATGACGTCTTCCCAGTTCCCTCAACAATGTTCCTCTCTTTCTTTTGACTTCTAGCAACAGTCGGCAGAAAAGACTTGTTAATGTGTTATAGATATCAATTATATCTCATAAAAAATATGTTATAGAACAGGGAATAGAAACATAGGAGGATCATTCCTGGCTTCCACTGCATTCACCTCCTTGCTAAGGGTGTGCCTTTTCCCCACAGCCTTCTCCATGTTCCTAGGCCACCTTTCTCTGTCTCTTTCACCCTCCATGTTTCTGCCAGTTAATTCCTTCAATCCAATTTTTGGTGAATCTCAGAGTTAATTCTGTAAGTTCGTGGCATGGAAAGACCTGTGAAATTGTTCTTAAAAGTTTGACCAAACTGAGAGTTCACGGGAAGTTCAGTGGATTTTAAGACTTGATCTGGTTTAAGTCACTTTTTAAGCAATTAACATTTACTTGGTGTTTTCTGTTATTTTGAGAGAGTAGTGATCATTAACTGTTCATTTTTCTTTCTGTAACTAGATTCACTACATATGTAGACTCCTGATATATATATTTTTGATTTTGCTATTCTGTAATCTCATCCAGTTTAGTCAGGATAATGCATATATTCCATTGTATATTCACATCTAAAGAGAAATAGCTGGATAGTGACATTTGTGCAGATTGTAGTTATTGAGTTCCTGACTAAATTGAATGAGTGTGTCAGAGTGAAGAGGCAAGTACAAGTGAACATTATGCTTAGATGTGTACTTATATGCACATTGTCTAATTTGATTTTGTTTTTCTAGCAAACATTCTTTTCAAAATTTGTTCTGAAGCATCACAAGAAAAATGTTATGTGGCAGAGGGAAATCCAGCTTTAATTTTTAGGTCTTTGTCCAATTATTTTGTGTTAGAATCCTAGCTATTCTCTCTTAGGTTCGATTTTGAAGGGTGAAGGTATGGACTGCATGGCACTTAACTGTCAATTGAGAAAAATAACCTCCTATTTGTTTGCCATGGTGAATTTCATGGCTTGTTGATGTCTGTTGCTTCAGGTCAGCCTTATTCCCTGGACAGTGTTCACTGGAATCGAGTGATATTTAGAAAATGACAAATGGCCCTTCACTTCACAAGCAACAAAAGGCAATAGAAATGTTTTCAGGTAGCTGTGGGGCCTCTCACTACAAAGGAACAAAATAGATTTCTTTTGTTTTTTTCTCAATCAAGAAATGTGGGTTTTACTTTAGTGTCCATGTGTATGTTAACTGCTTTTTCTATTTTTTTTAAAAACGCTGAATGGAATTCACCTACTTCAAATTTCTGTATATGGATCAAAATACAACCGTGTGTTATAATCATTGCTGGAACCCTAAATTAAAAATCACAACAAAGACCCCCTTTTCTTAAGGGCATATTTTAAAACCTCCAGCTATATAATTTTTGTACTAAATATTCCTAATGGAAGCCATCTTTAGTGAAGACACCCGAGTAATCCCTGCATAACAAAATATGTATACATTTAGCCACACGTGGCTGTCTATCATTCTGTCATATGTCATACATATGCACACACATATATATACACACACACACACACTCAGATGTACTCGGTGAAATGCATAAGCTCAGATACTCTTAAGCTTGGGTAGTACTGTGTTTTTAAAACCCTTTGACTTACATTATGTCACTGATCCACACAACAGTCCTACTAGGTAGACAGACAAATATTTTATACTCATTTTACAGATGAGAAAACTGAAATTTAAGGAGATTAATTAGTTTTCCAGGGGCTGGCTACTCTCAAAGTCAAAAAAAGAGCCAAATCTACTTGCTCCCAGTCCGGACCTCTATCTGTTGCACAGTGCTGTTTTCTTAGAGGTCGTGTGCTGCTGGAATCTGATTTTGGTGTTCCTAACACTGGACACTTTTGATTTTGTGTATACTTGTATGTGTTGAATTTTCTTTTCCCTTTGAGGACAAGTTCTGATCTGAACCCAAAGAATTTAGACTGAGAGATGAAGTACCAGATTACTTTTATTAAAATTATGTATCCTTCTTAATCACTTTAAATGTTTATGAAATTATGAAAATTAAGAAGAATGAAAATAAGGTTTACTTCTGAGATTTCTTCTCTATGCGTTTGTTAAACCCTTTAATTCTAGAAGTTTGGTCATACTTTTAGACTATAGAATCCTAGACTCTCTTAAATCTTGCACTAAGATCTTAAATGTAAAAATCTGAATACTGCCTTCAAGTTCTGTTCCTGTGATTTCCACTGATTAACCAGAGACTTCATCAGATTTTGCATGTTTCCTATGCTTAAGAAGGACAAATGAGTTGTAGTTTTCAGGTTTTTGAAATTTCAGGAAGTGTTAATGGAAGTCATCTACTGTGATATCTTTAGTTTTTGCCTTAAGATGGATTTTGAGAAATCATTTTTTTCATGAGAAGTTCAATGCTTGGCCCATAGTAGGTAATCAATAACCATTTGTTGAAAGAAGGTGTGGATAATAGGAAATCTTCCCATCATTTTCAGCTACTAAATATGGTTCTTATTCTTAGCGTTTAGCCTCTGTGGGATTGGATGCCAAAAACACAGTCTGCATTTGGGACTGGAGGAAGGGAAAACTTCTGGCCTCAGCCACCGGCCACTCTGATCGGGTAAGAAGAACTTGTTGGATCAAGCCATGCAGATTTCATAACTGGGGGGCAATTGTGATATAGCTTCTCATAGTTGTAATATTTTTAAAAGTAAATTTTTACTGTTTTTAAAAATTAATTTCTGATTAATAGCTATGTTGGCATGAGCTCTTCTGGTGGTCAGATGCTTTATTTAAATTGTTAGTGCGTTTCATAGGTGAAGCAAATTTTTGATACTATCATTTAGCTTCTTCATAAAGCCAGAATAGAATTGAATTTGAAATTATATGTAAAATTTAGATGTATTCATTAGGAGATGGAAATCGTTGTTAGAAAATAATATTCACAAAATGTTTACAAGTGTATGCATTTGAATTTCAAATGAATGTAGTGACAATTTTGTGATTCTTTGTTATATTTGAAACATCGAATGTAAATTATGGCTTGCTTATCATACATACTGAAGTCAGTGTGATCCGATATGATAATTCCATGTAGTCAGAGCTGGCAAGATAGGAAATGAAGATGACATATGCATTAAGTGGTTAGAAATCTATTTCTCCAGTGTCTTGCATAATTAAAAAAATTTGCCTACTTTATTGTCTTGATTTTCTAATTAAAAAAAATGAATTTACATGACTGTCTTACATTGATTCCTAGTTGTTTTGTATTTCTGCACAATGTAAGTGTCCATGTAGAATGAGGCTCTAATTAAATATTACGTTCACTGTCTCTTGCTTAATGTGAACTCTAAAAAAATTTTATGTGAATGGTACATTCAAGTAGGGAGAATTGTGGTTTAAGGGGACCCCATAGTTGTTGCTGCACATTTGGACTCATTGTACTTGAGAATTAAATCCTCAGAAAGTCTGGGAGTGACCAGCAATGGAACTATTGTGTTGGAAGAGGCCTGGCACCGCTCTGTCCCAATGGCTCCCACCTCTGGCTACACACGAGAATCCTCTAGGCAGATTTTACATCATAATGATGCTCAAGTTCTACCCCCCAGGTTTCGATATTAACTTATTAGTATTTAATTGGTATTAAGTTAATATTGAATGAACAGGTTAAAAATATTTGCAGTGCTTACATTTTGGATATTACTGTTTCTGCTTATGCTGTGATCCCATTATGTCTTATAAAGTAAGTTGAATTGGACTGGATCGATAGGTGAATTTCTTACTGCTTTGTTAGTGTTTTGTACCCTTTCCCGTTAGAAGTAGATTGTAAAAAGTGCAATGCTTCTCTAGTGAGAACTCTGTGATTTTAAAAGCCTAGAATGTTTTAATGAAATACTGTTCTTTTAGAACACTGTTCTCCTAGAGCCCATAATTTGTATCACACATAGTTTTTCTCTTTATAACTGATGCCAGGATGAATTATTATTGGCTGCTTATGGGCAAATGATTATCTTTAAGATATTTTCGTGGCTAAATACTTAATCCCTAGCACTCATTTGTATGAGTGCTTCATAGCCTGCAAAATGATCCTACATACATTATCCTAATTGACATGGTAACAACTGAGGTGGTATCATTCCTTTTAGAGAAGATGAGGTTAAGGTTAGAGACTTAGCTGACCTCACATAGCTAGAATGGGTACTTAGACCACATGCTCCTTCTTCAGTGCTCCTGCTGTGGTCCATAATTCCTCCTTCCTACCTAACAGAAGATTATTTGTCCTCCTTCTTTCTCTGATGATTAGTCCATATTGCTCCTTCCTATGTGATGAGAAATTAGCAGCCTAAGCTCTTTCTCTTTCTAGACTCTAGCCCTGACATCTGGTCCTTCTGTCTATTAGAGATGCACAGAGTGTGGTCCATGGACCACTTGCATCAGAATCTCCTGGGACCTGTTTACAAAGGCATGTGCCTGGACCCGTTTTCAGACCCACTAAATCAGAATCTCTCAGGTGGGCTGGGGGAATATGCACTTTAAACAATTGCCACAGGTAATTTGACCCTCAGTGTTGACAGAGAGTCTTCTCTTCCCTGGTCCCCAAGTGGAAATATACACGCAAACTGTCTGGTAGCTTTTCTTAAGGAAAAGTTGTGTTAGCAGATGTTTTCAGTTCATTGGAGAACTGAAAATATAATGGTATTTTGGGTGAGATTAAAATGATGGCCTAAAGGACTATTTTGGGTGGGCTAAGTTAGTGCCAGATAAATGCCTCTACCTTAGTTTAGGAATATCAACTTCTGTGATTACTAAAAACTGTGGGCAACATTGAATTGTAATTGACTATTAAACATTTTCCTACTTAAAATGAAGCATTTTATAATTCTTTTCATTTTATTGTGAAGCTATCACAAAAGTATTTTATTAGCATTGTGGAGAGCTATAGAAAATTTGATCAAAAAATTATCCTAAATCATCACAATTTATTTACCCCAGATGGACAAAGTTAAAAATATGACATCCGTTTGTTCTCAATGATTGTGGTTATTATCTCTCTTTTCAGGCCTAAGGTAAGTAGACATGAGGTGATAAAATCATCCCCAGAACCAATCCTCCATTTTCCAGTCTGTGTAGGTAGCATTGTGTTCTAAGTGTTAAGATAGAGTCTTGGCAATTGGACTGGTATCTGAAAGAAGGCCAAAACATGTAAATGACCAACATGGCAACTTTTAATTTTTTTAAACAGATTTTTGATATTTCCTGGGATCCATATCAGCCAAACAGAGTGGTTAGCTGTGGAGTAAAACATATAAAGGTAAAGTAGTGTTTTTGTAAATTTTTGGTACCTTGGATGAAAATAATTTTAGGTGTTTTATATATATATAATTTGGTTTTGAGAAACTGCTTGATTTTACATATTTTTCCTTAAATTTAGAGCCTTCTTACTTGCTTCTCTGATCTTGAAGCAAGCTAACATCAGCTGATGGGGCTCTCTTTCAGAAATGCAATGTAGAGACAGTGAAGTGAAGTGCTCAACAGGTAGCTGAAAAGGGAACTTTATGTTAATTAAATACTAAACAGAAGACTCATAATACTTCTGGGATTGCATATTTTAAAACAGTTCTGATTTTAATTTGTGAATTAAGTTTTTACATTATGATGAATGTTTACACATATTGCATGATTTCTTCTCTCAGAAGAAAGATGCCATGTTGTGTTGGGCCTAGGTAATAGAGGGGTACATGGTACAAACCTACCTGGGCCATTGGTTTCTAAATGCCTCTGTCTGCCTCCAGACTGCACAGCCTGAAAGACTGTTAGTAGCCCAGGACCTACCTCTGCCTACTTGCTTCTTTCTATTTTGTTACACAGGTAGCAAAATTAACACCATCAACATCATTTGCTCCGTCATAGCAACAGTTTCTCCTGGACCCTGGGATATGGCCCAGGATCTTCTGTATAGGTTTATAGATAATATAAGTTAGAGTCTACCAATAAGAGTATAAGGATTACTTGCTTGGAGAGAGCATGTGTGGATCTCTGTGGGTACAAAAATGCTGTATTTCTGTACAAACAGAGAGAGATCTATATTCTTCCAAAAACTCCTCCTGTTTCCCAGTTCTTTTATTCTTCTTTTAGTCTAGTTTTTCCTGATCTTTCCCATTGTTCCTTCTTAATGGTTAGAAAGGGACAGATGGTAAAATGCTCAGAAACAAATTTAACAAGAAATATGCAAGACTTATTTAAAGAATATTACAAAACTTTACAGAGGAAGATAAAAGAAGACTTGAACAAATGGAGAGACAACCTTGATTCTGGACATGAAGTCTAAAAATTATAAATGCATCATTTCTTTCCAAGTTAATTTATATTTAGTACGAGTTCAATTACAATCTCTATAAATTTTGTTGTTACCTGATAACATTTCCCTTTAAGTTATTCTAAGTTAATCTGGAAGAACAAAAGAGCGAGAATAACCGAGAACTTTGGAATAAAAAAGAATAATGAAGAGGAATTTGCACTACTATTTACTAAAGCATATTATGAAATTACAATAATTAAAATGGTATAAGAACAGGATATGTATGAATAAACAACAACAAAACAAAGCTGAGAAATAGACCTTAATGTGGATGACAATTAAGAATATAATAATTGTATTTCCGACAAGTGGGCAGTAGAACAATTTGTTATCTATTTATTTAGGGGGAAAATTTAAAAATTATTACTTCATACCATACACTAAAATAAATTCTTTATGAATTAAAGAGCTGGATGTTAACAAAAAACTAAAATAACTAGAGGAATATATAAGTAAATGTTTAACTGCTCTCAAGTTGGAGAAAGGCCTTTCTAAATGTAAAAGCAAAATAAGAAACTATAAAGGATAATGTTATAGACTCAACTATATAAATATTAAAGTGTTCTGTCTACTTACCCCCCACCCCCAAGAAACAAGACACCGAGGCCGGCCCTGTGGCCGAGTGGTTGAGTTCGCCCGCTCTGCTTCGGCGGCCCAGGGTTTCGCTGGTTTGGATCCTGGGTGCGGACATGGCACCATTTGTCGGGCCACACTGAGGCGGCGTCCTACATGCCATAACCAGAAGGACCCACAGCTAAAATATACAACTATGAACTGGGGGGATTTGGGGAGAAAAAAGCAGAAAGGGGAAAAAAAAAAAGAAACAAGAGGCCAACGACAAATGAGCAAAGCATAAGCAACAAGCATGGCAGTTAGATAGAATGTTGGCTTGTTCTTGAAATGTAAATACCTATGTAGCAAATCTGTAGAATGGATAAAGAACAAAACCGACAAAAATAGAAACATTGTTGGCTAATAGACATATGAAATACTAAATCTCATTAATAATTAAGGAATAAAAGTTTTAAAGTAACAATGTTTTTAATGTATCAAAATTATGGTTAAGATATATCCAGTGTTGGGAAAGATTTGGTGAATGAACACTCTCAAGCCTTGCTAGCAGAGGGGTAAATGAGTATGATCTTTCAGTCCAGAAATTTGGCAATATCTATTGCTAGCCTTAGAAATGTTCATACCCTTTGAGTCAGTAATTTCACATCGTGGAATTTATCCCAAGGAAGTTGTTAGAAGTCTGAACCAAACTCTGATTTATTGCTGAATAACATCAGTAGCTAATAAAACCAAACAAAAGAAAACCTGAAACCACTAACTGCCCCAGGTGGTTAAAAACGTATAGTATGGCTCTATGAAGAAATACTGCGCAATCATTGTAAGTCAGGTGCTAGATGGTTAATGTTACTGGGAAATATTCAAGATCTGTTTACAGTCTACTTCTGAGTGGGGCAAATTTGTGGCTTTTATTTTTCTACCTAAAAAATAGATTATATTTTTGTGTAGGAAATAAATTGGAAGTATATCCCAAAATGTTAAATAGTTATCTCTCGGTAATGATTGATGGATGGTTTAAAAATTTTCCCTTTTATATTTTCCTCCATTTTTAAATTATTTTCCGATAACATATTTTACTTCTAAAATAAGAAAAAAACAAGAGACAAAAAGATAAATCTATAGATTACACTATTCAAAGGTCCAAGATATCCTACCAACACCTTCTGGCTTCCTAAAATTTTGTAATCCCTGTGCAAAGACCTGATTTTCACCTGAGAATACCTGTATTTGCTGAAATACAGACACATTTTGCTTCAGCAGCAGTTGGAGGATCCTTCTGTATGTCTTTTGCAGCCCACCGGAAAGACAAGAAAACTTACTAAATTTGATAAACATTGTTGAGTTTGTCCCATGTGAAGGAATAAAAACTGACCCTATTTTCAATTTGCTTGAAGTTTAACGATTAAAAGATTAAAACAGAAAATTATGTAAGAAACAAAACGGAAATTCTCTAGGGATAAAGGAAAGATCCCAACTGGTTTAATGAACGTTAAGTGTTTCAGGAAGGGGATTGTTTTTGAGCTGAGCCTTGGTGAGTAGGTGAGTTTGGTGGGGACGTCTTGGAAGGCAGAGAACCCACGGGAGGGACTGCACTTCATTCGGAAGGTAAGAGGGCGGCATTGGTCACCCATGGAATCATGGGACTGGGGAGCAGAACGGCCAATAACATGTTCAAAGATTATCGTTATTAACATTTTCACCACCAAAGAACCTCTTTTCTTAACTTTGTTTCCAAGGGAACCAACATTTTGAAAGATTTGGGCCACAAAATACACTGTAGCCATTAAATATTGATTCCCTTAACAATTTTTGTTAATCGCAGATGTATATCCGCCACCATGAGTTTCTAACCAGTTTATCGTGTGGCAAAGCTTGAGTTGTTCTTTCAGCCACAGCAAAGAAACAGGTGAGCTCATGATAAGCCTGATTTCCATTAGGCTGTGGCGGCTCTCTGAAGTCTGGGACCCCGACTGGAGAGCCATCATCTAACCTGCATGTTCTACAGTGACGAAGCCAAGATGTAGGAAGTTATTTGATTTTGAATCCTGGTTTTATCTTCCTCTGCTTGACTCTGGGAAAACTATTTGATCTCCCTGAGGCTGAATTTCTCCCTCTCATCCCCCAAAGAAGGACCACTACCTTCTGAATTTGTTAAGAGTTACATTAAACAGTGTGTGGGACCAGCAGGGGCACAGTAACATTCAGGTTCTTTTCCCATTTCTGAGGCTCACAGATACGATTTAAACTCCGTCTCTGGCTCCCTGTGTAGAGCTCTTTCCACTTAGGAATTATTTTTTAATGATCTATTTTGGCTTAACTTTCTCCCCCCAAAACAGATTGTTAAAAATAATAGATTAGTTGCTTAATTGATAGAATTCTCTGGCTTCTTCCCTATTTCTTTTCATCCTTGGGTAACTCTAACTTTTAATCAGTTAATTGTAAAAGCAGAGACAGATAAAACCCTGGAACTTCATTTGAAAATGCTAAAAGCTGCTTATCCTGTTAAATTTATTAATTGTGTTTTAAAAGACTTAGGTATTTTTTCTAAACAAAAACAAGCATTTTTACCTCAAATGCAAGAATCTGCAAATGCCCATCCAGCCATTCTTTATTAATTTTGTTTAGAAAGAAATCCACAACAAATTTCAGCAGGATTCAACAAATTATTTTCTCTCTCCTGTATTTTCTACATCCAGTTCCAGGATCCCCACCTTTTTTCCCAAAACCTGTCTAACATCAAATGAATAATTCTAGTCACAAGTTGACTGTAAAATCTTTGCACTCCAAGGAAATATTTTGATGTGAAATTTTTGTAGCTAAAGTGAAATCGTTTCTAGTTTTGCAAATCCCCAGTGTTTGCCAAACAGGCAAATTACAATGATCTGAAATGAATGCTTGAAAAACAGTAGCAGTTGAGCATTGTCTGCTTGGTTGGTTTTACGGCAAATGAGTCTACCAGGTTTGTGGATATTGATCCTTCTCCAGTCTCTCGTCACAGACAGAAGGGACCCTGGGGATTACCTAGGGCCAGATGAGCTCCAAGGTAGCTGCCAGTTCTAACAGAATTTGCATTACAAGCTGTGAATGAAGATTGGAGAAGATAAGCAACATCTCTTTATGTCATGTGGATTTAATGGTGTGTTGCTACCCTAAACTGTCACTGTTTTCCAAACAGGAAGTGCTTCTCAAGAAGAGAGAATCTTTCAGAGATTTGCCATTTTCTGCTGAAAATCTCATGCCTATCCTGGCATTACATCTACTTATGCCTTTTTAGAGAAAAATTTATTTGGAATGTTTTATGTTGGCATTATACCATCTGACTGGGTGATTTATCAGAAGACCTTTGTGTCTAAGAATAATGGTCTCTATTTTTTTTTGTGGTTGTCCGTCTAGAAATATTTCAGTAACTCAAGTGTCAGAGGTGTACATCCCAAGTTAAAGGGATAATCATTACAAAAAAATCAGTCTCCTTTAGGGATAATAATTACAAAATAAATATTTCTTTTTAATCTTCATGCATGGGGAGACAGTGAGAAGGGAAAATGTCTGCCTTAACGTCACCACAAACAGCAAGTTCTTGGCAGCCAGTAGTTGTTTACAGCTAGTAGTTTGTGCAGGTTCAAAGTTAGTACTGAAATATTTTCCCAAACTTATGCCTATCTTTTTCTCAGATCTTTTTATTCTTTCCATGTATACGTTAGCACCTTTTTGTAAAAATAATAATACCCAAAGAAATGAATCACCAGAGTTCACACTTTCCTCCTCAATGAAAGAAGAACCCCAGATTGTCTCATCGTCCTTAAGGGCCACCTTCTCCACAGATGCCTGAGTCCCGGCCCTCCTCGGTGCTGCAGCCTTCCCAGAACTGCTTCTTGAAGACCCAACTCCTCTGAGAAGACCACCATTTTTCCTCTCCTGCAGACACAAAATATTAGAGTTGTCACTGAATTTTCCTTGCACATTTCCTGTCCCCTGGGTTTGCCCAATCCTGTTCTCCTGAACCCCGACACAATTTCTTCCTCACTGCTGATGCAAATCCTACTCTCTTTCATTCCGATTAATTCAACATGCTTCTCTATCTTTGAATTCCCTTTCCGCTTGTATGTAGTCTGAATATGCTGCCTTGAAATTCTCTCTTGTCTTATATGTGTCTTCTTCATTAGATTTAAAGTTCTCAAGGCAAAGATCAAGATTTCAATATTCTCTCATGTATGACCTCCATTGAACCCTTACCTTCTGCAAGTCGCTTATGCCTAACTCTTTCCCTCATTTCCAAATGGGAATAATAATATCTGCCTTTGCTAGTTCTCAAGGTATTTTGAAGATCAAATAACTTAACAAATGTAAAGAGTCTTTATAAACCGTGAGGGGCTACATACATGGTGGTAAAGTTATACCAGTTCATACATTTAAAAGAATTATGTCAAAGCAAAATGTTTAACCTCTGTATAACTATGGGAATCTCCCTGCTGCCTTCTATAAAGTAGCTTAAGCTTCATGCACATGGTCTCCTCATGATAAATTATGCAGCTAAAACTGACAAGCCTAGTCAATTATTTGGCTACATGGAAATGTAACTCATATTTAGACACATATTTCTGAGTAACATTTCTACAGGGAAGATTTATAATATTTTTAGTTAGAAAGAAATTATTTCCAAATATATATATATACACACACCAAAAAATGCCTGGAAGATATATCAACATGTTAACAGGAGGTTGTGAATAATTTCAGTTTCCTCTTTACGTTTGTCTTTATTTACAAACTTTTCTACAATGAACCTATACTGGTTCTATAATTAGACCAAAAAAATCAAACAAAAATGTCATTCATGCACTTTATTCCAACTCTGAGAACGTTGACATTTTATTTAAATCACCATTAAACAATTAGCAAAGTTTTGGAATTTTGGAACTTTGGAAGTTTTAAAAATGTCATTATAGGTTTTTCTTATGCTGCTACTAGTTGGCTCAAATATTTTGCAGTTCTCTGTTGGTTACAGTAAAACAAATTATGTGTGTGCCTAGTTCAGCTATAGCATATTAGGTAAACTGTATTGAAATATAAAAGAATAAATACCAATAATGTGATGCATCAGAATACTCTATTTTAGATCTGTTTATTTTATCACTTACTTTCTAGTTTTGGACTCTGTGTGGAAATGCCCTGACTGCAAAAAGAGGGATATTTGGCAAAACAGGGGATCTTCAGACCATCCTTTGCCTTGCATGTGCCAAAGAAGATATCACCTACTCTGGTGCTTTAAATGGCGACATCTATGTCTGGAAAGGGCTCAATTTAGTTCGCACCATTCAAGGAGCACATAGTGTAAGTATCCCCATATGGAAATTTGGGGATAATTTATTAAATAAGTTAAGGTCACAAATCTCTATTTTTTCCCATTGCTTTAGGATCAGCAGACTCTGCTGAACACTTCCTAAACATTAAAAAATTTCCAAAATTACTTTTTGTTCACTTAAAGGAAATAAATATTTCGAAAGCACAGTAATTTAATTAGCCTTCACCTCAATCGTTGATTGGCTGATTAGTGTTGCTATTCCTCAACAGTCGCTTGACAGAAGACCAGAACTATTTCATCATCAGTTTCGTCTTATAGACCAGCACTTCTCAAACTTCAATATGCCTACAAATCTCCTGGGTATCCTGTTACAATGTGGATTCTGACTCAGTGGGTCTGGGATGATGTCACTGCTTCTGGCCTGTGGCCCACAGGTTGACTAGCAAGGGTGTAGACAATTATTATTTTACATTGGTTAGTAAGGGTAGAATTTCCTCACTCCAAGTGAGTGAGCATCACCTCCACGTCCGCATTATTAGTTTACAGTTTACATTGATAAACTTCTCTCTTTTGATGGTCTGCTCCATAAGAATACGGGCAAACTTTACTTCTGACCACTCTGCTCTCTTTGACATATATGAAAATAGTTATATTGCCGTATCTGTGGATGATAAAATGGAAATGCCCAGAAGAATGGGGAGGTAATGTGAAAGCTAAAGCCCATTATAGTAAATGGAAATTTGGTAACATTTTTGGAAGCTTGATAGACCTTTAGTTTATACCCTCCAACTTGGTCCCCTATTACTCTTTTTTTTTTTTTTTTGAGGAAGATTAGCCCTGAGCTAACATCTGCTGCCAATCTTCCTCTTTTTGCTGAGGAAGACTGGCCCTGAGCTAACATCTGTGCCCATCTTCCTCTACTTTATACGGGGGACGCCTACCACAGCATGGCCTTCTGAGTGGTGCCATGTCCGCGCCCGGGATCCGAACTGACGAACCCAGGGCCGCTGAGGCGGAACATTCGGACTTAACCGCTGTGCCACCGGGCCGGCCCCCCCATTACTTTTAGTGTGAAGAAAAGTTTAAGCAACTCTTAGCAAAAGAGCTATGAAACTTTAGATCTCTCATTGTCTTAAATATTGAAGACCAATTTTCTTGGCTTTGCTAATTATGAAACAGCTCTTAAAATAATTAAGCAGTCAGAGGCTGGCTCCGTGGCCCAGTGGTTAAGTTCTTGTGCCCCACTGTGGGCGGCCCAGTGTTTTGTTGGTTCGAATCCTGGGCGCAGACATGGCACTGCTCATCAAACCACGCTGAGGCAGCGTCCCACATGCCACAACTAGAAGGACCCACAACGAAGAATATACAACTATGTACCGGGGGGCTTTGGGGAGGAAAAGGAAAAAAATAAAATCTAAAACAATTAAGCAATCAATATTTGTCCTCATTCATAAAAGCAGCTGCCTTAGTAACCTAATTTCTCTTTACATTGGATCTTATGTCAACATTATACTCTTGTAGCATATTTGAACAGATCAAACAAGATATTTTCCTGTGGAAAAGCATCTTTAAGTTATGAAACTATTTTCAGATGTGAAAAATCATCTTCAAATGATGCTTACTTAACAAGCTAACACAAATCTAATTTATGCTTTCAATGAGGTTCAGGTGGTGCCCCCTTGGGCTCATTGAGATGCAATTCAGGCACCTTTGTACCTGTAAAAGTGTTTATGTTCCTAGCCCACATATCTTTTACTTGATTATTTTGGGCAGTAATTTTTGTAAAACACTTCCATTGTCTTATTTTTCTTTATGAGGATCACATAAAGGAATTTATGATTTTCATATCTGCTTTAATCAAGGAATTCCTGAGTGATTTTTTCTTTTACAACCTGCTATCAGTTTAGAAATGGCAAAGGAGCACTTGAACTAGTTTGCTTTGGTGATTATAATGATTAATTTTTAATCTAGCTAAACTGAAGGATGTTATAAATGACTGCTTGGTCTATTGTCAGGATTTCAATAGGACAAGGGATTTGTTTTTTAATCATCAAGAGCCAACTATAATGCCTATTTAGAATGGTTGCAGCATTGAGTATTACCTGCCTTCACCAACAGGCTGGAATCTTTAGCATGTATGCTTGCGAAGAAGGCTTTGCCACTGGCGGACGAGATGGGTGTATACGATTATGGGACACTGATTTCAAACCAATAACCAAAATTGATCTCAGGGAGACAGAACAAGGATATAAAGGTAATATATGTATTAATATTTACCCATAACTCTGAGAGTGTAAAATACAATGTAAACTTCTGTATTTATATTTGTTTTTCCATACCCCATCTTATTCAACAACGGATTTAAGGCAGTTTACATAAATATATTGAGTACCAGATCAAAAATCTGTTAAAAATAGATAGCCCTTTTTCCTAATTTGCACAAAGATGTCTGTACATACTAGCAGTGGCCCTGCTGCAAAGATGAACAACATAGTGGTAAAACTACTGAGCGATGCCCTGTGAGATGGGACTTTCAGTTATAAAACTGGGAGGTTCTGGACAAGTTGGTGATCCTAAATGTGACTGCACCCCGCCTCCGAACATAAACAAACAAATAAATAAGAAATTGATATGAAAAGCAAGACAAAGAAATTCTGTATTAAAAATAGCTTTAAAATAATAGCTACCATAGTAGTGGGAGTTGAAAGCATGGGCTCAGAGTTGAGGGCCTGGGTTCAAATCCAAGTTTTATCCGTGATAGATTTGATATCTTGGTCAAATTTCTTAACATCTCTGGGCCTCGGTTTCCTCATCTATAAAATGGAGATAATACTAGCATTAACCTCATAGAGCTGTATTAAGATTATATACACTTGCAAAGTGCTTAGAATTAGTCATGGCGCGTAGTCAGCACTTAATATATGTTAGCGATTATTACAACATATTGAGTCTGCGTAGCAGAGAATATGAAGCAGTATGTGTACATCTTCTAAAATTCTCATGATCGGCTTATTATCTCATTTTACAGATAAAGAATTTAGGGCTGAGAGAGATTAAGGTGGAAAGTTTAAATGGGAAAGATAAGACGAAGTCACAAGTGATGTTAGTACACTGAGCACATGTGGGGAGCTCTGTTCATTTGTGGCAGGTGGGCTCCAGACCCGGCTCTTGGCTCCCGTGGCCAGCACTGAAGGAGGGGTGCTCAGCACCATGAGTTGTGGCATCCACAAGATAAAAATTTACCCATTGCTCACCCGAAGGGGAGTTATTCCCAGTGCGGAGATGAGAAATTTCCTGAGAATCTTCCTAGGGAGGACTCTGTGAATGAAACCCAAAGTCCTCAAAAGGCCTGAAGTGAGCTATTACTCACCAGGTTGTTTTTCATGAAGCCCCTTGATGCAGGCTGATGGCAGTGTGGTCAGAGAGATTCTTCCATAGACCAAATCACGTGGCTGTATTTGGAGCGCTCTGCTGGCCTGGGATAGATTTCAGAGGACGGAGAGAAGAATGCACAGACTACCTATTCTTCAGGCTATCTTCCTTAAATAATGTTGTTTTCAACCAAACTTTTCTTAAAAATTGAGCAACAGGGAAGTGAGCTGGATATTGTACTTCCTATATGTACCCACAGTCCAGCTTCTTTAAATATCTGTTAAATACAAAAAAATGCATTTACAGTCAGCTAATCTGGAGATTGGATTGTTATTTATTTATTTATTTATTGGTGAGGAAGATTGGCTCTGAGCCAACATCTGTTGCCAATCTTCTTTTTTTTTTCTCCCCAGAACCCCAGCACATTGTTATGTATCCTTGTTGTAGATCATTCTAGTTCTGTGTGGGCCACTGCCTCAGTGTGGCTTGATGAGCAGCATGTAGGTCTGTGCCCAGGATCTGAAATGGTGAACCCTGGGCTGCCGAAGCAGAGTGCATGAACTTAACAGCTATGCCACCGGCCGGCCCCTGGATTGTTATTTTTTTATGGAAGCTCAGAATCCTGGTGCAGATCCATTTCTGAATGCCAGGCAAAACAGTAGACATAGGGAGTTGTAGAATTTAGTGTCCACTTCAGTGCATCAAAAAGGAGACAATCAGGGCCCTTAAGTTCTCTGCCGTAGAGTGTGGGCCAATGTAATTATATCCAGAAAAATACTTAAAGCGGATATAAGCAAGCAAGCACCCAGGATAGCAATGTAAAAAATGTTAGTAAAGCAGCCAAAAGTGTTTGACCTTGAACCATGAAACTTCTTCCTTCAAGGTAAACTGGGAGCAAAACATAAATAACTGGTGACTTAATGTACTAGATGAGATTATTGACCATAAACTGGCTAGATGTTGGGGAGCATCAATCAGCAATGATGATTCCTTTTTGGCAGTCACTTTATCCAGCTCCTCCAAAAATTGTATCACATAATTAAGGTATAAATCTTAAAGTGTGGGGATCAAGGCAGAAGCTGTATTTACCCTGTTATACTTTTCCCACCTGATATCGAGTCTGACTTTGGGCTCTCAAAGGAGAGTTCAGCAGCCGGTTGAGAATAAGCATCCATATAACCAGAGGTTTGTATTGATTGCACATGGCTAACCCCATGGCCAGCTCCTGTTCCCAGAGTCAAAGGAAGATAGGGACACCGTTCATTTTGTATCACTCTCAGCAGATTCCCACACACACTCCCTTGTCAAGATCAAAGCAGAGACAGGTGGTGCACAGTAGACAGACAGGCCTGCCTGTGCCTCGTAGATGTGGCTTAGAAGACCTGGGCTTCCAGTCTATCAGGGGAGGGATTGGCATGCATTTTTAGATGGATGACAAGTGGGACAACAGCCTATGTTTCGGGGGCAGTAATGGACTGTGCTTTTAAAGGATCGTGTACACCCCACTGCAGTTTGGGCCCAAGGGAGCCGTGAGAAGAGGTGCCGTTCTTGACATGGCAGCCATGTTCTTGCCACCTTCTTAATTTTTGTATTTGCTGATCACTACCAATACTCTTATTTACTTAATATTTTACTTTAAATTGACGTTAATGCATCTTTCTCTTTTTACTTCTCATCATAAGCACTATCTGTGAAGTCATGGCTTTAATAAACTGTTTATTTATGTATTTCTTTACTCATTAAGGTAAGTTCGAACTATTAAATTAAAAATTTTGTCCAGGTAGCATCCCCCCGTTTATTGGTGCCTTTGCCTATCACACTTTTGACAACACTGTAGCAGAAGTCCACTATGTACTACCAAACTTCTGCAGACATGCTGGCATTTATTCTAGCCCTCAGTGGAAAAACAGGATAAATGTCTAGAGTCAAAAGAATGAAAGGCTCTTGGTTGAAGTGTTGGTAACAATCCAAAATCTGGCCCGCTTTTCAGCCCCAGCTCAGATAGTTCTCGAGCCTGTGTGGACAGGACCGTGCAGGGGAAACCTGTCATGATCCTGACTCTCCCTCAGAGATGCTCTTTTGCCCTCAGCCAGGCCTCGGTGCCATCATCACACTGAAGCAGGGAAGGAGGCTGGCGAGTTCAGAAGCTGCTTTGCATAGCTCACTACAGGGAGAGAGTCTCAGAATAGACCTCTGTGGTGTTGTCTGAGGCCAGCGGCTGGGGCCACCCTGTGACTGGGGAGTCCTCTAGGGCACATGAAGGTAGGAGCTAAGGCCAGAGTGAGAAAGGAGACTCAGCAAAAGTATAGGGATTGAAACAAGTAGGATTTGAAGAGAAGATTAAAAGTAATTTAAATGTAAACAGTTTTCTGGTCCAGCTTCCCCTTCGACCAGCCAATACCGTATCTTGGTCCTCTGAGCATCTGCAGAGAGTGTGGGGTAAAGAGGAGGGAAGGAAAGAGGGTGGAAAAGGATGAAAGAGGAGGAAGAAGGCAGAGTGAACAGAAGTTTGGGTGTACTTCATCCCACGCCTCCCACCCCTGAAAGAAGTCTTGGCTTTCTCCTCCACCTTCAGGCTCTTTGCCTCAAAAATAGAAACAAAGTCCATTTGTTTCAAGATTCAAGCAAAGCAATGTTTGAACTTCCTTGCTCTCAATTTGGACATGAAGCTACATGTGTGGATGGTTTCGTTACTATAAGAATTTCTCGATATAAATAAACCTTCTTCCATATTTTCACTGTTTGTGTAACAATGACTCTTGAATTCATTTCCATTGGAATATAGTGATTTCTCATTTTACTCAAACAGCCAAACAGTTTTCTGAACAAATTTAACAAGAGAATTAATCATGGCCATGTCCCAATTCCCATGACGTAGTACTGATATTCTGTGTTCCTTAAATATAAATATATTAGTTAAAATTCAGAAATTGCTACTTACTAGCATTTGGGAATCCAAGTCTATTTATAAATATCACACTTACTTAGTATGCTACCTATAAAGACTTCTATTGCCCCTCCTGTAGACTTCCAGAACATCTACAAAATGAATCTGGCCATTTCCAAGTTGATTTATGTAAATATTCATAAGATTTGCATCTTCTAGTAACAATAGCTAAACATCGAGAGAGTCAACAGTTTTTAGATGAACTAAGATGAATACTAAGCTCAGGAAAAAAACCAGTATCTTAGCTTTATTATAGACAGTATTAATCTGTTCTCTTGCGTCTTTATAGGTGAGCTTGAGCTAATCAAGACATTTGACTTCCAGTAAAAACAACTAACCCTACTTTAGATTGAGGGTGAACCAGCTTGGGGATGGGTCATGCTCACATCAGCTGGAATCTGTAGGGCCAGAGGTGATTCTCAGGGCTCCCTGGCCTCTCCCCAAGTCTTAGTCAAAGAAAATGGCCTTCATAAGCCAGGAGGACCATTCCTCAATCAAGGGAATAATAGTGTTTTATTTACACCAGTAACTTGCACAACTTTTGTGAGTTGCTAGATTTTTGCTGACTGCTGAGTCTGCAAACAAGTTTTTTCTAACAACAGATGATGACATAAACCAATAACCTAATTCATCTAGGATCCCTTGTCTACAATTCTGAAAGCCAAAACACTCAGAATGCCAAAGCATTTTTTTTATGAGAGCAACCAACTTTTTTTTATTGTGGTAGATTTTACATAATAAAATATACCATTTTAACCATTTTTAAGTGGACATATCAGTGGCATTAATTAAGTACATTCACATGGTTGTGCAACCATCACAACCATCCATCTCCAGAACATTTCTCATCTTCCAAACTGGAGCTTCATACCCATCAAACAGTACCTCCCCGTTCCCCTCTCCTGCTGACCCCTGGCAGACCCATTCTACTTGATGTCTCTATGAATTTGCCTATTCCAGGTACCTCATATAAGTGAGATTACATACTATTTGCTCTTTTGTGACTGGCTTATTTCTCTTAACATGATGTGTTCAAGATTCATCCATGTTATAACATGTCAGAATTTCTTCTGTTTTTGAGGTTGAATAATATTCCACTGTATATACCACATTTTATTTATCCATTAATCTGTTGGTGGATACTTGGGTTGCTTCCTCTTTTTGGCTATTAGGAATAATGCTGCAATTAACATGGTTGTACAAATATCTCTTTGAGACCCTGCTTTCAATTCCTTTGGATATATATCCAGAAGCGGAATTATTGGATCATATGGTATTTTTATTTTTAGTCTTTTTGAGGAACTCCCATTCTGTTTTCCATAATAGCCGCACAATTTTACATTCTTACTAGCAGTGCACAAGGGTTCCAATTTCTTCACATCCTCACCAACACTTTCTGTTTTTTGATAATAGCCGTTGTGACAGGTATGAAGTGGTAGCTCACTGTGGTTTGGATTTGCATTTCCCTAATGATTAGTGAGGTTGAGCATTTTTCATAAGCTTGTTGGCCATTTGTACATCATCTTTGGATAAATTTCTACTCACGTATCTGCCCATTTTTAAATCAGGTTGGTTTTTTGGTTGTTGTTGAGTTGTAAGAGTTCTTTATATATTCTGGATATTAACCCCTTATCAGATATGCGGTTTGCAAGTATTTTCTTTCATTCCATAGGTTGCCTTCCCACTCTGTTGATTATGTCCTGTGGTGCACAAAAGTTTTTAATTTTGATGTAGTCCAGTATATATATTTTTTCTTTTGTTATCTGTGCTTTTGGCGTTATGTCCAAGAAATCACTGCCAAATACAATTTCATGAAGCTTTCCCCCTACGTTTTCTTGTAAGTGTTTTATAGTTTTAGCTCTTATGTTTAGGTCCTTAATCCATTTTGAGTTAATTTTTTCATATGGTGTAAGGTAAGGTATCTTCATCTTTTTTTCCAAAATATTTTTTATAACTAATTTGGCAACAGAACCTGACCTGAACTTATATGAGGCCGTTTATTGTTTTTATATGTATGAATATTCATACACTTCACTGCAGAAATATTTGATTTCAAGTTGCTGCCCCAGACTCTATTGAATGTATTACATAAGTCCAAAATCCAAAATTTTCTAAATTCCAAAATGCACCTGACCCCCCAAAATTTCAGATATATGGGATGTTGGACCTCTAACACATTTTTCAGTGAATATCAAATTCTGGAATTTTCATCCTGGGAGAGACATTAGATGTCAGTTTGTAGAACGCTCACCTTTTGGATGAGTAGAATGAGGCTCAGGGTCATTGCCATCAAGCTAATTGTGGGATTAGGGTTGTCACTCAAATCTCATACCAAGCTTAATAACAGTGCATTTTGAGTCTGATCATTTTTAAAACAAACTTATAATCTAGGTAAAATAATGAATCTTACATGACTTATAGTGGTGGCAAGAAAAGCCAGAAAATAATTCTTAAAGCAAGGCAACTGAATTGAATTACATCTATGGTGATAAAATACTTTGAGTTAATGGTTGTAAATGATTATGTCTAAAGGAATATGGTAATTATTCACACAGTATAAGATGCATTATTCATTTATTTATCCATTCAGTAAACGTTTAGCATCTCCTAAGTGTCAGATATCAGATACGTGGCTAGGTACTGGATAGGTTCTTCTAAAAAAGCATGCCTTAGGCATTTTATTGGAGTTTTTTGTGTGTTTATTTTAACTCCAACACATATTTGTTGAATTCTTGCTGTGTCTAATGTAACTATAAACTCTGAATCCAGAGATATCTTGGATTAGGTCAAGCAGCATTCCCTTGGCGTTGAGCAAGTCCCCAAGATACAAGGTGCCCCTTCTTAGACTTCTTGCCACCTCTGCTGCCCCCTTGATGGTCTGAGGCTCTGTCTTTCACATAGGTTACTGCCGTTGCTTTATAACTTGCATCCCTGCTTCAACCATTATTCTCAGAACCGCAGCTAGAGTGATGCTTC